>NC_134710.1:456208541-457522708 GCF_043290135.1 Rhipicephalus microplus | reverse complement strand
ACTTACAAAGAGGGTTCAGCTTAAAATGAGGACGACGCAGCGAGCAATGGAAAGAAAAATGGTAGGTGTAACCTTAAGAGACAAAAAGAGAGCAGAGTGGATTAGGGGACAAATGGGGGTTAAGGATATCATAGTTAAAATAAAGACGAGGAAATGGACATGGGCTGGGCATGTAGCGCGTAGACAGGATAACCGCTGGTCATTAAGGGTAACTAACTGGATTCCCAGAGAAGGGAAGCGGGTTAGGGGGAGACAGAAGGTTAGGTGGGCAGATGAGATTAAGAAATTTGCGGGTATAAATTGGCAGCAGCAAGCACAGGACCGGGTTACCTGGCGGAACATGGGAGAGGCCTTTGTCCTGCAGGGGACGTAGTCAGGCTAATGATGATGGAGCAATGCTGCATGATTGCGACGCTCACAGAATAAGTACAATAATTGATTGGGAAGGCGGAGACAACCTTTCTACTAAGGGTAGTGAAGGCGGAAAAGAAACTACTGTCTCAGGTTTGACATCGGTGTGGCTTAGGGCACTTTAAAGATGATCTCTGCATAGGCGAGACTCGCTTTCAGAAGAAACGTTATCCACAATGCACAGGCGCTATAAACTCTGTCTGAACGTCAGGCAGACCTTTAATTGGCGCTGGCACACGCCTTGAAAATTTGAGTGACTGTTGTTTCATAACACTCCCTCATATACAGCTTTGACCATTGTACAGTGCTCCAGTGTCTGGCTGAAACTTTAGCTAGCTTGGTGCTCCCCTCTCCGACACGCTAACCATGTCATCACACGAGTTGCCCGCTAACGCAAATAAGCATGTCCGCAAACTCAACATAGACGAAGTGTAGGGTAGCCTAATTTTACTGAACATATCGAACTGCATAGAGACGCAGCCTGCAGTCGTACTGTCGCTTTTAGCCCGCCTTGGAAGTCTTCAGGCGTTGTAGTGCATTGCCTGCCCTCCTAAGGCGAGCTTTCTTCTGCACTGGGTCCTGAGGTCGTTGCGTAGCCTAACTTGCCTAATGTTCGTGCTTGTCGACGTCAGTAACTCTGCTAGGAAGAAGATCATCAATATCCGGCACATGAGAAACATACACAAGGGTAAGCTTACCAACATTAACAAGCTGTACTTTGAGGTAGCGGATGGAGAGAAAATAGAACTGGCGTAGCTATTCTTGAAATAGTGTCATTTCCTGGGGGATCTTTACAGTCACTTCACACAATCTGTTCGCTTCAAATTCAGAGTGGTGGCGTGCTTGCAAATCGTCGACAAACACAGAAAACTGCTGAAGTTCACATTTACCTGCCAAGCACCGCCAACAATGCAGTCTCAACGCACGCAGCCCCTGGACCGGCAACATTGCATAGACCTTCACGGCAATGCGGTGTTCAGCAAAGACCCGAAGACCTTTAACTATGCTTTCCTGCCTGACCTGGCAGCATCACCACAGCCGGCGCTTTCGCACGAACCAGCCGTAGTGGACGCCATCAAAACAATGCATTTCTATGGGCAGTTGCTGGATGCCGGTGCCCAACGCGACTTGGGTAAAGTACAGAAGCGGTGCATTCTACTATTTGCTACTATATGTCTACTGTAGCCCCGCCGCGGTGGTCTAGTGGCTAAGGTACTCGGCTGCTGACCCGCAGGGCGCGGGTTCGAATCCCGGCTGCGGCGGCTGCATTTCCGATGGAGGCGGAAATGTTGTAGACCCGTGTGCTCAGATTTGGGTGCACGTTAAAGAACCCCAGGTGGTCTAAATTTCCGGAGCCCTCCACTACGGCGTCTCTCATAATCATATAGTGGTTTTGGGACGTTAAACCCCAAATATCAATCAATCAATATGTCTACTGTATGTTCACTGAGTTCGATGAGACAAGAATGCAACTAGAGACGTATGACAGCACCACTACTGTTAAATCCGATGAAGTGCGTAGTCCGGACACTCAGTGATTTGTGTTCGTAGAATTCCCACTATTCCATTTAACAAAGAGGGCGAATATCATCTGTTACGCATATAAGGTTTGTCTGGCACGAGTAAAAGTATATTATGAAGACTCGCAAACTTGGTACGTGACCCGCACTCTACTTTTTGTTGGGCGTCATTAACCTCGTGCTTGCTACAGCAATTCGAATATTCTCCCTTGCGGCGAGCTCTGTAAGGCTCGTTGAGCGAAATTGCAAGAATAATTCACATAGGTTGCGAAGGCTCAGCCGAGAAGCGGTTCAGAAGTTATTACCAGCGACATCAGCATGGGGAGTTACAGGAGATGCGATTGAAGCGCGACTATTTGTGGAGGAAAAAACACTAATTGTGAAAATCCAAGTTCAATTCACAGTCAAAGCAATCATTGCGTGTTACAAATGAGATTTCGCTTCCCCCCCGAAATTACTTAGATATTATGAACAAACAAATCATGACGGTATTTATTATTATTACGAGAGGGAGAGGAAACTTTATTAGAACTTGGCCGGCAGCTTGGTCTTGGTGGCCTCAGATGGCGGCGCTGAGTCCCTGAACTCGGGCGGCATCTTCAGCCTGCCGGACAGCCCAGAGCTGGTCGTTGAGCTCCGAGCTTCGGAGCGCCGCCTCCCAGCGGTGGCGTCGCCGACGGAGAAGGTCCCCCGCGGCTCCCGCAGACGGGACGGCGGCGGGAACGAGTGAGCTCGAGGCTTCCTGTTGCCTGGTATTGGCAGCCGCCATAGGCGCATCGCGAACGGCGGCCGTTTCTCGACCATTGTTATCGGCGCATTCCCAGAGCATGTGGCGCAGCGTTGCTCTGTGCCCGCATGCTTTACATAGATCGGTAATGTGTAAGTGCGGGTAGCAGTGGCGTAAGACGACCGGGCTGGGGTAAGAGTGGGTTTGTAGTAAGCGATAGCTTACGGCATCGTGTCTGTTTAATTTGTCATGCGGTGGCGGGAACTTTCGCCTTTCCAGTCTGTAGTGTTGCGTAATATCTCGGAACGTGATGAGACGATCACCCCACGACCATTGTGGTCTGTGTTGTCGCTGCGTGTCTGTCAAAGTGTCTCGATCCGGCAGATCAGAAGCCCCGTTCTCGGGAGCGGAGGCGACGGCCACGGAATGTGCCACGGCTCGGCGAGTGAGACCTCGAGCCGCGGCGTGGGCCGCGTCGTTGCCCGGAAGCGGGACATCGGTGTGTGCCGGGGTCCAAAGGAGGAAGACTGTTAAATTTTGTTGTGGCGATCGCGACGCTGAGTCACCATCACCGCACCTCTTAAGGATGCGGGCCGCTTTCCGCGAGACGCGGCCGCGCGCAAAGCCGCGCATTGCAGCCTGCGAGTCGCTGATTACGATCGTAGCGTTCGGCACCGTGGCGATTGCTAGGGCTATCGCGGCCTCTTCGGCCGCCTCCGTATGTCCCGTGGTCACCGTGGCGCTCGCGAGGCATTTGCCCGCACGGTCAACGACCGCAGCGGCGTGTGCGTTCTCCCGTCCCCATATCTCGCGGCATCTACGTACACAACTTCGTCGCTACTGCCGTACTTCTTTTGAAGGTCACTAGCTCGCTGGTTACGGCGCCCGACGTGGTGCGTCGGGTGCATATTCTTAGGAAGCGGCGGAACAATTAGGCGGTCGCGATTCGAGGCAGGGACATCCGCTTTTTCTCCCTGCTGAGTGTGGTACCGGATGCCAAGTGACTCGAGGATGTGTCGACCCGTCTTAGACCCCGACAAGCGTTCGTTTTGCGAAAAATCTTTTTTCTGGTGCCTTCTGCCCACGCTAATATTGCTCAGTGCAGCTCTTGCACTACATGGCAAGGTCCACTCTTGAAATTCGTCTGCAAACACAACCCCTCAAGTGTTTTAGTGTTCGTGCTTAGTTGCATTCATTGTTGTGGGTGAAATCGTTAAGTGCTTTTTATTGTTGAAAAACCTCTTTAGTGCAGTGTCCAACGGGCAGCGGAACGATGCGAATTATATTTAACGTCGATTACTTTCTTCGGTAGCTGCGGAAAAGATTTGCCGTAAAAGGATGCAGTAGCAACAAAATTAGGCCTGGTGACCTATGTCTTCTAGATAAGACAAGGAAAATTTAAATGGATTGGAATGCACTGCTCACTGGACTTTCATTCATCAGTATTCTTGCAGCCCAGTTTACTTCTTGATAATGCAGTGCCTACTTTTTGTGTTATCGGTGAGCAGACTGCCAAGTTATCTATCACGGTACAATTCACATCTCTTCATTCGCATACGTAGCGGTAATTTATTGTAGCATGATCCAAAAAAGAAAAAAAAAACCTTACGCGGGGGTGTCCACCAATTTTAATTTTTTTAGTACCAATTTGTGCCATGTAATAAATTTGAGTTAATGTGAGCATTTAATGAAGCTAAAGTGTCATGATTATGGCGGGACTAGGCACCATTTCGCTTCATTTGGGGGAGGGTGAATTAACGTACCAAAGCAACCTTGTGACTAAGAGACACGCTGTAGTGAAGGGCTCCGGAAATTTCAACGACGTGCACCCATATCTAAGCACAGAGGCCACAGCATTTTCGCTTCCATCAAAAATGCAGACGCTACTTCTGGGATTCGATCCCATGACCTGCGGTTCAGCAGGTGAGTACCTTTGTCACTACACTACCATGGCGGGGCTTTGGCGTCAATTTTTGTTTTAAAACAGAAGATCACAAGCAATCTGCATGCTGAAGAACCTGCGTATGCGTGAAACCAATAAACGACGCTGCAGATATCACATGTATACGCTGCTACGCTATTGGTTGCCTTAATCCATCGGCGTAAAATGTCATAAATGGCACATAAAAGTTCGAAGGATAAGTTTTCTTGCAAAACGGAGGCAAACTGAATGGCAGTGCACTTGAACGGCACTATTTAGTCATGAGTCTGTATTATATTAGCAAGAGTTGACTTGAAGAGCACTCTTGGGTCACTCGCCGACGATAACCTTAGCGCGAGTCTTTAGTGATTGGGGGCGTATGAGAAGTGATTTCAGATAAAATTTCGGGCTCGTACACTGAAAATGACGTCACTTGTTTACCTGCTAAAGCATCCAGTCGGCTTTATTTTTTGTTCTGCCGGAAGTGTTCTCTCCTCACAGAGATGGTGCTAAGCCCCTTGAACAGATGATCAACTGCCATTTTTCGAACGTAAGGGCTTTTATAAAGAGCCTTCGCTACCAGTCAATATATACCTTGGACAATGTATTGACGAACGCCGGTTGAGAAAACAATCCACGGTAGAAAAATTAAAATGCGTGGAACTGCGTGACAGCGCTGGATAGTGAACATGACAGACATTCGCTGTAGTTCCTGACTCTTACAATATATAATGTAGCTTGTTGTCGCCTTCAGTTGCACATTGTCATATGAAACCAAAAAAGTTCGAGCACATGCTTGTCTTGTGTGTGCTTATGCAAAACTGTCTCGCGCTTTGTGGTACACAATTGAGAGAAGGCGTTTTGTGCCTCACTGCAATACGGGGCTGGAAACATGCGAAGAAAATCTCTCGTAGTTTCATGCATAAAAGACGCCGATCTTCTGTGCAATAGGAAGCGGGCCATCGTGAGGAAGGATTGCGTCCTTAAGTCGACCACCTTCCAAACCCGTGTGTGAAGAGTGGAAGGCACATTCCAATAAACACAATCTGAGAAACGTGTCACAATATACAACACTGTCGAATTAGGTTTTGCCGGCGAAGAATTGACTGCCTGGCATATTCGATAAAAAATGTTGCATTTTGTATCAAGCTACAAACTGAAATAAGTCAGTCAACTACGAGTCGTTTTGAAGGAGGGCTGCAAGTCTTGCTTAGTCATACAGTAATTCTGAATTTATAATTCACGATCGTGTTTATTTCTCTGTAGTATGGAAGCCTATGTGACGTACGTTTTTATGCGCTACAAGCATACGCGTTCTCCCTCGGGAAGCAGCTATCTATCAAAAGCATAGAGGCAGTAGAGCGTTATCTGCACAATCCTGCTCATGATCTGAAGAAAATAGCCAGTTAAACTGGCATCACAAAAGTGTTCTCAGCGCCGCAAAAGCTTGGCAGGATAAGCTGCTCGACGGACCCACACCGCAGGCCAGCTGTCTGGTGCTCCAAGAACCATCGCGAACATTTTGTGGATTTCGTACAAGGGGTGGTTTATGGACTTCCGCTTACATTTGGTAGTATATGTATAGGTCAGATTGGTAGATGCCCTATTGATTGTCTTTCAAACACAAGACTAATGACAAAATTAAAAATAATTAGGAACATTTGTGAGTACATTGCGTGGAATGCGGTTGCACACTTATGAACTAATCCTGCAGTGCACTCGCGAAGATAAAGACGTCCGAGATAAAATCAAAGCCGATGCCATCTTTCGCTATGGTGACACATGTGTAAGTGCACCGTCATTTGACCATTTAGATCGGAAAAAAGCTTTTCTGCTCTGCTAGTGGATAAACTGGTGGCACCACTGCGCACAAATATATAGGTTGGTGTTTTCTGAAAATAAAATTTGTTGAAGTTAGCGCATTATGCTGTCTCTCTCATGTACCGGTCTCTTGGCGCTCAACATGAATTCAAGTTGGATGTCATTTAACTTCGTCATCTATTCATTTGATATCAACTTTAGTATCCCGTGACGTGGTATAAAGAGCTAACGAAACAGCCGCAACCATGCTATCAGCGTAGCATGTAGTCACTTTTCACATCACACGCATATCATAGTTATCAAGTTTAGACGTGTAATTTCCCTTCGTCGTCATGCATGGCACGTAATACCAAAGTTCGTATATGTGGAGCTGGCGAAACGGCCGCGAGCAGGCTATGAGCGTAGCATATGTCATGTTTTGCATGGTACGCACATCAATATAGCCATGTTTGCATGTCCCAATTATCTTCGTCGTCTATTCATGCCACTGGATACCAGATTTGGCATAAGTGGAGCTAGTGAAACGGCCGCAAGAACGCAATGAACGTAGCATATAAACATGTTTCACATGACACACATATCAATAATATCATGTTCAAACGTGTCCTTTTCCTTCATAGTCTATTCAAGTAACGTGATACCTAAATAACTTTATGTGGAGCAGGCAAAACAGCAGCGAACGCGCTATGAGCATGGCATGTAATCATGTTCTTACACGACGCGTATCTCATGATGGTCATGTTTTCTCCGGTCATATAGTTTTGTCATTCATTGAGGTCACGTCACACCAAGTTTCGTATATGTGAAGCTAACGAAACGACCACGAGTGCACCATGGGTATGGCGTGCAGCCATGATTAGTCGTAACATGAAAATCATGCCATGCATGTCATCATTTCCACGTTAGGGTCTGTTACGTTCGCCATGCAGTCAAGTCATACCATACCAGTTTTGCAAAATGCCATGTGAGCGAAACCACCGCAAGAGCATGGACAATGAATCGTAAATAATGACTATAATGACATACATACCATTATTTTCATGTTATGACTAGCCAGTTGTGCTCGTCATACAGTGTTGTTTTGCCATATCAATTTTGGTACTGATACAATTATCGAGACGGCCTGGAGAGCTAAATGTCGTAAGCGGCTAGATAGGTAGATACGCTCAAAGTCGCCAAAGTTCGCTAAGAAGTGCTTCGCATCGAAGAACGTTGGGACCAGATGTGACACTGGATCGCTCAAAAGAAAGGCCGCCATCCCAACAGCACTCTTTGCATCGTTGTGCAACATCACAAAGTCTTCCCAGTGGAGGAGCATGCGTGTAGCACGTGCCATTTTACAAGTATACCAATTTACAGGCATAATAAGGTGTCCAGAGGGCTGTAATAGGTGTTTGGCTACTTATATTTCGATAGTGCTCCTTATTTATCACGCTAAAAGCCGCAGACAGCAGAAGTCACTCGGCTACACTGTCAAAAAATTACTCAAAGATCGGAGTAAAACGCCTGTCTTGAATGACACCCCCCCCCCCCCCCTATTTGGAGTAATTTTCGCTCTGGACCTCCGGAGCAAAGCGTTTGCTCGGGTTGACCGGAGCGATTGCGTGGCGCATTCGGAGCATTTCTTACTGATGTTTCACACCGGCTAGCCGGAGCAATTGCGTGGCGAAGCTGGAGCACTTTTTACCAGCCTTTCACTCCGGCTGGCCGGAGTGATACGTTGAACCTCCAGAGCAATTTTCGCTGGTTTTTCACTCCCGCTATCCGGAGCTTCTGAGGGGCACTTCCGGAATATTTTACGAATGTTCTTATTTCGTCCGGACGGAATTTCCGTGAGGTGTATCAGAATTTTTGAAAGTGCTTCCTCCTCTGTTTATTTATTCTATGCTGATGGTATTACGCGTCGGATATATGAAGGAAATCTAAATTCTTAGGCAAGAACTGCAGAGCTCCTGTGTATTTTTTCCTTGGAGCTCTTGAACATAAAATTCGACAAGACACTTGAGTTCTTATTTTTTCATGTAATCAAAGTAAGCTGCCTATTCTGGTTGATTGCCCATCATTTGGAAAAAGAAGGCACTAAGAAACAAACATGCACAAAAGTCACCAAAAATAAAAGAAAAGAAGACAGATCACAAGAAATCAACAGCACTCATGTTTAAAGCACAGCGCTTCGAATTGAGGCCGAGAATGCTGTAAAACGATGCAAGAAAAAACGAAGAAACTGTGGCCACCGAGAAAAACTGTTCGTCATCCGAGAAGGACCACCCATCAGCTTCGTGGACGACCCAAGGGTTCAGCTGGCAACTTCCGGCATAATTTAAGAAAAAATACTTACACATGAGAACTGCAAATTATGCGAGCTGCACGAGATCTGAGGACGCTGAAGGCACGGGTACTCGTTAACTCCCGTACAGTGAGCGAGTAACGAGAACAGCTAGCCTCGTAAACCGACCACAAAAGCACAAAGGCAAGACCAGCGTTCAATATCAAGCAGTCGATGCTGTGTTCTCCACTGTCAGACAGCCGGTACGCCATAAAAACACACTTTTGGGACACGAACAAAGTTCAAAATGGACAAAAGTTTCGCATATATTTTTGAATCGATAGCGCTACTCTTGCAAAACCTTCGAAATAACTTTTTGACTGAATTGAGCGAATTTTGGTACTCTCGAAAACAACATCGGTACGCCTCTCCAGATTATTTCCTAACTTTATCAGATAATATTGCTTAGTTGCACACGCATTTTAATTCGTGCTTATTATCATATTTCAAGCTATTCAGACCCGTACAGTTTGTATGTTTGTGGCCTGTCTTTAAAAAAGCGTACGTTCATTCTGTTTTGCGAAATAATCTTCAAAAAAAGTAGGCAAAAAAGTTTTTGATTATTACTACCTACTCTGTTTTATACTTGTCCTAGTGAACATTTTTCAAAATATATTTATTGCATGAAGATGTGCTGCTTCAACACAAATAGCCCCAATCACAAAATAAATAAACTTTCACCACTACGTAACAAAATACTTAGCAATAAAAGATACGAACAACAAGCCGCCTATGTCAGATAAATTTTCATCTTATACTGGCAGAAATAAGGCTACATCAATCAGTTTACCCTACATACAGGTTTTTGCAAATGTCGGAGGTCATGGAAGGCTTTTCTATCCAGAGGCCGTGCTTCTGGTATTAGAGCCCTCTTCGTAACAGAGAAATAGAAGCTTTTCTTTTAAGACAGAAGGTGAACAGGACGACGGACATCTCAAATTATCCCTGTTTGGTCACAAAAACTTGTCCCCCCTCCACCCCCCTCCAAAAAAAAAAGAGAAAAGCTGCATTAACTGCCGTGCCAGCGGGACTGGAAAGAGAAAAAAAAAGATGCTGCAGCGTGGCACTATTCTCTCCTATGATGAACGCAGAAAACACGTCTAGTTTCTGGAGACAGTGCCCTCCGTCCTACGTTGAGCTATGCGGTGAAACGGGCTGCAGAAATGTCTTCACCTCCTCCCCCCTCTGCCACAGAAACGTCACGCAACCCACAACCATTGTGGATGGCGTTTTGAGCAAAATATGGAGAAAAAAAGAGCACAGGCCGTGCCAGTCTTTGCTCCCTTTCTTCTTGTCTTTTTTTTTCTGCGCGAAACCTCGTCTACACTGGTATACCATGGCGCCCAACGCTTGGTTGTTCTAAGCACTACAACCTGTTTTTTCTAGCGACCCAACTATCCCTTCTTCCCACATTACTCGCCACTGGTCTTGCCAGCAGCCTGCCTCCCTCTCTTTCCTGTTCTAAAAGCAGGACGACCCTCGAAGGGCTTAACATTTCAGATCACACTTATAAGGGAAAATTCCCCAAAATGAGTGCGCGCATCAATTCTCAAAGTCTGCATCAAACCAATTGTCTTAGCTCAATTCCCTGCAAACAAAAAGAATTAAAGTTGATTTTAGTTATTGATGTTTTATTAGTACAACTTACATGATAGATCAAAACAGTTTGTACGCAGTAGTAGACCCCTACCCGGCGTTCGTTAATGTATAAAGCGCACAAATATTAACGCTCGTGTATGATGACATTGCCAAAACAATTTTTTTAACCTGTTAGGTTTACTTATAACAAATATTACCTATTCATGGAATCAACCCATCACAATGAACTTTTTTATTGCATATCTAATCAGCGCTCGAAATAATAAATTTGACATTTGGGGTTTAATGTCCCAAAACCACCCTAAAATTATGAGAGAGGTTGAAGTGGAGGGCTCCGCAAATTTCGACCACCTGGAGTTCTTTCACGTGCACCCAAATCTGAGCACACGGGCCTACAATATTTCCGCTTCCATCGGAATTGCGGCTGCCGCAGCCGGTATTCAATCCCGCGACCTGCTGGTCAGCAGCCGAGTACCTTAGCCACTATACCACCGCGGCGGGGCGATCTCAAGCATCGTGAGCTGCGTAGTTACTGCGACTACCACGGGATTCTTCGACGGGCTCGCGCGCTCTCTTACCGCCAATCGGAAAATAAACTGCGTGTTCGATTAAAAAAAGATGAGAAAATGCTCGATCATCACGCACACTGATGAAAGGACGCATCTTAGTTTTCCCCTTTCTTCCTCCTCGCTGCGTAGATTTCTGAGCGCTTGCTAGTAAGAAGGAGGGTGATCGTGAAAAAATAAGCTATTTTAATAAAGCCACCTAGATATTACTTAAAAATGTGTTGCACAACTCCTTTAAACGTGGCGTTCGAAAGTAATAACCACACATTTTCAATTATACAGAGCCGCCAAACATCACAAACATCTATAAACTTACTTTCGGTGTCAGAGGTTCTTCAAAGCTTGTGGAGAATTGTGGAGAAAAAAGAGTTTGCGTGCTTGCATAACCCCATTACCACCAATGTTTTCGTACTCTTAATGAGAATCAATATACCTAACACGTTTATATCACCAAACCCACCCGAGCGCTGAGCGGGCCTATTAGTTGTGCACTACGCTGAGAGTTTTAGCCAACTATTTGAACGTGAAAAAAACCAGTTGTACGGTGTTTGCCTTTCTTCGTTCGTCCAAGCAGTTGGTTTGAGTATTATTCACATCTTCATTCCAAAATATACTCACTGCTCTTCAATGCAATGTTTAAATGACTCCCAATACCTTTTAATTAAAATTTAGTCAACTATCCACTGAAAGCATAATAAAACATTTCAGTGCATATCGCGAACTGATAATATATCTGACATATGGCACCAATGGATCCATCGCATCACTTCCTCCAGCCATCCAGTTCTCTTGCTCGGTTAAAGAATTGACCTGGTCCGCTTGACATACAAATTTTCGTTGCATCAACATTTCATGCAGTACTCAATGACGTCCTTGGAGGCAAATCGTTATTACATTTTTGCACTGATACTTTTGCCTAACGCATGCCCTAGTAATAGTAGGAGTAGTAGTAGGGGTCCGCTTACACACCATTCTGAGTTGGCAAAAGTTGCGATCTTGCTTTGAATAACTAGGCGTAAGCGTGTGCATTTCGAAACATAGTGGCAGATTCACAACGTCGTGTAATCTCGGTAGCCAATGGTGTAGACACGTGCCTATAGACTTTGAGTGATTCGGTATTGCTTGACTTCACGTTGTCTGTACCGCCGCGCACCTCCAAGGAACACTCTGCTTACAAATAATGCTGGTGCGAACTCGACCATGACCTAATAATCACGTTGGTGCAGTAGATGAGCCAATAATTTCTTTAGAGTGTCTTTTCCTGTCCGCTAATACGTATTGGCATGCTTCCCACTCTAATAGTTTAAATAACTGTTCATTGTGGGCTTCATACGAGCCACAATAATCAATGCCCTCCGCTCTGATTAGGATGGTTTGCCGGTCAAGGTTCGCCCAATGAGGCAGTACGCCACCAAATGAAATGGTAGATAAGAACCTAATCAGAAGACACACGTTGATTTCTCACGCAGTGCGTGATAGAGTACTGCAACGCGTCGACTTCTTGAGAACTCAACATTTGCATTCGCCCGCTACGTATGAGAAATGCCAATGATGAGCTATCGCGTCCGGGAGAGACATGGATGACGACCGCAATGTTCAGAAACACATTAAAGGTCATGCGTCTGTCCTACCCGGCTGCCTCAGCTA
Source organism: Rhipicephalus microplus (assembly GCF_043290135.1). Taxonomy (NCBI): domain Eukaryota; kingdom Metazoa; phylum Arthropoda; class Arachnida; order Ixodida; family Ixodidae; genus Rhipicephalus; species Rhipicephalus microplus. The sequence continues at coordinate 457,510,170 of NC_134710.1, read as the reverse complement.
TCAACCTGTCATTCATTCCAGGGCTCTCAGCTTCTGTGACGGAATAATACTATAAAGTGGAAATACCACTGCATGTACTTTCTGATTCACAATCGCGATGCCATGATGATGAGTATTAGTTATCGTCATAAATGAAGCAGAGCATTGCAATTTAGTCAGGTAGGGTTGGGAAGGCGAAGAGTTAATATGCAGTGGGAAAGTGATTGCCAGTGACACTAAATTCGTACGTGCTTTTACAGTTCATATGTACAACTCCGAGTGAAAGTGGAGTTGATATAGGCCCTGAAACACTTTTTCAAGTAACTATGGAATTGACCAAGTTAAAGTTCCTATTACCTCACGTACTCAACACAGCAAAAAGTTTAGGAATCCGTCCAGTACAAGCGGAGTTACAAATATTTGTCGCAGGCTGAAATCGTATTCTTTTTCTCTCGTCGAGACGAAAGTGCTGGAAGCCAAACAGGCAGGGATGGCATGGACAAAGAAAATATGTCAACCGTGCTTCATGACCTTCAGCAATTTTTAATTTTCTTGGAATGCGTGGCTCTTTCAGGGCAACACCTCCTTTATTTCATTTAATGCCAGTGTAAGCGCGCGCTTTTCAACGCGAGCCGTCGGTCCGTCTTAGTTCAAAAAATGGCCGTGATGCGACATCAAAGGTGGGGTACTATAGGGCTACTTGCAATCACACGTGTCTGGGAGTGATTTTCCCCGTATATGCGAAAGAAACGTGTGTCCCTTTCGGATAATATACGTCTGTCAGATTTATTTCTTTATGTTCCCTTTTTTGTGGCTGGAAGCAAAGCTGGTTTCCACTCACAGCGCGAGTTATGCAATGACTTCAACGCTTCACGTCCCCTGTGGTTGCCCGCATAGCGCCACGAACGGTGACACGCTATCTCACAACACCTTATCCACTCACAGAGGCAGCGAAACCGCCAAAATTGTGATCACGAGGAGTGTAAAACATTGCCCCACGGATCTGTACGCAACTGAACAAAAATTACTTCATATTATTTCCGTCATGAGGCACTGCATGCAGGGCCCTCTTCCGCATGACATCACAGCGCACGTCAAGACTAGGCGATGAACGAGAGCAGAAAAGTGCTTGGCGGAATGGTGGTGAACGGTTGGATAGGGTGTATCTACCTGGCTATGATAAAATAAAAGAGGCGCTGTTCCGGGTGATCGCGCGTGCACGTACGAACAAGTCGCATCTCCCGTGGCGATCCCTGTAGCGGCCAAGCGCGCCGTAAACAGCCTTTTACGAGTGATTTTCCAGCGTTTTCGTCATTTGTCGAAAGAAAAGAAAACAAATAAATTCAAAGCTTTTTTTCGCGTACTGCAAGCATTTTTTGGTATCTATCTATCTATCTATCTATCTATCTATCTATCTATCTATCTATATATCTATCTATGTATCTGGCCGCCTATGTCTGAGTGCTCTCATGATCACTCCATTAGCTTGGAGTACACCAAATTTAGTATGGGAGGGTAAGATAGTTTGACGTATACTACTCAGTGATTATGACATGAATAATTCCACAATCTTGTCGCGTACGCCATCAAACACTTTATAAAAAATTAGGGGGCCCTAAAGCTTCATCTTTAGGAGTTGAAGACGGTAGACGTCGGACTCTGGAGTTTTGCGGACACAGAGTGTCACCTGTCGATGCAGTTTTGAGTAGTGCAAAGTCTGACTACCGTGCAGAGTTTGCTGCGCACCAGACCAGGTGCAAACGCAGCGTACGAAACAACAATTGAGCTGAATACTAGGTGTATTTGCGAAACGAACACCACAAAAAAAAGCTACGAGTCTCTCTCCGCTATTCGGACGCGTCACCGAACCGCCGTGAAGCGCTTGCTGGTTCACTCGCCTGAATGATGGCGAAAACAAGAGCAGACGCAATAGCTCCACGCTCTACGACAAAAAGACCCCAGTCTGCGCTAATGTTGCGTTGCGAATTGCCACGGACGTAAATGACATGAATTTTACAGATTTACGCAGCTTTCGCGAAGCAGAATGGCGAGAGTTCTTAATACGGGCCATTGCGATTATTTTGGGTAAGCGAATTACTCGCGTTCTCTACAGCCAGTCGGATGAGAAAGAGTGATAATGTATACAGATATCCTAATGTAGTAGCCTTGATGGGCAACTGTGGTAACTTTGATTATTAAGCTTAACAGACCTCCTGACCATGGTACGGGAGGTACAACAGCAGACAGGTGACGCCCGCAATAAACATCGCACACTCCGCAATCACCGATAATCTGAAGTTGTCGGCACCACACAGCATTACGCATGTACGGCTTTTAAGTCTCTAATCCTTGCTTTAACTAGGAAATGCGAACACGTGCCTCATACAGGTAAATTGCAAAATGATCACAACCACAATATTCGTTTTGCCATTGGTCTTCGCAATTACCGCAGCTATCTCGGCGGCATCGGTTCAGCCTCTCGTTGTACACTGAGAAACTGGACTCGCATGGATCTCCATTTGATTGAGTTAAAGAACCCCAGGTGGTCTAAGTTTCCGGAGCCCTCCACTACGGCGTCTCTCATAATCATATAGTGGTTTTGGGACGTTAAACCACACATATCAATCAATCAAACCGTTTGATTGATATGTGGGGTTTAACGTCCAAAAACCACCATATGATTATCATAGGCGCTGTAATGGAGGGCGCCGAAAATTTTGACCACCTGGGGTTCTTAAACGTGCAACCAAATCTGAGCACGCAGGCCTACAACATTTTTACCTCCATCGGAAATGCAGACGCAGCAGCCGGGATTCAATCTCGAAACCTGCGGGTCAGTAGCCGAGTACCTTAGCCACTAGACCACCGTGGCGGGGCGATGCATCCTCATTCTCAGTATATAAAAAATTGAAGACAACCGTTAACAGAGCATTTGAGCATGTGTAATAAACAGTTCAATGCATAAGAAGGGAAAACCGGTGGAGGATCAACTGTAAAGCAAAAATCACGAGGGCCATTCATGCTTTTTAAAGTGAGCTTCGTACCACTTAATTATCGCATAGATTGCTCGTGTATGCATCGTGTGTATGCCCACGTTTAACTCTGTTAGCCTTTACAGAATGCACGTAGAAGTGGCGTTTGCCTCCAACTCAATGCCACGCGATGGTCACTAAACTACTGCAGTTGCAGCACGCCGAAATAAATGAAACATCTTTTGCAACGTGCCCGCATTTAATTTTGATGAACTTCCTACGTTTATGAAGCGAAGTTGAATGAACAAGCTGGCCAGGTCCTTGATTTTCAGGAAACCGCGCCTCAAGACCAACAAAAGAGGAGAGCCTATGCACGTTCGCTTGCAGGGGCTGTCTGTGTTACCCGTTTATGGCCGTCGCGGCGATGGGGGTGCTGGTGGCGGCGTTTTTCACTGCGCCACCTGGGCACCGTCTGACGTATATAATGGCGTCATGTTTCTAGTTTGCAAGTCAAAGACTTAGTGCATGAAACCTATTCGAATTTGCTATGCACCCACTATGCGGCCTTAAGAGAATGGGTGCAGTAGCGTGTGTGTCTTTGGCAGTGGGGTACCAGCTTTCAACGGCAGATCCGTTATGATAATCACATATTCTGAGTTTGAGTTTGAGTTTGAGTTTATTTAACCACGTGACAAGTACACGAAAATACACTGCTTACGCGGTTTGGTGCGAAGGGAAAAAAGCTTCATTTCACAGCTTGACTGACCCCTTCACCCAGAAAAAAAAATTTAACTACAAATATACAAATAGTTACAAAAGTTACAGGCCGCGGAAAACGACAATACAAAAAGAAAGATGCATGTGGCCCATGACAGCAGATAATAGAATCACAACTCTAAAATACACACAAAAATATTCATAACAACGCAATGCATGGAAGAATAAAACTGAATAACCGTTAGAGAAGTCACCCAACATTCATTTACAACACAATCAGCAGATCCGATTTAACATTTCTGATGCCCGTTGGCAATGGATGCTTATAGCACACTTTATTACTGCAATATTTTTAGTTGCATTGTGAAGCATGTATACAGGACACGTCTTGTGAAGGATGAAAGTTGCTTTCACTGCTTTTCTCAGCAGAAGGATTTCTTTTCACTGTTTTCTCAAGCAGTGGCATGGCCGTGCGGTAGAACAACCACTTGTCACGCAAAAAAACTGGATTCAATCCCTACTTAGACCCGAACAACCCTGATTTGATACCAACCCTGCCCCAGGATTTTTTGTCAATATTTATTTTATTTACATATTCTCGATTTTTTGGTAACAGATAAGATGGGAATTTTTTCGGTCACAACCAACGACGCTGACGTCGACGTCGAAGTTTCTGCGACACGAACTTTTTTACGCGATTGCGTTAAAGCAGTCGATCACATATACCTGGGGGTGGGTATTCACCACTGGTATGTGGGTACGTGCCACACGTCATAGACTTTTTATGTTTACGCAAGAACGGCGAGAACATACATGGGCTACTTTGATGCTTGACGGTTGAGAAAAGTCTGCCATACACCCAAAAAAATCGGGTATTTTGGCCGCGTTTCTGCTACAGAACAATAATTGTCATCTAGTTCGAGTACTTTTCACGTTTTATCACCACGGTTCCGGTAGATTGCGGTCACAAACGGCGCACGTATTATCCGTGTGGCATAGCATTCTCGATATGAGAGTGGACACCGCCGGCATTTGAAGAAAGGAAACGTGACCAAGTCAGATGACGTTTATTCTCGTGTAGCGGAAAGGCTCCCCAAATGCGCCGTCATTTCTTAGAGTTTACAGGCAGCGTTGACCGGAAGAAAAATTGGCTTCGTATCGACATGTTTCACTGCAAATGTCGGCGAAAGACGATATTCTTGCATGTGGAGAGAGTGAACAAACAGTTTATATGATGTTCTGCGCAAGAAAATCGGGGAATCGTATTCTGGAAGCGCTGCGTTAGAGAGTCCCGATCCGTGCAGCCAAGGTGAACGAGTGCATCAAGGAGCGTTAGACACGAGTGCCATCTGGCAATTATCTTCGAAAACGAAGAAGGCGTGAGCAGCCACGGAGAAAGATGCGCGCTTGTCTCAAGGGTGATAAGGAGTAGACCGCAAAGCGACGGGCAGGTGCTACCAGGTTAGCAAAGCCTAGGAAACAATTGCCTTTTTTGAGCCTTGCGTTGCACTGTGAGCGCAGCGTGATAAACGCTACGGTCCTTAGACTTACTTGTGTGTGCCTTCTCTAGTATGAAGGAACACATAAAAAACATCGACGTGTTGTTATTGTGTCTCAGATGTGCGCGATAATTTCTTTTTTATTGACAATCGCACAAAAGTGAAGGCTGAAACTTAAGCAACGTTGGTGGGCGCTGCGGATGGGGTTGGCTGTTTCAGGTGTTGCTTGTTGCCTTTAAATAAATTGTTACCACGGGCAAAAAGACAAATGTACAGACAGACAGAAGAACATACTGACAGACCAAAATTTTGGCGTCGAAGGTCCCCAAAAAGACTATTGCCTTTAATACTAACAATAAGTGTCAGTGTCCCGGCAGAAATAGAACCCGAGCATACTGCGTACAAATGAAGTATTCTACATGAGAGACACGTCAGGCCTTGGATATACATTTCAAATAGAGTGGGCCAGGCAGCAGCACTACCGGCGGGATGCTCAGTAATCCCTTCTGCTTCGTTCTTCAGGTTTTGGCTGTGCTTCAAGAAATTCGGCTATCACAGCGCGGCTGCCTCCCTGGAATCAAGCAAGCCGAACTGCTACGCAGATATGGACCGGAGCCATCGCCGCTTGCCGACTACGGTATCAGCAGCATCAAAAGTCCTCACACCGCAAGATGGCCATTGCGACCATCTTCGGTGACGTCACATCACGTGTCCATCTTGGAAGCTACAAAAGGGCGTGAACCGGCGAGCCACCCCAGTGGGCCAGGGAGCAGCACTACCGGCGGGATGCTCAGTAATCCCTTCTGCTTCGTTCTTCAGGTTTTGGCTGTGCTTCAAGAAATTCGGCTATCACAGCGCGGCTGCCTCCCTGGAATCAAGCAAGCCGAACTGCTACGCAGATATGGACCGGAGCCATCGCCGCTTGCCGACTACGGTATCAGCAGCATCAAAAGTCCTCACACCGCAAGATGGCCATTGCGACCATCTTCGGTGACGTCACATCACGTGTCCATCTTGGAAGCTACAAAAGGGCGTGAACCGGCGAGCCACCCCAGTGGGCCAGGCAGCAGCACTACCGGCGGGATGCTCAGTAATCCCTTCTGCTTCGTTCTTCAGGTTGGTGATAACCGGCCATCGCATTGTTTTCGTAGTGACAACCCTTATTTGTTGCTGCTGCCTTGCCCACACTTTGTACTAAATGTTGTTACTTATATTTTCACCCCAGCAAAAAGTTTATTACTCTGTGGCGACATTGAAACAAACCCCGGTCCCTCCCAAAGTGATACGTTGCGTGAGGTACTGGCCGGACAACAAAAAATAATGGAAACCATGGCATCTATGCAATCTTCTCATGAGAAGATAGAAAAGAAATTGTCTTCAGTAAGCGACAGAATGGAGGCAATGGAGAAACAGCTGTCTAGTCTTGCCACATTGGGCGATAAGATTAAAAACTTAGAAGACCAAATGTCCCACCTTGATAGAAACTTCGTGCCGCTTAGGGACAAAGTAGATGATTTAGAAAATAGGAGTCGCCAAAATAATCTAATCATCTATGGTCTTTATGAACCCAAGAATGAGACGCATGAAGAATTGGAAAAGAAATTTAATAAGGACATTGTAGAAGATAAACTGGGACTTAAAGCGGTCAGCATTGAGCGAATTCATAGGTTAGGCCGCAGTATGGAAAATAAAAATCGGCCAATTGTAATAAAGCGTCTGGATTATAAAGAAAAGCTGTCAATTTTAAAAGTTTCGCATAAACTTAAAGGCACTTCATTGTCTATTGCGGAAGATTTTTCGCATCATGTCCGTGAGCAGCGAAGGATGCTTTGGAAAACTGCTCAAGACGAAAAGGAAAAAGGGGCTAAGGTAAAGCTTATCTATGATAAGCTAAGTGTAAACGGCGTTATGTACGGTTGGGACAGTGACAAGAAATGCCGCTTTTGGCTGAAAAGTGATAGGCGGGTTTGACAAAGGCAAAATGATGATCGATTCTTGAAACTTCTTAACATCAATTGTAGGAGCGTAGTCAATAAAAGCACAGAGATTGAGGGGCTAATTATCGCTAACGATCCTGATATTGTTATACTGACTGAGACATGGCTCAGTGATGAAATATACGATAGTGAATTTGTTCCATCAGGATACCGAGTTTACAAGAAAGACCGTGGTAGTAGGGGTGGTGGAGTTTGTATAATCTACAAAAGTGCGCTTAATGTATTCTTGATGCCTGAAGTTGCCTACATTGAGTGTTTATTCTGCAAAGCCTATAGTGGCGGCCTTAGGTATATTGTTGGTGCCATGTACAGACCCCCTAACTCTGATGCTTCTACCATGGATGTGTTGAAGGAGTATTTATGTGACCATGTCAAACCTGATGATCGGATAATCCTATCTGGTGATTTCAATTTGCCTGATGTTGACTGGCTAACAATGTCCCCCAAAAGTCGTAATGACAAGGTAGGAGAGGCAATGCTTAATATTGCTTTTGCCTTTGACCTTACTCAAGTTGTTGAAGGCTTCACAAGAATTCAGGATAGCAGTAAGACTCTACTAGATCTTTTCTTCGTAAGCGGTAGCATTTTCGAGAACGCCACATCTCAAATCATGCCAGGAATTTCCGATCATCAGGCCGTCTTCCTTAGCCTCAGCAATGTTAAAGTCGACAAAGCTAACGAAGTTTCATATTTTCGAAACTTTTCCAGAGCCGATGACGAAGCTATAATAGACGTGCTTTCGTTTCATCTAGATAATTTCTCTCGCACTGATGCAAATGTTCACAATCTTTGGGCTTCTTTTACAAAACTTATACATGAATGTATTGAACAATTTGTGCCATTGATACGCAAGAAAAACAAATGTGTGAATGCCTGGATAAGTCGTTCTACTATACATTTGCAGAGAAAATTAAAGAGGTTAAAGAAAAAACGTCGATCTGTAGGCGACTACGTAAACCTGGAATCCAAAATTTCAGATTTGTCTCGCAAAGTTAAAACACAAGTTGCAGCTGACAAAGACAAATATTTTTCAGTTTCTTTACCTAGTTTCATTACTAGTTCGCCGCAGAAGTTTTGGCAAGCAATTTCCCCATCTTATACTGATGTGGATGCTTTTACCATTAATGGTGTCCAAATTACTGATGCCACAAAAATTGCAAATGCATTCAATAGGCAGTTTCAGTCCTGCTTTACTAATGATGATGGCAAACTGCCTAATTTTGTGTCACCATTACCGCCGATGCCTGACATTACCGTAAGTGAAAAGGGAATTTTCAACATGCTTTTGAAACTTGATGTAAAAAAATCTAGTGGTGCTGACGAAATACCCAATGCCTTTCTCAAAAGGTACGCTGAATGGGTCGCCAAATATCTTTGCATTCTTTTTACAAAATCGTTGAAAGAAGGACAGCTGCCAATCGATTGGAGGACAGCCAAAGTGAAACCACTTCATAAAAAGGGTAAGAAAGATGAAATTAGTAATTATAGGCCAATATCCCTATTGTCAACAGTTTGTAAGTTGCTCGAGCATATAGTTCATAATCATATTTCGGAATTTCTAACTGCTCATAATGCCCTATCCGAGTCTCAACATGGATTCAGAAGAGGCTACTCTACTTGTACCCAATTAGTTCAGACCGTTTACGATTTTGCATTGACAATTAATAATGGTGAGCAGACTGACGCAATTTTTATGGATTTTTCAAAGGCGTTTGATAAGGTTTCTCACAAAAAATTAATTTTCAAACTAGACAACATACTCAAAAACAAGCAGTTAACTAAATGGATTTTATCTTACCTTCATAGCCGGCAGCAATATGTTGTATTTAAAGATAAATGCTCTGAGAGGGTTTCTGTGGAATCTGGCGTCCCCCAGGGTTCGGTACTTGGTCCGCTTCTTTTTCTTTTATATATCAATGACATTGTGAATGACATACCCGTTAACATAAAACTCTATGCAGACGACTGCGTTATTTACTCCGAGGTAAAAAATTCTAATGACCAAATAAAGTTAAATGCCGCATTTCAAAATGTTAAATCTTGGTGCGACAGTTGGCAGATGCCCATAAACTTTGAAAAAACCGTATTTATGCGCATATCACACAAAAAAGAGCCCCTCTTGTTCCAATATTGCTGTAACAATATATACCTTGCTGAGGTGCAGTATTACAAGTATCTAGGGGTTTACATTACAAACAACTTGAAGTGGAATAAGCATATCGATTATGTTGCAGCTTGTGCTAACACAAGACTTTCATTTCTTAGGAGAGTTCTCAAGCACTCCACTCCCACTGTGCGCTTGCTGGCGCACAAATCAACGGTTCTACCCATTCTAGATTATGCAGTCATTATTTGGGATCCTTTTACGTTGACTAATAAAAAGAAGATTGAAAAAATACAAAGAAAGGCAGCCCGTTTTATATACAACAGTTATGGTCGCACATCTGTTAGTGCACTGCTAGCGAGAGCTAATCTTCCACCAATAACTGAAAGAAACCGAATTTCTCGTCTCAAATTTTTATATCAACTAATTAAGAAGCACTATAAGATAGACACTAGCAAATTATTGTCTTTCTCCTCTGGGTATCCGACAAGGCATCGCCATAACCTCTCCATTACGCCCTTTCAAACACGCAATAACTGCTTCACGTATTCATTTTTTCCGAGAACAGTCGGGGAATGGAACAACCTAACTAATGACGTTGTTTTACAGCCATCACTTGAAAAGTTTGCCTTGTGTTTAACTGCATAATATATATGTGTGCATATGTGTGTATGTATATGTATGTATATATGTGTATATATTTGAAATTGTGTAGAATTATCACCCGTGTGTTTTTTTTTCTTTTCCAATCCTTGCGTATGTGACTCCGTTTCTGGAATATTTATTATCCTGTACATTTTGAATTGTATTTTGTCGCCATGGTTGATCATGTATTCGTGAATTTTGTATATCAGTTTTTCCTTTTTTTTTGTAATTCCGAGAACGGTACTTTGCTTCCGTATTTTGTTCTTGTTCAACTAGGAACATTTTATGATTGTACTTCCCACCCTGCTATAATCCCTCATGTGGGATTGCAGTATCTACAAATAAATAAATAAATAAATAAATAGACCATAATGTTCGTGTAACATTCTTTGTGGTTGAGGTGCGGGCTATCGATTACATATGTACTCCTATGATACAGCCGTCATGTCGTGTTGACGTAAATTGTAGTTATGCATCAACCGCTAAAGTTGATCTGTGTGACAGTGTTGAGGCCCCGCCGCTGTGGTATATAGTGGCTAAGGTACTCGGCTGCAGGCCGGAAAGTCGTGGAAGCGAATACCGGCTGCGACGGCTGCATTTTCGATGAAGGTGAAAATGCCGTAGGTCCGTGTGCTCAGATATGGGTGCACGTGCACTTCAAAGAACTCCGGGTGGTTGAAATTTTCAGAGCTGTCCTTTACGGTCTCTCTCATATTCCTATGGTGGTTATGAGACGTCAAACCCTACGTATCAATTAATCAAAGCAGTGTTGAAGGCTACCATCCTCGCGCGCACCAGCGCAAAGACCAGCGCTTTTTATAAGCTTACTGTTTCTAGTGTTGCTAATATCCGTGTTTTGTTTGCCATCATTACGCAACTGTATACAACTGCTAATGTAAACCATATGTGGCGTCTAACGGCGTTTGCGTGTATTTGTACATATATTTAGCACCACTTCATCACGTGTCATTCAATGTAAAACCAACAGTTTGGTCGCAAAGACGAAGCAACTATAGCGTTAGCGACCACTGGCAATTTGATGTTGAGAACCGAGAGCAGATTGAAACACGCAGCGCGCGGCTCAAGCGCAAATTACGCACGAAGAAAACACACGCAGGACAAAAGCGAACTAACAACATTAACAGCTCGACACTTGGCCAGCTGTTTAAAGAGAAACGACGCACAAAACGTAATCACTGGTACAGATGAAGGCAAACTAATAAGTGTCTCAACTGTTACTTCGCTGTGTCTGAGAAAACGCTCTTTTCCAAAACGGCGCTTGTGCAGCGCGCGATGGGAACATTTTGTGACCAGCAACTAAATTGCAATCATTCTGGCCATATTGTAAATCCGGGGATGGTGGATGCTGGAATAGTTGGCGAATATATTGAACAGAATACTGCATATAGTGGAATTAATAGTAAATATGGTGGAAACAGTGGTGGTCAATAGTTGATGACGGTGAGAGCGGAAAAAATAATGGCAGATTGTTGGGGTGGTGGCGAGGCAACGATGGTGACTGTGGAAATTTCCGGCTGATGACGGAAGGAGTGAAACAAATGGTGGCAGACGGTGGTGGTTGGTGGTGGAGAGCCAATGGTGGTGACAGTGAAAAATCCAGGCTGACAGTGGTGATGCAAAACGTGTTTTGTGAAAGACTGGGTGAGCATGCTGAATGACAGTGGCGGGATGGCAGCTTGGTGGATAATGATAGCACGATTAAAAATCACATGACAGTATGTGAAATCACTTATTTGTAGTGTTTGCTTTTTGAATGCGCAAATATGTATGATTACAGTCAATCAAAAGAAACCAACGCTCCCCATTACAATTTCTAGCAAATTGTTTTATTCTTCCGGCGCCAACAACGCGTCGATTTTTGTGGAGCAAAGAAATCGGCCGAGAATATGTTTACATTTCACGCATGTAGCTACATCAGTTTGACATTCGCGCTGTGTTTCTTTGTTGTGCTGTTTTTTTGTTTTGATGTTGTGATGTTTTTGTTGATGTTTTTTTGCACTAGCGTTACACTCAAAAATAGCAAACTTAACGAGGTAAAGCAGGTATTTTACGCCGTACTAAAGCTGTCTTATACAAATAAATGTCATCGCCGCCACTTCTCCACACTCTGATTGAGGCTACCTGCTGCTGTGTTAGGCCTGGCTGAATGTTGAAGGCACTGCGTCAGGATTCAATATATATTTCAACAGTACTTACGCGGAAAGACACGGGTCGTGTTTATATTTGCCATCTTTCAACTTTGCCGCATAATTTAGCACACTCAGCAATACATCCCAATCCATTCGTTTCACTTCGATAACACGCAGCGTTTAGAGCTTCATATCTTTTGAAAAAGAGCAAAAGCTGTTCCCCCAACCTTTATATATGTTCCAGCAGGCTACAACTCCATCTTTTCTACTACAAAAGAGTTAAACTCTCTGAATTATTCACTCGTACAGGCGCATGACGCAGAAAAAAAAGATGGGGCTGCAGGGAGGTCTGCTCACGAGTGGTGGTGAGCTCTAATTGACGTCATCTATGTTTGTTGCCAAAGAATCCTGGCACACCACTACATCTGCGTCGTCTGCTAGCTGACAATTAGAGCACTGAATATAAATGAAATACGTGACTGGAAGCTTTTCTCTCTCATTATCACTGTTTATCTACCACCTACAACGCATTCTGAGCCAATGCAGCCGAGGTCAAATTTTGTTGCAGTCGATATTAAGCACATATACACAACTGGTTCACTGCCCTGCTATGATATCAAATACGGCAACAAAGAGCGCATAATTTACGATGACAGGTGAAAATCCAAAGACAATTGGTAAGTCTCGAAGCGTAATCTACGAACACGTGTGCCCATTGAGACGGGGTCGATCAGAATCAATCGCGATGCGCGCGTCTCCCTTGCATGATTAGACATGCTGAGCACAGGAACGTTGCCCAAGCAAAGAGCGAGCGTTGTAGACCTTTGCGACCAACGTCTCTTGGCGCACCCCACCAGTCACCTGGCACCGTGCCAAGGCACAAACGACGGGATGGTTAAATGCGAACATAAAACGTTTTAGGATTTCGCCTTAAAATACGAAACATAGACGCTCACTAACAACTAAAAATTCATTGTTGATACACAGCGGTAAATATACAGCAAGTATCTAAGACAACAAAACACGAGAAACGCAATGAGTACGGCGTGATATGTATTTGATTGATTCCATTGTGCTGTGTGTTTAGAATGTCCGTCTTCGTAAAGTCAACGCTGTTGTTTGTCTTATCATAGGCAATTTACTAATAATCGTTCAGGATTAACGTTTCCAACCACCACATGATTATGAGAGATGCCGTAGTGGAGGCATCCGGAAATTTCGACCACCTGGGGTCTTTTAACGTGTGCCTAAATATAAGCACATGGGCCTCAGGCAATTCGCCACCATCAAAAATGTGGCAGCCATGGCCGGAATTTGATCCCACGAGGTGCGGGTACGTCAACAGACGAGTGCCTTAGCCACTAGACCATCATGACGCAGATTATTAACTTACTAGTTTGAGGTGGAATGGATTGTACAAACCTTTTTTACAAAAACTTGCCCCGCATGCAATCTGCAAAGGTCAACGAAAGACGATAGTCTTGCGTGTGGAGAGAGAAAACAATTTATTTGATGTTCTTCTCAAGAAAATCGGAGCATGATATTTTAGAGGCGCTGCGTTAGACTGCCTCGGGCGTGCAGCGGAGTCGAATGAGCGCATCAAGTCACGTCACACGTGAGACATGAGCGCCACCTGGCAGTGTTCTTGGAAAACAAAGCACGTGACTCTGAGACGGGTGTGTGCTCCCGTCTCAGAGGTGATAAGGTGTATATTGCAAGGCGACGCGTAGATGTCACCACCATCGCGTCATAGCATAGCGTTGGAAACACTCACCTTTTCGTGCAAGCATTCCATGGTCAGTGCAGAGTGATAAGCGCTACGGACCTTAGAATTACTTGTGTACGCTTTTTCTAGTGAAAGATGCACATGCAGAATATATACGTGTTCTTATAGTGCCGCAGACTTGCGCAGTAATTGCGTATTAATTGACAATTGCACAAGTAGGAACGCTAAGCCTTGAGCAACGTTGGTGTGCGCTGCAGATGCCGTGGGCAGAAAACGATTAGCACAGGACTAATTAAAATATTGTCAAATTAAATTACCTAAAACACGTTTGCCTACAATCTAGCCAGGTAATCGATCTAAAGCCAAGACGATGCAACGAATGAGCTGCTCAGGAAGTAGTCGCCTAGCTTGTGCGTATTTTGGGCTTCTCACATATGAAGGGTCAATGGCGACGTGTGCTTTGAAAATACCACTCACTAGGGTAGACAGGACGGAATACCTTGTGCCCGTTTGTCTACTTTCATAGCCCGTTGGCAGTAAAATAAACGTCGTGGCACTTGGCTGCATTTCTGTTCCCTCCACTGAAGCCAAGTAATGAATATCTGGTGTCACCCTAGCTGCTGGTGTTCGAAAAGGTGCCGCCAAAACGTGGTGACAAAGATGTGTTTCGTGCTCCCGGATAGGAGAAAAAAAATATCAGAAATGTAGGGAAGTTAACTAGACCAAGCCCAGTTTACTACCCTACACGAAAAGGGAGGAATGAAAGAGAAAGAGAGAGAGGGGAAGGAGATACACATTGCACAAAACACACACACCGCACGCACAGTGCAGGCTCTACAGGCGGTCGCACAGTGATGATGCCTTCAAGAATGGTGGAAGGGCTCGTGTGGCTTTCTGCACTGAGGTATTTGAAGGCCACGCTCCCAAGATCTTCGTAGTATAGTGTCAATTATCCAGCCTCCCTAAGGTACACTGGAGAGTCCGGCGGTCTTCTTCAAAATCTGGACATTGCCACAAAATTTCGTCGAGAGTTTTTACGCAATTGCAGTAATGACAGTTAAGGAAGTCAGCCTTAGCAATGCGATAACTTAATGAATTGGTGAAGGCAAGGGTGACCCACAACCAACGCAGCATTGTTGTGTTCCGTCGCGATGTCCTTGGTGGCAGCTGTAATTGGCGTAATGAAGCGAGGTTCTGTCAGAATTGAGTGGAGTTCAGTGGAAGATTACAATGCATACGTGTGGTATTATGCGCAATTTGGGACAGGGGTATAAGCAGTGTGAGTGCTTCATCGTGGGCCCAATAGGCAGCGTTGTCAGCGAGATGATTACCACCAATCCCACAGTGGCCAGGCAGCCACTGAAAGATTACGTCATGTTCTTTGTTAGTGCCCCTATGATCTGAGATTTCGTTATTTTGAAGTACCATGTTATGGTAGTTCCCGCATCATAGACTTCGTATATATTGAAGGGCCGCCTTGGAGTCACGGAAGATAGCCCACTTGGCTAGATATTCTCGCAAAACAAATCATATTGTGGCTAGAAGGGCGGTGAGCTCGGAGTCTGTAGGTTTTGTGACACATGACGCCTTGAACTTGATGGTGATCGACCGAGATGGAAAATTTTCGCTTATGCAGTACACAAAATCAACTGCTCTCGGGTGTGTGCCAGAAGTTGAGAGAAAACTGTGGTATGCAGTCTGAATTTTGGCACCGCCTTTGAACTGCAGAATTTCATTTTAAAGTGAAGTTAGAGAAATGCATGGGAATCAAAAGCGCCCGTATTCGCCAGCAAGGGCGCTCTACACACATCATAAATCAGATGTCCGACCAATTCCTGGCGTCATTTTTTAGAATTAGGTATGAACTGTGACTGAAGAATACTAACAATTAGATTATATCATTAGATGATATCATAAGGCTCAGATTATATAAACACGCAAGTATTCTTGAAAATATTTTGGGAACAACGCGTAGGCCATTTTGAGATAGTGCCGCATGCTGTGCAGTGGTAGTGCGCGTGGCCCACTCGCACGGCTTAAAAGGGGCAGCAACTCAACACCCGGGAAACTCGTCAGGTTCCGTAGCTGCACCAAAGTTGAATGGCAAGGTAGACTGCGAAATCCAGAAGTCAAAGCCGCAGCCAAACTGATTGGCACTGCTGATCCAGATAGCTTGTACGCGTGTTTCTCACGAAATAGATTCTAAAGTGCATGATTTAATAAAAAAAATCAGTAAAAGAACGAATCTAAATCTAACTGTTACCTTTACCAAGCTCATGCCGATATAATTTTATTGTCACCAAAAAGCTGTTGTTTATAGTGCTTCACATAAATTTCACGCAGATCTCGCAAAAATAATGTTACATTGGAAGCAGTGGAAGATACTTCATTGTATTGAATTAAATTATTGTTTATATAAACATAAATTTATTATTATCAAAAGTTATCAGTTGAATGTGTTCGCACCATACTTAATAAATACTGCCTTGCAGTGTCGGTAAATAAACTACTGCACTACGCTTAGCAATTACCTGAAAGAAGCGAAAAGAATTTATTTATTTAACATGATGCTTACTACTGCCACTGGCAAAAAAGACCTAAGGAAATAAATTTATTTCGAAATATATTGATACAAGTCATCATCAACATCAACGAATGCACCCTAAAGGCGACGAAGATGACGATTGAACAAAAGCTTGGGTTGTTGTTGCCACTCCGCCATCTTGGTTCAAGGACCCCGTGTACTCCATATATTGTCTGTAAATATATTTCCACCCTCTGCCTTCTCTCACCCTGTGACAATATCATAGCCCACTTTAACTGAATTACATTCAGAGTATATTAGAAATGCAGGCGATACAATCTAAAACTCAACTGAATTAAAATGAGAGTAGGTATTAGGAATGCAGGCGATAGTGCATACTCCTTCAACAAATACTCCAGTGCCATCACACTTCTTTCTTCCTAAATACCAGACAACAATAAGGGAATATTTACAATTATTTTTCCTTTTTCGCACAAGCACAAATGAAGTGGCGGATATAATTTTTCGCATGAAACTATAAAAAGCTGGGCTCAATAACACTGAGTGCGTTTTGTAAAATGCATATCCCATATTAACTTGACCCCATTAGCTTTTAAATGCGAATCATTCCTTTACAAACTGTAAACACGCTTGGCATCTATCTATCTATCTATCTATCTATCTATCTATCTATCTATCTATCTATCTATCTATCTATCTATCTATCTATCTATCTATCTATCTATATATCTATCTATCTATTTATCTATCTATCTATCTATCTATCTTTCTATATATCTATCTATCTATCTCATTATCTATCTATCTATCTATCTATCTATCTAGCTAGCTAGCTAGCTAGCTAGCTAGCTGCCTACGTCTGTGCGCTCACATGATCACACCCTTAATTTGGGGTACACCAAAATTAGTACGGGAGGGTAAGATGTTTTCGTGAATACGATGCACAGCTCATGTCATCAGTAATGTCAAATACTGACTCTCATATCGTGGTTCCAAATCCCTGCTTGGGCGTCTGCATTTCCGATAGCGGCGAAAATGCTGTAGGCCTGTGTGCTCAGATTTTGTGCACGTTAAAGAACCTCAGGTGGTCAAAATTTCCTGTTACCTCCACTATGCACCTCTCATAATCATTTGCTGGTTTTGAACACTAAGCCTCACACATTAATCATCATGACTAATGTCATGATGCCATCGCACACGTTGTCAAACAGTTTTCGAAAGAATAGTGGCACATACAATAACATAGGGATCTTGCGAAGACAGTTTCTCCTATAGTGGTACCTTCTAGGCATGTCGATTGCTTATAGAGGCGGCCAGCTGAAACTAGTCGGGTAGCTGCGTGCTATATATATATATATATATATATATATATATATATATATATATATATATATATATATATATATATATATATATATATATTCATATATTGTGATGAACACTGAGAACTAAGAGCAGCGGAATCGGGGCTCTGGTTGCGAGGAGCTTGCTGGAAGAAGCAGAGGAAGACGAAGTGCCGAATAAGAACAGCTGGCCCGGGATCGGGTGTTGTCTCTTGTTCTTTGTCTCGCTCATTACAATGGCGCAGTCCGACAAGTGAACCCTCTGCAGAAAGCCACCGGTACGTGTCTTCGTGGTTAGTCGGCAACGCGGGCTTCTCCATCAAGGAACGCCGTTCACGCTTCCCTAGCGATGGGGTCCCACCCGCCACTTCAGCCACCCTTCAGACCACCTGTGGACGGCGTCCAAGGCTCCCCTGAGGTTCTAGGCTATGACCTGATTGAAACCCTGCCCCCGTTTCACGGCAGGGATCCGCACCGGCTCTTGTCCCTTGTAAATGCCGCTCACACTTCCCATGGCCTTCATTCCCAACGCAGTACTCTTCCAACCCACGAGCCGCCACTGATCGCCGTCCAAGCTTCCCTGCTCGTCAATCTCGCTGGTGTAAGTGGTGCTACCGCTACTTACTTGAAGAACGCGATCACTGACTCTTCGGGCTTCACACCCGACAGCGCCGCGGACTTGCGGCGTACCATCGCGTTACTCCGCGTCGAGACTAACAAACTTACAGCATCCATCAGTGAGCAAGCTCCTACCATGTTGCCAGCATTGTGGGACATTAATGCAGTGTTGGACGTAGCTGTCTCACACCACCTTGAGGCAAGCAAACCGGAGCAACGCAGGGAGCTTCGTTCTTCTCTCATCGAGCTCTCACACCAGCTCCACTGCATCCTGGTGATCTCTACGTTGCCACCTGCCACCTCACAATCTCCAGCCGTCTGCGAACTACCGGAATTCCACGGGGTCCGGAACGACGCTGACAGCTGGGTGGCAACAGTCAACGCTATAGCAATGCGCGAGGCCTGGACGGAATCTCAGAAATGGACCGTGGCTGTAGACCGTCTTCGGGAAGGTGCAGCAGCATGGCACCGGTGTGAAGGCTTCAAGCAGCAGTCTTGGGTGGAGTGGAGCTCCAAGCTCATAGCTGCTTTCGGCCGGACGCTATCGGATCTCCCTTCCACCACCAAGTCCAACCTGGCAACTAGCGAGGATAAGGCGCAGGAGGGTTTCTGCCTCCAGGTTGCAGTCATGCGTTGCAGTTCACTTGAGCTTTCGGACTCTGTGCCGTCGTCCAATTCAAGTTCAGCTCAGCCAAACACCGCTATCGAAGACGGGCCTCTTCGAATACGGGCCACTATCGAAGACAGGCGTCAACGAACAAAGGGTCTAAAGATAAATCATTCAATTGTTCTCGTTTGAAGATAATGGCGTCAGGAAACGTGTGAGAGACCGCAGCAGAACAGATGTCGAGGGTATCCGCACTCTCCTCCGTTGTGGTCATAGGCAAGCGAGAAAGGCAATCGGCGTCCGAATGAAGTCATCCACTTCTGTACGAAATGCAGAAGTCAAATTCTCGAAGGCCATCGAACAAGGCGGCCAGAAGGGTCTCGGAGGGTAACAAGCCAACATAATGAAAGATGGTCTGTTACAATCGTGAATAGACGACCGTAGAGGTAACATAAATCTTCTCAATGGCGAATACAGCCGCTAAACATTCTTGCTTTGTCATCGTATAATTCATTTAGGCCTTGCTTAGAGATCGACTCGTATAATCAACAACATGCTCTGCATTATCATGGCGCTGAACAAGCACACCTCCGATGCCAATTCCACTTGCGTCACTGTGCACTTCTGTAGGAGCAGAAAGATCAAGATGACGAAGGATAGGCTCGGATGTCAGTAGATGCTATCTGGATGACGTCGGTTACCGTAGCTAGGCTCTCTTTGCTGATGAGAAACTGATACACGTCCTCGGCAATGCCCTCCAACAGGTGGCCAACTTTGTCTTCCTCTGACATAGAAGGGCTGACAATCTTGCAGAGCTTCAAAATTGCCTCGACATAGTTTGTGCACGTCTCTCCTGCGATCTGAGCTCTCTGCAGTAACGTTTGTTCAGCCTGCTTTCTCTTAGCTACGGAGTCTCCGAAGCACGCTCTTATTTCGGAAACAAAGCGATCCCATGACGTGAGGGCATCTTCGTGGTTCTCGTATCACACGAGTGCTGTGTCCGTTTAGAAAAATAATACATTGG
This sequence comes from Rhipicephalus microplus, assembly GCF_043290135.1. NCBI lineage: Eukaryota > Metazoa > Arthropoda > Arachnida > Ixodida > Ixodidae > Rhipicephalus > Rhipicephalus microplus. The sequence goes on along the minus strand of NC_134710.1, from coordinate 457,490,244 downwards.
TCAGCTGGGTCGCCGCATCCCACTGGTAGTATTTGCTCACCCGTTTGTAGTGTGTGAGCCAGGCGTCTACGTCCTCGCCAGATTTGCCACCGAATGTGCGAGGCACTATCAGATCCTGACGCAAACACAGACCAGCCGCACGCGAACCTGGCACCAGCGGTGCTGCTGGGACTGGTAGAAGGTCTGCAGCTGCGGGGATGCGGTTTCCTTCTTCGCCATGAGACATCTCAGCTGCCAGTGCTAACGGGGACAGTCCAGCAAAGCGGCGGCTTCGTTGTAGATCAGGCTCTTGAAGCGTCGTGTTGCTTGGTTGGTTACCCAGCGCCTCCACCACAAAACTGTTACGGTTGAATTAAAGGATATGTAGATTTATTTACAGGGTGAGGATGAAGTTCGGCAGTCGCGTTAAAGATGGAGTCCTGAGGCCGCACAAGACAACGTCGTCTTCCTCTTTTACCTACCCGGCACATACTACAGCCCGGCTCATACCGTAGCAATATATATATATATATATATATATATATATATATATATATATATATAGTAAATGTAGTGTTTTTTCGCACGTTTGTCGACCTCTTTTTCTACCGTATATACATATATATATATATATATATATATACATATAAATATATAAATTAGGCGAGTGTTAAATGTATGTTTGTGCATACAACATTAGTAAATGTCTTTAGCATCCCTGAAGAAAACAGAGCACAACACAATAGGCTACCTTCCGCACGCTCCGCGCAACGTCGATATACAAGGTACGCGGAATTTGTTGATTTTTTTCACATACTCTGCTTTTCATGCTTATTTCTGTGCTAAAGCCGACATCACGTTCACTAAGAATTACGAAGAGAGTGTGCCTTCAGCCACATAACGTGAGAATTAAACACAATTAGTCCCCGTGAGTGATTTACAGCGCCAGTGCAAGAGCCACATGTAGACCTCTTTTTTTTTTTCGCCAGAAAACGTCACGAAGTACGTGATTTTTGCACGAGGTGGAATCTGACCAGTAAACAATTAGATTAGATCTAAAGCGAAGCGTCTGCCGGCTGAAAGATCTAGCTAAGAAAGTGTGAAAGAAGGTTATATTTTCTACTCACTTGCCTATTTTTTGGACTTGGTTTTATGCGAATTAGTAGCGTAAGTTTCAAAAAAGCGCTTGTATTCACTAGTCGGGGACGCGTTGGCACGATCTCTATCTACCTAAAAGGGGGGGGGGGGGGACGGAACTAACAGGAAAAAAAATTAAAAAGATTACCGGAAGTGTTAGAAACATCGTACATTTCGCCTACATGGCGCAAAACTTAACTTCAATAAATTACTGATATTTTACATGTATGTTGATAACTACGAGATTTCATTAAGCTTTAATGACTCGCCACTTGCGTGCGTGAGAGACACAGGAAAGGTCAAAGAAAAAGACTCAGGAAGCGACGTTCTTTAGTTAAGAAAATGGTGGACTAGCATTATTCACCGAAAACATTGCAGAGGCAGAAATCGATAGAACTAGATGTTGGCGAAACATGTAGAGCTGACACAGACTCAATCATGAAATACATTTTGAGCTTTGGACTCGCTCGGACTCAGAATTATGAAAAGTTTCTTCAACCGGACTCGCTCGGACTCATTCAGACTCGGACACACTCAGATCAGACTCGCAGCTCGATCTGAGTCTGAGTGAGTCGACGCACGAGTCAATCAACCTACAAACAGCTTCTTCAACCATGGTTTCATTACTTTTTAGCACCAATATTTCTAATTGTTGGAGCTTTTTTTGCTGCTGTTTGACACAGTATATTCGTAAACGAGTTCTTAGATCTTCTTAATCACTAGGGTATTTTGATGGAAGAGATGCAAGTATATTATATAATAATTAGGAACTTCCCTTGAAGAGTTGGTGGGGTAAGGTCAAAGCACCCACTTTCGTAATCCACATCTTTAATATATATAGTGAAATTGTGTATGAATGACACTGCTTTGATATACCTATGAGTATAGGTGAATATAAACGTGAATTTTAGTAAGGCTCACAGTGTTGCGGAAGTTTATTGCATAGCACCTTTAGTACGGAAAAGATAGTGGGACTCGCTTAGACCCAGACTCACCAAAACTTTCCTGAGCTGAACTCACTCGGACTCAAACTCACCAACAGTTTCTTCAACCAGACTTAATTGGAGTCAGACTCACAAAAGTCTCACTCACCTCACTCAGACTAAGACTCTCGGCTTGATCAAGTCAGAGGGAGTCTGAGTGAGTAGACTAATGAGTGAGTTCGCCGACCTATGGACAAAACTGCTCACGAGCACAAGAGCACAATAGTTCAAAAACTCACGTTGCCCGATCGTGAAAAACAACTGCAGCGAGACAGCAGCCTTGAGAGCATCACTTTCAAAACATTTGAGTACAGCTTTTCGTTGCTTATCTTATCGCATGCACAATCACGACAGACGAGGGCACGCCAGCCATGCGCCAGAATGGGTGGTTGTAAGTCACACGAATGGCCATGAACATATTATGTATGCTAGTTGAGCTCACAAATGTCACGCCAACGAACATCACAAAGACAATAAAACATGAAAGGTATGCATGAAAACACCACACAAAAGTTAGCGATGATTTTTTTGACCCGAGAATTCACCGAACAAAACACAAATCCTGGCAACTGATTGCCTAGATACGCCCCCCCCCCCCACACATTTTATTGCACTCGACATAAAAATGCGGCAATCAATCAGTTTCCAAGTGTGAGATCAGATGAAAATAAATATATGGTAAACTTTGGCTTATGTATGATTACAATCACTTGAAAAAAATCCAATCCTGTTTTTTCGTTTCGGTTATCTGCCGTCTCCTCACCAAGTCACGCTTTAATCGTCGGTGGGTGTTGATGCGTGCGGCGCTAGGTTTTCACACTTTTTATTGTGATTTTCACAACTGATATCATTTGTTCATAAAAACTCTTTTTATTCTTTCCATGAGGCAGCCTTAAGTACTCACGTAAAGCACCCACTGAGGGCGAGAAACCGTAAAAGAAAGCATAACCAATTGGCCTGATACCACAACGAGCGAAACCGCTCACCCAAAGACTTTCGTCAAAAGGCGATTGTAGTCTTATGAAGTCACCAGCAATTTCGGCATGCTAAGAACGACATGCGCGAATCACGGGCAGTGCATGGGTTGCGTTGCTTTGTTTGGAAGCAAAAATGCGGTTAAGTCAAGTGATTTGATGTTTTTTGCTGCACCATGAGCTCAAATCGCTGCTGCACGCATCGAATCTTATGCTTTAGAGTCGAAACCAGGACCGCTGGCCGAAACTTGATTTTTTTTTTCCGGGGAAGGTGGTATACCGTGATTTAGAGAAGGCGCGCCTCCTTAAAATGGTAAGTTTTCGTTCTGTTTGTTGCGGCAGAAACAAAATTCGGTGATAACAGGGGGAACGGGCCCACTGTGCCGCCACCTAGCTACACGGCTGATCTGCCCATACAAAGCCACAGAGTGTTCCAAACAAAATATGACCAAATTCTGATCATTATGGGCACGTGCAGGCGGACACATGTTCAAAAGGCAAGCCCGGCAAAACGAATAACGAATTTTCGTTACAGGTCTGCCGCAACGTTCGTAAAAAAAAACAGTCAGGCGAAGAGAGGGATGCAATTTTGTCTAAAAAATTGACGCTACAATATGGATGACAGGATTCGGGTAGGGCCTCATTGTTTTAATGTAAGTGCTTGAACACACGTAATATCGGTGGATGGAAGTAGGGACCACGCGACTAAGCAATAACGAGCTGAAAGCATGGAAATCATCCACGACAAAGCGGGCATGCACTCTCACCTGTTCTATGCTGCAGTCGTTACTTCTGGAGACGACGTCGGTGCGGTGCATATTACATCACAGTGCAACGTTCAAACGGGGGTGCTCGTTACGTGTTCAGCGAATGTTCCCGAGCTCACGTGCTGTGGTCAAAGACGCTGAAAAAATTGCGCTCGAATCACACATACGCGTACCTTGCGGTTGATGATACTGAGAACGCCGTGTGGATGACACTCACCCACTGATAGGGATGGGCTAAGAACCAGGCGACAGGAATACAGTGTGTGTCTTGCGAATTCTTTGGTTTTACTGGTTTATGCTACACTGTAAGCGAAAGTTAGCCGAGATGGGAGTTTCTCCAGCATGTGAGCCGACAAAACTCCCTTGCCCCAATTATTTCCTTCCTTGTAGGGAGTGAACTCGGCACATGTCATCGTAGAACGCCCCCTGCTTAATGAGAGAGTTTATGAACGACATGACCTACTGAAACTCCCCAGGGAGTTTCAGGTCACGTGGTTACAAACTCCCTATAGGAGCTTTAAAAACTCTCTTTGGGCGCGACGTGTGTGTGTGTGTGTGTGTGCGTGTGTGCGTGCGTGTGTGTGTGTGTGTGTGGGCATGTTTGCACGTCGGTATGAAACACAGGTGCTTCGTGTGGCTAACCGTGTGAGCATCTGTCAACAGGCAACGAAATTATAAGTGCAGCGAAGAATTGCAACGACCAGTTGGTATTTACTGTGAACATCTCAATATATTTCACACTCTTAAACTACGCTCCACATCGGCCCGATTCCTCAACGAAACGCCGTGAAAGCCACGCTTCAAGAGCCGAGTAACAAAAAACTTCGAAGAATGCATTATTGGTAGTAAACGTAAGCTGTTACGATCTTGGTCTTGACAGGACTTGGTCGACAGTTTTTACACAATGGCAGTTATGACAGTTAGGGGAGTCAGCCATACCAATGTGATAACTTAATGAATTGGTGAAGGCAACGCCGACCGCAACCGACGCAGCATTGTAGTGTCCCGTCACGATGTCCTTAGTGGCAGCTGTAATTGGCGTAATGAAGCGCGGTTCTGTCAGCATTGAGTGCAGTTCAGTGGAAGATTACAATGCATACGTTTGGTACTATGCGCAATGTGGGACAGGGGTATGAGCAGTCTGAGTGCTCCATCGTGGTCCCAACGGGCAGCGTTGTCGGCGAGATGATTACCACCAATCCAACAGTGACCAGGCAGCCACTGAAAGATTATGTGATGTTCTTTGTTAGTGCCGCTATACCCTAAGATTTCGTTATTTTAATTACCATGTTATTGTAGTTCCCGCGTCATAGACTTCGTATATATTGAAGGGCTGTCTTGGAGTCACAGAAGATAGCCCACTTAGCTAGATATTCTTGAAAAACAAATCATATTGTGGCTAGAAGGGCGCTGAGCTCGGAGCCCGTAGGTTTCGTGACACGTGAAGCCTTGAACTTGATGGCGATTTTACAAGATGGAAAATTTTCACTTATGCAGTACACAAAATCAACTGCTGTCGGGTGTGTGCCTGAAATTGTGAGAAAACTGTAGTATGCAGTCTGAATTTTGGCACCGCCATTGAACTGCAGAATTTCATTTTAAACTGAAGTTAGAGAAATTCATGGGAATCGAAAGCGCCCGTATTCGTCAGCAAGGGCGTTCTACACACATCATAAATCAGATGTCCGACCAATCCCTGGCGTCATTTTTTAGAATTAGGTATGAACTGTGACTGAAGAATACTAATAATTAGATGATATCACAACATCACATTATATACTAGATCATATCATAAAGCTTAGATTATATAAACACGCAAGTATTCTTGAAAATATTTTGGGAACAACGCGTAGGCCATTTTGAGATAGTGCCGCATGCTGCGCAGTGGTGGTGCGCGTAGCCCACTCACACGGCTTAAAAGGGGCAACAACTCACCGCCCGGAAAACTCGTCAGGTTCCGTAGCTGCACCAAAGTGGAATGGCAAGCTAGACTGCGAAATCCAGAAGTCGAAGCCGCAGCCAAACTGATTGGCACTGCTGATCCAGATAGCTTGTACGAGTGTTTCTCACGAAATGGATTCTACAGTGCATCATTGAATCAAAGAAATCAGTAAAAGAACGAATGTAAATCTAACTGTTACCTTTAGCAAGCTCATGCCGAAATAATTTTATTGTCACCAAAAAGCTGTTGTTTATAGTGCTTCACATAAATTTCACGCAGATCTCGCAAAAATAATGTTACATTTGAAGAAGAGGAAGATACTTCATTGTAATGAATTAAATTATTGTTTAAATGAACATAAATTCATTATTCTCAAAAGTTATCAGTTGAATGTGTTCGCACCATACTTACTAAATACTGCCCTGCAGTGTCGGTAAATCAAATGCTGCAATATGCTTAGCAATTACCTGAAAGAAGCGAAAAGAATTTATTTAACATGATGCTTACTACTGCCACTGGCAAAAAGACCAATGAAAATAAACTAATGTCGAAATATATTGATACAAGTCATCATTAAAATCAACGAATGCACCCTAAAGGCGACGAAGATGACGATTGAACAAAAGCTCGGGTTGTTGTTGCCACTCCGCCATCTTGGTTCAAGGACCCCGTGTACTCCGTGTATAGTCTGTAAATGTATTTCTACCCTCTGCCTACTCCCACCGCGTGACATTTTGGTGGAAGTGCGGAGTAACAAGACGGAGCTACACAGCAGCCGACGTTTGGTATCTTCCACGACGGCACAAGAGCATGATGGTTTCGATGGCACGATGGTTTCTTCCACGATGGCACCGCCTTCCGCGGCTCCAGCTTCCGCAGCGGCCAGTTGAAAGACTCTGGCACGTTATGCGGGACCGACAATGTAGACATTGGAGAATGGTTGCCACTGTACGAGCAAACAAGCAGAAATTATCGCTGGGGCGAAACGCTCATGGTGGCGAACATCCTATTTTACCTGGAGGGGACAGGCGAAGTGTGGTTTGCGAACCGTGAAGCGGAAATTGGTAGCTGGGATGCGTGCAAAGAAACGATACGTGCACTGTTCGGCAAATTGACTGGCAGGAAGACAGCGGCCAAGAAGGAGCAGGCATCTCGAGCTCAAACGTCATCGGAGTCGTACCTGTCTTACATACAGGAGCTGCTCGCCCTTTGCCGCAAAGCAGACGACGGCATGGAGGAGCCCAAAAAGGTAGCGCATATATTGAAAGGCATCGCCAATGACGCGTTCAATTTGCTAGTTTGCAAGAACTGTGATACAGTAGATGCCATTATCTGAGAGTGCCAGCGTTTTGAGGCCACCAAAAGCCGACGTATATCCCATACGTTCGCTCGACTTTCCAATACTGCAGCAACATGGTCGTGCGAAGACATGTTTGTACCACAAGCACCGCTCAGCACAGAGCATGTCACGAAGATCATCCGTCGAGAACTTGAAGCTATATCTCCCGCTTCAACTTTCTCTTGTGCCTGTGAGTCCAGCTCCCAAATGTTGCCTTCAGTGCATGCCATCATTCGCCAAGAGTTTTCGAACGTTGGGCTGGAATCTATGGGCACCGCCGCCCCCTCCCAACCGACTGAACGTCGTCCACCAGTTTTCTACGCCCAATGCCAGAGGCTCCCAGCGCGCTCTCGCAATCCCGCTGAGTGGAGGACTGCTGATGACCGGCCAATTTGCTTTAACTGCCATTGTGTTGGTCACGTGGCCCGCTATTGCAATAGCAGGTGGTATAGGCGTCAGCCTTCCTATGGCTACAACCGTCACGCACACGCAGATGATGGCCACTTCGGAACTACGAGTCGCCTCGGCTAGCCGGTGGTGACAGTTCATCGACGGTGCATTGTAAGTCACCATCCCCTCTCAGCCACCAGTCCCACTCAGCGCTGTCTCACCGCCAATCGTCGCGTTCACCCGATTTCGCCGTTCTCCTTCGCCGACTGCACATCTGGCTAGGGAAAACTAGACTATGCAGCTCCCAGAAGTGATGTTGCATCGATGATTCGCCAGCCAAATCCTCTGACTATGCAGACACGACGTAACCTCATAGACGTTAAAGTACGCGATGAAATTGTTGTTGCCCTTATAGATACTGGTTTCCACATTTCGGTGAGGAACTCAGAGGTTCGCCGCCGCCTTAAAAAGGTTTCAACACCACCCACAGTGCCACTCTACCAAGTCGCCGACAGTGGAACTTTTCCTGTGCTTGGGATGTGCTTCGCACATGTTGGTGTTGCTGATCGCTCAACAACTGTGATTTTTGTCGTGCTCGAGAAGTGCTCACATGAACTCATCTTGGGCGTGGACTTTCTCGTCGTGCACTCTCTCGTAATTGACTGTAGAATAGGCATGCTTCAGTTTGACCTACCTTATTGCTATGACACTCTAACTACACCTCAGCCACGTTTGTGTTCTCTCGAGTCCGTTCGCCTAGCGCCCCAACCTGTTACCTGTGTAACCATGAGGCCTTTTCTTCCGGTAGCCGACGGCGATTATGTGCTGGCACGGATTTTGGACATGTTATTTAACAGAAATGTTGCCCTCTCTCATACTCTGTTGGCGATTACAAATAATGTGGCGTCGCTACCGATACTGAACTTCAGCTGGTGTGCTCAAGCTGTTCCAGATGGCTGAACTCTAGCCAACGTCTCTTCCATCAGTGAACATTCTGTTTCTGCATTAATTGCAGACGCTCCTTCGCCCGCTACTGCATCCTCTTCAGAGAGCTTCACTGATGCCGACTTTGACAAGATGATCGTGTTAGACTTCGTTCCAGCACAGGCAGCCAATCTCCGGCATATCTCGGCATCCTTCAGGGACAACTTCGACTTTGGTGACAGCCCTTTAGGTCACACATCAGTTGTTACTCACAGGGTCAACACTGGAGACGCCAGTCTATTCCGACGATATTCTTATTGCATGTATCATGCAGAGCGAGAAGTCACCCAACGTGAAGTTGATAAAATGCTCAGAAAAGACGTCATTGAACCATCTTGCAGTCCATAGGCCTCTCCAGTCGTTCTAGTAAAAAAGAAAGATGGCAGCTGGCGCTTCTGCGTCGACTACCATCACATAAAGAAGGTCATGCGCAAGGACGTCTACCCACTGACACGTATTGACGATGCCCTCGACTGCCTGCACGGGTCTACCTACTTCTCCTCTATCGACCGGTGTTCAGGATACAGGCAGATTTCCGTCGACGAATGAGACCGTGAAAAAACTGAATTTGTTACACCGGATTAACTTTTCCAATTTAAGGTAATGCCCTTTGGCCTGTGCAATGGTCCCGCTACAATTTAGAGAATGGTGGACTCCCTGCTACGGGGTTACAAATGGTCAATGTGCCTCTGTTATCTCGGTGACGTCATTGCACTCTCGCCGTCATTCTAAAGTCACCTTAGCCGTCTGTCAGCTTTTCTGGAGGTTTTCAGAAGGGTAGGGTTACAGCTTAACTCCACCAAAGGCTGCTTCGGCCGCCAAAAGATCACTGCGCTAGGCCATGTTTTCAGCAATAAATGCGTTCGACTCGATCCCAAGAAAATTCGCTTCGTCAAAGATTTCCCCACACCAAGTTCCACGAAAGATGTACGGAGGTTTGTCGGCCTCTGTTTCTATTTCCGGCTTTTAGTCCACAACTTCGCCGACATTGCACGTGCTTTGACACAGCTACTCAAGAAGGACGTGTTGTTTTCTTAGGGTCCCTAGCAAGCCAATTCATTTCGCCAACTTACTGCGTTGCTCACTTGAACGCCCATATTAGGTCATTTTGATCTTTCAGTGCCTACTGAAGTTCGCAACAACGCCAGCGGACACGGTATTGACACTGTCCCCGCTCAGCGGCAACAGGCTCAAATCGTGTATTCGCCTACGCAAGTCGCCTCCTCTCCCTATCCGATTGGAAGTTTAACATCACTAAGCGCGAGTGCCTCACTCTTGTATGGGCAGTTGGAAATATCCTACCATACTTGTTCGGCCACCACTCTTCGGTCATCACGAATCACCACGTCCTGTGCTGATTGTCCTCCCTCAAAGATCCTTCTAGACGCCTTGGTCATTGGGCTTTAAAGCTACAGGAAATAGATTTGACGTGACCTACGGGTCTGGCCAAACGCACCAGAAAGCCGACTGTCTATCTCGCCATCCCGTCAATCCCCCTGACCTGTCAGCACGCGATTATGATGCCTGGGTCTTCACCATTTTTGATTTCACGGACATACGTAGGGAACAACTCAGTGATGCCAATTTGCGGTCTATTATACGCCGTGTAGCTTCTGACACTTTGGATCCGTCCCTTTGCATGTTCACGAATAATGACGGAATTCTCTATCGGCGCAACACAAGAACTGAAGGCCCAGAACTTCTGGTAGTTCCTGCAAGCTCCGTTCCACTGCTCTCGAACAACTTCTTGACGCCCAACTGCTCGACATATCGGAGCAGCCCGCATGTATCACCGCGTACGGCATCGATTCTTATTGCCCGCCTTTACCACTCTGTGTGCCGATACGTTGCATCTTGCGAGTCATTCCAGCGCCGCAAGCATCCTTCATTGGCATTACCTAGCCCACTTCTGCCTATCGCCATTCCAACATACCTGTTCTACCGCGTCGGCCTCGATCTCATTAGACTATTTCCTACGTGTCTTAGTGGGAATAAGTGGTTAGTGGTGGCTATAGACTACGCGACACGCTTTGCCATCACGCGAGCGCTACCATCAAGCTGTGCTACTGACGTCGCAGACTTTCTCCTTCATGACGTTATCCTCCACCATGGAGCGCCGCGTCAACTGCTGATCGACCGCGGTCGTTAATTTCTCTCCAAGGTCGTGGACAACATTCTTCGATCGTGTTCCACATGTCATAAACTCACCACTGCCTACCACCGGAAAACAAATGGACTCACTGAGCGCCTTAACCACCCACTGACGACAATGCTATCTATGCATGTCTCCGCAGATAATCGTGATTGGGATGCCACTTTGCCTTACGTGACGTTTGCCTACAACTTGTCATGACACGACACTGCTGGCTTTTCTCTCTTCTATCTCTTGTACAGCTGTCACCCCACATTGCCTTTTGACAATATTCTGGCGTCGCATACGGACACTCCTACCGAGTACACATGCAATGCAACCACTCGGGCTCGAGCGGCCCACCAGATTGCCCGGGATCGCCTTCCTGCCTTGCAGCTATCTCAAAAGGATCGCTACGACAGCCGTCACAAAGCTGTCTCTTACTCCCCAGGATTGTTGGTCTTGCTCTGGACTCCCTCCCGTCAAGTTGGCCTGTCCTCGAAGTTCCTCGCTCGCTACAACGAGCATTACAATGTCCTGCGCCAACTGACTAAGGTCACCTATGAGATCGCCCCCTTGTACACTCCATCCTCATCGTCTCTGCCGTCCACTGATATCGTACACGTCTCCCGCCTTTAGCTATACTTCTCTGCGCAGGTCGCACGTTTTCTTAAGCGTCAAGATGGCGCTTTCATCTGCGGCGGCTATATGATAAAGTAATCTATAACATCAACGAATGCGTCATAAAGGTGACGAAGATGACGATTGAACAAAAGCTCAGGTTGTTTTGCCACTTCGCCATCTTGGTTCAAGGACACTGTGTACTCCGTGTACAATCTGTAAATATTTTTCTACCCTCTACATACTCTCACCTTGTGACAATATCATTTCCTGCTTTAACAGAATTACATTCAGAGTGTATTAGGAATGCAGGCAATACAATCTAAAACTTAACTGAAACAAAATGAGAGTATGTATTAGGAATGCAGGCGATATTGCATACTTCTTAAACAAATACTCCAGTGCCAACACACACTTCTTTCTTCCTAAATACCAGACAACAATAAGGGAATATTTCCAATTATTTTTCCTTTTTCCCACAAGCACAAATGAAGTGGCGGAAATAATTTTTCACGTGAAACTATAAAGGGCTGGGTCCAATTACACTGAGTGCTTTCTGCTAAAATGCATATCCATATTAACTTGACACCATCAGCTTTTAAATGCGAATCATTCCTTTACAAACTGTAAACACGATTGGCATCTATCTATCTATCTATCTATCTATCTATCTATCTATCTATCTATCTATCTATCTATCTATCTATCTATCTATCTAGCTGCCTACGTCTGTGCGCTCACATGATCACACCCTTAACTTGGGGTACACCAAAATGAATACGGGAGGGTAATATGTTTTCATTATTACGACGCGCAGCTCATGTCATGGGTAATCTAAAAAAATACTGACTCTCAGATCGTGGTTTGAAATCCCTGCTTGGGCGTCTGCATTTCTGATAGAGGCGAAAATGCTGTAGGCCTGTGTGCTCAGATTTTGTGCACGTTAAAGAACCTCAGGTGGTCATAATTTCCTGTTACCTCTACTATGCACCTCTCATAATCATATGCTGGTTTTGGAACGATAAGCCTCACATATTAATCATCATGACTAATGTCGTGAGGCCATCGCACACGTCTTCAAACAGTTTTCGAAAAAAATAGTGGCACATACACTAACATAGGGATCTTGTGAAGACAGTTTCTCCTATAGTGGTACCTTCCAGGCAAATCGATTGCTTATAGAGGTGGCCTGGTGAAGCTAGTTGGGTAGCTGCGTGCTCCAGCGCGTATCCGTTAAGGTGGCTGCACTTCAGACGGAAGATGAGCTGAATTGACCAAAAACTCACGCAGCCACCACGAGTGACCTTGTAATATAGCTTCGTGCATACATTTAGTGCAAACTTTTTGTCTTAAGCGTGACCCGACTTATTGAGCGCAAACAGTATCACAAAAAACTTTCCGACTAACGGTGCAGAAAAAATACGGGCATACCATGCAGTCCAGATGTTACGGGAATCAGAACACCGTAAGAAAGCCGGAATAGACCTGCAACATTTGGCGCAGTTGGTAACCCTACCTCCGGCTTAAGAGTGATATACTTCACTACAACATTCACGGATGGAATTGAGCAGCTCTCCGAGATTCTTCAGCAGAACGGAGGCTCGATTACTACCCCCCGCGTGATTTCGTAAACGCTTAATGCGTCGGATTCATTTGAGCTCTGCAACGCCATTACACTCCTTCCTTCTTTTACAGATGGGTTGCCTGGAATGAAGTACAGGCTGAATAATGCAGTACAAATACCAGCAATAATTGCACGCTGTTTAACGTTATGGAATTTCGAAAATTGAAGTTGAAAGAAAAAAAATGCCATCCTTCAACTTGATGTTCGCGGAGTCACCTGACCGCATTTCACTTGACATAATCAACCTGCGACGTTGAGAGCTCCCCAAATGAAATGAGCTGGGAACTCTACGTACGGGATGCTCGCACACAATTGTTCCCCTTCTTTCGAACGTGGTAGACCTCATTTTCATAGATAAAAACGTGGTTTCGGATGCGTAACTTTTCAGACTGTCTGCGGGCGCTACGGTTTTATAATGATCTATTTTTTGTCGTTCTTTACAACGTTCCATAAAAATCTCTCCTGTCATTCTAAAAAAGGAAGTTGTGAAATCACCAGGGTGGTGAAGTACTGCTGCCCTATCGCGAAATATACGATGAGCCGTCCAATGAACTTGTAGCGTGGTTCGTGATGCGCAACCCACTGGGTAGTCAGAACGTGCCAGCGTCTGAACGGGCCGGACACCCCAGCCGAGACCACTTCTACGCACATGTCTAAATGAAAGCTATGACGACACATTGGCCTTGTAACCCACAGTCACGTCTCCGTTTCACAAGAATTGGTGACTTCGAGCACAAGAACCAGTGACAAGCGCTTCATTGCTGCCACTGCACTACTGTTTCAGCCATGTTCCAGACAGCCCAAAACTGGCAGCCACAATTCGACCCACCACTGGCAGCAATCCGTTCTACTTCCGTCGACTCATAATTCACAGAGTTCGAAGCTGCTCTGGCGTTTAACAACATCTGGATCTAAGAATTTACGTTTGAAGTCCTGGAGCGTGTTCTTCCACCTGGCATCAAACGACACCTCACCAATTTGTTGTGGAACTCCTACCCATAGGACGGACTGCTGGATACTGTCCTGCAGATAGCGACGGTGAATATCGCCTCCGAAAGAAACCGACCACATGCAAGGTGCTTCTCCACCTACGCCAATCAAGCCTTCTCCACGGGCCCTTTCAACCGCATCTCCTCTAGCACTCAGCCTTAGCAATAAAGTAGGCAGCCCTCCGACGACAATCAACTTCACTGGGGTATCGAAGCACATGTTCACCAAAGATTGGCTTTTGGTTCAGCGGTCGACGCCTGTGGACTCGTCGGTGAGCATGTCGACTTCAGCGCCTACTGACGCTGTGATTAACACCCAAACCAGTGTCACCTGTCACCTGTTCACTGGCACTATGGATGGCACCATAACCGAGCCAGCTGCCATCTGCCAGTGGAAAAGCTACCGCCAGCATTACAACTGCGCATAACGCTCCGTTATGCTATAGGTGGAGCTACCCGATTATGAAAAACTAGCTACGCAATCATAATATGGCCAGCATGCCTTTTCGCTCCCAAGATCGACAGTTCTGGCTGCCTAAGGTGGTTACGTATCCACCTTCGCACCGCAGCCTTCTCTGGCACAGCTCGAGCCTTCTGTGAAGCACGAATCGCTTCCGAACACTAATGAAAACAGCCCTTCGAAAGCTATATCAAATCAGCAGACCCCACACGACATCTAAAGACGCAGTCGTCATCATCAGCGCTTCTCATGTCCACGTGCCAGAGATGTGCCAGTGTCGGAGCCATCCAGGTACACCGCGAGCTCATGCCATCACCCCGTCTCTGTTCAATGCGCCTGCCAATCGCAGCCTCTACAGAACCTAAAAAATAGAAGTGTGAGTTGCAGAGCCTTTCTTCTGGCATAGCGTTTCAGTGACCATCAGCCTCCGTGCTCATGCCTACACACCTCGCCGATCGTATTAGGTTCTCACCAACGTTCGCGCTGGCGCCGGTTTCCCACCACTTGTGATGCCTGCCTACACGAGCTGTCACCAAGCTCTGCATCGTTTTCACGAAGCGATTCTCGGAGTGGTGAACCCTTGTGCCATCGGTGCCCGTTGCCGATTGCCTTGACAGGTTGCATCACTGCTGCCCATAACATGCGTAGACGCGCTCTTCGCCCGCTCCACGGCTTCCGTGTCGCCCAAAGGAAAAGCGAGATAGCCTACGTTTTCTCTCGACAACGACTTGGTCTTTTCAACGGACAACTTGCGGACTGTCGCTAATATATATAGGATCAGTCTTAATAGCCTTTTCTTTTCTATGCAATGTGTTTCAAGTTGCGCAAAGTGCTAGGATAGAAGCTGATGCAGCGTACTGCCTGTGTTTGTGAGATGCCACGCAAAAGAATACTACCACGTGGCTTGTAATATCCGAGCTACTTGGAGGTCAGAATGCACCAGCTTCTGACCTGGCTTCACCCCGCAGTCCAGTCAAGTGAGACGGAATGTCCAATGGGTCACGCGACACACGAGACTGAATGTCGAACGAAACGAAATGTCCATTCGAGTCAGATTGCTGAGCGAGACAGAATGTAAAACCAAGACGAAGCATCCCACGAGACTTAATGTCTAACGAGTATGAATGTCCAACCGATGCGGAATGTCAATCGAAACTGAATGTCTAACGTGACGGAATGTACAACTGAGACTTTGTTTAACGAGATGGAATGTCATAACGAGAAATAATATTGAATTTAAAAGGGAGGAATGCACCTTAGTTTGAGATTTGTCAGGCAACTGAATCAAGCAATGGAGATAGCGAAATCGAAAAACACATTTTCTGTCAGTTTTGGAAACATTGGCTGTTTGGGCCATCTGGTGTCGTATGCTTGTTTTCTTATTCATTCTCTACAACATTCACCATTATTGGACCAGTATAGATTTCTTTTATTTTTATTTTTTCAATTTTATTAGGTATGTTGAAGAATTCATGTTTCCATTATATGCGTACCGCAGGCAATCCTAGCTTCTATCTACGTAAATATCTAGCTGTCTAACTAGCCGCCTACGTTTGCGGGCTCTCGTGATCCCCCCCCCCCCCGTACCTGGCGGTAAACAAAATGAAAACAGAGTAAGATGAATTGAAGAATATGACTTGCTGGTCATCACATAAATATTGTTACAATAACGTCACATATCTCGCCGAACCGTTTGCACCAGACACGTGTGGCACTACCGATATATTATGGATAGGTATGTGCCTCAAGTATACGGGTACGTGCCACAGTTTATATCTATCCAGGAACAGAGAAAACACAGTCGTGTTTTGAACATTTTCGCGTTAAGAAAAAACTAACACGGGCATTGTTGAACTCATGAATGCGAAAAATAAATGTGTGGGCCCGAGCAGGCATCAAACCTCAGTTTTCTGCGTGGTAATCGAGTATTCTGTCATGGAGCTACGCCAGCGCTCGTAACGGCTTTTCAGATAGACCCCAATGTTCGTCATAACGTCTATTGTGGTTGGAGTGCTGGCTATCCAGTTCTATAAAGATTACATATATAGGTATATATTACAGCTATCACGTCAGGTCAACGTAAATTGTATACAGGAATTGCCATCCGCGAAAGCTGATTTACATAGACGCGTCTTAAGCTGCCATTTTGGAGAGCACAAGTGCTACATAACAACTTACCACATCTGCTGTTGCTAACAAACTTGTTGCTGTTGACACCGTTACGAAATAGTAAACAACTGCTTGTAATATATATATATATATATATATATATATATATATATATATATATATATATATATATATATATTATGATGAGTACTGATGAATAAGAGCAGCGGAATCAGTGCTCTGGGGGCGAGGAGCTAGCTGGAAGAAGCAGAGGAAGACGAAGTGCAGAATAAGAACAGCTGGCCCAGGATCGGGTGTTGTCTCTTGTTCTCTGTCTCGCTCATTACAATGGCGCAGTCCGACAAGTGAACCCTCTGCAGAAAGCCACCGGTACGTGACTTTGTGGTTCGTCGGCAACGCGGGCTTCTCCATCAAGGAACGCCGTTCACGCTTCCCTAGCGATGGGGTCCCACCCGCCACTTCAGCCACTCTTCAGACCACCTGTCGACGGCGTCCAGACCTCCTCTGTGGTTCTAGGCCATGACGTGATTGAAACCCTGCCACCGTGTCACGGCAGGGATCCACACCGGCTCCTGTTCCTTGTGAATGCCGCTCACACTTTTCATGGCCTTCATTCCCATTGCAGTACTCTTCGAACACATCAGCCGCCACTGAACGCCGTCCAGGCTTCTCTGCTCGTCAATCGCGCTGGTGTAAGTGGTGCAACCGCTGCTTACTTGAGACCGCGATCACTGACTCTTCGGGCTTCACACCCGACAACGCCGCGGACCTGCGGCGTACTATCGCGTTACTCCGCGTCCAGACTAACAAACTTACAGCATCCATCTGTGAGCGAGCTCCTACATTGTTGCCAGCATTGTGTGACATTAACGCAGTGTTCGATGTAGCTGCCTCACACGACCTTGAGGCAAGCAAACCAGAGCAACGCAGGGAGCTTCGGTCTTCTCTCATTGAGCTCTCACACCAGCTCGACTGCTTCGCGTCGATGATCTCTTCGTTGCCACCTGCCACCTCACAATCACCAGCCGTCTGCAAACTACCGGAATTCCGCGGGGTTCGGAACGACACCGACAGCTGGGTGGCAACCGTCAACGCTATAGCAATGCGCGAGGCCTGGGCGGAATCTTAGAAATGGACTGTGGCTGTACACCGTCTTCAGGAAGGTGCAGCGGCGTGGCACCAGTATGAAGGCTTTAAGCAGCAGTTTTGGGTGGATTAGAGCTCCAAGCTCATAGCTGCCTTCAGCCGGACGCTCTTCGATCTCCCTTCCACCACCCAGTTCAACCCGACGACTACCGAGGATAAGGCGCAGGAGGGTTTCCGCCTCCAGGTTGCAGTCATGCGTTGCAGTTCAATTGAGCTTTCGGACTCTGTGCCGTCGTCTGATTCAAGTTCAGCTCAGCCAAAGACCACTATCGAAGACGGGCCTCGTGAAGGACGTCACTCAAACGACATAGCCACACTGAACCACCACGTATATGCAGCTGTACCCTGCATTAGCTTTGAAGACCTCTTGGCTGAACGCTCCGCAGGGTACACTGAAACAGGCTCCAAGGCAGGCGTTGCTCTTTCGATGCCAGGTTCCACACCGAGACCCATCTCACGAACTTCGGTGCCAGCAACCAATGCCATTTCCAAGGCAGAGCTGTCGGAGACAACCGTGGATAGCAAGGAGACAATCTTGGACCAGTGTGTACCACATCTGCACTCATTGGCCGAGCGTGTGAGCTACATCGATGCGTTCCAGGCAGAGAGAGCCAGCATCGGCCTTTCTGGCAACATGATGTACGATCTTACCGACGACGACACGCACGCCATTCTGACTCCCAACGTACATCCTAAACGTCGCGCAGACCCCTATGAAATCGTCACCATGAAAATCACCCCTGATTGTTCAGGCCATGAGCAGCTCGGTCAAAACAAGAGCGATAACAGCAAGGAAGCTGCGGACATGTCGCATCATGATTTTGTCTATTGGCCTGTGAGCGCTCACACTCGGCCTATTGCGCAAGCATTTTCCGGCTCGGCATTCAAATGCGCATAAAAACCACACCACCCCTCTCAGACGACATAAATGTCTACTCGGCAAGCAACGACGGCTCCAACACACCCACTGTCGCCCACCAAATCTCTACACCATGTTACAGCGTCGTAAAGACAGACCACCGAGGTACAACCAGTTTCATATCCCCAAGTCTTCATCGACCAAGGTGCGTGCGAATGCCGATGCCCAACGTCAACAACGGCACTGTGGCCGACCAAGGCAACAAATACAGCCTCAGCGTGCCAAGTCACAGCCTAGACGGGTCCGACCCAGGCAAGGAAGTCAATGCCACCCGCCAGAACTGTTTTCACCAAGTCTTTCGAACACGTCGAACCTTGGACGAGATCAACCGCGGCGACAGAACTTATTCCGCCCGTCGGAAAACGCACTGGAAGCGTTGCAACATGGCCGATGTTGTAGACCGCCGCAACACAAAGTCGTAACCCAGAGTCGCTATTGACCAAAGTTTACGCCAAACCTCAGCAAACCTCGGCGTCTTAACCGACATTTCGAACGACCACGGTGACACATTCAATGTCGGCCACTGCATTTTGCTCCAAAATATTTTCGCACGAAGTTCAAGCATGGAAGAGTCCGACCACCACGATGCAGTCAACCGCGCCCACCTAAAGCACTGTCGGCAGCTCCACGCAGTCGCAGTCATGGCCGAGTGTGATGAGCACTGATGACTAAGAGCAGCGGAATCGGGGCTCTGGGTGCGAGGAGCTAGCTGGAAGAAGCGGAGGAAGACGAAGTGCAGAATAAGAACAGCTGGCCCAGGATATATATATATATATATATATATATATATATATATATATATATATATAGTGGGAGTAATAATTCAATGGGCCAGTTAGTCTTCGTGAAGGTATGGGATATGGCACAACAGGAGGGTTGTCAACAAGGATAATTATATTTATTTCCCAACAGTTTCGGGAGGGGTCCTCCCTTCATCAGGGGATGAGATATATATATATATATATATATATATATATATATATATATATATATATATATATATATATATATATATATATATATATAAGGCGAGGATGAAGTTGGGCAGTCGCGGTGAAGATGGAGTCCTCAGGCCGCACCAGACAACGTCGTCTTCTTCTTCTACCTACCCGGCACATACTACAGCCTGGCTTATACCGTAGCAATCCCCGGTTCACAGACGAAGCCCGCTGGGCGAGTTTAAGTCACTGGAGGAATGGAATTTCTTGAGGTGAGCCACGTGCACCAACTGCGTTCGATTTGACCGACGAGAAGGTGTCGTAAAGCGTGCCACAACGTACGTGAAATCAGTCAAGCGATCTACAATGACGTAGGGGCCTGTGTACTGCGGTAAAAACTTCTGACATAAACCAGGTTTTCGTTGGGGGGTCCACAACCACACAAATTCACCTTTGCGGAATTGAAATGGCATCATGGCGTTGATCGTACCGTTGCTTAGACCAATCTTGTGATGCCAGTGTGCGCAAGCGAGCAATTTGGCGGGCTTCTTCAGTCCGGCGCATTGTTTCGTCCATGGACTCATCGGTATGGAGCTTAAATGGGAGGATTGTATCAAGGGAGCTTCGTGGTGATCGAGCGTAGAGCAGGTAGAAGGACGTGAAGTCAGTGGTCTCGTGCTTCGCTGTATTGTATGCGTAAGTAATAAATGGTAAGATCTCATCCCAGTTTTTGTGATTGGATGCGACGTACATAGCGAGCATGTTAGAAAAAGTTCGATTGGTGGGTTCTACAAGACCATTCGTCTGGGGATGGTATGGTGTCGAATGTCTCAACTGTGAAGTGCAGAGGCGAAGCAATTCTTCCACAGCGTCCGCGATGAATTGGCGACCACGGTCACTGATTATTACTTGAGGTGGACCATGGCGAACAACAATGGAGCGTAACAAAAAGGCAGCGATGCCATCAGCCGTAGAAGATGGTATCGCAGCGGTTTCGGCGTATCTGGTAAGGTGGTCGACGCACACTACTATCCAGCGGTTGTTGTTTGAAGATCGCGGAAACGGGCCCAATAGGTCGATGCCCACTTCTTCGAAAGGCGTAGTAGGCGGTTTTACGGGGTGAAGAAGGCCGTGCGGTGCACTGGTAGGTCATTTGTGACGCTGGCAGTTCTCGCAGCTCGAGACGTATTGTTTCGTAAAATCTCCCATTCGAGTCCAGTAAAAACGCTGCTGCACTCTATGCAGGGTGCGAATGAACTCAAGGTGTCCTGACGTTGGATCATCGTGCATAGTACGGAGAACGCCGCATCGAAGACTTTGAGGTACAACCAGTAAATAACGTGCGCCGGTTGCTGAAAATTTTTTTTGCACAACAGTCCATCACGAATGCGAAAGCGACCACTGCCTTTGAGATTCCGAGCGTCAACGAACAAAGGGTCTAAAGATAAATCATTCAATTGGTCTCGTTTGAAGATATTTGCGTCAGCAAATGTGTGAGAGACCGCAGCAAAACAGATGTCAAGGGTATCTGCACTGTCCTCCGTCGTGGTCGTAGGCAGGCGAGAAAGGCAATCAGCGTCCGAATGACGTCGTCCACTTCTGTACGAAATGCTGAAGTCAAATTCTTGAAGGCGCAAAGCCCATTGAGCAAGGCGGCCAGAAGGGTCTCGGAGGGTAACAAGCCAACATAATGAATGATGGTCTGTCACAATCGTGAATGGACGACCGTAGAGGTAACATCAAAACTTCTGAATGGCGAATACAGCCGCTAAACATTCTTGCTCTGTCGCCGTATAATTCATTTCAGCCTTGCTTAGAGATCGACTCGTATAAGCGACAACATGCTCTGCATTATCATGGCGCTGAACAAGCACACCTGCAATGCCGATTCCACTTGCGTCACTGTGCACTTCTGTAGGAGCAGAAAAATCAAAATGACGACGAATAGGCTCAGATTTCAGTAGATGCTACCTGGATGACGTCGGTTACCGTAGCAAGGCTTTCTTTGCGGATGAGAAACTGATACACGTCCTCGGCAATGCCCTTCAACAGGTGGCCAGCTATGTCTTCCTCTGACAAAGAAGGGCTGACAATCTTGCAGAGCTTCAAGATTGCCTCGACATAGGTCGTGCACGTCTCTCCTGCGATCTGAGCTCTCTGCAGTAACGTTTGTTCAGCCTGCTTTCTCTTAGCTGTGGAGTCTCCGAAGCACGCTCTTATTTCGAAAACGAAGCGATCCCATGACGTGAGGGCATTTTCGTGGTTCTCGTATCATACGAGTGCTGTGTCCCTTAAGAAAAATACTACATTGCTCCGCTGGGTCGCCGCGTCCCACTGGTAGTATTTGCTCACCCGTTTGTAGTGTCTGAGCTAGGCGTCCACGTCCTCGCCAGATTTGCCACCGAATGTGCGAGGCACTATCAGATCCTGACGCAAACAGAGACCAGCCGCACGCGAACCTGGCACTAGCGGTGCTGCTGGGACTGGTAGAAGGTCTGCAGCTGCGGGGATGCGGTTTCCTTCTTCGCCATGAGACATCTCAGCTGCCACTGGTAACGGGGACAGTCCAGCAAAGCGGCGGCTTCGTTGTAGATTAGGCTCTTGAAGCGTCGTGTTGCTTGGTTGGTTACCCAGCGCCTCCACCACAAAACTGTTACGGTTGAATTAAAGGATATGTAGATTTATTTACAGGGTGAGGATGAAGTTCGGCAGTCGCGGTAAAGATGGAGTCCTGAGGCCGCACCAGACAACGTCGTCTTCCTCTTTTACCTACCCGGCACATACTACAGCGCGGCTCATACCGTAGCAATATATGTATATAAATATATATATATATATATATATATAAATATATATATATATATATATATATATATATATATATATATATGTATATAAAAGGCGAGTGGTAAATGTATGGTTGTCCATAAAATATTAGTACATGTCTTTAGCATCATTGAAGGCAACAGAGTATAACACAATAAGCTTCCTTCCGCACGCTCCGCGCAACATCGATATACAAGGTACACGGAATTTGTAAATCTTTTTCACATACTCTGCTATTCATGCTTATTTCTGTGCTAAAGCCGACATCACGTTCACTAAGGATTACGAAGAGACTGTGCCCTCAGCCACCTAGCGTGGAAATTATACAGATTAAGTCCCCGTGAGTAATTTACAGTGCCACTGCAAGAGGCGCATGTAGACCTCTTTTTTTTCGCCAGAAAAAGTCACGAAGTACGTGATTTTTGCACGAGTTGGAATCTGATCAGCAAAACTTTTAGATTCGATCTGATGCAAAGCGTCTGCCGGCTGAAAGATCTAGCTAAGAAAGTGCGAATGAAGGTTATTTCTACTCACTCGTCTATTTTTTGGACTCGGTTGTATGCGAATTAGTAGCGTAAGTTTCAAAAAAGCGCTTGTATCCACTAGGCGGGGACGCATTGCCACGATGGCTATCTACCTAAAAGGGGGACGGCGACAGAACTAACAGGAAAAAAAATGAAAAATTTAACCGGAAGTGTTAGAAACATCGTACATTTCGCCTACATGGTGCGAAACTTAACTTCAGTAAATTACTGATGCTTTACATGTATGTTGATAAAACGAGACTTCATTGAGCTTTAATGACTCGCCAATGGGGTGCGCGAGAGACACAGGAAAGGTCAAAGAAAAAGACTGAGGAAGGGAGGTTCTTTAGTTATGGAAATGGTGGACTAGCATTATACACCAAAACTTTGCAGAGGCAGAAATCGATAGAACTAGATGTTGGTGAAACATGTAGAGCTGACACGGACTCGCTCGGACTCAGAATTATAAAAAGTTTCTTCAACCAGACTCACTCGGACTCATTCAGACTCGGACACACTCAGATCAGACTCGCAGCTCGATCTGCGTCTGAGTGAGTCGACGCACAAGTCAATCAACCTACAAACAGCTTCTTCAACTATGGTTTCATTGTTTTTAGCACCAATTTTTCTAATTGTCGGTGCTTTTCTTGCTGCTGTTTGACACAGTATATTCGGAAACGAATTCTTAGTGTTTCTGAATCACTAAGGTAGTTTGATGGAAGAGATGCGAGTATATTATATAATAATTAAGAACTTCCCTTGAAGAGTTGGTGGGGTGAGGTCATAGCACGCACTTTCGTAATTCACATCTTTACTAATGATAGTGAAATTATATATGAATGACACTACTTTGAAATACCTATGAGTATACGTCAATATAAAAGGGAATTTTAGTAAGGCTGACAGTGTTGCGGAAGTTTATTGGATAGCCCCTTTAGTCGGGAAAAGAAAAAGGAACTCGCTTAGACTCGGACTCACCAAAACTTTCCTGAGCTGAACTCACTCGGACTCAAACTCACCACTAGTTTCTTCAACCAGACTTATTTGAAGCTAGACTAAAAAAAGTCTCACTCACCTCACTCAGACTAAGACTCTCGGCTCTATCAAGTCAGAGGGAGTCTGACTGATTAGACTAATGAGTGAGTCCGCCGACCTATGGATAGAACTGCTCACGAGCACAAGAGCACAATAGTTCAAACACTCACGTTGCCCGATCGTCAAAAACAACTTCAGCGAGACAGCAGCGTTGAGAGCATCACTTTCAAAACATTTGAGTACAGCTTTTCGTTGCTTATCGTATGGCATGCACAATCACGTAAGACGAGGGCACTCCAGCCATGCGCCAGAATGGGTGGTTGTAAGTCACACGAATGGCCATCAACATATTATGTATGCTAGTTCAGCTCACAAATGTCACGCCAACGAACATCACAAAGACAATAAAACATGAAAGGTATGCATGAAAACACCACACAAAAGTTAGCGATGATTTTTTTGACCCGAGAATTCACCGAACAAAACACAAATCCTGGCAACTGATTGCCTAGATACGCCCCCCCCCACACATTTTATTGCACTCGACATAAAAATGCGGCAATCAATCAGTTTCCAAGTGTGAGATCAGATGAAAATAAATATATGGTAAACTTTGGCTTATGTATGATTACAATCACTTGAAAAAAATCCAATCCTGTTTTTTCGTTTCGGTTATCTGCCGTCTCCTCACCAAGTCACGCTTTAATCGTCGGTGGGTGTTGATGCGTGCGGCGCTAGGTTTTCACACTTTTTATTGTGATTTTCACAACTGATATCATTTGTTCATAAAAACTCTTTTTATTCTTTCCATGAGGCAGCCTTAAGTACTCACGTAAAGCACCCACTGAGGGCGAGAAACCGTAAAAGGAAGCATAACCAATTGGCCTGATACCACAACGAGCGAAACCGCTCACCCAAAGACTTTCGTCAAAAGGCGATTGTAGTCTTATGAAGTCACCAGCAATTTCGGCATGCTAAGAACGACATGCGCGAATCACGGGCAGTGCATGGGTTGCGTTGCTTTGTTTGGAAGCAAAAATGCGGTTAAGTCAAGTGATTTGATGTTTTTTGCTGCACCATGAGCTCAAATCGCTGCTGCACGCATCGAATCTTATGCTTTAGAGTCGAAACCAGGACCGCTGGCCGAAACTTGATTTTTTTTTTCCGGGGAAGGTGGTATACCGTGATTTAGAGAAGGCGCGCCTCCTTAAAATGGTAAGTTTTCGTTCTGTTTGTTGCGGCAGAAACAAAATTCGGTGATAACAGGGGGAACGGGCCCACTGTGCCGCCACCTAGCTACACGGCTGGTCTACCCATACAAATTCACAGAGTTTTCCAAACGAAATATGACCAACTTCTGATCATTATCGTCACGTGCAGGCGGACGCATGTTCAAAAGGCAAGCACGGCAGAACGACTAACAAAATTTCGTTACAGGTCTGCCGCAACGTTCGTAAAAAAAACACTCTGGCGAAGAGCAAGATGCAATTTTGTATAAAAAATTGACGCTACAATATGGATGACAGGATTCGGGTAGGTCCTCATTGCTTCAATGTAGGTGGGTGAACACACGTAATATCGGTGGATGGAAGTAGGGACCACGCTACTAAGCATTACCGAGCTGAAAGCAGGGAAATCATCTACGACTAAGCGGGCATGCACTCTTACCTGTTCTATGCTGCAGTCGTTACTTCTGGAGACGACGTCGGTGCGGTGCATATTAGATCACAGTACAACGTTCAAACGGGAGTGCTAGTTACGTGTTCAGCGAATGTTCCCGAGCTCACGTGCTGTGGTCGAAGACGCTGAAGAAATTGCGCTCGAATCACACATACGCGTACCTTGCGGTTGATAATGGGGACGCCGTGTGGATGACACTCACTGGCTAATAGGGATGGGCTAAGAACCAGGTGACAGGAATATAGTGTGTGGCTTGCGAATTCTTTGGTTTTACGGGTTTATGCTAGTGTCATCAGGGTGTCGTCGTCGTGAAGGGGATATTTGAGCAAGTTCTGCAGCAACGAGACGATGCAATGAGTACGACCGCGCATATTGGTGTAATATATGACCAATCTATGCCTTGAAAAAAGCGCACTGCATATACGGCAAGAAGGAAACAACTGAGTAGTTGTCGGATAGGTACGCGCAGAAAAACGCTCCTATACATATATTGTGTGTACATTCACCCGATTCTGAAGTTTGAGTGCATATTATTCACTGGGCGCCTGCGTATAAGCTTTATCAACTCGTATTGACCGCAAGACAAGCTTTGAGGCTATGTTTAGGTCTGCCTAAACTCGTTGGGATAAAGATTTTGTATATACCCTCCCTTTCTACCAGGTTTACATTGTTGCCCTGCCGCGGTGGTCTAGTGGCTAATGTACTCGACTGCTGACCCGCAGGTCGTGGGTTCAAATCGTGGCTGCGGCAACTGCATTTCCAATGAAGGCGGAAACGTCATAGGCCCGTGTGCTCAGATTTGGGTGCACGTTAAAGAACCCCAGGTGGTCAAAATTTCCGGAGCGTTTCACTACGGCGTCTCCCATAATCATATGGTGGTTTTGGGACGTTAAACCCCACTAATCAATTGGTTCACATTGTTAGTTGTGCAAGCATTTCTAAGTCTGCACGAATCTAACGTACGACGTTTCAAACATTTTTATTTCCCGTCCATACCTATTTTGGGGTCATACTGGCCGGGATATTCTACGCCTGAATTACTGGCTATAATTCTTCTTGACAGTATAAATGTTCATATTGGTGACGTGACTTTAGTCATTATTAGCAGCAGCTATGTTAACATTCAATGGGATGACTTATTTAGATGCAGTGCTAAGCTTATGTCTTAGCAGTTTTTTTAAACTGCACTTTAGGTTATTACCTTGCACACACGCTAATGATGACAGTCATTGCAACTGATGCTTCTAAATGTTAAGGAATGTAATTTGGAATTTTCTCTTCTTCCCCAGATTGGTCGTTTTCCCTTCATCTTCCAGATTTTGTGCCTATCTTTGTAGCAGAGTTTTAGCGATATTTCTAGCACTCCGCAAAGTAATGTCATAAACAAGTTCTGCAATAATTTTGGCGGATTTCTTATCGCTGTGTTCTTCCTCCTCAGAAAATGAGAAATCACATGTTCTTACTGCACAGAAATCCCTTATTGCTCTTCATATAAACTTGAGTATGTTAGTTTGCCTTCTAGGGCATAAGGGCCAATTTCGGAAGGAAATGGTAGATGCGCTAGCGAAGACATCGTTGAATGGTCCGGTTACTCATGTATTTCCGGCATCAAATTTCACATTAGGCGCCAAAATAAGGAAAAAATGTTATTACAAGAGTTTTCCGCTTGAATATAATGGCCACATTATAATTTCGACACCTCAGACACCTGCGGAACAGTAAACTAAGTCAAACAGGAGAACATGTAGCTGCAATCAGTAGACTACATTGTGTGGCTCCATATATCAATTTTTATATACACAGAGCAGGTAGGGTAGCTTCTGCTAATTTTTCCTTTTGCGGAGTACATTAGACAACTAAACATTATCTCATTTCTTGCAACAGATATCTCAAGTTGCGGAATAGTATGTTACGTACCGTTTGCCGACTTCTTTTACTAGGTCTAAATACGCCGAAGTTGCTTTTGTTTGAGGATTTGTCTTTGGGCCATAGTGACAGTAACGTTGGGGATGCCTTGGCGGACTTTAAATGTTCTAACAGGTTTAGATTGTAAAGATAATTGACCCTTCTACTTTCTAAACTACGTGTAAGTCTATAAATAATATTTGCTATATTACGCAACTCATTGTTTGTAGCTGTTTGTACTCATCGATTGGTAATATTTGCAATTTTGTTACAATACTACGTCTTTTATCTTTAACCGAATGACATTTATTCCAATACTCGAGAGTTAAGTCTGAAAACTATCTGGCTCTTGACCAATTCCTTGGCGTAGGTGTGTGCCACTGTGATAGATTCTACTCTACTCTAATTTACACTTACATTGCAATTGATGATAATGGTGACCACGTATGTATGGTTCTCACCCGCTAGTAGGGATGGGCTAAAACCGGGTGACAAGATGACAGTGTGGCTTGCGCCTTCTTCAGTTTAATTGGTTCTTGCTGGGGCCATCTGGGTTCCACTGTCATGTAGGAGACATTTCAGCAAGTACAGCAGCAACGAGAAGAGAAAACGTGTACGAGAGTACAGAGGTGCAAAGCTTGTGTTTCTGGTGGACTGTCCCGCGGGTTTTCATCGCTGCGATTCGTAAACGATGGTGCCAATTCATTTTCCAGCCATATAAATCTACCAGAAACGTTCATTGTCGTACTTGTTGTGGCTACTAAAACAGAAACAAATGCAAACGGCTGTGTCGTTTTTTTTTTGTGTCCAACCATTCGTGTGGAGGGTCTTTGTACACAGAAGAAACCAATAACATGCTTTTTAGAGCCTCTAAATAATGAGCACTAACAGAGAATCATGCCAATACAAGTATAAGGGATGTTATTAGAGATGATTGTATTATGGACGTGCGAATAAAGAAAAGTAAACGAAATGATAACTTGCTGCCGGCAGGATCCGAACCTGGGAAGCTCACTGCTGGCTTGCGCTACCGTGCTGTCAGCTCCCTGTGGTATTTTCTTTTTTCTTGTGGCTAGGTCGTGGTTCGCGTGTTAATTTTTGCCTGGCGGCTGGCCAAAACAACGTCCAATTAGCTGGTGCAAACATTGCCAATCAAGTAAAGTTTCCATTGTTTATTGGGCGTCCTCAAGCTGGTACAGCCAATGTACACAGTCTGGCCCGAACTAAACAAGCGTTTCTTAGACATCGAAAGCTTTCGATACACATGTTAAGACTTTTGAAAGCTAACCATTATATGAATATAGCCAAACACCAAGATTACTGAACGAACGTTGCTGTCATTAGGTTGTGGTGTTCGAGTTTATAAGCTGCGTGGTTTCAGGACAAGGCTCTGATCCGGTCGTCAGCTATGCGGCGCTTGCTAGGATGTGTTGATCTCGAAGCGATTTAATGAAATCAAAGTGAAATTTCCACAATGCCGACAGATTCTTTGCGTAATAAGACCAATGTAGTTTTTTTTTAAGTTTATTGCGTACACAATCGCGGACGCATGCAGTTCTGGGGCCATATTCACGAAGCTTTCTCTTCGCTGCGCATGTTCTTAGCAAATCATTCTCTTATCTTTAGGGGGTACTATAGCAATGCACAAATTTAACTTATTCATTACTGAATAGCGCAAGCAGACAACACAAAAGCCGATGAAACGATAAAAAAAAGAAGTGAGTGCTGTTGATAGCAAGGTAGCACGTACAGCGTCTAGAATCGAGAGCATATCAATAAAGAACCCCAGGTTGTCGAAACTTTCGCAGCCCTCTACTACGCCATTTTTCATAATCATAACGTCTTCTTCGGTGCACTGAAAATACTCACATCAAAGGTTTTCTTCATCGGTGACGTTGGTGAACATTTCATTGAGCGTTATTGCCGGGCTTCTTCCGTAGACCACTTTGTATGGAGATATCTGCATCGTCTCCTGCATCGCCGTGATGTATGCGAAGGTCACGTCAGCAAGATTGGCATCCCACGTCTTGCGTTCGACATCGACGTACATTGCCAGCATGTCGGCGATTGTCTTCTTTAGCCGCTCCGTGAGTCCATTGGTCTGTGGGTGGTACGCTGTCGACCGCCGGTGGTTTGTCTGCCTGTATGCCAAGATAGCTTCAGTTAGATCAGCAGTAAATGCCGTTCATCTGTCGGTGATGAGGACCTCCGGGGCGCCGTGACGTAGGGACAATTATTTTGACGAAGAATTCAGCTGTTTTGTAAGCACTGCCTTTGGGCAGGGCTTTTGTCTCAGCGTAGCGGATGAGGTAGTCGGTAGCTACCATCATCTAATTGTTTCGGGAAGCCGTAGTCGGGATCGGCCCCAGCAGATTCACACCAATCTGCTGGAAGAGTCGGCGAGATGAAATATTGGGCGGCAGATGTCCCGCTGGCCTTGTCGGCGGTATCTTGCCTAGCTGACAGTCCCGGCATATTCTCACACAACGAGTGACGTCAGCGGTAGGACGTGGCCTGTAGGACCTTTCTTGTATCCTCGTGAGCGTGCGGGAAACACCAAGGTGCCCTGCCATCAGATCGTCGTCCAAGGTCTGCAGGAGTTCTGGTCACAGAGCTGAAGGCACCACAAGGAGGTACTTGGCTTGAAGCGGTAAGATTTTTTTTTCTTATGGAGAAGACCGTTTCGCAGAAAGAACGACGCAAGTGCGCGCTTAAATACCTTCGGGACTTCAGCGGTCCTGCCTTCGAGGTATTCTATTAGGGCCATAAGTAACGGGTCAGCCCGCTGTCGTTCAGCGAAGTCGTCGGCAGTTATCGTTCCCAAGAAGTAGTCATCATCCGGGTCGTCGGGCGGTGGTTGGTCGACAGGCGCAAGAGAGAGACAGTTGGTGCCGTAGTGTTTCTTGCGGACTTGTAAACGACGGCAATGTCATAT
The DNA here is from genome assembly GCF_043290135.1 of Rhipicephalus microplus. Classification (NCBI taxonomy): domain Eukaryota; kingdom Metazoa; phylum Arthropoda; class Arachnida; order Ixodida; family Ixodidae; genus Rhipicephalus; species Rhipicephalus microplus. The sequence goes on along the minus strand of NC_134710.1, from coordinate 457,459,886 downwards.
TCTTGAAGTCTCAGGCTTCATCGTGCAAGGTGACATGAAGGGTCCTTCAAGGTAGCTTGCCAAAACAATGCTTGGTGGTCGCTAACAACTTTGAAAGGCCTGCCGTAAAGGTAGGGGCGAAATTTTGACGCAGCCTAAATGATGGCGAGGCACTCCTTTTCTGTTGTGGAATAATTAGCTTCTGCTCTGGATAGTGATCGGCTTGCGTAACTTATAACCCTTTCCAGTCTTCAAGCCCTCTGCGCTGAAAGGCGCCGAGACCTACGCTGCTTGCGTCAGTGTGTAGTTCTGTCTCCGCAAATTCATCAAAATGGGGAAGTAACCGTGGCGTCCGGAGGTGATCCTGTAGAGCGTGTTTCTGCGGCGTTTCCCACTTGAACTCTACGTCGGCCTTGGTAAGGTTAGTGAGTGGATCGGCGATGCGGGCGAAGTTTTTCACTGATCACATATAATAGGCGCACAGGCCCAGAAATCGGCGCACTGCCTTTTTGTCAGTGGTTGGCGGGAAGCCAGCGATAGCGGCGGTTTTCTATTGATCGGGATGAACTCTAGATTTGCTAATCAGTGCCCAGGAAGAAGAGCTCTTCGAACGCAAATCTGCACTTTTCTTACTTAAGTGGGAGTCCGGACGTCTTGATGGCTTGAAGTACAGCTTCAAGGTGCCAAAGATACCCGTCGAAACTCAAAGAAAACACGACGCCGCCGTCCAAGTACACCAGGCAGGTCTGCCACATCAATCCTGCCAGTACTGTATCCATAACGCATTGAAAAGTAGCAGGCGCTGAGCAAAGGCCGAAGGGCATCACCTTAAACTCGAAGAGGCTGTCCGGTGTTAGAAATTTTGTCTTGTGTCGGTCTCTTTTGTCGACTTCGATTGGCCGATAGCCAGTCTTGAGGTCTAATGACGAAAAGTACTTGGCGTTATGTAGCCGATCAAGTGCATCGTCTATTCGTGGGAGAGGATACACGTCCTTTCTTGTGATTTTGTTCAGGCGTGGTGATAATCGACGCAGGAACGTAGAGTTCCATTCTTTTTCTTCATTAACACCACGGGGTATGCCCATGGACCCTTGCACGGCTGGATGATGTCATCCCGCAGCATTTCATCAACTTGTCTGTTCATGGCCTCCTGATCTCGCGTCGAAACCCTGTACGGACTCTGTTGGATTGGTCTGGCCTTTTCCTCGGTTATGATGCGATGTTTCGTGATTGAAGCCTGTCGAATTTTTAATGACGACGAAAAGCAATCTTCGTATTGCAGGAGCAGGGCCTTCAGCTGTTCTTTCTTTTGGTTCGGAAGGCTGGGATTGACGTCGAAAGCTGAGGGGGGGGGGGAGGCTTGGTTCTTCTGAGCAGGTTCCACAGAATCGGCGAGGGCGAAAGGACTAGTGGCTTCCACAATTTCTTCAATGTATGCGACTATCGTTCCTTTGTTCACATGTTTGTACTCATTGATGAAATTCGTGAGCATAAGCTAGGCCTCCCCGCAGCTCTGCAATTTCTCTTGCGACGCAAATATTGCGCGTGACCAACAGATCCTGGCTGCCTTCAACGACACCTTCCAAGTCCGCTTATTTAGGACCGCCGACTGACATAATGACAGTGGAGCGAGGCGAAATGGTGATTTGTTCTTCCAGCACTTTCAAGGCGTGGTTTCCTGACGGGTTGCACAGCGGTGGTGCTTCTTCTGTGAATAACGTTATCGACTTTGTTCTGAGGTTGATGACTGCACCATGGAGGCATAAGAAGTACATACCAAGGATGACATCTCTCGAGCAACGCTGTAGGACTACAAAGTCTGCAGGATAAATACGGTCGTTAATGGTGACTCTCGCTGTGCAGATTTCTACCGGCGTTACGAGATGACCTCCGGCTGTGCGGATTTCAAGCCTTCCCAAGCTGTCCTGACTTTCTTCAACTTCGCGACGAACAACCCACTGACCGAACAGTCGGCTCCAGTATCGACGAGAGCGGTCACACTGTGGCCGTCAATAAGAGCGTCGAGGTGACTAGTTCGCCACCTCACGTTGCAGGCATTGGGTCACGGCTGCGTCGGTTTGTTACACTACTTCCATGTTGCATCGTCAGGTCACCTTCAGTAAGTGAGGATTCGTCGTCAGGACTTTGCCTAGTTGGCGTCGTGTTCGGAAAGCTCCATCGCGTCGTCGTCGTCAGAGGAGTATTTTGGTAGTTCGTCGCACAGCAACCGCACCTCCTTCGGTTGCTGCCCTTAGTCTCCCGGATATGGGCTAGGAGACCGGGCCCGCGTTGGGCCAGAGTACTGCCGGTGGTGCGGTGACATGCGGTGGCTGGGCGACGGCAAACTGGAAGGACTTTGTGGTGTCTATTCAACTTCTGTCAGGTAGTCGGCGATGTCACGTGACCGTTCCCCTGGATGCAGACGTGGTGCGTTGACGGCGAAACCACGCAGCCCCATCTGTCGATACTGGCAACGGAGGTAGGTGTGCCCGGCCTCGCCGCAGTGGTAGCAGAGCGGGCGGTTGTCAGGTGCACGCTAAACGTCGGTTCTGCGTGACGTGAGCTGAGTTATTCTCAGCCCACGTCTTCTCCGCGACATGGGCTGAGTTCACGGCTAGACGGGGGCATCCGGTACATGAACGAAGCAGCACCTCCACCAGATGTCACGGGGTCATGACGTGGTTGAAGGCAGGAGACGGAATGGTCACATCAAACTGTTTATTTGGGCGAACCTGTCCCCGCTAAACGGAAAGTTGGGTAACGGTAGCACGCTTGCACTGATAGTGGCGCTTGCACGGTCGGCCGTCGATCAACTGACAAGCGGCAAAGCATGTCGGCATTTATACACTTGCCATCGAATGGTCTAGCGTTATCTCTAGCGGTGAGGTAGGTTCAAGAATAATCTGTACTGTTCGCGGAGTGAGCGTGATCTTAACGAAATGATCTACTACAGTCCTGAAGCTTCTCGAAAATCGCAGGTGCAGTTTGCGCAAAGATCTCTGTAGTGTATTGGGGCTTTAACAAAACTTGAAAAAACGAACGTGGCAATATCGACTAAGTACAAAATTACTGCATCAATGAATTTACTTCTTGTACTATGAAAAGTTCAAACATGGCTAATATTGTCTACTATGGATGCTTTTTTCTATCGCAGTGATATGCAGAGACAAACAGGCACTTTGCATAACATGTATGTTAAAAACTTCTGCTCCAGTTGATTTACCCACAATTTTACAACGTGCTTTAAACTAGTATCATGGTTTTTTCGTGCAAAAGTTGGTAATGCGGAATGCGGCGCAAAGGAACTACTGAATAATGCATGCTAAGAAGCTAAACTGCACCTGCACATAATTTTACTATACAATTAAAACTGCTGCAGTTATCACAATGTGCTCTTTCTGCTTGCGTGCACTTTCAGCAAAAGGGCACAATCACTGGCAGTCACTCTCTACTTGTTGGTTTTCTGTGCTCTGTTCGTAATACATTGTACATGACCGTGGAGCACCTGCACCCTTGTTACTGCTGGAACTTAGAAAAATACAGGTCATCGTTACAATCATGCTAGTACATGCAAACGTGTACGGTTAATAAATGTGTGCTCATATTTACAGATGTATTTTGATAGGCCAATGGCAAGTATACAGAAATAATAAAAAGAAAGGAAATGTCAACACACACACACACACAAGCAAATAGCGAAGACTGAAAATATATTTTGTCAGATAAGTGCATCAATACAATGCTATTTTGCAAGTAGAAAGCTTCTGGCAGGCATAACAAGCCAATAAAGCTTTTTCTACTTCGACATTACTATAGGTGCGAGAATACAATCACTAAAGAATTCACTAGGCCACACAAGTTTGACTGTGTTACTTGACAACAACTAATATTCACAACTTTACACTTATCTAAAATAGCCAGCTCATCATACAGCGTACAAGAGCAAATTGGCAGTCTAGAAGACAAGAAACATTTGCGGATAATGAGAAGGCGTGTCGCTTAGAATTATTGTTCAAAACGAAGAAAACCTAAACAAATACACTTCCTTAGAGAAACTATTCGTACGCAACAAGCTCACTTTCAATATGTCAATTCATTTAAATGGATTCCTACAGCTGCCACCAGTATCACCTTATTATTTATGTCAGTGTGATGCCAGATGAAGCACCAAAGGAGTGCTTCATGACTTGGCTTGCATGGGTGCTGGCTGCATCGCACTGCTGCTCAGGTAGGCTAGCGACAGACAGAAGGATGAGGAGCCATGGCTTTGAGACACACAGAGAGTTGCCTTTAAAGATTAACAATAAATACTTGGGTTAGGTACAATTTGCATATAGAGAAATAAACTTTATTTGCGACCAGGCGCGTGTTCTCTTCGCCCAAAGGTAGGGTGCTTCCTGATTCCAGGTAGTAATGGCTAGCCACCAACTCCTGAGCCCTTTCCACTAGCCGGAGCTGATCATCAGGGCTCACCGACGTCAGCAACACCTCCCACCTGGTCTTCTGGATTTGCTTGTGCGCTGTGCTTGTCCATGGGCGGGACACTCGGGTTGTTTCGACAGCCCCATATGATGTGGTACAGGGTGCTCGAAGAGTCCGGGCAGTAGTTAGTGTTTCTGCTGTAGTTTCTGGGATACATTGCGTGAAGTGGTGTACTATGTGCATTGGTGCCCGCCTGCAGTCTTCTCTAAATCACCGCTTGCTCTCTACGCAACATTTTGTTGGCAGGTGGATAGTGGCGCCGTTGCTTCTGGTAGTGCGCAAGTATGTCGGAGTATATTTTTGGTACGGGATCCTGTGCATTTCTAGAGTCCGAGTATCACTGCGGAGAAGCTCGGTGTATGTGCCCTCGGGCGGCTGCATGCGCCACTCGGTTTCCCGCTAGGCATTTGTGCCACGGTGTCCAGGGGATGTTCGCGTCTTCAAAGTCGCTTTTTAGGAGAAGTTTCAGAAAAAAGTATAACTATGCATTTGTGATGAACATGTTCGGCTCAAATACAAGATGCCACCCCACTAAGAGAAAAGGCTCCTCAGGGAAAAGGTCCAATTTCTAGCCGTTTACCGTCTGATGTAAACGGCCAGAAATGTAAACGGTCTTTTTCTGTGCAAGTTGTAAGCAGGCGCAAGATTTTAACCCACTTGCAATTTCCTTCCAGAGTACTTGATCCACCTAGTAAGTCACAAGCTCGAAAACTCGATAAGGAATCAATGAATGTGTGCTCGTTCAAAGGCACGAGCTTTTCATCCTCACATGAATGAAGTTTACTTGATAGGCTGCAGGCTTTCCGCTTTAAACATTCTGAATTATCTCGTAGTTTACTTCTATTATTGTTAAATTAGAAATTTGCATGGCAAGGAATCATAAACATTGCGGCAGTTGAGGAAGTGTCCCACCATATGTCACCACTGGGTCAAAAGTTGTGCCCGTGCGGTGCCTACCGAAACAGTGGCGTGGGGATCTCATGAGATATTGTACACTTCCTCGCTCTTGCCCTTCCACACCCTCTCCTTTGATCAACCGCGGCCGAGCTAGACCGCACCTGCGCGCGTTTTCAGCGAGCGCAGTCAAGGGTCAGTCAAGCCCAGCCGTGACTCGACACACGCCCCGGAAGGTGCCAGCCTTCACCGTCGCTATCACAATCGCTAGTTTGGGGCACAGGCTGGTAGGCTATCCAAGAACCTATTTTTACGGATCACGTCGTCGCGTGCTCGTACTTCGATTGCAGGTAATTTAGGGGAATCTGCGAAACTTATTATAAGCCTCTGATATAAATGATTTTTGTCACGTTAAAAAAATTGCCCGCAGCTTCCCTCGGGGGAACACTGAGGAGGATGCGGACCATATAATTGGTTAACGGGGTGTTAAAGTGCGACTTACTTGGGTCGATGGCTAAATTGGTTAACGTGGTTGTGAAATGGGGTGTTAAATTGCGACTTACTTGGGTCGATGGCTAAATTGGTTAACGTGGTTGTAGGAGGGGGTGTTAAATGAGTGAACACGTACACACGTATGCGAAAGGGCGGCGCTGGTCGAAGGGACGTCGATCATTGTGTTTGTGAATTCGTTGGAATTCATTTCACCGCGACCTTGGACGTCGACGCGCCGTACAAACCAACCGACGAGCGGCAACTGAGCGAGCGAGCGCCGACCTTGAGTATATATACAGCACGACGGCGCATGCACTGTCAGCTGTTGAATGTTCTCGAAGCGCGACGCCACATGCGCGTCCACTGGAGAATCAGGAGAATTGTAGATGTCGAACGCGGTGTGTAGAGGAGGAAGGGTGCACAGATGGTGGAGGAGTGAAGCGCGCGCGGTGTGTAGAGGAGGAAGGGATGCACAGTTGGTGGAAGAGTGGGCGACGGCGCGACGGCGCATGCGCGCGCGTCAGCTGTCGAATGTTCGAGAAGCGGTGCGGACGGCGCACTACAAGGCGCGAGTATAAGATGCTGCGCATCTAAAAAAGCTTTCACTTCTAAGTCATTTGTCCAGCTGTACTAATGTTACTTTTAAAATTAAGGCAAAATGCGAGAGCGAATCGCTGTAAAACTATTTTAGTTCTGCTCCATTAGGCGTCAAACTGCAGAAGTACGCGATTGAGACCTGTTCTCATGAGATCGTCTTTAGAAGTCTTTGCGCTTTACAATCGACTCACGCGCGTAGCATCAATTGCATTTCATTTGAAGCGCTAGATTGAATATCCTCTGTGTCGACGTATGTATGAATAACTGCACTTCATAATTCACTTTCTGTCTTTTACGAGAGGTTGTGAAGGCACGTCAGTAACCTAGGCTTTTCATATTTCTGTGAGAGAGCGAAGTGAATTTGTTTATGAAGTATGATGCCGCCTTCAGAACACACGAGAGTGCGAACAGCGAGAATTATGCTGTATAAAACATTTGAATCATTCCACTATAAAATATAGAAAGTCCTGGGCGACTGCTGCGCCCTATAGTTAGAAACAGAAATTTAAATATTTTACCTATTTATTTATTTCAAATTTCAAACATACGTGAGTTCGGACACACATGACCACAAATCTAGCGCTTGAAAATGAGTGCAATTGGTGCTACGGGCGTGAGCGGGCGCACGTGAGTATCACTAACATATATATATTTTTTTCTTTTTTATGCTGTTTTTTTGTTCTTGTGTAAACAGAGAATCTTAAAGATTCCCTATTTATTTATTTTGAGTTTTATCGTTGCCAACGCTTTCCTAAAGCTGGAGCGCGTCGTATGTATGTATCCACTTTAGTGTGCACGGCTCGGTGCCGTGGGTGAACTACCGAGTGACCGAACAACCTGAGCTTGAACTCAGACCATGTGTGTGATGAGAACAAGTGGAATTTCTTTTTAATTTCTGCCTTGTGTTGTTTTGCCAGGTGGCCATTCCATCTTTCCCTCGAAACAATGCACGGACAACCCGACCGCTTCTGGCGGCACTCCGCCTCCCGTTTTTTTTTCTCACTGACGAACATTTCAACAAAGCCATGGTCACAGTCGCTTCTCTTGCTGGTTAGTTCTGAGTTTTTTCTTTCTTTTTTTTCTGTCCCCCAAACTGGTTGGGCTGCCCTGTGCTGCGGGACGTACCATTTCACTTACGTCCTTCGAAGGAGGCTGAACTATCTGCCAAAACTGTTGGAGAAAAATAATTGTTTTGTTTCCTATGTTCTCTAGCATTAGGTTTTTAGCATTCTATTTTAGAAGTTCCAACAATCGTCTTTCCTTAATTCAGCCTCTTAGTTTTCGGCTTTTTATAGGCATTCAAAACAGCGAAATTTAAAATGACCAATTATCGGAATGCTAAAACATGAAAAACAGGAAATAGGAAAAGCTGAATTGAGGAAAGCCGAACTTTGAAATGAAGAAAAAGCAAAGTGGCGAAACATTGAAAGGGAAATGCCGAAACAAAAAAATACGTCCGTAACCTAGCTACAGCCGAACATTTTGCTAGAATTATGCTGGAAGAAAGGTACCACCGGCTTTGTACAATGTTTATAAGCTGCTTGCAGTGGATGCTTGCATTATTCTCATATGGTGTGAGATTAATGCAAGCATCCACTGCTAGCAGCCATGTTTGGGTTTTCATTGTGTGAACAATAAATGGTGTTTACTTAATGCTATGCAATAAAAAAAAACTAACGTAGCACCTAGCCATTAGGCAAATTTCTGCCCTTGAAGCTTTCAGGCAGATCAAAGTGCATTTAGATGATAATGCCACGCATGCGTCCAGGCCACTTCCAGGTCCGCTGGATCATAACAGTCCCAGCATTGATAGAGACTTGCACATTTATGCAGCACGAGTCATTCATGTTTGTGTAGAGGTACTCGAAGTGATGAGGAGGCTTGATTTCCTAATGTGCGCTTACCCAATGCATCCCAGGACCTTAACAAAGTCTGCAATCTGTGAAGAGGCAAAAAACAATATATTTGAAAGACCACCATTAAAAGCACTCACTTCAACACGTTCTTTTACAATATAACGCAGAGATATAACTTCGTCCAAATAATCAAATCTGATGTATTCACGTTGAAACAAACTGAAGCCCCATGTAGACTTTACATAACGCAATATATATATCCTAGTGAAGTATAGTGCTTCCACAGCGGCAATCCTCAATAAAAGTAGGTTTTCAAAATAACATGGGTTCTTGAAGTGCAACCTGGCTCCTGGAAAATGAATTCACATTAACATTTCAAACTATCAAACGTAGTAGACACACCAGGTCGTCTTGATAACCAAACAAGAGCTCACTTGTATCAAATCACAAAAAACTGCTCATGTATTTGCCCCCCTTTCAATAATCCATGTATAAACATACCGGTAGTAGTAAATTTTTAATACTTGAATCTAACATAGAGATAGATCACATCTGCTGGGCTTAAAAGCTTGCACACGTTATAGTACCACGTGAATGGGAAGAAATTTAGTTCCGCAAGGTCAACTCACCGATGGCATCCTTAAGTAGCCGACAGTGTCATAAGGGACCAAGTGTGCTAAGGGTCCAACAGGCCAAGAACGTTTGTAGGTTGGAAGCTGCCCACGACATAGAAATGAAACGCTAGCCAGGCGTGCTCGTCTACAGGTAATGTTTGATAACTGGACTTGGTTCGCTGTAGTCAAGGCTCTAGTGCCCCGCAAAACGACTGCCAGACGGAATCAAAAACCTGTAGCTAGACCGTACTGGTCTCCAACTTCATCCAAAGCAAGGCACCGGTGAAATCTTTGCTCTTTTTGGGGGCCAGATGGAAGCTTGACGTTCACGTGCTCTAGCTTTCAGGTGTTTAGGAGTTCACCGAATAACACTCTAGGCACGCTGTCAAAGCAACATGGTCCACAACAGAATGTAGCATCTTGCGACTTCGGCTCGACACATCACGACACTCGGACTCTGGTTCTCACAAAAAAGAAAAGTGGCGAGTTAATGAACAAAGACTTTAAGCCCCACTGCCGCATCATCACCGGGCGAAACAGTCATCAACGCTGTCTTTCAATTTTCTGTCACACGAGCCCAGACTCTTCACAAGTCTTTGAAACGTTAACACAGCACCACTGTTCACGACGAACAGTGTTTCACTCACGAACACTGCACTGCTCGCAATAGCAGCGCACGAGCTAACCAGTGGCAAAGCAAGAACCTAACACAGCGCGTTGTTCATGCATATTTACTGGAACCACTTAGTTTTAGCTGTTTACCATATTACCTCATCCCATATTGGTTTACGAAAATTGAGGTTGTAAAAGCATAATTTGTTTGTTTTTTAATGCGTAATCTTGCACATCCCTAATACGCTTCGGTTTGCAAAGCACGCACCCGTTCCAGATTGTTCCGAAGTGCATCTGTAGCTATATTTCAGAGATCGTGCCCATTACAGTTAGAGCTTATTGAAGTATTCGAGAGTACAACTACAAAAGAGGCTTTACTAACGTCCAAGTGAAAAGCTACGCTCCTTTTTCTTTCCAATAGCGTGCAGCTAATGAAACCTTGTTGAAAAAGCACAATTCTAAGGAAAGAAGCTTTAGGCACGCATTGTACATTTTTTCGTTTGTACATCTTTGTTCGTACTCATACAGTGCACTACAACTACTCAGATATGAGCACAATCTCTTTTTTGGATTGACATGTTGATAGAACTTGAGCACTGTCTTGCAAGCAAACAATCCTGAAACCATCTGGTGGGGCGATGTGTGAACCTGTGGGTCAATAAACTCACATATATTCATTACTTGTTATTTTCAATATTTTTCAATATATTTGCGTTTATAAGCCGAAGCTCATTCTTTCGCAGCTACTTATAGTGGCTACGCCTTGGCATACCTAATGTAATTTAGTGTGACTGTGAATAAGTCAAATTTGTGTACGTTTATACTACCTCTACAATTTCGTAGATCATTTTTTCATGACAGTAGTACACAAAATTTCACATCGTACTGGCAGACACAATTTTTATGACAAGGCAGTTTACACAGATGCAGACGTGCCCGAAAAATGAGAAAAGTCTATGTGCTATGTGAGAAAAAAAACTATCATAACCCTTCTTTTAACACAATTTTACTCATCATAACAATGTTTACATGCTTGGTCAAACTATGCTTCAAGTGTTCATCACATTGACACAATTTATAACTTTAAAGAGCCCAAAGAACATATGTACAAATTTTTATGAAATCGAGTGCAGCTTTGTGTGCTTTTGCGCACCTTTTTTAAACTTCTATTACGTAAACACCATTATTTAGGACAATACAATTGTCAGCGTACCATGTCAACTGTCTCACAAGGCACAACTAAGTGTTCCAAACCTTTTTAGTGCCCTTCTCTGCGCTTCTGATCATTTTGTCATGCAATTATCAATTTTCAAGAAATCAATTGCGAACTATAGTATGATTATGAGTCACATGTGTAGCCGTGGGCAAATTTAGATTGATTCTGGATCAAAGAAATGTAAAGAAATGCCATTCGAGCCTCGCAGAGGAATAGACTATTGTTGAAACACTTGCTCAGAGACTTCGTTTTACAGAATTTTCATATTTTCAAGCAGTCATCTATTTGAGAACTTGAAATATACACTTAGGGTCCATTTCATTTACCTGCACGAATGGAAATTTGTTCACGGGCGAGAAGGAAAAGTTCAACAATTGTGTAGTGCGAGTTCAGCAGTGCAGGCAGAGTGTGACATTACAGGCGTTGGGCGAAGTGCTGACAAATTACGTCTTATTTCTATTTGCTTAACTTATTAACACGCAATTTTTTGGCAAACACACGGACTCGAAGAGGCAGGTATGGCACCCACGTCTAAATGCTGCGAGTTTGCACAGCTGCGCCTTGGCTGCACCAAATCAGCACTGTTTCAGAAAGACCAGAGAGACCGGAGAACCGATACGTCGTTGATTTATCGTTGACAGAACAAGAATAAAAATATAAAGAGCGTGCCCCTAGCCACTTCTTCGCCTCAGAGCTCCATCTTCAACCCGTTTTCTACATCTTTCTGCCAGCCAGATTCAACCGAAGCAACCTTCGAGCGAATACAACAGTTCAATCGACCTCTTGACTAATTTGCTTTCAGGTGTACGAAGCAAGCATGTCCTCACTAGTCGATCCCTGCCTGGGAAAATCTTTTCGACCTTGCAGAGTTTCCACTGTGTTTTTATCGCGCTTCTCCACACAGAAGTACATCTGCTTCTTGTATATTTCTGTGACCCTCTGTTTTTCTGCTCGCACACTTAAGTTCCCTCAGGTACTCCTTTTTTCATGTGGTCCGCCATGTTATCATTGCCTGTTTTTTGCACTCCAGTAATTCAGCAAACTGTATTGCCCGAGTCTGTTTTCTTCCTACTTGTTCAATGCTTGCCTGCCTCCTATAACATCCGCCAGTGTGATAGGTTGTGGCTCGTTATGATCGTCATACACATAAATATGAGGCCGATTACTGCTTTTGTTTCAACAACCATAGTCCGTAGTTCTTCTTCATCCAAAAGTCGAGCACCTATAGTTTTTGCCATGGACGTCTTAAAGCTTCTGATCAGTCTTTCATAAAATCAACCCCAGCATGGAGCTAAGTCTACAATAAACTTCCATTTTATTTTCAGGTTACTGGTATACTGTTGCACCCTTTCATCTTCCGTCTTTAATATCTTGTTCATCTCTTTCTCAGATTTCTTGAACGCTCTTGCAATTTCACTGTAAATAGTTGTACACGATCCTCATCTAGCTACGAATCTTCGGAATGCTTGTATAAACGCTTCTAATGACATCCTCTTGACCAAACTTAAGTTGTATGGCTCTTGTTACTGCACACGTAAATATCACAATGTAAATGTTTGTAATTTTGTGGCCTTTCTCCTCTCGAGCATTTAGCGGTTAAGCAAAGTCGATACTCACTGTGTCAATTGGCCTCGTCTGCGTTATCCTGTCAGCCGGTAGTGGTGAAATTTCTTGTGCAATTGGTCCAGAAATTAACCTCCTACATGTGATGCGTTTCTTTATAACACTTTTCACCATCTGTCGGTCACAGACAATCTAAAGCTTCTTTCTTAGATGTATCAATGTTGCCGCCACGCCCCCGTGCATTGTGACTTGATGCGCGTTCAGAACAAGGAGTTCTGAAAAAGTGACTTTCTCTTGAAAAAAAAATAGGATACTTCTCATCAAAGCTCAAAGCACTCCACTGAAGCCTCCCTTATACCCTTAGGACACCTTGATCATCTTCGAAGATGTTCGTGCTGTACAGATTCGTGTTGTCATATATTCGTGTCACTGCATTTTGTAACGTTTTCTGCTCCTGCTTTATCAGCACAAACTCTGCCTCGTCCAATTCTTCTAATGTAAGTGAACCTGTCTTCCTTTCTTTTCGTCGGTTTCCTACATAACGCATTCACCAACGCGGTAACTCGTAACGCTTTCTTGTATTATTCAAACCTGTTCACATCAATTATCATTTCTTGACTCGTGGTGGTAGTTGCACTTGCCACGGTCTTTTCTTCGCCTTTGTTGTCATCACTACCCGATTCTTGCGTGATGTCATAATCAGGCCTTTGTTTTTCATTCTTCATCCACGTGGGGTCTTTCGACCATAATTCACTGCAAACGTTTCATCTTCATCACCATTGTCATGAAATCCACAGGATTTTCATCACATTTAACATCACATCATTGACTGTCGTTGGATTTGCTCTAGATTTCTGCTGCGCGGTTGCGAACAAACAGATCTTTCGTCTTCTTTGACTTTATCCAGCATAATACAATTTGAGAGTCAGTCCAGAATTTCACATTCCTTAGTTTCCTGATGAAATTCGCAGTTGTATGACTGGCCAATCTGACTGATATTGTGGCAGCCAACAACTCCATTCTCGCTAGTGTAATCTTTTTGAATGGAGTGACTCTACCTTTTGCAATGATTAAATTGGCTTCATTACTTCCATCGGAGTATTTTGTTACAATGTATGCTGCTGCTCCATACGCCACTGGACTTGCATCGGAGAACGCGTGTAGAGTCGATACTTTCACTTCAGCTTGCCTGTTGTCTTGGCATCTGTTAACGGTAAAGTCATCGAAGTGCTGAACCTCCTCCGACCAGTTCTTCCAAGCTGATCGATGCTGGCTTGGTAACAGGTCTTCCCATTTTAGTTTATCCATTCAAATATTTTGCAGCAATATTTTTGCGCTAACTGAAAATGGTGTCAAAAAACCTCGAGGGTCAGATAGCCTTGCCGTAGCCAAAACCTCTCTTTTTGAGAGTTGTCTCATGACCTTGTCATTTCGCCATGTAGTGTCGGGAAAGCTCAACACATCGTCTACGAAATTCCATTTCAGTCCCAAAATCTTGATTTGTACCTGTTTTCTTATCCCTCTATCTAGATCATCTCCTTCCTTATCAAATAGTTTTCTTAGTTCGGCATCATTCGAAGTCAATTTTCTTAAATTCATTGCCGCATTACGAAAAACATCTCGTGCTCCTTCGTGTATTTTTGTCGATGTCGAGTATTCGTCGGCTCCTAGTAAAACGTCATCGACGCCCATTCCTTTCCGGAGTTTCGCCACAACTGCAGAATATTCCTCGTCAAATTTATCCAAATGTTTATGAACTGTGACCGCTAAATAAAAACTACTCGGTGTAGTTACGAAAGTAATCCTCGTCATCCTCCACATTTTTATCTTCGGGGTTGGCATATCTTCGCTGGGTATTTTTTCTAACCACATAAATTACAGTGCGTCTCGGTCATTTTCGTGTATCTTGATCTGGAAAAATGCTTTTTCCACGTCGGCTGACATAGCGATCTTCTGATGTCGAAAGTGTATCAGCAAGCCTGTGATGTCGGTGTTCGGTTTGGCCCATTTTGCAAGTCGTCATTCAAGGATTCGCCTGGATTCTGGCTTGACGATGCGTCAAAGACGATCCATAATTAAGTCGTTGTTCGGTCCTTCTTTTTTGCCGCTTGATGCGGCATGTAGTATACAAATTTCTTCTTTATATCTGATCCAGCATTTTCTTGGACGTTTTCTGCTATTTCTTGCTCAAAGTACTCTCGGATAGCTTTGTCATAGGCTAGGAGCTGATCTTTCTCCTTGTATATTTTTTTTATCACCTCAATAAGCCTCTTATCTGCAATGGTGGTGTTGTCGCCCAATGTTACGTTTTCCTTCCATGGTGGCCACACTTGGTATCTTCCTGCCTTGAACTCCATTGTTTTTTTTTGACCTACTCTAGCACTGGTTCCTCGCTCATCATTGTTGCTGGCTTCTTCTTGATGATCATGTTTTCCAAGTCCCAGAATCACTGCAGTTCGTCCACAGGTGTGTCCGAATTGGCACTGACTTTGAGTACCATGACCGTCGAGGATTTAATTGGCACATAATGAAGCCCTACAGGAGCTGGAACCGTCCATGCCAACATTGTTTTTATTGTCATTACTTTTAGATGGATCTCGCAAATGCGACCAGCGACTACGGTCAGTAATAATCTGCTCCAATAATATCAAAGTTTCCATAATTTTTTCTTTCTTTGTCCGTATTCTCACTGTTTTCAGCCAAACGAATTCCCATGAATCTTGCTCTTTCGTGTATAGTCAACGGTGGCGATGGTAGCACGTCACAAGATATAACTTCTATTTCCAGCGCCTCTATCCTGACAGGCTCCGATGTGGGGCCCTTCCTCATGTTGACCTCGACGAGTTTCATGTTTAGTTCCATGTCTACTCCTCCAAATGATCCTACGGTAATCCTTTCGGATGTTTTTACTTTGCAGGCTACTTTTCTTGACAGTCTTCTGAGTATGAATGTCCTCTGGCTCCCATTTTCCAGCTGAACCCGTGCGTAGCACCCACTGTCTTCTCTCTCCGTCCACGAAAAGGCTGTCTGCAATAGTATGCACTTGTGTTCACCAGACTGCTGTGCGTGCATGTGCAGGACTTGCTGGTGTCTAACCGGTCACATTGCGCACTTTACGCACTTGCTCAACATCATCACCGCTTTGCTACTGTGCTTAATTTCCTGCAGGTGTACGTGGTCGACACATGGATGTCGCGTGCCTTCCCTTGCATGTTTTACAGCGTACGTTAGCAAGGAATATTTTCGCCGTGTGGTGAGGTCTGGTGCACCTGAAGCACCTTCGCTCCTGTTGCAAGGCTTCTTTCTTCTAATGCATAATAATGCTTCTTTTGCAATTTTCCGTGTAATGTCCAGTCCTCTCACGGAAGATGACTTTTTTCATCGAGGTGCTTGGAAGCGTAGATGTTCTAGTCGGCCTCATACTGTGCGGTGACTGGGTAACTTAGTATTTTTTCTCTCGAGATTCTTCTATGCTGCGTATATACATCTTTAAAAACTCCATAATTTCTTTCAAACTGCTCGTGCTGTCTCTTGACGCTGAGTTCGATTCCGTAGTTATAAGTCTGTTGTCACCTTTCTTGATCTCCTTCATCTTTATTTCAATCCTAAAAGCCACCGGTAGCGCCGGTTTTACAACAGGAGCTATCACTGTGGCATAACTGTCCGTTTCCACTCCTAACGAGTGCAATGCTCATTCACTTGCAATTTTTGGTTCACTTGCAATTTTTGAAACAGTTTCCTCAACCCATCTACATCTTTAGGACTCTTCACTGCTTCCTCGTTTGCTAGCTCTTTTATGTAGGTCTGTCAACAGTCCGAATGTTTCTTTCAGAAGAGCGACTGCATGCTCATAATCCTGATCAGAAAACTGCAAACCTTCTATGAGGGACGCAGCCTCCCCACTCAGAGACGCCAGAAGGTAACGAAATTTTTTATTCTTCGACATGTTCCCTCTGTTATGCACCGATGTCTCGAACTGATGCTAAAACCTTAACCATGCTGTGTTTTTCCCATCAAATTTGATCATCTCAAGATGTGACAAGTTAACAAGCTCTTGCGTCTCCAATATTTGCTTAGTACCTTGCACAGAACTCGCCTGTTCTGTGACTATTCTCGTTGTCAGTTGTGTCGCTTGTTCTAACTCGCGTATTTACTCCTCTGTTTTTGTCGTAGCGGTAACGATCTTCATCTCATAGTGCAAAACTGTTTCAAATTTTGCCTCCGCGTGATCTTCTTCAATGAACGATTCAATCTGTTCCTTCACTTGGCTTAGCGTCTGGGACACGCTCTTTATCTGGTTTAGAAGCGTCATAAGTTGCGCTAGATCGGCGTCTTCTTCTATCTTCTTATTAGTTTCGCTCGTAAGCGTTGTCACATTTGCTCAAAGCGTCTTCCGCTTCTTCGATAAGACCTCTTTATTTGTGCTTAAAACGTGTTGAAAAAGCTTTTGCCTGTTTATGTGCGTCGCCAACAGTCTTCGGTTGTGGTCCTTCTCTCGACGGTTTGTCCTTGAGCCAGACGCCGCTGCTTCGTTCTTCAACCCGTTGTTGCGAACGGGGTTGAAGTCTTTGCGTCTGTACTCAGATATCTTCGTCACGGCACCATGTTTCAGAAGGACCAGGGAGACCGCATAACCGATACGTCTTCGGTTTGTTGTTGACCGAACAAAAATAAAAAAATATATCGAGCGTGCCCCTCGTCACTCCTTCTTTCTCGCCTCCGAGCTCCATCTTCAGTCTGTTTTCTACAAGCACCGTCAGAATTGGAGTTGAAAGAAAATTTCGAATTATAGTGCATCACCTCTCCTGCACCCTTTGCAACGAATGGAGTGACTCAGATGTCGCCATTGCTACACCCCTAAAAGGGATGGCAAGGTGCCGCACCTCACGAGCTGGTTCATATGGTGCAGTGAATCAAATAGTCCCTTAAGCACACTAGTGTTTTTGCATTTCACCCCCATCGAAATGTGGCAAGTGTGGCAGGATCAATTGTGTGTTTTTGAGCTCAGCAGTCCCACATATTGTAACTGATGCACAAAGGTAGTGTTTCACTTCCAGCATTATTGAAGCGTAGATTCCATATCACAGTAGGTAGTCAATGCTTTTCACCGAGCAAATGCACTCCTTCAAAAGGTACGTGGCAAAACAATCACAAATAAAGCATTGCTAATGTGAGGTTCGAGATTTCCTGTTGTAGTGGACGTTCAGATGCTTCAACGTGCTTGGAGAGTGGACATTCGGGGGTAGTCATCCTGCCGTTGTATGGCAGTCTGGAAAAACAAGTAGCAATTACTATTGTATTATATTGATAAGCCTAACAAATAAATATGAACTTTTTCAAACGTGAACAAATGAACTCATTGAACTAGTCACGAACCGTATTTTATACATAGATGTAGTAGTACCTATTAACACATGTATCACTCAGGGTTGCTTCATTACAATGCGTGTCTTGTAGCAGGCACCTTCCCCATTGTATTACCATCTCACATGTCAGGTAGGCCAGAAATTCATGACAGAAAAAAGTGCTTCTGTTTTCAGTGACGGCTTCTTTGTTACACTGATCATTATATGTTGCTTCCCAAGTGCGACTGCGGTAAACTGAAATTCCAAGATTTTCGCACTGATATATGAGCTGGCTCCAAAGACATCTGTGAGGCAATAGTGGTGTATTTCCCTTTCTTCAATACAGAGCCCTGGTTTGTGTTACCTGGCGTTAAATTTTACCCGGCAATAAATTATCAAAATGCACTTGTGAGTCAGCAGACCGCTCAAGCGTGAAGCCACACTGCAAGTAAGGCACATTGTCTCCGCAACATAGTATGAAACGTCGAAAGCTTTAATATTGCAGTGTGCCGCCACAGTGTGACGCGTACAAAAACCCATCGGCAGAAATGTAGTGGTTTTTGCTCATCGGTTAGTATATTCTCGGTCTTCAAACGGGTGCTCATCCGATAAAAGCTTCAATGCTCTCGTCATACCGCTGAAGTCCGAAGAATTAGCTTCGTGAAACTGCTTGAACGAGTCAAAATAAACAGAGAAAAACGAGTGTGTCAGCTTGCTGTTACTCTATCTGTTTACAGCGAGACGAAACAGCGCATGACCCATTTGAGTGCACCACCAAACCATAACTTGCCGTCGCTGACGTTGGGCACCGTATATCCTTTATTGAGAATAATGATGTCGGTAAACTGATAACTACAAGTCTGCTGGAGCAAAAGCCATTTAAAAATTGACGATTACTTGGTATAAAAAGCAATTTGTTTTATATCGGTGTAGCATTGCACAAAGATGTAGCTTTAAATTACTGAATTTCGCCTTGACTAAAGCAACCCTTCAAGAAAATTCAATAGCGCGAATGATGGCGACAGGGCCGGATTAAAAGTGCGGAGGCACCGGTTCAAAAAATAAGGAAGGCCCCTACCACCTCGTCCCCTTTCTTTCTTTCCCATTTTTTCCCCTAGTTATACTTGAGACTTTACGCTTTTTAGATTAAGCTGCGAAAAACACAAGCCATAATTATTCTAAGCCAATCCAAAGCATTTATTATCACCTTGGCGTTGCCTTTCTTGTGGAGCTCATGAAAATAATTCCATAGTAATAATTAACTAGATCAGGAGACGAAGAACGATGGACAGCATTAGGACTTGCCTGGCTTGTTGGGTCATATTGACAGAAGACGACACTGTGCGAGAACTTAGGACGAAAAGAAGGAATGCATGCATACAACACTTGGAAGTGCAGTCCAAGCACCTTGTGTGTTCCTTCCGTTCGTCCTAACATATTGCGTTGTTTACCCTCATTTCAAAAGAGGCGCCCCGCCACGGTGGTCTAGTGGCTAAGGTACTCGGCTGCTGACCCGCAGGTCGCGGGATCAAATCCCGGCTGTGGCGGCTGCATTTCCGATGGAGGCGGAAATGTTGTAGGCCCGTGTACTTAAATTTGGGTGCACGTTAAAGAACCCCAGGTGGTCGAAATTTCCGGAGCCCTCCACTACGGCGTCTCTCATAATCATAAGGTGGTTTTGGGACGTTGAACCCCACGAATCAATCAATCAATCAATCAAAAGAGGATATCTTCCCTCGAAAATCAGAGTGTGCCTTTGTGGAAAACAGCTTGCTCTATCAGCTTCAGCTTCGTTGATTCGATAGCGCATGCTTCGGTTACCTCCGTGCGAGGACTGCCGAAGTTGACAGGTGGCCTTTTTCAGAAACTATTCGCACGTACTTACAGTAAATACGCTACCATTCGCCTAAATATTTTGGATTTCATACAAATCACACTTAGGCTCTTCTAAGGCTGCATTTCGATATAGTGCTATTATGCATATTGTGTATGCCTACTAATCACAAGTAATACTGGTGATCTGAAATAAAACCTTTTAAATATGTAAAAGGTGGCGCTTATAAAAAATAAAATTCAGGTAAAACTTAAACAAAACGTTCACAGAACCATCCACTATTTCGCCACCACACTGCTGGTGGCGAGATAGTGGATATATGCTGAAGATATTTTGTGGCCACAACCTTTACGAACTGATGGTCTCTTAAGTTTTCCTATGGACCGCGACACCAAGCGTGATCACCGCCTGGCGGCAACTGGCTGAAATGCGCATGTGTGGATTGCTCCGTGCGTCATCTGCTTGCCACGTCGTGTTTCTGTGCGCACGTGCGTCACGCACGTTATTGAAGGGCGGTTCGTCCGGTTATATCTGCGCGAATGTAACTGCTTGTACGTATGCCTGAAACGATGTACAAAAGCCATTGTTCCTGCTCGGCTGCTAATGCATTGTAATCAGATCGGTGAGTGCAACATTCAACATTATTATTTATTATCCTCGCACTCTCCTTTCAGCACAATACTTTGAGTGGGTGCAACACCGACTAAATTTCAAGGCCGAAGGGCTGCCGCAAAGACGTCAGAGGGTGGGAGGCCAGTTATCTTACTGAGCATGCTCAGTAAGATTTTTTATACCCACATGTTTTATTCGGCCTACTCTAGGCACAGAAGCTGCAACAGCAGGACCATTGGTTCTCCTAAAACGTGAACGAAACATTGGATTTCCGCCGCCTTCGTGGCGTAACTGTGCCCCCACCCTCTGACGTCACTGTGGCAGCCCTTCGGCCTTGAAATTTAGTCGGTGTTGGTGGGTGCCGCCTCCTACTTCAAGCGCATCGTAAAATGCCCTAGGCATCCTGCCAAACGTTATGATTATAAGTGGTGTATGAATGCAACGTTTCAGCGACTCGGTTGTAAAAAAAGAAAAGGTCCGCATTTGCGCAGAGTTGGTATGTGTATCTACGGCACTGTACTTTATCAATTATGCAAGGAGCCTTAGTTGTGTTTATTTTGCAGTGATAAAACGACATATAAATATCACTATCACATAAACTGTGACATTTAAAACTTACCTCCGTATTCAGAAACGCTCCTTGACTCGACTTTCACCCTTCACTTGACAGAGTTGAGCACTGCGCCGCTGCTCGGCTGAAAATAACGCTGCGCTACTCAAGAATAGCAGCAAATTATCAATGATATGCAGTGACTTAGCCTGCCGAGAGATGGTGCTGCCATCGACTTTCTCAAGTGAAGGTGGAGCATTGCGTGAAGGGGCGTTCTAGAATACGGGGGTTAAACACCCAAAACGAAGCTACAACGGGCAAACTTGTTCTTATATATAAGAACCCATGCTTTGTTTGCGTGGCAAGTTGGTGTTCTACCACAGAGCTGAACGCATGCTTTAAAGATTCCAGACGTTCAAATTATTTCACAAGGCATGCCTTACATTTTGTGTATGATTTCACTGATAATCTCATGTTTCACAATGTTTTGAGCATTTATGTGGCATTATTATTGACCAGCGAATGGCAGCGGCTAATTTCGTATTAAAAAAAAAACACGCTTCTCTCATAAAATTACCAGACCTTTGTTGTAGCGCTGCCACGCATGTAATCCATCGACAAAGTTTTTCTGCTGAACTCTTACTAGGTATTTACCTGTGCGTATACCTGGTAAATGCAATTTAGCGCAAAGCGCTGTCAGGCAGTGAGCTTTTCAGACATATCTGTTGACTCTCCCATATTTCATTGTGAATGGATAAAAAAAAAAGCATATGCGTACATGTGCGAACGGTGGTACCGAACTTAAATCTCAGATATGTGGACTTTCTACGAATCGTTCTTTCGTTTTATTTTTCTTGTCTTACGCAAACGAGAAAGAAGTTATTAGGTAGTTCAACCGCGGGGTGGGTATTTCTTCTCTCTCATTATTCTGGTCATTTTCACTACGCCTCCCAGGTTATACACCAATATTTGAAGCGGAATTAATGGCCGTTATACTAGCTATTCGTAAACTTCCTGCGACTCATTCGACAGCTGTGATAGCGTCTGACTCGTATTCCGTGTGTTCATTTTTATCATCGTCGTCGACATCAGCAGTACTAGAAACTTTTAAATCATCAATTCCAGCTAACATTCATCTAGTGCGAATGGTATGGGTGCCAGGCCATTGTAGTATATCTATAAATGAGATGGATGACACACTCGCGCGAACGTCCCTTATTAATCTTCCAATTGTGCCAATCATGCCTCTTACAGCTTATGTAACGGCAGCGAGGTTCAGAAGACTTTCCCTTCTTGAAGACTCATCAAACATTACGATACCGAATTCAGATTCCTCGCACCCACACTTCGCATGGAATAATAAATGGTGTCCCACACGTAAATTGGAAGTGTTTATAACAAAATTATGTTTCCGTCTACAACCTTCTAATTTCTACTTAAACAGGTCGGGTCTGGTGCCATCCCCTCTGTGCTCAAGCTGTAACAAACCTGAACATATCGACCATTTTCTTATCACATGCCACCGTTTCAAAAATCAAAGAAAAAACTGCTTCTACATTTTATTCAGTAAACTAGAAATATCACTTAATGCTCCCAATATTTTGTCATTTTGGGGCCATTTCATTGGGACACAGCGACAGAAACATATGCGGGGCTCTCTGTGAATTCATATATAACACAAGAAGATGGCTTTGCTGAGTCAGCGATCAGCTCTCGAATTTTACTAGCCACACTACCACCTATTATATAGCTGATACACTGCAATAATTCAACTTTAAGGAGAATTTCATATAAGGATTCCACCTCAGATATTCAACAAATTCTAATATTTCTCTCCCCCCCTTTTTTTTCTTTTTTTTCACATTGCGCCAAATTGATTTCACTATCAAAACACAGTAATCATATTCCCCTAGTCTAGAAAACCTAAAGGTATTGACTTGCATTAATTAAGGGGGATTGGCTTCTTGGCCGATCCCCCTTAGTGGGTGAGCGCCACAAAAGAAAGGAACAGGCAAGCAAGCAAGCAAGCAAGCAAGCAAGCAAGCGCTGTAGCAGTGCGTAGTAGGCAGAACACAAACTAAACATGTTCAAACAACACAGCAAAAGCGTGAGTTAGTGCGAAACCACGCCGGCAGTCACAATGGATGAACATGCAGAACGCGCTGTCCTTGCTGGTAATAGTAACGTTGCATGGGCTTCGTGCACCGATTCAGTAGAAACGAGCAAAGATATTACTAGTAAAGTGCAGTCAACGCATTTTGTTCGCAACAATCGTCTTAGACCACACCCAACGAAGTGCTACTGCGTGTATTTTACACGCACCACTGACCACTTATACACACTTCCGCAGAGACGGTGCTGCTATCTATCTATAGCCCGATCATTGCAGCGAATATAACCACCAGGCAGGAAGTAGGACCGAACAGCAATTCCAGAAGCGAAAAATCAAACCATTACTCATTCGGAGTCCTTGCACCTTAGTCCTTGCGTAATCAAGGAGTTCCGTACCATACAAATATTTTATGGTGCGTTATGTACACGCCAGCAACACTTATCATGCATCATTCAAGACTGTTATTTCTGACTTCTACCACCACTACCCTCTGTAACGCAGCCAGTGGCATTGAGTTTTTTAATAAATAAATAAAAATAACTTAATAACTAAATAAATTATAACGAAAGCTTAGTATAGCATACATATGCGTCAGCTGCCTACCTGTTATTTAAATTCAGCACATTAAACCATGCTTCAAACAGCAACCACTCTCTATGTGCCTTCGTGTTGTACTGTAGCTGCTAAGTTCCTCCTCAGGCTGCTCTTGGTGTCCATCCACTGGATTAGCTCCTTCCCTCTACATGATGTATGGTCTAGGGCGAGTAAAAGGTTTTTACCACACACTGCAGAACTCAGAGTTGGCAAGATTATGCACGTTATCCTACGAAGAGCCTCTTGGCAGCACGTTTATTCATTATTGAAATAGTCTGTTCGTATAACAAGGAAATCGAATAGGAGGGTTCAACTTTTTCATACAAAACAACTACGTCGACCATCTTTTCCGGTTTTAGGGGGTGCCCCTAAAACCGGAAGGCATGGTTCATTTGAACCATTTGAATTATGGATAATTCGCCCCTGGGCTGCGTCCATGCATTCATAACGCAGAAGTTAGTAGACCCACTTTTGCAGTTTGAAGCCGAATAGCACCATGGTTGATCTTTCACCCTCTGGGGCGATTTGTAGAATTTAAGTTTCCAGGGTCTTGTACGTTGTTGCGCTGCGTATGCTGTGTTTGTGTCTGTCGTCGTGGTTCATTGACGGTATATCCGATCATTGTTTTAGTGTCTCTAGCTGTGCCATATGTGTCATAGCGGACCTTGAATATGGCTTTGAGGCATGGGCGATGCCAGGAGGGGGCAAAAGGGGCACTTTCCCCTCTCAAGTCAAATAAGCACTGGCTTCACACAAGCTACACACTTATTTGTTTCACTTATTTGCACCCCCCAAGACCAAATTCAGCTAATGTTTGTATGGGTGATTGACGCAGAGAGTAAGCGTGTTGCTGATAATCTCGATATCAACTGAGTATTGTTTGTTCAAGTCGGTAGACTCTAGGACCGCTTCCCCTTTCTTCTAGCTCTGCTCGCCTTTGTTGACGGTGCAGAAGGAGGCAAGATAATGTCGGTCTGTGACATGCTGGCCGCAACTCCTGCGGCGCCGTGGCGCAAATTGAGTTCACCACAGTACCCCCCCCCTCCTAGTAAGAGCACAGACGAAATGAAATGCCAGAGTGGTCACTGGCTAGAAGTCGATGTTATCCGGCGCACCTGTCCGTCTACTACTACATGTGTAGTAAAATTCAGTTTCTTTGGGAACTCCATGTATGTCGCTTCCGTTGGTGTGGATTGTGGCGCTGTTCTGCAGATTTCAGGCGGATAGGTGGAGGTTGCTGTCGTGGACTGGTTAGTTTCCATGTGCGCTGGCTTAACTCGGCATAGTGGCTACTTCTTAGCGGCCACGCTTTTCAATAAGAATTTTCTTCTTCCCACGGTGGGTAACTCTGAAGGGTCCATCGTACGCTGCTTGTAGTGATCTTCGCACTGCATTGTTACGCAAAAAAACTGGCTGCATGACTCGAGTTCACTGCTCAGATTTGTTGTTCTTTCTGTGGTCTGTCGTGGAGTTGTAGGCCGAACTTTCATCATGATTTGACGTCGGCAGTACTCATAATTACCAACTCGAAAATTGGCTTGTTGTTCAGGCGCAGGTTAACTTTTGATACTGATGCTAATCAGCATGCGCTCTATGAACACTACACGAATTGGGTAACTGAAATAACTTTCTGATTTGACTGTGTATTAGCACCTTTAGCTTGCCTTGCGCTACAGAGTCATGCTATTAAACGTTTGTTGACGTTCTTGGACTGTGTATTGAGATCCTGACGAGTGTGTGCTCTATGAACCCTCCGTCATTCTGATCCGCGACGTACCTGATGAGCTTTGTCACAATGGTGAACAATGTGGACACGAATTGGTTTCTTATGACAGTGGTAATGGGTGATGGCACGCCGAAGCGACAGAGCCAGCAGCTAACAAAAGAACGAACAACAGTTTCAGCTGTGCTGTCATGTCAGGAATGGGAATAGCCTCTTGCCAACGTGAGAGATGTTCCACACAAATCAACAAGTACAACTATAGGCCCTGACAGTGCGAAAATGGCCTGAGGATGTCGACCTGTACATGGTCAAAACGAGCATCTGGCCAGTGACACGTCTCCAGCAGTGCGAAGGTGTAACGCTGTACCTTGGAGCTCTGGCACGGGATACACTCACGAGTTCATTGTCGGGAATCAGGCCTTATGCCGGGTCATATGAACTGTTCTGTGAGGAGCTTTTGCGTAGCCCATATTGCCGGGCTTGACATCTCGTGTAGCGATGCAAATACCTCACGACAGAGGTGGGCGGGTGCTAATGGTCGTGGTTTGCCAGTAGACATGTCGCGGCAAAGGCTTCGGTACCTGGCGAGAGGAACCACTGCAGGATTTGTGACGTCAACGTATTTTGTAGGCGACGCAATTCGTCGTTATCGCGTAGAGCAGCTGCCATTTTTTTGTGGTCTAGTACTGTGAGCGAGGTTATTGATATGTGGGGTTTAACGTCCCAAAACCACCATATGAATATGAGAGACGCCGTAGTGGAGGGCTCCGGAAATTTTGACTACCCGGTGAGCTTTAACGTGCACCCAAATCTGAGCACACGGGCCTACAACATTTCCGCCTCCATTGGAAATGCAGCCGCCACAGCCGGGATTTGAACCCACGACCTGCGGGTCAGCAGCCGAGTACCTTAACCACTAGACCACCGCGGCGGGGCATGTGAGCGAGGTTATGGCGCTGACTGGACTCAGAGAAAGACCATCGGCGACAGCGTCGTAGACTCCTTTGATGTGGCGGAGTTTCGCGGTAAATTCAAATATGTATGACATCTGCCTTAATTAACTGGCATTATGGGCGCCTGACTCAGTACTCAGTGACCACGAGGCATATGTTTGTTGTCAGGCAGAACAAGGATTTTCAGAAAAATTGTGATTAACCAACAAGATACAACGCGTTCGGCCATTGGGTGTCCGCAGAATGTAGTTCCCCGACACCTTCACACAGTTGCAGTGAGAGTGCATTGGGGAAGAGGCCACAGCGTCTTCCCAGGCCGAAACGCGCTAGCGCATCAGCGCGTCATGGCAGTGGTTCGATCCGCTGTTGCGCGTGTGCGGTGAGAGTGGTTATACACACAACAAATTGAGCTTGGGCATAAGCTGTTTCGCAATTAAATATTCAACTACAAATCAAGTGCTCCATCAAAGGCACTAGAAATTCACGAACTTATTTGTTAACGCACGAACATTAGCCCACACAACACATTTAGGATCGAAGATTGAATTTCAAAATTCTTTCAAGAGGCCCTGCAACTCTTGTCCAAGTAGCCTTGGAATGAATTCACTAAAAGAGCTTATTCTCTTGAATTCGCATCTGCCATAATTTTGAGACTCTGTGCAGTATACAAATGTAGTCACAAAAACTTGTCGAGTTCTGCAGTTGCACTCTACCTTCTCTAGTCTCCACGAAAGTGCTGCAATTTAGGCACGGAGGAATGGCACGGGGGAAAAACATACGTCAAGAGCACCTCGTGACCTTGAGCAGTTTTTTTTGTTTTTTTTTCTTTGAAGGCGGGAATTTCTATACGATCGCACGTGCACATGCGGACAAGTAACTGCTTTCCACGGCAATCTCAGTAATGTCCGAACGCGTCATGCTCAAATAAACCAGTGGCTGGTACTTGCCCTGGGACAATGTGATTTCGAGCTTTTAGTATCAATGTTTCAGAGAAAAGAAAGCGATTTTTAGTTGACATTTAGACCACATTTTAAATTCAGGGCATGTGCTGTGCTATATTTTTCGGCGCACATGTTTTCGGGAGGGTGGTGATTTATTTTATAAGCTATTACCAATAGGCAAACTCTACAAATTGTACATTTCAGAATTTATCAAACTTCTTTTTTAAGTATTGTAATGGTTTTTTTCATAGCCCATAATACTCAAAATTTTCATAAGCCCTTACAAGACCACTTCATTAAGGGCTTGTCCAACACAGTGGGTACGAGTAAAAAAACATGGTGAACAGTAATAAGGACTACCAATTTACAGTGTTTCCTGACCATGCTCAAAAGTGTTGCAGGGCCCCTTCAACTGACAAATTCATTATTAATAAATTCTTGCGCATTATACCGCCCCTCAGACTCTCTCTTTCCTTTGATTTTTGGTGCGCACCCGTTTAATAAAATTGATTTATTAAAAATATTAGAAGGATACCTCAAAAGCTGGCCCGGTGATCCACATTCAAGTGTCATCTAGAAAATTCACGCCACTATAAGCACGAGGAAGATTGGTAAACTATTTTTTGCTATGCGAAAAGATAAGGTGATCCCACGTACCTTTAGAATCAAGGTGGCTGTGTTCAAATAGTTTAATTCAGCAAAACATTACGAAATGACACTAAAGATATGCATAATTGTACGCACTGACATATGTTAAACAATTGCACGTTTACTCTTGCCCAAGGATGCCAAGAAAAGCGTGTGCATTAGCAACATTACAATTGGTAAGCTGATATGTAGTGCTTGTGCCAGCGAGGATGGTGGCTCTGAGCACTCCTAGATAATTGAGCGTCCGTGCATGGCACTTCATGACAATCTTCGCCAACCTGACGTGACGGCTGTATGATAGGAGTACGTATGTACTTTTTATAAGATTGGTTAGCGAGCACTGCAAGCAAAAATGAGGTTTCACGAATATTACGGTCTACTTGAAAGCAGTTGCGAAACCTGACCTGGCTCTGGTTGCCAAGCATGATGTTGGCGTTCAATGCTTGGTTGTACCCTTGCATTTTTCCTTGATGATTCTTGGGTGAATGCACCCTATGTGAACTTTTTTCTAGTGCTCACGCTTAAAACAGCCCTTGTGTATTCTCGCCCTTAATGGGTAGATATGAAGCGTCCATAACCTGCGGCACAAAACAACATCTCAGTGGCACATGCTCGCGGGCGGGTAAGCGCCACTCACAGGCGGAAAGTGTTGGAAGACATACTCGACGGTACTATGACAATATGAATGTAACCCGCGAATTGTATTCGACAAGCCATCTTACATACTTGCACTAATTTTGGTTTACTCCATGTAAAGATGGTGATCACGAGAGCACCCTGACGTAGGCGGTTGGATAGATAAGTGGATAGGAGATAGATTGACGCTAAATGTGCAATGAAATATTTCAAAATTAAAAAAATACCGCCAGGGACTCTTGTTCGAGCACAAGGCCATACGACATATGGCCTTGTACTCTGACTGTTCCATCGATAAACTAGAACGGTACTACAAGAAACTCAGTTTGAAAGCTTCGTCAGAGAGGTGCATTGCGTGGCAGTAGCGAAAACTAGTGGTGCTGCAGTCATAATTTGCCACCGCGGCAAGTGCATGTGATCGGTGACGGCGAGGTGCAAGCGCTCATCGCGAATGGTGCGATGTATTGACATGCCATGTCTCGAACTTTGTTTGGCGCTGCGCAGTTTCTTGGACGAAAACGCGTTTTTCATGTACGAAGCATAGCTAGGAGAAACAGATATATCTACAGTGAGGCACGCCAACTTGCTTTGCGCTGGGCTCCCACAGAAGCAACGGCAATGACGACTATGCATCACGCAACTTACTTGTTTATTCATTTGGCATATTTACTTTGTAAACATGGTCACACAGCAGCAGGGGCCAGAATAAAAGCTGCCATAAACAGCTTGAGAAGCTTATATGTGTTACCCCTGGTCTCTTTTGTCCTGCGGTCACGGGATAGGAAACTGACGATCAAAAAGAAATTTCCTATCTAGACTTACATGTTACCTCATCCAAGAGCTCATATTATCGCACAAATAAATATTATCACTGCATTGTCATTATTTAAAGTAATATTTCTATCACGTTAGCTGAATCAGTGAATGATTCTGTGGACGCGTTCGTTATACTCGAATGAAAAGTGCCAGTGGATAGTACAAACGCATTTGTATCGAATGGTTACAAAGCCCAATTTATGTTAACGGCAAACCAACGAGGCGGAGGTATAGTTCTATTAGTAAGCACGAAATATTCCACCACTACAATCAACAATCTCTTCAGCAATGCGGAATTCCTTCCTATGAAGCTCACGCTGTTAAACAAAGACCTATATCTTCTAGCGATTTATCGTCCTGTTAAATAGTGTCACACGTGTCTTGAGTGAGCTAGAAGAAGTTCTAGGCCATTGAGCAACGGCGGATTAGGTTTACGTGGTAGGACATCTAAACATCAATATATTGAACTCTACAACCATCACTGTATTGGATTACCTTCCAATTTTACCAGATACGGCTTACAGTTGACCATAACTATCTGATCGTGAGAAGAGGACATACAGGCCAGACTTGTGTCTTCCTGTTCATACCATTGTGGCAAAAAAGTTCTGCGCTGCTCCTGCTTCTTCGCGTCGCGGTGATGCCTCCAAACACGGGCGCCGGCGATAAGAACACTCTCGCCCGAAAGAAGCACGAAAACTGTGAGTGTGCCCCGATTCAGAGGTAGTTGTAGAACCTTCAGTGCGGAAACAAAAGCTATGTTATCCCACATTTGGTGACCCGGAAAACGAACGTACCGCACCACTACGGCCGACGAGGAAACCCTTGCAGCCCGTCAACAACAAGTACAACAACTGCAACAACAACTGCAGGCCCAGCAGCAAGTGATATAGAACCAAGAGCAGCAGCTTCGGGAACAGCAGCAGTGCAATGAAAATGAAGCGCTCTCGTCCGACAACCGCGCACTGCCCCACTTGGGCCACGCCCCCAAAAACTTCGCTCCAGCGGTCCCTGCCATCTCGGGCAACCCCATTACTGCGGCCGCCACCGAAACGGATGTCTGTGGCGTCGCCCTAAAACTTCCACCGTTTTGTGAAGAGGCACCTGACGTGTGGTTCGCTCAAGTCGAGGCGCAGTTTTCCACGGAACGCATCAGCCAGGACCAGACGCTCTATGACTACGTCGTCGCCCATCTAGACCCTAGCTATGCGGCTGAGGTTCGCGATATACTTGCAAATCCCCCGGCTGATGACCGTTCCCTACACCTGAAGAGGAAACTGACCCGCCGGCTTTCACCTTCACAAGACGAGAATCTGCGTCGCCTACTCCAGCACGAAGAACTCGCCTCGCCGCGGTGGTCTAGTGGCTGAGGTACTCGGCTGCTGAATCCCGGCTGCGGCGGCTGCATTTCCGATGGAGGCGGAAATGTTGTAGGCCCGTGTACTCAGATTTGGGTGCACGTTAAAGAACCCCAGGTAGTCTAAATTTCCGGAGCCCTCCACTACGGCTTCTCCCTGAATCATATAGTGGTTTCGGGACGCTAAACCCCACATATCAATCAATCGGTACGAAGAACTCGGTGACCGCAAGCCATCGCAGCTCCTGCGTTATATGCGTGACCTCTTGGCAAGCACCCCGGTCGATGACACCCTCCTCCGTATCATCTGGCTTCAGCGTCTACCCTCACGTGTGCAAAACATCCTCCACGTGCAGCCGAATCTGCCGCTGAACCAGCTCTCTCAGTACGCCGATCAAGTTGTCGAGATTTTGTTGCCAGCATTGCCTCTCACCGCCAACGCCGTTGACACCCGACAGTCCAGCAGCGAGCTCGCGCGCCGTGTCGACAAAATCAGCCGTCAGCTGGACTCAATTCAATGGCGCCTGCATCAGAGCCCGAAGCTGCATCCACAAAAATGCTCCCAAAGCCAAGATAACAACGCCGTTTCATCGCACGGAAATGATAACGGCCCCTGCTACTACCATCGCCACTTCGGGAACAAAGCCCGGAAATGTCAAATGTCAACCACCTTGCTCAGCTGTACGTCAGGGAAACTTCAACGGCAGCCCGTAGAGATGGCCGCGAGCTGCCAACTTAGAGGTCGTCGCATATTTGTGACCGACCAAGTCACAAAGCGGCGGTTCTTTGTCAACTGTGGCTTTGACATCTCTTGCTTTCCCCGAACCTTCCTGCGTGACAAACGTCCTTGCACGTCTTTTGAGCTCAGCGTGGCAAACCATTCGACCATCAAGACCTACGATTCGCTCCGCCTTAACATCAAGTTCAAAAATAAGTGTCGAGATTTTCCTTGGAATTTTGTCGTCGCCGACGTCGTAGAGCCGATCATCGGGTCCGACTTCTTGGCGCACTACAATCTTCTACATGACTGCCGATATGACCGACTTATCGACGCGACAACAGGCCTCTCTACGCCGGGCCAGCGTACGACCACCCAACAGCCTTACATCAAGGCACCCACCATTGGGAACCAGTCGCCGTACCATGGCATCTTCGCAGAATTTTTCGACTTGACTCGACCTAGCGGGCGTCCGCGAGAGGTGAACCACTCAACCGTGCACTACATTCGTACTACTCCCGGCCCCCCGGTCTCATGCCACAACCGTCGGCTAGTCCCGGACCGCCTACGAATCGCACAGGCCGAATTCGAAGCCATGCTCCGCGAAGGTGCTGCCCGCCGCTTGGGGGGACCTTACGCCTCAGCGCTTCATCTGGTACCAAAGAAGACCAATGGCTGGCACCCCTGCGGAGATTATCGCGCCCTCAACGCCCGCACCTTCTCCGACAGGTACCCCGTCTGTCATATACAGGACTTTGCTCACCGCTTAGACGGCAGTACTATCTTCTCAGTGGTGGACGTCGTAAAGGCCTACACACAAATTCCTGTAAGCCCGGATGACGTCTAGAAGACCGCAATTATCACACCATTCGGCCTATACGAATTCTCTTTCATGAATTTTGGTCTCTGCAACGCTGGGCAAACCTTTCAACGCTTCATCGACGACGTCGTTCGTGGCCTGAACTTCTGTTTCATCTACTCAGACGTCATCTGGATCTTCTCCCGCAATGAAACGGAACATCGCCAACACCTTCGTCAACTGTTCCAGCGTCTCGACGAACACGGCTTACTCATAAATATTCAGAAGAGCACGCTCGGCGCCCCCGTCGTCACGTTTCTTGGCCATGAAGTCTCTCCAGAAGAAACTAGACCCTTGCCTGACCGAATCCTGGCCCTTCAAAATTACGTGCTGCCTGCCACAGCGAAAAAACTCTGCCATTTCCTAGGCATGTTCAACTTTTACAGGCGCTTCGTGCCTAAAGCGGCCACATATTAGGTCCATCTCAATGATTCGTTGGCCGGCCAACGCGGCAGCCATCCTGTCGCTTGGACCCCAGCCTTAACGCAAGCGTTCGAAGACTGCAAAACTGCCCTCTGCAAAGTTACGCTGCTCTACCATCCCAAGCCAGAGGCGCCCCTGGGTCTTTTCACAAATGCCTCTAGCACCGCTGTCGGCACCTCTCTTATGCAGCGTGTGGGAATGAACTGGCGCCCCTTGGCGTTCTCCTAGAAGAAACTCTCTTCCCCGAAGCTGCCCCCGCCTTCCGGCAACATCGGCGATGCAACCTCGCCCCCTGCGGAGACAACCTGGCCAGCCTACTAAAGAGAGCTCCTTGCCATCTACGAAGCAGTCCAACACTTTCGCCACATCCTCGAGGCACAGCACTGCACGATATACACCGACCATAAACTTATCACTTACGCCTTCTCTCAACGCCGCGAAAAACTTCTACCGGTCCAGCAGAACCAGCTGTTTTTCATCGCTCAATTAACCACAGATATCCACCACATCAGTGGAAAGGAAAACGTGGTCGCAGACACACTCTCTCGTGTCTCGGCTGTCGAGCTACCAACCGTTACAACCGATGCCCTCGCCGAAGCTCAGAAAACGGACACTGAACTTCAGCAGCTCCTCGAGAATGGCTCTTCCCTTCAACTTTAAAAAGTTACCATTCCTTGGTCAACGGACGCTCTCTACTGTGCCATATCAACAGGACGAGTGAGACCTTACGTCCCTTTTTTGCATCACCAGAGCCTCTTCAACCAATTACACAACCTCAGTCATCCCGGCATCCGAGCTTGTACAGGCCTCGTGAGTGACCGGTACGCGTGGCCCTCAATGCAGCGGGACTGCCGCACCAGGGCACGCACATGCATTCAATGTCAGCGCGCCAAAATTGCTCGGCACGTCACGTCGCCACTCGGAGAATTCCCCCTCCCAACGAAATGGTTCCAGCACGTCCACATCAACAGCATTGGCCCCCTTTTACCAGCCGGCCCTTACCGCTATTGCCTCACCGCCATCGATCGTTACACTCATTGGCCCGAGGTGTGGCCGCTCGAAAGAATCACCGCAGAAGACGTCGCATCAGCCTTCTTCTCCGGTTGGGTTTCACGCTTCGGCACTCCTCGTCGAGTGACAACTGATCAAGGAAGGCAATTCGAATCTCAACTCTTCCGGCTCCTTGGGCACACACCGGGTTCGAGCGTTCACGGACAACTAGCTGCCACCCTTGCGCCAACGGGATGATTGAACGGTTTCACCGGCAGTTCAAGGCAGCCATCATGGGCCACCCTCACTCAACCTAGCTGAAGCTCTCCTCTCCGTCGCTCTTGGTCTGCGCGCAACTTTCAAGCCAGACATTCAAGCCACACCCGTGGAAGTCGTCTACGGGGAGCCGCTTCGCCTACCTGGAGAACTTCTCTCCACTCCGACTTCTGATGTAACCAGCTCGTACCCTGCAGAATTCGTCGCTCGACTCTTTCACATAATGCGCGCGCTGCGCCCCTCACCAGCGGCTTGCCACAGCAAGCCAACCCCGTTCGTGTTTAAGGACCTGGCAACATGCTCGCATGCCTTCCTCCGCGACGACACCGTACACGCACCTTCGCAGCCACCTTACTGCATACCTTACAAAGTCATCTGTCGCGACGACAAAACATTCACCCTGCGAATCAGTGGAAACGATGTACGCATTTTCACAGACCACCTAAAGCCATCATACATCCTTACCCAGGAGCCTACCAACCCCCACACGCCTCCCGTAATTCGCCGACAACAGCCCGCAACGCCTGAGCTCGCAGCCTACACCACACGCCTTGGACGCCAGGTGCGGGTCCCCAAACCTCTTCAACCCTGACGGCTCCTATATGCATTGGGGTGTGGTGTGGCGAAACGGTTTCTCGCCGCTGCTGCGCCTGCGCGTCGCGGCGATGCCTCCAAAAACGGGCGCCGGCGATAAGGAAACTTTTGCCCGAAAGAAGCAAGAAAGCTGCGTGTGTGCCCCGATTCAGAGGCAGTTGTAGAACCTTCAGTGCGGAAACATTAAAGCTATGTTTTCCCACACAATATAGCAATGCCAGCACCAAATCATTCATTATTGTCTTGCATGATTCAGCAAAAGTTACATGATTCAATGATATGTGAAGTTTAACGTCAAAAGCACCGTTTGATTATGAGAGATACCGTAGTTCCGGAAATTTCGGCCTCCTGGGATTTTTTAACCTGCACCCAAACCCCACACGGGCCTACAGCTTTTTCACCTCCATCAAAAATGCAGGCAAAATTTAGCTGACCACTATCTCGTAATTTGTCACCTATGAAGACGATTGTTTTTTTGCCGAGCGATGAGAATACAAAAGGAAAAATTATAGTAATGAACTGAATATAAAAATATTTAGGTGCAAAGTACTCCGTCACTTCATTGCACTATTTGACTGGATGCATTTACCTGTGGGTATCAAAACATTCTATAGTCTACAAAAAAATTTGTGAGTAGTAACTAAAGCATTAACGTTCGAGTACATATGTTGAAACTAAAAACTATATATATAGTATTATTCGTGACTTACAGCGGATAACATAGCACTATTACTCAGAGAGATTGGCTATGGAAACAACAAACATAGCAGGTGATCAGCAAAAATTCAGGACTTAAAAATTGAGTACAAGACTGCGAAAAATAGGGACAGCGCTCCATTAAGGTCAGCAAAAAAGCGGTATTTTTGGAATGATTCAACCAAACATACAAAAACCTTGCAACGACATGGGCCTTAATAAATAATCCCCGAGACAGTGAAGGTCGCGCCCACTGATCAACTCAAACTGTTATCCGAGAAACCAGAAATGGTGGTTAATATGTTCAATCATTTATTCACAGCTTTTTAAGACTGCGAGTGCTCATAAACGCACGTGTATGCTTTAACAATCTGTTTTAGCATCTCCTTATTTTCCCATGCTTTCAAAGGAAGATCTTAGTAGAATAAGTTTGAATTTTGATCCGAATGAGCAACCAAGAACCGAAGGGGGTAGCACTAAGTGGTCCTTAAGAGAGAAAAGAGGAGAAAAGTGAGCCTCGTAACTGTCTGCTTCAGCGAGCGATGCTTCAACAGTAGCTCACAAGGGATGGGAGTGAGGAGGGATTAAAAGGGTAGGAGTAAAGGTGTAAAAAAGACAAACAGGCGTGAGGTGGTAAGTGAAAGAGAGCGATGACAAATCGATGGGATTTGAAAGATAGGAAAGATAGAAACATGGTCCCAGGAAGGGGGTAGCTGTGGCCACGCTTTCAACAAAGATTAAAGCATTTCCGGATATACTTCCTTTCATGTTGAATGAATTTTCGACCAGTGCATCGATTACCGAGAAATAAAAAAGGGCAATAAATAAAGCGTTCTTTAAAACAGAAAAAAGACAATATATAATTACAGACTGATTTTCATTTTGCCAATACTTTCGCAGATACTACAAAAATGTTTGCTTCAATGTATCACGTTTTTTACAAAAATTATGGCTACTAACAAAGAGGCAATATCAATTCTATACATTGGAAGTGTTTAGCGATGAAATATACGTGACTGTAGACAAGAACCTGTTTTGTTTTGCTCCGTTCTTAGACTTAGCAAAAGCGTTCAATACCGTGAACCATACCATTTCATTACAAAAGCTTTTTCGTTTGGGCTGCATAGAGCCTTTTTATGATATGCCCTGACTTGCCTACATGAGAGGTTCAAAGTGGTTAAGAAATGTTGGAAAGTAGTTAGAAGTTACTGTCGTGGTGTAGCCCGAACAGAAGTAGAAGTGACTTGCAACCGATATACAGCGTAATTCAAAATCAAGTCAAGTGCCTTGTATATGTGGCGCTCACGCACGCTGGGCGATTGGCTGAGAAACGCATAGTTTTCAAGAAAGAGTAAATAATTGAAAAGTTACGATTCATCTATTTGCAAGAAAGAAAAAGATGAAACAGGACCAAATAGATAGCGTATTAATAAACTGTAATGTAATACAATGCAGTGACACATTTTAATTAAAAATAAATTTGGAAAAGTAATGTGCAATCTAGCAAAGATTGATTTCAAAGTTCTTTAAACTTTTGACGAACGCCTGCAATGCGCCAGCTGTAACCAGTTTACAAGTTTACAGCTGTAATCAGCTGTAAACTTGTTTGTTTGTGTGTTTCCCTGGTATGCTGGCTCATACCCACTCAGGGGGATTGGCCAAGAAAGTGTCGTGCAGTTTTTCTGTGATCACTTTAACTATGCGTAATGAATTTGTATTATAATATGAGTAATGTAAGGAAAACCACTTAAAAAGAGAGCAAACTAGAAAAAAAGAGAAAAGTCAAGTTGAGCAATTTTTAGATTTCCGGTGTTGTTATTACCACTCAGCTGCGTTTACTTCACTTTGCCCTGAGGAGTAATAAATAATAATTTTTTTATTGAAGATCACAAAGGTATACACTTGGTTGCCTGAATATAATCGCAAACGGTATTGAAAGCATCCATGTGGCGATGTCCCAAAACTGAGGCATCAAAGCTTAGCGCAGTTTCCGCCGTCCATCTAACGCCTATTTTCAGAAAAGGAATAACTAGTAACCTTTTTCGAAGTATAGCCTAGCAGCGACAATACAAAAAATAATGTTCTAGTGATTCCATTTCTCCGCAGAATGCGCAGAGGGGTGATGTTGTCTGACCAACTCTGTGTGGATACAGGTTTAGGGGGGGACACGACATCGAAATTGAGTAATTAAATCTTCGAGCTTTCTGGACTGGCTCCAGTTGGGTCGCGATAGAAACTTGGGGTGGTTATATTCTGTCCATGAAGTTACTATTTCTGTCGTATTATTGAAGATTGCTGTGTTTCGATATCTTATTGCCGTAATATATTCAACATCTGGCAGTATGAATAAAATTGGCCCAAGTACGGCTCGTGCTAAGGAATCGGCCAATTCATTTAATTTTAATCCACAGTGTCCTGGAACCCATAGTAACCTGAAGAGTCTCAACTGCGGGGGTGTAATGTTTTGAATTGGCTCACAATTCCAGAGTTCTCTGAAGCTGTCAGAGCTGCACAAACTGAAAGAGAATCCGTCATTATGACTCCGTGTTTTGATTTGACGGAAGTTTTTGAAGCGATAAAATAATCCTCATGAGCTCCGCTTCAAAAACTGGAGTAAAATCAGGCAGTCTCAGTGAAAAGGACCAGTCAAGCTAGTCAGAGGCAATGCCTACACCCGCCTTTTGATGATTTACTGAAGCTTCTTTAGCTATTATATTTTTAGCTTCTGCATGCTACAAGTAATCTAATATTATGTTATTTAAAAATTAGAGAGATCGTAACTTGGCGTTTCGAGGGAATATATCATCCTACTCAATTATAACATGACAATTCAAGTCATTAGTCAAAATTACATTACTAATGTTCACATCTATACTTTGTAGATTCTTTTGTACAAACATTATCGGAGGTGTGTGAAAGCGTGGCCAATGAGCAAGAAAGAAGGCGTCTGGGTTTGCGATAAAAGCATAGTGAGATCTTCTAGCGAGTACCCTATAAAATTTTTAAAATGCTTGTACGGTCCAAATTCGCAATCGACAAAGTAGTGTAGGCAGGCGCGCTTCCTGGTACAGTACGTTGATAGCCATAAACCTAGCTGTAAACAGAACCTGCTTTTCTTCTTCCTTCCCCAAACCTACAGTTCCACTACCCGGAGTCTACAAATCACATCCATCGTCATTCTCTTCTACGTGTATGCACCTGTCATTTGCCCCTCGTTATTGAAGGATCGCTCCGGTACTATATCCGCGCTGCGGTTATGTGAAAATGCACAGTCAGTCCCTTACCTATGGCTTCTTGAGTACCACAGACCGGTGTTGTCGACGCCTGGTGCAAGAGGGTCTGTTGGGGATGACTTCGCAGGTGACGTTACTCAACTGTCGCAATACTCGATACGGTCCGAAGTAACACCTCCAGAGTTGCTCGGATACTTCATGCTTTCGTATGGATCTCCACACCAACCCTCGGTCATGGGTTTTGTAGGTTATTGCTCTCCGGTTGATGTTTTGGCGACCTGCGTTTTTATGTTCTTCTTAGGGGATTTGCAAGCCTGCAAGGTTCCTGCCTTTTTCCACGCATGCCTTGCGAATATAACAGCACCATGTCATTTTCGTGTTATTCTTGTTGTAACACGGCTTCCAACATTGTCCGTGTCTGCCGTCCATGAACGAGACTGAGTGGAGTCATGCGAGTCGTTTCTTTTAGTCATTCACTGGCAGTTCAAGCAAGAACGAATGTGCTGCTGCACGGCATGGTGAGGTTTGGCAAGTAGTATGTTTGCTGAAATGTCACCAATCTGCGCGTACAGCCTAAGTGACCAGAAGTCAATTCGTTGTGACAAGTTTGAAGCCCTTTAGCGGAGGTTTTTCGTAATTACAAGCAAGTAGAGAGATCCGATCAGCGAAACATTTTTTATGTAAAATGCTGTTTCGTACACAAAAAGATGACGATAATCTTGAAAAACAATGGGTGCACGCTCAGATTGTCCTTCAAAGTAAATAATAAAACCAAGCAACTCAGGGTCTTCACATATCTGTTGACCGATGGTGTACTGGTGTACGTCGCCCCGCCACGGTGGTCTAGTGGCTAAGGTACTCGGCTGCTGACCCGCAGGTCGCGGTTTCATGTTTCGGCTGCGACGGCTGCATTTCCGATGGAGGCGGAAATGTCGTAGGTCGGTGTACTCAGATTTGGGTGCACGTTAAAGAACCCCAGGTGGTCGAAATTTCCGGAGCCCTTCACTACGGCGTCTCTCGTAATCATATGGTGGTTTTGGGACGTTAAACCCCACAAATCTATCTACTGGTGTACGTCTTCAGGAGCCCAATGAATGAAGTTTCATCTACATCAGGTAGAGAAGCTGACGGTATTGGTGATTGGGACAGTCAGGCGGCGTCCATATGTCGCTTCCCCGCCTTGTGTACGACTGTTATGCCAAACTCTTGCGTCTATTTCGGCCGGGTCCGGTCGACGTGGCCAAGGAAGCTAAATTCGTTGAAACGGAAATGGATTTTTTCCGACTTTAAAGGAAGTCTGGCCGAATGTATTCCTTGAAAAGTTTTCGGCATCTCGAAGATTGGCAACCTTGTCCTCAAATGTTACTGCCATTTTTTTCTCAGGCACGGGCGCCTGAAGAGTTTTTAATGTATATTTATGTTTCCTCTGTTTTTATTTCATGGTTGAATTGGGCATATTTTCGCAACCAATAGGTAAAGACGACAATCATCTTGTTTACTCTAAAATTTTATAAGACCTCATAAGACCACTAAGTTCTTGGCCAATCCCCCACAGTGGGTAAGAGCCACAAGATAAGTTCAACAAGAACAGTCGGTTCATTGGACGCCATTAACGCTCGGAAGCAACTCGAATAAGCAATCAATCGAGAGGCCACACCTTACTGAGAGAAGCTGGCGTCGGCGGGTCTCGTCAGGCAGTTGTCGTGAGTATTCTCACCTTTATAGTTTGTACGACATACTGCTGTGATAAGACAGATGCTGCCAGTTACTAATCTACCATTGCTAAAAATTGTCTAGGGATCCGGGGGATAGGTTCTTTTGAAGAAGAACACTGTAAAACAGTGGAACAGCAGCTGAGATCCTAGTGCAATGCATTCGTTTCAGAACACTTTCTTAGCTTGCAAAACATTCAAGTATTCCAAACCATCCAAGGAAAGCAATAATGTCTACTTGAAAAACCAGCGCAAAGATGACTTAGACACTTAAGAAGAAGGGCATAGATGGAGTGCCATAACCTTTTCTTGTGTTTCCGCAATTTCGCGCTGGCTTTCAAAAACTATCCATCAATTACAAATCGCCCACCTTTATACCTCACTGTGAATATATCGATGCGATTGCTCAAAGGGAAACTTTCATGCTCGATTAGCTACTTCGCCGAAGCTGCATCAGAGCACAAGCATGAACGTGACGTGACGTGTGCGATCATTATGGTGCCATGGTCAGTGCTGTTTTCGCAATACCAAGCGCTCTACACTCTAAAAAAAGAGCGAGTAAAATTCCCACAACAATTATCGTCGTCTATATTGAGTTCCACCTTTGCGCTATCGCCCCGCGCCCGGCTAATTCCGGTCACGATCGTCATGCCTATTATCAGGCTTACATTGAATTCTCGATAGGAAAGTGGCTAGCGCCGAGTTTTCAAAAAAAGAAGCACACGCAAGCCTGACGACTATCATTGTTGTGGGACAAAAAGACACCCCTTTTACTCGATATTCTTTAGAGTGTAGGCATTTAGCGCAATCGTGTGCTGTTATCTCGATAATTTATGGCCATGCCAATCATTTCAATGGGTGTCTTGTAAATGTTGAATTTGCGTATTTTTTGTCATAAGTACAGTGCGGAAGTGCAAGAATTTGTGAATCATACCGAGAGTGGCATATTCAACACTCTAAGGCAAAAGGGTGTTAAAAGGTTGTGTGGTTCGTCTTTTGGAGACTAATGGGACTGACATAACCATTAATCCATTTAAACACGAACGGCACCAGGTCTAACAGTTACTCCCCTCAAGGGACTAAAATTTATTCCACACTTACATTTCAGTGAGTAACGGTTAGTCCCACAGTTCCCCCCAAAAGACTAACTTTTAGTCCTCACAATTCCACCTTATATAGCAACTGTTATTATCCACATATACACCTTACCGGGCAACCGTTAGTCCTCACAGTTGCGCCTTGCCGGACAAACGGTTGACACACTCAAATACTTCAATCGGATGAACTTTTTGTCCCGAGTTTAAATATTGTTTTTGTTTATTTTCCGCCAGGCCTAATACTTTTTTCGCCTGTTTTTCTGCGCAGTTAGGAAATAATTACGCAGAAAAGAACGCGCCAAAAAGTAGTTAGCCACCTATGTGTAACTGCTTTCGCAGTCACGGCAACAAAGAACAACAAAAGTGAGACATTGAAATCTTTTATTTTTCTAAGTTTACATGAAGTTTCTTCATTCTTTTAAGTGAATTCATGGGGAAGGGTACAAGTCCAGTCTCGTTGTCAAATCTTGTTCACTTCTTGGGGAGCTCCTCCGATGGAAGCGATAGATGACAGGAAATGCAGACGCCAGCGCACGCAGCCTTCTGCCTGTTGTGTTCTCGCGGCTACAATAATATTGTAAAAATAGTTACAGACACGTGAAACAAGATGAAGATGCACGCATATGACAAGTACGTGCACGGTGATATAAAAACAAGCGTTAAAATATGACACACACATAACTTTACCTTCACATCTCTCACAATCCTTCTGAAGCTGATTGATTGATTGATATGTGGGGTTTAACGTCCCAAAACCACTTCATGATTATGAGAGACGCCGTAGTGGAGGGCTCCGGAAATTTCGACCACCTGGGGTTCTTTAACGTGCACCCAAATCTGAGCACATGGGCCTACAACATTTCCGCCTCCATCGGAAATGCAGCCGCCGCAGCCGGGACTCGAACCCGCGCCATGCGGGTGTCACACCTGTCCCGTTTATTAGGGAGGCGATCGCCGGGCTAATTCCAAGAGCCGAAGTATCGGCCCCCCGAACCGCACCACGAAAGCGTGGACAATTTAGAAGTGGTCCTTATTGGTGCGCC
This sequence comes from Rhipicephalus microplus, assembly GCF_043290135.1. Classification (NCBI taxonomy): domain Eukaryota; kingdom Metazoa; phylum Arthropoda; class Arachnida; order Ixodida; family Ixodidae; genus Rhipicephalus; species Rhipicephalus microplus. The sequence continues at coordinate 457,417,818 of NC_134710.1, read as the reverse complement.
AGCGGACGCCGGCTGTGGCCCAAAGAACAAGACAGAGCCGAGAGTTGATAAACAAACAAATTATATTATCAATAATGGCAGATCCAAAATAATACACAAAAATGCACACTCCACACTAGTTACATACAATATGTCACCAATCAAACCAATCAATCAACGTACTACACAATACAATCAGCCACACTTGAAACAACGGACACGGACAACAATACGCACTACAATGCAGTCGCATGCATTGAACAACCAAGACACTTAAAGACTAAAGAGATAGAAAACCTATTCAGTCCAAAGTTCTTGGAACCAAAGTCGAGATGATACTCTTCCGAGAATCACTCACTCAAAGTCCAGCGTTGTTGTCGTTCCGCAGCCCTCGAAGTTTCTCTTCCAGGAAACCTCCCGTCTTCAATTGGCCACTCTTCAAGCTTCAAGCTTCTTCGCCGGAAATCCGTCGGCCTTCCACACGCAGCTGTTGCCCGCGTCTTCGCTCGATAGCGGTAAACCCACGCTCTTGCCTGTAGCTCGAGCCGTCCCTACGGACCAAAACTTCGCCGACTACACGGCGGAATCTCTACGCACTCTGGCGCTCACTTCCGTCTCCTCCTGTTCTGTAACTACGGGCAGAACCTTCGCCGACTACACGGCGGAATTCCTACGCGCTCCGGCGCTAACTTTCCGTCTTCTCCTGATTTCTCGTCTCGGCCGCTCGATTAAATACTTTCCGCGCCACCTTCCAGAACGTTCTCCTTCTTTCGTCGGCGCGATGCGCAGCGAAGGCTGGGGAGAGGCACGAGACGGTTCGACTGCCCTCTCCGGAGGATGATTCACTCGGTCTGACCCCGCCTCCTTCGTTCTAGAAAAATCGCGGCCTTGCTGGGCCGCCGATGTGGGGTGAGGAGGATCGTCTGCGAAGCCGTGCTTCTGCGGGGAGAGCGCGCGCCCGGGAGCCTTGGATGTTTGCTTTCTTTTTTTTTCTTTTTTACCTCGCGGCGTTTCTTCCGCCCGTTGTCGCAAGGATTTGGCGGCGCGCTCTTTTTTAGCGCTCGTTCTGTGACACTGCCGCCCACTTTAAGAATATTATCTCATAATATTCAAACCCACACAAACGAGCGCGAACAGTCACCTCCCACTCTCACAGACTGTAACACCATCAGTCACTCATGACACTTCACATTCACGATAGATCACTTAATACAATTGTACATTGTAATTCAATTAAACAACACGTGAAAACACCACCACAAGCACATGAGTACAACACTGCACCACACATTCCCAATAATACAAATGTACAAAGTTCTCTCACTACAAAAATGGTACAATACTATACATCACATCACAACACTTCGACACTTGTACCACAGGATACCACAACATTAACACAACATATGGCAGCTCAACACTGCCAAACACATTCTGCTTTGACCTCAGCACTTATCCTGCGTACTTCGAGCAGCGCTTGCGCCCCTTTTTGCGGTGCTCGCTTGATCTCTTCTTGTGCTTCCACGTTCTTTTTCGGCGAGCCCTTTCCAACGACGATATCTGAGGCGTCGTCTCAGCCATCGTTGTCTCTTCCGACACCGTTAACGCGTCATTACATTCGACGGGTCCTGTCTGTTTATTTACCCGCTTGATCATGCCTCTACATTTTGCCCGGCTGGCCAACTCCGTCTCCTTTACACTGTCAGTCGGTTGAGGTCGTGCCGACGTAAGTCCGGTTGCTCGGCCCGTGAACTTATTCGACACGATCGTCTTCTCATTCGCTGTCTCTTGCGCCGCAGCTTCCCCTTGGGCTCTAGTGAGATGCGTCACGGGATGCTCCTCCACTGTATCGCGCGGCCGCTGTGTTGGCGAGGGCTCTATCTTCGGGTCTTCTCCCAAACATTCTGGATCACTTGGCCCTCGCGCCCCGTCGATGTTTCCGATGACAAGGTCATACAGGGGGGTCGTCATGCATAACGCAGTAACCTTCCCGCTGAAGTACGGGGTTTCAACCTCAATTTCTGCTTCGGGAAGCATCCGGACCGTACGGTCAATTAGGCAAACCGGTTTCGTTCTGCCTGTCAACTCTCTTTCCCGTACCAGATTTCTCCTCACGATAACCGTGGAGCTACCGGTGTCTCTTAGAACCGTAATCTTCTTGCCTGCAATCTTTCCAGGAAGCGTTGGCATTCCCTTCGTAACACCGGTTGGCTGTTTTGACATTACAGCCCCCACGATAGGAATTTTCTCCCCATTCTTCAACTCTACGAATCCATCAGTGACGGCATTATTATCAGATTTCGGTGCTGCTTGCACACAGGATACCTGGTGAGTTTGACTCACTCCATTTCGACATGCGTCTGCTTTGTACCCCGTCTGACCACACTTAAAACATTTTAATGCCGTAGGGCTCGTAAAGATCGTTCGACAGTTTTTCGCGCGATGACCCACTCGGTTGCACAGAAAACATCGCGGAATGCTCTCTGGTGCACGCTTCTTTTCTTCGGGAGCCAATTTCTTCGAATCATCGGGACAATCCTTCTTGACTTTGGCCAAATTAGTGCCTCCTTGCGCTTCTAAGATTTGATCAGCCAATTCAAGCATTCCTTCAAGTGAGTCAGCCTTCCTCTCTTTTAAGTACAGTGACAGGCTTGGGTGGCAACTAGTAAGAAATTGTTCTCTAATTAGCAGCTCTCTAAGCTCATCGTACTCCTGCGCTGTCCCTGAAAGTTCAATCCATCTGTCGAAATAATGGCAAAGTCGGGCGGCATACTGCGTAGCCGTCTCACCATCAGCTGGCTTTCCTGTCCGAAATCTGTCCCGGAATCCTTCCACAGTGAATCTAAATCGCTTCAACAAAGCAGCTTTCACCTTTGCATAGTTGGCTGCATCGGTCGGCGTCAGCCTACCGTACACACTGAGCGCTTCACCACTTAAGCAAGTACTCAAAGCAGTTGCCCATTGATGTTCCGGCCAATTCTGGCTCTTCGCAATCGTCTCAAATCGGTGGAGGTACGCGTCTAGGTCGTCCTTCCTTTCATCAAACGCTACGAGCAGCTTGCTTGGGCTCAAGCGGAAGCCGTGATCCTCTCGTTCGCTGCTTTCAACTCTAGCTTGGACCGGAGTTTCACTTCGCTGTTGCAAACGGAGCCGCTCGAGTTCTATTTCGTGCTGTCGCTGCCGTTCCCTTTCCTCTCTTTCTTCTTTCGCCCTCTCAGCTGCCAGTCTTTCTTTCTCCAGCTCCAACTTCAATTGCAGCTCTCTTTCTTCTTTCAGCTGTCGCTGCTTTGCCTCTCTTTCTTCTTTCGCCCTTTCAGCTGCCAACCTCGCTCGTTCCAACTCTGCTTCTTTTTCCGCTTTGGCTCTTTCGACCGCCAGCCTTTCTTTTTCCAGCTCAGCTGCCTTTTCTTCTTTGGCCCTCTCTTTTTCTTCTTTTTCCTTCTGGGTGACCCACTTCCGTAGTTCGGCGCCAGAAAGACCCATCTTCTCACCAAGAGCGACTAACTTTTCGAGATCCATTTTGTCTCGCAACTCGCAAATAAAACCTTGCCACGTGCAAAAAGTATCTGCCTAAATCAGTCTATCGGAACACTCCCCTGCACTCGTTATCGAGAACACTGAACAACACACAAAATCGTTCCGATAGCACTATCAACAACTCGAGGCTCTTTCTCACTACTTTGGACACACTGCGCACCAAAAGGTCCTGTATCGCGGACGCCAGATTAATTGTCACACCTGTCCCGTTTATTAGGGAGGCGATCGCTGGGCCAATTCCAAGAGCCGAAGTATTGGCCCCCCGAACCGCACCACGAAAGCGTGGACAATTTAGAAGTGGTCCTTATTGGTGCGCCAGCGGACGCCGGCTGTGGCCCAAAGAACAAGACAGAGCTGAGAGTTGATAAACAAACAAATGATATTCTCAATAATGGCAGATCCAAAATAATACACAAAAATGCACACTCCACACTAGTTACATACAATATGTCACCAATCAAACCAATCAATCAACGTACTACACAATACAATCAGCCACACTTGAAACAACGGACACGGACAACAATACGCACTACAATGCAGTCGCATGCATTGAACAACCAAGACACTTAAAGACTAAAGAGATAGAAAACCTATTCAGTCCAAAGTTCTTGGAACCAAAGTCGAGATGATACTCTTCCGAGAATCACTCACTCAAAGTCCAGCGTTGTTGTCGTTCCGCAGCCCTCGAAGTTTTTCTTCCAGGAAACCTCCCGTCTTCAATTGGCCACTCTTCAAGCTTCTTCGCCGGAAATCCGTCGGCCTCCCACACGCAGCTGTTGCCCGCGTCTTCGCTCGATAGCGGTAAACCCACGCTCTTGCCTGTAGCTCGAGCCGTCCCTACGGACCAAAACTTCGCCGACTACACGGCGGAATCTCTACGCACTCTGGCGCTCACTTCCGTCTCCTCCTGTTCTGTAACTACGGGCAGAACCTTCGCCGACTACACGGCGGAATTCCTACGCGCTCCGGCGCTAACTTTCCGTCTTCTCCTGATTTCTCGTCTCGGCCGCTCGATTAAATACTTTCCGCGCCACCTTCCAGAACGTTCTCCTCCTTTCGTCGGCGCGATGCGCAGCGAAGGCTGGGGAGAGGCACGAGACGGTTCGACTGCCCTCTCCGGAGGATGATTCACTCGGTCTGACCCCGCCTCCTTCGTTCTAGAAAAATCGCGGCCTTGCTGGGCCGCCGATGTGGGGTGAGGAGGATCGTCTGCGAAGCCGTGCTTCTGCGGGGAGAGCGCGCGCCCGGGAGCCTTGGATGTTTGCTTTCTTTTTTTTTTCTTTTTTACTTCGCGGCGTTTCTTCCGCCCATTGTCGCAAGGATTTGGCGGCGCGCTCTTTTTTAGCGCTCGTTCTGTGACAGCGGGTCAGCAGCCGAGTACCTTAGCCACTAGACCACCGCGGCGGGGCAATCCTTCTGAAGCTGCTCTGAGAAAAGTGATGGATGACAGGCACCGCCGACGCCAGCGCACACAGTCTTCAGCACGCTGTGTGCCCAGGGCTGCACAATAGGTATGTAAAATGGTTAGTCACACGTGACAGAAGATGAATACAAATGCATATGAGAAATACGTGCAAGGTTAAATGAAAACATACGTGATATAAGACATGCTAATAATTTCACCGTGGTGTCACACATAGTCAAAGACTCATTTCGATCCCTGTAGCGCAACAGCTTAGGAGCGGCGGCTGCAGCCGCAACTCCGCGAACCTCCGTGCGGCTAACAAGTCGGCGATTCCTAAGCGAGTGACGTCGTTCAGCTCGAGCAAGCGAACGCGAGACCAAACAAGGCGTTGCACGCGGAGTGTCTGCCGCCAGCGAACTTCGAACAGGAAAGCGAGCGTACGCTTCGCCGCCACCACGAACAGCGCCGAGCTGGTTTGGAGCTAGCGCCGAAGAAATCGACGGTAATGCGGCCCTTTTCCACTAACTCGAGCGAATGCAGAGCGCAAACACGAGTCTGCCGCCGCGGCCAGCAGACGGCGCCGAGGTGCTTGCGACTGACTTTAATGGCGAGCGTTTTTTAGTGATTTCCGACGCTAGCGAAAGCCCCGCCAGCACGTGCTGGTGCAATTTCAGCGCGCGACATACTATAGCCAAGCTCTTTACGAGAACCCGAAACGTGTTTTCGACGACTGCCAACACAGCAACGAGGTCTCATTCCAATATCGTCAGCCCGGAGCTCATCGCGGCGTCTAAGAGAGGCGAGCACTCGATGAGCGAGCGTACGGGAGGCCGACGGCAATGGCGGCCAATTTCGAGGCGGTCGCAAAGCACAGGCGAACTGCAGACGCCGAAGCTGACCTTCGCGATGCATTTCGTGTGTGCGATATACAACACGACCAAGCCTGTTGCCGGCAAGCGCGATCCGTATCGCACACGCGACAAGTAGGGTAGAATAAAGAATGATAACCTACTTGCCTTAGAATCCGGCGCTGTTTTCTGCCCTGAGTCGGACTGAATTATATATCCGGTATGCCAGTTGACTTCTCAGCCGCCATATTGGCCTCCCCAACTGTGGCTGTCGTGTGTTGGTCGTGACTATCTTGAAGCCAGAGATATACAGCGCGGCGTGGTGACGTGTCGAGGCTTGCTGCAGATTTCATGGGTGCAGCGAAACGCAAAAGCAGCAGCCCACGCTCATCCAAGCGTACACACAAGCACCACGTCGTAGTTCCTAGATTGTCAATTCCAGGTGGCCGTGGTCGAGCACTCCGAGCGTGACGCACCGTGAACCGTCGCCGGCAAAATACGGGGAAAGACTGAGCCAGCAGAGGAGGAGAAGGACATGTGTTCTGTGGAGAAAGAGAGCTGGTCACTTTGGCAACGCTTTTTGCGCTGCCTGCATTGCCCGGGCGGTTCGTCTTAGTGGAGACTAAGTGGTTTCGTGCCGCACGCTTCCCTCTGTGGTTGCTCCTCAACGGTCTATCTGTTCATCGCGCGTGCCTATTGGGTTCCGTTACTCTTTTTTCCGGTAATTTCGCCTTAGAGTAAATAACAACGGCTTCGCCTGCATTTATTGACCCATTTCTATTTAAGAAGCGACAAAATACAAGAACGAAGCAGATACTACACACAAGGCAGGCGCTGTTCAAGAGTTTGTTTAGTTATCTTTTTTAATTATTGCGGCACTTGAACCTGTCGTAGCCAACAGGGATTCACAAATACGAGAGTGGCATCAATATCGCCACCGTTGTCTTTCAGAACTCTGGTAACAAAAAACATGTCATGGCCAACGCAAGCCGTTCTTCAAACGAGCGTGAATGCAACTACACCATGACCAAATATGAGTACCTTGAGGAATTATTTGCCGTGCAGTGGTTTCGCTTAAATTATCACTCGTTAACTATCACCACAGATAGCATTTCCATGTGTTGGTCAGTGAATGTTCATGATCCAAATGGTCGCCTTGCACTATGGGCCTTTCATTTGCAAGAATATGTAATCCATTTCGTACACTAATGGCTTTCGTCCCGCTCATGCGGATTGCTGCTTTTAAATGTCCCCACCTATGATGGAAATTGACGCCAATAACTTCAACCTCCTTATCGCTTCTCTGTTGCATGACTTTCCTGATGCCATGACGTTCACCGCTGAGAAGCGCAAAAACCCAAGTTTGACAGTTCTCTGCAACGAAAGCACAGTTATTAATTACTGATTTGATTGCTTAAGACCCACTAGGTGTAAACTGCTAGGACATATTTCCTTTATTGTGAGTATGACAAATCCGCAAAATAATTACTTTCTGGAAGTTAGGGCATTTTTTTCGAGATACGTATAATCTAATATCCTAAAAAGTATGCATTTTTGACCAATGTTTAATAAAACCGGCTGTAATACTCGCCAACTTTTTTCGCCTCTCTTGCACTGTCTACACACTGCATAATTTACTAAATAAAAAAAAATGCCTGGCTTGCGTGGAAGGCGCGACAGATTCGCAGCGAAACCTTGAAGATCGGCCTTTCAGAGCCCTTTCTAAACACTCATTGAGTAACTGCTGCAAGCAAACTTTATGGGATACACTACAGCATTATTACTAATAATTTCTGGGTAGCATACCAGTATTCCCTTTGCTGTCACGTTTTCATCATTCTTCTCAGAAGCGTTGTATAGGCTAAACACTTGCAAAAAATTTTGTGCCAATTGTCAATGCAGTGGCTGGCCACGATGAGGAATTATGCTTGAAATGGGTATGCGCCACAGCTAATAGGTGATCAAAAACAAGCTTTTGTAATCGCTTGGGGCATTAGACGACCCACTAGTTACGCTATTTGCATTGTGTGACGCCTTGTTGTTTTTTCCTGTTCCAAAACACTTTTTTACTCATAACAACGAGATTTCTTTCCCTAGGCAATATGCGTGCAAGTCTCCAGCAGCAGCGTCGCGCAGTGGTAGAATACAGAGCTGCCAAGCAGCTGACTCCAGTTCGAGTTCCACTGTGTCTTCGATGCTAGGTTATTTTTTTTTATTTCGCGATAGTGGTTACGGGCACCGGCGGCAAAGGACAACTGCGGCGCAGCGCGTGAGCCGTGCTACAGCTTTCTCTGTAAAAAGGTTGGCAACAAAAAACAGCCTGCTAGAAGGAAGGCTGATGACGCATTCTGACACTGGCCCTAGGATTGTTCGGTTGCTGTCCACTAAAAAAACGGAGTGTAGCAAAGGGCGTCTTTGTGAAAATGACCTTGGTATCAGCATGATTGCCCCTGCGTATCGCCAGTTTGAGTTTGATACGGTGGAGTGGCACCGTTATGCTAAAGTTTTTCGTTAGCACTGCCTAGCTTGTAAATTTAACTGGTGAGGTGGACTGTTTTTTGAGACGTGAGGATCAGTCTTTTGGCTCTGGGACACTCAGAGATAACTGTTGGAAAGTCGCAGATACAGTCGTCTCAAGCAGATAACCGATCGAAACTCAGATCGTCAGAGCAGGCTCGTACCACGCGTACGGACTGCGGGAAGTGTTGTAAGTACAGTAGGTACAAAATTGTAAGCTGGCTCTTGTTTTACGTGTATTCAAAAGCAGATGTAAAGAAGGTTTCGGAAAGGAGAACGTTTCATTTCCCATTTTTTCTCTGTCCTTGGTGTGTTTCTTATGTGCGCAGAAATGACAACTGTTAGCCCGGTCTCTAAATGAGGACACTATGTCAGAAAAACTTAGGCACGCAAACGCAAACAAAAGCGAAGGGGAAACAGACGATAGTTGAGTTCTGTGTTGTCGTTCCGCATTATTTTCTAAATGACTACACGCCTAAATACTCTGACAAAACTCTGACAAGTAGCTCAATCTGCTGCCGTTCTAAAAATACATATAATCGTGCTTTAACAGTGAATGAGTTATGTTTCCCTAATTGTCTTGCGGCAAATTTTTCTTGCTGTTATCGCCGTGACGGCAGTGAGAAGAAAAACAGAAAAGCCCCCAGATGGGAGTTTTTGGCTTGTCCTCTACATCACTCCCATCTGTACGTGTTTTTACGCCCTCGAAACGGAAGTAAAGAAAAACGCCCATGTGGTAAGGCATTCAGAGGGCGTAGAATTGGCAAAAAACTTTACTTTCTTTGTGGCTCAATAAAAAGGAAGCTGTAGTTTTATGAATATTACTTGGGAGTATTTTCGGCGTAATTAGGGTATTATTTTACTCCCTTTTAGGCGCTTTCAAAAGGCAGAGTAAAAGTATTGTAGTCACGTGACGCTGGTTTTGTCTTTTTAAAAATCATAATTCGGGGTAAACGCGTGTAATCCAGAGCGTTTTAGCTCGCCTCTCTTGGGAGTACTTTTGGTAAAGAATGGAGTGACCACTGCAGCCGGAATAACTCCCTCTAAGCAAGCATTCTTTCAAGGTTGCACGCTGCATACTGCAAAAATAGACGCGAACGAAAGTTTATTTACAGCCCAAACACCAAAGCAAACGACAGAACCTTTCAGAGTTCTTGTTTATGCACTACACAAGCACAGAAACTGAAGACATACAGAATATATATTATGGAGGTTAGATTACACACAAAGTACATTTTTGCGTTCATTTTCTAGGAGTGAGCATAATAATTGACCACAAAATTTGTACAGCACGAGCACAATAGTTCCCATCACATAAAGCACCTAAAGTACAAGCACTACAAACGGAAATTTTATACATATTTGTACCACACAGTTGAAAGGTTGAAATAAATGAAATACACACATTCAAACACACTTTTTTAATCACGCTATAGTATCTGACTAGAAACATTCAAGGGTTCTAAGGGAACATAACTTAATTTATTAAAAAGTACATTTCTGCAAATCTGGTGCTGTATATGACAATGCCCAATAACATTTTTATGGAACCTAAGTATAATAGGTAAAATGATGAAATTATGGCACTTGTTTCAATTAATTGCAATACCAGTCTCTAAAGTGCCCTTAGAAATTTCAGGACATTTTTCGCGTAGCACACATAGCAATTAAAATAAACCCGCAATCCTCAAACGCTATAAATAAATGCAACTATATTCTTATCTAGGAAACTGAAAAAAAACCTGAAGGCACTATTGTCGCAGCTTTAAAGTTACAGTGAAGCCATTTTCAACAGACTATCTCAAATTAGCTTCAAATCACAACAGTACAAGAGAAGTTGAAGAGTGTACTACAATAAATTTGTTGCTTCAGGACTATTGGCGAGCATAATGATCAAGCTCAAAAAGGCATCCATGAACATATGAAGAAACGCATAATGCAGAGCACTGGGTAATGCATTAATTGTATTAACAGAACATACAAATATAAAAAAACTGGACAGAGCAAGCAGGTGCAAAGCACACTGCCTTTTCTGTCTCACTTTCTGACGTATTTCCTGCTAATGCTTTCTAATGAACACATTCAGAAATGTCTAAGCTTTAACTTTTCTCGAATATTGCATGTCAAATGACGATGGGGCAGACCCGCACACACACAGACTCAGCAATTAAAAAAAAGAAATGCAGCATTACAACACCAGAACTTACACTACACATTAATAAATCGTCATTGACGTCTGCTAGCAACTTGCGCACAGTTGGGGTATGCCTTTTCAAATTATCCAGCGTTTCTCCAACCACAACGAATACAGCTGAAATAACTTCCACGTGTTTCTCGAAGCTCGAAACTTCTCCTGCTCGTTTATTTTTTTGCCGAAAATTTTTCTGCATATTTATAAGACCTTGTTGTTTTTCACCGACTGAGCTAGAGGGCGTCAATAAAGAGTTTTTTCAAAAAGCTCTTTTTGAAATGCACTCAATAAAATGGTTTTACGGCAAAGTAATGAATCAATTCAACTTCTAAAAAATGCAGACTTATGTATATCAAATATTTTAGGGCATTTCGCACCAACGAAATGCATGAATCATTCGACGCATAATGTTGCCAGGGTCTTGGCTAGCTCAACGAACACAAATAGATTATGTGCAATCAGCCTGCTTGACATGCCACAAATCAAAAGTAACTTAATTGCTCAAGATGTAATAGATCATCTGAATAAATTGCGAGTTTAACTTTTTGGGGGAAACTGTATAAAGAAGCAAAAACTCACCTTGGTGTTGGTATAAAAATATGCACAATAGATGATTTAAAAGTGTTGTGTATGAGCTAAACATAGGTGCAGTTACTAGACAGTATTGTTTTATTTTCATTTCAGAAATATGTTTTTGATTATAAGTATTCCTTACAGCTTTTTACCTATTAATCTCAAGCAATATGATGCATTCGCACAGGCAATCCGCTACTTAAGCCGACTGACCTAGGATGGAGATGGAAAACTTTGTGATATGTACAAGGAAACTGATTTATCATCTGCATTTTATTGCCAACAGATATGCATAACAATCAATGTTGTCAACGTGGTGACTACAGGTTAACCACCCAGCTTTAGAAATTTACAGTGACAAATGCTAAAATCCTAAGAACTTCTGCAAATGCAGAAGGCGTGTTTTACAACCTTAGTGAAAAAATTTATTCATGTTCAGTACGTAAGTCTAACAGCACGTAAGCGCCATTCACACAATACATCACTGATAAACGAAGTATTATTACAAATTCTCCATTTTTTATGGCTTTCAGGAGATTACCTTGTTCATTGAGAACCAAACGCTTCGTATGACTGCACACAAATGGAGAGCTTTATATTAAAACTCGGAGGCTAGTCTACTGTCTTATCTTGCTTATGATATCTTATCTTGCTTATTGGTATTCTGTACTTTTTTAACAGCTTGATAGCTTATCTCGTAGTCATCACTAGGAAAGAGGGGAGAGCTGCTCGACTCCCCACTCCCCCCTTGCTGTTCAGATACTGTGCAGTTGTTCATAATGCGATGATGTTTATTAGAACAGAGGAGTCGCAACGAGGTCGCGACGGAAAATGGGCGAACAGCAAGTCTGGCAAAGGCGGCACAGGTTCTCGCGCAATCAGAGCACGGGCTTCTCGTTGTCTTCCGAAGGCGCATACGCGTTGGTGCGTATGCTCCACTACAATACCCCCGGGGTGAAGGGTAGCCATCCTGGCGACTCAGGGAGTAGGCACAATGAGGGGGTCGTAGTAGGGCTTGAGACGGTCAACGTGTACGGTCTCGCGTCCTCGACGGCGCAAATCTGGTGATTGTGTTAATGGCTCGATGACGTAATTCACCGGGGAGGTCGCGTCAATGACACGGTAGGGACCATGGTACCGGGCCAGAAGTTTAGAAGACAGGCCAGGAACGTGCGGGGGCACCCAAAGCCACACAAGGGAGCCAGCACGAAATGTAGGAGCTATGCGGTGAGCGTCGTCGTGTCGAGTCTTTTGTAGGCCTTGAGCCTCACTTGTCAGAGACCGAGCCAACTGACGGCAGTCTTCAGCGTATCTGGCGACTTCCGAAAGCGGGGAGCACTCAGATGCATCAGGGCGATACGGTAGTATAGTGTCGAGTGGGTGGGAAGGTTCGCGGCCGTACAATAGAAAGAACGGGGAAAAACCGGTAGTCGCTTGCGTCGCGGTGTTATAAGCGAAGGTAACAAAGGGCAATACAGCGTCCCAGTTAGTGTGGTCGGAGGAGGTGTACATCCTCAGCATGTCGCCAAGTGTGCGGTTGAACCGCTCAGTAAGACCATTTGTCTGTGGATGGTATGCGGTAGATTTCCGGTGGATAATGTTGCATTCAGCGAGGATAGCTTGGATGACCTCCGACAGGAACACTCGACCCCTATCACTGAGTAATTCCCGCGGAGCACCATGGCGTAGAATGAAGCTGCGGAGAATGAAGAGTGCAACTTCGTGGGCGGTCGCTGCCGGTAGAGCTGCAGTCTCAGCGTAGCGTGTCAGATGATCGACTCCGACAATAATCCACCGGTTTCCAGAGATACTATATGGGAGGGGGCCATAGAGGTCTATTCCCACGCGGTCGAATGGGCGAGCCGGGCACGGGAGCGGCTGTAACATGCCAGTAAGGTGCCGCGGAGGTGTCTTGTTCTGTTGGCAAGTGGTGCAAGACTGAACGTATTTCTGCACAAAGCGATACATTCCTCGCCAGTAATAGCGCTGGCGCAGCCTTTCGTAGGTTTTCAGGACACCTGCGTGAGCACTTTGGGGATCTGCATGGAAATTCATGCAGATGTCAGAGCGCATATGAGTTGGGACAGCAAGGAGCCACTTCCGACCACCAGGCATGTAGTTACGGCGGTACAGAATGTTGTCTCGTAAAGAAAAGTGGGCTGCTTGCCGGCGTAGCGCTCTCGTGGAAGGGACAGCAGACGGATCGGTAAGGTAGTCGACTAACAAGGCAAGGTGTGGGTCTTTACGCTGCTCCGAAAGCATGTCAGTCGTGTCGAGCGGTGACAAGGTGTTAAAAGGGGGAGACAGAGAAGCCACATCTGGTGTTAATGGCGATCGCGAAAGTGCATCGGCATCCGCATGCTTGCGACCAGAACGATATACGACACGGATGTCGTATTCTTGCAATCGAAGTGCCCAACGCCCCAGGCGTCCGGACGGGTCTTTCAAGGTGGACAGCCAACATAGAGCGTGGTGGTCTGTGACCACGTCGAAAGGACGGCCGTAAAGGTACGGGCGAAACTTCGTCAACGCCCAGGTTATGGCCAAACACTCCTTCTCTGTCACGGAGTAATTCAATTCAGCCTTCTTGAGAGCGCGACTTGCATAGGCGACTACGTATTCAGCTTTGGTGCCTTTCCGTTGTGCCAAAACTGCACCAAGACCGATGCCACTTGCATCGGTGTGAATTTCTGTTGCCGCAGCAGGGTCGAAGTGACGAAGAATAGGTGGTGAGGTCAGCAGGCGGTGGAGCTGGCGAAATGCGTCGTCACATGCAGGTGACCATGCAGATATGCCTTTGCTGTTGGAAAGCAGACTCGTGAGAGGTGCGATGATGGACGCGAAGTTGCGCACGAAGCGACGAAAGTAGGAGCAGAGACCGACGAAACTTCTTAGGGCTTTCAGAGATGTGGGCAACGGAAAGTCAGCGACAGCTCGAAGCTTATCGGGATCCGGAAGAACACCGTCTCTGGTGATGACATGTCCCAAGATGGTTAGTTTTCGTGCTGCGAAGTGGCACTTCTTGGAGTTAAGTTGTAGGCCTGCAGAAGTTAGACACGTCAGAATCTCGTGGAGGCGAGCAAGATGTGTCGGGAAATCAGATGAAAAGACTACGATGTCGTCCAGGTAACATAAGCAGGTTTTCCACTTGTGGGCACGCAAGATGGTGTCGATCATGCGCTCAAATGTGGCAGGCGCGTTGCAGAGCCCAAATGGCATGACTTTGAACTCATGTAGGCCATCCGGCGTTACAAAGGCTGTTTTAGGGCGATCACATTCAGCCATTGGCACCTGCCAATACCCACAACGCAGATCCAAAGATGTAAAGTACTCGGCGCCTTGTAAACAGTCAAGAGCATCGTCTATTCGTGGTAGCGGGTAGACATCTTTTTTTGTAATATTGTTTAAGCGGCGATTGTCCACGCAAAATCGTACGGTGCCATCTTTTTTTCTTGACCAGAACCACAGGTGATGACCAAGCGCTTTGAGAAGGCTGTATGACTCCACGTTTAAGCATGTCATCTACTTGCTCCGTAATGACGCGGCGCTCTTCGGCGGAAACGCGGTAAGGACGCTGTCGCAGAGGCTAATGTGAGCCGGTGTCAATAGTATGAGCGATAGTCGTGGTGCGGCCCAAAGGAGGTTCTTGAAAGTCGAAAAAGAACGAAACTTGTTAAGGAGAGCAACAAGTTGGCGGCGATGCGAGAGGGGAAGGTCTGCGTCAATAGCATTGTCGAAGGCTGACGAACTTGTTGGCTCAGACGCATGAGTGATTGCAGCAATGTGACATGGCGTTTCGTCGGGAAGAATAATATCATCGATATGGTCGACAGGTTGCACATATCCTAACGTTTCACCACGAAGTAAGCCAATGGGGTAGTTGCAGTGGTTGGTGACCAGCATTACGGTTAAACCAGACGCAATTGTAAGAACAGCAAATGGGAGAACGATGCCCTTGCGTTCAGTAAAAACCGGAGATGGCGTAAACACCACCGTACCGTCAGGTTGCGCCAGACATGAAAGGCTAATAGGGACCGAAGCTTCAGGAGGCAAGGTGATGCCGTCATCAGCGATGACTTTGCAGAGCAGAGGAGAGCGGTCGGGTGGTGGAAATTCACATGTTGGCACAAGGGACACTTCGGCACGGGAACAATCGATGATAGCTTCATGACGTGATAAGAAATCCCAACCCAGGATAAGGTCATGAGAGCAATATAGTAGAACAAAAAACTGTACGACGTACAAAACGTCTCGGATGACGACGCGCGCCGTACACACAGCCGAGGGATGAATGCGTTGCGCGCTAGCCGTGGACAGCACCAAGCCACTGAGAGATGTGGTCACTTTCTTCAGTTTCCTACAAAAGTTTGCGTTCATCACAGAAACGGCGGCCCCGGTATCAATTAACGCTAATGTGGCGACTCCCTCAACATCGACATCAACAACATTCTGCGGCGAAAATGGAGGCCTTGGGAATTGCGCACAAGTTGCAGTTCTTGCCTCCGGAACTGCACTGATTAGTTTCCCTCCTCAAGAGGTGGTCGACGACGCATAGGCGATGGCGATCGGCGTCGAGGTGATGGGAAACGAGCAGTCGGTGGGTGGCGATCCGAGTCGGAGTGCCTCTGTTCATATGCAGACGTGGTGGTCTGCTGCGGTGCGTAGGTAGGAGCTCCGAAGTATGCGTGCGCAGGCGTGGGACGGCGGCGGCAGAAGCGTGCAATGTGGCCAGCGATGCCACACGCGAAGTAGATGGGACGATTGTCTCGGGTGCGCCACTCATTAGATGGACGGAAAATGCGAGTTGGGGGCCTGTAGACTGGAGGCGAGGCCGGAGGAGGTGGAGCCGATAAGGCGACTGGATGCGGTGGGGGCTGCGCGACCACAGCTGCGTAGCTGAGAGGTGAAGGCGGCGCAGTTGGTGCGTAGCCAGCAGTTGAGAGATCAGATGGCACCGAAGTGCACGGGTAAGAGGCCGGAACTGTAGGGAGTGCATTGCAAATTTCAGTGCGTATGGCCTGCTGCATATTCGAAGGGAGGCTTGTCATGGGCGCGTCACTATGCGGCAGCAGGGAAAGCTGTCGGGCGACTTCCTCCCTGATGAAGTCTTTAATCTGGTTCGACAGAGTTCCTTGGTGAACGTTGCCATTGGCGAGTGCGACGGCCGAGATCGAATCTGGTGATGGAACACTCTGTCGGGCGATGGAACGCTGACGACGCAATTCATCGAAGCTCTGGCACAGGCTTACGAGGACTGCCACCGTGGTCGGGCTCTTCGCCAGCAACATCTGGAATGCGCCATCCTCGATGCCTTTGAGAATATGTCGAATTTTCTCTTCTTCAGGCATGGATGAGTTAACACGCCTGCAGAGGTCGAGCACATCCTCAATATAGCTAGTAAAGGTCTCACCAGGTTTCTGGGCTCGGTGGCGCAGACGCTGGTCAGCGCGGAGCTTGCGGACCTCTGGTCGGCCGAACGCTTCGGTCACGAGGGTCTTGAAGGTGGACCAGCTGGCGATGGCGGTTTCGCGGTTGGTGAACCATAGCTTGGCGACGTCAGCCAAGTAAAAGGTGACATAGGCAAGCTTGGAGTCGTTGTCCCATTTGTTGCTGGCACTCACGCGTTCGTACAAGGAGAGCCAGTCTTCGACGTCTTGCTCACCACTGCCGCTGCAGATTGGTGGGTCCCGCTGACGGGTAGCACCGGGGCAGGTCGACGGGGCAGCCGATGGTGCTGGCTGTGCTGGGATGGGCTGGTTGGCGACTGCGTCAGTTGTACGGTAGTCTTTCGGCCAACTTGCGAGAGCGGAGCTCCAGGTCGGCTTGGGGATCTCAGCAGCCTCCACCAAATGCGATGATGTTTATTAGAACAGAGGAGTCGCAACGAGGTCGCGACGGAAAATGGGCGAACAGCAAGTCTGGCAAAGGCGGCACAGGTTCTCGCGCAATCAGAGCACGGGCTTCTCGTTGTCTTCCGAAGACGCATACGCGTTGGTGCGTATGCTCCACTACAATATGCATATACGTGTACACATGCAAATGCACACATCAATGTACATAAAGTATAGCTGACATCACATTTCTCTTTGCACAACCTAACCAAAAATATTTATTTTGATATGCTACCCGTCACCACACTCTAGCCACAGTCCTCCTAGCACACCTGTGTTGGCAGTCGAACAAACATGATAACTCCAATTCCTTCACAGTATACATGGCGCCACAATTGCCGTCTACATCTTTATATGCACGCATGGGCTGAAGATTGCCTTTGCAAGTGCATCGTGCTGCAGAGTTACGTAGGTCAAAAGCTTAAAAGACACATAGTTCTAAACAACTTTTTTAGTTTAAAAATTGTGCTCTCTAGTAACTGCATCTATGTTAGGCTAATACATAATGCCTTCAATTGAGATAATATGCAATTTTTTTTCCCCAAGCAGCAAGGTGATCTTTTCGTGCTGAATACAGAACTTTTCAAAAAAAGAAAAAATCGCAAATTATTTTTTCAGACAATCTACTATACTTTCAGCACCTAATATATTTTCAATATTTTGCATGTAAAACAGGCCAGTTGCACATAATCTATTTGTTTTCTTTGAACTTGCATTGTTTCCTAAAAAAATACCAAATTTGGCAACTGTTCAGTTTTGTTTGTGCGGGAAGCCCTCGAAGAATTGGTATACATAAATCAGTCATAACTTTACAGTTACATTGCTTCATTACCTTGCAACAAATACCATTTTATTGAATGAATTACAAAACATTTCATAAAAAATTGTTTTTAAAGCCCTCTAGCTCATTTAGCACAAAATAGATTTTCAATAGGCACTGAAACTTTTGGAAACAAAAATAAAGAACCAAGATGAGTTCATTGAGAAACGTGGATTTTTTGCCATAGTTTTAATGGTCTGAAAAACGCTGGTGGACTTGACATGTCATGACCCAGTTATAACGCGCTAACCTAATGCAAATGAACAAAAAAGTGGAGCGTTTTTGAGAAGCTTGTTTTTTTAGGCACAAGAACAGTAATTCTTTTCATAATTAGGCCAGGAAAAACATTGTGGACATTAATTGTATCAGCTATAGTGTATATTTATAGTCTCAAACAAAGAGGTCATGCCAGGTGAAAATGGTCCACTGGCTGCACTAAATGTAACGCCAACCAATCTTTTACGTGTACAAAACTTTCGCATTCAGTTTCTTCTCACTGGTTTGCAAGGCACAATATACAAGCATGTATGCCCGGGTCAATGACCTATCTGTGCCCAATCACAAAACTAGTAGAGTATTCAGGAACCACGACTCCATAAAAAATTATATTAAGTCAGCATTTATACGCCACATATGTGGTTGTTTAAATACCTTGGCACCACTCTAGGGCAAAGATAACGTCATTGAAAACGTTGCCATTACCTGCAATCAAATTTATCAAGATAATACTAGGAGAAAAGAACTTTTGCGAAAAAAAAGAGCGGCAGGGCTAAATAATCACTACTAATGTTTTGAATTTTCGTCAAGAGCTTCGAAATGCAGCTGTTTGTACAAACGTTGAATAATCCATGCTCTGCAAACATTTATCTGTGTGCTTTTTATGTTTAATCCTCTTGAGCAACAAGAATGTAGGCTATTCAAGAAAATGGTGATTACACTTGAAAAACAAGCGGTCCATTATAGTGAAGTGCAGGGACAATTTGTCCTGCTGCACTAGGTAAAGGCGAAACAGCGCTCGTTCCTGCAATAGAAGAAAGAAAGCAACACTTTAAAAGAGTTTTTGATTGGGCTAGTTCGTGTTTAGACAGAAAAGCCATCGCGAGCAGCGAAACCTGAAGGACATTAGATAGGAAAGAACTAGCACAGGCGAAACACTATTGCAACACTAAACAAAACTGAGCGAAATGGTAACATTCAGTGTCGATGCTAATGAACCAATAAATATACTCTTAACCACGCATGGTCTGTCCAATAAGGTTCACAGGGCATACAAACATGATTTATTTTGGTGGTGTCACTAACTACTGTATCTGTTTTGCATTAAGAACATTTCAAGTGCTTGGTTAGCCGAAATTGCACAGAATGGGGCACAACAGAGTTCCAAAAGAAACGGTGTTTGAAAGAGGAATTGCAATGAACGAATTTTTTTGAATTCGTTCATTACTATGGTCGCTAATTCGAATGAACTCCAACTGAGGCAATGTAAAGTAATAAAAAGGCTAGTTCCGAAAACAAAAACAGTATTCTCAAAAAATGGAAGCTTGTTGCCAAAGCGCCCAACAGGAAAGTTGAAAGTATTGACTTACCATAACGTCACAGAATTTAAAAGTAGCGTAGAAGGAGGTCAATGGACTCACTCTTTTCTTGGCCCCTCCTAAAATTTATGTCTAAATTTGGGAGGTGAAACCTAAGTGCCTGGGAAAAGGTGCATGCTAGACCCTTGCTTCTTGCAAAGTGCACATCATCAATAAATCACTTTATAGTATGGAATGAACGAAAAAACGGGGAATGTATTGACCTCGTTTTCCTACCTTCACAATATTTTAATAATAACAAGAGAACCAAATAAAAAATTGCCGGTGTTACTTCAAGTAATTATACTGTAATTGTGAGAACGATGGACGAAAATAAAGCTTTTCTTTGGCAAAGACCAAACCTCACAACTTGGATTACGTCCGATGCTTCACCAACTCTTTCAATAGTTTTCACTAGCGTGCCTAACACAGGTGCACAGGCCTTCAGAGTTCCCCTTACTCTGTACATTCATAGTAATGGTCTCGTTCTTTCAGACTGGATGTCCTTAGGTAGTATGCAATGCATATCACAGAGCTTCCAACTCATAAATTATTACGTGCTTTACCATTGGAGCAAGCTGGCAAAGTGTTCCATACTCGCCGTCATGGCTACAATGAGTGTTAACACTCCCAGCACGTACATCGGTCGTGTAGCGATATATTTTTTGCAACCTGTTCTTCTAGGTGTGCGTGTAATCTTTGCCTAAAATTTCGAGCTTACTTTGATAAGCCTTTTGTATGTGAAAAGGTTTTAGACAAACAGGTACAATCAATACGCTGCTTAGTCATTGTAAAGTCTATGAAAAACTGAGCACCAAAGCAGCTTTGCCAATGGCTTTTTCATTACTAAAATGAGTCCTTGTAGGATAATTACGGAAGGTTTTTAAACGACCTTTGACACCAAGTTTGGAAACTGGAGATGCTTGTGTTGTTTGACAGTTCAGCATGCGGAGGCACTTATGACCAATTAATATTGAATAGCATTGCCTCTAAAATATTTAATTTGTTTTTAAAGTAAGGGTGAGTGCTGCAGGGCAAGAGTGAGCTGCAGCAGTATAGTAGAGTGCAGCAGTATAAGCCACAAGATGTCCTCCTTTTCTAATGTTATTTACACATTGTGCATATTCCTTAAGTCGCTCAAGTATTCAACGCCCAGTTCGCCCAGTGCAGGTATTGCCACTAGAATGAAGTATGCTGTGTATCGAAATTGCTGCGCGGGATATAGCAGACGCCATGCTTTACTAATGTCTGCTACCCCTCCCCACTCCTGCATATACAGCAGCACTGCTTAGCAAGCCTGTTTCATACAGAATAAGCCACAAGGTATTGTGTGTGCTAACCACTCACTTGGTTTGACGCGTGACGGCATAAACAAAAGGTGCCACAACTGGTTGACAGTTTACTTTCACGCATAACCCTCCTGATGTTTTAAAATCATGGCTTTGGTAACGGCCGTTAGGTGCAGCATAGGGTACCTTGCAGCCAAATCCTGATGTATTACCCGACAAATAAATCTATACTGCATTTTACACTCACACAAACTTTTAAAGCAGATTTCATATATTACAACACTATTTCTCTTTTATTACTTTCCAATGGGCTTGCTTAATTTGCACAAGCCGTTCGCATAGGCTGACTTCTAGCTTTGGTGATGTTCAGTGCAGACTTAATAAAATAAAATAAGAGACGAAGAAGAAGGACACCTTGAACTTGGCACACACACAAGTGCCTGTGTGTGTCCCCCTTCGTCTTGCCCTGTAGTGATAAGTCTGCACTAAACACCATCAACAAAGCTGAAAGCCTATGCCTAAGTCAATTAGGTAAACCCGTTAGGAATTTGTAAAAAGTTGAATTATGTCATGTATGAAGTCTGCTTTCAAAGTGCATGTGAGCATTTAGATGCAGAGTTTGGGCATTTAGGTAGCGCACCAGATTTTGGCTGCACGTAACAATGTGACGCTACATACAGATGTTTTTTCAGCCTTGATTCAAAAAGAAAAAAAGCTGTAAGAGGGTGACATGTGAACGAGAGCCATGCAGGTCATGTGCAGTGCCTTGACTTTATCAGGTCGCACATTAGCTCTAAAAACTTGCTAGAGGGCACGACATCTCCCTTGACGCTTTTTTTACAATAAACAGGCCTGCGCAGGTGTGGTTACACACAAGTGGTGGTAACAAGCATGTATGGCAAATGAAGCAGGGTCTCTCCTTTGTTCCTTGCAGCAGCTGTGTAGTAAATGCCATGCTGGTGTCCTGTGGCCAGACATGAAGTGGGCAGAGCATCAATTAAAGACGTAGGGAACAATGCACAAAAAGTAAATAATACTTTTCGCAAAAAAGCACACATTTTTCTCACCCTAATAACTGCTGGAGCTGTGCACTGCAGTTTTTTGAGACGTGAATTGGACTTCTTATTACTACTGGAAAAACATGCAGCTCTTTACTTAAGGAGGAGGGCATTTTTGCAATTGACGATAAATTCAGAGCATAATTTGATAATACAGCATTATGGACGATGAAAAGCCAAACATCAACTCGTATTCAGCTATTTATCTCGAGTTCCTGCTGGGCTATTTGACAGTATATATCCATATGAACTTCAAAAATCACAATGCTGTCGTGGCACAAGCTTTTGTGTTTGGCAGTTTTTGACAGCAACAAACAATTTAAAAAGGCGTGTGAAAGCTCCGTGTGTAGATTATCTACTCTGTTCCTTATGAGCTGCAAAGAAATTCTTCACTTCAACAAACCTTTTTAAAGAAGCAATTTTACCTTGCATCGCTCTAACACATCCACTCGGTCTCCTGTATAGCTCCTTATAACAACCCGAGTTCAACATTGTTTTGCCCACACCTCCAGGTACATTTTGCCTAGAAGAGTGAAGACTTAGAAGAAAAGAAGACTAATTACAAGGCACTTAACTTGCAACCTAGTTTATTTGAAAAAAGTATCTGAGCGCGGAAACAAACTCGCAGGCACTGTCACACCTGTGTTTCACTGAATCAACACAATATATTTGAGTAAAAAACCTGTTAGAAGTCTACGATAGCATGAATTGGACATGCTTAATTAGTTTCTAGACTTAACTGCGTTCAAGGCCATTTATTTCCTTCATTGCCAGATGCACCGATGATGCACTAAGGCATGCATCTGCGGCTATTTTAATCTCCCGCCTGTAAGATTTTGCGACAACACCTACCGTTATTCCTGCCCTTGACGTCCGCCTCCTCAAAAATTGCATTGCAGCTACATGTACTGTGATGCGCAGGAAGGTGCGTCTCATTGTTGCGAGCATTCGCCGCAGTTACGTGCCCCCCGAGTCCATCGTTTGGGCATGGGTCTGTTTGGCCGATGTAAGCTTTGCCACAACTGAGTGGTATCTGATATACCACTTCTGTACCACAGGGCACAAATGACTTCTTATGTTTCTTTTGGCAAACTTCTTTCTCTGTTCTGTCACCTGCAAGCGTCCATATATGGAAAAGCTTTAAGGGTGCTGAGTGGAGGAGGTCTGGTTATGCTTTGAACATCCTCTTAAAGCTTTGTGAAATCATGTGAATCTAAGGAATTAAAACAAACTTGTAGGACCTCTGTCGATGTGGCACGCTCAGTGAAGTCACAGTCTACTTGAGGATGAAGGATGCTATGGCAATGAGCCTTGTGGAATGAAAACCTGAAATTAAAAAGTGCCAAGTCTGGTGGTCAAAGCTAAGGCCGTCCTTATGATAGCATGACTTGGTCAGAGCCGTGTCGAGGCTTGAAGGAGCGAATCCTCATTTCACCAGTATATTATGGGAAGAGTCATATTTGAGAATAATTTTTATTGCGGCTAATAGTCCCAGTCAATGTGGTCGTCACAATAAAAAATAATGCTAAATCACAACTGCACTGTATTTTTGTTGGATGAACACTGCTTTAAGCAGGGTTAACCCAACAAAAATACAGTATAGCATTCACCCTAATTTAAGCAGTGTTCTCTCTCAGTGACCACAACGATGCGATCCAGAAAACGTGTGATGATCACATTTCTTGTATGTAAAAGCAACGGTGAAAAAAATCTATACTTTCATTTTACTATTTCCATACTATACTGGCGAAAAGAAAGACTGCTTCTTCGTGCCTCGACTAGGCTCCATCCAAGGCGTGCTCTCTTAAGGTCAACGTTATGTTCGACTACCAGATTTAGTGCCTTTGAATTTCGGGTTTTCTTTCCACATTTCTCGCTCTCAAAGTATCCTCCCTTTTAAAGCATATTGGGGCAAAACACCTATCCTTTCATTTGACTCTTTCCTTACTATACTGGTGAAAAGGAAGATTGCTTCTACGTGCCTCAACGTGGCTCTGACCAAAGCATGCTTTCACAAGGTCAACTTTAGCTTCGACCACAAAATTTTGTGCCTTCAAACTTCCGGTTTCCCTTCCACATTGCTCGTTGCCATAGCATCCTCCCTTTTCAACCAGATTGGGGCTTCACCCAGCATGCCACCAAGACAGAGGTCCAACAAGTTGAACAAGTTTGTTGTATTTCCCTAGAGTCACGCGATTTCACAAAGGGCACAAACCTCGTCTTCACGGCACCGTTGAAGCTTTTCGGTTCGTAGACCTCTTGCAGGCGAAATAACCGAGAAAGAAGTTTTTCAAAAGAAGCATAAGAAGCCATTTGTCCTCTGTGCTGTGGAAGTGGTATACAAGATATCATTTAGCTGTGTTAAAGCTTACATCGCCAAACAAGCCAATGATAGGTTCGGCTGAAAGTGAAATGCCCACACTTCAGAGATGATCCTAAAACTCGAGGTACCGCATCTTTTATTTTCTTTGACGCAGCTGCCATCAACGCATTCATACAGCACAACGACATGAGCTACATGTGGTTTGTTTAGTCTTGTGCTAGGGCGAAAACTGATAAATGCACATACTTTCAGGCACTGTACTAGGCCTGGGCCATTCCGAAAAAACAAGCAGGGTCAGAGGAATGGTCAGAAGATGGTTGCAGTCTCAGATAAAATCAGATGCGTAGGAGGCGACCACAATCCACAAAAATATCTAACGGAGAATGCGCGGATGATGTTCAGAAACTGGAAATGAGGTCCGCTCAAAGTTCACTTGTGCATACTTGCAAGGTGCCCCTCTGTCCAACTTGTTTTGGTGCCTTTCACTCTAAGTAAGCGTGCAAATGAAATCGAGAAAGTACCTACACGAGACAATGGGACAGTGTTGTCACATTTTCAAGGTGTCTGAATACGCCAATGGAACTTGTACGTCCAACTTTTTAGGGGCGAAGCTCTATAAAACGGCCCCCGTTCGTCCCTCGTAGTCGTGCGTGACATGTCTTACTTTTTGACCTGCAAGGTGGTGCCGGTGGGAGATTTATCCTGTGCCTTGTTGAACAATAAATTTTCAGCGTGCGCGTTAACTAAAAGCCGAATTCTCCTGTCTCTCATTTTTTATTAGCAGCCTTTGGAATGTACATTGAGTACTATCTGAGAAGAATGGGTTGCTACGTTATACTAGTTGTGTGTAACCTGCTTAGTTTTAGGAAGGTTTAGCGAGCGATAGCCCGTAGTGCCATGAATACAGTGAACTAGTATGTACCATGAACTCGAGGTGGTTAAAGGTGGAAAGTAGACACGAAGCGCAAGCCGTCAGAAAGTGTGCGTGTGCCACCTCTCGTTTAGTCCTTGGAATGTCCGCTGGATGGCGGTGCTTTTATATGCGGATTATATGATGAAAAGATGCGAGATGGTGGTTCTTGGAGTGTTGACTAGATGGATGAACGGACACACAGGCGGATTCATGGACGGACTCACGGATGGCTGCACGGACAAATGGTCGCATGGACGGACGCAGTGGCGGATGCATGGACGAACACAGGGATGAACGCATGGATGGACGTGTGGACACACGAACAGACGCACGCGCGGATGGGCGGATGGACGCACGGACAGTCACACAGACGGACGCATGGACGGACGGAAACAAAAACGAATGGACGGACGGCTGCTTCGCCCCACTCTCCATCATTCAGCTCGTGAATATGCTGCCATTTTTTTCCTAAGAACCTAAGCATACTATCAACCTGAATTTTTTGCATATCGTTCTAAGCTGTTAAAAATCTCAGACAAGCAAAAATTATTTCAATTTGCCTTGAAAAATATAGGCGACCTCACAAAGGGTTGAAATCCAGACAATAAAAAGTAGTTAGCCTTTTCCTGGGCGTGTCTACTCTGCCTTATCGGGAACTCGGCTTGGATTATTCCACCGTGATTAGGCTTGCCTTATTGGGGCTAATTATGCTTGGTTAAATGAAGTGATCCCATAATCAATCATGCCTGGTCAGATTTGGATATACTTGACTAAACTAGGATTATTTATACGTTACATAGCTTAGCACCAAAACAGCAAACGACTGCACCTAACTAAAGTTAGCTTAATTTATTCTCCTTATCCTTAGCTTTTATAGATTATACCATGATACACTAGGCTTGAGTGGTTTTCGTTACAGTTCAGCTTGACAAGGAAAGTTTAACGTGGACTAATGTGAGAAGAGCAAGCCGTGCTGAGCAAGCAAAATTTTTTATGCTTGGCTTCAATTTGTTACATCGTGCTAGCTATGCTTAGTTTGTCTAAATGGTAAAAAAAAACTACGCGCTTGGCACTTAAACTGACCCTGCCTAAGCTGCTGCGTGAAAGAGCAGCATAGGTTTGATGGAGCAAAGAAAGCAACACTCACTTTTCGTTTTGGCGATGAGAGCCATAACTCCGTCAAACAAAGCGCTGTGCGAGGCCACCTGATTACGAATTGACAAGCGTGCACAGTGCTGCAGGTAGAGTGAGGAGATTGCACGTCTATGCGTTCTGCCGCGTGACCGCGTGGTCTGCACACTTTTGCTTACGATTGTACGTTCGAGACACGTTGCAAGCTGTACCAACCTGATTCTGCGTTCAAAAATATCTTTTTAAACTTGCGAGCTCATCATAGCCGCCTAGGCAGTGCAATAAGCACTTGCAGCTTAATGCTATATGTTCTGTGTTTGTTATGGTGATAATTTGTAATTTTCGTCATGTTTTTCTCATTCATTTATTACTAGTTGGCAGGTAACTGAATTGCTGCAACAAAATACACTTCATGCTGAACTCTGGGATCTTTTAGAAAGAAGATGTAGACTCATAGCCGGATGTCAGTTGGCCTAAGGCTGTCCTCTTTTTGTGGGGACGTATGCAGTAGTTAATATGTGCCTACTTATATTTCTTTTCATTTCTATCAAGCTGCACTGATAAAACAATTGTGGGAACTCAGCAGTTTACATAAGTTATTCCATCATACTCCGTCACGATTAAGGAGACAAAGAAAATTTCCAACAAGGCTCATGCATATAGGAGTGCACTGGCATTCAAAAACAGCCAGTGAAAACTTGCCAAGCTATACTGCGCGACGTTTGCTCTCTCAGTAAATTACTTTCGATGTGCACTAGGGTCAAGATAGTCATCATAATCATCATCATCATCATCATCATCAGCCTGATTACGTCCACTGCAGGACGAAGGCTTCTGCTATGTTCCGCCAGTTAACTCGGTCCTGTGCTTAGTGATGCGTGCTGATGGAACTTCATTAGGAGGCCTGGGATGTGGCCTCACCGGTAAACACCACCGGGAACGCACTCCCTCACTAGGGAAGGATTGGCCACCCTGGTGCAGTATCTGGCCACTACCTTCCACATGCATATGTAAAGATATTATTGCATGATTAAAAGACACTCAGCTATGAAGTGAACATTGCGAGGGCTTTGAGTGACTCCCTCATGGCTCTGCTTTTTGAAATAAATATTGTAAGCACAGTATATACATTACAGGCAATTTGAATTACCGGCTACTAAAGGTACGCAAGATTCAACATGCATGCATGATATTTAAGCAATATTTGCTGATTATCGATCATTTGATCATTTTACAGCCATTCGCGCACATGGTAAAAACAGATGAAACGACGTTTCAACCTTTCGGCTGCGATGCTCCTACAATGATTGGTTCAAATCATAGCTAAGAATCAGCCTCTCTTACCACATCGTTTAAAAAAAAGTAAACTTGAACTTGCAAAATACATATTGTTTATGGTTCATTTCAATCAGAAACGCATGCATTCTGAGTTATCGCACGCTGCAGGAACTCAAGTAAGTTCACTCTTAATGGAAAGCATAAAGCTAACGGAAGCACAAGTCCACTCTAGCAAGGCATAAATTTCAATGTTAGCCACAACAGCGAGTGAAAAAACGCTTGCCGCATCGCCTGACTTCAGAAATCTAAACCTCGAGTAGTCCGCTGCTTTGTTCCTAACAAGAACCCTGTCTTTTGCACAAATTAAGTTCAACAGAGGCAAGTCGGCACCGAGTGTTCACCGCGAGCGTTCCTTTATAACAGTTCAGACGCGTTGGTGAACGTGGCTCCGCGCAAGTTTTGTGTACAAGGCAGCTTTCCTGTACACGCAACTCTTTACAAAAAAAAAGGACTACCTGCCTATATCATTCACTTCACGTGGGTGCGTCACGGGGAGTGTGGTGGTGTTGATCGAATAAATGGATGCATTGAAACTTTGTTAGTGCTGAAGTGCACGACTCCACACTGAGAGTGCCAGATAAAAAAAGTTTACGTATGTCGTATGTTGCATATTACGCTCGTTTTATTTCCGACGAAACGCCGTTTGAGGTCAACTGCTTGGCCTTGCTTTGCACTTGTGGCTCTTTTCACTCTCAAACAAATATAGCAGGCACGAGTCATTCGGTTTAGAAACGGGCCCGACAACACTAGACGGGAGAGCGAGAGCACAGTTTGCTTGTTTTTCAACTTGGAAGCAATGCCGCCTCCTCTTTCTGCGTCCTCCCTTTACTCTACACGCCCCCCTTCTATTTATATGGTACTGCGATTGAATACGCAGCTGTACCGCCAGTGCCCTTTCGTTTTGTTACGGCGATGCGCGCACGCACCACCTCTACCAGCCGCCACTCTCATCTGTAGAAGCAGCTGGGAAGTGCGCGCTTTGACCGCTAGGGTGGTCGTGGAAACTCTAGCCCTGGTTCCCTATAGCGAAGCAGGTGTACAGCTGTGCAACTGGTTGCTAAGGAACGCGGGATGGCGTCATTGAGAAATGAAGTTTTTTTGTTCTTCGCAATGTACGAATTACGGCCACGTTAGATATTCAGCAGTTATTTTTAAACGTTTATTTTTCAGATGCGACACTTCTTCGCGGAGAAGGCGCAACATGGTTTACAAAACCATGACATGGTTTAAAAACAGAAAAGATAGTGTTCGGAAATTAGAAAAATTCCTTTAAAACCAAGCTTCGCGTAGCAGTGTGATTCCATGCTATCTATGTTAATGGCGTGACACGGGACCTGGCAAGGCGTGCTTCACTCGGTTTGCTGAAAAACAATGACCATTAAGAGCTTGTTTTAACCTTTGTTTCTGTATTTTTAGAACACTATGATTTAAGCGAACACTTGTACAAAGGTTGGTTGAATGACTTACCGGGTTCAATATCCCAAAGCTATATGGGCTGCGCAACAGGCCACAGTGAAAGGCTCCGGATAATATCAACCACTAACGTGATAGCGTTGACAGCTCATGTTGCAGAAATTCCGCCGTAGGCGTCGTGACCATTGGTTGTGATTGAAAAATAGTCCGTGAGCGAAAAATGAAGAAAGAAGCAAATAAAATTACGAATAAAGCTTTCGGTGCCGTTGACGATCAAACGCGGGGCTGCTCGCGTGGCAAGCAGGTGTCCTAACACAAAGTCATGATGTTTTCTTTCTTTATTACTTACTTCGCACATCATACAACAGTATACAATGCATAAACAGTACACGCAGCGGTAACAATTGGAAAGGTTACACAGTGACTAGAATTCCTTTATACGAAGAAGTGGCTCAAGATGTTCGAGCCCCTCTGGAATTAGGTCTTTAGTTTTACACTCTCATATAATCTTTGTGATCTTTTGTCGGAAATATCCACAATTGGACAGTTTATTTACGTCGGCATGGTACACTGCCATGTACTTTTTTCCAAATACTGTGAAGGCCGAGCCATAAACTAGTATCATAAGGTGCTCCATCGTCTTCTTCTTTGACTGGTAAAAAGCCGATCCCGTAGGCATCAATCGGTAAACTTTTTTTGATAGTTCTATGCAGAATTTTCCAGAAGAACACCACTTCCCAACAATCCAGAAAGACATGTTCGATGTTTTCAGGTTTACGACAGAGAAAACAGTGCGTTCCCCACGGTGCAAACAGTCCCCTTTCATGCATCCACGTTTCAAATTCTAGAGCCCGTGTATGAAGCTTAAAGAAAAAGATTTTGAACTAGATGGGACAGCCATTTTTTTTACTCGGGCTAGTAGGTTTCAGCCACGTCTAGCAGGATACAAACTCGTGTAAAGTGGTACCGGTAAAACAGTGTCGAGAAGGTCTCTATACAAACTTTTCGTTTTACTCCCGCTAGATATTCGCTGGAGAAACGTTTCAAGAAAAAATTGCACGCACCAACTACTTTTAGATAACCATGAAGCACCCCATGCACTTATTTCGCGGTGACAACGAGTAAGGTAAAACTCTTCCAAGCCCAGGTATTTGAACTGAATAACTGAACGTAGAAATGGGTCTGTTGTGTCTAACAAAAACATGAAAAGGCTAACGACCTGTCCTAAAAACAAATGTGACACACTGAGATCACCGAACCAAACACGACAAAAAAGATTAGTGCGACTTTACAGTTCCCACAGTGATTCCCATATAAATACTGCAAACACGCGGGGCAGCTTCTGCACGTTTATACACGAACAATGTGAAACCTTATTGCGTACCAAAGTTTAGAGACAAAGAAAAGAGAACAAGTTGTGACCCGCGTGAAAATTCAAAATCCCATTTTCTAACATTATCTACTTTTTCACGCATTTCAGTGGCTTGCCGCCGCCAGTACGACTCACTGTAACGATAAAGCTCTAGTGGTACACCCAAATATTTCGCAGGCCGATTCACCCATGGCGTGTTGGCAAAAACGTCTGGGGCGGAAGTCCAATTCCCTTGCTAGTATCCCAAGAACATTTCCCAGTTTACCGAGCTCCCACTGGCTGTACGAAACTGTTTCGCAATATAGACTACTTCGTTAACAATGTCGCGATCTGAACAGAAAACTGCCGTATTATCAGCATATCAGAGTAATCGCACTTCATTCTCATGGAGTTTGAATTCACGGATGGCACTGCTGTTCAACACACTCACACAGAAAGGCTCTAAAAACAAACTGAACAACAATTATGAAAGAGGGCAGCCCTGACGCACGGAGCCTTGCAAGTTAATTCGCGCCCCCACCAACATATTAACAATTAGTTGTGTTGTACAGCCCTTATATGCCATAGCTACTCGCTCCTTGATAATACAGCCCACGTTTACAAAAACCAAGATACTCATCAGAACATCATGTGACACAAGATCAAAAGCTTAATTTAAATTCAACTGAAGCATTGATACACATTTCTCAGCCACATCGCAGCACTCCAGAACAGCTCTGGCCTCATGTATATTGGTCACAATTGCGCATCTTTTTATTCCACGCGTCTGGTGAGGACCTACTATTTCCTGTATTGCACCCTGTAATCGCTTAGCTGATATTTTGATAAAGATCTTGTAATCTACACTTTTTAAGCTACTGGGGCGATACGATATTAATAGGCGGAGTTTAGTTTTATCCTCTGTTTGGGGGATTAGAATAGTGCGCGCCGCCAGAAAGCTGGGAGGCAACATCTTAGACATGTAAGCTTCATTGAAAAAACTAATCAAAATTGGCAAAAATTCGGACGTAAACGTTTCGCAAAAAGCAGCACTCAACCCATCTGGTCCAGGTGACTTTCCT
This sequence comes from Rhipicephalus microplus, assembly GCF_043290135.1. Lineage (NCBI taxonomy): Eukaryota > Metazoa > Arthropoda > Arachnida > Ixodida > Ixodidae > Rhipicephalus > Rhipicephalus microplus. Next base: position 457,386,582 of record NC_134710.1, on the reverse strand, counting down.
TGGTTTAGTCGTTCAATAGCTCTTTAACTTCCAAATTTGAAATAGGCAGTTCCAACTCTACAACAAGACTTTCGGGCACTTTTGACACAAAGGTAAGAATTTATTTCTAAACATTCCTATGTCAACCTTCGATCGCCTAAACAGACATCGATAGTACTCAGAAACAACGTTTCATATTCCCTTATTATCAGTGTAAACGATACCATTGTGATATATTTCCGCTATGGTATTTTTGCGGGCATATCTCTTCTCTTCACACAGTGACCGTTTTGTAGGTGCTTCAACAACCAACAAATTTGCAGCCCGAGCTCGAATGATGGCCCCCCTATGACACTTAATGTCAAAAACTTCCAGCTTATGCCTAGCCTTGCGAATATCTTCCGTGAACGTTCCTGGTGATTTTGCTTCTTCCTTTAGCAGTGCACTTAAATTATGTTTTAGCGATTCTGCCTCCTTTCTCTTCTCTCGTTTAATTGTACAGGCTCTTTCCTTCGCCATCAACCTAATATCACTTTTCAAATATTCCCACTGAGCACCGATTGTTATTTCGCTGCTTTTGTTAATTTTGCTGACATAATCCAGTACCAGCTCTTTAAACATGTCGTCTTCCAGCAGCTGCGAACTCAGCTTACAAAGATCCCAGGATAACTAGCGCCGCCACTGCGGATAATAAACCTGATTAGGCAGTGATCCGCAAAAAAAGACTGGTTCCACTACGAATTTGTAAAACATTGGTAATATACTCGCCGTTACGTAAGCTCTGTCCAGACGAGCGTGACTTGAATTCTGAAAGTGCGTAAAATGAACGCTTTGCCCCGTATCCAGACATTCCGCCACAACCTCAAGGATATACCGGTCTACAATATTGCTGAGGGCTGCCATACTCGGATCCCTATACGGCGCAATGCTGGTCTTGTCATGTGCAGAAAGCACACAGTTAAAGTCTCTCATTCTTACAACCTGCCTGTCGGTATCCCTATATCTATCTAGGAATTGGAAAAAATCACAACTTTCGCATTGCACATTAGGTGCATACACAGTAATCACGCGCCATATTGAAGAAAAGTGCCTACAACAAAGCCTCGATGTTACTTGCTTCAGCGTTGAAAAAAAACACCGCATAAATACCATGTAGTGGAAGGAGTCTTCTTAACGCATATTGCTCGACAGGTGTCACGACAAAAACAAACCCATTCGGCGATTCGTAGGCGCATTTGCGCGGCCAGCAAACTACGTCGAAAACCGCCGGGATAGTGCAGCCATTGCTGCTAAAAACACACAAGAAATTTTGAACAGCTCTAACACGAGACAACCATATCCATCTAGCGTAAAACTTATCATGCCTTTCCAGAGGCGTTGATTATGATAGATAGATATGTGGGGTTTTACGTCGCAAAACCACCATATGATTATGAGACACCTTATTGGAGGGCTCCGGAAATTTCGACCACCTGGGGTTCTTAAACGTGCACCCATATCTGAGCACACGGGCTTACACCATTTTCGCCTTCATCGGAAATGCAGCCGTCACAGCCGGGATTTGATCCCGTAATCTGCGAGTCAGCAGCCGAGTACCTTAGCCACTAAACCACCGCGGCGGGGCGTCGAACACCTTTTCCCGCCAGGCAGTGGCAGATGCCCACGGGCAAGTTTGTGCCACCAGTATGCGGGTATGTGCCATACGTGATTGACAATAGCTACCCAGGAATTACGAGAACTCACAACGGTAATTTTTACGCGTGAGCTTAAGAAAAGCCTTACATCGGCAGCGTTTACTCGACCAATGCAAAGTATAGGTATGACGGTCCCAGCATGAATGGGACCCAATAATTCTGCTTGACAATCAATCATTACACTACAGAACCATGCCACGCCTTTGATGTCAAATACAGCCTTAATGTTCGAGTAACACGAATTGTATTTGCAATGATGGCTATACGATTTTGTAAACATCATGTACTCTTATGACACAGCTGTCACGTCAGGTTAACTTCAACTTTTCTTAGATGACATGTGCTGGTGTTAATTTATGTAGCAGTGTCTAGATCATGATGATGACATGTGAGGTCTAACGTTGCAAAACCACCGTATCATTAGGAGAGATGCCGTAGTGGAGGACTCCGGAAATTTCGACCCCGTTGGGTTCTTTACCGTGCACTCATATCTGAGCACACGGGCCTACAACATTTTCGCTTCCATCGGAAATGCAGCTGCCACACCCGGTATTCGATCGCGCGACCTGCGAGTCAGCAGCCTAGTACCTAAGCCAATAGGCCACCGCGGCGGGGCCAGCAGTGTCGAAGGCTACCATCCTCATGAGCACCAGCGCTTCGTATCAGCTTATCGCTTCTTGTGTTGCTAATACATATGTTCCTGTTGGCATCGCTGTGCAAGTGCAAACACTGGATATAATAACACCTGCTACTCTCCAGCATATCTCTGTGCGTTCAGTCCTTTTACTTATATTTAGCATCATTTCATAACGTGTCACTCATTAAAAATGCAACCCTGTCACTTTCTCTCCATATGCTTCGCGAAACGACGATTGTGAAGAGACATGGGATCTGCCAGTTTTTTAAAATGCGAAGCATTTCCTAGCAAAGTTCGGCGAGTGTAAATCTATCTATCTATCTATCTATCTATCTATCTATCTATCTATCTATCTATCTATCTATCTATCTATCTGTCTATCTATCTATCTATCTATCGATCTATCTATCTATCTATTTAGGACTTTTAGCTCTCCTGGCCGTTGAGATAATGGGATCTATACCAAAATCGCTATAGTATAACATGACTTTATTACGAGCATAAGTGAATAGTGATAACATGAAAATCACATGTTTGTTATAAATATTAGGACATAGAGTAGTCCTCTTCCTGCTCCTGCGGTTGTTTCGTTCACATGACATATTGCAAGACTGGTATGGTATGACATGACTCCATGGTGAACATGAGTGACAGGCCCTCACGTGGGAATCATTACACGCGTTTCATGTAAAAACATGACTACATGCAACGCTCAAGATGCTTCGCTGTCGTTTCGCTAGATTCACATACACGACTTTTAGTATTACATGACGTTAATGGGTGACGAAAATATATGACTAGAGCAAACATAATAATCATGACATGCTTGTCATGTAAGAACATTGCTACTTGTCACTCTTATGGTGTGCTCACGGCCTTTTCGCTAGCTTCACATGTACCAAATTTTATATTACACGACAGGAATACATCGCGAAAGAATTCGACTGGTGCAATAATGATAATAATGTCATGCGTGTTGTGCAAGTATCACTACATACTACGGTAACAGCGTGCTCGCGGCCGTTTTGTTAGCTTCACATATACCATATTGAAGCGGTATGAGCCTTTGGACAGAAGATGAAGAAGCGCGAGGGCCGGGGCAGGAGAGAAGAGGAGGATGAAGTGAAAAATAAAGCAGATTAAGATGGACGCCAGTTCCATACTGAAGCTTTAATGCTGTTCCGTTATTTTAAGTAGGAACACTACATTATTTTGGCGCAGCCGGCCATCGAAGCCATCATGTGGGTGACGTTCTTCATAGACGAGACCTCCGAGGAGATCATCTTTTCGAAGTACCAAGTTCAAGACGAAGCAGCGGTAGACCTACCTCGTGAGCTCAGCTCGGAAGAACTCGTAAACCTGGTTGTGGAAAAGGCAGCCGTAGACACTACTGAACTACGACGGAAAGGTGCTGTGAAAGTGAACTTGCGTGTGGCGACCTTCAACGACCTAGTTCTTGAACCAGCGCGTCGAAAACACTCAGGATCACGATCTTCGACGGAAGAGGTGAGCCTCGTTTTGAAAGCTTTTCAGCTGCAACAGGAACAGATGATTCAACAAAACCAAATAATGACATCTCTTATAAGCTCTCTGAATGCTGAGAGACCGACACCTAATTTCGTAGAACCTGATGCTTTCGACGGTGTGTCTTCAAATCCAGAAAGTTGGCTTGATTTCTACGAATATGCCGCTGGAAAAAACAAGTGGCTCTCTGATGAGGCTAAAATCACCAACATGCGCGTTTACTTGAGAGGTGTTGCGCGAAAGTGGTATGAAACATGCATTCTGGAAGACAGTGACGACTCTTGGAGCCAGTGGAGGAAAAAGTTTTTGACTGCATTCCGAAGCAATCCAGTAGAAAGATGGAACACGGCGCTTAATTTCAAGTCTGAGCAAAGCTGCCTTGTCGAGTACTTCTTTGAGAAACGCCGTCTTTTAAAGCTGGCGGAGCCTTTGCTTCCATCTACGGCCGTAGTTGCCTTAATAATGCATGGATTGCACACTAACGTGTTGAAGCAAGTGCAAATACTGTCACCAAAGACTCTAGATGACCTCCTCGCGTGTCTTCAGAACATACCATCAGCTTCGGAAACAAGCATAACCGCCGAGTCAAGCAGCTGTTTCAGTCGGAGTAAATCGGACTGGTCAAGCCGCGCTCAGCGAGAACCGAGCCACCTCGCAACTCGCACAGATAACTTGCCCTGGCGTGTTCCAAGAGGTCGAGTGAATAATATCGACACTGAAGCTCAGGAGTATTCGACAGAAAAAAAACTAATAAACGAGGGCGATCAGTCCCACCCGATGACTCCAAATGAGACTGTTTATTTAAGTTGCTCTAGCCTACTTCACATTCCCGTCAAAGTAGGAAACAAACATATGATGGCTCTGGTAGACAGCGGTGCTTCTGTGTCCATTATAAATGCCAAGCTGGTGGATGCAAATCGCTTGCATAGTGGAAGAATTCTACGAGTACAAGGCTATGATGGAAAAGTAACGTTGCATGATCAGTGGGCCTTGGTAAACATCGAGTTCCAGGGTCAGCAAATAGAGAGCGAAGTGTTGGTGATAGAGGGGGTAACGTACGACTTTTTGCTATCAAGACCAGATATAAAGAAACTAAAGATCAACGTGTACTGGGACGATGTGGTTCTAGTAGAAGGAGTAGCAAGGAACGAGACAAATCAGGGTAGACAAGATAATCTACGAGTTGTCAAGTGCGCGGAGGATATCGCAACGACCTACCCTGAACTTGTATGCATAGGAAGCTATCCTCAGGCGATGAAGTCCCACAAGGTTCCTTTCGAACTCGCTGACAAGACCGTCATCCGGAAAGCACCTTACAATATGTCAAGGGAGCGAAAGATGTGGCTCAAGAAAGAGTTGCAGGAGATGCTAGATGCTGATATCATACGACCTTCGGTATCACCCTTCGCTTCTCCCATAACGATCGCACCGAAAGAAGACGGAACCTTCAGATTATGCACCGACTACAGGGTTCTCAATCGTCAGACAGAACTCATACCATTTCCTATGCCGAAGATCGACACAATTATAGATGAGACCGGGGGTTGCCGACATTTTTCCCGCATCGATTTATGCAAAGGTTTCTGGCAGATCCCACTAACCGAAGAAACAAAAATGTACACCGCTTTTATCACGCCATTCGATCTCTACGAATACAACCGGCTCCCTTTCGGTTGGAAAAACTCGCCAGCGTGGTTCCAGAAGATCATGAACGACGTCCTAAAGCCATTCCTTGGTGTTTTTTGTAATGTGTACATAGACGACATTATAGTCTTCTCCAAAACAGAGGCTGAGCATCAGGACCATCTGTCTCAGGTGTTAAACGCCTTGAGCTTGGCACATCTCAAGGTTAATTTTAAGAAGAGTGTATTCTTTCAACAAAAAGTGGTGTTTCTTGGAAGAGTCTTCGATGGGAACACCAAAAGCACAAAACAAGAGTCCGTCGAGAAGATCTCCCAGTTGAAGAAACCATATGACGTCCATTCACTGCGTGTGTTTTTGGGATTGGCAGGACATTTCCGATCTTTCATAAAGGACTTTGCTGTCAAAACTAGATGCCTCACGCGCTTAACGCAGAAAGAAGTTCCCTTTGAATGGAGTGACGAATGTGAGAGAGTCTACCGTGACTTGGTGCACAGAATTTCTTCTGACCCCGTTCTGCGTATACCAGATTTCACTTTACCCTTTGAATTGAACACTGACGCCTCACATTATGGGACTGGTGCAGTGTTGTATCAAAAATGTATTGAAGCATCTGGCCGAGAAAAGCGACACGTAGTCGGTTACTACAGTTACACTTTCAAGCCGTCTGAAACAAACTACACTACTACGGAAAAAGAAGCACTGGCGGTTCTGAAGGCCGTTGACTACTTCCGCACGTACCTGGAAGGTACGAAGTTCACTTTGTTCACCGATCACCAGGCACTCACTCATCTCTTGAATATGACCCAAACTAAAGGGCGTATCGCCAGATGGGTGAATTACTTGCAGCAATTTGACTTTACCATCTCGCACCGACCCGGACCGCTTTTAACCGATGCAGATGCTCTATCAAGATTGATGGTACAAAACAACACAGAAAAATCTGAAGAAATCAATGAAGTGAAGCTGTGGGAAGGCTCAGAACAACTGGTTTTTACGGAAGGTCGGTATCAAGTCCCACCAACTCTTGTTTCCAAAGTGCTTTACTTGTACCACGATAGCCCAGAATCTGGAGGACACGACGGCTTTTGGCGTACCTACAACAAGTTGGTCAAGAGGTTTACGTGGCCTCACATGAAGAAAGACGTTAGTCAGTACGTTCGTTCATGCCATGTGTGTCAAGTACACAAAGTCAAGTATAAACAGCCTACGGACACCATGATACTACCTTGCCACTCGAACGTGCCTTTTGAAGTAGTTCACCTGGATTTCGCCGAACTTAACAAGAAACGGGAAGGAGTCAGAAAAACGCAAGCTTTTCTGCTGGCCATAGATGAATGCACCAGGATGGTCGCGGCACGAGCAGGAAAAGAAGATGCAAATAGCGTCATAACCCTTCTCGAAAGGGACATGTTTAGAACTACGCGGACAATCGTATGCGATAACGGCCCCGCGTTCAAGAGTGAAAAGCTAGTAAGATGGGCTCGAGATCACAATGTATCGATCAAGTTCTGTGCGCCATACCATCCTGCGGCGAATGGGCTTGCAGAACGTGCCATACGGGACGTGAAACAATACATCAAGATGTACGATAGTTTTCCTGGGGGATGGAAATGTTCTTTAGAAGCAGCCGTAAAACATCATAACCGATCCTACACAAGTGGCTTGGGGTGCAGTCCACAGTACGCTTCTACAGGAGAGACCCCTATTCTGCAGGCAGACCGTGAGTTGGGACTCTTGGAAAACCTCAAGATTGTCGAGGAGAGGCAACAAAAATCACAGGAGGAGAGGTACCGAAAACGAATGAAAAAGAATTTCGACAAGAGGCATCGAGCAGACATGCCAGACATTCAAGTCACCGACCTCGTACTAGTGAGAAAAGGAATAAGAGATTCCAGTGCCAAATTTTATGGGCCTTACTCTGTGACCAAGACAGCCACCCAGAACGGAATTTTGAAGACTGTCTGGTACACTGGTGAACGTGGATCTGTTGAATGTGCTTCAATTGGGAATGTCTTCAAGTATTACCCCAGGAGGGGTAATTAAAAGAAAGCGGGAAGGGTGAAGCGGTATGAGCCTTTGGACAGAAGATGAAGAAGCGCGAGGGCCGGGGCAGGAGAGAAGAGGAGGATGAAGTGAAAAATAAAGCAGATTAAGATGGACGCCAGTTCCATACTGAAGCTTTAATGCTGTTCCGTTATTTTAAGTAGGAACACTACACATATTTGGTACGTTCATCATTTGTACAACTACTTACTCGTCTCCTATTCTTGCTAGCTATGACGTATCAACTCAAACGGAAGTACACATTGGTCATGGCCCTGGTGTGGCCCTGGCCCAGAAACAACAATAAAGTAATGCGTTGTTACCTATGCCAGCCATCTTTTGTCTTATTTTCACAGAAGTATTCGATTCCTGAACACGAATGTCTTGCGCTCTTTTGTGCAGTAGCAAAATCTCACCCTTATTCTAATGGCCGACCAGTCGCAGTCGTTAGAGATCGCCACGCGTTGCGGTGACTTCCTTCCCAGGACCCTTCTGGTTGCCTTTGTTGTTGGGTTGTGTGCCTCTAACAATTCCAATACTCAGTTGTGTGTGAAACCAGCCGCTTGTATCAAGATGCGAAATGCCTGTCTCGACATACTTAGTGTGTAGCAGTATCGAAGAGAAGTGTATCATAGATACTGTATTAGATACTCTGTAGGTATCTTGCATACGTAATACAGTAGGCCTAAAACGATTATATGTATCTGTTTTTTTTCACTACAATCAATTCGGAGTCTTGTATCGAATAAAGGCCCTGACACACTGTTTCAAGTATTTATGAACTAAACTCAGAAAAGCTTATTGCCTCACGAAATCAAAGCCATAAAATTCTTAATAATAGTCTAATACGAGCGGAAAACAAGAATTTGTCGCCAGCTGGAATCGCATTTTCTCTTCTCTGGCCTCACCCCACCACGGTGGTCTAGTGGCTAAAGCACTCGGCTGCTGACCCCCAGGTCACTGGATCGAATCCCGGCTGTGGTGGCTGCATTTCTGATGGAGGCGGAAATGTTATAAACCAGTGTGCTTAGATTTGGGTACATGTTAAAGAACCTGAGGTGGTCTAAATTTCCGGAGCCCTCCCTACGGCGTCTCTCATAATCAAATATTGGTTTTGGGACGGTAAACCCCCCCAATCAATCAAATCTTCTCTGGCCTCAATGAAAGCACTGGAAGCTAAGGAGGGGGAGGGGGGCAGCATTGATTAAAAATACGTCACGCGCGCCTCGTGTCCTCGAGGACTGTTTTTTTGTTTATTTGAATTCGCAGTCTTTTTAGCGTGATCGCCCGCGCACGCGTGAACAAGTCACAACCTCACATGGCGATCGCTGTAATAACCAAGCACACTATGTTCAAATCAGCCAATGAGTGATAGAAGGCCTTTTACGAGTGATTTTTGAGCTTCTTCCGTAATTTATCGAGAGTAGAGAAAAAAACTTTAGCTGACATTTGTAATTTATTGTGAATTGGAGGCCGCGTGCTGCGCTATATTTGACTCACGTGTTATCAGGAGCCTCTATTACTGATCAGGAGCATCTTCTGACCATGCTCAGAAAGTTTTGCAGGGCCGCTTTAAGATAAAATATACGCTTACAGTGAACGCCAAAGTACGAACGAATAAATAGCGGCCTAACTCCGCTTCTCAAATTAATGCTGCTGCCACTAAGCCACCGTAATAAAGCTAACGACCAAGACTTTGTTTCCATTATCGGCCAGAGTGTTAGAACGAGCACAAATGATTACGTTCACGCTGCCCTTGTCGCGGAGTAGCGAGGGGTTATGGCGCTCGAGCCATCACGACAAAAACAAACGCGTGAACGCGTACGCACAGCCGTCCTTGTGTTTACTTTCTTTAGCTTGCGTCGGTGAGGTGACGCTTGGTTCTACCCGTTGCACTGTTCTGCGCCCTCCAACGCGTGCGGCCTTTTTCGGTCAAGTTTTGATGCTGCTATATTGCTAAACGACCCATGACAACAAATTTTGGAGACTTTAGGTGGATGTGTTGTTTGATAATTCTGCATACAGTGCCACTTTTGACCAATTTAATATTGGCGAGCGTTGCCTATATAATATTTTATTTTGTTTTAAAGATATGGTTGGTGCTCTGTAGAGTAATCTGGTGCAATCGAGCATTTACGTGGTTTGACCTATAAAGGTGGTCCCGTTGGGACTTTGAACAGTCCGAGCAAGAATAGTCGACGTCACAGACGATTATTTGCGCGGTGCACTGTGGAATACGCATTTTCAAAGCATCCTTTCTCTGCAGGCAGCGTGAGTGGTGTGAGCGCTCCCATTCTTTTTTTTTTTTTGCCAAACTGCCCGTAACTAACATGCCGAAGTGTCGGTGCTCGGTGCCTCGGTGCCTCGGTGCTCATTGAGACAGAATGCAGCGAACATATTGTTTTATTTCTTCCCGCTGTCTGGACCCCTACAAAAAAAAAATAGATTTCGTTCGAAGCAGGGGCAAGGATGAGCTTTGCATGCCGGCAAAATACAGCTACATTTGTACGCTGAATTTGACGACAGCCTGCTACCACATAAGCCCAGCCCAGCTGGCCGAGTTCAACAACCCGAAAATGCGTGCCGTTATTGTGGCACGGGTGTGCCATGCCTATACCCTGGCGTGTGTGTCGCTTCAGTTCAAACCAGCGCATCTGTAGGCACAATCGTCCGGCGTCCACGCTATGAGGTTCGTAGGTCTGCCGTTTTTTTTATTTGTATGCGGTTCGAGAGCAGTTGGATCTGAGAAACTGCGGTATTAAACGCAGCATTTCCTAGTCGTTACAAGCGAGGAAAACGCAATGGATGTCTGCGACGAAGTGATGTGGACGCCTACCGCACCAGGTAGTGAAGTTAGTCACTGTGGCAGATTGGTGACATTTCACGACTTGATCATAAGTTTGAAGAGTCACTTCTTACATCCAAATAGCTTTGCCGAGTTCTCATGAAAATGCGTGGTTGGAATTATTCATTGTATGTGACTCGATTATTTTGTTACACGCGACTCGGAACCTCTCTAGTTCCAGAGTATAATCAAAGAAAATTACTAAATAGAAAAAAAACGTTTCGCAATATCAAGGAAATTAATGAGTTGTGCTAAGCACTTCCATCCACAAGACATCAAAACATTTGTGCCTAAGTATTCAAAATTAGAAAGTGCACAGTAAATTTTGATTGCTCTTAGCAGGGAAGCGTCAGGATGGCGCAGTGGTGCAGTGTTACTCAGTAAGCTTCATTTAACTACACTGACAGTCATGCACCTAAAAACGAATAATGCAGCCAAAATCATGAACTGTGATGGAGGAGACCAGTGCGTACGCAAAGTGTTTTGTAGATATAACTATTTTAGCGTGGTATACTCATAAGTAAATGAAATATGGCTGGCTTTTGCATTCCATGCAGTGTTGTGATAAGACTGGTTTGTATTGCCAAGCGCAAGCCAAATGTGTCCAGTATGTTTACAATGTCATTTTTCTTCATATTGTATCTTATATTCTTAGGATACCCAATAGTTTGGTCAAGTTTGAATGAAAATTTGTTTAACTGAATTTATAGGGCGCCAGACTGACATTGCGCTTTCTTATTTATTTCTGGCACAAGAAATACTTCCGTAGTGCCACTACGTATGCGCATTCACTGAACAGCTCAACAGCGTGAGTAACTGCAGACGTTCGCTTTTGATGCTGCAGCTGTGTCTGCGTGTGTGTGTGTTTATGTGTGTTGGTTAGTACGAGCAGATCTTTAGATACCCTAATGTATCTTTACATAAGCAAGATCTGTTGTTCAAATGTAGAAGCCACTGATGCATCATAATATAAGTATGTATTTCACAGATCCAGTATTTTAGGCGGATTCCCGGGAGCTCAATGATTATGAACAGTGCATACCGCAATTAATGAAGAGTTGTCTTATATGTGGTCTTCCCGCTGTGAATTCACTATATGTAAGTGACTGATCCATTTCAATAAGTGGTCTTGTTTTCGAATGCGTTTTATGAACTGAGCAAGTGTCCGTGTAGTTTTGAGTGTATCATGTCCCAGTGCATATTGGAAGTGATAATTATTTGCAAAGCTTAGTGCTAGTGTTTGAACATTGTGTCCACGTTCTCTTTTATCCTAATGTGCCGAACTGTGTTCATCATTCATATGGCATAACGCTCCATCACAGGGCCGAGAAGAGAGACACTCATACAAAGCGGTAACTTTGCGCATTGTGTCTCTATTCTTGTCCCGGTAGAGATTCGCTATGCCACATGAATGATGAAGCCCAACCAACTAGCCCAGTAAAAACGTTTCACATGGACACTAGGAGGTAAGAATAGATTGCTGGTTCTGTCGGTTGTGCATGTCAACAGGCAGAGGGTATGAAGACTATACTACACCAACAGAGAGATACACAGTGTGCATCTTCTAAGAATGTTTATTCTTAAAGAAAAGCCCTTTATACAGATGACAATACCACAGTTTAATATGATGCAAGTCTTCCTTGAATTGTTTAATAATTTAGTCCACTTATTTTGGAGGTGATCATAGTGCAGGCACAAAAATTCACTGCATATACTTGCAGTCTTGGCACTGAACAGACAATGTGCAAAAAACTGCAGGGTAACTTACCAGCAAAAAAATAATTTGTGATCGATGTTTGTGACTCCCATCTTTGCTGTGATTGTAGGGTGCAGTGTAGGGAGTAGCGAAGACATCACCGTTGCGCTTTAGCAGCATAAGAAGTTATAATGTTGTCACCCCTCCCTAGGTGCTATCATTATATGCAGATAAGATGCCGTGCAGTTTTTGCAACTCATCTCCTACCAGGTGACACTGTGTACTATTTGTAACCTGATTGCAATACTGTCGGTATGTCTCGTCCAAACTTAGCTCAGCTCAGGCGTATACTTTCTACCTCGTGCAGAGAGCGTTTCGTCACCCAGCCCTCTCTGACGCTCAGTGTACTTGCTTTCATGGTTTATGGTGCAGGCTGGTGTATTTCGAGGATGGGTTAGTTGTTCTGGAAAGCGAGGCAGTTTTAAAGGGGCAGAAAAGATAGCCATTACATCAGCCTCCTTGGCAATATTTTACAAGTTATAGAACACACGAGATACATTGCTAGCACAGCTACCTTTTTTGATAAGGTGTTTCTTTGTCCATTCAGCGGCTTCACTATTTCTTCTGTGTTGTTTTATTGTACACGTTGTGTATAGGATGAATAGATGAGACAATCATGCTGGTAAAGAAAATCCTCAGTCGCACTATTGAAGCAAGGTGTCCTAAAAGAGAGTGGTACTGTTCGCAAGTATATGCGCGATGTTTGTGCCTGCTTTGTGAGAGCCACTATTATTTATATGTGGCTTCGATTCATAATCAAAGCATTACCGTCAATATCAACATCACCCGTTTTGTCAAAAGAGTTGCTCTACGTCAGTAGAACTGCACGCTGCGTGATTTTTGTATAAATTGACTTTTTTACAGTTTAAACATTTGTAATGTTAAAAGACGTGGAGGGCCAGACAGAAGAAACATGAACTTTTCGGACAAATTGTTATTTACTAAGTGGGCTATATTTCATAAAGGTGCTTATTAGAAGGTCAGTCGTCACAACCAAATCACCTTCGAGACACCTCTTGCAGAGTTAGTCATGGTGCAGTGTCAGTAACAACCAATGACACCATAAAAAAACCTTTATTGAATACACCTCAGTTGGTAGCTCGGCACTTCACGTGTTAGTTCATGTTTATTGTGTCATCTTCAGTGCTCTTTCATTTTGAACGTGTCGCACCATCAGCACAAATCACAAAACTCGTTTTAACAGATTGTTGCAAGCGGTATCCTGTATGTATGTGCTCCTGTCGGTCTTCATTTCACCTTTGAGGTATGAACACTAGGTGATTGGCCACATTAAGGAACCTTGTGATATGAGAAAAGTGGAGCATCTTCTCCTATTCACAGGGCCATGTTGTCCAGTAGTGAAGCTCCGGTTCGATCTATTACGTGAGATAACCAAGATAATTGATAGATACGTGGGTTTAACGTCTCAAAACCACCATATGATCATGAGAGACGCCGTAGTGGAGGGCAGCAAAGATTGAGATAACCAGGAAGTTAAAGTAGTTGTACTATGCACTCATTGAGGATGTGCGAAAATTGTTTCTAATGCTTTGTCATTTGCAGGTGAAATGTTCTCATCCTGGCTGCGATGGCTGCATTTTCGATGGAGGCGGAAGTGTTGTAGGCCCGTGTGCTCAGATTTGGGTGCACGTAAAGGAAATTTGGGTGCACGTCGAAATTTCCGGAGCCCTCCACTACTGCGTCTGTCATAATCATAAGGTGGCTTTGGGACGTTAAACCCCACATATTAATCAATCAAGTGAAAGGTTCTCTCGTGATGTCTAAGAATAAAGGCTAAATGCAGCACATACACATCTGGAGAAGTCAGTCAATAATGGACAACATGGCATGGCGGATTAAGAATTGCTGCAGCTGTCCTGTTGAGTGACTCTTCGCTTTTTGCAAAGTGCGGAAATCGATTGTTTTACAGACAGATCTTATCACTGGTTACAACGCATCAATCCATATTCTGTAGCAAGCAAAGTATGGAATATATTTTTCAGTGAACCTAAAAACCATTGTTTTGCAAAATTCAACTGTCAACTATTGATAAATTAGCCGTGACAGCCAGGTTTCTTTGGCTGTTTACAAAGAAGGTCCATGTCTGTTAATTGCAATATCAAAACACAAAAGCACTCAAAAAGTATACAATTACGCTAGCATCATTTTAATTAACTTTGGGTGCTAATCTATAACGCGCACTCAAAAGTTTATAGCGTTGGACCCAACATGTTGGCGTGCCATTCATAATGTGCTAAGATATCAGTGTATTTGAAAGCACAGTATTCCAATTCTGAGCCATTTGCGGGAAGAAATAAAGTGTACCTGGCGCAGTGTCAGCCAGAACTCGACCCACCAAACATATTCTTTTGCCAACACTTTTGTATTGTAGAACGTGGAGCATTACATGACGAGGTTTGCACGTCTACCCTAACGATGAATAGCCTCATCCCTTGAAAAAAAAATGCCCGCTGTGTCAACGCTGTTTTCAAACTCAAGTGTTAATAAAACGTCCCATAACATAGCTAGAAAAAATAAAGGAAGGCCTCTGCCTTGCAGCAGTCTATAAGCTGTTGAGTGTACTCTGTAAACTTGCCTGCGATATCAAGAGTACCTGCGGAAAGGGCATGATACCTGAGGCAGACTCGGCATTCACTGAATGCATGATAATATTCACAATGTCCCGAGGTGCTGCCAAACGAGACAAACACTCACGCTGTCGTTAAAAACGCTATGCGATTTGTTAAGGGAAACACCCCACACTTATACTACCGCGTCATTACAGTAAGAATTTATGGGAGACCAGCACTGGATAGATGGCGTGCCGAAAAAGAGCACCCGGTGGGTAGTCGAGACATAACTCAGCATCTCGCGCCCAGACGACCGGCTGCAGTGTACCACTTTTAGAGCACGCGTGTGCGCTTCTGCCGTGACTTTTTTTGAACGAGCAGCTCAAAACTACTGCGCCAGTACTACTGCACTGTGGTTTAGAAAAATAAATTTGTTCGAAGGCTACTCTCGCAAAAAAAAACACTGTAACAGAGAGAAGCTCTGCAAAAAAGACTGCTTTTATGCATTGTTAGGAATTCGGATTTCATGGCATCCCATCACAGCCTCGAACATTGCGCCGGCAAGCCCTAAATAATGTTCTATTCTTTTCTCCAAGACAAGTTCTTAGTGCTTGATGGAGGAGGCGAAGCCTTCGCCGGAACTGCACGGGGCTCGGTAGAAAAGGCGTAGCTTTCCCCGGAACTGCACGTGGCTACGCGGAAGAGGTGAAGCTTTTAGCGGAACTGCACGCGCCTCAATGGTGGAGTCGAAGTCCTTCACGGAACTGCACGTGGCTCGCACCATCTGAGTGGAACGTGGCAATTGGAGGGGGGAGAGTTCGCCGGAACTGCCCTCGATTTCGTGAGAGGAAGCGCTCTCGAAGGAAGGCCATACCTGTGGCATATAAGCACCCCCGCCGCCAGACATTGCTTCTGGAATTTCGAGCCGTCTTGCGCAGCTCGGACGAAAGGATGCTGGTTCACCGTTTAGAACTGTAGCCGTTCCACTCTCTCCGCCCGTGGAGACTTTCACAGCCGTTCAGATGTTCACTGAAACGGCGAAAAGGAGCACAAAGTCAAGCCACACTGGCTCAAGGAAGCGACTTCCAAATGCTGATTAAATCGCCAGACCAGCAGAAACGAAAATATTTCCTCGAGATTAGGTTGACCGAAATATAGCATCAAGAGCAACGTATCTCAGGAAGAATGCACAATGAGGTTACATCTTTAGCTAAGGGTCAATGCATGACACCTCTAAACCAAACAGATTTTCTATCAATTCTCAATTGTGGCTTGGGCAGATTGTGGACGATCGAAGCTGCTGAGGTAATGCAATTTTGGCCCGAAACTACAATTTATAACTCCAAGCTCTTCTCAATGACGCACATTGGCGTCGCTTGCAAGCATCAGACCGGTAAACATAACAAAGTTAGTCCTCCGACAAGCCCTCATTCAATGCGAACAGCCAATAATCATCACAACGAGAGTAAACATGCTTGAAAAAACAAGAAAATAAGACTGCAAATCAAACTTGCGTACGTTATACGGAACAAAGTTGAAAGTTAACCTACACTGAAGCCCGTACGAACAAGTAATGCAAAACACAGAAGGTATTTTAAACAGGGGCTTTTATTAAGCTTTCCCTGTTCAAATAAAACACACTGTTACCTTTCGAAATACTTTGAAAACAAATAATCAAACAAACATAATAATGTCTGCTTTTTTAAGGACAAGGAAAGCAAAACTTGGAAAATTTCAGACGCATACCCTGCTCATCGGCAGACGACAAAATCAGAATATGTTATTCATAAAACTTAACACAAGTTACACTTTTGGGCGAGGCGGCACCCTCTGAGACTGATTCTGGTGAGTCACCCACTGCACAACTTTCGAGGGTGTCAGTCTTGACAAAAAAACAACGAACCAACCTTTTCGCTGGACTGAGTAGCAACGACTTGTGACCCACAGACGCGGAACTCGAAGAAAGGGGCACCTGCACTGCATCGTTTACCCCACCCGTTCTACCCGTGACCCTTTTGCACGGTGGGGAACAACAGCCTGGAATACGGCTCAGGCGTAAGCGATGCTTTTGTTCGTGGTTGCTTCAACGCGACACCGAAAATGATGTGACCAGGCGATGATCTCGGCATCAGAATTTTCTTGAAATTCGGCTTTTTACGCACTTCCCACCTAGTCTTGATCTCAGTGATGGTCTGAGCTTCAAACATTTTCTATAGGGTTCTTTCGCAATTTTACGCCAAGCCCTGAGCCTGGCGTTTCATTTGATGAAGTCATGGCGCTGGACAGCAGCTTTAGCGTGCTTGGCTCCCGTCGTCTTTACCGCGTTACGCTTACGCCGACCCCTCTTTCTGTTGGAACTTCCCGCAATACTGGCAGCTCTGACACAGTTGCAAGTGTGCTGCCTTCTTTGTGCGGAGTCAAAGTTCCAAATTGGTTAGCTAGCGTTTCCTTGGGTCCGTTGCTAGCTGCCTCTGCCTGTGACAGAACAGTAGTCCCGATGACTTCATAGCTAAGACTCTTGCCTAGAGTCCTCTCTATAGGTGGGGGTCTATCGCTGTCATAAATACCTCTTGATGTCAGGCTTTCAAGGTTGGCCTCGTGCTTTCTCTCACAAGCTTTATTCTGTGGCACTTTATGTCGCACATCCTGCTAAAGGTTCTCGGCTTCCAGCTGTTGTCGGCGGTCGTCAACTTCTAGCGCCTTGCAACGGGACTTGTCGTCAAGCTCTTTCGACGCGATTATTCTGGATTTGCGCTGCAAAGCAGCTCCGTCTATAGGCCGTTATTATGCGCCTCGGCGATAACTATGCGAGGTAACTATGCGATGAGCCTAGGCCCTTAACTTCTCGCGGTGCACCTCAGCGTCTGGCTCAGTCCGACGCACTTCGGCATCTTGCGCAATGTGGCGGGCCTCAACGTCAGATGCCCCGCGACTTTCCTTAGCACCCCGATTTCTCTGACGCATTTCAGCAGTTTGCGCATAGTGACGGGCGTTAGCCCCATCTCTTGCGTTTTCCGTATCTCCATATCATCTAAAGCTGTCCGGCAAGCGTCATCTTCAAGCGCTAAGCCAAGAGTGTCAGCCTCCATCGCTTTACGGCACGTCTAATCGTCTCGCTCTTTTCGGCGGGCGTCTACCTCTAGCGCGCTACGACGCACTTCAGCGCTGTCTTCAGCGCTCCGACTTCCAACAGTGCTTGAAAGGAAAAATATATCTTATCAAAGTATATCTAGCATGACTAAAGTCTTCTTTTTTATTGGTGGATAAATCATGTAAAATATGTGCTATCTCGTGCGCCAGCAAAGTGACAAACTTCTCTACCAAAGGTCGCGGCTAAGACCAACATTTCTGCAGACAACTTCAAAATCATGAAAATGCTCAATGTTTTCGCCTATCTCAAAGTTGGGGAGCTGGCGTTTTGCTTGCTGCCACTCGAGCGCTTGGATTTCAGAATCAAGCTCTCTCATTTTAAGTGCATGTTCGGTCCTTGGCCTCTCATTGTTCGTGTGTTTGAGCTTAGAGCTCTTCACGACGTTATCGGCCTCGTGCTGTTCGCGGTTTTTAGCCTCTCACTCTTCAAGACGTTTCTCAGCCTCTCGTTTCTCGGCTTTCTGCTTTTGCTTGCAAATGAGCTCCCAAGACTTGTCAGCTTCCTCAGCCGCAACATTCTCTGCCTGCATCACTTCGAGAATCACTTCCTTGTTTTAGGGGACCCGGCGGGAATGACCATGGGCCCCCAAATTTGAAGGAGGTACAAGGTACATCTCCATCGCGATCTCATCCCTCGTTATGCTCTAATACTAATATTCACCATACTCTAAAACTAATCTCATGGTTTAAAGTAAGCGAATAATGCTTTATAACCAACAAAACACAAAGCACTCTCTCAACATGTGCCTGTGCCAAAGAGGTCTGGCGAAATGAACAGTAAACGTTGGGCAGTCACCCAACGAAAGTAGCCAACGGTGGTCCAACTCATGGCTGCTGTCGAATAGTGTCGTGGGTGTCCTCGGGCCTGCAGGAATTCAGTCCCACTTGAGAATGACGAGATCCGAGGCAGCTGGTCTCAGCTTGCCGTACGATGAAAACAGGGTAGCGCAACCCAGCCTATCTGAATGCTGATATCAGGACGATCGTCCTCCGAGTTCCAGGGATACGATCGGCTTGCCAAACGTAGGGTAGCGTATCCCAGAGCAGCAAAGCGTGGAAGAGAGGGGTAGCGTATCTCGAAGCCGCTACCACTGTTAGAAATTCGGGTTTGATGGCATCCCAGTGCCGCCACCACTGTTAGGAATTCACTATGTCACGATGGAAGCGGTAGCCAAGCGCGGCGAGCAGCCGAACGAACGTAGCTGAAGCCTTCGCCCGCGGGCAAAATAGGAGGTGATCGTTTTGAAAACAGCTACGTTTACTACAGCTGGTTATCGTTCGTACTGTGCTGGCCAGCACAACGACGTCGGCTGGGGCCAAAATCTGAAACATCGGGCCAGCAAGGCCTTAAGTAAGGTTTGTTTTTTCGGCGAGAACAGTTCCCGGTGCTTGGTGGAGGAGGTGAAGCCTTCCCCTGAACTGCACGTGGCTCGCCACCATCAGCGTGGAAGGTGGCGCTAGGAGGTGAGAAAGTTCGCCTGAACTGCGCTCATTCTCGTTGCAAGAAGCGCTCTCGAACAAGAACTATGCCCCTGGCATAACAGCATATAGTATCGAAGGGGTAGTGCAGTGTCGTGATGGCAGCTTCCTCTTCCTCATTTTCTGGTTTTGTGCTGGGTTTTGGTCTATTGATAGTGCTAGTTGATATGCCTCCATTGATAAGTCCGTGCTGCGATCATACCCCGCTGCAAACACCTGCAGTAAAACAAAACAAAAACAAAATCAGAGTTAGTCGTAGGTGCATCATTTTTTTCTGTCATCCTTTGTACGCCCTGTCCGCGGTATGTATGCACGGAGACGTTGATCTAGCAAAACACCGTGGCAACATAACACGTGTGGCGTCGCGCAGCTATTCTTGAGAGCACGAAATAGAATAGCGACCACGGCAGCTGCACATCAATGGGGGTGAAATACAAAAAGAACACCCGTGAACCAAGATATATGTGCGCATCAGAGAACACCAAGTGGCCACAACTTTGATACGAACACTGCAGCGTACCTCAAAATGATATCTTGTTTGGCACATAAAAGCCTAGCAATTATCAATATTGGACAGACACCTTCATTTTAGGCTAAAACAGCCAAGCGGAAAACCTGAAACTGTGTGTTAGGCGAACTAAACAACGAGTAAAAATCGAAGACATTTGATACTTCTCTAGCAAGGTATATATTCCGATTTTACTTAGCCATGACGCCAGTGACAAAATCGCTATCCGCATCGGCTGACTCAAGAGAGCTAAGCTACGAGTAGTTCGCTGCTTTGTTCGTAAGAGAATTCCCGGCTTTTGCACAACTTAAGGTAAACAGAGGCATCTCGGCCTCGAGTGTTTACCGCGAAAGTATTTTTATAACAGTTCAGAGGCGTATAGGTGAATGCTGCCCCGCCCACGTCTTGTGGAGAAGGCAGCTTTCTTTTGTAAGGAACTGTTCACAAAAAAAACAGACTGATTTCCTAACGCGGTGGTATCATAAGGAGTTTGGGGGTGGTGATCAAATGGATGGACGCATGGAAACTTTAATAGTTCTGAAGTGCACGACTCCACACTTAGCGGGCCAGATAAAAAAAAGTTTTCACATGCCATATGTTTCATAATACGCTTGTTTTATTTTCGACAAAACGCCGTTTGAGCTCAACCGCCTGGCCTTGATTTGCACTAGAGGCTGTCTTCACTATCAAATAAATATAGCAGGCACGAGTCATTCGGTTTAAAAACGAGTCCGACAGCACTAGTCAGGAAAGCGAGAGCAGAGTTTCGCTCGCCTGACCACTTGGCTGCAACAAAGCCTCCTCTTTCTACGTCGTCCCTTTCTTTTATACGTCCTCCCTGTTTTTATAAATATTTGCACATAAAAACGAAGCAATAACTTCAGCGCCCTTTGGTTTTGTTACGGCGATGAGCGCACCCACCGCCTCTACCAGCCGCCACTCTCGTCTGCAAGAGCAGCGAAGAAGTGCGCGCTCACACCACCAGGGTGCTCTTAGAAACTCTAGCGCTGGTTCCCTATAGGTAGGCAGGAGATCAGAACGACATGAGCACATTGACTTTTAAATTTGTGTGTATGCATCTTTGCACATGCATGTGTAATATATAAGGAATTAATACCGAATATCAGCATTTTTCTCAGATACGACATATTTGTACCATAAATATACAAAAACAAGAGATGCAATGAAGGCATTATGTTCAGTTTAAGTTGGTCTGTACAAATAATAAAATATAAAAAAAGTAGCAGTGAGCAAAACAAGCAAAACGCTGATTGCCAAGAGTTGCCACACAAACCAATGCCGCTAGGTACAGTCAAGAGATCAGAGACGCGACTATAGTTATAGCGCGAAAACAAAACGATGACACAGAGACAAAAAAGACACGAAAGACACGTGTGTGTGTGTTGTTTTGTTTTCACTCTATAACTATCGTCATGCCATACCAACTAGCTCAAGCTGCCACACTTCTAAGCTACATATCAGAGACACGTTTGGACAACAAAACAATATCTGTGTTATAGCTATTGTGTCACAAGCAGCCTAAATACAAGACTTCGAGCAAATAGATAAAGCCATAATGAGCTTACAAAAATAATGCATTAAAAAAGCATGAAGCTAACAAACATTGAACAGTAGAAAAAAGTTAGCAGTAGTTAAACACTTGAAAGTTCGATTGTATAAACAGGTGAAGGCACGTGTGTGATGACTGGCAGTGTTACATCCACGACGATCTGGTGCAAGACGTTTCGAAGAAGTCTGGATGGACTGCGATGTCGGTGGATCCGAGTTGCAACGCCGATGCTTCCAGGAGCTGGTGGTCGAGCTAACTAGAGATCGAAGACCGATGACTGCAATGCAGACGAGTCTCAACTAGGTGAACGCCCATGTTTAGGTGCCAAGCCAATACAAAGCGCACACTCAGACTTGTGGAATTGATACAGACTGATTTACTTCTACACCATGTTGCAGAAGCAACCACACTAATTAGCGGGGCAACATGTGCTTTTACTATCCCCTTCGTAACCCGTCATCTTTCATGGGGCGAAAAGAGGACCGTCAACGTGGGCCCTCATCATGCGTTTGTCTTTTGAAAAGACCTATACCAAGAAAATATAAACGACACCCCTTTTTATTTGGGGAGAGTTATCCCATAATCAAGAAGGAGACAACAAGTTTAAAAAAACTGTGAAAGTTACTCATGCACGTGCAGCTCCATTTGTGGGAATGGTCTTTTGCCTCGCTTCTCAGCCGAACTCTTTGCAGTCTAAATTCGCCTTCTGCCAAAAGCTATCATGCCATGGTACGGAACAAATAACTGTACGCGGCAGCAACTTTTCAAGAAAAATAGCCTCTTGTGCTGCTCTTCATGTCCCAAAAAACAAGTATTTTCATACCTAAGCAGATGCGCTCGCGAGCAGTAGGAGCATGGTGAGTTGATTGGGAAAATGCTGTGCCTAAAAAGTGATGTTCCATAACACTAATGAAGGCAGCTACGTTCATACCTTCCACATTGTATTTGCATGAATATAGCAATTGAGCTACGGCATTAGTTAGATTTTTTGTATTCAGCAGGACTATTTATGTATATGTGCCAAATTTTAAGCTTGTTGCAGGATTGGTCAATTTTTTAAAAAGATTGTGTTCCCTCTTTGGAATGGCAGAGAGTGAAGCCGTCGACGCTCGACCACCTCAAAACAGAGGGCATCGAGGCACTTTATTGGAGAGAGAAGGGCTCATTCGCTGGGTTGCTGCGCCAAGTATAGGATTTATGCTGTTCTCGAAGCTTCAATAAATTCTATCGTTCACGTAGAGCTGGGGCAAGTAAAAAATACAAGCTTTTCGTCACAATTTTCGAATTTCACATGTTTAAACGCTGGGTTGCTTATATGTGCTGTGTTTAAGCAGAATATGAATGCTTGTTATTGGCAGAGTTGAATAAAAATGTGAAAGAGTGATAACTTAAGGCAAAAACAACACAAAAACACAGAAAAACACGCAATAGGTAAAATTCATGCATTTTAGATGGCATCATTCTGAAAGTACAGGGGATTTAGTAGGTTGAAATGCATCATAGCTTAAAAAATATTTGGCAGCGCAGAAGTATTCAAGTGGTATTTAGAGCACTGCTTATCATTGCTCATTTGCTGGCTTCTTGTCACCCTCTTCGGGATAACTGACTAAACAAACATCCATCGTAGATAAAAGATAGCAAGCCAGGCTACAGTGGTGAATGAATTATAGCGAAAGTGAAGACAGAAAGTGAAGGAAGGCACAGAAAGACACAGCAGAACCATCAGGAGGAGAGTCTTGACAGGGGAAACAGTTCAACACAAGCAGAATTCTGTCTGCGGGTAATGAATGCCGCCAATGAGAAGAATGCCGCCATTTGCTAGTTGATGACCTTATTGGTATTTTTAGATTTATTTGGTGTGTTCATAGGTGCCATATGAAAATAAGCACTGGGTGAGTGGAGGTCTCTTTGTTGAAAAATGTTGTGAAATGCAGGCATGCATCAATGTAGTGTGCCACACAACACTTTTTTCCTATGCTTGTCTCCGATACAGTTTCGAAAAGGTATTTTTGCCCTCAAGCGGTATACTTAGCAGCGAACCTATTGTTCCTGAGCTTTGTCTGTTGCTACTGCAAGTGAGTTTGTTGAGCAAAGGCTCAACAATGATGTTACTGGGATATAGTTGCACTTAAGCTTCATACTAAGCGTTTTCATATTCATTATTTTTTCAGCCTCACGTAGAGTGTCCTGACAGTGTAACATGAGCAGCCCCACTTTTATGAGCAATAAAGAAATATACAAGACACTTGAAGACCACCTCCATATTCACATGCTCATAAATTTTCTGAAGATTGGTGTCACTACGTGTTCTGGGCCAAAGTAGTCGCCATAGTTTTCATTGACCTAGTCACAGTAGAATTTATGAAGTGACAGTGCTGTTTTGTAGCGTCTTCTTTGTCTAAAAAGTTGGTTAGTTACCACAAGTACTCATAGTGGCTGCGTTATTTTACAGTCGTTCGAATGCAGCGCGACAATTGTATAAGTGGTTATAGGCCTGTCATGTTGAATGCCCACACCAAGCACCATAAACGGAAAAAAAGAATGAGAGTCTCTAAGGAAGTATGGACTTTTTCTTTACAAATTAGAATAATTCATGTATATGAAGCGACGACATGGTTTCCAAACCATAATTTTTTTCAGCCAATTAGCCCTTGTGGCAGTATGCTGAACTCGGAGGAACAAATTATGTAGAATGTTTATATCTGAGAGAGCATGGGATGGCAGGGAGAGCGAAATGGCACTGTCTTTCAATAATTTTTCACAGAGCCCATCATGCTGTTCTAGTCACTGTTCCGTTGTCTTGTTTTGAATTTCACATAAGATATTGTGATTTCTTGTGATCTAAGAAAAAAATTGTGAAGTTTAACAATGTTCCGCCAAGTTCTCATGTGGAGCTTGAAAGATTGAAGAGGAGATCCCTCGGTCACTGTGAATGACATTACAATGACCGCATTGATCACCGAACGGCATTCGCAGGTTAGGAGGTATATGAGCACAAGTAAACCTGAAGCTTTCCAACTTATTGACTCTTGGCATATTTGCAAATGTAACTATTGTTTATAATGCGTCTCTCATAATCATATGGTGGTTTTGGGACGTTAAACCACACATATCAATCAACTATTGTTTATAAGCTTTGCAAAATAGCACTTGATAGTGCACACTGCAGATTTTTGATGCCGTCTGTGCAGGGCTGAACAAGAAACTGTTGGCTGCATTCAAGCAGGGCTGAACAAGAAACTGTTGGCTGCATTCAAGAGTAGTTGCTGTGCCATCATTTCGCTATGGACCAAGTAAATTATCAACCACTCTATTTCGCGGTCGGACGTGCTGCTGGCAATGTTGACTTCGTGGTGCCTGTGTTGCTGTCTCTATGAAAACACATTCAAAATAAGAAACATGGTCATGGTGCATTGTACAGTGACTGCGAGCATGGAGACTTGCAGCCACGCAAGTCGATATGTCAAGATGCTTACTTTTTTATTTTCTGTGATAATAATGTGGCAATTAGCATATCCAAACTCAGTTTATCCAAACAACTTCGACCACACCAACCCCGTGTCACTCGCCACCTTCCCTGAAACGCAAACAGAGCTATTTCACATCTAATAAATTGTAATGAACGGCTAGATGAAAAGGCTAATAGACGTCTTGGTCAACACATCTTGTAGCCGTAGACGGCTAGCTGACGGTCAAACGGCTCTGCTAATGCCTCGCTAGTTGTCATATAAAATAAGTCTTGCAAGGCCAAGGTTACACTATTTCTAAACGTTTCCCTTGTTTTCGCCTACCACTAGCTGTTATATGGAAGAATTCTTTGAAAACCAAGGTATTACGCTTTTGCTATATTTCGTACTGCCAGTTGTCATCTGCAAGGCACCTTGCGAAAACAAGTGTACACGTTTCCTATAGGTGTTCGTTTTTTTTGCTATAGTGACATTATATTTGCAAAACAAGCTATTACTACATATTAGAAGAGTGTCAAGTTGGGTTTTTTGATTGGCCATGCTCGTAAACTGTTGAACATGGAAGATGTAGACAGGAACGCAAAAAAGCCTCTTTTTGATCTTGCCTACGTCTTTTATGTGCAACAGTTCGCAAGTATGACAAACCAGCGAGCCCAAGTCAGCACCCTTCTAACTTGTTGTAATGGTTTGTTTTGCATTTTTGATGTTGCGCGTCCCCGCCGCGGTGGTCTAGTGGCTAAGGTACTGGGCTGCTGACCCGCAGGTCGCGGGTTCAAATCGTGGCTGCGGCGGCTGCATTTCCGATGGAGGCGGAAATGTTGTCGGCCCTTGTGCTTAGATCTGAGTGAACGTTAAAGAACCCCAGGTGGTCGAAATTTCCGGAGACCTCCACTACGGCGTCTCTCATAATCATATGATGGTTTTGGGACGTTAAACCCCACATATCTATCAATCAATCAATCAATCAATGTTGTGCGTCCCTGTGTTTCTGTAAACTTTTCATGCGCAATCATTTATGAATGCACCAGTATAACATATTTGTTAAGGAGCCACACGACTACCAGAACGACAAAATATATAAGGGACAAGAAGGGCTTTACTGCCATTTTATTACCTTCCTGTGTCAGCCTTAGTGTTAACGACAAAGAAATTAACCTAATTGTCCATATACCCTGCTATCACAGATGTACATGCAAGCTTTTGTTGAGCTGATTATAAATTTGATAGGCACAGAGATGACACACTTCAGAGTACACGTTCACGTAAATAAACAGCCAGAGTTGCTCAAATTTGGTTTTACTTCATAGTTTCAAAGAGGCTTTTTTATTATAAAAGTTGAATTGAATATTGCAGAAAATGTAATTGAAAGGGTTACCGAAAGAAGGAATATTACTGCCCATGTATGAACGAAAATTCAGCCTCTCCATAAATGTGCTCCAGGACTGGTTCTGCAACAGTATCTGGCAGTGAAGTGGACTCCTTGTGCTATGTTAAAAGCAGCACTAAAAAAAACTGCAAGCAAAAAAGCTAGTAAAAACGATACAACTTGTAACAAAGCCGTGTGGTAAAGTATTTTACTAGTTAATAATAATAATACTTTTAATATTATGCAACATTGTACTAATTTCTAATAATTTTTCTACCTTATTCAATCTTGGGATCAAATGCACGTGATGATGCTTAGATTGCATCTACGAACACCTGATACATCAGAACAAAGAAGTACATTCAAACAGGCAAGTTCTTCAAATTCGTACTGATCGAGACGCGCAGGCGTAGTTTTAAAGAAATATGGGTAAGATCAAGGCACAAGATAGAAGTAGCCATTTTTAAAGTTAGTTTGAAGTGTTGCTAAGTATGTCTTTGTAAAATGCAGAGCAGCTGTTGTGTGGCATGTGTACGGGGGACACTTCACACAAAATATTTCTCTCTGAACTATTCCTGGTGTCTTCTCTTACAAGCTATGCCATTTCATCATGAAAACGAAAATGCTGACTAGTGATTCCTAAGGTAATCTAAAATATCAGCATCACATCAGAAGAAATATGTAACAGGCACTCATATTCGTTGGCAGAGCAAGTATTAAAGCTCTAGCTTGCAGTGATGCAAAAAATGGCAGCTACGAAGTAACAAAACCATAAAAAATTCAATTTCATCTCTATAATCAAAGTAGTAGTTTCTTTGTGCACTGCAATGATTTTTTTCAAGCAGTCGCATAATGCTCCGCGGGTGCGCGGAGCACTATAAGAAACGCTTGTACTCCAAAAAAACGGGCTTTTTCCACTTGCTGCTCGTCGGCGCCGTGGGAGTACAAAATGAAAAAACAAAAACAAAAAAGAGCGCAAAAAGTCGCAGGGGTGTACTGTGGGCAGAAAAAAGTACTATGAGGGGCAAGTCCATCGTTTTTTGAATTGTTTTTCATGAGTTGCTAACCGAATTCTTTTTGTGTGCACATATATACATCGTTAAGACTAGTTGATGTATAAACACGCACCTCAGAGAGCATCGAAATTCATTGAATGAAGCCACCTCATCGCAATTCTAATTTTCAGTCATGCATATACAATTTCATCTATGAAGGCCCTTTAATCTTACATAGTCGCCTTCACCAAACCACGCGAGAAATCTTGGAGAAATAAGATTAAGAACCACACACCTTGCTTAATTAAATCTTCGTGATCACTATTGACTAAAAAAGAAACTTTACTAATCATCTGTAAGCACGCACCCCCGTTTTTATTGTGTTTGTTAACACGTGCGATATCCTTTAGGTCGTGAGTAAGAGTTTGCGGTGTGTACAAGTTTCTTTCCTGGTCGTACTTCTTTCTTCTTGCCCTGAAGCCTTTATCCCAACATGCAGTTACTGTGTCAAGGAAGGTTGGTAGATGGATGCATATGCGGCGAGGGGCACGTAGTGGTCTAGTCAATGTATTTTATTCTTCGGAATGACACTTGTTTCTAAACCACTCTATAAATATACCCAAACCGCACAATTTACACGTAAACCACATCGAATGACATTGTATAATACATTCATGAATTTATGGACAGTGCTTGCACCTTTTAGGCAACCAAGTTGTACTTTCTCATTGATGCCGAGGATAGCTTGATGCTAAAGAATAATATTACTGATTGACTGACACTTCTTAGCCGCTCAGTTCATAGAACAGGGGGACAAGTGCAAATCGTAGAGAGGCCGTCGCACCCAAACACTGAAGTTTATGATTGAATCAGGCAATAATATATCGCATCTATCCAAGCTCACTTGATCTGGGAAGCACTGGCATGCTGCAAACGGGAAGCTGAAGTGTGAGGCTCGCGTGCTGATCGTGGTGACTGCTGCGGCGGCATACAAATTTCCCTATAAGCGCTGCTTGTACACCTATTTGTGGCAGTGTGCTTGAAAAAATTCTCTACGCCTAAGCAAGGTATACACTCATACGAGTCTTGAAAAATGTCACTTGTAGAGCCAAGCACAGTACTCTCATGCGAATATAACGCACCACTTGTAGGGGAAACTCCACTAACATCGTCTGATGCGACACCAACACGCAGAAAAGAAGATTACGATGTATGCATTTTTGCCGTATCAAGTGAACCTCGCAAGACGTTCCCAGGCGATAAAAAGTCGCACATCAACGGCTCGAAACAGCATTGTGTCGACGTTACCTTTGGGCGTCGAGATAAAGCTTCCAGTGTCTTTTCATTTCTTTCCATTACCACTGCTAAAGGGTCTGAAAGTGTAAGTCCAAATATTTGAAAATCGAGCGTGCCTCACTACTCAACAATATTGTACGTGAATACGAATTAATGACTGATATGACTTTGACGCCAAAAAGAAAGTCGCGAGCACAATTTAAAGAAGGTAGAGCATATTACCATTATAAATGTAGCATATTACAAATGTAGCATAATACAAAGAAGGTAGAGCATATTAGCTGCTGAATGATCTTTTGTTCAATCTTCTGTGCAAGCAGATTTTGAGTTCTAGAGCTGCGCAAAATATTTTCTTCTCCTAACAACTGCGGATGTTTTATACACCTAAACTATAGTATGGTCATGCGGCACACTCCAGTCATTGGCTGTGATTTATTTTCCACCCGAAACCTTCTTCGTCCTACCCGTAAATCACAGTATATGGTTGTTCTCGCATTTACTACAGATAAATGTTTGGTTACTGTGGCTGAAATTTAATGTCTGTGTGCTTAGCTGCGGAACAACCCACGTGTTCATATGTAAGTTTAACATTATTTTAAAATATTTGCATGCTTTTTTCCCCTTGTTCTCAACTTCTTTACGTAATATTACATTTACTTCACGCATTCACAATTGGTAATCATTTTTATTGCTGTCCTAATTTTCCACAATTCGTTACAGGCACTGATGAATAGGCCAAGCTACACGTCATACTGACGGCGAAGCACCTCTTGGAGGACATAAGGCAAATGACGCCGTCCGTGCTGACGCTGACTGTGGAGTCATTCCGCCCCCTCATCAACCGCTCCACTCCCAAGTCGTATGCTTTTTCTCATCAAGGTGTGTTAATAAGTTAAATAGGCTGTACATTTTATGGTGCATGCAATAAGTAACCAACATACACTTTTTGCAGGTTCGGTGATTTTTATTCAGCCATATGAACTGCGTGACACTGTATGTAACTGCTAACAATTGCGCATATCATTTGTTATGCTGTTGTGTATTATGGGCAAAAAAAAGGTAACTGCGGTTTAGTGAAATGCAAATGACGATGATATCCGCACTTGACAGAAAAAAAAGCTGGTTTATTTGTAGCTTTCAAGTAGTTATAATGAATTTAACTTTAACGAAAGAGCCAGTAAACAGGATCTCATTTTTTTACACAGACGAAGCAAGCTCACCACTGGTAGAAAACACCACGAGGATAACGATTTTGAATTATTATACACTGCGCACAGACGCTTTCTTTCAAAAAAAGTCATTTTCACATTTTTACCCTCCCTTTTACTAACCCCCATTGGGCGCGCAGTGATGGAAATTTGCTGAGCTCGTTGATTGGTCCTTTGGCCTAAAAAGCGCGGCCTTGGCTTCGTGGTAATGCAGTTTTGGCTACGCTGGCCACATTTTCATTTTGTTGTCCTACCCTCTGCCACTTTGTAGGGCCGGAGGCTACCGAAAGAAGTGGTGCTGCCCTAACAAAAACCTTCAACTTAAAGAGGCGTGTCGCTACTTTACTGCACGGGGCAGGGTGCACCTCGTGCGATAATTCTTCCCCGTGCCACTGTTACATGGCTCAAAGAGGGGGACGTCCTGCTCGGTTGTAGACTACATGCCGACGACGTATCACAGAAGAGAAGACGGAGTCATAATAACTGGCTATGCCCTACCCTTCCTATAACAAGGAGCAGTGACGACGTTGCGCGTAATTTTGCAAGCAGCTGAATGAATTTTCTAATCCTTCTAACATTGGTATTGAAGTAGGTATTTCAATATTTCTTGCCAGCATTCTACATAGCAAAAGTATGAATGCTATTCTCTACTACAATTTTCGGACCTAATAGTTGCCTACTTACCCTCAAAAGGGGATCTGTAAAATGATGTTTTTGGTAGCAGAGCCTCGAGCGAGCCGGAAATTGTAGCGCAGCACGCAGCATAGAAAAGTGAACCAAGTTTAAAAGCCAGCTAGAAATCGCTCACGCTGTATTGTAAATTCCATAGGAGCCGTTGCCTCTAGGTTACCCAGTCATAGAACACGAGGGACGTACTAACATTGAGTTGCTGCTGCCATAGAATGCGTGGCAATTCATAGAATGAATGCACTAACATTTGCCTTTCTTAATAGGAGTGTGACATACTTTTCTTCTGGCACGACCCACTTGGAACATGAACTAGACGTGGGTAGCCTGCTGAGTTAAAGAGAAAGTTCGAACTATACAATTCTTGAATCAATAAACTGCGCGATAGTTTTGAAACAGCGTCTTCCCCGGAGCAACGTGATAATCTCGATGGCCTCAGCCTTGGTACCGCTGCCAGTGCACTTACCCAAGTACCCTCTGCAAGGATTTTTAGAGGTACAGCCACCATAACACTACCATAGCTGTGACTTGCCGATCCCTCCATATTGTTCATGCAAGTCGATAAAAACTTCCGCCATTCACCGCATCACGTCAAACGTTCGCAAAGAAAAGTTCTTTTTATAAGGTGAATTGTATATTACAATTTGTTAAGAAAGAGATTATTTTTTGAACTTTTCCAATGGAGAAAGTATAAATTTTATGGCGACAGTTGTCGTATGACCAAACGGGTAGATAGCCGGCAAAGGGAAACATTGCAAATTATTATCTTCCTTGAAAAAACTGTAAGAATGCAATTTCGCATATAAAGATAACTGTTTATTTGCGTTTAATTTAGATATAAAGGTAGTTTTAATTTGTACAACCTCATGGCTAAAATTGCGTCTCACAACAAACACTAACAAGTTTGTGAAATTCGTGATATTTGCTCTTAAAATTTAACAGGTTCAGAAGTCTAAAATATTTTTTTCAAAACATAGCCTTTGTGACGTAAGTATGCACTTCTGAGATATGCATACAAAGTGCAACATTGCGATAGAAAATTGCTAACGTTACACATTTTCAGAAAATTTTTGGAGGCGTATATTGCAGAAAAATTGCAGTATAACCTTGATCTTCGAATACATTACAAAAGCACATTTAGTTAAAAATAAAAAGAAGTAACAGTTTTCAATTACGTTTTTTCACCAAGATTCACCAAGTTCCGACGATAGCGATATCGCCGCCAGCCTACGCCGGTGCATTTACAGTGCGCGACGTAACACAACATAGCTAGTTAAGGGCAAACGCAACAGGTTTTAGACGACTCGCAACACAGTGGCAAGGTGTCCACCCAATATCGCGAGCCTGGAGCTAATCATGGCGGGGAACACAAGCAAGCACTCGATGAGCGAGCGTCAGGGCGGCCGACGGCAATGGCAGCCAATTTCTGGGCGGTCACAAATCACAGCCGATGTGCAGATAAAACCGACGTTTGCGGTGCATTAGAGGCGTGCGATACACAACCCGACCGAGCCCGTTGCCAACAAGCTTGATCCGTATTGCACACGCGACAAGTACGGCAGAATAATGAATGATGTTCTACTTGTTAAAGAATCAAGCGCTGATTTTTGCCCTGAGTCAGACTGAAAACATTCGGCCCCATATCTGCATGTTTCACAGCAAATGTCTTCTAAAGACGATAGTGTTGTGTATTGAGAGAGTGAAAAAACATCTATTTGATGTTCTGCGCGAGAAAACCGGGGAAGTGTATTCTAGAGGCGCTGCGTTGACTGGATCTGTGCAGCGAGGGCAAACGAGCGCATCGAGGCACGTTAGACACGAGCGCCATCTGGCAGTTATCTTCGAAGGTGAAGCAAGGCGTCCGTGCCTGTCTCAGAGGCGATAAGGTGTAAAATTCAAAGCGATGGGCACGTGCCACCGCCGTGTCGTCTAAGCAAAGCTTTGAAAACGATGCCTCTTTAAGCATGGAGTTGCATTGTCAGCGTGGCCTGACAAACGCTACGGTCCTTAGAAATATTGTATGCCTTCTCTTGTGTACAGATCCACATACGAACTATTGACGTGTTGTTATGGTGCAACAGATATGCGCACTGGTTGCCTTTGTGATTGACAATCCCACAAGTATGAACGCCGAAATTTGAACAATACTTCGGGTGCTGCGGATGGGTTAGCTGTTTGGGGCATCGTTTGGGGCCGTTTGGGGTGTCGCTACGGCGGGCAACCAGACAAACGTGCGAACAGACAGACAGACCAAAACTTTGGCGTCAGAATACATTGAGAAAGACTATCGTCTTTATAGTGTATCTTGTAGGCCTGGTGCCTCATTCGCTGCCATGTTGGTCTTCATTCTAAATCGATGGTGCCATGTGTTAGTTGTGACCATCTTGACTAAGCCAGAGATATACAGTGCTGCATCTTGATGCGTCGAGACCTGCTCCAGGCTTCATGTGTGCGGCGAAAGGTAAACGCAGCAGCACATGCTCATCTAAGCGTACAAACAAAGCATGGCGGCATAATTCTTAGATCATCGAAGTGTCCGAGCTCTACGCAACCCCAACCATCATAAGCAAATTAAGGGAAAGACTGAGTCAGTTGAGAGGAGGATGGCTAGTTTCTACAACTAGCCATCCAAAGTTTCTAAAACTGTTTGAGCACGGCTCGCATCTCCTGCGCGGTTCATTCCTTCGGAGATTGAGTGGTTTGCACGTAGCACACATTCCTCTGGGGTTACTCATCAGCACACAATCTGTTCATTGCGCGCGCCCATTTGGCTCGGTTACACCGTATTCGAGTGATTTTGCTTACAGTGTGCGTTTGGCATGCTGCAGCTGCGGCGAAATGCTGACCGTTCACTACCTTCTCCTAGAGTGTTGGCAGATGAAGTCTCTGCGAAGAAAAAAAAATCACTTTCCTGTGGTACACAAACAGGACGTGCCCCAGCACTCGCAAAGGTTTCTTCATACACAACCAATTTTTTGTCAGAGAGTCTGTTCTAAGTCTTCCAATGTATACCCGCTCATTGCGTGTTATTGGTTCTAAAAACTCGTAGCCCTACATCGCACTTGGAGCCATTGGAGAAATTTATTCAAAAATAGTTCATGCCTGTGCATGCTTGAGTGGAAAAGCCTTGGTGAATCGATTGTACTATTGTTACAAACCTAGCTACCTTTAATTTATCACCCTTTTAGCAGCAGTTGTTTTGGACATGGCAGAGTTCATCAGTCGTTTCCATAATTTTATTAGCTATACATAATTTTACAGACTCCCTTGCGAATGATTTTGGGCCGCTGTAGAGCCATAGTTTATGTGCGATGAATAACTTGATGTCTCAGTGACAAGAAAACTTTTTGCTCTCTTTGGAGCAATATGACTCTTGCGCCCATCGAATCCGTATATAATCAAAATCAACACGACCATCATCACATGACCAGACATTGCTTGCTTAGACCATAGATACACGGATTTCACTGTACACTTTTCTGTACAACCCCGATGCGCGAACAAGCAGATGACATAGTAACTGCACTAGAAAAGGCGTGTCTGATGTCTCCTTGAGTCTTAGATTCCAAACAGGTTTTTGACGGGGACCTGCCCATTATTCTACTATTCTACAAAACTATCTTGACAATGTACCTCAGTTGGGCATGAAGTGGTGCGTGTAATAAGTCTAAAAAACTAATCAGGGCACATGCATTTTACTGGGAAACGAGCACTCCATTACCCAATTTGCAGTGTTAATTCAAACAAGTAATGGAGCTCACATAACTTGATCTATATTTTATCGCTGCCATTTATTGGAACTGTCACATTGATGTTGTTGCCATCAGTGCTTGTCGTGCTTTAAAGTTTCTGCACGAAAATTCAAAAAGTTACCGATGAACTTGAATAAATCTAACAATCGCATTGTTAGATTCATAGTCTGCCGCAAGCACGTGAAATGGCAGTCTAAAAAGAAGTAAAAGTATAGGCTTTTGCTTCCCTGTTCAAACTGTACCAGAAATTTAAGTATTTGAATCACAAAAGAGTGCTTTGATTCTGAACCATCACAGATACACATAGAAGAGTTTCCAATATAGTTCCACGATGAAATACCTCGAACATTTATTCACGGTGGTAGATTGCCAAAATAAGATAAAGGAAACAACCCGTAAAAGAAGCGTTGCAAAGATTATTGCAACCATGTAATTATTAGACCATGCAGGAAAACAACATCACGTGTTGCTTTTAAATCTTCTGTTGGCAAACTTTTGAACTTTTGAAATACACTAAAGGAGTGATTCGGCATCCTTATGTCAGGGTAACAGTTTTTAGGGAATTCATTTTTAAGTTGTGCCCAATTTAACGCTCACCCCAGTTACGACTTCTCTGTTTTAACGTGACAGGGAGCTTCTTGAACGAAAGTTTCGGTATTGGCATTTGAGTCGGCATTGTTAGTCTTCAGCGAAATTTGATCATTTTGTCCCTAACTGAAAAATAGCCATCCAAATGAAATTAAAACGTCTAGTTCAAGTGAGAATCAAACTCAGGCTGTCTGCGTGACAAGCTGCTGTTCGACCACAAAGCAATGACGTTATTTGAAACTGCTTCGGAAACCAACACCATGTGAAGCCATGCAGTGGTGGAGTTTTTCTAGCACGTGGTCGATGCGTAATCTTATGTCATAAGTGAAAACATGTGAATTCCACAAAGTGTTTGAAGACTCACCTATTGCAAAGTGATCCGACGTATCTAATCACCATCACCTGCGAAAACATGGACAAATTGTGTAGTTGCGTACGTTCACGCGTTGCTTTGAGAACCCCTAGATGGTCCTTCGCAAATTAGCATAACATGGAATAATGATGCAGGGGGAACTTGACCAGGGCACTTGCAATATAGCATTGTAGGAAATTTGAGACGACCGATGTCGGCCGCACAGTCACTAGTGTGCTTAGTGTATGGCTGAGGCCCCCATCGACGATAGAAGCTCGGCTAGCGATTGAGAAAGTGTTGCGCACGGGGTCTGATAAAGAGAAGCTAAAACATACCCCAAATGTTTTTCATTATCCACCTCCTGTAATGCCCTGGGTGACGTGCGTACTGTGAGTGTTAAATGCGCGAAAGATGTGGAGTAAAACGAGCGTTTTGTTTGTTAGTATTTTCAGGCAATCCAGGACAGCTTTCGTAATGCGTGGCCACTGCATGAATGAACGACGCCTATCTGTAGCTTATAATTACCATTGTGACCCATTCCAGAAACCTGCTCTGAACTTCAAAGCAAACGAATCTCCATGGACCCGGCCGACGACAAGAACATCAAACAAACAAGAAAGAAAGGTATCACCAGCTTTGATTCGAACGTTTTTCTTATGTGTACGGATTAAAAATTTAAATGCGGCATATATGCAGTATTTATGCTCTAAACTGTACGTCGATACGCCGCTGGGTTGTATGTCAACTGCATGACGAACAATACCACTTGACAAAGAAGATGGGTTATATTCGAGGTGGATAATTTTCCGTGGTAGACGACAACATTTCACATAGGTCAATTCCCAAATGACATTTCATTTACTGAAAGTCTGCCGCACAAAGGTACAAGTCTTTTTTAAATGAGCAACGTAAAGAGGCACCCAGCGGCCTCCAAATTGAAACATTACGAAAACTTTCATATCATTAGTAGCCAGATTTATTGATAATTACTTTCCCTAAAGCATATACGCCAGTTCGTAAAATCACTTCAAGACAATTACAACTTGCTTGGGATGCTCGAGCTGTACATGAGGGGAGAATGGTCTTTCGCAGGTAACTAATCGAGCAAGCGCTGTTTAAATGTGCACCACAATTTAGGGTATCTGGACCCGCAGAGCATGTTCTTTTGCTGCTTGAACAAAATAAACGCTGTAGAGACCGTTATTGGACGCTGGCTGATTGTTTGTTGGGTGATTCCGGAAAAGATCCTATATGCAGGTAAAGACAATCACTCTGCATTATTGGCGTTTTTATGTCTCATAAGGGCAAATTTTGTGTGCATGAAACCCCAATTAATATTTCTGAAAAACGCTTTCAGCTCGCCAAAAAAACACGTGAAGGTGGCGGCTCAGGCTCGCTATTTTCACTCACTTCAGTATTTTTTCTTTGTGGCCTAACTTGACGCGGCCACTAACGCTGAAAAAAAATTGTCAGTTTTAACACAGTTCCAAAGAACTACATCAATTACATCAATAAAATATCGGGCAATGGCAAACACAATCCACTATAAAACAGTTTGTAAGCTTGGTGTTTTTTGGGGTACTTCTTTTTTTCGCAGAGAAACTTGAAAACTAGGTTGGAATATGAAAAGGGGCTATCGCTACATTTCTGAAGACAATTTTTCTACAAACAACCCAAAAAAGTAAAAAAAATCTATTAAAAGCGGCCCATTCAGAAAAGCTCATTTTCAAAATAATAAAGAGAGTACCTTCCGTCTGAATTTCGGCTAAACATTTTAGGAAACACCGCTATGTCTTTAATTCTACCGTTTCAATAATACATTGCCTCATTGGCCTTGTTTGAGAGATAAAACGTGTAAAAATGACGCTTGCGGGATGTTCTCACTTGAGTGCCTTTGATGCTTCTTATCAGCTTGCACCATACGTAAACCTACGCGTTTGATTGTTTCGCTGCAGGAAAATTTAACTCTGATATTCTGTATTGAGAAGAACTGTTTTCTCGGAGTTTATTTGTGTATAGCATGTGAGCGAGTGGACTGCTGCGGCTCTCTAAAGAGCTAATGCGTAAAAAATTTGCTACAACCTCGCCTAGAAGCATGAGCAGAAAGCTTCATGCACACGTTCAAGATATCAACCACGTATTCTTCTTCCTGAAGAAAGGCCTGGTCGACCTCATAGGCAGGTTTTTGCTGAGGCACGCAAAGCAGTGCCAGCTCACTTCTGTCTCGAATATCCGCAGTTTGCAGCCTAGAATTTCAACTTGCGCCTACATTATTCGCTGATCATTACCACTCTAGCCAACCCGAACCCTTGGGTAAGGCGAGTTTTGCCAAACTTGGCTTCCACATGAAATACGCATCTGCTATCTTAATTTGTAACTAAATGGTACAATCAGCAGGCGAATCGTTAGGTAGGTGATCAATAACACTAAGCCTAATCGCAACAACAACAAAGTGCGTGTTGCTCGGTCACGACTTCAAAATGGGAGCCGTACCATTATGACCTGAACTTTTTAAGAGCCGCGACGATCGCGAAAGAATCTTTTTTCGTCGTATTGTAATTACTCTCGGCTTTCGGAAGCGTTCGACTAGCTTAAGCTATATACAACATTTTCAAGGAACCCTGGTTTGGCTTCGTGAGATCAGTGCTGAACTCAACACAGCTAGCATCTGTGTGAACAAACCTGAGGGCCATCGAGTCGTATACAGTGGCGAAAAACTGGGGTACCCATCAGGAACCTACAGTGTTTCATGAACACCCTTCATCGCAGTCAGGTAGCCACAAGGTGAGGGGCCCGTTGGCACCGGGGGGCATTATGAGGAATGATGTTGTGGTGGCAAAATTAGGAATGAGTCTGCAGATGGTAGAACACAGTCCAATGATTCTGCGTAATTCATTGATGGACGTTCATTCAGGGAATTCAGCAATGGCCACGAGTTAGGCTGCGGTCGGGGCGAATTACATTCTTGGATACGACGTAGCCAAGTATTGTCAATCGCATTGAAGAAAACTGGTACTTCAAATTAAGTTGATGACCAGCGTTTTACAAACACGTCGAAAAACGCTGAATTCACCACGGAATCAGAGGTGTCATTATGTTACGACACAATTGATTCTAACGAATGATCATCAGCATGAAGACCACCAGCAACATCAGCAAGACCTCATCCACTGCAGGACAAAGGGATGTTACATGTTGCGCCAATCAACATTCTCCTGTGCTTTATGCTGCTACATTATGCCTGGAAACTTCTGAACCCTTTAGGCGATGATGTCCTATAGAAAAGACACGAAAATATTATGCTGCCAATTGTGGCGTAATGAAGTCAGAAAATGAAAAGGATGTCCAAACGTTTTTTAACACACCTGCAAAAGCATATGTATAATTTTTTCTCGCTGTCTTCTTTAAAACTCTGCAAAGTAGAAAAGAAAAAGGCGGATTGCGATAACGATGACATCTCACTGGTTAACTATTAGATAACTGCTTATCGTATTTTCCTGTTACTTCTAGAATGTCTAACTTGCTACTTGCAAATTGCGTCTGCCCTAACACTCACGTATCGTCCGCAGCAGTATACAATCTTCTTGTCCTGAATGTAGGACACCAGGGCTAAGTGGTTTACAGACCTCTCAATGCATGTTGGCTAATCTAGATGTGTAGCTGTTCTAAAGCTCACGATATCTTGTTATTATAGACAATAAACATGCCGACATAGCTTACATAGTATGAACATGCTGTCTAATAGAG
Source organism: Rhipicephalus microplus (assembly GCF_043290135.1). Lineage (NCBI taxonomy): Eukaryota > Metazoa > Arthropoda > Arachnida > Ixodida > Ixodidae > Rhipicephalus > Rhipicephalus microplus. The sequence continues at coordinate 457,347,725 of NC_134710.1, read as the reverse complement.
AGATAGTACGTAATTAATTTCCATTTGTTTTAAGATAATAATGGTGGGTGGTTGAGCTAGAAGAAAGCGACAATCAAGCGTAGTTCAATCGGCCTGCCCTTGCAAACGTGGGTGGAATTTCGGCGCTGCAAAGCAAGATTCGGTAATTGCTTATGACGTGTGATCTTTTAAAGTGTTCAGTAAGTAGACGGTGGCCATTCAAGTGGAATGAGGAGCTGTGTAGCACGAGCGCAAGACTTGCTATGGGACAGTTTAGGTGCTGTAACTAATACCTAAAGGCTGTGCGTAAGTTTCACAACGATAACTTGCACTAACAGTGGTAAATCAAAAGATGTATTTAAACTCACCATATTTCACTTTATAACCACTAAGCCCTGGTGTCCTTTAATATGCAAGTTCTTCGTAAAATAATGTCACACCCTTAAGGTGTGGTTATATCAGACTAGCGAAACGGCCGCAGGCACACCAAAAGTGTGGCATGTAAATCATGCACATGGCATGCATTCCATATTTTCCCAGTTACGACTCTTATACCAGCAGTAGGTGGGGCCCTCTGTGAGGCACAGAAGGGCAGATTGTGCAAGCCTGGGCAGTCTGGCAAGGGCGTATATTTTTAAAACCAGCATGTCTGCGTGATGTACGCATGTACGTGCTGCGTGTGTGCTCAATCCATCCAAAGCAAGTCACAGTTATTGCAACGTGACTCGGTGTGCTTATTATAGACCTGTTCCTCTAAATATTCTATCAATTATGTTCAACAACCATTCATGTCACACCCTACCAGTACTAGTATATATCAACTTGACGGAACGGCCATGAGCGCCTCAAAACCATGTAATTTAACACGTGTTGTAGGTGGCGTGGTTCAAAATAAGGGCTGCGGGTTCAGTCGCTGCCAGCAGCAACTTCTTTTTTTGTCTACTTCATTTTCGTCAGATATGTGTTACAATTGATAAAATACATTTAGAGCAGTACAAATGACATTTCCTACATCTTTGTTGGTAAAGTCAAAGCCCTTATGTTTATTTTATTGCTAGTGCAAACGGGAGCTGTCGGTTCACCTAATGTTCAGGAAGTGGCGTGATGTGACGCTACTTGGGAGGTGGGGCTGCTTGCGCCGCAGGTGTGGCCGAGTGCTTTTTCACGGTAATGTGATAGACTTGTACCCCTCTCCACTAGTGTACGTCTGTCAGACTTGTTCCTTCGCGCTTCTTTTTTGTCGCTGGAAGCAGTGCCGCTGCCACCTGACAGCGCGTTTAAAGGGCCAATCAGCAGGCTCTCAAATACAAAAATTAGATAACGAGCAAAATATTATTTTCTTATATATATTTTATTTATCTTTTTCGTCTTGCACACTTCTATGACGCACACAGTAGTCCCCGTGACGTCTATTGCGTACATGCTCTTGATTGGTTCATGTACGCAAATATGAATTTGACTTGTCTCCTGCACTGTTTTACCATGCAGCTGCCCATCCGTTTTTTCTTTCTTGTCCCTCATGACTATTGTGTATTTTCAACCAATCGAACTTCATTTTCTTTGTTCGTAGCTGTGCAAGCGGCAAGAACAGCATGTACCTAAGAAGCGCCAAATCCTGATAGGCTCTTGTGCTTAGTGCTAGCATTGCTTACGTGCTTTTAAAAATAAGGGGGGGGGGAGCATTGCATGTGTGAAGGAGAGGAGAAAATAACCTCCTCGTCTTTGAACGCGAGGTAGTCTTTTAAAGTCAGCGCATGCAGTGCCGTCACAGTGACGCTTCACCATTGGTTGCCCGTATTGAGCCACGAACGCCGACCAGCTATCTCAAAATACCATGTCTTTTACAGAGCAAGCGTGACCGCCAACATTGTGAGCGCGAGGCATGCAAGACGCTGCCACTCAGGTCGGCAAACAACTGAACAAAAATTGCTACATATTGTTACTTGTAAATAACAGCCGACAGTTTGCAGCCCAACACAGCTAACAGACAAGGTCAACCTCTTCACTTCCAGGCTGAGGCACACTAAGCACTGTTGCCATCAGCCGAAATCCCGGTAGGGCCAGTTCACGCTAGCGGCAAGCATGCCTCGCCGTTTGACATTTGACGTTCTCCAGCAGCTGTGCGCGGCTGTTTCCTTCGCACACATCTGCTGTTATTCGCCGTTCGGAAAATGGGTCCAACACCCCTTTTTGTGCTGTTTGCCGGAGAGTGGTTTAGTCGATCAGCGACGAAGGAGTTCCATGGCTGAGCCGCGTCGTCTGCTTTCGCCTCTACGCATTGTCTGCGCCTGCCGCGGGACATTTCGAGCGTCTTTCTTTTGCTCCACGGTATTCACGCTGTGTCGCACGTGTTCTTACAGACTACGTTACAGCAGCGAATAGAGCATTTTCACCAGTCTGGTATTTTGAAAGGCGCACAGCAATTGAAAATCACGTCCGAAAATCCAACATTTGGCGAAGTCGCACCAGCTATCCAGCGTTAGCAACAACAAACAAACGGGTAATGTGTGCCCTGCGAATTTCTGAAAGGCTTTTTCAGGCCTAGAGCATCAATTATTTAAATATGGTTCGCAAAAACAGACCCGAACTAATTCGAGTACTGTGTTGTCGAAGCTAAGTGACATGAGTCTAAAGCAAATGGAAGCATCAGTTTGGAGCTTACGGGTTACAGAGCACACGGCGGCCGCTTCATAGATTCGAGGCGGCTGACAACTGCATTTGGAAGGGCAGCCATGTTTGTCGGAGGAGCTCTCCGTGCAATTAGAACAGCTCTTCTGCAGGCAGCACCGGCCACTGGTCTACGGCACTGCGTGCGTCATTACGTCGGGCTTGCCGCTAACGTGAACCAGCCCTAACACAACTTCTGGCGACAAAAGCACCGACCCGGTGAGCTGACAGTGCCACAGTGGGAGCAGTGTAGAAGTGCTCAAGCCTTGAGACATGAATGAGGTCCCGAAACAACAGAGCAGAAGGGGTTGATGGATCACCAGGAACAGTTTCATATGTAGGATCTGTCACTCGTCGATGCACGCGGTACGGGCCCGCGAAGCGAGAAAGAAGCCTCTCTGAAAGGCCTTGACGTCGCGTAGGCGACCAAAAAAGAACGAGGGAGCCCGTCGGTAATTGTTCGTCGCTATGCTGCTCACCGTCACAATGCTTGTGCTTGTCTTGGGAAGTTGTTATTCTGCTGTGGGCAAGCTGACGAACATGGTCAGCACGGGCAATAGTTTTGCGTGCCGATTCAGAGGTAGACTGCGCAGCGGCCGGTGGGAACGTATTCAACGGCAATGTTGGTTCACGACGAATTAAAAGGCGAAATGGGGAGCATTAAGCAGTGTTATGACGGGACTAACTGTATGCGAACGTCACGTGGGGTAGTGCTAGGGCCCAGTCATCGCAGTCGGCTGAGACTTATTTCAATAGCATGTCCGTCAGGGTGTGATTTAAGCGTTCTGTAAGCTCGTTTGTCGGGGAGTGGTACAATGTCGTGAGCTTATGTTGGGTAGAGCAGGAAACCACTTTAGAAAGAAACGTACGGCTTCGGTCTGGCTGCAGTTGAGGTGGGATTTATGTGCAATAAAAATACATCGCGTAGTAGAAAATCTGCGACGCCTGTAGCGCAGCTTGTTGGCATGGCTGGTGTAACTGCATAGCAGGTCGCGTAATCTGTAGCAACCGCTATCCACTTGTTTTCCGAGGTGGATGTTAGGAAGGGACCAAGAAGGCACAAACCGACAAAGAAAAAGGACTCCGATGGGATGTAAATAGCCTGAAGATTCCCGGCAGGGACTCCCGACGACTTCCTGTGGCACTGGAAAATTTCGCAAGCGCTGACATAATGGCATACAAAGCGCGAAAGGCTAGGTTAGTAGAAGTGGTGGGGCACACGGTTGTATGTGCGAGAGAGACCAGGGTGACCCGTGGTTGGCGTGTCATGGAACTTGCGAAGGATTGTGGAGCGCAGGTGCTTTGGTGTGACCGGAAGTAGGTCGTGACCGGTGCCCGATAAATTGCGCCGATATAAGCTGTAGTCCTTTGAGGTGAAGATGCGAACAGAAGCGTCGTATGGGGGGGGGGATTTGAGATGTTGTATTAAGCGACTGATATCCGGTCGCGACGCTGCTCGTCACCGAGATGAAGCAACTGGGAGATCGAAAGGACACAATCAACATAATCAGTGCTCGTAGAGTCCAAGTCAGCCACAGGGTAGCGTGAAGGGGAATCCACATCTTTGTGTAGTCTTCCTGACTTGTGCACTACGGTGTAAGAATACTCTTGGAGGCGGAGCGCCTATCGAGTGGGACTACCTGTGGGATCTTTCAGGGAGGTGAGCCAGCAAACAGTGTAGTTGGCGGTAAGAGCTATAAATGGTTGGCCGTACAAGTAGCGGCGAAATTTCGGTACTGCTCACACCAGGACAAAGGATTCGCGCTCTGTGATATATTAATTCCGCTCTGGAAGGTGGGAGGACAGCAGCCTGCTGGCATGAGCTATCACGCGATTCTTCCCACGTTGTCACTGAGCCAACACAGCGCCTATTTCATAACCACTGGCATCAGTGGGGACTTTGGTCGCTGCAGTAGGCTTGAAGTGAGGCAAAAGAGGAGAAGTGACCAAAGTGGGGAGATTGGAGAAAGCTGCTGCTTGCGAGGGGCCCAACTTAAAGCTCACGTCTGGTTTCAATAAATTTGTTGGGAGCCGAGCTATTTCCAGAAAGGTCTTGATGGACCGGCGAAAGTAGGAGTAGAGCCCCACAAAGCTGCGGACATCTTTGGCGGTTTTCAAGACAGGCAAGTCCTTCACAGCCCGAACTTTTTTGGGTCAGACTGTACGCCATTAGCGTCAATATTATGCCCAAATATTGTACTGTGCGGCGACCGAACTGGCACTCAGTTGCAGTCCAGCGAGACGCAATAGATCCAGAATTTCGCATTCTCTCAAAGGGTGCTTCAAAAGTGGCAGCAAACACAAATATGCTAGCCAAAAACAGAGACATGTACACCACTTTAATCCATGGAGCAGAGAGCCTATCATTCGTTCGAAGGTGGCAGGGCCACTACATAAGTCGACAGGCATGACCTTGAATTGGCAGATGCCATCAGGCCTTACAAAAACCGTTTTTTCTCGGTCCATGGGTCTGCAACTAAACAGAACGAAGGTCAGTAGAAGAAAAGTAGGCAGCATCATGTAGGCATTCAAGGGCGTCGTCAATTCACGGCAGAGGGTAGGCGTCTTTTTTAGTGATGTTTATAAGAGAGTGGTAGTTCACACAATATTGCCACGATACGCCATTCTTTTTAACTGAAACCACCTAGAATGCCCAGACTCTGGAGGATCGTTCAATAAATTCATTAATGTCCTTCGCTAGCATCTTGTTCACCTCCTTCTGGATGACGCACCGCTCAGAAGCAGACACTCTGTAGCGGCGGCGCTGAACAGGGTTCGCATGACCTGTGTGTATGCGATGCTAGACAAAGGACGTCTGCCCTAAAGGTTGGTGGCCGAAGTCGAAAATAATCTGGTAGGTCTCGAGAAGGCGCTAGAGGGCTTAAACCTGCCAAGGCAGAAGTTCAGTGACGATCATGTCTACAAATTGACGGCTATGCCAATCTGCTGAGAGTGGGGTGCGGTGTGGTGAAAGAAGGATGTCTAAGGCAAAAACATCGGTTGGTGAATCAAAAAACGGACAAAGGTGGGCTAACGAAACACCTTGTGAAAACACTCAATCCATGAAGCTGAAATTGAGAAGGGGTAGACAAGTTTTGTTATCTGTGATGCTGAGCACCGCGTAGGGACTGCAACATTATGCGCAAGAAGTACGTCGGTCAGAGGCGTAGCGTAATAGTCTCATCGGGGACAGTTGGTGAGTACAAGAAATTGTCGTACGTTACAAATTCGGAGGGCAGCTGAACAAAGTCGCTGCATTGTAATCAGCATGCAGATTGGTACGGGGCGTCACTGATTTGTGGCCGTTCAAAGCGGAGCCCGTCAGTGGAGCAATCAGAGCAGAATTGGCGGCAAGACAATTGAGGCCTTGTATGAGGTCATATGGACATGTAGCAAGGACGGTAAAAAGGACGACCATTTGATGACCGGCTACGGTAAGTTGAGTGTACACATACCGACGACAGGGACTGTTGCGCCATCCGCTACCTGCACTACACTGGTCAAGGGGGACGTCAGCACCTTCTTCTTTCAACGACGAAATTACAAACTCATAATAGAGACGTGAGCACTCGTATCAATCAAAGCTTCAACAGGTGTGTCATCAACATAAGCTTAAAGGGTGTTCCGGTTTAAGCGTAAGGGCAACAGAGGACGTTCGGGTAAGGTCGACAGGGCAGCTTTACCTCCAGAAGCTGCGCAGCTTAGTTTTCCGAGAACATATGGTGATTAAACGACGGCAAGGAAGAGTGGCGACGGGTATTGGAACGAGAATGGCAGCTTTTAGGTGGCGGCAACGACCGGGGCAGGGCGGCCGTAGTCCTAAAAAGCAGGAAATGCTGAAGACTGAGAGCTGGTCGGATAACGGCGGTTCAATGGTCGGAATGAATTACTGTAAGTGGGGTACGGACCAGGAGGCGTCGATGGCCACTGGCTGCGGCGATATTGAGCAATGAAATAATACTGATTGTTGGCCTAGTTGGTATTAAGCAGGTACAAAACTGCGCGTGAGCTGATGGAAGCCTATTACATTAAAAAGAAAGGTGAAAGGTGTATCAGCGAACCGTCGGTGACGTTGTATGCTTCGGAGACAAGATTGTTTGATTGTTGGATAGCGTAAGGCTGTATGAAGACTGCGCATGTCTATATTTTCGTACTTAAGTCTGGGTCTGCACCTAGTCTGCTTTAGTTGGAAGTGCCGCCTGTGCTTGTCGTTTGAGTGTTCCTTTTCTTGTGTGTGTCTCTTTTGCGGCCAAATCATGCCATTAAGTAAATACCAACTAGGCCAACAATCAGTATTATTACAATATATTTCTAGTGCAACTGGCCTCTCTTCGTGTGTGTCTTCTCCGGACTTCCTATCAAGCGTCGACATCATTGTCAGTTCCATTGTTGCAACTACCTGCCGTGCAAGATACATCGGTTTCTGCATACGCAAAGGACTTACGCCACCTGAAGTAAGTTCCCTCTTTGGCCATGTTGCTTCTTCTAAGGGCCATAATGCCCGGCTGTGCAAAATTCTGCGTTCAGAATTGTGGAGACAAGTACGCTTACTTCACGACTGGCTACGCATTGTGCACCTGAAGAATGATGTTTCATGGGTAGCGGAAGAGAAGTTAAGAACCTCCAGACGCATCATCCATCATATGACGGAATACTGGTGGAAACAAATCATTGGACAATGTTGTAAAATTAACAAGGACAGTAAATCAACGACGAAGTCATCAAATGTGGTAATGTTAGGAAACGTGAGCCTACCGGAGGACTCGGCAACGCTTCTTTCCAAGGGACCCAAGTATTGCATCGATGCCAGTGTTCCTGTGCATGAACTAGCGGCACTTAACAGATATGTGGCTAGTAAAGCCTCAGAAGAGGATAAGGAGAGGTGTCTGTTAGATGGTGTAGATAGCCTGAAAAAATGTGTTTCTGGTACCAGGCAGAGTCATAAAACTGAGGTTATGCGAAAGACAGTAGCGTTGTGTAGGGAAAAGAATATTGTCATATTGGAAGCTGACAAAGAAGGGTGTTTTGTAGTGCTTCCACGAGAAATGTTTAATTTGAAGGCAGCAGAGGCTATAAGAAAGAATTTTGTTCAGATTAAGAAGTCTGAATCAAAGGTTAAGAGTAAGGTTTCCAAGCTATGTAAAGACCTCAAGTTGCAAAAGTTAGCAACAGATATTAGAAAAATGAAAGCTACGGCATTAAACGTATTCTTCAGCGCAAAAACACACAAAGTTGAAGTACCCTTTAGAAGTATAGTGAGTGAACGGGACACATGGCAGCTTTTACTTAGTAAGCACTTACAGAAGGTGCTGAAGTGCGTTAAGATTAAGGACCCCTTCTTCACTAGCAGTTCAAAAGACATAGTGCAGTTCTTGAGAGATAATGAGCACTCGCTCAACAATGGCTTCTCAGTAGATGTGGAAGATCTTTTTTATTCAATTCCACATGATGAACTCTTCTTTGCGGTGAGATCCTGCATAGAAGAAAGTGGCGCCATACCCTTTCAAAATGCGGCTGGTGTAACGATAGACGACTTTTTAACTCTGTTAGAAGCCTACCTACGTAGCACTTTTATATCTTTCGACAAGCAGCTTTTTCTGCAGAAACGCGGCATTTGCATTGGATCCTGTATTGCTCCGTTGCTGTGCAACATATTTTTATCTAGTATTGACCGGTCGCTCGATGAAGCTTTTAATCTGCATAGCGCCTTGAACGTTGCCAAAGTTTTTAGGTATATGGATGACTTTTTAATTCTTTTTAACAGACAAGGCTCCTTGACGCGCTGCGATGACATTTTAAATATTTTTAGGCTTCACGGAAAAGGACTCGTTTTTACACAAGAACTGCCGCAAAGTAACACCCTGCAATTTTTAGATCTCCGCTTAACTTTCCATGACGGGCAAACGTGTTGGCAATATTTTCCTCGCGCCAAGAAAGGTGTAATGCCGTATGACTCTTGCCAATCGAAAATAGTTAAGCGTGGTATAGCTACGCTCTGCCTGGGATCTACTCTCGAGAAATCGTGCACGCACATGACGCAGGCATCATTCGGAAACCAGATCCAGCGTCTTTTAGCTGCGAATTTCCCTGACTCGCTATTGACAGCTGTCTCCGAAGCGCTTTTGCGGAAAGCTAAGGGTGATGGTACTAGAGCTGCCACGGGGGAACAAAGAACCGAAACCGTAAGACCTGCAGTGATTCCTTATGTTCATAAGGTCTCCCACAACCTGAAAAAGGTAGCAGGCCGGTATGGGGTACCTGTCGCCTTCTCTGCGCCCATAAAGCTGGCTCAGCTGTGCCCGAGAACTGCTCGGGAGGTGGAGGCGAGCCGTCAAGGGTGCGGCAAAAAACACGCCACGATGTACGGGAGATGTGCAAAAGGCGTTGTTTATGAGATTCCCTTTTCGTGTGGCAACTCGTACATCGGGATTACCGGGCGCTGCATCAATGAACGAGTTAGGGAGCACGAATTAAATTTAATGAACGATGGCTTGGCGCATTTGCCTATGCACTGTAAAGCCTGTGGGTGTGTACCACGTTTTAATGAGTTTAAGATTCTGGGTAGAAGCAGGTACAAAACTGCGCGTGAGCTGATGGAAGCCTATTACATTAAAAAGAAAGGTGAAAGGTGTATCAGCGAACCGTCGGTGACGTTGTATGCTTCGGAGACAAGATTGTTTGATTGTTGGATAGCGTAAGGCTGTATGAAGACTGCGCATGTCTATATTTTCGTACTTAAGTCTGGGTCTGCACCTAGTCTGCTTTAGTTGGAAGTGCCGCCTGTGCTTGTCGTTTGAGTGTTCCTTTTCTTGTGTGTGTCTCTTTTGCGGCCAAATCATGCCATTGAGCAATGAGTCGCGCGCAACAACAGCGGAAGAATATTCGCTTACTATAAGCTGTTCTTCATTAGGATGGTCTCCTGGTTCAAAAAGAAAACGAACGGTGGCGTGTCATGTCGACAGAAGCTATCGAGGGATCAGAATTATCCATTGCGCATACAGTAAACAGGAGACCCAGGTTAGTAAATTCCTGGCGCAAAACAGCCTGGAATAAGAAAACAGCTGGCGTCGAGATGTCGGGCAACGTCAGTTTGTTGGCAGCCGGATAAGTGGCCTCGAGCTCACGTTTGACAATGTGCGTCTTGTCTTCGGTTATAGACAGCTGACAAGGGGTGCCTTCACAAGACGAAGTTGCAGCAAAGTTGGGTAGGTGGTGAAACTTGTGCAAAATACGTCGGATCTTCGCTCGCTCGAGACGGCAGCACTCTTTAATTATGGTGTTGATGGTCGTTGCGCTTGTAAAGACAAGTATATTGAACGCATTGTCAGCGATACTTTTCAACATGTGCGATATCTTTTCAGCCTGAGCCATGTTGGGATCGGCCTTTTGACACAAAGCTAACATATCTTGAATATAAGTCAAGCGGCGCTTGCTTGACGCCTGTGTTCGTACAGCCAATTGCTTTCGAGCAACAAGCTGTTCACCAAACGGGCTGCCAAAAAGGTCACGGTGACTTTGTTTAGATTTCCAAGCTTGTAAATTCGTGCTCATGGGTCTCGAACTAAATACGAGGTATTTTGTCAAGATAGAATATGACATATATTCGCGAACGTAATCGTTTGGTCCGAGCCATATTGCTTGCTGACGCCCTCGTACATACTGAGCCACTTCTCCAGATTCCCGTTGTTTTCTCCAGTAAAGGTACCGAGATAGCGGGGTTGCGTTCAAGCGACGTACCAGGTTGCTGTCAATGCCGAGGTTAGTGGTGAAGGCTTTTCTTAACCCAGAGCCGTGGTAGCAAACTGAAGGATGCGTCCACTGCGTGGCTTCTTCGCTAAAAGTGTACGCAGCACATCCACCAAAGTGTTGTGTGGAAATAGCAGCAGACGGTCCACCGCCGCAACACAGCTCACACGCGACGTCCACCTCTTCACTTCGTCTGAAGCGCATTTCAGGGTATGTCCTACTATGCCCTGTTACCGTCAGCCAAAACCATGTAACAATATCACTTTCGTTGTGAGGCACTGAATGACGGGTTCTCTCTTCGTTGATCGCAAAGCACACGCGAAGGCTATGCGATAGGCGAGAACAGTATAAACCTAAAGAAGATGGTGCTTTATTTTCTTTTTTGCCCCGCCGTGGTGGTCTAGTTGTCATGGTGCTCGTCTGCTTACCCCAAAGTCTTGGGATGGCATAGGAAAGACATGCTCAAGTTTGCGTAGCGCCATTCGCTGCCCTAGCAGAGAGAGGACAAAGCTCCGCTTGCTCGGACGGGCAACGCTTGCTTGGTTCTTCCATTGCATGCTCAAAAATTGTGTTCCTGGCGGTTTTATCTTGCATTTCGCACAAAATTAACACCGCTCTTATGTCATCCTCGAAAGCAGGCACGCAGCCCTGTTGCATTGTGAATTGCTACAAAGGATTGAAAATGATGAAAGCTGAAAACTGCCTGTAAAGTTCTGTCGTATTCAAGGCAAGCAGTGTGAGAAGCAATGACGTCAAGAGTGCGTTATGGCAGTTCGTCGATACATCCGTGGTCTCATCATTTTGAAGAATATTTTGTCATGCACAGTATTACCAACTATTCATGGGAAGAAACGTGATGACCGGACTTATAAGAAAACGACAGCAAATAGGCAACTGCTGTACATTACAAGTTTGGGCACTGGCTTAACGAGACAACTATTTGTAATGCGAAAGCGGCGGAGCTTGCAAGCTCAGTACACCACAGTTAAAATAATGTATCGTGAGCCCTGCAAATGTTTTCCTCTGCTTTTGGCTGCAGACTTATCGTAGCCGATTAGTGTAAACAGAATAATGCTGCGTTTTTATGCCGAGCGTTTACATGTACAGGCCTTGCAAACAACACGTACACATAAGTTATCAGGCTGAGGCATCGCTATGCTAGAATATAAGTCATGAGTTCCGATTCCGCACACTCGAGCTACATTTACATGGGAGCAAAATGAAGCAACACTGTGCTTAGATTTAGGTGCAAGGATGGCAGAGAGGGCGTGTAGGTTTTCCATATTTCAAGCGTACGGTGGGATGACGCTCCGTTTAAACAGAAGTGGCGCTCACTGTGTGCGCATTTGCTGTCCGTTATCGTCATCGCGCGTTGCGATTCAAACAGATTAAGGTGCACGTTAATAAAACCCAGGTGACCGGAAATAATATGAAGTGTGAGACCACAGCGTACCTAGCAACTAATGATATCTTGGTTTTGGTACGTACAACATATCCTTGCAAGCGCCTGAGCCCCGGGCGATGTACAGCTGCCGCTGTTAGATGAGCTAATGAAAGCTAATGAAATAATCAACGCGGCAATAACATTTTCGATGGTTTCGTGACATTAAACGTGGTTATCAGGAGCATATGATGTGGGCCATGGGCTGAAAAGAGAGGAAGAAGAGGCGGAATAGAACAGCTTCCCCGACGAACGGGTGTTGTGTCTGTCTCGCTTAATACAATAGCGCAGCCGTTCAACGAGCCTGTGTGCGACGACCTGCGTGAACAAACCGTCCTACGGAGTGGACGCACTCTCCAGTGGCCCGCAGCTCCTGCTACCGTGGCCATGGCATCCGACCTGGCCACCGCGGGTACCAAAGCCAGCGCGCTGCCTGCAGGCGTCCTTGCCAAACCACAAGGTGACTCCACTGACTTGGCTTCGCAAACCGTCTCCTTGCCCAAGGATTCCGTACACGCTCCCTTGAACTTCGCCTCAGGTACCATCCCAGGAGCAATGTCAGTACCGTCGCCAGAAGACAGGCACAATTCCTCGCCTGTAGCCGCCAGTGAACTCTGCACGGTTCTGAAGGCCATCGCTACTTTGAGCCAGCGTCTTGCAGACGCCACTGTCACCTTCTCAGCAGCCTGTGCACGCACCAAGTTGCCTCCTCCGTCTATGGCAGAAATTCTTGACTTTACTGGTGTTGATCAAGACCGAATCGTCTGGCTGGATGAAATCTATTCGTTGGCCCGTCGACATACATGGACTGACGACGTGACGCTATCGCTAGCCGTAAGCCGACTGCGCGAGTCCGCCAAAGCATGGCATCAATACGATGACTGCAAGTACAAATCCTGGAGTGACTGGACTACAGCCTTCGGTACGTCGTTCCCACCACTTCCATCCACAAATGACGACAATTTCATGCGCATACGATCGCATCGGCAGGCTCCATCGGAAGACGCCCGTAAATACGTCTACGATAAGCTCAGGCTTCTCGACAAACATGGCATTACATGGATCTCTCTGGCTTCCCACCAGTATGTCGTTGATGGCTTGGCTGATGCTACCCATGCTGCCATCTTATCTTGCCAGTTACCTGAACCGTCACCCCAGGTTTTCGCTCAAAAGGCAGCTGAACTTCAGCAGAACTCTCGTCGTCGGCTTAGCTTGGACACATTACTGACTGTCCGTTCGACTTACGCCTTCACACGACACGGATGCTTCAAGGGTGGTCGCATTGGCCACAACGCCAAGGAGTGTCGTCAACCTTTCGAGACCCAGATTCACTACCAAGCTTGTCAAACTCCTCGGATGTCCATTCATGTTGAGAGAATTCGTGACCTATCTGCTCTGGCGGATACCGGTGCGGAACGAACGGCGCTACACCGACGTCATGCTCCGGACACTATCTGACCGTGGACGAAACCTCCCCTCTGCGGACTTGGAGGAACTGCTATGTCAGTCAGAATGCTCGACATTTCAGTCCGGACGGCAGCGGGAACTAAAGGTCTTCCAGCCATTTCAGTCTTTGCAGACCTGCCTGCCGACATGATCTTTGGTGCTGAGTTCTTGTTGTCTGATGACACTGAGCTCACCATACATCCCGGCCACGTCGAGCTCCGGTTTTTGACAGCTGGGACTACCACCACAACCCTGCCACCGCCGACAGGTGAGCCGTCCACTCCGCCTACCTAGTCTTCTATATTAGCTCGCCATCAGCCAGTATTCGCTAGCAATACAGCAGAACTGCCAGGCACTAATTTGCTGCTCCATCGCAGACCAGCGGGAGATCATCCGCCAATATGCGTGCCACTGCGACGATACGCTGAACGAGAACGAGCAGTGATCGCAGAACAAGTAGATGAAATTCTTGCCGCGGGCATTATTAGGCCGTCAACAAGTCCGTGGGCAGCGCCATCTGTCCTTGTTCGCAAGAAAAACGAATCACTACGCTTCTGCGTGGACTACAGGCAGCTCAATAAGTGTACAATGCCTGACTCCTACCCTTTACCCCACATTGATGACGCTGTTGATACAGTACGTCACTGCAAGTTCTTTTCGTTGCTTGATTTACGCGCAGGGTACTGGCAGATTAACGTCACGGAGGAAGATAGATATAAAGCGGCCTTTCACACACCTTTCGGTTTGTATGAATTCAACCGCATGCCGCTTGGACTAAGAACGGCTCCTAGCACTTTTCAGCGTGCGATGAATTCAGTGCTCAGACCATTGAAAAACCAAGCCTTTGTGGTGTACTTAGGCGACATCCTGGTCGTTGGCAGGACGGAGGATGAATACCTTCGCAATTTCGACGAAGTACTACACAGACACCATGCACCAGGGTTTCGTTTGAACCAAGAGAAATGACAGTTTGGGGTGTCCAAGATTTTGTACCTGGGACATAATATAACTCCTGTCGGCATTCAGCCACTCCCGGAGCGAATAGCTGCCGTGTCGCAGTATTCGAGACTAACCTGCTTGAAGCAGGTTCAGTCATTTCTGGTATGGCGTCATATTTGCGAAGGTTTATTCCTCACTTCGCTTCGATCACTGCTCCCTTGAGCGGTATTCTAAAGAAGACGCGCGGTTTGAAGAGGGCGGCTAACAATAAAATGCTTTTCGAGCTATAAAACAAAAGCCCACTTGTTGCCCCATAATAAGTCACTTCAATGAAGACTGGTCCACAAAGTTCACACTAACACAGCTCCTAGGCCGCAAAATCGGCCTAGGAGCTGTGTTAGTGCAGCGTGATCCCGATGGCGTGGAACACGTGGTCGCTTATGCCAGCCGAAAACTTTCAGACACCGAGCGCCACTATCACTCCAACGAGCTTGAATGTCTTGCAGCGATGTGAAGCGTCGATGATAAGTTTCGACATTATCTTTTCGGGCGTAAATTCACTGTTGTGACTGCAAATGCTGCTATAGCATGGATGTTCTCCAAGCAGCAACTTAATCACAAATTTTCCCGGTGGTTAATTACACTGCAAGAGTACGATTTCGACATGCGCCACCACGCCGGTGGGCTAAACAACGTCGCCGACGCACTCTCACGGAACCCCCTTGTCTTCGCGCAACAAACCATGCATACCCACATTTTTTTCGCCCAAATGAATATATCCTGAGCCCAACAGGAGGATAAAGATTTGGCATCCATTATTGCATCTATCACTGACAAGGGAAATCACAGTACTTTTGTGGTCCGCAATGCCGCATTGTACCGGTGGCACTGGCGAGCGGACCGATCCGAAGAACGTTACCTCCTGGTGATCCCGAAATCCCACAGGTGAGAAATACTACGAGTCATTTATGACTCCCCAAAAAGCGGACACGCCGGCCAACGAGCCACACTCCAGAAACTACACGAACGTTTTTGGTGGCCGAAGATGCAAAGTAGCGTCCGTTCTTATGTCGCCAGTTGCAAAATCTGCCAGCAGTTTAAGCGACTGCCTGGGTGTCAACCTTGCTTACTAACGCCAATCCAGATACCCGAAACAATTTTCCACACGATTGGCTTTGATTACATGGGTCCTCTACCCACCACCACTGCGGGAAATCGTTACGTCATGGTAGCAGTAGACTGCCTGTTAAGATACGTAGAAGTGGAGGCCGTGCAATCTCTTGCATCGATTTACCTAATCGACTTCCTCAAGCCCCCATTAGAATGAAGACATGGCTTACCAAAAAAGTTAATATCTGATTGGGCTACAACGTTTCTTAGCGGGCAACTGAAAAAGTATCTTTGCACGGCAGGCGTGCAGCACCACTTCTGAATCCGCGTTTCATCCTCAAGCAAACGGCCTTACTGAGAGAACCAACCATAACATCCAGGCACGACTCGCTCCATATACGAAGGCAGGGAAAAGAGGAGAGGCCGACTGGGACGTCCACCTTCCGTCAGCCGCTTTCGCGATTAACACGGCGCTGCAGACGTCTACCGGGGAAACGCCCTACGAAATCGTTTATGGGAAACTACCAAAGCCGAAAGCGGTCCTCAGTCTGGATGCTCCCATTATAATTCCACGTGCCAACGATCGCAAAGCGGCCTGTCAGAAGATCCGATCTAAGGTGATCAAGAAAGCCACCCACGCACAAGAAAATCAAAAGCACCACTATGACAGACGCCGTAGACCTGCCCCTGCTTACAACATCGGTGACGAGGTCTGCGTGCAAAGAGGCACAAGCGGGCCTGGCAAGAAGCTACTTCCTAAGTTCGACGGGCCATTCATAATTACTCAGCGTGTAGGAAAAAATACCTGGCGTGTGAACACCTCAGATGCGAACTTCACTCTCGATAAACGCAAAAGAAACAACATTGCCGTGCATGTGTCGCACTTGAAAAAAGCAGTCAGACCGCTGCAGGTGCAATTAACTGTAATTTCTTTTTTTTTTCATTGTTAGGTCCACAGTGTGGCCGATTATAACGAAGAGCGGCGCCGCAGCTGTGGGCCATGGGCTGAAAGCGGGGAAGAAGAGGTGGAATAGAACAGCTTGCCCAACGAACGGGTGTTGTATCTGTATCGCTTACTACAATATATATATATATATATATATATATATATATATATGGGAAAAAATGTATACTTAAGGGCTCGTTTTTCCGTGTTTTAACACAATAATAATGAGATCTAACAGACAGTAATGCCAAGAAATGTACAGGGGAAGTTATTAGAACCAATGGAATGTAAATAAGAAGAAAGAAAAGTGAATGAAAAAATAACCAGCCGTGAGCAGAAATCAAACATACGACCTTCGAATAACGCGTTCGATGCCACACACACACACACACACAGACACACACACACACACACACACACACACATATATATATATATATATATATATATATATATATATATATATATATATATATATATATATAGCAATCCACACGAGAATGGTGTGGTGGAATGGTAGAGAAGGAGAAAGACGAAGACCAATAAATGGTTCATCGTACAGCCATCACGTCTCCTGCGTCACACTAGTCGACAGGATCTACTGTGCCCTTCATCACGGCCAGATCCAAGAAAGTCATCAACATCCCGAAGTTTTCGGAAGCATCTACGGACGTCCCCTTTGACAAGTGGAGCCGGCTTTTTGATGTGAGGACTGCGGCCGCCGCATGGACGGAGCGAGACAAGCTGTGCTACTTTTCCGATTACCTTGAAGGTGAGGCTTTCCGATTGTTTCTCACCGAGGTTTTTAACACAGACGAGTCTTGGGAGAGCTTATAAGAACGCATGAAGGAACCTTTTACGAGCGGCGTCGCGGATCCTTTTCGCCAATTCATTCATTGCCGGTTGCGAAAAGGCCAGAGCTTGAAGGAATACTGTAATGAAAAAAATGTCTCTTGGACGCCTCGCCGACCTAAAGGACACGCACCTAATATCAGGGCTCAATGACGGCCTTACTGCGCATATGGAGATGGCGCTTGCTGGGCTTACCTCGTCTACACCAGAGGCATGGCTTACAGCTGCACTTCGTGTAGAGTCAACCATGCAGAGAGTGAAGTGACATCGCTTTCCACCAGCTTGGAATACACAGATTAACGTAACTAGTGACAGAACTAGTCAGCGTCCAAATAAGTTTCCAGTATGAACACCCGTGCGTGATTGCAAACACTGAGCGATGGATGGCTTACCCCGACAGATGCACTGGCATAATGAATGACCACGACGCGCAAGCATTTCGCCCTCTCCACCAACCAGGGAAACGAGGAGGGTGACCCTGAGTTCATGTAATTCAGTTTGATGCCCTCAATAACGGGTACCTTGTCAGCGCTACACTTGATACCGGAGCTACGATTACCACTTATCAGCGACGCAGTGCTGAAGGCACTTCACCTGCAAATAATGAGGAATTTATGCATCTCAGTTCAACAAGTCACATCATCTACTAAAACTTTGGGTCACGTTAATCTAAAGATACAGATAGGAAAAGTTACAAGAGAAATTCAGACTCATGTTCTACAAGGCATGAAGAGCAACTTACTTCTTGGCTTAGATAGCGCTTGCCTCTTGAACTTGTCGCTGGACCTTGACACCATGACTCTACGCCAAGGGAAAGACATCCTCCATTCTCGTACACAAAACCACACCATGGCTAACATGGGTGCGTTTTTCCAAGGTGTTGAAGTTTGCTATGTACTACATCTAAATAAAACTCAACAGTTGGCATTGAAGCAGCTTATCCACAAGTAGGATGACATTTTTTCTAAGTCACAGGCAGACATTGGGTGCATCAACGACGAAATGCATCGCATTCATCTCACCAATAAGGTTCCCATTCGTAGAGCTCCCTATCGATGCTCAGAAATTGACAGCGTTGAAATGGACAGACAGATCAATGAGCTTCTCAAGCAAGGTGTCATACGACTATCTACCTCCCCATACGCTGCGCCAGCACTTCTGGCAGAGAAAAAAGGGGAAGGACGCACGTGCTTCTGCATCGACTACTGCAAGCTGAACGAATTGACGGTGCCTGATTATCAGCCCATCTCTCGCATCGATGACGTTCTCAATTCTCTGGGAAAATCTACGTACTTCTCGACATTGGACATAACGTCAGGTTACTGGCACGTCAAGATTCACCCCGATGACATTCCGTAAACGGCGTTTGTCACAATTACCGGTCACTACGAGTGGCTCGCCATGCCTTTTGGCCTTTGGAATGCTCCGGCCACCTTCGAACGGGCTGTCAAATTCATATCGGCAAAACACTGTTTGAAGAACGTCACGAATTACTTCGATGACAATGTTGTCTATTCTGATACGTTTCTAGATCATCTGAGGCATCTGGAGGGCGTTTTGAAAGCTTTCAAAAGCTCAGAAGTCAAGCGGAATTTAAAGAATTGTCAATTCGCTCGAACCTCCATTGATTACCTGGGACACAAGGTTTCGCATGACAACGTCACTCCAAAGCAAAGCAACGTGGACGCGATCCTACGGTTTCTGACATCATCGCGCCCTAAAGAGTTGCAGCGTTTTCTAGGCACTGTCAATGCTTACCGGCGATACATCGACCACTTCAGTCAAATCGCTCATCCACTGACGCGCCGGCTCAGCGAAGACGCCACCTGGAACTGGCATGCGGAGTGTGAACTGGCTTTCACTCAGCTCAAGAAAGGCGTGACAGAAGAGCCAATGCTTAACATCTACGATGCCACTTAGCCTTGTGTGCTATACTGCGATGCATCCAACAGAGGTATCGGCGCCGTCTTGAAGCAGGTTGATGATGAAGGTAGAGAACACCCAATTACATACCGATCACGGAAGTTACTTAAACATGAAATATAATTACGCCATCACAGAACTCGAATGTTTCGCAATTATTGACGCCATCAATAAATGGCACGGCTATCTACATAAGAAACCTTTCACTGTGATCACAGATCACGCAGCGTAACAATGGCTTAAAGCATTCGAAATCCCCGAGGCCGACTTTTCCGGTGGTCTTTGAAACTCTCCATATATGACGTGAACATCAAACACTAAAAGGGAATTGACAACATTGAAGCTGTTGCACTATCTCGAAGCCCGGTAGTTCAACTTCTATCTGCTGAGCAACTGCGAGAGCATCACAACGACAAACCACCCGGAAAGCGTACCATTGAGAACGGACTGAGTATAGTGACACGCAGAGGAATACGAAAAGTCTATGTGCCTTTTGCCTTCCGGTCTTCTTTTCTCCAAAAAAGCTCAGGACGCTTTCCGTCATGTCGGGGTGAAGAAAATGTTTCGACTTCTCTTCCCACAGTACTATTGGCCCAACATCATCACTGACGTGAGCGAGTACATACGCCACTGGGATACTTGCCAGCGCTGCAAGAAACCGAACACCAAACGATTTGGTTACTTGGAGTCTTTGCCACCAGCGGAACAACCATTTCATCTTCTGGCCATGGACACTATCGGAGGTTTTGGCAACTACGGCTCATCCAAAAGATTCATTCACTTAGCCGTTGATCATGCCACCCGTTATGTCTGGGCTTTCGCACACAAGAATGAGACTTGCGACGCGTACATCTCTTGCCTGAAGAGTATCTTCGCTGCTGGAAAGCCGCGGAAGTTCCTTTCCGACCGCGGCACAGGATTCACTGCCGGCAAATTTAAGCAGTTCTTCAAGCACAACAACATTTATCAGCTTTTACCAAGCTCACAACGCCCGCAGTGTAATGGCCTAAACGAGCGCACTAATCAGACGATCGTTACTCGCCTCCGATGCAAGATCAACGACGAACCCCGAAAACCGTGGCCGCGTCTCCTCTCGGACGTTGTCGACGAGTACAATAGAACACCTCACGAAGTCACAGGCTACCCACCCAGCTTTCTTATGTATGGCACACCATCGTATTCCTATCTTCTTCCAGGCGTTACCGAAAATCTGCAGGAAGCTCGTACAAACGCAGTACGCAATTCAGTAGCATATCACGACAAACCCATGATTATATTTGACAAGAAGTTTGTTCCATCGAAGCTTAAAGTGGGAGACTTTGTTCTATATGAAGCACCCTGGAACCCGAACCGCGGCAAACTCAGCGCAATGATAAAAGGGCCCTATTCGATCATACGCAAGATTTCGGCAGTTACCTACGAGATCGACCACAGCGTGGCTCCACTCAGTCGCCAGACTGACATCGTTCATGTCGGGAGAATTAAACAATATCATCCGGCCCTGCATCTACGCCTCTCTCGGGGGAGGGGGAAACGTGTGGCGAACCACACGAGAACTGTATGGTGGAATGGTTGAGAAGGAGGAAGACGAAGACAAATAAATGGTTCATCGTACTGCCATCACGTCTCGTGCGTCGTGTATATATATATATATATATATATATATATATATATATATATATTTATAAATATATATATATATATATATATATATATATTGTAACGAAGAAATACAGCGCCGGAACGTATAACAGCTATTTATTAATGGCGAACTTATGCCCGTCAGCAAAATACATAAAGGTTGCCCTACACTCACTACTGAAAATTTCGTCAACTTCTTCTTTTGCATCTCACCTCGTACCGCTTCTTCGAAAAACTGCCAGCCTTCTTTTTCCAGTGCGTGGTGTGGTGACACGTGCAGCCAGCGTTTCATGGCGCATTTAACTTGGCGCGTTTGGCTTGTCAGTTGGTATGGCAGGCTTCATAAGAGCAGGAAGCAGCGCAAGACTTCGGTAGGTGCCTAACAACATGCGGCATTAGTCCCCCTCCCGAAACGCATCATCCCGATGCGTTCGCTGACGTAGAACCGTTTTGTAAAGGAGAGTTTATCTGATGCTTGAGCACATTTATCAGTTGTCTCGCTCAGTGCCTTTCGTAGTACTGTTTCATGCGTACTACATGTACGACTTCTGGACTATTCCTGCGTCGGGTTGAGCACACTTGCCCTTCAGGATGTATCTATTTATTTTTACTTACAGTACCTTAGAGAGCCCTCGAGGGGCATTGTGTAAGGGGGGCGGTACAGATAATATGTTAGAAAAATATATATACATATATATCTACACACACATAGGCGAATATTGAATATAATAGGAAATGCAACATGCTGCAGCTCATTTTGAAAGTTAGTTAGTAGGACATATGCACATCCATCACGAAGGCACACCAGGTCTTTTTGCACGCATTGTCCTTTTTCTAGAAGCATTCTGGTAGCAATCTGATGTTTCCGTCCGCTAATCCGTCACAGTCACGGAGAACATCACTCCTCACAAGAACGGTCACACTGGAACGTGGCGGCACGGTTACATCTTCGTCTACGAGAGGTAGAACGATTGCTTTCTCCGCATGACAGAAGACGACAGCATTCTCCGTAAAAAACAAGACCTGGGACTCTTGCAAGTCGATGACTGCATTGTTTGTTTGCAAGAAGTCCAAGCCTATAATCAGTTCCCGTGAGCATTCAGAAAGCGCAATAAAGCTGCCGACATACACAAGTACTCTTATTCCTATCCTTGCGGTGCATAACACCACGGGACTAAGTGCCCTCCAGCGGTATGAATCTGAGGTCCGGTCTATTCAGTCATCATCTTCTTAAGCTTCTTTGCGAGAGCATTACTGGCAGCGGAATAGTCTGCACCAGTGTCTATTAGCACAATAGCCTCGAGGTCGCCGATCGTGACTAATATATTGAAAGTAACGTCGCTACTACTGCACTTGTCTGTCGTGCGTAACTGCCACCGTCCTGTCGAGCTAACAATGGAGGGACCTCAGTTGTCAGTATATCAGCAGCCTCACCTTCATAGGTTGCTCATCTAGTTTTCCCGCCGCGGGCTAGGTGAGCGTGGTCTTCGTAGTTTTGATGACGGACGAGGACTCGGCAACCAATAGCGCATCGGTGCTGTCGAACGTGACTCCCGTTGTTGCGTGTATTGAGGTGAATAGCGTGAAGACAAGTATTCTTCGATTTCGTAGGGCCGTTCACCGTTCCGTGGGCATGGTGCATTGACTGGAAAACCACGCAGACCCGCTCGACGATACTGGCACGCCCGGTAAAAGTGACCTGCTTCTCCGCAGTGGTAGCAAAGGGGCTGCCGGTCTACAGTGCGCCATACATCTCTCTTACGTGGTCTTGCTTCCGGCATTGGTAGCGGCGTACTCGGAGAAAACGTCGGAGGCATCACAGCAGTCGCAGCCGTCCAATTCATGCGTCCCAGGTCCTGTCGTACAACTTGTGCGTACGGCAACTAAGGCAGAGGCTCCGGTTGCGCGCGCTGTAGTACCTGAGGTTGCGGTTGAAGAACCGCTTGCCGCACTTCTTCGCGCACAACGTCTGCAAGTGAGGACATCGCTGGGTGAACTTGAGTCGTTTGTATTTTCTGAAGTACTTCCCTTACCACAGCCCTCCCCATTTCACGCAAGACGTCAATGTTACTCGTGAGGGTTGTTGACGCCGCGCTAACAGATGAGACGCTTACGTCCATGTCGTATTGGCACGCGCACTGCTGCAGAGTCTTTTCTATCATTGTCATCACTGATCTGAATTCAGCAAGAAAACGGGGTGGATTACGGACCATGCCTGCAAAAAGCTCCTCCTTCATTCCACGCATCAGGTGCAGTAACTTCTTTTCCTCAGCCATGTTCGGGTCGGCCCGGCGGTACAGTCGAGGCATGTCTTCAATGTACATGGCGACGCTCTCATTGTTCCGTTCGTTTCGCGTCTGAAGAGCGGCCTCTGTCTTTTTTGTGCGGACCGTGTTTGGGTACGTAGCAAGAAACTGTCTTCGAAAGTCGTCCCACGACAATAAGGACGCTTCGTGGTTTTCGAACCACGTGCGTGCAGAATCTATCTTGCAGTGCCACGTAGACGTAGCGAAGTTTCCTGTTTTAGTTCCAACCGTTCAGTCTAGCGACACGTTCGAAACCGTCGAGCCAGTCTTCGGAATCCTCAAAAATATCACCGTGAGAGACCTCTGGTATGCGGGGCGGGTTCATGGCGATATGAGATGGAAATGAAGTCGCTCGAGTGGCTATTGCAGGGGCTCCAGAACTTACGTCCTCCACTGGTCTCGAAGTACCGAAGAGGGCACAAAACTCGGGCTCTCACCTCGTAGGCGGTGACTCGTGCTTTGGTGTATGGGAGTCAACTGCGCTGGCTCCAACCGTCAGGGTTTCCGGCTATGTTCCCTGTCCTGAGTTAGGCTTGGAATCATACCCAGCACCTTTACCAGTTTGTAACGAACAAATACAGCGCCGGAAGCTAGAACAGCTATTTAATAATGGCGTACTTGTGTCCGTAAACTAAATACACAAAGGTTGTCCTAAGCTCGCATGTGGAAACCTCGTCAACTTCTTTTTTTTTCGTCTCGCCTCGTGCCGCTCCTTCGAAAAACCGCCAGCCTTCTTTTTCCAGCGCGTGGTGTGGTGACACGTGCAGCCGGCGTTGCATGAGCGTATGGCTTGGCGCGTTTGGCTTGTCAGTTGGCGTGGCAGAATTCATAAGAGCAGAAAGCGGCGCAAGACTTCGGTAGGTGCCTAACAACATGCGGCAACATATATATATATATATATATATATATATAGATATATACATATATATATATATATATATATATATATATATATATATATATATATGTATATATATATATATATATACATATATTTATATATATATATATATATATATATATATATATATATATATGGTGGGGTGATATTCAATGGATCCGGTGGAAAATGCAGTATAAAAAGAGGTCGACAAACGTGCGAAAAAACACTAGTTTTACTAAACTAGTGTTTTTTCGCACGTTTGTCGACCTCTTTTTATACTGCATATATATATATATATATATATATATATATATATATATATATATATATATATATATATATATATATATATATATATATTTATTTATTTATTTATTTATCTAACAGACCATAATGCCAAAGAAAGTACAGGGGAAGTTATTAGGCCAATAGTAATGTAAATGGGAAGAAAGAAAAGTGGATGAAAAGATAACTTGCCGTGGGCAGGATCCGAACCCGCGACCTTCAAATAACGCGTTCGATGCTCTACCACTGAGCTACCACGACAGCTATCCCCCCAGCCACTTTGTAGGGTTTATATGTGAATTTGTATATAAGGAAAGAAGTGTACACTTAAGAGACTTAAGGGCTCCTTTTTTTGTTATTTGTGAATAACGCGAGCATCGAACGCGTTATTCGAAGGTCGTAGGTTCGATTCCTGCCCACGGCTGGTCAATTTTTCATCGACTTTTCTTTCTTCTTATTTACATTCCATTGGTTCTAATAACTTCCCCTGTACATTCCTTGGCGTTACTGTCTGTTAGATCTCATTAATATTGTGTTAAAACACGGAAAAACGAGCCCTTACGTATACACTTCTTTCCCATATGTATATATATAATATATATATATATATATATATATATATATATATATATATATATCTATATATAGGGGAAAGAAGTAGCATCCTAAGGGCTCATTTTAACTTCTTTTGACACCATAATAACGAGATCTAACAGACAATAATGCCAAGGTGTGTATAGGGAAAGTTATTATAACCAATGTAATGTAATTGAGAAGAAAGAAAAGTGGGTGAAAAAATAACTTGCCATGAGCCGGAATTAAACCTACGACATTCGAATAACGCGTTCGATGCTCTCGCATCAAACACATTGGTTTACGTTACGTCTCATTCCATAGTTTTGAACTTATAATCTGTTAAGTGTTAGTGTTTCTCTGCTAATTACAAATGCCCGTGAATTACAAAAAATAACACATGGCAAACCTGCTCACGTGTCAATGCGCTCGATGATTCTAGTGCTCCCTAACGTTCCGCGTGCAAATGACACGCTTCCTTTGCACTGGTTCATGACAGCGATAAGAAGTAAAAGCGGTTATCGTTTTTGTTGCAGGTAGAAAAACGTGTTCATCATAAAGCCACCACCATCGTAGTGGCCCTTCCGAGACAGCATAATGGGGCAAATGCTGATTTAGAAATCGCTTCAATAATAAGAAAGCTCATGCGAAATCAGCCCCATATCTACTGCTATCAAAACATCTGAATATTCCCGACCATGCATTCGACAAACTATTGGTAACGCTCTTAGAGACGGGATTTTAATCAAACCGAGAACGTGAACATTGAGAGTCATATCTTATCCACCGATTTTACACCTTCAATAGAGGAATAAATGAGAAAACGGGTACACTTGCAGCAATTAAAGCATAAAAACACAATAACAGCAATAATGAAAAAATAACTGGGTGCACGGCACTGCAGCTGCGAAGGACAATGGACAACTCAAAATAATTCCAAGTGTAACTACTCTTCCTAAGTACAGCTGTTGTCTGTTGCTGTTTCTACCTCACTATCTAATCAATTTCACCAAACATGGCATGCCCAACAGCAACCTTGTGCACAGTCGGGAGGCCCCTACTGCACGCGTAATCCAGAAGCATGAAAGAATTGCCATTGCACCCACTTGCCAGCCTCTGCGGCAATGGCGTGGCACCCCTTTTTCTAGGACGAGATGTCGACGGGCCGCGGAGTAGTTAAAGGCTCAAACTTCTCAAAAAGCTCTTTTTTCCCACACCGAACCGCCAGAACCAGTAGGCGCCGTCCGGTAGGGAACAATTCGTTAGTGAAAGGAAGGATACACAGACCGCAGACCTCCTAAAGATGAAAAGGAGAAAAGGGAGAGAGATGGAGGGGGACGGAAGAGTGAAAGGGGGCGCCCGGGGGAGTCTACCTAATATTCCCCCTTTTGTCTTTTTTCTTTCTTTTTTTCTTCTTTTTTTTTCTTTCCACTTATTTCTATTTCTCTCTCTCCCCCTCTGATTGAAGATTGTATAAAGCTTAGCACCAACAAACTGTACCCTCAATCCTGATGAAGGCCAGATTCAAGGCCGGAACATCGAAATAAACCACGTTGTGACCGCACACGGAGAATTTACTTGACTATATATAATATACGCGCACTTATCACTTTCCCAAACACATCGAATTTAACAACTTATACAACGGGAGCCTAAATATCCAACCGAGACACAAAGTCCCACGAGACCAAATGTCCATACAGACGTAATGTCCAACCGAGACGGAAAGTACAAGGAGACCGAATGTCTAACAAGTCTGAATGTCCCATGGAGACAGAATGTCTAACGAGATGGAATGTCGAACCCAGACTGCTTGCCTAACAAGAAGGAATGTCTAACCGAAACGGAATATTTAATTTAGAAGAAAATATTGCGCCTTGGTTCGAAGTTTCTCAGACAACTTATTGAATGAATGGAGACAGCAAAATCAAGACTTTATTTTTGTGCGCTTCGGAAATATTTCTATCTGTGCCATTGGGTGTTGTATTTTTGTTTCCCAATTCATTTTTCGTTCAAATAAGCAACATTTCAAACCTTTTTTAGTTTTCTTTTTCATTTATGTTTCTAGTTTTTTTGTGAATATGCAATATTTACTTTATTTCTTTACCTTCTCATTTCTTTTCGAACTACGGGCACTTTTAGCGTCCATGTGCGTATATAGCTATCTAGCTATACATCTAGCCGCGCAAGTCTGGATGCTTTCCTAATCATCGTATTACCTTGTGTATAAATCAAAATAGGTATGGGAGGGTAAGATGGTTTGAAGAATATGACTTGCTGGTCTTGGCATATATAATGTAACAATTCCGTCGCGTACGGCGTCAAACCCATTTCCGCCAGACACGTGTGGCACGTACCCGTATACCACGGGTGGGTATGTGCCACAACTATGCGGGAGTGTGTCACGGGTTATTCACGGCCTATATTTACACAGAAAGTGCGAGAACTTGCATAATAAATTAACGCGAGAGTGTTTAGAAAAAAGTGGTCGTCAGCAGCATTGACAGTGAGTGCAAATAATAAATGTCAGAGTTCTAGCAAAAAGTGAACCCCAGCATTCTGCGTGGCAATCAAGACGTCTATCAGACAGCCATGTCAGGTCCCGGAAATACCTTTCGAACAGACCCGAACGCTTCTGAAACATTCGCTGTGGCTGCAGTGCTGGCTATCCAATATCATAAAGCACTCCTATGACACAGCCGTCACGTGTGGTTAACATCAATTGTAGTTAAGCGTCATCTGCTGAAGTAGATTCATGTGGCCGTGTCCAGGGCTACCATTCTCGTGAGCACAAGCACCACATGTTAGCTAAACGTGTCTTGTTAATATCCATGTAGCTTTTCACAAGGTTATTTACCTGTAAAGCAATGCTCACATAAAGTATATGCTAGTAGTAAATGTATTGTGTGCATGCAGCATTTGCAAAGTGTCCATTTTTATGAAAGGGAACACGTTGACGCATGGCCTGCGCGCTGCGGCGGCTGCTGGCAGCGCAATCAAGCGGGAGCGATGGCAACCACAGTGCCTTTTTGCGCCATCTCATGGCGAGCAAAACAAGCATTCGTTGCCGATATAGAACGGCAAGCTTGCATCCCTTCCCTCTTCAAGGTAATTAACAGATCTCGTGTAATCGCCTTGAAGTTTGAGGGAGTCACAATCTTGCCGCTGGTTTCATCAGCAACGAATGGTTGTTTTGCTTGCCGCGAGAAGACGCGAAAAAAGACTCTGGTTGCTTTCGGTCCCGCTTGAACGCGCCGCCAGCAGCTGCCGGAGTGCGAAGGCCACACGCTCTCGTGTTCCCTTTCATAAAAATTTACATTGTACACAACTTTACCGTCATTTCGTAACGTTTCGCTGAATAAAAAACTACCATATAGTCGGCTTCCATCCGCATGCTTCGCATAACATTTATTCATAGGTTACGTAGGATCTGCCGAAATTTTTTATACTCTGCTGTTCCTGTTCCTGTACTGTTCTATCGCGTCCTCTAAAAAATCACGCGAGAGGGTGCTCCTTTGCACATTTTGTGTGATATTTGTGTTCGTTTAGTCCTCGAAAGTGTTTGGCAGTACCAATGATAGCGAACATTGCGAGTGTTCACCTCTTTGTTTTTGTGCCATAAAGTGTCACGAGGCACATGATCTTCAAACGACGGGACAGCTGACCGATAAACCCTTACATGCTACCCAAACTATCACAAATGCTGGGTGTAAGCACTTCAATAAATGTTATGTGGGGTGTATGTTACAAAACCACCATGTGGTTTTGATTGACGCTGTAGTGAACGGCTACGGACATTTCGACTTCCTGGGGTTCTCCAACGTGCACCCAAATCTGAGCATATTACCCTACGGCATTTTCGCCTCCATCAAAAACGCAGCCGCCAAAGCCGGGATTCGATCCCACGCTAATTTCGGGTCAGCAGCCGAGTACCTTAGCCACTAGACCACTGCGATGAGAGGAGAGGGGGTGTGGAAGCCCTTAGCTATGAAAGTACAAAAGAAGGATAATTGTTTCATGTGCTCGTTCATTTGTGAGAAAAGCAACTTCCAAATAATCCGAATAAATCATTAAGCCGAAGTTTCGCCATGACATACGAGTGTTATGCCGCAGAACCAAGCTGGTGCTTAAAATATGTTCGCAGAAATATCCTATAAAGGCGTCATGTAGGCAAGGAATGTTGTTAACCTACGAAATGTACCAAAATAGAAAATAACAACCAGTTATAGCGCAATGCTATTGCGCAACGATCGTGCTATTTACATTTACTGCAAAGGGCTCAGTCGTTATTCTTCAATGTCATCACCTAGAGGCAACAGCAGCAAATTGCACATAACATACTTTACAGACACGTGTGTATAGGGTACGTCACTGACCGCATAACTACGAATAATGGCGTAGTGAACAAAAATAAGGATTTCTCGCACAGCGGATATCTTGCGGAAAGCAGCAACATCAAACGCAGTTGACGTTGTCACCACACTGTAGTTCATTATTTGCCATTTATTTTGAAAGAAAATCAAGCGCAGAAAAAAGCACCCAATTTCTCGGTAGCATCCTAAACCCACAACGAGGAAAAAAGAAGGGAGATGTTCCTATCCCACAACCCTGTAATTAAGGCTAGGAGTTATGCTGACTGATACTTTTATGTATCGTACTCAAATAATTACCCAAAATGTAAACATGAGAGTGCCGTCTATTGCTACTTCAAAACTGTAAAGTTCGGGGTTCAAATCACAGCGACCAGAAGCTTTTTGGACTTTCCGTCTTTTCAATTTAGGCCATATTCATGGCACTGCAGGTAAAAAAGAACAATAAAATACATGTTTTTTTTTGCTTGATTGTCTGTCGGTTTTCTGAAAAAGAAACGAGTCTCTCACACAGTCATTTCATTTCAAAGAATGTCGATCAAAAAAGCTAGAAAAAAGTTTTTGTTCTAAATTAAATTCTTGGGTTTTAAGTGCCACAAATGTCCACGCAAAAGTAACCCAGAAAGCGCCGGAACATTTTGGTTCATGTGCCTGGAGAGACTCGTTTTGCGACTGAGATGAAATGTTCCACGAATCACGGGACCATGACCTGAAAGAATGTCGAACGAGTCTGAATGTCCAACCGAGACGGAATGTCCAATGAATATGAATATCCAACTGAGACGGAATGTCTAACCCTACTGTATATCCGTCGAGTCGGAATTTTCACTATTTGACATTCCATCTCAGCGTACATTCAGTCTTATTGGACATTCAGGCCTTAAGCGTTCCGTACCGCAAGGGTAGTTCAAGAATTACTCTCGGTTCTGTTGAGATTAACACCACTGATTGACTGATATGTGGGGTTTAACGTCCCAAAACCACTATATGATTATGAAAGACGCCGTAGTGGAGGGCTCCGGAAATTTAGACCACCTGGGGTTCTTTAACGTGCACCCAAATCTGAGCACACGGGCCTACAACATTTCCGCCTCCATCGGAAATGCAGTCGCCGCAGCCGGGATTCGAACCCGCGCCCTGTGGGTGAGATTAACACCGCTAAAATGCTTTGTATATTTCAAAAATTTTCTTAAATCTTTGGAGTAAGTCACGGGTGAAGCTGCATGTCCAGGGCGTCCAAATGACAGCGTGTGCTAAACGAATTAACGTGCTGAAGGAGTACAGTTCAAAAGCGAGAGCAGGGTGGTGAGCGACGGGTTTTGGTAGAAAGGCAGCGAAACGCGTGCGCCGCTGCGTCACTTGGCTGAGGCTCGGAGGCTTATCGCGGCGGCTGCGTTTTCGGTGTGGTGAAAACGCGCGAGGCCTGTGTACTTCGATTTAGATGCACATTTTATAAACCCAGTGGTCATTGTTTCTGGTGCCCTCCACTTGCGTCAAAGAAACTAGCAATGAAAAATTTTCTTGCGGCAGGCATGTGAGCATTTGATTGATACAATCTCCCAGGTATAGTCTTATACACTGATGTCGCACAATACCGATTTCGGTAGCGTACGTGTCATTTTAACGAAATGAATGCGAGAGAGCAAAGACCAAGGAATGTAAATTATGACGTTCATCACACGCATACCCAAGATGTCATGTTACAATTTGTTTTTTATGTTGCTCATAAAGTGATGTCACACCAGGCCAGTTCTGGTGTATATCCAGTTAGCCGAATATCCAGCCAGGAGTGCGTGTGGTCCTAGTAGACTAATCAGGCGGATGCTTTCAAAGGGGGCCGATTTTCGCTAAGAAATGCTTCGCCTGTAAAAGACGCGTGCAAACATAGCTTTTGGTATGCCAAAACGTAATTTTCCTTTTGCCGATGTTCAGCGGCGGCCGGTCGTGGTGGAATGGTCGCGCTTGCGGACTTGTTCCCCTTCTCTGCAAGCCCTAACGTGAGCGGGAAAGAGGAGCGACGGGTCACCCTCGTCTTCCTTCTCGTCTTCGCGGCCATGCTTGCTGCGTCCGCGGGAAGCATGCTGCTCGTCCTGCTCTTGGTGCACCTGCTGAGCGATAAGCAGCACGGACCCAATGAAACCGTCTACGAAACCACGATTGGCGTGGTCACCAATGGCAGTAACGCAGCGGTGATTTGAGGACTACGATGCAGCCACGTGACTTGTCTCTTCGACAATCTGTTGACGCTGTACACAATGAACGTATATTTCGTACTTAAAATTAACTCTGAAAAAACGCACCACGACTCAGTCGTACAACGTAGATAACATAATAGCTCAGTAGTAAACGCGTGCTGCAATGCAGTTAGGTGCCCAGGGAGCTTATCATCGGCAGAAAAGATTGTGGTATGCACGCGAATATTCGTGCCACGGAGAAACTACAGTATTCTCGTCTGTGCTCTAACAGCGCATGGAGATTCAGTCTTATTAAAACTTTTTTTTGGACTGTGATTTCACCAAGACTTGCAGAAATACACAGGGTGTTTTTTTTAGATTATAAATATATATTAGAACATATTCGTGGCATTTAGGTTCTTGGTACTTGCACATAGAAAGTGTATATTGACGTGTACACACTTGGCCACAGCTGAAATGACGTGAATGCAGCTACTCAACCAAATATTCCTAATTAAATTTTCAAATACTGATTTGAGGGCCATTGATTATTTGTGGAAGTATTAGCACGTGGCAATTTAGGGCGAAAGGTTTTTCATTTGTTTGTTTATTCTAATAACGCGTGGAAAGCTATTTCGCCTGTCTGCAAAAGCGCTGCAGCGGCCGCGCCTTTGTTTCGTGCGACTCAGACAAAAAAGAAGAGGGGTGTTTAAATGAAATGGTGCACAGTTCAGAACAAACAGCTAAGCGTCAAACACCACGTGCAAAGTAAGAAGACACGTGGGCGCAAATGATGTGACGTGCATCTATTCACGAAAACATTTAGTCGCGATGTCATTCGATGTTCTCAAGTGAGAAGTAGTTCCGGTCAGACGGAGCGGAACGGTCGCGCTTCGGGCGTGCATTGCGCGACAAGTTGAAAGTCCACTTATAAAAATCTATAGCAAATATCTGCAACTAAGTGAAAGTTTTGTCACTTCTAGAAAAATATGTATGTCAATATTAAAACAATGCATTTCGAAACAATTGATAAAGAGGCAGGTAACAAGTGCCTAATTGGTCACCTAAAAATGATTCCTACCGCTGCACAATATTTCAACCTAGACGTAGAGTTCATTGCCCTGCCCTCTTCTGAAAAAAAGTGAGAAAGAGAAAAAAAGACAGTTTTTACACTGATCTGTGAAACGTGCCTCGCGGTGCATGAAATACGTTATCCTGCGAAGGCGAGCTCACAGCAGCAGAAAATGCGCGCGAAGGAAGAAACTGAGCGAAGGCCAAGTGAATCGCACGCGAGGCCTAAGCGTGACTGCGTAGGACGCAATCCTGGAGTAGTGGTGAAAGATGGGTTAGCTGGGTTTCTCTCATGCCACCCTTTTAAAACATTATTGCCAAAGACGCACAAGAGTGTTCTTCGGGGCCTGTACTACACTGTAAAAAAATTACCCCGAGGTCGGAGTAAAACGCTTGTCGTCCAGAGTCTCCTCTATTCGAATTAATTTTTGCTCCAGACATCCGAAGCAAAATTTTGCTCTGGCTCGCCGGAGGAATGGCGTGGCACACCCGGAGCATTTTTAACAGACATTTCAATTTGATCAACCAGAGCGATTGCGTGGGACCACTGGAGTACTTTTTTTTGGCATTTTCTTTCGGCTGGCCGGAGTGATTACATAGCACCTCCGGAGTATCTTTCACAGGTTTTTCACTCTGGCTATCCGGAGCTTTGTTGTGGTACCTCCGGAGTATTTCATGAATGTACTTACTTTGTCTGCACAGATTTTCAGTGAGCTGGATCATTTAATTTTAAAGTGTTTGCACCAATGTTTATTTATTTTATGCTGATTGCTTCACTTATTTGTTAGATGAAAGATGTCCCTATTGTCATGCAAGCACTGCCTAATTACTGTGTATTCTTTTCTACAGAGCTCTAGAAGGTGAAATTAAATTAAACATTTCAGTTCTTATCCTTGGATGTGTTCAATTAATCTGCCATTTCTGGATGAATACCCAGCATTTGGGAAAAAAGACAACAGCAAACAAACATACCAAAGGCCACGAGAAAACACCATAAAACAGATCTCAGGACATCAACAGCACTCAAGATTGAGGCGCAGTGCTTCAAAATGAAAGTCATATTACTGCAAAACGATGCCCGACAAACAAAGGAAGCGTGGCCACCGAGAACAACTATTCTCCATCTCTGAAAGACCATCCATTAGATTCGTTGACGACGCAAGGGCTAAGCTGATTGCTTCCTGCATAATTTAAGAAACAATAATTATAAATCAGAACTGCAAATCATGCGAGAGGCACAGAAACTGAGAACACTGAAGCGACGGACACTCAATAAATCCTATACGGTCTTTGAGTCTATGAGAAAAAAGGAATTCTAAAATGGACCACCCCCCCCACACACACATATATATATATATATATATATATTGTGGGCATTTGTTACTTGCATCGTCCTCATCCCTGCATGATCACAATCACCATCATCCGCTTGTCTCTTTGTCCTCATTGCCACTCTGGTTCATCATCGTCGTCATCGTCTGTGTACTGGCTCTGCCCGTTCGTTTTGCGAGGTCTTTCCTAAATTAAACGCTGTCGCAACCCAGACTACCAAGACTTCATACGTGGTGGAGGTGAATTTTCGGTCCTCTTACCTCCCGCAGCCCGCTCTACCCGCTGGAGCTTCGTTCAGGCCGCCGATTGCGCCCACTGTCAGGCAGCATGTCCCAGAACGAGCCTACCGGCGCTCATGTCATCAACCACGCACCGACGCAAGCTGCCCCTCCTATTTACATACACGGACATCAGCGGGAACCCCCGCTCTTCGCTGGTCGTCGTGGAGAAGACGTAGAAGACTGGCTCGACGACTACGACCGCGTAAGTGTCGCTAATCGGTGGGACGAGGCCGCCAAACTGCGTTACGTCCCATTTTATCTGACCGGAGTCGCAAAGACATGGTATTTTAACCACGTCATTGACTTACCCGACTGGGCTACCTTCCAGCAGCAGCTGCGACACGTTTTTGGCACCCCGGACATTCGATCCGCCGTTGCGAATAGGACACTCGATACTCGCCGACAACATCCCGGTGAATCGTACACTTCATACATCGAGGATGTCCTCGCACTGTGCCGTCGTGTCAATCAATCCATGCCGGAATCGGACAAAGTGCGCCACATAGTGAAAGGCATTGGGCCTGTTGCCTTTAATGCACTCGCTTTGCAAAATCCAGCTACCTCGCTGATGTCGTGACGACATGCCAGCGCCTTGATGCGCTGGACTCCGTTCGCCTCCAACCAGACATTCGCGACCACCACTCCACGTCAGATGGCCACCTGCGCGACTTCATCCGGGACATTATACGCGAAGAATTGCGGTCCATGGGCTTCACACCTCCTACACCACGACCTACACAGCCTTCGGGAATGCCCTTACGTGACATCATCAGGGAGGAACTTACAACGCTGACCGGCGTTGCGCCCGTACAGCCACATGCTTCACGCCCCATACCCACGTACCCTGAAGTTGCTGCCGTGCCTCCCAGCGACGCCCACGCGACATTGCCGCGTCCATCCTACGCGTCAGTTGCTGCCGCTCCCCCGGTCAACTACCATTCCGTACCTCCTGACCCTCCGGCCCACCTGACCGCTCTATCTACAGGTGCCCCGAATGTCTTCTATTCCCCACCGTGGCGCTCGTCTCGCCCTGTTTGCTACTACTGTGGCTATCGCGGCCACATATCTCGTTTCTGCCGAAAGCGCCAGCAAGATGAGCGTCGGAACGACGTGCGTGAACGGGATTTGTACGCCGGGGCGTCTCATCAAGGTCGGCGTTATTCGTCTCCCCCGCACCGTTCTCCATCTCCTCCTGCATCGACTGCACCATGAAACAGTCGAAACACGAGACGCCGCTCGCCTTCGCCCTTCCGCCGTTCCACTTCTCCACTTCGGCCCGCCTCATTCACCTCTGAAATTCATTCGGAAAACTAAGTGATGCAGTTTGTGGAGGAAAAACTGCATTCGGAATCAGAACTGAAATTCCTCCATCAGGCCCGTGTAACATGGTTTCTGTAAAAGTGGAAGGAGTGCGAGTCGATGCTTTGGTGGACACAGGTGCGACATTGTCTGTGATACGTGCTGATTTGTGTGAACATTTAAGGAAAGTAAGGACGCCTTACGATGGCTCGACATTAGTTGCTGCCCAGGGGAACTTCATTCGCCCTTCCGCGTTTTGTACTCTGCGTGTTTTCATCGACGGCATCCGCCATCATGTCCAGTTTGCTGTCCTGTCCCGCTGCTCTCACCAACTAATTTTAGGGTGGGATTTTCTATCATCTGCTTCCGCGGCGATTTGTTGTGGACAACGCGTCATTCACCTCGCTGACACGGACTACATGCTTGACGACGACAATCAGAAGCCACTTCGTCTGGTCGCTGCGAAAGACATCGAACTGCCGCCACTACAAGAGCAAATTGTCAGCATTACGTCCAACGACATCTATCACGGGGATGTATTGGTCTCACCGTCACCACCTTGCGTTCGCAAAGGTATAGTTCTTCCGTCCGGTGTCGTTCGTTTTTGCAATGGCTCGGCACTTGTCACCACTCTCAACTCTACACCGGAGAAGATCTTACTGCCACAGAGCACTACTGTGGCCCATGTTGCTTACTTCGAGCCTGTATTTGTCACGCCACTTCACGCCATCACATCCAAAGAACCTTGCCTCGGTGAGCATGTTTCTTCCTCCGCCTTTACCATCGCTATCAGCAGCGAATTGACATATTCACAGAGGCAGCAGCTGCTCGCATTGTTACAGAAACATGCAAATTCTTTCGACATTTGCTCCTCTAAGCTGGGCCGCACTAATACTACAGCACATCGAATTCAAACTGTTGGGACATCTATCGTGCACCGCCGACCCTACCGCGTGTCTCTAACTGAAAGAAAAATTATAGAAGAAAACGTTGCGGACATGCTTAAACGGGAAGTCATCCGTCCTTCATCTAGCTCTTGGTCGTCTCCCATTGTTTTGGTCCCCAAAAAGGATGGCTCTGTGCGTTTTTGCGTGGACTACCGGGCGCTCAATAAGATCACACGCAAGGACGTGTACCCTATGCCACGCATTGACGACGCCCTTGATTCCCTACAAGGCGCGGAATTATTTTCAAGCATCGACTTGCGTTCTGGGTACTGGCAGATTCCCATGCATGAAGACGATAAACATAAAACGGCGTTTGCAACCCCCGACGGGCTATATGAATTCAATGTGATGCCTTTCGGGCTCTACAACGCACCCGCGACTTTTGAGCGCATGATAGATACCGTGCTGCGCGTTCTGAAATGGAAAAGTTGCCTGTGCTACCTGGACGACATTATTATCTTTTCGTCAACGTTTCCTGAGCACCTAGAACGACTGGATCAAGTTCTGACGTGCCTTGCCGGCGCCGGGCTTCAAATAAACACTAAGAAATGCTCTTTCGCTAGCAAATCTATCAAAGTCTTAGGACGTGTCGTTAGCAAAGATGGCATCCGGCCCGACCCTGACAAGATTTCTGCAGTCCTTCACTTTCCGCGTCCCGAAAAACCAAAGGAGCTTCGCAGTTTGTTTGGCCTCGCCTCCAATTTTCGCCGGTTTATCCAGAACTTCGCTTCTATTGCTGTTCCATTACACCAACTACTCGCTTCAAACGTCCCCTTTCTGTGGTCTCAAGAATGTGAAACGGCATTCGAGCTGTTGAAGCGGTCACTCACGTCTGAACCTCTCCTCTGCCACTTTGACGAAGCCGCACCGACTATCCTTCATACCGACGCTAGCGGCCTTGGTATAGGAGCCATTCTTCTACAACGCGACAAGTCTTCTCTAGAGAAAGTTGTTGCATATGCCAGTCGCGTACTCACCACTGCTGAAAAGAACTACACTATAACGGAGCAAGAGTGTCTGGCTGTGGTTTGGTCGGTCCAGAAGTTCCGTCCCTATCTCCACGGCCGTCACTTCACAATCGTTACGGACCACCATGCCTTATGCTGGCTTTCTACACTGAAAAACTTGTCCGGACGCTTGGGTCGGTGGATACTACGCTTGCAGGAGTACGACTTTGACATAACTTACAAGTCAGGCAGAAAACATCGAGACGCCGATGCTTTATCTCGTTGCCCACTTCCGACTACCCATATCAGCGTTGGTGAGAACTCAAACGCCACATCTACCAAAGTTCATACGCTCGCATCAATAACGCAACCCTTTTCGGACGATCAGACAACATTTATCTCCCACCAGCGGTCCGATTCATACTGCAGACGCATGATGGACCACCTTTCGGGAGTTTCTCATCCACCAAACGCGCGACTCCGTCGTCAACTCCTGCACTTTAAGCTGGACAATGGGGTTCTCTACCGCCACGTCTACCACCCTGACGGTCAGCGCTGGGTTCCTGTACTGCCACGCTCTCTTCGACTTCAGGTGCTCGAAGCCTTCCACGACGACTTGACTGCTGGTCATCTTGGTTTTAAAAAAACTCTTGACCGCATTCGATGTCGTTATTACTGGCCTAGCCTTTCTTCTAGTGTAGCACGGTACGTCGGTTCCTGCTACCCATGCCAGCGTCGTAAACTCCCCATGTCTGCACCTGCTGGACCTCTACAGCCACTTCCGTGCCCGTCAATGCCTTTCGAGGTTGTAGGTGTTGACGTTTACGGGCCTCTCCCCGTCACATCTGCTGGCAAACGATGGATAGTGACCGCTGTGGACCACCTGACACGATACGCTGAGACTTCCTCTGTTATTACAGGCTCAGCTATGGAAGTTGCAGACTTTATTCTTCACGCAATAATACTGCGTCATGGGGCCCCTCGTGTACTGCTTAGTGATCGCGACAAAGTGTTCCTGTCACAAATGGTAAATGAAGTACTCCGCGCTTCTGGAACTACTCACAAGACAGCTTCAAGCTACCACCCTCAGACAAATGGTCTCACAGAAAGATTTCACCGAACCCTTGCAGACATGATAGCCGTTTACGTCTAACCCGACCACAAAAACTGGGATACTCTTTTACCATTCCTGACATTCGCTTACAACACCGCCGTTCAGCGAACAACTTGCTACTCAACGTTTTATCTCGTGTACGGACGCACCCCGACTACCTTCCTCGACGTCTCCTTCTTTAGCAGGCATGGGAATTCGTGTCAGTCTTCTAGCGAAGAATACATTTCCCGCCTGGCTCAGTCTCGCCATCAGGCTCGCATCAATACTGAAGCGAGACAGCACGAGCGGAAGATCACCTATGACGAATCCCACCGCGTTGTGTCATTCCAACCTGGTGACGAGGTGCTGCTTTTGACACCTATTCGCACTCCTGGTCTCTGCGACAAATTCCAACCACGCTTCATCGGGCCGTACATTGTTTTAGAACAGACTTCGCCGGTTAACTATCGTGTGACACCACTCGTCGCCCCAACAGACCGCCGCTACCGCAGCACAGAGATTGTCCACGTTTGTCGCATGAAACCTTTCACGCGGCGTTCCCCGTCACTTTGACTTACGGCGGCCAGGGTGTCCGCTTCCAAGTGGGGGGAATTAGTGTGGGCATTTGTTACTTGCATCGTCCTCATCCCTGCATGATCACAATCACCATCATCCGCTTGTCTCTTTGTCCTCATTGCCACTCTGGTTCATCATTGTCGTCATCGTCTGTGTACTGGCTCTGCCCGTTCGTTTTGCGAGGTCTTTCCTCAATTAAACGCTGTCGCAACCCAGACTACCAAGACTTCATAATATATACATATATATATATATATATATATATATATTGTCGCGCGTGAACAAGAGGGACTTCAGGTAAAGAATACCGCGTAGTCACAGAGGCGCAGGTCAGGGACACCACAACCAAAAAAACAAAAGCCTCGGCGAGAGCGCGCTAGCCCAACAACTTCTTCCTCGTTTTTCTCCTCGATGCGGGCTCGTGCTCGCCGCAGTTCATGGCCAGGTGGCATTATTCCCCCACTGAAAAAAAAAAAAAAAAAAGCATCGCCCCGATGCTCGCGCGAATGGTAGTGGATAAGCGGAAGTAAAGCAGACATGCACACTGTGGGCACAACAACAAAAGAACAAGGCTGAGGCACGGTCCCACTAACGTACGAAGTACGGCTTGAGCCGTACAACGTGAACAATCTCTGGGTAGTGCTTTCGACGCTGGGGTGACATGGTTCCATATGGAACCACCTCATAATTCACGTCACTGATGCGACGCACTACTTTGTAGGGTCCAAAGTAGCGACTCAGGAGCTTTTCGGACAACCCTTGGCGGCGAACCGGAGTCCATACCCAAACTAGATCTCCTGGGTGGTATTCGACCTGTCGATGGCGAAGATTGTAGCGGCGTGCATCTGCAGTTTGTTGTTGCGTAATATGCAGGCGTGCCAACTGTCGAGCTTCTTCGGCAAACTGAGCAAGCTGCTCAGCGTCAGGTGTGAGCGACCCGTCGTAATCGTGTGGCAACATAGCGTCCAACATGGTCTGGACCTCACGCCCATAGACGAGACGGAACGGTGTGAATCGTGTCGTTTCTTGGATGGCAGTGTTGTAGGCGAATGTTACGTATGGAAGGACCTGATCCCACGTCTTGTGTTGAACGTCTACATACATGGACAACATATCGGCGATGGTCTTGTTAAGTCGTTCCGTCAGGCCGTTAGTCTGCGGATGATACGCCGTCGTCTTGCGATGGCTCGTGAAGCTTAGCTTGAATACATCGTCAATGAGCTGAGCCGTGAAAGCTGTTCCGCGATCAGTGATGACGCAAGACGGGGCGCCATGGCGAAGAACGATCTGTTCGACGAAAAACTGGGCAACATCGGAAGCTGTAGCTCGTTGCAGGGCTCTTGTCTCGGCGTATCTCGTTAGATAATCTGTCGCTACAACTATCCATTTGTTACCGGCAGATGACAGAGGAAACGGCCCCAGTAAATCCATGCCTATTTGATCGAACGGCGACCTTGGTGGTGTGATTGGTTGCAGCAGGCCTGCAGGCTTCAGTGGCGGAGATTTGCGGCGTTGACATTCACGGCAGCTTTTCACATATCTCTTGACGTACATAGCAAGTCTCGGCCAGTAGTACGCCTGTTGAACTCTGGCGAGAGTTCGTGAAGAACCTAGATGCCCGGATGTGGGTTCGTCGTGGCAGGCCAGAAGAATGTCGTCTCGCATGTCAGATGGGACCACTAGCAAGTAGGCTTTTCCATTGCCGTTCGAGTTTGATTTATACAAGACACCGTTCCGCAGGCAGAACGAAGAGAGATTGCGAGAGATGTGCCGAGGTACGGGTGTGTTGCGTCCTTCTAGTTGGTCAATGATTGCGCGAATCTCGACGTCATCGTGTTGTCGTGCGATCAAGTCTGTTGCAGTGAGGACTCCGAGAAAGCCGCAGTCATCGTCATTGTCGGGATCACAAACTCCGGTAGGTGCACGTGACAAGGAATCAGCATCTTCGTGCTTGCGGCCTGATTTATAGACAATGGTAAGGTCAAACTCTTGCAAACGAAGGCTCCATCGTGCCAGACGCCCAGACGGGTCTCGTAAATTGGCTAACCAGCACAATGAGTGATGATCAGTAACTACTTTAAAGTGACGACCGTAGAGGTAAGGCCTGAATTTCATAGTGGCCCACACTACTGCTAGGCACTCTTTCTCCGAGGTGGAATAGTTCATCTCGGCGCGAGACAGGGCACGGCTGGCGTAAGCTATCACGCGCTCGGTGCCTTCTTGATGTTGGACAAGCACGGCGCCGAGACCTACATTGCTCGCGTCGGTATGAACTTCCGTGGCAGCATCCTCGTCGAAGTGAGCAAGAACTGGTGGTGCCTGCATACGCTCACGTAGATCGATAAAAGCCGCGTTCTGTTCTTCATTCCAAACGAATGGTACGTCGTCACGTGTGAGACGAGTCAGAGGCTCGGCAATTCTAGAAAAATTGGCGATGAAGCGACGATAGTAGGCGCACAGACCGAGGAAGCGGCGTACTGCTTTCTTGTCACGGGGAACGGGAAAGGAGGCTACGGCGGTTGTCTTGTCGGGGTCAGGTCGAACACCGTCTGCGCTCACAACATGCCCCAGAAATTTAAGTTCTTTATAGCCAAAGTGGCATTTTTCTGGCTTCAGCGTGAGGTTCGCAGAGTGGAGTGCTTCCAGAACAGCCTGCAGACGTTTCAAGTGTTCCTCGAAAGTGACCGAAAATACGACGACATCATCGAGATAAACTAAGCAGGTGTTCCACTTCAGACCGGTAAGAACAGTGTCCATCATTCTTTGGAATGTCGCTGGTGCAGAACACAGGCCGAAGGGAAGCACCTTGAATTCATACAGGCCGTCCGGTGTAACAAAAGCAGTTTTTTCTCGGTCTCTTTCATCAACCTCAATCTGCCAGTATCCGCTTTTCAAGTCTATGGATGAAAAATACCTTGCTCGCCGTAGTCTGTCTAGTGAATCATCGATGCGTGGCAGAGGATACACGTCTTTTTTTGTCACGTCGTTCAGCTTTCTGTAGTCCACGCAGAAACGCAACGTTCCGTCCTTTTTTTTTACAAGAACGACTGGCGATGACCATGGACTATTGGACGGCTGTATAACATCATCCTGAAGCATCTCTTCGACTTGAGCATTGATCGCGTCACGTTCTTTGGCAGAAACTCGGTAGGGTTGTTGCTTTATGGGCGAGACATCGGTGTGTATAATAATCCGGTGTTTCATAAGGGGCGTTTGACGCACCTTTGAGGATGAAGCGAAACACTCTTGAAATTCAAGCAACAGCTCCTGCAGCGCTGTGCGTTCTTTCTGCGTGAGGCTCGAATTGATGTCCACCTTTTCAAGAGCCTTAGAAACGCCGGTCGATGTCGATTGTAGCCCACTATTTATTGATGCGGCAGAAAAACATTCAGCAACGTCTTCGATGGGGTAGGCGAAAGCGATAGCGGTGCGTCGAAACAGGTGCCGCTGCTCATTACTAAAATTTGTCACAAGCAGCGTGGCACGTCTGTCGTGAAGCGTAATGAGGCTGCGGGCTGCGCAGACACCTATGCTAAACAAAAGTGTCAAGTTGCCTTCGGCGACTGCCTCACCGTCACGTATCTCGTCACACACGACTTCAACCAGGATGCTTGAACGTGGAGGCAACGTGATTATGTCGGCCGAAACACGAAGCGAACTGAGATGGCTGTCATCAGGCTTTTCTGCTTTGTCTGTAGAGAACGTCACTGTGCGCTGTCGGAGGTCAATGATAGCGCCGTATTCACGTAAAAAGTCGACGCCTAGGATGAGGTCTCGGGAGCATTCAGGAAGTATAAGGCAGCTGCAGAGAAATGTGCGTTTGCGAATGCCGACTCTAATCGTGCAGATACCGAGAGGGGTGACGACGTGCCCGCCGGCTGTACGGATTCGTGTCCCGTACCACGGCGTACCCACTTTCTTGAGATGCGTCGCCAGTTTTCTGCTCATGATGGAGTAGTCGGCCCCTGTGTCTAATAAAGCTGTAATATCGTGGCGGCCGTCGAGCACTACAGGTATATCTAGGGAAAGTCGGCTTTCTGATTCGGGAGCTGTCGTCGTTGAACCACTGCTGGTACGTACTCGCATGGATTGGGGCCCTTGTTCGTGTCGTTTATCAGCGGCCCCGCCCCCGAAGGTCGCTGTCGTTAGTTTTCCCGCCTAGGGCTGAGCGGCCGTGCTGGCGCCGCCCCTGGGTAGTTCGGGACACTTGACGAAGACCTTCTTGGAGATGGTGATCGTGACTGGCGCCGCGGGAGCAGTGGCATGCGCTGCTCGGACAGGTACTCCTCAATCGCTCTGGGTCTTTCGCCAAATCTTGGCCTGGGTGAGTCGACGGCGAAACCCTGAAGTCCGAGGCGACGGTACTGGCATTCGCGGTACACGTGTCCGGCTTCGCCACAGTGGTAGCACAGCGGCCGCCTGTCCGGTGTGCGCCATACGTCCGATTTCCGCGGGAGGAGCTGCCGATTCTCGAAATGCTGGACTGGTTGAACTGCTGGGAGTGGATCGCGATGTGCAGGGTGTACGAAACGGCGTGGAGGAGCGTAACGACTCGCAGCTTCGGCGTACGATGCAGGAGCGACGTAACAGCTCACAGCCTCGGCATAAGATGCACGGTGAGGCTCGATCGGTACAGGCGGGGAAGCATCGTTGGACAGCGGGACTTGCAAAGCCTGCTGTACTTCACTCCTGATGAGGCTGGAGATGGATCCCGCAGCAGGTGGAGGCGGCCCGTGAATCTTCTGCAGCTCGTCGCGTACCACCGATCTGATGAGGTCGCAGAGAGCTTCGAGATTGACGTTACTCCCCGCAACTCCAATCTGGTCCACCGGCGAGGCAACATTCACGTGGCGGTCGTACACAGCTGATCGCTGCTGCAGCATGTTTTCCATTGTCGTTGCTTCAGTTAAAAACTCTGCCACAGTATTCGGGGGACTTCGCACGAGACCAGCGAAGAGTTGCTCCTTAACTCCTCGCATTAGGTGGCGCAACTTCTTGTCTTCTCCCATACCTGGGTCAGCGCGACGGAAAAGGCTCGTCATGTCCTCCACGTACGCCATCACGCTCTCGTTCGGCATTTGGATGCGTGATTGGATGGCCCGTTCCGCTCGTTCACGGCGATGGGGGTCAGCGTAACTTGCCAGCAGCTGACGGCAAAACATCGTCCACGACGAGAAGGGTTCGCGGTTCTCGTACCAAGTACGAGCTCCGTCCTCAAGGCTGAAATATACATTCCGCAGCTTGTTGGCGTCGGTCCACTCGTTGAAAGCCGCAACGCGTTCAAAGTGAGCCAACCAGTCCACAACATCCTCCAACATGGAGCCACGGAACACCTTCGGCACTCGTGGCTTCTGCAGCGTGTAATTAGCCATCGGAATATTTTCCGTACCGCTCTGGGGTGGTGCAGTTGATGCCATCTCCGGTAGAGGTTCACGCTCGGGGGACAATCCTCGGATTCTCCGGCTGGCCCGGTGGACAGGTGTTGCGACTGCGGGTATAGGGCTCCCAGGAGGCGTTTGGATCATTGACTGGGAATACCCAGCACCTCCACCAGTTGTCGCGCGTGAACAAGAGGGACTTCAGGTAAAGAATACCGCGTAGTCACAGAGGCGCAGGTCAGGGACACCACAACCAAAAAAACAAAAGCCTCGGCGAGAGCGCGCTAGCCCAACAACTTCTTCCTCGTTTTTCTCCTCGATGCGGGCTCGTGCTCGCCGCAGTTCATGGCCAGGTGGCATTATATATATATATATATATATATATATATATATATATATATATATATATATATATATATATATATATATACATACGGGCGCGCGCAAGGAAAGGATATGA
This sequence comes from Rhipicephalus microplus, assembly GCF_043290135.1. Classification (NCBI taxonomy): domain Eukaryota; kingdom Metazoa; phylum Arthropoda; class Arachnida; order Ixodida; family Ixodidae; genus Rhipicephalus; species Rhipicephalus microplus. The sequence continues at coordinate 457,303,060 of NC_134710.1, read as the reverse complement.
GCGTTCAATATCAAGAAGCACATCGGATGTAAACTGGTGTGAGACAGCCGCAACACGATAAAAACACACCTCCTGAGATAACCAACTTCAAATGTGGCCAATGTTTTCTATATATTTATAAATCGACAGCTCTATCTTTGCTGAAACAATGAGAACCACTTTTGACTAAAATGTTATTTTGGTACTCTCGTAAACGGCATCATGAATGCCCCTCCCGATCATTTCGTGATTTTATCGAATACATACTGTGATTATTAAAGTCGCAATTGAATGCGTGCTCGTCGTCGTACATCTAGGAAACTTGACCCTTACACTATGCATGGTTACGTCCTGTCTTTATGGAAAGCGCAGCTTCATCTCCTTTACAATTTAATTTTCGAGGTAAGTTAGCATTCCTTTTCGACCTCCTGGGGTTTTCCAACGTGCACCCACGTTTCCCTACGGCATTTTCGCCTCCATCGAAAATGCTGCCGTCATAGCCAGGATTTGATTCGGTGACATTAGGGTCAGCAGCCGAATACCTTACCCACTAAATCACCGCGATGGGGAGGGGGGTGTGGAAGCCCTTAGCTATGAAAGTGCGAAAAAAGGATTCTTGTTTTTAGTGATCGTTTTTTTGTTATTAAAGCAACTGCCAATTGTCAAATTAATCATTAACGCGAAGTTTCGCCATGACATTTGAGTGTTTTAATAGGTTGGTCTTTAAAACACGTTTGTGAAAATGTCGTATACTGCCAGGTCTGTTTTAATACTCGTTGTTGCCAACATTTTTCAATGTATTCATTGAATGAGCATGTATTTCGATTCAAGAACAAAATAAGAAAAAGTTCACTACAACGTAAAAAAACAAATAAGCATTAAAAGCCACAAACAATACGCCACCTAAGCCAACTGCATCTTCACAAAAATAAGGGAAGGCCGACTAGTTTACTCAACCTTAAGGTCCGTGAAAACGACCTGAGGGCACAGAAGGTTATCCACGTGAAAGCGTCATGACGTGCCCGTGCCTCCTTTTCAAGAAATTTAATTTTACCCTCCTCTGCTCACCTGCCAGCGTCTGTGCAATGTCCAGGTCGAAACTACGTCTCAGCACTGTTCGCACTCCTGTCTTGCGCAAAAAAAACTGCTACCACAGTCAAGGCAGCACGACTGAAAAGAGAAAAAAAATGCACCAGGAAGAATAGTAATTCCACTCATCATCAACACAAAAAATAGGGCTTGTTTCTCGAAAGGGCACCTTGTCCTTTTTTTCATTCACTACAATGTCCCCTTCGTCTTATACTGTTGAGCTGGGCGGTCATATGGGTTAGCTTTACTACCCCACCACTTTCCTTCACAAAAACGTCGAGCGCCGCACGACTCGTTCTGTCAAGCAACTCTTCTTTTTTTTTGTGAATTCCTCGTTTCTAGAATCGTCAGATCGTTTCGCCCTTCTCTTTGTTTTCCTGAAAGCAACATTTCTAGCGAAGAGTCTAGTATACATCTACATTATTATCTCAGATACCATTTAACCTACATAACTTTACACAAGTATGAGTGCGTGTATGCGCTCTCAAATCTTTGCCAAACACAACGACCTACTTAATTTCACTACAATTTTTTAAGAAAACACTAATCTTAGTTATTCAAATTTTATAATTTCAAGGTACATATTACATCAAAATGATTTTTGCGCAGTGGTAAACTTCGACAGCTTATTGTTCTGGAAAGCGTACAAATGTTACCGTTTATGGGTACTGAGGAAACGAAAAATAGGTTTTAGCCAGTTAGATTTATCTATACCTATTATTCACGTTTGATAGAATCAACCTTAGACTATGATACTTTTCAATGTTGCGTATCTAACCAGCGCTGTGAATATGACAGCGACTTCATTCGAATTGATTGATTGATATGTGGGGTTTAACGTCCCAAAACCACTTCATGATTATGAGAGACGCCGTAGTGGAGGGCTCCGGAAATTTCGACCACCTGGGGTTCTTTAACGTGCACCCAAATCTGAGCACACGGGCCTACAACATTTCCGCCTCCATCGGAAATGCAGCTGCCGCAGCCGGGATTCGAACCCGCGCCATGCGGGTCAGCAGCCGAGTACCTTAGCCACTAGACCACCGCGGCGGGGCTTCATTCAAAAAACCGAAGTTGTTGTGGCGTAAACACAGTCCGAAAAAGGACGAGTACAAAAAAAAAGTGAACAACCACAAGTGCTTGTAGAGTTCACTTTCTTTATCTCGTCTTTTTTTGGGCTACATTCACGCCATAATGAATCAGTACCAACTCACTCACCTTTCCGTTTTGCTTTATCGAATTTATGTTCTAAAATTAAAACACGCAGTCCAAACAACACATTATAAGAAGTCTGCTGATTTTTCACTCACGTCTTGTAAAATGAGCGTAATATTGATCACGTATTGGGTTTATAAACCCAACATTATTCAATCTTAGCACTACCTGACAATAATAACACAGGTTATTCAAGAAGAGCTAACTCATGATTTTTTCGCCGCACCAGCAACCACCGGGTCCCTCAACACTCGCGATATCACAATGTGCCGTTCATTGCCAGGAACCAACACACGATTACCGTTCGCACAACTCCCTTCTGTCGATAATAACCTTCGTTGCTGCTTGTCGTTTGTGATATTCAGAAGGTGTTCAGAACAATTTTCTTTTCCCCAATGCGGCAGAACGCTTCGACCAATGCTCACTGCACCAGCCCTGTCTGCGCAGCGCTTCCTCTGTTTCAGTGCCCGGGCGAACGCTCTCTTCAGGCCGTCGAGCGCGTGCTCCTCTTCCGCTTGCCACTGTTAAGTGGTGGCGCTTCGCGAGTAGACTACGGGATGCTGGCGCTGAACGGCCGCACCTATAAGGAGGAAGCTCGAATATTCGTGTTTTCATGCGAGTAAATTTGCAGTTGTGCTTATTGATGGCTTCACGGATGCAGGGAGGATGAAAAGTAACACGAACATAGCGGCGCGTTGTTCTCACCGGGCTCTGTCAAGACGTGCTACCGTTTCGATATATACGTTCGAGTTCTATAGCATTCACGTTTTATTATCTTCTTCAACCTATTGAAGCCCAATTATTTGCATGCCTCAGTATATAATAATGCTGTGTACCACTCTACATATCTAATCCATGAACATATATACTCCATGAAAAGGCATCAATGAACATATGAAGAAACGCATATTGCACAGCACTGAGTAATGCATTAAAAGTATTAACAGAACATACAACTATAAAAAACTGGACATAGCAAGCAGATGCAAAGCACACTGCCTTTTCTGTCTCATTTTCTGATGTATTTTCTGATAATGCTTTCTAATAAATATATTCAGAAATATCTAAGCTTTAACTTTTCTAGAATATTGCATTTCAAATGACGATGGAGAAAACCCGCGCACACACAGACTCAAGAATTTAAAAAAAGAAATGCAGCATTACAACAGCAGAACTTACACTACACAATAATGAATCGTCACTGACGTCACCTAGCATACTTGCAGCAGTTGGGTCATTTCAAATCATCCAGCGTGTTTCCGACCACCCCAAATATAGCCTTTCACGTTTTTCTCAAATTTCAAAACTTGTCCTGCTCATTTCTTTCCGTTGCGGAAACCTTTCCTGCATATTTATAAGATAATGTAGTTTTTAACCCACTGAGCTGGAGGGCGTTAAAAAGCAATTTTTTCAAAAGATGTTTTTGGAATGCGCTCATTAAAAAGGTATTCGCAGCAAGGTAATGAATTGAGGCCACTACAAAAATAATGACTTTTTGATGTATATAAATTTTTGGAGGGCTTTTCACACGAGCAAAATGCATGAATTTGTTGAAGCGTATTTTTTCCAGGATATAGGTTAACTCAAAGAGCACACATAGAGTATGTGCAACAGCCTGCTTGACATGCTACAAATTAAATGTAATTTAGGTGCTCAAGGTGTAGCAGATCATCTGAAAAAAATTAAAATATCACTTTTTTTTTGGAAAACTGTCTATACAGCAGCAAAAAACTTACCTTGGTGTAGGACTAAAAACATGCACGATAGCTCATTTGAAAGTGTCATATATGAGTTAAACATACATTCCGTTACAAGACAGTTAACTTTTTCTTCAGAAATATTTTTTGAAAGCAAGTATTCCTTACAGAATTTTACCAATGCAACTCACGCAGCATGAGGCATTCACAAAGGCAATCCTCAACTAAGCCAACTGGCATAAAATGCAAACGGCAAACGTCGTGCTATCTACAAGTAACTGGATATATCATCCGCATTCTATTGCTAACATAAATGCATACCAGTCAATGCGATGACTCTAGATGAACCATTCAGCATTAGTGATTTACATTCACAAATGCTACTTTCCTATGAACTTCTGCAAATAGAGAAGACGTGTTTTAAACACGTAAAATATAAAGTTTATTTATATTCAGTACGTAAGTACCATTAACGAAATAAACTGATCAATACCATCTTAATACAGCCCCGTCGCGGTGGTCTAGTGGCTAAGGTACTCGGCTGCTGACCCGCAGGGCGCGGGTTCGAATCCCGGCTGCGGCGGCTGCATTTACGATGGAGGCGGAAATGTTGTAGGCCCGTGTGCTCAGATTTGGGTGCACGTTAAAGAACCCCAGGTGGTCTAAATTGCCAGACCCCTCCACTACGGCGTCTCTTATAATCATATAGTGGTTTTGGGACGTTAAACCCCACATATCTATCAATCAATACCGTCTTAATTCAAATTTTTCTTTTTTTCAATGTTTCAGGAGACTACCTTGCCCCTTGAGACCCAAACGCTGCCATATTACTACACACAAATGAAGAGCTTTATTGTAGGAACTCAAAGGCTGGCCTACTGTCTTCTCTCGCTTATGCTGTAGGTGGGTAATGCAGCGTTATTGCGTATTGTATACTTTTTAGCAGCTTGATGGTTCATCTCTGAGTCATCACAAGGGAAGAAGAGAGAGCTACTCCACTCCCCCCCCCCCCCCCTGTGCTGTTCAGATATTTTAAGGTTTCAGATATTCATAAGCATATATACCTGTACAGGTACAAATGCACACACGAATGTACATAAAGTGTGGCTGGAATCACTTTGCCTTCACACAACCTCACCCAATAATATTTCTTTTGCTATGCTACCTGTCACCACACTCTAGCAACATTCCTTGTAGTGCACCTCTGTTCCATTTCTTTTACGGTTGTTTTACAGATGGCACTATGATTGCCGTCTACAGTTCTGTCAGTGGCCTTGGGCTGAAGATTGCCTTTGCAAGTGCATCATGCTGCAGAGTTAAGTAGGTCAAAAGCTGTCAAAGAAATATTAAATTTTTTAAAATATTTTTACTTTAAAATAATGCTCTCTAGTAACTGCACCTATGTGGAGCTAATACAGAAGGCTTTGAAATGAGATATCGCGCATATTTTTCCCCAAACACCATGGTGACTTTTGACGCTGAATACAGAGCTTTTCCCCAAAAAACCGGTAAATCAATTTTTTTTCTGAGACGATCTGCTATACTTTCAGCACCTAAATTTTTTTTAAATTTTAGCATGTCAGTCAGGCCAGCTGCACATAATATTTTGTGCTCGTTGAGCTTGCATTGTTTCCTGAAGAAAATACCGAATTTGGCGACAATTCAGTTTTGCTGGTGTGAGAACCCCTCGAAGAATTTATATGCATAGGTGAGTAAATATTTTTACAGTTACAATGCTTCATTACCTTGCCACAAATACAATAGTATTGAGTGAATTACAAAACACTACATGAAACAGTATTGCTTTTTGATGCCCTCTAGCTCTGTCGGCATAGACATACAGACTTACAATAGGCACGAATACTTTTGACAACCAAAATAAACAACCAGGACGAGTTCTTTGTGTAATGTGAAATTGTTTCAACAATATTTGTGTTGGTCTGAAAAACGCTGGTGTGCTTGGCATGTCATGACCCAGTTTTAATGTGCTAACTGAATGCAAATTAACTAAAAGGAAGCGTTTTCGTTGGGCGTATTTTTCTTAGACACGGCAACAGTAATTCAATTGGTAATTAGGGCAGGAAAAACATTGTGGAGAATAACTATAGTGTCATAAATATGGTGATAATTACAGAGATAAGGCCAGGGAAAAATCAATTCTGCACTGAATGTAACACAAAACAACCTGTTACATTTACCCAAATTTCGCAGTTAGCTTTCTTGCGTTGGTCTGCAAAGCACAATACTACTAATGCATACTAAACATGTATGCATGGAACAATGACCTATATATGCCCAGTCACAAAACCAGTAGAGTACTCAGGAACCATAACTCCATATATATTATATTGAGTCAGCATTCATACAACACATATGTGGTGGTTTCAATACCTGCCACCACTCTTGAGGCAAAGGTAGTGTCAATAAAAGGTTACCATTAACTACAATAAAACTTATCAAGATAGTACCAGCAGAGAAGCAGTTTTGTGAGAAAAAAACAGCAGCAGGACGAAATACACACCACTGATTTTTAAGTCATATCAAGAGCCTAAAAATGCAGTTTGTATATAAAAGTTGAATAATGCATGCACTGTTAACAATTCTCTGTGAGCTTTTCATGTGTATTCCACATGAGGCGCAAGAAGGTAGGCTATTCTACAAAATGGTGATTACACTTCAAAAATAATCTGTATATCGTAGTGAAGCGCAGGGACAACATGTTTTTTCTGCACCAGATAAGGCCGAAAGAGCGCTCGTTCCTGCGACAGAAGACCGAAAGCAACACTTAAAAAGTGTTGATGATTGGGCTACTTCTTGTTAGGAAATAAAAGCCATTGCGAGTAGCGCAAGTAGACAGGACCGATATCAGATAGGAACCAACTAGCACAGGCGCAACACTATTGCAACACTAAACGGGATTGAGCAAAAGTTATCACATGCAGTGTCGATGCTGTTGAACCAATACAAAAGTATTCTGTAACCACGCACGTTCTGTCGAATTACGTAAGGTTTACAAGGCATGTTTCACAACCGTATCTTATTTTAGTGGTGTCACGGTCAATTATATCTGTTTTGCATGAACAACATTTCAAGTGCTTGGTGAGCCAAAATTGCATAAAATGGGGCACAGCAGAATTTTAAAAGAACCGGCATTCGAAAGCGGGATCGTACCGTAAAAAAAATTTAAGTGGTTCATTACTGACTATGGGCGCTAATTCAAAAGACTGTGGTAATGTGAGGTAAGGTGATAGGCTAGGTTCGAAAACGAAAACAAGTTTCTAAAAAATCAAAGCTTGTAGCCAAAGTGACCAACAAAAAAGTCGGAAGTATTGCCTCACCTTAACGTCACAGAATTGGAAAATAGGGTAGACAGAGGTGAAAGGACTCACTATTTTCTGAACCCCTTCTAATATTTATGCCTTAACTTGGTAGGTGAAACCTGAGTGCCCGTGAGAAGATTCATGCTAGATATTTGTTTCGTGCAAAGTTCTCACCGTCATTAAATCCTTTCAAATATGGAATGAACGAGAAAATGGGGAATGTTAAGAGCTCGTTTTCTAACCTTAACGAAATGTTAGTAATAAGAAGAAAACCAATGACAACCTACGGGGTGTTATTTCTAGTAATTGTAGTGTGTTACTGAGAAAGGTGCACGAAAAGATTGTTTTTCTTTGGCAGAGACTATACCTGCCAACTTGGACAACGTCCGGTGCTCCACCAACTTGTTCATCAGTTCTAACGTACCTAACGCAGGTTCACAGGCCCTTAAAGTTGCCCTGATTCTGTTCATTCTTAGTAAGGGTTTTGTTCTGTCAGACTGGATGCCCTCAGGTAGTATGTAAAGAATATTAGTCAGCTTCGAACTCCTAAAACATTACGGGATTTACCATTCCAGCAGGCAGAAAAAGTGTTCCATAATCGCCGTCACGGCTACTAGCAGTGTTAACGATTCCAGCACGTACATGGGTCGTGTAGCCATATATTTCTTGCAACCTGTACTTCTGTGTGTCTGTGTATTCTTTCCCTGAAAAGTTTAGCTTATCTTGATAAGCCTTTCGTATGTAAAAGGATTCTGCAAAAACAAGTTTGTTCAAGACTCTGCTTAGTCATTCGACCGCCTTAGAAGTTTTAAGCGCCGACACAGTTTTGCCAATGGCTTCTTCTGTACTAAAATGCATCATTGTGGATTATTTCCGAAACGTGTTTACACGACCCTTAAAACCAAATTTGGAAACTCAAAATGCTTGTGTAGTCTGACAGTCCAGCATGCGGACGCACCTATGACCAAATATTATTGAAGAGCGCCGCCTGTAAAATATTTTATTTGGATTTAAAGTAAGGGTGAGTGTTCATCCGAGTTATTAGCACCAATCGACATCTCTGATTCACGCCCGACAGAGGTCGGGCGTGACGTTCTGAGTCAGTGAAGTATTGTCAACAACAGAGAACATTTGTGAGGTGCGCACCATACACAATAAAAAGTTTTACATCCAATAGGGTGTAAATTGGGTGATTTTACGAGAAAGCACACTTTACAACACCCTTTAACACCCATAAATGGTCGATTTAAAAAAAAGCACCCCTTTGTTTCGGTGCTTGCCTCGATAGCACCCTAAAATAGGCTCTAAGGGTGCTGTTGTGCCTGAGAAGGGTGTAGGTGCCGATTCATCAGATGGAATATGCTGCATAAGAAGAACACATAATTATAATATTTGGGATTTTACGTCTCAAAAACCTCGATATGATTATGGGGGTCGTCGTAATGGAAAGCTGCAGAGATTTTCACGATTTGGTGTTCTTTAATGAGCGCTCATATTGCACATTGCACAGGCTTCTATGTTTTCGCCTCCGCCTCAATTCGACTGCCACGGCCGGCATCGAACCCGCGACCTTCGGATTTGCGGCCGAGCAGCGTAGCTACTGTACGAATATGTGGACCTTGCGTTAAATGACGGCCTAATTGACTTAGAATGTGTGAAGGTGCTCTCCGAATACAGCAGAATGACAGCAGAAGCAAATTGCGTTTCATCTATAATCGCAATTAACTGCAATCCATGTTACGAAAGCTTTCCTTAGCGTTCATTATAAGCTACATGTTTGCTATGGATTATATACACACAAATAATGTTCGCCCGAGTATGGGTGTGTGTGCGTGAGCCTGCGCATGTGTTCGCGTGTAAGCGCGATTGTGTGTACACCCGTGCATGTGTGCGTGCGCGTGTATGTGCGAGTCCGTGCTTGTGTTAAGCGTGCCTGTGCACATGTGTACGCCCCTGCATGCGTGCGTTCGTGGTCGCGTGTGTGTGTGTGGCCGTACGTGTGTACACGTGTATGTGTGTGTGCCTCTAAATAAGTATGCGTGTGTATCAGCCCGTGTGCCCTCAAATTTCGTGTGTGTGTGCGGGGGAGGCACTGCTTCTTAGTGTTTAAGGTCCCACACCTGTTCAGACTGGGGGTCTATATGGGAGGTGGCTTAAGGAATGGCGGTGGTCAACGGACTGTACACGGACTATTCAGTACATGAAAAACAGCTGCACATTCTCGTACCTCATCGTTGCTTACGAAATTGCTGTGGTAGCTGATTAGGTCCGCTGAGGCGCTTCTACGCTAGAAAACCTGGGCTATGACCAATTCACACGGAAACCTGTCACTGCACTTATGCACAACCATCGTTTATATTAACGTGTAACAAGAACGTACCCTTGCTACAGGTGCTTAGCTAGCTCATTAGGCAACCATATGGAATTATGTGCTGATCATGTGGTCAGCTAAAAGTTTGTTATAACAACCTCGGCACGTTTCGTGGTGCGTGACAAGCCTTCTAAACATCCGTGACTGTGGATTAATTTGTTTCAGCTTCGACTACGCACTCAGTGTTTACTGCACCATGCGCGGAATCGCCAGACACGGACAATGCGAAAAGCAATTCCTCTAAAAAAGGTGTAGCGAGGCTCTCCGGCTAATGCCACCGAGGACGAAATAATTATTGTTTCTGGCCATTCCAGGGTGCAGTTTGTTTTCCGCAAGTTTTGCTTCACTATTTTTCGCCCACTGCAGTCGCATTCCGTCCAAATACTCAAAGAAACCGAGGTATAACGCTCGGCGTTATAACAAAATCGACAGAGTATACGTGACTGTGGGAGCTATGTGCGAAAGCTCTAGCATTAGCCATGGCTGCTGCAACGTAGACGGTGTCCGCGTGCGTTGGTGTCGTTCGAACGCTCGTACTTGCTTGATTGTGTTTAACTGTGTATCTAGGCATGGGTTAAGCTTGTAAATTCCGTGGTCAATAACCGCTACTAGCGCGCCCCTGATTGTCATCAGAGCAATGGCTTGGTTGTCGAAATATGCCAGGAGCTTTTTATGAAAGGAAATTTTGAAGAATTTTTTTTAAAAAGGAATGCTTTCATACGGCTAGGTAATGCCTATTGCAGGCCCACAACTCTTTAAAAACTGGACGAGCTATCACATCTTTTATTAAATTACAATGAATTAGGATGATTGAATTATAGATGACGAATTTGTGTGCTAGATTAGGTGCACAAAATACATGTTCGCAGCCCTACGTCTAGAAAGCAGGCAAATAGGAAGCACAGCGTCAAATTTGGATTAGATGCCATGGACGGAGCTTCTTGTGAGTTTAGAAAGAACGAGAAAATTGTTCAATTTTGATGCCCTTATACAGGCAGTCATAATTGCACTGATTGCTGAATTGTCAATATTTCTCAAATTGTTAGAGGCGTGAGTAAAGTCAGTAAACCTTTTACTTTTTTTTGCAGATCTTTTCGCTAGTGCCACGCCCAAGATCATTTGTTCTCATGTAAAATAGAAAGCAGAGATGCCTTCACTGTTTTTACATGAAGAGGTAAGTTTCTTGAGCGTTTTGTTTAATGCTACATGTTTTTAACGTTGTACTTTAAAAACTATTTTTCACACTGGCTCACTACCCTGTAAGCAATTTGATTCTTAGGTGAGTTCAGGATTTCGTAAGTGCCATTTTTGTGCTATAGTCTTACACTTCACCTCAATTCAGTAATTTGCTGTATGCTGGAAAACTATCTTATCTTTATCATACGAAATTATTGGAATATACGGGTTGTATGCTTCGAGTTTAGTGTAATGTCAATTACACGCCATTTCAAAGGATAGACACTACACATTCTTCATATATGGTGCTGCCAGAACACCACGAACATCATTTTATGAGAAGTCATATTTTCTCTTATTAAGGGACGAGAGGGTGCCGCTGACGTCCTGCGTAGAATACCCCGACCCCAGCCTAGAGCAAGCCTAGTTCCTGAACCTCCACGTAGATGACCGAAAAATCTTCTGTGTCAGTAATGATGAAGAAGGAGTGACAGCACTGATGAGTTGATTTTTTAAACTTTTCGACATTGTCTACGGCCGCAAGGCCTTTAGCAACCACCATGATTGAGCGGCTTTTTCTCGGCGTAAGTTTGGAGTTTATCAAAGAAGTTGTTCAGGCAGTACGACGCTGAAAATTTTAGTGTCACATTGCCTGAACAACTTTTTCTAGTGTGGTCATGGTAGATGAACAAATATTGTTACTTGTGTAAGTTACTTTGCCTAAATATAGCTGGACCATTCCATGCAAACGTCCCAGCTACTTTGGCGACCATCTGAATCGTATTTGAAAAAAATATTATACTGACTTACTGCGTTGAAAACAGTGAACTGTTAGAATATTTCAGCGAGAAAAAAAGTTTTGTTCATGTGGCTGCCTTATAACTTCCTGGCATAATGCCGTCTGTGTGCTGTTTGTGGAAAATTTTGTTTTCAAACTACTGATTATTTTTCTAAAGCAAATTCGGTCTACCTGTTAAGTAAGTGTGCTTCTGCAAGGTATTTGAAGCTCGTTAATATTAGTGCAATTTTTTCGCCATATTTGCTTCCAAGAATAAAGCCAAAATGTGTTATGTTTGCATTTTTTATTGCAATATTGCACTTTGTATGAATATCTGAGCAGTGAATACTTACTCCTCAGAAAGTATATTTTTAGAAAAAAATATTTTTAGACCTCTCAAGCTGCTGAAATATACGAGAAAATATCACGAATTTCACAAAATCTTGATTTTTGTCCGTATTGAGGTGCAATTTACTCCATGTTGTCATACAATGAAAACTCATCATTATACCTAAATTGTAAAAAAACGAAATTCTTTCTGTGATAAAAATCTTATCACAAAGAGAACAGGAAAGAGCACTGTCAACTGAATTTTATTGAAGGTGCTACGAGCGTTTTTATACTGAGCACAAGAACAGGGCCCATCTGCAACAACACATGTGTGACCATGACAAAATAAGTTTAACCGAGAAAAGAATTTTTTTTTTCAGAAAAGATAAGTGAAGGTGTACTGATGCATTGATCCTTGGCCTTCCTGATAAAAAGTTTTGAAATCTCTCATTTTTTTCTGCTTGCTTTTTTCAAAAACAGTGTTTTATGAAACCTAGGACTGCACTTACATCCTTTACGGTGTCCGGCCATGAGACTACTATAGCCCTTCTTAACATTTAAAGCATGCTGTTTTGCTCGATCATTGAAACATTGCCCAGTTGGTCCTATGTTTACTTATCCACATGTTTGCGGTATCTCATACACATTTGATTGGCATTCAGTAAACCTATTCTAGCAACGAATTGTGCAAGACTGGCTATTCCTGTTGCTGTAAGTACATGCACTTTTGAAAGCTTCCAAGGAGTGGGAAACAACAATGTCATATCTGCGGGCTCTTTTCCTAAAATTGTGAGACACCTTATGTACGTAGTACCGTGTAACATGCAAAGGTCATTGGTCATTCTGTTTTTCTTTTGGTGCTGTTTCCTTTAACTTCACTTTCTGCAGGAGGGTTTCGCAAACGAGTGTGATGATGCTGTTGGGTATTGGCTGGTACTATCAGCCCAGGAGTGCTAAGAATGTTCTGCCTTTTGATAGTGGGCATTCAAAATCAGTAAAAAGACGAATTGATACCACATGTATTCAGGCCACCCTTCAGAAGTCATGTTAGCACAAGGGTGAGGTCAGGCTTAAAAACCAGATTAAAAGACTAAAAGATGCTGGATATCCCAACAGAATCATCACACCCGTTTGCGGAACCCTCCTGCAGAAAGTAAAGTTAAAGAAGACAGGACCAACAAAAAAACAATGACCGAAACCCTTGCATGTTATACCACATCACGTACCTCACAATTAAAAAAATAGCCAGCAGATATGATATTAACGTGTTGTTTTCCACCCCTTGCAAGCTTTCAAACGTGTGTGTACTAAACAGCAACACAAATAGTCAATCTTGCACCATTCGTCACGAGAATAGGTTTACTTAATGCCAATTTAACATTTGTAGAAGTATTTTTTATCAGGTAAACCGATGATCAGTGCATCATTCACGTTCACTTATCCTTTCCGAGAGGTAGTATTTCTTTCACAGTTAAGATTATTTTGTAGTGGTCACACGTGTCGTCACGCATGAGCACGGTTCTTATACTCCGTATAAAAGCGCTCGCTGCACGTTCATTAAATTTAGTTGACAATCGGTGCTTTTTCCTGTCCTTTCTGTCTCTTCCTTAAGTTGTTGCGCTGTGACTAGCACACAACCACGATGAACCAACTCGCCCAAATTAAACTCTTGTTACGCAACACGTATACCGAGTTTCGTATAGAAAGACGGAGCGGTGCTTTCAAAATAAAATTTTTCACATTCAACACCTAGACAGCATTCCAGGAAGTTCAGAAGGCAGCCACGTGACCAAATATTTTTCCTCTCCTAAATATTCCAGAAGTTCACTATTTTCAAGGCAGCACGAGTTTTTCGAATACATTTGAGATGGTTGACAAAATGGCTTGGACATTTGGCATAAAATGACCCAGCTGTGTCATTAGCCGTAATTATGCATTACCTCTTTTGTTTTTTGTGTGTCCTGACTCAGTTTTGTGTTCGGTTTTGGCTTATTCTGTTTCTGATCATTGTATTGGTTTTTTAAGTATTCGCAAAAGTTATATGTCCAAAAACCCATATATGTTTGCATGTACATCATTTCTCATAACCAATTGTTATACATCCAGGAATACATAGCTTAAACCACTGTGATTGTATACATTTGAAAACACTATTCGTATATATTTTTGTGTGCATCACTTCTTTGGAACGATTGTGTACATGAAGGCGTATATATTGAAATCTTGGTGATTGTATATATTTGAAAGAATTATAAGTATATATTTGCCTGTATTTCATTCCTATATATTAACCGATTGTGTACACAAAGGTGTATTAAACTAGAAACCACTGGGATTGTAGATACTTGAAAGAATTATAGGGATGTATTAGCGTGTGTTTCATTTGTAGTCTTTATGTACTTAAACTAGTATACTAAACTGAAACCAGTGTAATTGTATGTTTCAAAGAATTGTAAATAAAGTGAAACTGAAAAAATATAATAAACATATGAGGTGTTGCGTGTGTAATGTACGTATACGTCGACATGTTACACATCTGGTGAAAAAGTTGTGTGGCAGAAGAAAAGTTTATGTTTTATTTGCCTATTAAATAAATGCAATATGCAAGGGCAGCAAGGCTTAGTTTTTCGTAACGTTCATTGTGCATATACTGTGAAGTATATATAGATCCAGCAGTAGCTCATACATGATTGTTCCTGTTTATATTTTTGCCCACGCGCAATGAGTGGAGCTCGACAGGTGGCATACCGTTGATAATCAGGACCACTTTTTTCAAGTAGTGTGTAACCAGTGCATGCTGATTAGTGCAGTCTAAAAGAATACTGGCACCCCTGCCATGGGCACTCAGCACCCTTGTGCACCCTTCTCGCACCCTCCTCATAGGGTGCTAAAAAAGTGATGGACATCGAAGGCACCCTTCCTTAAGGGTGATTTTGTAACACCCTACAGTTTTTTTACATGTACACCTTATTCTAAGGGTGCATAGAAAAGCACCCTTTTTTGGAAGGTGCTGAGTTAGCACCCTTAGGGTGTCGTCCATGGGACAAGCTCGTTTACACACTTCTGGGTGTAAATATTTTTATTGTGTACATACCCCAACTGACTCCCGGTGAGGAGTGCCACCTCCCCTCTCTCCCCCCTCACTCTGTTGCCGGGCTGCTCTCACAGTGGTTTAGGCTGCTTACGGCAGTAGTTGTCCTCTTTCTATCTCAAAGGGATATGATCAAAGACCTCACATTGTTTATTCGTTCTTCGCCACCCGCACGTCTCCCGATTTTTGATACTTCATGCGCTGAAGCATCGGTCAAGACACCGATGTTTCAGCGAATGCAGTCTCGGGCAATTTCACGCTCTGTGGTGCTTGTCTCTTAGGGTACATAGGCGGTTTTTCTAATTGGCGCAGTATCGTAATTATTGCACTAGTATTGATTATACAATTCCTTGGGGCAGTTATGTGTCAGTGTCAGTATTTTTGTAATTTTTTTAAAAGTTGCAAACAAATCTTTCGCTGTCGGGATACCTTAAAGGGCTTGCGCAAAAGTTTCTCTGAACACGCATGATGGTGTGCATTGCAGGTAGATTTCATTTTTGGGAAGAGAAAAGAGTCTCGGAGTGCTAAGTAAATGCGGTAAGGGAATTGGGGATTCGTTGAGAGTTCATTTAGGTGAGGTGGTTATGTATTGGGAGGCAAACTCAAATGTTGATGCTCAGTCCTGTGGCTGTTCAATCGGTTGCTGTATTATTCACTAGCACAGTTTCTCAGCACGAGCCACTAAAACTTTATTTAGACTGATAAATTACTGAGATGACTGACATTTCGCATATCAGGGAGGGTACATCTGCCACCGCAGTGCGTGCGCGTTGCAAGTGTGCCTGCGATGTAATCATGCCAGAAAAAGAGTTGTTTCTTATAGTTTGCATACACACATACACATTCTGTCTATATATATTTTTAATTGTCACAAAGCACATATTTTTATAAAGAAGTCTTAAGTGCAAGCCCAGCAGCCCCCCCCCCCAATATAAAAAAGACCAGTGCTGGCCCTAACAACTTTGTTTTTTTCAACATGTACAGTCGCCCACCGTTTCTTCAGACGCTGAAAATTCGAACATGCTCATTCATTCCGACATCTCTGTGGCACCACAACTTATGCCATTGAACCGCTGCAAACTCAGCACTGAGATTTTGAATGTCTCACGGTGCACCATTCAGAATTTCCGCACTCCCCCTGGCTGTTCAATGTGGCACCAGATGTCATGACCAGCTGCCCGCATTGTTTACAATAACTAGGTTGCCAGCACTAAAAGGTTGCAGTGGCTATGGCTGGAGGTTGTGTCAGGGTGAAAGTAAATGCTGAACTTACAATTGTTAATTTCGAAGGCCATGCGTTTTTTGGGCTGCACGTAATGGCCCTTTTTTGGTCCTATGTTCATTGAATGAGTACCACAACCACACTGCAAGCCAAGCCTACCATACTCAGAATTGGCTTGGGTATCGCTCAAATTGGCCACACATGCGCAGCAAACAAAGAAACACGAGTGCTGCAGCATGAACTAGCTTTACGCAGCTTAGTTCCTTTTGGCATTTGAGAGATTTATTGTCAATTATTTTTGTGCTCAAGCTGGTTTTGTGTCTCGCTCTCTTGTTTTGTGCAAGGCCTGCTAAGAGGCTCCAACGCTACTAATTCTATTTGTGTTGTTGGCACTAACAAGGAAATTCAGAATTTACAAGACACAGATGGTGGTGAAAGAAGCTGTAATAATTTGCAAGACCAAACTAGGCAGACTTCAATCTGATGCTGCTTAGGAGTTTGAGTCGTGCAACGATGGGTGAACAGTGGCTTATGATTACTTCCCTGAATCGCCACCCACACCAGTGCTAATAGATTTAGCACATGCCTCAACAGTGCTATGACCTACAGTTATGGCCAAACACTAGCTAAAAGTCAGGCAGACATAGTCTCCTATAATTGTGATTCTGTGCAGACGCGCACTACTTTTTTTGGCCACTGGGCCAATAAAGGTGCTCTTTTTCTGGCAAGTCCTTTCTTTCGGACTCTAGAATTATCAGATTTTTCAACGGTTTTTGCCTAATGTGAATAAACAGTCAGCAACTTTTAAATGTCATTCTTATATAACATTGCGTATGCAGCAAAATGTATTACAAAGCAACACACAGATAGTTACCAATGAAGTGAATTCACAAATTGAAAATTAACAGGTTTACAATTAAAATATAGAGGTATAAGTGATATAAAGCTTTCACATTTTCTTGATTTTGGGAGCTTAAGTAAAGGCAACAGACTTACATATTTACTCTTGCTTCTGCCAAAATCAGTGTACCATAAAGTCATGAGGCACAGCTGCAGCAGTATAGTACATATGAGCATCAAGATTTCTTCCTTTTGCGATACGTTTTCCACATTGTGTATATTTCTTAAGTTGCTCATTTATTCATTGCCCTGTTTGCCCGATGCAGGTCTTGCTACTAGAATGAGGTATGGCGTGTATCAAAGGTGCTGCGCGGGATATAGCAGACTCCATGCTTGACTAGTGTCTGGTACCGCCCCCCCCTCTTTTTGTACAGAAGCACTGCTTAGCAAGCTTGCTTCATACAGAAAAAGCCTCAGAGATATCGTCAGTATTAACCGCTCTCTTGGGTTGACCTGTGACAGCATGAAAGTAAGGCACCACAACTGGCCCGACAGCACGCAGTCACACATCACCCTCTTGATTTTTTTTAAATCACGGCTTTGGTAACGGCCCTTAGGAGCAGAATTATAGCATGCAGCCAAAACATGATGTAATAGCTGACTGTTAAATATTTACTGCATTTTACACTCACACAAGCTTTTGAAAGCAGAATGCATACCTAACGACACAATTTCTCTTTTATAGCTTTCCAATGGGCTCGCTTAGATCTCACAAGCTTTTGGCATAGGTTGACCTCTGGCCTTGTTGATTTTCAGTGCAGACGTAATAAAATAAAATGGAAGAAGAGGAAGGAAGACATCTTGAACTTGGCACGCAGACAAGTGCCTGTGTGTGTCCCCCTTTGTCTTGTCCTGGATTGATAAGTCTGCCCTAAAGATCAGTAAAGCTGGAAGCCTATGTCTGTCTCATTTAGGTCAGGCCATTGCGAATTAGTAAAAAGAGGAATCGTGTCATGTATGAAATCTGCTTTCAAAGTTCATGTGAGCATAAGATGCAGAGTTTTTGCATTTAGGTGGTATACCATTTCGCCTGCAGGCCGCAATATGATGCTACATACAGATGTTTCTGAAACTTTAATTCAAAAAGGAAAAACCAGTAAAAAGACGACATGTAAACGAGAACTATACAAGTCATTTGCAGAGTCTTGAATTTATTAGGTGGCACATTGGCTCTCGAGAGTTGCTAGAAGGCACCTATCCCCGTTGACGCTTTTTTTACAATGAACAGGCTTGCTCATGTGTGGTGTCCCACAAGCGGTGGTAACAGGCATGAATGGCAAATCAAGCACGGTGTCACCTAAGTTCCATGCACAAATGTGCACTAAATGCCAAACTGCTGTCCTGTAGCAAGACATCAAGTGGATACAGCATCAATAAAAGACGTAGGGAACATTGCACGAGAAATAAATAATACTTTTCAAAAAAGGCACACTTCTTTGCTCACCCTACTAACTGCTGCAGCCGTGCAATGCAGTTTTTGGAGACGTAGATTTCACTCCTTATTCCTACTGCAAAAACATGCAGGTTGGCACTTCAGGAGGAGGACATTTTTGCATTTGAAGATAAATTTGGGACATCTTTGGTAGTACAGCAGTACAGCAAATGAAAACGTAAACATGAAATCGTATGCAGCTATTCATGTCGAGTCCCTGCTGGGCTATTTGACACTATAGATATATAATATCTACACCAATCATAATGCTGTCATGGTACAAGCTTCTGTGTTTGGAAGTTTTTGACAGCAAAAACCAATTGAAAAAGGCGCTTGAAAGCTGCGCGTGCAGATTATCTACTCTGTTCCTAATGCACTGCCAAGAAATTTTTCACTTCAAGAAACCTCTTTAAGCCAGCAATTTTACAGCAGCAAAGGTAACTGCTGTTCACTTTCTTTGACAGAAGTTAACAAAACAGCAGGTATACATCACCTAAACAGGTCATTTATGTAGAAGCCTACAGTGATGTAGAAAGTCTACATCACCCAAACATGCCATTGTCCAAACAATGGACTCAGAGAGCACGCAACTACTATGAATGCTTGGAACAATGGGGCGCAGTTTCCTGCGCATTGCAGTACATTTGGCTGCAATGCACTTTTCAAGGAGGCGAATGTAAAGGGCAGGGCTGAGGACAAGTGAAAGCGCAAAATCTTACAGGCGGGAACAATTGAAAGTGCCGCAAATGCAAGAATTAGTGCCTCATTGGTACATTTGACAATGAAGGAAATAAACTTTCTTGAGTAGAGTTATATCGAAAAACCAATTAAGCATACCCCTTTCATGGTATAGTACATTGTTAACAAATTTTTACGTAAATATTCGATGTTGGTTCAGTGAAAATTACATGTAACTGTGCCTGCACATTTGTTTTCGCACCGAGATACTTTTCAAAATACACTGGGTTGCAAGTTGAGCGTCTTGAAAGTATTCTTCCTTTCATTCTAATCTTTCGCTCCTCTAGGCCAAATATAAACTAACTAGAACAACAATTCAGTATTTTGAAGCATATTTCCACATATAATGATACTGTGGCCACGTGTCCACCTTAATTTAAGAATCGCGGCACTTCCCAGTAAGAGTCACTCCATAATATTTTTTTTTTGCTGAGACGACTGCACAGATTCAAGTGCATTCATATTTTTCGGTGGTTTTATTAAAACAACTGCGTGTAATTAGCCTTCATTTATTCCTGTTCGGCACATGATTTTGTTTATGAGCATAGCTAGCATGAGTACCTTTTGTCACAGGAATTTTCTGGCACTTGAGCCTTGCGACAGCTATGCCAGTTCCGTTTCTTGGCCTATTCACTTTGAATTTCTTGCTTCAGTGCCTTCGGAGGGGGGGCGGGGAGAGGCACCGAACTTTCGGCAATGCTTTTTTTTTTCACTGCATTCAAGCCATTCTTCAGTTCAGGTTTGTGACTTTTATTTCAGCAGTTTGTAATGTGGTCTATCTGTTGTCAAAAGCAGTCGATTTCAAACGTGAGTGTAATTCAAGCTATTATTCTATCATGCAGATCAACCACCAGAATAGTTACATTTCCGGGTTGGGTCCTTCAAATATACTACAAATTTTTGCCACTTGCATTGTGAAGCTAAAACTTATGACTTAATTTACACCTTCCCACTAATACCGACATTTTCGAGCAGCAATGAATTCGAACTAGTTCTCTTACTTTCACAAAGAGCTTTTCTCCTGCCAATGACAGAACCAAAGTCTTGTGAATTTCGCATGCTGCACTGCTATTATTGTTAAATATAGGCACATCTTCTATTCAGTTTTGTCATTTGCCCTGCAGCTCCAAACGCCGAATATAGGATTGAAAGCTCTCAATTTCAAAGAGTACAATTCATCTGGTCTGTGGACAGGAGCATGACTTGGCTGGAAAAACAAAAACGCTACTTGCTGAACTTTCGGATTTCTAACTGGCCTTGTAGGTATGGCACATTCGGTGTCGGTATGAAGCCACCACATCTTTGTGGATATTGTCCAGCAGGCCCTGTGATACAGGCCCCACCCTGATTGCCAGATTAGGTGTTGCACACTAGCAGCAACGGCTCTGCAGTGAAAAGGTAAATAATTTAATGAACAAAAATGTTTCTTCTTTTAGAGTCAATATTGTGGCACATATAGCACCATGCGCAGCTATCAACATCCGTATACTGCTTGGCAATAAAACGTCATACATGAGCTTGCACCACGACGCTAACATTCCTCGTACTTTGCTTATAATTATTCGCTATTTCTCTTTTGTTTAGTCTTGCGGAATTTGATTCAGTTATGATTTATAGGTGAATAGGTTAGCTCATTCGGTGGTTTTTTATCAGGTTTCTTTCATACACACATTGACACATATGTATGTAAAACTCCGGTAAAGAAAATATTATTCATTATTGCAAGGCTGCGTGAAGTCTTCAATGGCTTTTGGGAGGTGCACATACAGTATCCATACAGCAGGCCCGTTACATGTCAACAGCTATTGTTACATCCACTTTTAGCAAAATCAGGTTCAAATATTTTTTCCATACACGTATTTTGTAACAATTTTATTCGAGCTATGTCTTGAGGGTGCAGACAATTTCGGAATGGTATTGATAAACATGTGAGATTTAAAGTTTTTTTCAAAATATCAAATAGTTTAACTACAATAGTCTTTATGCATTCCATAGAGGCAAAAACCCACACTTGATACACAAATTAGGTGCAAAAGACTTTATTATACCAAAGCTTTTTTGCATTATTCTTTTTAAACATGCCCTATTGTGTTAAATGTCCTGATTCTATTGAGCCCTATTCAAAATGGACGTAAACTAGGTCTACCTCTCAGCTGAACACTTGTTGCTAAGTGCCGAAGTCCTTGAAAGAAGAATGTTTAATAGCGGTTGAGGCGATGTATTGAATTATATGAAGGTTCACAGGTATTGAAACAACAAAGAAAAAAATTGTAATGATCAAAGCATAACATAATCGAATAGCAACAAAATTGAGAACATCAAGCCAGAGGTAGCAGTAAAGCAGGTACTACGGCAGAGAATAAATTACCAACTTTTTACTACATCCTTCAATTAGAATTGCCTGTAACCTCTATACTGTGTCTATAATATTTGATTTGAAAAAGAAGAGCCATGAGAAAGCTAATTGAAGCTCTTGCAAAATATGTCGACTTCGACACTGAATGCCTTTTAATCATGCAATGCTATCTTGAGCCTAGCGCACATCCACAATAATACAATGACGAAGGAAACATTGTGCCGTATAGCTTGGCAAGATTTTCATCGAGTTTTTTTAATGCTAGTGCTCAACCCTATATGTATGAGCTGTGTTCAAAATTTTATTTGCGTACTTTATCGTCACACAGGATGATTTAATAACTTGCACAGAAGTACTGCTGAGTTCCCACAGTTTTCTCATGACTGCTGCACTCATGAAAAAGCAGTGCCGATGACACAAGGTGACCACAGCTTGATAGAAATGAAAAGAAATATCAGTAGGCACACGACAATAATGCTTACTTTACACAAAAGGAAACAGCCATAGGTCAAGTGATATCTTGCTATGAGCCTGCATCTTCTTTCTTAAAAGTGCCAGAGTTCAGCGTTAATTATATTTTGTTGCAGGAATTCAGTTGCATGCCAGCTAATAATAAATGAATGTGACTCAGAAAAACACGACAAAAATATGATTTATGACAGTAACACAGAACAAGCAGCATTCTGCTGCAATTAGTTATTGCACTACTTAGGCTCTTATGATGAGCTAACAAGTTTATAAAGACATTATTGAATGCAGCACCAGCCTGGTACAGCTTGCAACGTGTCTCAAACGTACAGGCGTAAGCAAAAGGGTGCCGACCACGGGGTTGAGTCACAAAACACATCGATGTGCCATCTCTGGAAACTGCCTGCTGCATTGTGCATGCCTGTCCAGTCGTAATCAGGTGGCCTCTCACAGTACTTTGATTGATTAGGTTAGGACACTTATAGCCAAACGGACAACTGAGTGTTGATTTCTTTGCTCCGTAAAACCTATGCCACATTGTGACGAAGCAGCTTCGGTAGCGCCAATTGAAGTGCCGAGGGCGTAGCTTTTTTTACACCAATCAGCCTAACTAAGCAGAGCTAGCACCATATAACGAAATGAAGCCAAGTATAAAAAATTAAATTTCTTCAGCCCAGCTTGCCCTTGTCACATTAAGTCAAGTTAAGCTTGCCTTGTTATGCAAAACTGTAGTAAAAAGTAGTCGAGCATAGTGTAGCATATTATAACCTGTGAAAGCCAAGCATAGGCAGAAGAAATTAAGCTAATTTTAATAAGGCATTGTCGTTTGCTGTTTTCATGTTAATCTATGTTACTCTTATATGAGCCGAAGTGAGTCAAGTTAAAAATATTCAAATTTATTTAGACATAATTGATATTAGTATCACTTCATATACACGAGCATAATTAGCCCCAATAAGGCAAACTCAATGGCGGTCGAATAATTCAAGTCGAGTTCTTCATGAGCCAGAGAAGAAAAGCCCAGGAAGAGGCCGACTACTCTTTACTGACTGGATACTAAATAAGCTTATTTAGGTCTCACATCTGTTGACTGTTGACAAAAATGGTTCACATGTGTTGAGGAAAGCAGATGAAGCGACGTCTCAACCTTTCGGCTGCTTTGCTTCGACAACGCATGTTTCGAATCGTAGCTAAGAATCAGTCTCTTTTACTACATCCCTTTTAGAAAAAAAACAAGAGAAAAACTTAACTTGAACTTGCGAAAAGCATATTGCTTGTGGTTCATTTCAATCAGATGAATTGATAAACGCATGCATTCTGAGTTATTGCACGCTGCAGCCACTCAATTAGGTTCACTCTGCATGGACGAACTTTCTGGCCGAATGCTACATGCCATGGCTCAAAATGCCGTGGCTCGAAACACCGAGTGTTAACAGCACCAAATTAAAGCACACCAAAGCAATGCGAGGTTTTTGATGATCTCAAGTGGCGTTACGACTACCCCATTGTGGCCTTGGCAACAGAACTGCACGTTTGCGTCACACATTCTTTGCATGTGTGGCCATTCCAAACTTTCCTTTCACTCGAGTGACGCTATCCAGAATACGGGCTTGCAGCACACATGCCACCTTCACACATGAGAAATAGGTGCCTAGCCAGAATTTTTTCTCGCGGGTGGGGGGAGAGGCACCCCTTTTAAAATGTCGTTTCTGCTCTATAAGCCAACAAACAAAAATTTTAGAGCGGAAGGCACGAGAATGGCGTACCGCCCCGCAGCCACGCCCCTGTTGAGAAGTGAAACAAAAACACCAAAGGGGCCGGAAAACCACGTGCGCACGCGTCGGAAATGTTCACATTTGTTATGGGCCGGGGATTGATGCGGCCGCCGCTGCTGTGGCGAAATAATTCGAGTTGACGTGCTTTCTTAGCGCTCTGTTCAGTGCCGAATTCCAGTTTTCACGAAAAGTACTGTAAAGACACAGCTCGCACTTTTTGAAACTTCGTTTGGGGAGATATACGCCAGCAAAAATGGCACGAGCGAATGCACCGACCGCGGCGGATCCAGACTCAGCCGGCTGTGCACAAAAACGAGATACGTTCCGGCATGCCGACTCGCTGCAGCTGCACCTTGGCTGCACCGTCTACTTCCAGTGTTCTCGGCGATCGTAATGCAAACCAGGATCTCGATGAACGCGTCCTCGTTAAAGCTGTCAAGCTTCGTCGAGCTGCACGAGTAGTTTTCAATTATAGCTGTAGCGAGCCACCACCGACGCTTTTACCGCCGTGTTGCATCGGCGGCCGGCTATTCATATCGCATGGTTTTTAGCTAGTCGGGCGTGGATCGGAAAGAGGGTCCGCTTTCGCGTGACGAGAAAATCGGACCGATTTCTTCATTCCGGCTTCGCGGCGTAGGTTTCCGGCCGCTTAGGCGGTGAAGCGAGTGAATTCTAGGTGAGTTTTGCCACTTTCGCTTCGGAGAGGAAAAAATGTCAAATTTAGAACCCAGCGTGAGCCTTCTAAGAACTGATTGGGTTGCCGTAGAGCACACATATGAACAAATAACTCAGAAAGTTCGTTCGGATTTACTTACTATGTGTCCTCAGCTTAAAAATTAGAAAACACCAAGGACTTCGTGCCGGCCGCCGCTGGCTGCCTCGACGAACAGAAGGTAGTTCAGAAGCGACGCACTTTCCCGCGCTCCGGAATACACAAGATGGTATAGTCCGGACCACTTTCTAAGCCGGGCGTGCGTGTCGTTCTTGATACACCGGATCGTAAGGCGCGATTTATGAACTTTCTGAAGAGCGTCGGCGCGGCGCTGGCTATTCCAAACTTGCCTATTGAAATAACTTTTGCGACGTTGACGCTGAGGCTTAGAACAATCTTTCTCACTTGTTTTTTTTTGTTCAAATGGGCGTATTTATGTACACCCTTCTGATCCATGCCAATTTTTTTCATTTCATTTTTAAGTCACTCCAATTTCAGACTGGTTTAACTGGAATACTTTCAAATTTTCGATGATCACGGTAAAACAATGCTTTCAGCCCATTTTATCCCGTTTCAAGGGAGCTCGTATTTGGGATGGGTGAAAAAAGCACACATAACCTGCCTAAAACGCCCTTACGGGCTTATTTTTGTTTACAGTGTAGCCGTCATTTACAACCCGAGTATTAAATATAATAGGAGTAGCGGTGGCTGACGACTACCCGTCACGTTTGGCCATATGGCAATTGGAATCACTAAACGGGAGCGCGCTGCATCCGAACAGTCAACAAATTAGTCTATGAGTAGTAACGCTGCCTCGTAATTTCTGCCGTGTGCAACGCTAACATAACGCCCCGAAGCTGAATGGCAGCCCATGGACACCACATAGCCATTTGGCCTCTACTCTCCTCGCCACCGAATTTAGATGCCAGAGGTCAGCAGAGAGAAACAGAGCTGAGCAGCCGGATATTAAGGCTAAAACAATCCGTCCGCAAATACACAGACAAGCTCTAGCTACTTGCCACAGGCCGCATTTTCCATGCCTGTCATCTTTGCTCAAGTCGAAAGTCTTCAGCCTTCAACAGCGCCTCTGCAAAACAGAGGCAACGATCGAAGAAATGACGCCGCATATGGAGCTATTCTTGTTTATTTAAAGATGATTACATTGTTTAAGCTCTCAAATGGTGAAATCACCTGCCATAGTTTATTTTCTGGCACTTGCTTTTTCTCGGTGGCAACACATGTCAGGCGTTCCGAAGAGAACGGATGGTGACCTTTATCCCTCGAAACAGTCTAGTGACATTTTCAGCTATTTAGTGCATGAACTCCAGGCTTGCGCATAAGGTGCTACGTCAATAGAGCGTAGCAAGCATCGAGTAACATTAGGTCCACAAGCAACAAAACAACTCTCAGTCTAGGGAACGCCATGGTGACAAAACCATCATCCGCTGATTACTTGCATGAGCTACGTGGTATCGGCCTAGCCAGCAGACGACGCGAGAGTGCCTCGATAAGTAGTGGCGAACTACTCAAGCCTTTAAAATGAGCTCAGTACCCAAAACAACATGTTCTTGACGATTCTCGCCTCCGATTTTCCATTACATCCTAAACAATGCGATTGCAGCCGAAAACCGAGCTGTATAGCAGCTTCGGATGCAGCCGCGGCATTCGTTTGCGCGAGAGACGACGTGGCGGCATCTATACTCCAGTTGTGGTGCCTGGCGGTGAAACACCACACTAGCACCGACAGTCGCTACCGATTGAAAAGCGCTCCTTCGCCCGGGCACAAAAAATAGAGGAGGCGCTGGTCTGCGCCATGTTGGCTTGTCAGGAACGGCCTTCCGATGGCGAGGCTGCCTACGTCAATCTACGTCACTCCTCGAACAGCCAATGAATGCCGCTGAGCGATGAGCGGGAGCAATTGGGGAGCATCCACCAGGGCAAAAGTAACTTGCCGGAGCATTTCCGAAGCAACCAGGGGAGCATGATCAGGGGATGGGCCCCGTTTTCATCCGGTTTTCTTCATCTGGCACCCACCAGAGGAAAACGACGAAGAACGAATGTGTTTGCTCCCATACAATGCGGTTTGAGTGAAGCCACCGGAGCAGAACTGGGGCGTCTTTCCCCGATTCCTCCCAGCTGGGTATATTTTTGTTTACAGTGTGCATCTACCGAAAAGGGAGCCATGAATATATTGGGTCTGTCTCTTGATATTTTACACAAATGCATCTGCTATCCGATTCGACGAACGTGAATAACACAAACAATATATTCTCATGTTTTTTTTCTGCGTATATGTAGTATAAAAGGTTTCTTCAATAAAATCTTTAACTGACTGTCAGCGCCCCTCCTCTGGACTTGTGCACGCAAGAGGAGGCTTTAAAGGCCTGAAATGAGGCGTGACAAGCTAAACAGATATTAGGACTCTGACGTTATGTCACAATTCTAAACGCTTCCTCAATAAGGCTTTCTCATTTGAGCCGCTGTATGTTAGCGTAAAAATTATTAGGGGGATTACCGTGAGTGGCTAAATCGGCTCTTTCTTCTGCGAAACATGCGGGCACTCCTGCAATTTCTGCCACCGTAGACGTCATGGCATGCATGTGAAGTCCTTGGTCCCAGGCTTAGTGTTCTCGCTAGTATATCAACCGCACGACAACGACTGGGCGGCGTGTTCGAGCCTTCGGTATTGTTGTGTACGAGGCGATAATTATTCTCGCTCACGCATAGTACAGCTCAACAGTTTTAGTGTGGGAGCTGGTTGATTAGACTTCATCAAAAGGCGTGAAATTGGGTACAAAAATTGTGGACCTCTCAAACACCACAGAGAGAAACACTGCCTTTGCATATACCCTGAATTAAGCAATGCGTGATATTCACAGACAGTTGACCTACACGTTTACTGAGCTTACAGTAACGCACCAACAGCCCAGAAGAAAAGCTTTCCGAAGTGCGTGATAAGCACCTGCGACAGCTCGCTCCACTGCGTGGCACGTTCAACCAATCGCAAGAAAAGCGTGCATCCTGTACCCTACCAAGGGTGAGCTATTTGTACACAGCACCTAATATTGGGGGTACGCTGATTTCCAAAGTGTTCATGCGTGTCACAGGCTTGTTCATTCTCACCTGCCTCATAGTGAGAGGGGCTAAATAGCGAGTTTTAATCTGTGCCGCCCCGCCCGTCTTTCTTTGCACTATAGGAGCACCTGAATGGGACTTTAACCTGTTAGCCCCTGAGAACTTGAAGTGACACTGCTTAGTGGGAGACCTGGGTGACGTCACGGGGAGGACCCTTCAACGCCCATCGTTACGCACCTACATTACATGCGTTCACTTGTTAGTGCGTGGTTTCATTGTTTGAAATCACTTTTTCCTTGTCTCAAGCTAAAGATCAATGATGAAAACAGCATCAATAATGTTCCGGGTAAAACAATAAAAAAGTTTGCTTTTCCTTCTGCCGACGCTGCCCGTGCTCGGTCATATGAAAAATTGGGGGACCCTTAAGCTTGGCCTTTAGGATTTGAACGCCATAGCAAATATCAGCCCTTATTGCGCCCTTCAACCACTAATTGCTTACTTATATGTTTTGTCACACACACACACACACACACACACAAACACACACACACACACACTAGATTGTACCAGCGCGCGCGCGCGAATTGTGCATAACGGTTTTTGATCTAAAGCAAGAGTCGCATGTCCTCCAAGAGACACGCCACGCGCTTGCCAACTAGGAGACCGTAAAGGGTCTCACAATGCCTCAAAGATGGACGCACATATCTAGCGTTTGGTGTTTGCTTAACCAACGCCTCATGAAATGCATGATATATTTTCCGCTAGGTGAACATAGTTGTCAATTTTTAGAGATGTTTGAAAGTTCTTGTGTGTTTTAACGGCGATTGGTACACTATCCCAGAATTTTTCGGCGTAGTTTTCTGGCCTTCTAAATACGCCAACGAATCGCCGAATAGGCTTGTTTTCGTCGTGACACCTGTCGAACAAAATGGCTTAAGGAGACTCCTTCCACTACACGGCATTTATGTAGTGTTTTTTTCTGAAGCAGCTACAAGGATCGTCATGGCTTTGTGGTAGGACACTTGCCTGCCACACGAATGACCCGGGTTTGATCCTCAATGAGACCGAGAGGCTTTTGTTTATTGTATTTGGCTCTATCTGAATTTTTCGCTCACGGACGATTTTTGGCTCACAACCAACGCGTCCGACGCCAACGGCGGAATTTCTGCGACCCGAGCTCTCAAATGGTATTCCTTAAAATGAAACCAGGTTTGTGTGATGCTGCCAAGGGCGAGTTTTGATTGCGGCCTCGGCCGCCGACGAGGTGGAAGGTAAAAATACGTTTCTGTTAATATAGAGCAAAACAATGCCACATACTGAGGTTGTTATTTGAACCCACAAGACACCTCCTTGAGAGTTTGGCCCATGCGGGGGTTATTAGTGTTGAACGCAGCCGCGTATCTGCTGACAGCGATTTTGCCTGGGTGTCAGGCAGCGCGCGCGCGTGCAGTATTGATTATTGCAATACATCTCAAAAGCACTCACCCTAGAATACCACTGCAGCTGCTGTGAAAGTTTTTCTCGTGTATACTTGCTCAGTCTTCATGTACTTCATTGACATCTTCTTTCCCGCAATAAATTCGGTGCTTCGTTTCGCCGAAACTACTGAGTTTAGGTGTGCTTGAGGTAAGGAGCCCCAGGTCGTTGGTCTATTGTCTAAGGTACTCGACTGCGGACACGCAGGTCGCGGGATCAAATTCCGGCTGCAGTCTCTGCATTTTTGATGGAGGCGAAATTGCTGTAGGCCCGTGCGCACATTTTTGGGTGCACGTTACATAACCCCAGGTGGTCTAAATTTCCAGAGCCCTCTACTACAGCGACTCTCATATTCATAAGGTGGTTTTGGGACGTTAAACCACACATATCTATCTATCTGTTTGAGGTGAAGTGTGAAAACATTTTGCTGTCTGACTGTCCCACCGTGCAGCATCGTAGCTGCTGTACCCTTGTTGTACCACTTTAGACAGCCACCTCCTTGAGAGGTTTCCTTTTCAGTTTATCACCCTTGAGCATCAACCAGTAAGCAGACATGGCGTTTGAGACCAGTCAACGCCTCAGTAAGGTGAAGGATGTTTAATTATTACACGGGCCACGTCGCTTGCTGAGGTTGCCATTGAAAATAGTAATTTGAACCGTGGCGCTTGTCGTGCATCACAGTTTTTTAGTGAATTTCTTGTTTGAAGAGAAATAAGCCTACAATGAACACTTTCTACAGCCTAAATAGCTTTAACCAGTTAAGGAACCTTCTGCGTAGTAACTTGAAATGCTTGCATTGCGAAATTGAGCAGTAATCAACACCGTATCCCTAAAGAGTGGGCAGACAACGCGCCCAGAAAAGGTCGAAAAACGGCGGCAGTGGAACACCCCATTGAATCCCAAGGCCTTTCCGATGGTTGCGTGACGTCACCCTATGAGTCAGTGCGGGCGCTGTTCCTGTATTACGGTTTGGCGAGGTCGCTTCTACTGGTGTTGTAATAGTGTGTGATGGGTGCGAAATACTAAGGCATGTATTGGAGAAGCTTCCTCGTGCACAAGAGAAGCATTTTGTATGTAGCTTTACTCTCACAATTCTGAGAAAAAAAAAAGGCGGCTGTTACAAAATTGTTTCACATGCTACACACTACGCGCAGATATATCCTGCGAGTAGCTGTGCCTTCATAAGTGTTTACCTGTGGTAAAAATACGAAGTCATTCACAAAAAAATAAACATGGCCCAGTGATACGCGTTCCACAACAATAATTTTTACGCGACATAATGACTTTTTCATGAACCAGCCAACTATTGTGCCTAAAGTACTTCATTTGAAAATACAAGAAGCAAGAAAAGGAAAAATAACACCACCTTCTAAGGTGGCTTTCCAACTTTGTAATTAAAAGAACTTATGATTTTCGCTGCTTTTTCTCTTAGATTGAATCTAATGAATGTCATTTTTATTGTCGCAATAACTTGCTACATAACACGCTTTGCATCGGAGGTTGGTTTTACACATCAACTTGCGGAAAAAAAAACACACAGACCAAACGAGGCATAGTTTATGGCAGCAAAAGCAATGCAGAAGCTATTTCAATAAATCTATGAGAAGAATATTCTTCTGAGCACTGTTCAATTACAAATGCACCCCAGTGAACAGTGAATATTCTCGAGAAATGCATGCCTCTATGTCGTTGTGTTAAAGTATTCGCAATATGTACAGAAAGAGCGCACCATTTGGACAATTACAGCTGTTGCAGCTAAGAACAAGGATTTGCACAAGAATGTTAGAAATATTTATCTTCAGATCCTCTGTTGACGTGAAATACTTCGGTGAGATATAGCTCGAAGACCAGATTTTTGTTGTGCATGGGAAATATTACAGGATTGTTTTTGGTCCATTTTCATAGTTGGCGCGGCATCCAGGAACACAACACCAGCCGATCTTGCACGATCTTGAAATCATTTCGATCCTTGCATATAGCGGCAAACTTCAGATTCGATATTCACACATGTAAGCTAAACAACAGTGCTATATAGTGGACGAAGAACACCGAGTTGATCGCGAATACACACCACGAACATAAAATGAGTGGCAACTTGGTGAGCACGCACTGACTTGCCGATGCTAGCACGCTGAGAACAGATGTGGAGCCAGAAAACAGCGTGGCCAGTTGATATTGTGGTGGTTCTGTTGGATCTTTGGCGTGATGTGGACAACAGAGAAAAGACGATGTGTAAATGCCTTAAGAATTTTAGAGGGAGTCGGGCAGAGCAACCGAGTCCTTGCCGTCACATTACAGCGCGACCACAGCGATGCCAGTGTTCGTTCTCGACGCTAATTGGGTGCAGTCGCGTGTCCTCGCACGCTTATCTCTAGTGGGGCAGCTTTGTACGTGTTGCGCTTCGCGAAGTTTTCTATTGGAGCCATAGAGTGCACGATGATCACTCTCTGCAGCGGCCGTGTTCCCTAAATGAACTGCTTGCCTTTATTTCGTATGACATTCCAATTTGTTGCTATCACATTCATTACGTCCCCGTCATGGTGAAAGGGCGGCTTTATTTATTTCCATAGCAATTATATTGACAGTCTCAGCTGGTTTTTTTTGTCGTCGCCGCCGTCGCCGTTATTAATGTATATGTATATGCGTGTATATCTACACACAGAAGGATGCGCTAGCCTCCTCTTTCTGCGAGGCGAACGTCGCTTTTGCGGCCATAGTCATCCGCACGTGCGCTTATCTTGTGAGTGAAGAAAGGGGGGGGGGGGAGTGATCATGATTGTCCTCCTATGGCAGCAACAATCCGAGCATCCCTTGTGCCTCACAGTAAGCGGGAGCTTTTACGGCCTGTGCTCTCCACGCGAAAAACGGTGCCCAGAGCGTACCTGAAGCAGCCATCTCCTTTTACATCAGCGTTTTGTAGGGTTATGTGAGATCCGATAAGAAAACGTTGACTGCAAGCCTCACTTCATGTACCATTGCAAATCGTCGCAATTAAATTCCTCTCTTGTTGTTTTGGTGAAACTGATTCTGTGCAATCATCCCTACCACACTCGCAAACTGCACTTGACAACATGCGCACGAGTATACATAACCACCGAGAAAACGTTGAGACAGAACTAGGTATCGAGTGCCTATGCACGTTTTGTGGGTTCTGTATCGTTTGTCATAAGTTATTCGTGTTCATATGCACCTGTGATTTCGTTTCGTGCGTCATTTGAAAGTGAGAAACGCGCGTCATTTTTGGATCTGCTTGCTATTCTTCGCTTAACATTCAAATTGTTGCGATTGCGTTCATTGCTTTGCCTTTGCGGCAAACCTGTGAACTTTTTGTTCCTTCAATTTATCAAAATTTTTGTTCACACAGAGAACTCTCATTTTTACCCACAACCAATGCCATCGGCGGAGAAGACATATTTTCTTGATGGCAGGCGCTATGGAGTTAATACACTCGAAAAGGCACTCGAATAAACGAAGAGAGTGCTGGGCACGATTTTGAAAAGGTACTTTCTTGCCCCATTTTCACTCTCTCTTCCACAGTAAATCACGTCTTGTTGAGGCAGAGTAGTGATTCCCCCGAACAGGTCAAAGCACTACACCTGAACATAGTAGCATAACGATGCCCGAAGCAGGGTAGCATGACCCCACCAAAGAGAATAATAGTACACCTCACAAAAAATAGCAGAATTTGAACTTAAATTGAGCTTTTAATTGTTTTCGACGGATCTCCATGCTCGTGGGTTGAGAGAATAACTAAATACGAACACTACGACAAATAAAGGCAAAAAATAAATGTGCGAAAAACACCCAGTCTGATTCAAACCTTCAACCTCTCGACTTACTAAAGATTGCTGGGTCACCGCGCTAACCACAAGATCACACTGACACCCCGCCACGCTGGTCTAGTGGCTAAGGTACTCGGCTGCTGACCGGCAGGTCGCGGGATCGAACCCCGGCTGTGGCGGCTGCATTTTCGATGGAGGCGGAAATGCTGTAGGCCCGTGTACTCAGATTTGGCTGCACGTTAAAGAACCCCAGGAGGTCGAAATTTCCGGAGCCCTTAAATACGGCGCCTCTCATAACCATATGGTGGTTTTGGGACGTTAAACCCCACAAATCAATCAATCAGACCACACTCACACGCGGCAATGGGGCGTTTATTTTTTATATGTCATAGGTAAATTTGATGACATGTCGGCAGTTTATTGTTTAGAGGCGTAGATTTCAGTGAATCAGCGCTTCTCAATACCAGCTGAACTGTAGCTAACGTGTTTATTGTGTTAGTTTTGTGTTTCGTGAGATTAGACTGTCTATCCTATACGCTGTTTACAGTATAAACAGGAAGATTAGCGAGACCAATCATATGAACGTCCTTGGCACTGACTCGCTCGCAAAGTGTTTAGTCAACTCTGCGTATGAAACATCGCGCTTCTGAACTGTACACTAAAGAACTTGGTTTTTTTGCACCTCCTTGAACATATTTTCGGTCATTCTTGTTCACCTTCTACGACTAAAGCCACAATACTTCCCTGTAGCCGTACCGTATGTTGGGCTTACAGCATCATCGCCCGTGTGCGATGGTAGTAGCGAAAAAACATAAATAATAATATAAAAAAAATTTCATAGCCGTCGGCGTTGAGTTTTGATCGTGACCTATTGATTGAGATTGTATTCGCTTATTTCACAACACATATGCAAAGTAAAAACGTGGATATATAGGATTTCGAGTACCTCCCAGTACGCTGACATTCAGTGGCGCACGCTGGAAACGCTGTTCTTTTGTTAATCGTCTCGAACACCTCAACAAGTAATTGCAGTACGTTTTACTGCATGTATGTGTGGTTAATAAAAAGTGGTAATCACTCGCGGTGTGCAGATGAAACTAAAAGTGATCAAGGGCAGGAGTATAACTGCGTTTCACTCGCTCAAGATTGAACGGTAAATAGGCATTTACCTCTTCCAAAGAGACGAAGAGTAGAAAGCTGTTTCACTCTCTCGTTTCATACAGAGTAAAAATAAATTTCACTCTATCTGACGCTTTGCGAGAGTATAAAAACACTTTGAAAAGTACCTTGGCCTTTCTACTCCTGCAATACTCTGAAGTTTGTAGAGTGTACAAGCGTTCGTGCGGAAATACGTGATCGTTGGGACAGACTTTAAAACTTACCTTTTTTAGTTCTGAGGAATTGTGTGTATCAAACAAGACCTCGACAGAAGTGATAAATCACGATGTCAGATTTACGAACAACGTTTATTTGACAGATGTTGGCTGAAGAACTTCAGCAGATGGTTTCAGCGGCTGGCGTCTCTTGTTCATCCAGTTGAGTTTCTTGAGTTAGTTCACGTGTTTCTGCGACGCAGTGCGATAACTGGAAGAGAGAGAGAGGGTACTTAAGGAATAGATTTTACGATTCCAGTAGTAAGCGTGCCATCGCGGTTAAATGGTCACGCTCACGGAGTTGTTACCCTTCCCTGCCAGCCAGGGGCGTAGCCAGAAAGTTTTTTCTGACAAAGGGAGGGGGGGCAAAGGCATCACCTTTTCTTTCTGAGGAGATTATCAGCAGTGATTTGTGCAGACTATGTACACGTACATCATAGTCATGAGGCCTTCCTATCTCTTTGCCTATGCGCTTGCGAGGAGAGCAAGCAAAAGTAAAGTTATAGTACTAAAAACACAGTAAATAACCGGTAAAGTGGTCGTTTGAAGGAACGGCCCCTCATCGCACCATTAAATGAACTAGTACTCGAAAACTCACGCATCATTATGACGACCCGCCCGATAGGAGAAAACGTCGTTAATCGTTAATATATGTTAAGTGTTGATGGCGTTGTCCTCGTCAGGGTGAAGTGCGTTTCACAAGTCAAGGACGGCTCCGCTTACTACGCGGAATGAAAAAGACTGCGGGCCTATTGGAATGATTTTATGTCCAGCTCAATATGTCAAGCAGCCTTGACACAGCGATAGCTCTTAGTCACCATTTTTTTAGTTTACTGCGCGCATCTGCACATGCTTGCGATAGGCTATAAGTAATTTTTTTGTAAATTATGCTGCACGTTGACAGCACGACTTCAATTACGTTATTTTTCGGGCAGATCTCCTCGCAATCATTGATTTCGAGGAGATCTGCCTCATCTGCAGATCTGCCTGAGGAGTTGCGCTGTGACTTTCGATATCAATGAAGTACTCCAATCCCAGACGTTTTATTGTGCAATCTGCGGGGCGAGGTAGTCATTGTTGAGGAATGTTCACTTGGTCTCAATTTAAAATGCACCTGAGATATGACTGTATGCCTGCTCACATAGAAATGGTTTGTTTACTGCGTATATGAAAGAAAACTCAAATTCACGCAAAAACGTGTAATGTTCTCTTTTTTTTGTAGCTTTCGTCGCTCTTGTTCCTGAACAGATAGCGTTGCGCCAAGGTGTCGTCCGTTGTTCGCAAGCCTGCAGTCGTCCCTATTCTTTGCGTCAACAGATTGAGAACCGTACAAGATAATTGACCGCGTAGCGTCGATATACCACACGATATGTTGGGTATACACTCAACTAACTTTTATAGATTGTGCATTCGTGTTTGCAGCACTTACGCCAGCGCGAACACGAGCAACCTTGTATCACACAAAGTCTCGAGTGGTCTGTTCACTAGTGTCTAAGAAATGAACCCCGGTCTTGTTCAGAGCATAGTACACCATAATAAATTTCTCAGAACGCGTCAACTTTGACGAGAGCTGCCAGAGCATGCGACATGAGTTTACTTACTTTGTACTGTGCACCATCTATGCCTGGCGCTTGTATCTTTGCAGGAATTCTTATGCGAGTCACTCGAATTTCACTGTGGCATCAACTCCTTCACGTTCGTTCACGTTTGTGGTATTGGATCACAACGCAACATAAGCTACCAGCCTTCTTAAGGACGCTATCTCAACGCGAGGCTTTTTGCGCGCAGAGTTACTGGGTCAGCACGACCTTGATTGATTGATTTTTAGGTTTAACGTCGAAAAACTACCATATGATTATGAGAAACGCCGTAGTTGAGGGCTCCAGATATTTTGACTACCTGAAATTCTTTAACATGCACCCAAATCTGAGCACATGGGCCTACAACATTTACGCCTCCATCGGAAATGCATCCATCGCAGCCTGGTTTCGATCCCGCGACCTGCGGGTCTGCAGCCGCGTACCTTAGCCACTAGACCACCACGGCGGGGCGTGAGCACGACCTTAACTGTACCTGAAAGAAAGTGGAGGAAATGTGTACGTGCGAATCTTCCCGCCAGGGGAGAAACAAGCGCTAGTGTTTATGTGGAACTTCGCCAGCCCACACGTATCTTCGGTAATATTCTCGTTCCCTGCATTCAGCGTCAATGCCCAAACTTTTCTGAGCACGTGGCTTGCTAGCGATGCGAAGTCATCCCATTGAAGTACGTTATCTACACGCGTTGCTGGGTATAGTTCAAGTTCTGTGTCAATGAGTGCCTCTCTACGAGACTCGATAGCCATGCTAGAGTACATTTTAACGGTGCCGAAACTTTGTTAGGTAACGCTGGATGATTATTTCTTGAAAGGCGAAACTCCGAGTGCACACATGACAACTGGCGGAAAAAACAGCAGCCAAAGAAACGGTTCTCTGCTGTAATTTTTTAGTGCCCTAATACGACTCGTGTGCTGAAAAACCTTCTCAAAATTGATAAGAGCAATATGTACGCACCAAAACCGTGATTCTTGACGACATTGGTCCTTACGTGTTTCACGGACCAAGACACCAGGATTTGCAGCACGACGAGTCCAGACAACGTTTGCTAATGACGACGTGGAAACCAGGCGCTAACTACAGCTTCCTCTCAGTTGGTAAGCGCAAACTGAAGTTCCAACTTCAACGGCAGGAAATATTTTCTTGGCTGCTGGTGTATTCCAATTATCAGGAGGGAATAAGACATGCGTGTTTTTTGGAAAAAAAAGTTCACGTGCGGGAACTCACCAAGTTCTTCGTGAGAGCTTGGTCCCCTCTCCGTTCATACGCCAAAAGAATGTGCTTTAAAGTTTAAGTAGCCACAATGAGTATGACTGCCGCAAGACCATTGCTCTATAAGCGACAAATTTTTTATAAGCACTCAAAAATAAGCCAATCACTAAAAAGGTGGAGCCATCAGCGCAAACGCAAAATGAGTTAAACAAAAAAAAACAGATCTTCTTCATAGACACTGGCATCTTTTGTGGGCGACAAGGTGATTACGAGGGACGATTATGAGAACCACAATACGACAATGAGAGACGCCGTAGTGGGGTGCTACGAAAATTTGGACCACTAGAGGTTCTTAAACGAGCACACAAATCTTAGCACACGGGCCTACAGCATTTTCGCCTCCATCAAAAACGCAGCCGCCGCATTCGGTATTCGCTCACGTGACCTGCGGGTCAGCAGTCGAGTACCATAGCCACTAAAACACTGCGGTGGGGCACTCCTTGCTTTTCGGTGGCACCTTTCACTTACAGACATGGTTCGCGAATACGAGAGTTGTGAATATCAATGCAACAACCTGAGTTTGCCTATAACAATTCTCGTAAATTTTTGGTAACATATGTGGATTATGATATGACATTTAATACGAAGGATAATCTTCGTGACAATTGACAAAAAATAACAGTATTCCGCTGTCTCATGTATCTGTTTTCTGCATAACACATCGCTTGCACAGCGTTTGCTTCATTACTTCTAAAAATATTGTACTATGTATATGGTTAATAAATTGTATGATAACATGTCCGCGCCCTCTTATATTTCTTCATTCTGTGCATTTATTGTTGTGAGTTATGTGGCTAGTTGCAGAAATCACTCAGTGCAGCCTTCCAGCCTTGTTATTGTAAAGGTACGAACAGATGAAGCGAATCAGTGCAAATGATGCCACGTTTTCTTCTCAAGTTTTGTTATCACGCCATTTCACTGTCAGCAGTTTTCAGCGCCAACTACACCTACAGCACACCGTTCTAGAAGCTTCGAGATGGCAGTAGATACTTTTGTAAAAATTACGCCCGCTTTTTGACCATTACAGATTATTCTGGAACTTGCGTCGCTGCCAGAGATAACACTAGAATATTTGATGGCAAATGTATAAATGTCGGCACGCTTCGCCGCTTCTAAGTTGATAGACGGCCAACGCTCCGTTCACCGCTATCAGTGCAAGTCTGCTACTGTGGTCCGACTTTCCATCTACCGGGCACAGGTTCGCCCAAATAAACAGTTCTTTCTCAAACCTACTTTCTGTTTCTTTGTCGACGTCAGACCCCCACCCCCCCCCTCCGTGAAATCTGGTGGAGGTGCTGCTTTCTTTGATGTTCCGGACTCCCCCTTCAAGCCTTGAGCCCAGACCCAGTGGCAAAGCCCCACCGCGGTAGTCTAGTGGCTACGTTACTCGGCTGCTGACCCGCAGGTCACGGGATCGAATTCCGGATGCAGCACCTGCATTTACGATGGAGGCGGAAATGTTATAGGCCCATGTGCTAAGATTTTGGCGCACGTTAAAGAAACCCAGGTGGTTGAAATTTCCGGAGACCTCCACTACAGCGTCTCTCAAAATCATATGATGGTTTTGGGACGTTAAACCCCACATATCAATTAATCAAACCAAGTGGCAAAAAAGACACCGAAGCCGACCCTGAGCATCAAACAAGCCGCAAGCAAAGGGGCTGTAACCAGAATACGAGCCTCTTCCTGAAGCAGCCAGAGAGCCCCGGATTCTGACAACAGCAATGACCCCCCCCCCCCTCCTCTCCGTACAGCCTGCGCCTGTCGTTCTCTGGCAGCCCAAGGAACCTCCAACGTTCAATTGATTGTAAAGCGAGAATCTGGAATGCTGGATCAAAATATACGACCGAATCGCTGCCTTAACCAACTGGGACCTCGAAGAAAAATTACGCCTTGTCTACTTCTACTTCGAAGATGCCGCGAAGACATGGTTCAAAAACCACAAATCTACGCTACGAACCTAGGAACTTTTTCGGATGACGTTCTGAGCACGTTCACAAGCGTCGTTCACAAGGAAGGGGCCTCCACATTGCTGGTGACAAGGGTGCAACTTCCTAATGAAAGCGTAACCATCTTCGTCGAAGAGGTGCCCCGGCTCTTTCGACTCGCCGACTCCACCATGGCTAAGGAAAAGAAGCTTTGGTTCCTCATGCGGGGGGTGAAGTAACGAAAATCATTTTGACGTTGTGTTTGGTGGTGACATTAACATAATATCATGAAGAATGACTCTCTCAAGCAAAAACTTGATTTTTTACTCCTGGTAAATGGCCTAGTTAATGTAAACAACTTACCCACTAGAATAACTCCACATTCCTCATCTTTAATCGATATCTTTTTCACAAATATGAGTTATGCAAATGTGAAAGCAGGTGTTTTCGCGTATGATATAAGTGATCACCTGCCTTTTTTTTTGTTGCAACATACATATACGTAGTAAGAGGCCGAAAAAAATCCCTTTGTCCAGAGAATTACAGAAGAAACTTTATCACGATTTCTTAGTCAAATAGAACATACTTCTTGGGAGGAAGTGTTGAGGTGTTGAGACGCAAATAGGGCGTATGAAATATTTCTTCGCATTCTTAAACCTATATATAAAACCAGTTTTCCGGCCATTTGCATGAAGAAGGCGGTAAATTCGAAAGCCTTTGATAAGCTCCGAGCTTCTTTTTAAAATCGAGGAGAAGAATAAATTATACCTC
The DNA here is from genome assembly GCF_043290135.1 of Rhipicephalus microplus. NCBI lineage: Eukaryota > Metazoa > Arthropoda > Arachnida > Ixodida > Ixodidae > Rhipicephalus > Rhipicephalus microplus. Next base: position 457,263,141 of record NC_134710.1, on the reverse strand, counting down.
AGATTCATTCAAACTAAAGACTGTGAGCTGTTTCACCAATTCAAATCATGTCGTAATCACTTGGATAAGGATATAAAGAAAGCTAGGCGTAACTACTTTATAGACTATTTCACCACTTCTGCTGGATGCTTCGAGCTTATGTGCAAAAGCCTAACGCTGTCTTAAAATTAAACACCACTTTTGAAAAGATTACTAAATTAGAGGTAAATGGTAAAGAGCTCTCCGGTACACTGCTTGCAAACACTTTTATTAAGCAATTTGTTAGCGTTGCAAACATTCGCGTTGGGCAATACAATGTAAATAGCCTTCCTCACATTACAAACACAAATTTTTGAACCCTGTAAATGAGCCTGAAGTAATTTATGTATCTCATCACCTAAATACCAGTAAAGAAAAGACAGAGATGGCTTCCAGATTAAAACCATAAAGCATTTAATTGATCTATTAGCACCCCTCTTTCTTACATTTTCAACCTGTGTCTAAACCAGGCTGTTTTTCCCTGCAGAATGCAAGCTGCACGTGTGACGGTGTTATTTAAAAAGGGTAATAAAAGTGACATGGGTAACTAGCGCCCTATATCTATTCCTCCAGTATTTTCAAAAGTCCTCGAAAAAAATAATTTTGAATTGATTTACTGAATTTGAAGAAAAACATAACTTTATAACACCGTTCCAATTTAGTTTCCGCAAAGGTCTTAGCACATAACTGGCCTTATTGGCTCAAAAAGACTTAATATAACAGCACTTAACGAAAGTAAAATAGTCCTAGGAATTTTGTTGACTTCACTAAAGCATTCGATCTTATAAATCATACCCTTCTATTAGAGAAACTGTTACGCTATGGCTACCGCGGCAAGGCGGAAGAACTCAAAAAATTCTATCTACAACATCGTATTCAGCGAGTCGACATAAACTAGGATCTCTCTAGTCCCCTTGCCGTGTCTTCAGGTGTGCCACAAGGCAGTACCTTAAGCCCATTCTTTTTAGTCGCAATATTAATGATAATATTGCCATAAATTTTCAGGCAAAATTATAATTTGCGCTGATGATACTAGCATCTTTTTATTAGAAAATTCGGCTGATTAAATATTAGACAAAGCGAACTTAACCTTACAAAAGCTAGACGAATGGGCATCTGAAAATAGTTTCAAATTAAATAGAAATAAAACAAAAGCTATGTTATTTCGCAGTAAAAATAAAAAAATTTAGTTAATAAAACTTTAACAGTAAACTCCTCACCTATCGTCCTCGTATCCAGTTTTAAAACATTAGGCGTCGTCTTTCAGGAAACATTTTGCTGGGATGCACATGTCGATTGCCTAGTAAGAAAGCTCAGTGTCTAGTATTGTTTACCACAATCGTCATATACTGTCACAGAACATTATGATGCTAATTTTCAAGAGTTTGTTTCAATTCATACTGAACTACTGTCATTTAGTTTGGCGCACCACTACACAAGGAAATCTACACAGAATACACGTCCTACAAAAAAAGTTCTTTCACACAATTGAAAATGTCCCAAGACATTTCCACCCACGTGAGTCTTTCTTAAAATATAGGATACTTCTAGCCACAACACTACATGATTTCCGTTTGTGTAAGGCGTATAAACAAAAGTTAAAAACCATATCAGATTTTCTTAAGCGCCTCTCCAGGTTACGAGAAAACACACCTGTATATACAACCCGTAAAAGGGAGTACTGAAAAATACCGACAGTGCGAACAATATATGGAAAACAAACACTCGGAAACAACTTACCAAGATTAATAAACAGAATATTTTCCGAAGGACTACAATTAGAGAACATGTCTTTTAAAGCCATACATAGTAATTTTGAACTCAAGACAAATAGTTCTTGAAAAGCATTCTTCTGATGCCTCTCATTTCTAAATCTCGCGCGCACGAATAATTAAGGTCACGTAAGCAGAACGTTATTGCAATGCGGTATTTTTCTTCTTCTTTTACTTTTTTCATTTTCTTTGTCTCTGCAAAGGATTACAATTTTGTAAAATTAGACATTATTGTTTTTTATATATGTCTTCTATTATATAATGCTGATTTATGTTGGTTTCTTCTTGTTGCATCCCTTCTGTTAAGCGCCAATGAGGGGGCCAGTGGCCTCGTCAAGCTGTCCAAACAACAGCTTTTTTCGCCCGCCCTGTCGTATCATTTATTGTATTGATGCGAAAATAAAGTCATTGTCATTGTCATTGTCAAGAAAGAGCTGTTTGTGCAACCCGCCCAAGGCTATCAGCGAATTCCTTACCGAGGCTACGACTATAAAAATGCGCTTGAGATGCGCACAACTTGGTACAACCGCCGCACCTTATTCATCTGCGTCAATGCGTTCAGTACCGACGACCTGCGCGGGACCATTTGAGAGATTGTGTGAGAGGAGTTGCGAAAACTGTTACCTTCAACGCAGCCTCAAGCTAACTTGATCACCGACATTGTCTGTGAAGAAGTTCGGCAGTCTCTTGGAATCCCAGAAGCACCGCAGCCTGAACCAGAAGTAATAAGCTCTGCTACCGCAGTGCGACGCAACGCTCCTCTATGCCCTCATCAGGACACTGCCCCGCCGCAGTTCTTCCGCCAGGAAACGCGGCCACTACCTCCCACGCCACTCCGTCAGCCGGCCAGCCAGCGCTACGCTTCAAAGAAGACTGACGTTTGGCGCGCTCCTCACCATCGCCCACTATGCTATCGCTGTAGTGAAGCCGGGCACACGTACCGCCGCTTCCAGTACCACCAGATGGGACTACGTGGTTTCACCATCAACGCACCGCGTCTACAGCGGGATGAAAGACCATGTGACATCGCCGACTATCTCGCCGGAGCGCAGAGGACGCCCCGGGGATCATCTCGTTCACCCTAACCCAGCTTCTACATTTCACCGCACTATCAGCAGTACACTGGCCTACACCGAAGTCGGACGCCTAGCCCGACTCGGGAAAACTAAGGGCAGCAGCTCATGAAGGTGTGGCTGCTGTACGACGAACTGCCGTAGATCCTCCCCTGCCGCCGCTGCCGCTGCCGCCGCTGCCGCTGCCGCTGCCGCCGCCGACGACGATGACGAGACGAAGCCTCAAGAACATGCCACCTTCTCAACGCAGCTCCGACGTCGATACTTCGCGGCCAGCGGAATACCTGACGGCGCAACTACGAAGTACCGGTACAAACCATGGTAGCTGTCATCTGACGCGACGACCCAACAGCGACGCAAGGTGACTAACTAGTGACTTCGACTTCCTGATCAACGGCCAGAGTGTCAAAGCTCTTGTCGACAGCGGGTACGACTATGCCATCATCATTGCGACGTTCGCCGCGAAGTTGAAGAAAGTTAGGACAGCCTGAGAAGGCCCCTAAACTCGGACTGCTGGAGGTCACCTAGTTACGCCGTCAGGAATCTGTACAGCCAGAGTCACCATTAATACAAGATTTACACCGCAAGCTTCGTCGTACTACAGCATTTCTCGAGAAATGCCATCCTTGGTATGCACTTCTTAAGCCTCTATGGTGGTGTCATGGACCTGAGAACACAGTCCATAACACTATCCACAGAAAAAGCACTGCCACCGAACACGTCGTGAGGAAGGCACACCATGAATGGGCTGGAAAACCAAGTCTCCAGTTCTCCTCGCCCCAGCGTCAGACTTTCCGTCGTCACTCAAGAATCAACAGACATGCAAGGCATCGTTAAGACGACCTGCACCTATTGATCAAAAGCGAAATTTGCGTCGCCAGAAGAATAGCCAAGCTGCGAGAAGGGAACGCCAGAGTGGTGCTCACGAACTTCAGCAAGGAGTGCAAGCACGTGAGCAAAGACACGATGGTTGCCTACATCGAATAGATACTGGAAGCCAGCAGCGCTTTCACCCTCACCAATTTCGCTGAATTTATTCTAACGACTGAAACTCTTCAACCAGCTTTCGACGTTAATCTGAGCCTTCGGACGAATAAACAAGAGCAGTGCAAAAACCTATACAATGACTGCTTTTTATTGTCACCGAGAATTTGACAGACCCCTGTTGCGAAGTATCAATGCGTACTAGAATAAAATACCAGGCCACTCTATCAGAGCCCGTACACAGGTTTGACACCAGAACGCGAGGCCATTAAAAAACAAATCAACGAAATGCTCCGCTATGACGTCATCTAGTCTTCAAAGAGTCCATGGGCGTCACTGGTGGTGTTAGTAAAGAAAGTGGATGGAACACAGCACTTCTGCGTTGACTATCGCCGACTCAACAAGATAACGCAAAAGGATATATACCCTCTCTCCTGAATAGACGACACTCTTGATCGACTCCACAACGCCAAATACTTTTCATCGATGGACCTTAAGGCAGGCTATTGGCAGATTGAAGTAGACGAGAGAGACCGAGAAACGACTGCGTTCATAACACTTGACGGCCTTTTTTAAATTCAAGGTCGTGTATTTTGGTCTTTGCTCGACGCTTGCGACGTTACCGCGTCTTATGGACACCGTGATAGCTGAATTAAAGTGGCAGACTTGCCTCGTGTACTTGGACGATGTCGTCGCGTTTTCCTCAAGCTTCGACAACCATCTCCAGCGCTTTGAAGCAGTACTTCAAGCAATCAAAACCTCCGGACTCCTTCTGAAGCCATAAAAGTGCCGCTTTGCCTACGAGCAAATATTGTTTTCGGGAAACGGGATAAGCAAGTCCGGAGTAAGCCCCTACCCACAAAAGCCAACATATATCACTGCAATATCGTGACCCGCCGACAAGAAGGCTGTGCGTCGATTTCTCGGCCTCTGCGCTTATTATAGGCGTTTTGTCAAAACTTTTGCCCGCATCGCAAAGACACTCACTGACCTTACAAAGACGAACGTCGAGTTTCAGTGGGAAACCCCGCCGGAAGAATCATTTCAAGAACTAAAGCGACGCCTGCAGACACCGCTAATACTTGCTCATTTCGACAAAAACACCGACAATGAAATCCCCACCGACGCAAGCAGTGTAGAGCTCGGAGCCATCGTTGTGCAGAAGATAGACGGACTTGAAAGGCTTATCAGTTATGCGAGCCAGTCGCTATCTAAGGTGGAAGTCAACTATTTTACAACAAAAAAGGAGTGTCTCGCCATCATCTGGGCTACCTTCAAGTTTCGCCCATATCTCTACGGCAGGCCTTTGAAAGTAGTGAGCGACCACCATGCCCTCTGTTGGCTAGCTAACTTGAAGGACCCTTCAGGTCACCTCGCACGGTGGAGTCTGTGACTTTAGCAAATCGACATCACCGTCGTTTACAAGTCGGGGCGAAGGCACTCTGACGCTGACTGCCTGTCTCGCACCACCGTTGACCCACCACCACCGGACAACGAATACGGCGACTGCTTCCTGGGAACTTTAAATGTCGATCATTTCGCAAAACAACAGCGTGCCGATCCTGAAATCAAGGGCCTTTTGGAATAGCTAGAAGGCAAGGCTGCCGTTTTTCCACATCGGCAGTCACCTTTTCCTATACAACTCTCCATACATATTATTATCTCCTCTTTAAATCTATCCCGTCATTTTTTCTTTTCGATTTACTTCCAAATTTTCTGGTGGCTAGGGTTATTCTGGTGTATTTGATAAAACTTGGGGAGTTATATATGGTTTAGCAACGATGCATGGTATACCAATACATACAACTATCCGACAACTGCACCTTAGAAGCAACGCATTGTTCGAACTGTGAAGGAGATCATCATGCTTACTTTTAATCATGCCCCACATGAAAAAAAAACAGTAGAACTCCAGGTCAAATTCAATCTGTCATTCCAAGAGGCACGTAAACGCTTTTCACAGCACAACCCCTGGTATTTCTCCTTTGTAGATGTGACGTGCTGGGTCGCCGCGCCACATAATTCTGCACTAGCGAATTCCACACAGAGTGTGGCCGCGGTGGTGCCACCAGCGCTCCCTGCTGGAGCAGCCTGTACCGCTCCTACCTGACATACAGGGTCGACCGACCCCCGTGTCTGCTGATCCTCGGACCACTGCAAGCGCAAATAGGTTACAAAGTTCTGTGAACGTGTCAACCGAGAAGTTACCACCACCACCTCACAAGAAGTGAAGGATACAAGTACCACTCCTCTGGTGCCTTAGATGCCGAAAGATCGGCGCAACTCTTTGGAGCGCACCAAGAAAGAAAAACGTCGAATTACAGGGCCCCCAAAAGGCCCTGTAACCTAAGGCAACACAATTGTACATATAGCACCGCACAACAATAAAATGACACAAATACTACAGCAGAACGTCAGAGGACTGCTGAGAAACCTCGACGATATCCAGGAGGTCTTGCAGAATCATACAACAAAAGTGCTGTGTGTGCAACAAACACACTTGTAATAAAAAACACTAACTTTCTACGCAATAGGTCATTTTTCGAAAGGACCGAGATTATGCTGCCGCCTCATCCGGTGGTGTTGTCATAATATCTAGTCGAGCAACAGCCTGCACACATTCGCTACTTCAAACATCTCTTGAAGCAGTAGCTGTCCGACCGGGTATTTTTAATAAACTGGTAACAATTTGCAGCATTTACATGCCTCCACAACATCAACTTCGAATTGCAAGGTGGCATAAACACCATTTCCCACTCCTAAAAGAAAGATGAATGGTTTTGTCACGCACAAAGGCAGCTCTAGTGCCCTTCACCTGTAAGAAATTGAAGAACTTGAATCTCAATTTAGAAGGAGAACCACCGATCACTGCAACACAGCATCAGTTTCTCAGTGGCTTTCTCGGAGACTTGATAGGCAGCTATCACGGGCACCTCTCATAAAAAAACGCGAAAACTAGGTGAATTTGCCTTGAATATACCTCGCCGAATCTCTGGTACATAATGTAGCGGATCTGTGTCATCCGTGCTCGCTGTTTCCCATTGCTTTAATACGACAAAAAATTGCATATTCTGCAGAAGTCTTACACGGCCTTTCCCGCACTTGAGAGGGTCGACTTCAAAGACTATTAGCTAGGGAAATATGCGTCTGCCTAGGTGTTCCACGAGTGACTTCCAGCAGACTAGTCATAGCGGAAGCGCGACAACCACCCTTTCCAGTCATGAGAACAATCAAAACATGCCGCTATTTTTTCGCTTACAGACCCAACACAAAGACCACCCATTGGCACAGTAGAATTTACGAAGGGATAAAAGCAATGCTCATGAAGAAACATACAGTAATCTATATATATTACCAAAAAATGAATTTTGAAGCTCTGAAGTGGACTATCTTCCATGGCTGCTTGCAATACCAAGCATTGAATTCTCAGCAGATGATATCATCACAAAGAAAGACATGTTCATCCAAGCTGCTCATCAAATGACGCTTTATCAGATACACATGCCGTATCCAGGATACATTCACGTTTACACAGATGATTGATTGATTGATATGTGGGGTTTAACGTCCCAAAACCACTATATGATTATGAGAGACGCCGTAGTGGAGGGCTCCGGAAATTTAGACCACCTGGGGTTCTTTAACGTGCACCCGAATCTGAGCACACGGGCCTACAACATTTCCGCCTCCATCGGAAATGCAGCCGCCGCAGCCGGGATTTGAACCCGCGCCCTGTGGGTCAGCAGCCGAGTACCTTAGCCACTAGACCACCACGGCGGGGCACGTTTACACAGATGGCTCAAGTATTACGTCTTCAACATCAGCATTTATGCTACCACAGCTCATTATTTAGAAATTGTGTAAGTCATGTCGCATGACTTAATCTACTACAGCTGAGTTTTTTGCTGTTCTGTATGCTCTAAAGTTTATAAACCCCGCAGCAAACGCGAAAAAGGGGTACTTTTCAGCGATTCACAGGTCGCATTAAGATCACTCTCCCGTACAAACTGGACAGTAATTAGTGATCGTATGACATGCGAAATGCTGAAAGAGCTCACCTAAGCAAGTAAGGCAAAACACGAGACTCTATTCTAGTGAATACCTAGTCATTGAAACATTCCTGGAATTACAGCTGCCGATAAAGTAGCCCGACAAGCACATCGTAAAGATGTTAATATTTATTTACCAATTTCGAAAAAGTATTTACGTAGTAATATAAAGGCTACAACTTTCAGAATGAGCAAAACTGTTTCATTTGACCAATGTACAAAGACCTGTGATTTATATCACATCAATCCGTTCATTGAATTCGCAATTACGCTAGCATTAGTTAGAAGTATGAAAACTCTTATTCACCGTTTCAGGTTAGGCACCACATACACAAAACAATTTTTGCACAAAACTTGCAGAGCTGAAACTTCCGAATGCGAATGTGAATTTATAAAAGAAGACGTATGTCACCTACTTATAGACTGTCCACATCATGACACCCCGAGACACCGTCTCAAATCGGTACTGTTGGCATTGAACCACAGACCGTTTAGCATGAAGAAACTTCTGCGCATGTGCCTAACTGAAGTTTTACAGGTAGGTGCACGCTTGAAAATTATTGACACGTTTCTTACAAAACAGCGGAATCACTGACGAGTGCTAAAAAATGATGCATTTTTGTTTTTATAACAGACGAACTTAATATGTGCGGTTTCAAATCACACCCATCATATGTGTGTGCTGAAGTGAATGATTTGTCGGCTGAATTATGCACACGAGCGAATATATTTTCATGAGGACCAGACATGTGCTGTGCTGGTTTGTGCTGATTGGATCGAATATTAACGAGGGTCATTATCGGACACTTCATTCGTTGTCTTTTGTACATTTCCTTATAATTGTGCTGCGATAGTTGTGTACGTGTTTTTGCATATGTGTGCTCGAGTATTCTATTTTCCATGCACTGCTTGGTAAGGCGTCCTTTAAGATACGTGTTAGACTTTCACTCAAAGACTAAAAAGTAGCCAGTGCCATGCTTGTGCGCCAACATCTCCTGATATATTATATCAATAAAGAAAGCGCTCATTTAACGGGTCTAATAAATAGTCGAGAAAAGGCCAGTAACACTGGAAGCCTAAAGTGCTTTTTGAAGCTTGCCACTGGCACGTATATTTCGATGAAGCTGACTGCCTGTTACAAGTGGCATCCTCATTTTTGTCAATTGTCAAGTGTACACTGGGAGCATTGTCGCCTTTTGGGAAATAATCATCAAGCGTTATACCGCATGCCGTTTCGGCGCGACCATCGACTCTCATAGACGGGCGCTGATCAACCCAGGACACGAACTACGAAGTAATACGTGTAGGCACCGTATTTCAAGGGGGTGCCTTCGCATTGCTAGGAAGCAACGAGCTCGACAATGTTCGAACAGTGACCATGAATGCGAGAAACGAGAACTTTACCAACGATACATGTTGGCTGGTAAAGTTCCACCTTAATCACTAGCGCGCGTTTCTTGCCTGGTGGAAAGATTAGCGGGTATGCATTTCCTCCGCTTCCCTTCAGGTGCCGGTAGGTTCTCGCTCACCCAGTATTTTACTCTGCGCGCGAGATGCCTCACGTTTGTAATTGCTCCTATATAGAAGGCTGGTAGCTTCTGTCGCATTGTAATGAAATACCACAAACGTGAATGAACGCGAAGGAGTTACAGGTATGAACGGCACACACAGAGCGTAAACGTAAGTTTGCGTTGCGTGTGCTGGCAGTTCCCGTCAGAGTTGAAGCGTTCTGAGAAATGTATTGTAGTGCACTATGCTTTAAACAACTGCGGAGTTTATTTCTTAATCACTTGCGAACCGATCTCTGAAAATTTCGCGCGGTGTGAGGATGCTCCTGTTCACGCCGGTGTGAGTGCTGGAAACATGAATGCACATATGCTGCACGACGAAACATTCTGTACAGTTCTGAATCCTCTGACGTAAAGGCAAAAATCGGCTGCACGCTTGCAAACAACCGAATACACCTCGCCACAACGCTATCGTTTCAGGGCGCCGATCGACAAAAGCTACAAAAAACAAATGAGAACAATCCGCGTTTTTTGCGCGTATTCAAGTGTTTTACCGCATATACGCAGCGAAAAAGATAGGTTTATGTGAGTGGGCATAGTTGGTCACACGTGCACTTTTATTGAGACCAAATGAACATTTCTCATCATTAATTTCCTTGCCCTCGCAGATTGCACAATAAACATCTACGAATGGAGTATTTTGTTGTTATCAAGTCACAGTGCAACTGAAAGTCTGCGCGAAAAATAATGTGTGCAAACTCGTGTTGCGAACATGCAGCATATCTCACAGAAAATTACTTATTGCATACTGCAAGCATGCTTGGAGGCCAGAAGTAAAGTAAAAAAAAAATTTGACTAAAAGCTACCACGACGTCAAGGCTACTTTACACACAGGGATTAACAGAAAAAGCATTCTATAGGCATGAAGTCACAGGCATCGGCACTAAAAACTCAGTCAGCAAAGCAAGCAGCACCAAAATGTAATTATGAATGTACAAACCCATGCAGCGTACACCTCTCAGTCCTTGTTGCAAGCGGACCCTTCTTTGATATGCGAAACGCACTTCGCACCGACGAGAATTACGCCATTTACGCCTAACAGAAATTAGCGAATAACGATGCCTTCTCCGATCGGGCGCGTCATTACAATTAGGCGTTTTCAAAGACTACTCCATTCAATGGTGCAACGAGAGGCCGCTTCGGCAAACGGTCACTGTACCTGTCGTTTAGTGTATTTAGAATACTTTTTAAAGTAGTGCTCCGCCTCCGTGGTCTAGTAGCGAACGTACTTGGCTGCTAACTCGCAGATCTCGGGATAGAATCCCGGCTGCAGCGGCTGCATTTTTGATGACGGGGATAATGCTGCAGGCCCGTGTGCTCAGATTTGGGTGCACCGTGGAGAAACGCAGGTGGTTGAAATTTCTAGATCCCTCCACTACGGTGTCTCTCATACTCAGATGGTGGTTTTCATATCAATCATTGTTCTTACTGTACTTTTACTTACTCTCTTCACAACCATACGAATAGGGAGAGGGGGAATCTCAGGACGTTATATACATGTACACCATATGTTTACACTTCCGTCAACAGCGACGTCACAATAGAAAGCTAATGCCTGTCCCCCACCCCGTCGGGTCAGTGTGAACCACCCTCCCTCTCAAAAAAAAAAGAATTGCTGGCTACGCCCCTGCACGACCCCATGACAATATTTTTAAATCGTCACGTATTTTTTTTTAAATTTAGGTTACATATTCTCGCACTGTTTGCCACGCTACGGAACCATGAAACTCTTGATCACTACAACTGCTCACACTACATTTTTCACGATGCTGCTTTAATTTTATGACTATCATCTTTTTATATAGAGTCTTGAGTTACATGATGAGTATATGTGTAGGGCTTTTTCAGGTTGTGATTAGCCAGCACGTTTGCCTGTGTTGAACCTTCTCACTATACAACACTTCGGAGTGCCTCTAGCAGTTAAGGCATAGTAAAACTATGTATCATATTGTCACGTTAAAGAGACAGGAGACGTTTTTAAGGCGTCCTCACAAAAGTCCGAAGAGCGGTCGGCTCAGCGCAGCCAAAAACAGAACAATGGCACGAGGGGAACTGCCACTTCGTCTGCCTCTTTTGCGCTGGCAGATCAAGCGCGCGGCACTGCCCCTCCTCCCTGAAGAGCATCGCCTCGATGCTAAACGAAGCGTGTATCGTAAAAAAAAAACATTGTCACAGTGTGTGGTACGGTTTTAACCGCACCACGTGCACAATCTCGGGTCGTAGCTGTCGGCGTCGGGGTGGTTGGCTTCCGTCCGGAAGGACTTCGTAATTGACGTCGCTCACTTGTCGTAGCACTTTGTACGGGCCAAAATACCGACTGAGAAGCTTCTCAGAGAGACCTTTGCAGCGCACAGGGGTCCAAACCAACACCTGGTCACCTGGTTTATAATCGACTTGTCTGTGGCAGCGGTTGTAGCGCTGTGCATCGACGCCTTGTTGTTTCTTGATGTTTACGCGGGCTAGTTGACGTGCTTCCTCGGCTCGTTGCACGAAACACTCAGCATCTTCGTCGAGATTCTCGATGTTGTCAATGTCGCATGGGAGCATTGCGTCCAACATCGTCTGAACGTCCCGACCGTATAGAAGACGAAACGGAGTGAATCGTGTGGTCTCTTGCGTAGCGGTATTATACGCGAATGTTACGTAAGGCAGTATTTCATCCCACGTCTTGTGCTGTACGTCTATGTACATAGACAGCACATCAGTCATCGTTTTGTTAAGCCGCTCGGTCAGTCCATTTGTCTGAGGGTGATACGCTGTTGTCTTGCGATGCGTGGAGTAACTTAACTGAAAAACTTGTTCAAGGAGCCTTGCTGTAAACGCTGTTCCTCGGTCTGTGATGACACAGGATGGAGCACCGTGGCGTAATACAATTCTCTCGATGAAAAACTGAGCAACTTCACAAGCCGTGCTTTTAGGAAGCGCCTTAGTTTCAGCATAGCGGGTTAGATAATCTGTAGCGACGATTATCCACTTGTTGCCGGAAGATGACAAGGGAAACGGACCCAGGAGGTCCATGCCGACTTGATCGAAGGGTGTTCTGGGTGGCTCGATAGGGTGAAGTAATCCCGCAGGCTTAACAGATGGGGATTTTCGGCGCTGGCATTCGCGGCAGGCTTGAACGTACTGTTTAACGCAAGCGGCAAGTTTCGGCCAGTAGTAAGACTTTCGTACCCTAGCGATGGTTCGGGTGATGCCCAGATGGCCCGATGGAGGCTCGTTGTGGCAGGCAAATAGAATTTCCTCACGCAGCTCTGCGGGGACGACCAACAGGTAAGTTTTGTTGCTGGCGGCTGCGTTCTTCTTGTACAACACGCCCTGTCGTAAGCAGAAGGATGACAATCCGCGAGTTATATGCTGGGGCAGTGATACGTTGCGGCCCTCTAGATGTTCAATGATAGGTCGCAATTGAGCATCTGCTCGCTGCCGTAAAGCCAAGTCTGTTACGCTTACGGAGCCAAGGAAAGGGCAGTCCTCTTCGAAGCTCTGAGCGGCAGGCTCAACTGGCGCGCGTGACAACGTGTCCGCATCTTCGTGTGCACGACCGGACTTGTACACGATAGTGACGTCGTACTCCTGCAGACGTAGGCTCCACCTTGCCAGTCGTCCGGAGGGGTCTCTGAGGTTCGCAAGCCAGCACAGCGAGTGATGATCCGTCACTACTCTGAATGGACGGCCGTAAAGGTAAGGTCGAAACTTAGCAATTGCCCACACGACAGCAAGGCACTCCTTCTCCGTGGTACTGTAGTTTGACTCCGGGCGTGTTAGGGTTCGGCTTGCGTAGGCGATAACCTTTTCAATTCCCTCCTGCCGTTGGACGAGTACCGCGCCCAGACCGACGTTACTGGCGTCGGTATGAATTTCTGTTTCGGCTTCCTCGTCGAAATGTCCAAGAACAGGTGGTGATGCCAGGCGAAGCCGAAGCTCTGTGAATGCTGATTCTTGTTCAGCACTCCAAACGAACGGCGTATCGTCTCTAGTGAGTCTAGTTAATGGTTCGGCAATTTTCGAAAAATTGCCTATAAAGCGCCGGTAGTACGCGCATAGACCAAGAAACCGCCGCACACTTTTCTTATCGGCAGGAGTCGGGAAGGCTGCGACAGCGGCGGTTTTCTCAGGGTCAGGACGGACGCCTTCTGCGCTTACGACATGTCCAAGGAACTTTAGTTCTTCGTAACCGAAATGGCATTTTTGCGGCTTTAACGTAAGGTTAGCCGTCCGAATCGCCTCAAGTACTTGTCGTAGTCGCTTCAGATGTTCGGAGAAGCTGGTTGAAAACACGACCACATCATCCAAGTACACAAGGCAGCTTTGCCATTTTAAGTCAGTCAACACAGTGTCCATCATGCGTTGGAAGGTAGCTGGCGCAGAGCAGAGTCCGAACGGTAGCACCCGAAATTCGTAGAGGCCATCCGGCGTGACAAAGGCGGTTTTTTCGCGGTCGCGCTCATCAACCTCAATTTGCCAGTAGCCACTCTTTAAATCCAGGGAAGAAAAATACTTCGCTCGTCGTAGTCGGTCAAGCGAGTCATCAATACGCGGCAGCGGATAAACATCTTTTTTTTGTGACGTTGTTGAGCTTTCTGTAATCTACACAGAAGCGAAGCGTACCGTCCTTCTTCTTAACCAGAACGACCGGTGAGGACCAGGGACTGTTCGAAGGCTGGATAACGCCGTCGTCGATCATTTCTTTCACTTGCTGCTTGATAGCTGCGCGTTCTGTCGGCGAGACGCGGTATGGCTGTTGGTGAATAGGTCTTGCGTCGTCGTAAGTGATTATCCTGTGCTGTGTAATTGGCGTCTGACTCACTTTAGACGACTGAGCAAAGCACGCCCTGAATTCAAACAATAGCTCTCGCAAGGCCCTCTGGTTCTCTTCTGGCAGTGCACTGTTCATGTCAACATCTATTACGGTTTGTCCATTGCGGCTACTGTCTTCACAGGCAAAACACTCAATGACGTCCTCCAAGGCTTCAGCGTAGGCGACCGCAGTGCCCCGGAAAAGGTGACGATGCTCATTGGTGAAATTTGTAATCATGACCTCGGCTGTACCGTTCCGAATGTCAATGATGCCTCGTGCCACAGAAATTCCAAGCGCCAGCAGCAGGGAGACGTTGCACTCTGCCACTGTTTCACCGTCACTGGTTCCTTCGGAAGTCACCTGAATTAGGATACTTGCACGAGGTGGTATTGTGACACTGTCGTCGGAAACACGGAGGGCGGTTGTACGGCGGTTGGAGTCCCTTGACGTAGCGTTGACTGTCGAAAAGGAAATGCAGCGTCGCCGTAGGTCGATTACGGCGCCATATTCCCGAAGAAAATCGAGGCCGAGAATTAATTCGCGGGAGCAGTCACGTAGCACGATGGAGCTGACCAAAAACGTGCAGCCTCGTATTTGTAGCCTGGACGTGCACAAACCAACCGGCGTTACAACATGTCCGCCAGCTGTACGTACATGCGATCCTGTCCAAGGCATTATCACTTTCTTCAAGGTACGTGCCAATTGTCCGCTAATAATCGAGTAGTCAGCACCAGTGTCTATTAAGGCAGTTAAATTGCGACCGTCGAGCAGCACAGGTATGTCCATTGAAAAGTCGCTCAGCTGGGATACAGGCGCCGGCGTAGTCGAATTTCCGTTGGTCCGATGTCGCGTCGATTGGAGGGCGAGGTCTTCATCACGTCGAGAATCAGCGGCCTCGCCTCGAAAGGTCGCTGGCGTTAGTTTTCCAGGCGAGGGCTCGGAGACCGTCCTTGCGGCCTTCGATTTCCGTTGCCTGAATAAGATGACGACCGCGGTGACGGTGAGCGCGACTGACGCCTGAGTGGGACGTTCTGCCGAGCGATAAAATCTTCAATTTCTGGTGGTCTCTGTCCAAACCGGGGGCGGGGTGAATTGGCAGGAAAACCCTGCAGCCCAAGTCGGCGGTACTGGCAGTCTCGGTAGAGGTGACCCGCTTCACCGCAGTGGTAGCAAAGCGGTCGTCGGTCGGGCATGCGCCATATGTCGGATTTACGCATGACGGGTCGAGTGTCTGCAAAATAAGGGACCACCTGTGCGGACTGCAGTGTGGCGTACGGGGTTGCGGCTGGTAGTGGGACTGGTGCAGGTGCGTTGTGTTCGAACGTGTCGGTATAAGTGGTGCGCTGGAAACCACTCACTGGGGATGGTGTCGTGGACGACGGAACGGTGCGTCTCAATACGTCTGCGTAGGTCACCCCTAGAGGTTCACTTGAAGTTGCGAACGCCTGAAGTGGTGCAGCAACCTGCGTTGGTGTCTCGCGGCGAGGTGTGCCGAGCGCATGCTGAACTTCGTCACGTATGATGGTGGCGATGCAATTCGTGGAAGGCTGCTGCTGCGCCTGGTTCAGCTGTTGCAGCTGTTGTAGCTCGTCGCGAACAACCGAACGTATCAGCTCGCGAAGCGCTCCCACGTCGGTCGGGAACGAGCCTAGCCCGGTGGTATAGGTAGCATTCACTTGCCGATCGTACTGGTTCCGCTGCTGCAGCGCCTTTTCCATGGCGACGGCTTCAGTGAGGAACTCCGCGACCGTTCTAGGCGTACTACGAATGAGTCCAGCGAAGAGCTGCTCTTTCACACCTCGCATCAAGTGTCGCAGCTTCTTGTCTTCCGGCATGGTTGGATCGGCGCGAGTGAACAGATGAACCATATCCTCCACGTATGTAGCCACACCTTCATTAGGCATCTGCATGCGGGACTGGAGGGCCCTTTCAGCGCGCTCTCGACGATCGAGACTCGAGTACGTTTCGCGGAGCCTGTGACAGAACTCATGCCACGACGTTAGGAGGCCCTTGCGGTTCTGGAACCATGTGCGAGCACCATCCAGTAGACTAAAGTACACATTCTTGAGCTTCGCTACTTCGTCCCACCCGTTGAAATCCGCTACGTACTCGTACTCAGCCAGCCAATCTTCCACATCTTCATAGAGGCCACCACGAAAGGGACTCGGAACACGTGGTTTTTGTAGCGTGTAATGAGTGGGTGCAGCTGCGGGTGCAGCGGTTGGAGCAGCGGCGGCTCCAGCGGTAGGGGAAGCGGTGACAGCAACAGTATTCTCCATACCAGTCGACGTACTTGTACTGTGAGGCACAAACTCGGGGGACAGTCCTCGAATCCTCCGACTGAAACGGTGTACCGGCGTAAGCTCTGGGTTTTGGGTCACGTTCCGGCTGCTAGAAGGAGTCTGTTGCATAGGTGAGGTTACCCCGCACCTCCACCATTAAAATGTCACGTTAAAGAGACAGGAGACGTTTTTAAGGCGTCCTCACAAAAGTCCGAAGAGCGGTCGGCTCAGCGCAGCCAAAAACAGAACAATGGCACGAGGGGAACTGCCACTTCGTCTGCCTCTTTTGCGCTGGCAGATCAAGCGCGCGGCAATATAGCATACAAGCAGAGCACGACGGATGGGCTGAATATTCGGTAGCGCACGGGCGTGTGCGTGCGCGAGCACGTGTGTTGAGGCTGTTTGCGTGTCTGTTGGTGTATATGTGTTTAGATCTTTACAGATTGTGCAAAGGTTGAACAGAAATATTAGTCTCTCGCTTATATACCTTAGCACACGCTCCAAGAGTCACATTTTGATATGCTTGAACGTGTCTTATCACCTTGTAACGGTGTATGGCTTAAAATGCGTGACATTCGGCAGCTTTTACATAAATTCTTGATCCGGGAACACGCGTGCTGGAAAGAAAGTTTAAGAAAAAGATGATGATGGGTTCTGGCCTTCTGTTGTGCGACATTGCAGACTCCTCTCGTAAGAGATATAAGTTCCAGATAAAGGGTAAGAACGACCCTACATTTGATTGTTAGTGGAATCATGACTGCTTGAGGATTGTAAGCGTCGGAAAGCAGCGTGGGAACGCCTCATGCATAAAAAGTCTTCTAGTAACTGGAACAACTACCCTTTTGTTGCAGCGAGTTTCAAGCGTACAGTAGCGAAAGGAAAAGATGAATACAATGTTCATCATTTCGACTTTCTTTCCAAATCGAACAATAAAAACACATTGTTCCAATATCTAATAGCTACATCGTTAATTCCGCGATCCATAAATGCAGAATCAATAGTGCCCAAGAAAGAGAAGACACAAAGTGTAGTTGCTAGATGTTTGAAGGCAAGACTTTTACCTGCATTACCTCAACTCTTGTGAGACAAGGCAGTCTCTAAAATACTGAAGAAATGTTATTGTTAGCCACATAGCTAGTTGTAGCACGTTTACTAGCAGCAGCACCAGGGTGTGATGGAATAACTACGAAAGTGCTGAAAATCTTCGTGGAAGTTGCTCCCAATTTGTTATCGGATAATCTAGATCATTCCATAAGACACTCTTGGGTTCGAGGAGGAGGAGGTAAGTTTATTTACAGAAAGTCAGAGAGGTTGGCCTGAGCGATAGCTTGCTCTAGCCTGCTACTCTACACTGGGGGAAGGGAAAGGGGAAAAAATAAATGGATGACGATGGTGAGATAGAGAGGTGAGTATGTAGTGTTCGTTCTAGCAGATACACATTTCATAGCCACGCACATAGTCCAGTTGTTTCCAAAAAATTATAACTGCTCTTGTGACGGCAGTTGCACTGTTGGTGTCGGTAGGTTATACTATATCGCAGTAGGTCATTAACTGATGAGACCATGTTGGGCCAAAGGCCCAACATGGTGTCATCAGTTAATGACCTACTGCGATATAGTTCAGTAGAAGAAATCAGTGTTTGTCGTTCACGTGCGTATGCTGGGCAGACACAAAATATGTGCTCAAGTGTTTCTGGCACATCACAGTGTTCGCAATTAGGACCGGTGTCATTGCGACCGATAATATGTGCGTAACGTCTGGTGTACGCTACACCAAGACGAATACGGTGGATCATACTTGTGAGTTGCCGTTTCAATTTAGGGGGCATGCGGAGCCTCATTACCGGGTCCCATTTGTGAAGTCGCTGGTCTCGCCGTTCCGGTTCGGTACAGTGCTGACGTTTGTAGCTGCGTATCACGCAGCGAAGCAGGGCGTTCGTGTCAGCTCGTGAAAACGCAATGTGTACTTCAGGGGCACTGCTTAAGGCATTTTTAGCTTCAGCGTCTGCCTCTTCGGTTCCCATCACGCCGCAATGAGCGCGAATCCACTGGAAAGTTATAAGATGACCATTTGTTAAAGCAACCTGACTATGTTCTGTGTTTTCTATTGCCAAGCTGTAATACAGACCTTGCTTCATGATGCAATTAATGGTCTGCAAAGCGGGTTTGGCATCACAGGAAATCGTCCAGGCTCGAGGTCGCTCTCCGGAAATAAATCTTATTGCCTCCCGGATAGCGACAAGCTCTGCGGCAGTTGATGTGGTTTTATGGTCCTCTTTGAATCGTTGAGCGATATCCATGTCTGGGATGACAAATGCTGCAGCGGAGGTGTTAAGCGTGGTGGATCCGTCGGCGTACACGTGCGAAGAATCACTGTACGTTGTATATATGTGATATAGGGTCAGCTGTCTGAGGCCAACAGAAGAAATGAGCGACTTCTTCGCGATTCCAGGTATCGTAAAAAAACAGGTGGTTTAAGCAGGACCCATGGAGGCACTGCAGGGGCATTTGGCGGAGAAAACCTTGATGGTATAATGTTTTCATGCCGCGATACTACTCTTGAGAAACTGCAATCTGGGTGAGTGGTGGGTATTACTGACAGTGGGTGCTGTCTGTGTCGGCTCAGCAATCGGAGGTGAACTCTTAGTGAATCGCAGAGTATACACTGATGAGACAAGCCTGAGCCTCTGCGATTGTCCCATTGGTTGAAGTACAGCGCGATAGACCCAAGCATCTTCGTAAGCTTTGAGCTTGAACACTCTCTAACGTCTTCACACAACTAGGTATCATACTGGAGAGCACCGGCATGCTGTATCAAATGTATCCCACAAACCGAGCATTGTACAATCGAAGTAGCGATGATTCTGACGGGCCCCATCTTGCTCCTGCTACGTGGGGAAGAACGAGAGCAAAGCTCTTCAATTTAGCTTTAAGTACTGTGACATGCCTCGTCCACGATAGATCTCTGAGTACGAAAACCCCAAGGAACTTGTGGTGCGTTACAGCAGCTTTCGCTGTCCCATTAATAAATGTCGGGTATTTCGACATATGCTTGCGCGTGAACGCAAGCACTGCGCATTTGTTGATGGAAAGGGTGAGCCCCTGACGTCGTGGATATTTGTATGTGATCGTCACTGCACGCGGTAGTCGAGCTCGTAATTGCGGACGAGTAGTTCTGGATGCCCATATGCATATGTCATCAGCGTATGCACTGATCTTCACCGTGCTGGGAAGTTCTGCTGCTAGGCCGATAATTGTGACATTGAATAGGATCGGGCTGAGAACTCCTCCTTGGGAAACACCACGATGAACCTTATATCGATCGGTGTCTCCGTTATTTATCGTCATGTAAATGGTGTGGTCCTTGAGGTAGCTAAAAATCCAAGTGTACAGTCGTCCACCGATGTCGAAATCTTTCTGTGTGTCAAGGATCGCATACTGCAGCACAGTATCGTAGGCCCCCTAATGTCTAAGAAGACCGCCGCCACCAGTCTGCGTCGGCTTCTTTCCTCTTCAATGCTGGTGATCAAGTCGACCACACCATCAATGGCAGATCAGCCTCTTCTGAAGCCGTTCACAAATTCAGGAAAGAAGTTGTTCCTCTCTAGAAGCCACTCTAATCTTGGCAGTACCATTCTTTCCATCACTTTTCCGACGCAGCTGGCTAAGGCGATTGGTCTGTAGGAAGAAAGTGCGTAAGGACACTTCGACGGCTTGAGCAATGCAATAATGCGACTGCATTTTCAATGAGTTGGGATTTCTCCTGACTCCCATGAGGTGTTATAATGAGAGAACTGGATACGTCGTGGTTCTGTATCAAAATGGTTGAGTGCAGCATACGTGATTCCGTCAGGTCCTGGTGCCGATGATCGGCGGGAGGCAGAAATCGCAGCGTCAAGCTCATGCATTGTAAAACGTACATCAAGGCGCTCGGCAGACGATGGAGGCGTAACGGTAGTAAGAGGCTCATTAGTGGCAAGACCATCAGTGGTGTCCACGATGAGGCTACGGTATTCACTGGCTATCTCAACTTCTGTCCGTCCCTGATGTAGAGCAACAGCTAGAAAGGGGTGACGTTGTTGGGGAGTTGTCTGCAAACTTCGTACCACCCGCCAGATCTTAGATAGAGGTTGCCTGGGGTCCATAGATCCACAGACATTTCTCCAACGTTGCCTGTCAATCTTGTCAAGATGCCCGAGAACGTGTCGTTGAGCTCGACGACAGGCGGAAAGATCTGAAGGCGACTTCATTCGTCTGTATCGGCGTTCGGCACGGTGACGGATTGCACGGAGGGCCCCGTACTGGGAGTCAACTGCTGATCTCTGCAACGGTAGGTTAACCTGTTTGGTTGTGTCACGCAGTGAAGAAGCAATGATGTTCTCTACCTCGAATGGATCAGTCGTGTGCTCACAGCCAAACTTGACAGATGCCTTGAACAGTGTCCAGTCGGTTTGACAGATGTAGCGTGTTTGCGTGCGGCGAAACCACCTGAACTGAACTTAGGTTGGAAGGTGGTCACTGCCGCGAGTGTCCAAATTTGTGCACCAACATACGGAAGACAGGAGGTTTCTGGAAACGAAACAGAGGTCGAGGCAGCTGCTGTAGGACGGGCCACGAAAAAATGTAGGTGATCCGTCGTTGAGTACGCTTAGTCCATAGTTGCATATAAAATTGGCCAAATCCCTTCCGCGATAATTCGTTGTAGTGCTACCTCAGAGAGGATGATGTGCATTAAAATGGCCGATCACAATGTGTGGCCTTTGTGCTGCTTGTAGAATGATCCCCAGGTGGAAGCAGTCCATCTGTGCGCTTGGGTGTATGTTGTGGTGATAGCGCCCAGGCGCGTCAAGTGTCCGCGTTATCTGGCGCTGTCGCCCGCAATTGTTAAGTGTCGTTTGTACGTGACGTCATTGGTCACATGAGTGTCTGCTATATATGTATGCTGGTTGCATGGAATAAAGGTTGGACGTTATCTCGCGCCCATCGGAAGCGGCTCAGTCCCTTTCTCAGCTCCTGCGGCCGGCCCGGACGCGCATGCCCTTTCGCTAGGGCGCAACACGCCATGGTGTCAGAAGTGGGATTCTTCTGATATTCGAGGGGCGTTGCACCTTTCTTCGTCAAGCGGCGCCATGTCAGAAGACAAAGAAGTCAAGCCAGTTCACAGCATGTTCGCGGTTCCAGCTCCGCCAGCGTTTGACTTCGACCGAACGTCCGAATGGCCTTCCTGGATCCAACTATTCGACGACTACCGCTTTGCCTCTGGCTTAAATGAGCGAAGTGAAGAAGCGCAAGTCCGGACTCTACTCTACACAATGGGCAGGCAAGCGAGAGAGATCTTTTCGACCTTCACACTATCTGAACAACAGCAGAAGCAGTATGAAACCGTCAGAAAAAAGTTCGACGATCACTTCGTGGCCGCACGGAACCTCGTTTACGAGAGCGCGTGTTTTCACCGACGCATACAACAACCAGGCGAGTCAGTCGACCAATTCGTCACCGCGTTGCACACACTGGCGAACCGGTGCGACTACAAAGAAAAGGAACGCATGATCCGCGACCGGTTTGTAGTCGGCCTCAGTGATGCCAAGCTCTCGGAGTCTCTGCAAATGGATGCAAATCTTACACTCGTCAGCGCTTTGGCAAAAGCTCGCTTGAAGGAGACCGTCCAACGACAGCAGCAACAGCTGCGAGAAACCAGCGACGAACCTTCGGCAGCGCTAGCCAGCAGCCTGGACGCGGTCAACAAACAACGGCAGCCCCGAAAGAATTCTTCAGGACAGCGTTCCGGCACCTCGTCAAGGACCAGTGCACCGGTCACACAAGGTCAACGCACCAGACCACAGTCCTACCGACCTCTCACATCCAGTTCGTGCCCCAACTGCGGTCAAGGAGAGCACCCGAGGACCTCCTGCCCGGCACGAGCTGCGAAATGCAACTACTGCGGTTGTTCCGGACATTTTGCAGTGGTGTGTCGGAAAAAGGCTGCAGGCGAGCGAAAGAAGGTACCGATTTCTTCTCCATGGAAAAAGGGGCATATTTCGTAGGCGCGGTAAATGGGGAGCACTCCAATTCTCGGTATGCTCAAGTTATCATTAACGGCACTCCGGTGTTCGCTAAACTTGACTCGGGTGCAGAAGTGTCCGTTGTACCCTCAACATTTCCGGGATTGGCTACCAAATTAGACAAGTGCGACATAACCTTAACAGGCCCTGCGAATGAGCCACTGCATGTTCTCGGAAAATTTCTTGCCACTATACAGTGGAGACAACGCATTGTCCGACAAACTGTGTACGTTGTCTCGCCTTTACGCTCGATACTTTTGGGTCTCCCAGCGCTCGAAGCCCTTGAGCTGATCAAGTTCGCTGACTCGGTCAGTAGCGCAACAGCCATCGAAGCTTCCTACCCTCAACTTTTCGGTAGTCTAGGAGCTATGAAAGGGGAATACAATATCAGACTGAAGTCGAACTCGGTACCCTTTGCTATTCCGGTTGCGCGTCGCATTGCCTTACCCCTGCGGGACCGAGTGAAGCAGGAGCTCGAGCGTATGGAGCGAGATGACGTAATCCGCAAAGTAGACGAACCAACAGAATGGTGCGCAGGTATTGTACCAGTACTCAAACCTTCTGGAGACGTTCGTATTTGCGTTGACTTGACGCAACTAAATAAAAGTGTACTTCGCGAGCGCTATGTTATGCCAACGGTTGAAGATAGCCTTGGTCTGTTAAGTGGGGCATCGGTTTTTTCGAAGCTGGACGCTAATTCTGGATTTTATGAGATCAAGTTGTCGCCGGAAAGCCAATTGTTAACTACCTTCATTACGCCATTTGGGCGATACTGTTTTCAGAGGCTACCGTTTGGAATAACATCAGCACTTGAGTTTTTTCAAATGAAAATGTCGCAGACTCTGCAAGGAATCCCAGGCGTGGTAAACATGATGGATGATGTGCTCATTTATGGCTGCAACAAAGCTCAACATGATGAGCGTCTGCGTCTTACTTTAGACCGTCTCATGAGTGCTGGTGTTACGCTAAACAAAGAAAAGTGTTGTTTTGGAGTAACCGAGATAAAGTTTCTTGGTTGTGTTCTAAGTCGAGATGGAATCAGGCCTGACCCTGAAAAGGTCCGGGCCATCAAAGAACTGCCGACGCCAAATAACGTGTCTGACGTTCGACGGCTGCTCGGTATGACTAATCATCTGGCAAGATTCATACCAGATTTGGCTTCAAAAACGGCGCCGTTACGTCACTTGCTTTTGAAGAGTTCTGAATGGACGTGGGGACCAGCCCAAGAGCAAGCGCTGTCATACGTTAAAGACGTTATCGGTTCGGCGCGCGTCATGGCTAACTATGATGCAAAGTACCCTACGATTCTTTCCGCCGATGCGTCGTCATTCGGTTTGGGGGCGGTACTGATGCAAGTTCAACCAAACAACGAAAAACGACCCGTTGCCTTTGCATCACGATCGTTGACGCCTGCCGAAACCAGATATTCCCAGATTGAAAAAGAAGCACTAGCAATGACGTGGGCGGCAGAACGATTCGAAGGGTACATCAAAGGTCTTGAAATTGTGTGTGAAACCGACCACAAACCTGTTGTAACCTTGCTGAGAAAATCTCCTTTAGATGTTTTACCACCTCGCATTCAGCGTTTTCGCATGAGGCTCATGCGGTTCAGCTATGAAGTTGTGCATGTCCCGGGCAAGAGCTTAGTTACTGCAGATGTGTTGTCGAGGGCCCCGATTCGGGGAAAAGAAACTGATAATGCACTGTCTATTAGTGACGTCAGCACGCACGTTTCAGGATGTTTGTCAAACGCGGTCGAGGCCAGCCTCTTCGAAAGAGTGAAAGCAGAACAAGCCGCTGACGAAGTTTGTCAAGCACTCGTAAAATTAAGCCGGAAAGGGTGGCCAAAATTTTCATCTCTTTCGATGGTCTTGCGTCCATATTGGCAGGAAACAGCCACGCTTACAGTTGCTGAAGGCGTGCTACTTAAAGGTATGAGGTTGGTCATTCCTCGAAAATTGCGTGCAGAGGTCTTGATACGCTTGCACGAGAGTCACCTGGGAATCGAAAAATGCAGAGCTCGAGCCAAAGAGTCGGTATGGTGGCCAGGGTTGAGTTATCAGCTGAAAGCTTTGGTTACCGATTGCCGCGTATGCGCCGAGCACAGACACCAAAAGCCAGAACCAATGATCCCGACAACCACTACACAGCGTCCTTGGCAAAAACTAGGAGCTGATCTCTGCCATGTTCAAGAAAAATGGTATTTGGTAGACGTAGATTATTTTTCTAGGTACCCAGAGATTGCTTTGTTATCATCTACAACGAGTGCCACTGTCATTACGAACCTTAAAAGTTTCTTTGCAAGACATGGCATACCAGAAGTTGTTATGTCTGATAACGGAGCGCAATTTGTGTCGCAGGAATACAAGTTGTTCGCTCGCAACTACGGGTTTCGCGCTGTGACGTCTAGCCCAAGGTACCCCCAGGCAAATGGTGAAGTAGAGAGGATGGTCCAGACAATCAAAGGTCTCATTAGAAAAGCGAAGGACCCATATCTTTCTCTCCTAGCGTACAGGGACACTCCGGGGCCACTTGGGAAAAGCCCTGCAGAACTTCTCATGGGCAGGCGGCTACGCACAACGGTGCCTGTCCATCCCACAAGCCTTCTGCCTCAGACGGTGAACCTGAGAGAGTTCAGAAGCCACGATACGACCGCCCGACAGCGGCAGCGTAGGAACTTCAACCTTCGTCATAGGGCTACTTCGTTGCGAGCACTCGAACCGGGCGCGGAAGTCTGGGTGACGGACTGCAAAGCAAAAGCGCGAGTCTTGCGACTTGCTGAGCGGCCGAGGTCGTATATGGTTAGAACTTCCACTGGTGTAGTTCTAGAAAGAAACAGGAAATCCTTGGTGCGCTTTGTTTCACAGCCAAAAGAAGGTGAGGATGAGGCAGATAGCGATGATTTTCCTCAGGCAGATGATAGTCGGGTAGAAACGGAACAGAATTCTAATCGCGTTACAGACAGCATGGCGCCTGACGATCTATCTAGCCCTTCCTTGCCGGGAACTGACCTTCCTGAATACCAAACGCGATGTGGTCGTCTTGTTCGACGGCCGGAACGCTACGGGTTCAGTAATTGACTGTATTGTTCTTGCGCATTTTTTGTTTTCTGCAAAGTGTTCTTTCGCTGGCAGTGCTGCGAAGTTTGTTGCAACTGTCAGCGTATTGTTAAAGAAGGGGAGATGTGGTGATAGCGCCCAGGCGCGTCAAGTGTCCACGTTATCTGGCGCTGTCGCCCACAATTGTAAAGTGTCATTTGTACGTGACGTCATTGGACACATGAGTGTCTGCTATATATGTATGCTGGTTGCATGGAATAAAGGTTGGACGTTATCTCGCGCCCATCGGAAGCGGCTCAGTCCCTTTCTCAGCTCCTGCGGCCGGCCCGGACGCGCATGCCCTTTCGCTAGGGCGCAACACGACATATGTATCCTCCTATTAGTGAGAATGTCCACTTTTTATGTGTAATAGTCAGGCTCACGTAATCATTGCTGGTATGCGACGCAACTTCATGTCTCAAGAACGTCAAATCGCGGCGTATACAAACGAGAACTTTGCTGGTACGTTGATTACTGCGGGACCAAATCTGTATATATCCAGATAAACGAAAAGATGAAACCATATTCGGTTCACATATAACGATAACAGGAAATCGATAATTAAAAACCCATTGTCTGAAGTCTGACAGACGGCCGCGTAGGCCACGAGAATTCCATTGCATAACAAGCGACTGGCGCATGCGTTCTTCGAATATCAGTGTCATGTTCTCTTACTGAAGAACCAGTAGAAGAGGCTCCAAAACCTCAAGTAGCTGCAGAGCCACCTTAGCAGCGGGAGTGTTTAGGCTGCTGAGAATCTTACGCATCGAACCCATCAAATGTTTAAGCATAGCCTTGACATCGGCGTTGTCCATCTTCTTGTTTTCTTCATTGGGGGTAGGGGTACTATGCGATGATGGCGCTATCGTAGCTCTTGACGGTAGGGAAGGTCACTGAGTCTCCGACGTGGGGAGAGCCAATGACTGGTTACATTCTACTTGCGTGGACTGTATTAGCATTTGAGCATCTGTATCCTCCTTTCTGGCCGACAAAAGTAGGCTAGTCGGTGGTTAGGGCACGGTTTTGTGTGTCGAATTCGATAAGCTATGAGCACTGCTGCTCATATGAGCACTGCTGCGATAAGCTGCTGCTCTATGCTGCTGCTGCTCTAGAGCACTGCTGCTCTATGAGCACTGCTGCGATAAGCTATGAGCACTGCTGCACGATGTTTTTCGGCTCCGTACAGCCCTTGTAGCTTCTCTGTGAGCGGAGTGGTCTCGAACCATATTCTTCAGGATACTAATTTCATTCTTCATTTTGGGACATTCCTTTGAGGTTGCGTCATGGGCGCCTGAGCAGTTTGGGCATTTGGCCACAGCATTGCAGTTATCACCATCATGAAGGCCACCGCAATGCTTGCAGGTTACTGCACCCTTGCAAACTGCACTAACGTGCCCAAATTTTATGCATTTATGACATTGCAGAGGTTTTGGTACGTAAGGACGTACCGAGTGCCTCACGTACCCAACTTTTACATGTGTGGGTAACGTCTTCAACTGAAACACTACTTTAACACATCGCGTGCGTTCAAAGCGGTGGAAACCAAGCACGGGAGCCGACGATGACAGCAGTTTCTCGAGACTCGAGTCTGTTATCTTTTCATCCACATCGTATATAACTCCTGTTGTCGTTTCTTCGTCATACGCGGAGAATGCGCGCGCCCGAATGTTTCCTAATCGAACAATCGCTTTCAGCGTGTCCAATAAGGCCTTCGTAGTGACCTCCACGAACAGTATGTTCTTTCGGGTATTTATGCGTATTTCTACGACTTTCCCTGGAGCGATGAGCTCAAAGTACTCTGACAGGCTCTGCCTATTTATAGAGTTCAAGTTGTCTGTCTTCGATGTCGGCACATACGAAATGGTGTACAACCGCATGCTACTCGCCTTTGTCTGTGCTTGCCAGCCAGTCGGCGATGTCCGGCTGATTTTCTTTTTCAGGCGTTGGCTTGGTACGACCACGTAGTCGCTGTCCGAAGCCATATCTTCAATGGAGGAGTCATCAGAATTCTCAACGTGTACCACGCTTGGGCCGGGGTGAGAACTTGTGTCAGACGCACTATGATGTGGTCGGCGTGGTTCCGGTTGCTGGAGAGAGTTTTGATCCCCTATTCTAAAAGGGAACGCCCCTCCGAGGTGTGTCGATTATTGAAAAGTCTAGGCAAAAGAATGAGAAAACTCACAGAGCTCGAAGCAGAGGCTGTTCTCTGTGACAACTTCTTCCTCCCTTGAGACAGAAAAAGCCTCTTGGGTTCCTTTAGTGTCGAAAGTAAATAAATTGTGCCCCTGGCTTGAAGATAAAAGCAAAATTAGTGTCTAAAGTAAATAAACTGTGCCCCCGGCTTGAAGATAAAAGCAAAATATTCGCTATCGACAACATTTGCCTGATTTCGTTAAAATTCGATTTAGAAAACGTAATTGAGAGATTATTGCATGCTCTTAAAACAAATGTTGTTAGTATTAATATATAATTAGGTCCCTGTCAGATTTATTTCATAACAGGAAGGTCTATCTGATGTGCTACCGCAGATTTGGAGAGCTAATTCAGCTAGCACGGTAACAGAAACAGTACGCAGCATCAGGTACGTTAGATATCTCTAAAGCTTACGATAGTGTTAAATAACCAATTTTTTAAAGAATGAGAGAGATTGGCTTGCCTGACGATTTCATTGCGTGGACGACTGATTTCTTGTTGAACAGGGAGTCTAACTGCGTACAGTGTGGAATGTCAACAGAGAAATTCAGAGAGACACAAGGTGTTCTCCACGTGGTGAATTTGTCCCCGCTACTATTTATTATGTTGCTTGGCTTCATTCTTCATGATCAATGAGTAAACACGTATGTTTACGCGCATGATATGGCCTTCTTTGCTTCTGCAGATGACATTCAATCACTTTAACCTTTTTGAATTGATACATATTTACCATGGAAGTTTGACTAGACAGTATATGTTTAATTATACTGTACAGAGGAATGCAGTTCCGGTGCCTTCCCCACAAGACAATATAGATGCATCACTCTTATTCCACCAAGCAAACATTCCCTAAGTGCGAACAGCTAAGTACTTTAGAATAATGTAGGACGGAAAGCTCTAGTGGCATATGCATATTGACTATACTGCCTACTGAGAAGGGTTACTCAAAAGAGTTACCAATAGTCGTTGGAAGATGAGAACAGACGCAATGAGCGTTGGGGCATGCCGACAGATACAATGATATTTACCGTATGAACATGTACCTCATGCTAGAATTTGAGTGAGCCTTATTTTCTGGCGTACCAGCATGGAAGTTACATCTGTAAGCTCTATTTGAGCGCCAAGCACTCCGCTGGTGCCTGAGGCTACCAAAGGTTTTAGCAAACTCGGTTCTATATAAAAAACTCCGAATTCCTCATCTGCAGTTTGATTAAATAATGACTGTTTACACATTCTTAGGAGTGTACGAATCACCAATAAGACGAATTTAATATATAAGTAACAGCGACAAAGCTCTGTTTTTTATTGTAACACGGCCTCACTTTCATACCTCTGATGTAATCTTTACCTAGCCGCTATTGGATTCATTACAGGTAAGGATTAACGATAATTTGACTATGAGTGACAGGTTGAGTGAATTGGTCACATCAGATGACGTTATATTCCCTAACAATGAGAAGTTAAAATTTTGTAATATACTGAATGTCAATTTTCAGGACCACTTCAATCAGATTGTTACGACGATTGTTATACCAACTTATGCTTCTCAGTGTGAAGAAACGGCCGAGGTGGGAATTTTTCCACACAACTTGACTGGTCGTTTTCTGCTAATGTTCCTGATTGAAAAGATTATTCCCAAATATTTTTGCCCAATTCGTTGCTGTATAACTTCTGTGGATCCATAATAATAATAATAATAATAATAATAATAATAATAATAATAATAATAATAATAATAATAATAATAATAATAATAATAATAATAATAATAATAATAATAATAATAATAATAATAATAATAATAATAATAATATAATAATAATAATAATAATAATAATAAAAGGCTGTTGTTGGTATTGTCATCAATAATATTACCATCAATATATACAATAAATTATAATAACAATAGTAAGTATTTTCGGGGTTTAACGTCCCAAAACCACCTTATAGGCTATAGTTACAGATTCATTGTCACTGTGTTCAGTACTAGCTGCTGCAACGATTCGCATAGTCTAATATTATTGCGAATACTGGTTCCTAATCATCTGCGAAACTTGCAATTTATGCGCATACCTGGACAAAGTGGAATCGTACTGATTGAAGTTTCAAACTCTCTGGCAAAAGCTTTTCTGGCATGTCCAATTCTCTCTCTCGTTCCAGTTACGGCTGGAAGTATGGCTTATCGGTGCTTACTCTAAGTCTCGATTTATCACCGAGCTTCCTGCACTTCCAGTTTCCTTGAAACAAAAATGGTGTGTAGAAAGACGGGCAGAAGGTGTAGTGAATACAGTGCGCTGTAGAATTCCAGATCCTAACTTTTACATGCATAGACCGGGCCTGGCGATCTCCCCCTTTTTTTTTCTTCTAATGCAACGAACACGCAACTATTGAACACTTTTTGTTGAGCTGCCGCCATGTTTGCTCACACAGAAAACGAAGTACCAAATTATACTGTGGCAACGTGGTCTACCAGTTACATCGGCCGTTCTGTTGTCAATTGGGGCCTGTGCACTGGGTAACACGGACAAGAATATTTTGAAAGCCATTGGAAAGTTTACAAGCGGCTGAATTAGATTTGGTAGTTGTATCAACAGCTAATCATTCTTTATTCTGTCTTGCTAGTCAAAAGATCTTTGGTCATTGGGAGGTTACCCAAGTTTGGCAAGCTAAAATAACAATATGTTATATATATTCTTTCATTAAAATTTATCTCGAGCCTGTTATGGCTCTTACAAAAAAGTATTCATACATCCAATATGCATGTTGTACCCGACTCTTTGCCAATCCCCCTGCGCGGGTAGGTGCCAAAATTCCAAGGATCATAATCATCATCGAAATTGATGCACACGCTGCAGCAGCAACCCAAGCCGTGGCGCTATGATTTATTTTGAATGAACCACTTTTTCAAAGCAACGGGAGGCTCGGTTTTCTTCTAGTGGTGCCGAAACGCATTGGAACAGTGAACTGCATCAATAGCCGCAAGGTAATGACTTTCTCGCTACGGATTACACGTACTGACATACAGCTTCTAAACTCGTTAGCGCAACAAGTAAGCTATTAAACTGAAGCGTAAACACCAGAAAGCTTCATTAACACGCATTATCAATGAGGTGGAAGCAACGCTCACTGAAGACAGCATTACGGAAGCGGAGCGTTGTATTTTCAACGGGCACCTCAACCAGCTTCACACCAACGTGAGGGCCACTGACTGACATAGTCCCTCTTCTGCCAACCACAGAGCAGAGGCAAAGTTTGATCGTGTTTGGGAATATAACGATCGAGCCCTGCGTGCGTGAGTGAAAGTCATGTATAGATTACGTCAATTTCGAGAATCTCATCAATCATGCATTACCAGCAAAAGCAACCAAACCCGTGCAAAGCACGCCCCAGCCCACCGTCCAAGTTCCCAAACGGACGAAATGAACTTCGATGGTCAACCGTCACTGTGGGCAGCATTTTATGAGCAGTTTAAGGCAACTCATCCGCAACAACAGTGCTTTAATACGTAGACTAACAACAACGTAGACTAATTCGCCTATTAACGTTCGGTTCTGGCCGGCAACGCAGCATTGGCTATCATGTGACTTCGGACAACTGCAAGCCGCTATTGTAAACCCATGGACATTCTTAAGGAGCGCCTTGCCAAACTCGACGTAATCATTCAGGTTTACATGCACTGACTCCTTGAAATGCGACGCGTCCAGACCTTCAACAATCCCCGAAGACTTCGATGCCTTCAAGAAACCGTTCAATCTCAGACCCGTACACTGAAGACTGTCAGAATATCGGAAGACAAGTGTCAAGTACTCCGCAATGTTCTACCCCATCCTGCTGAAACCGCTTCCTCAAAACATCGTCCTCGACTTCAACAAGACCATTTTACGCCAGCATACAGGGCACCCAGGCCCGCAAGGAAAACGCACACAGAAACGAAAGGCGATCATTCACTCATTACTGCATTTTATTCAAACATAATTGGACACTCGAAAGTAAACAGCCTTGCATGTTTCAGTAAGAGAGGACGTGTCGAAGAGCCTGGTTAAAGGCTTTCGCACTAGAGTCGCATCTTCGCGACATCGATCAACCATGGTGTGTTTGATCTCATCCGTAAAACCAGCTTCACGATATTTTATCTGCCAGGCAAACACCCACAACGCAGAGCAGTGCTACGACCAATTCCTCACGAGTAAAAGAAAAAAAGACGACGGCTTAGTGTTGGGCTATGTCTCCGCTGTACATTGAAGTAATAAATGGCTAAAAAGTTGCAGGAGGAACATTATATGTTCAGAGTGCAAGCGACGCGAATCCGCAACAATGTGCTATCCCTAATTGCATTCGATTACTAGTCTTTAGACGCCAATAACACCAATGCAGCTCGGACGATGAGAGAGAGAGAGAGATAGAGAAATAAACTTTTATTTAGAAACGGGGTTTTCAGCGAGGTCCGGTATCACCTTAAGATGGTAAGTTTCCCTAGTCCAGGAACCCTCTGGCTTTGACTGCCCCCTTTGCCCTGGTGACAAGGTGTCGCTGGTCGTTCAAGTCCTGCAGGACGACTTTGGCATCACACGTTTCCATTAGGTGGTCGTCGTTTTTTGAGAGTGGTTGGTGCATAGGTTTGAATCTTGCGCTAAGTGCAGCTCCGTTGCTGTGAAACTAGAAGAAAAGTTGCCACATTCCCTGCATCTACAGTTACAAATGATCACTTTACCATACCGCTGAGAGCTTCAATGTCTGAAGAGGCAATGACGTACGTTTTTCTCGGCATGAATAGAACCTTCTTAGGGACATGCACGCTACATTTGGTCGTTATTTATTATGACCTCCTTATTGTTACGACAGTTGCGATACTTAAGCAGTGCACAGGGACAAGGCACAAAAGAAGGGACACTACTGCTTCCCTTTGAGCAGCGCACGTAGATAAACTGCATGCGCTGCTTCATAGGTGAACATGAATTATTACCAACTCTTGCGACTTTCAACGTTAGTAAAGATACGTCGCATCTGCAGTGAGTTTCGTCCAGTTGTTTTCGCCTTGAAATGTAGCGAAGAAGTGCTGGTGGGAGGAACACTCACTTGCTCGATGACATGGTGGGACATCTTTCGAGTGCCACAGGTGCCAATATCCGCATGTTTGCGAAGCATTCTATCAATATCAGGGTAAATATTGGGAGCAATTTTTTATTAGGAGTGTTTATATTGTGTTCAACCTCGCTCATTTACTTGAACGCTGTTTGCAGCCGTGTTTGCTTTAGTTCCCATCTTTTTGATCACTTCATTTGGAGCGTGACCGTGGCACAT
Source organism: Rhipicephalus microplus (assembly GCF_043290135.1). Classification (NCBI taxonomy): domain Eukaryota; kingdom Metazoa; phylum Arthropoda; class Arachnida; order Ixodida; family Ixodidae; genus Rhipicephalus; species Rhipicephalus microplus. The sequence continues at coordinate 457,229,941 of NC_134710.1, read as the reverse complement.
AAGACATTGGATAAAGACAAGACAAAGTGTTATACTAACTTACAACTTTTTTGTTACTTAAGTTTCTGTTCAGCTTTGAGCTTTCTTAAAAATTTAAAGCCCCCTTCCCTCACCCTGCAGCAAAAAGTTCACTAGTAGCACCAACGCGACCTTTCAAAGTTAAGCATATACTCAAAGGGCTGCCACACAACACCGATATTTTCTAAACACTTCATGTGGGCGGTGGTATCTAGTTCAAAACGCAGTCTAGACGAATAGCGGTAAATGCTTTACGTGGGGTTCCACCCTCAAACAATGTAACGCTAGAGGAGAGACCTTTAAGAGGGGATTTCATCTGTTTTTAGCCACTTTATTCCATACAACTACTGCCTCTAAATTCCAAAGAACAATCCTATCTCCTCTCCATGCCTTTCGGCATTTCTGTTCCCCTCAACGTTTTCCATGACGCCAATATCTTGTCTGCTCTTGATCCAGGATAACTCTTTGTAAGCTTGGAGGTACACGTCTTTGCCACCCTGTGTCCTCGCATGGTGATGTCCTTTCTGCCAGGAGGAGAGCCGAACTGATGAAGGAGTGAAATAATTAAAAGGTAAGGGTGTTTTTTATATTAAGAAACAGATGTCACTCTGTATGGTGCGAAATCTTTTCCCAAATTTTCGGCAACGTGTTCGTTGTAGAACCTTGCACAACCGACACATATCCTCTAAGCCGACCTCGAGGTGGTATATATATATATATATATATATATATATATATATATATATATATATATATATATATATATATATATATATATATATATATATATATATATATATATACCACCTCGAGGTCGGCTGGAGGGAGGGCCGCTGTGATAGCTCAGTGGTTAGAGCATCGAACGCGTAATTCGAAGGTCGTAGGTTCGTTTCCTGCTCACAGTTGGTAATTTTTTCATCCACTTTTCTTTCTTCTTTCTTCTTATTTACATTCCATTGGTTCTAATAACATCCCCTGTACATTCCTTGGCATTACTGTCTGTTATATCTCATTAATATTGTGTTAAAACACGGAAAAACGAGCCCTTAGGTATACACTTCTTTCCCTTATTTCATTGAACGAGGGTCTCGTACTGGCAGACTTGGTGTGTTTAGGTTGTATAAGAGGGACAATTAATCAGCTGCCCGCTCATAATAAGTTCACGTGCTACGTGACGCCAAACATGCGCATAAGAGTGTTTTCACACTCGTTGTTTGGCTTATAGATGGCGCTGACTGTCGCTCCTACTTCTAAATTCACAGATAAACCTAAAAAAGTGGATGGAGGGAGGGCCGCTGTGATAGCTCAGTGGTTAGAGCATCGAACGCGTAATTCGAAGGCCGTAGGTTCGTTTCCTGCTCACAGTTGGTAATTTTTTCATCCACTTTTCTTTCTTCTTTCTTCTTATTTACATTCCATTGGTTCTAATAACATCCCCTGTACATTCCTTGGCATTACTGTCTGTTATATCTCATTAATATTGAGTTAAAACACGGAAAAACGAGCCCTTAGGTATACACTTCTTTCCCTTATTATATATATATATATATATATATATATATATATATATATATATGTGTGTGTGTGGGTGTGTGCGTGTGTGTGTGTGTGTGTGTAATTGACGTAGCGGAATATTTCATTTGGATGCACGTTAAAGAACCACCGGTGGTCAAAATTTCCAGAGCCGTCCACTAGGGTGTCTTTCATAAGCATATTGTGGTTTTGGGACGTTAAACCTCACATATCAATCAATCAACAAAATATTTCAGAGATACGTTTACGAAAAGACGAAAAAAGTACGCCGGAATACAGATACTGAAATACTTTATTCTATGTCCGTGACAGTAATTCAACGTACCTCCATTTGTTATATGCAGTATAATATTTAAAATTCGCATCGCATCGAAACGTGCAACTAAATTTATTCAGTATTTTATCACAGTCCTCTGAGTTCCATTAAGGCATAACGATGGAGGCTTACACTGCACATAATTGTCAATAACGGTATATTTACAGATATAAATTGCAATAAAACTTTTGCTGTATGAGAGCAAGAGTCATACACATTGTACACTGAAATTGGGATACTTGGTGGTAACAGCATCACCTATGCTAGAAGTAGCATAGTTCAAGCGAAGCGCTGGAACCAGAAACAAACCTACTGAGAGAAGTTATGCTTTTATTCACAGCGGACATTATGTGTCTGTGACTAGAAAAAAAAGAAAAGAAGGCTCTTGACTTCCTTGCGATCGCTCTAAAGGCGGCGCCTACCACAATGGCCTTCTACTTAGTAGACTAGTGGTTCGGACTAGTTGGTTTCTAGTCTTGCTAAAGTGGCCTAGCGCGAAGCAGGAGGGGAAGACAAACAATAATGATGAGCGCTTACTTTCTGTTCAAGGTTCAGTGTTTTCTATAAACTTAGAAAAAGCAGAAAGAAGAACGAAGAACACAAGGAATGCGAAAAGAAACTCAAAAAGTCCTCCTTTCAAGCGCCTTGTGGCCACGATGGCATCTTCCAAAAATGCTTTAGAGAAATACGTATTCTTGATCACACACGGTGACACATGCCAAATTCTTTGGGTGGTTTATGGCCTTCGCGATAAGCTCCGGTTTTTCAAATGTTCACCGGAAGAAACAGTGAAAAAACAGTAGAGAAAAAAATCACTGCTCACTCAAATGACATGTGGGAACACAGTTTAAAAATAACGCTGCTGGTTATTTTGTGCAGTTTACAATGCTTCTCACAATAAAAATATCACTGCTGGAATTTATTGTGGCAGTATAACAGTTTTGGCAAGCATAAACAGGCAATCATTTGAACACATTACAGTTCTCCCTTAACGTGCACAGTGATATGCGGGTAGCAAACCCACTAGCTCACTTTCAAAAAAGTAGGAGTCAGTTGCGTCCTCAGCAGAAATGTAAAAATGGCGGTGCGTAGCGTATCACGCCAAGGACTGCCAAGATCACAGCTAAAAAATTTTTCCCATCGTAAACACGTGTCAGCTCATTTCCGAAAAAGCATTACAACAAGCCAGTGTTCTGAATAGTATTGCGATATGGGCGATGCAACGTAAACGTATTTGACTACTGAGATACAAATACTTTTTTTAAAAAGTACCTTGATCCAGCAAGAGATTCTCAAAAGTACCTCTGAAACATTATTGCGGCACTGTTGTATCGTGAAATGGCGCAGCGATGATATATATATATATATATATATATAATTATTGTGAGCGCTGACTATGTACTTCATCTTCATCTGTATGACCAAACCATTGTAGTGATTATCATCGTATGTCACGCGGGCTGGGCGCCTCTTTGGCTCGTGCATTTGCATTGAAAATATATCCTGGTTACTGCCGTACCAGACGTGGTCTCATAAGTGGTTGAGCGCGCTTTGGTTCTCAAGTTCTCCTGCTGTACCCGTCACCTCTGGAGCTCCGGTTTGGTCACCGGTTGTGCCCTCAAGCAACAGCGATGGCAGAACCCAACTCGTCCGCAGCTGCACCGCTCCTTCTCAGCCACTCGGTGAAAGGTACCGTGAGTACTTCTCACCGAGCCCTTCCGGTATTTTCCGAGCCTCGCGGCGAAGACGTCGAAGAATGGCTGGACAGTTATGATTGAACCAGCATTTGTAATTATTAGGACGAGGCACACAAACTGCGCTACGTTGCCTCTTACCTCCATGACGTCGGTTGAACCCGGTATTACAACCAAGAGAGCCACTTCTCGAATTGATTGGTCTTCACGGGGCATCTTCGTCAGCTATTTGGCACGTCTTCAGGATGCTCTGCGGTAGCGAAACAGGAGCTCGCAACCCGCATCCAGGGGGACGACGAATCATATGCGTCCTACATTGAAGATGTTCTGGCTCTCTGTCGCCGAGCACAAAATGACATGACGGAGGCCGATCACATCCGACAACTACTGAAAGGCATCAACTCTGTGGCTTTCAATGCTCTCGTTATCCAGAATCCAACTACCGTCCGGGACGTCATCACCACATGCCAACTTGTGGATGCGCTACATTCCATGCACCTTCCACACGCCTCCTGCGACGCTGACTTTACTCGAGAGCTTGAATGTCGAGACATTATCCGCACACTAGTCAAAGAGGAACTCCACGGTCTTATAACAGGCAACCCAACCATTGCGTCTGTCCTCACACCTCCTCCCAACCTGCGTGAGATAATCAACGACGAAATGGCATCAATGACAAGCGCTACACATGCCCCACCTCCTGTTCGCTTTCCAGCGCCTTCCTACGCAGAAGTTGCATCACGGGCCACTGCACCAGTTCCAACCGTACCTGCAGACGTTGAATGCCACCATTTGGCTGCGATGGCAATGCAAGTGCTAAGGCCACCCGCTATTCTACATGGCGTCATCCGCACTCCATCTGCAATTACTGTGGCATAAAGGGTCACATATCTCGTTTCTGCTGCCGCTGTCAGCGGGATGAACGACGTGGTTATCCCGCTCACGAAGAAGACTTTTACCCAAGACCAGATGAATATGATCCCACACCGTATCTGTCCACCTCTCGTCGCTCGCCCTCCCCTCCACGGTCTCAAGCTGGGCCTCATCCTTCTCGTTCGTCTTGCCGCCATTCTCCATCACTGTTTCGGCGTACATCATCACCCCTGCGTCCCGCGCCTATCTCCCTGGATTCGGATAACTAAAAGGTGAAGTTTTTGGAGGAGAAACTGCTTGTTGTCCAAACGTTACAACTCCGCCGTCTCTTCCAGCTAATTTTCTGCCTGTTTGTGTTGAATATTTTATTGTCGCCCTTATAGACACTGGAGCCGCCATTTAGATAATTGATCGTGAGTTGTGTGTTCGCCTGCGTAACTGGCAAACTTCTTATACCAGTCCCTTGTTATGTGGCGCTAATGACATTCTGATTTTCCTCATCGTATTGTGTACTGCTCGTGTTCTCGTTGACGAATTCCGTCATCTCATACAATCGGCTGTGCGGCCTTCGTGTGCTCATCAGATAATCTTAGGCTGGGTCTTCTTGTCAGTTGCGTCTGCTGTAATTTTGTGTGGTCGGCCCCTCATTCATATTACGGACACGGAGCTCTTTTCTGCCACTGAACTTCGACGCGCAAACTTGTCACAGCTGCGCATTTCCTCCTGCCTTTCGGACAAGAACGTTTCTTACGATCAAATCACGAGACATTTTTGATGGTGACGCTGTGGTTGTTCCTTGCCAGCGCTGTATTTTTCGAGAGATCACCCTCGCATCTTGTTTAATGTGGTTCTCACGTGGTTATGAAGGCATCACCGCCTGCAACACGACGACAGAACAGTTACTTCTGCCAGAGGGGACCACTGTTGCCAGCATTACCGAAGAAGCGCTGGCTTTTGTCGTCACTGGTTCATCTGCTTCGTCATTCTCAAAATGTATGCCAGCGGAAGATTCATATCCCTTTCTCAAGGCCACTTTGTGTAAACACCTCAACCCAACGCAAACTGAAGCCTTGCCAGCGTTATTAATGAAGCACAAAACTTGTTCTGACGTTTGTTCTGAAGGTCTGGGTCAAACAACAGTGGCCGCTCATCGTATCGCAATCGACAGATCCCGTGTCATTTGCCGCCGCCCTTACTGTGTGTCGGTTTCTGAACGCAAGCTTATAGAAGAACAAGTTAACGACATGCTCGTGCACAACGTCATCAGGCCTTCAACAAGCGCAAGGTCTTCTCCTGTCGTAATAGTAGAAAAATGGGTGGTTCGGTACGGTTTTGCATTGATTACAGATCACTCAACAAAATTACTTGTAAGGACGTCTACCCAATGCCTCGCATTGACGGTGCTCTTGATACTTTACAAGGTGCCGACTACTTTTCAAGTCTCCACTTGCGCTCTGGTCATTAGCAGATTCCGATGCACGAGTCTGATAAAGAGAACACCCCGTTTGCTACACCAGATGAGCTCTTTGAATTCAATGTGATGCCTTTTGGCCTATGCAATTCGCAGCCACATTCGAATGAATTATAGACACGATACTGTGGGGATTGAAATGAAAGACCTGCCTCTGCTACCTGGAAGACATTGTCATCTTTTCTTCCAGCTTCTCACAGCACCTGGAACAGCTAGACGAACTCCTCACGTGTTTAGCTAAGGCCAGTCTCCAGCTCAAAACTAAGAAGTGTCGGTTTGCCAGTCACAGCATCAAGGTGTGAGATCACGTCATCAGTAAACGTGGCGTTGAGCCCGATCCCGACAAGGTTGCCGCGGTACTGCACTTTCCTACACCAACCACACCCAAATATCTCAGCAGCTTCCTTGGCTTGGCGTCGTGTTTCCGCCGCTTTGTACGTGATTTTGCTACTATTCAGGCTCTTCTGCACAAACTTCTGACCCCAGGTGCATCCTTTCTCTGGTCTGATGACTGCACAGCCGCTTTTCACACCCTCAAGCGATGCCTCACATCACGGCAAGTGCTTCGCTATTTCGACCCTGCAGCACCTACTCTGCTACACACTGACGCAAGTGGACTTGGCATCGGTGCTGTCCTTCTACAGCGGAACCACGCTTCCGAAGAACAAGTCCTAGCCTACGCGAGCCGTACTCTTTCACCTGCTGAGCGAAATTACAGCATCACTCAGCAAGAATGTCTTGTCATTGTGTGGTCCGTTTTAAAGTTTCCTTATTTATACGGCCGGCATTTCACAATAGTGACTGACCATCATGCTCTGTTTTCGTTATCGTCTCGCAAAAATTTGTCGGAACGCCTTGGCCATTGGATACTACGATTGCAAGAGTATGACTCCAGCGTCACATATAGGTCGGATCGGCAGCACCAAGATGCTGATGCTTTGTCACGCAGCCCACTCTAGCAAAGTGCCGCAGTGTCACCTTCCATCTGTTTGTCATTGCCCACCAAAGTGGCCAAGCAGACAGCTGCTGGTTTGACTGAGTTCGTTGCCGCGGCGGACGTTCTTTCATCCACAGGTCTCGCCTTGCTCCAGCATGCAGATACCTACTGCCGCACAATCACCGATCAGCTCACTTGCTTATCGCTTGCTACAAACAGCCGCCTAAGACGACAACTTGCCCGTTTCAAGCTTCAAGATGAAACAATATGTCGGCAAACTTACCATCCTCTCGGTAACCAATGGGTTCTCGTAATTTATCGCTCTCTTCGTCTGGAAGTTTTACAAGCGTTTCATGACGATACGACAGCTGGCCACTTAGCGTCCCACAAGACTTACTTACGACCACCTCAAGACTCGCTACTTTTGGCCTGGCCTCTCCACTTCTGTCGCCAAATACGTCGCTTCCTGTGCGTCATGCCAGCACCGAAAACGTACCAGGTCTCTTCCTTCGGGACCCTTGCAACCACTGCCACGCCCGTCCACTCTCTTTCAATTTAGGCGCAAAGACTTATACGGACCACTTCCGCTTATGCCAGCCGGTCACCACTGGAAATTCACTGCCGTGGACCGCCTTACTCGCTACGTGGAGACGGACTTTTCCGTCTGGTGCTACCTCTGAAGTCGCCTATATTTTTTGTTTCGCGCCATTATTTTATGACATGGCGCACCGCGTGTGCTTCCTAGTGACCATGGCAAGACATTTCTTTCACATGTCCTTGCTGAAGTCCTCCAGGCCTCTAACACCTTCTACAAGACCACATCAGCGTATCACCCAAAAACCAATGGTCTGACTTAGCGTTTTCATCGAACATTCTGTGACATGATCTCTCTGTTCATTCAACTGGATCACAAAAACAGGGACACTATGCTTCTTTTCGTCACGTTCACATATAATACTGCCATACAGCGTGCGACGAATTTCAGCCCCTTTTTTTCTCATGTATGGCCGCGTACCGAGTTTTGTTCTAGACACCATCTTTTTGTCCACATTTTCCGTTCCACCTTTATCTCTCCCGGAAGAGTTCACCGATCGCGTCGCCCGCTGCCGTGAAATTGCCCGCGCCAACACTGCTACCATTCAGTACAAATGAAAAATAGACATTGATGCAAAGCGTCGAGTTGTTCTGTTCCACCCAGGCGACGAAGTCCTTTCGTGAACACCTGTTCGTGCACCTGGGCTGTGCGAAAAATTCCTTCACCGATATCTCGGTCTATACGCCGTCCTGGAACAAACATCTGAAGTAAACAATAGCATTGCTCCTGTTAACGCGGCTCCTGATTGCCATCGCCGCCACACCAAGTTCGCCAACGTCTCTCGACTGAAACACTATATTCGGCGTCCCAACCATTTCTAATTTGCTGCCTTCTTTTGCGAACGGGGGCAAATAGTGTGAGCGATGACCATGTACTTCATCTTCATCTGTGTGGCCAAACTATTCTGAATTGAAAATATAACCTTATATATATATATATATATATATATATATATATATATATGTGTGTGTGTGTATATATATACATACATGCATATATATATATATATATATATATATATATATATATAATGAGAGCGTGCGGTGAGCTGCCAGATAACAGTCTTGTGCCTTTCTTTAAGAGCCACTGTGACTAAAGACAGCATGTTTCTTGCTCTGGTTCAGGTGAACTCTTGGCTGTCGGTGGTCTTGTTTTGCTCGAGACATTACTGGTGGAGGTGCTGCGTACGTGTACTTCAGCCGTATCAGCCATCTAGGAGACAGCTACCTCTCTTAGAGTATAAGGCAGACGCTGCCTGCAAGGATTACCCTCTGAACGTGGTCCCTTGGCATCAACACCCAGACAGATGACAACCCCGATGACCAGTCAGGTGGCTGAAACAGCAATGCCCATGGTGCTCTTCTCACGCATGTTTTTGATGCACCACAGACACCTAACGGTTCCATGGACACATCTTCAAGGATGTTGGAGACTGGCTCTACCCCTATCATCGGGTTGCCAGTATCAACTAATAGGACGATGTTCGCAAGCTGCTCTGAGTTTACATCTAATTGAAAGACTCTGAGATGTGATACGAGAACCACAACCACTGCTTTACGACACAGCAAGAGTTTAGCCGAGAGCTCCACAATGCCTATCGCGACATCGAGAGAAAGGTGAGGGCGGAAGAAGACAGAACTTGCAGAAACCTGTCGCCGAACGAACGAGTTTCCATGTTTGTCGAAGACATGCTTTGGCTCTTTAGGCGCGCGGATTCTACCATACTGGAGGAAGAGATAATACGTCATGTGGTGCGTGGAATAAAAAAACAGCTGTTCGCTGGACTCGTGCACAATCTACCGACGACAGTCACTAAGTCTACCAGTGAGGCAACTAGGATAGAGCATACCCAGCAGCAGCAGCGGTCATCACAATACGAACTCCACATCCCGACCATCGCATGCCCTATCGGCTCTGCAAGCGCGAGACAGGCCCTCGCATACTTCATTCGAAGTATCGTGTGGAACGAATTGCGACAGCTTCATGCAGTGTAATTCCATCCACCTGTGCCATCCCTCGCGGCTGTAATCAGACACGTAGTCCATCAGGCAATCACACCCCTAGCGTCAATCGCACCACAGATACCCGAGGTCCCAGTCCTGACATATCTGGCTGCATCGCAATCCCCTGCACAACCGGCTGCAGGTCCCGCTATGCAACCTATGAACCAGGCTATGCACCCATTCCAGGAGACTGCTTCGAGTACGCCTCTGAACTTAATGTTTCCGAGCACACCCTCATATCTGCCGTAAGCCTCAAGACGAGGTCCTTGCAAGGCAAGGACTTGGCGCACCTCGGCTAACCGTCCACTCTGCTGTCACTGCGACAAAGCGGGTCACGTGTACCGGAACAGTCAGTACAGCCAACTAGGTATGATGCCTGATGCTTGATGCACACTGATGCTCAATGCCCATGGAACTCTGAGCGCCCCGCGAAATCGAAGCCTATCTCAAGGGCTGGTAGACTCCTTATACTATTCAGAACTACCAATCGAGATAACCATGACCTCACTGGTGTGCGTGGCCTAGATTGATCTTGTCATCTTCCGCTCCTTGCAGGAGCCGGTGACCAAGTCCCCACAGGGGAAACTAGAAACGGTGACTTCTGGGGGTTAAGTCGTGGTCCGGAGAACTGTTATGGCCCTCCTTCAACACAGGAACCCGAAGGTGACCATTAGAGTTTTTCAGTGTTCTCCGACGGCAGAAAGATTGTTGCGGCCGAATTTGCCGTCTTCGTTGACAATCATGCTGTCAACACTCTCGTTGACACTGGAGCTGGCTGTTAGGTAATGAGCTCCACACTGGCATGTGAACGGAGGAATGTTACCACGCCCTAACAAAGACCCCAATTGTGCATGGCACGTGGCCGTCTGCTGATGCCTACTGGTATGTGCACAGCACGCATTCCAATTCGTACGTCGACAATTACGGGGTCTTTCCTCGTATTGCGCGTGTGCTCTCGGCCAATCACCCGGGAATGAATTTTCTTCTTGAATATGGCGCAGTCACCGACCTCCGTGAATTACTTGTGTCATTTGAGGACCATTTCTGTGATCCAATGAACAATAGGTAATTCCCGAAGACAGCACTCAATGTTACCGAAGAATATTTGACTCTCCCACCTTGAGAACACCTCTTTGTCAAAGTGGAGTTGGGATCGGACGGATCTGACGCCATATATACAGAAGCCAATTTACCTTTACTCATTTCCTGACAAATCTGCGTTGCTCGTGGAATCGTTCGGCCTAGCAATAGACTTTCTCACCTGCTGGTTACGAACTTCAGTGACGTTTATCGTCACCTTACGAAACACTCTGCCACTGTATATTTTGAAGAACTGGCCGACGCCCAAGGTTCGTCTACGTTAGCTTCACTTTCATCGAATGGCATACCCCTGACGAGGGCTTCGCGCACACTCTCGACGTAAACAAATGTACACCTTCGACACGACGAGGAAGCATTTTGCCTATACTCGGCTCATTTGACGACTGCTTTACTACTTTGCTGAAGGTTAACTAAACACCACTTCCCTCTCAGGATCATATCATCATCAACCCAGTGAGAGACCCATCCGACAACATGCCTATAGGGTGTCGCAAAATAAACAAGGCTCTATACGTGACCAAGCCCAGCAGATGCTTCATGGTGACGTCATCATGCCATCGACCAGTTTGTGGGCTTCGCCAGGTGGGCTGGTAAAGAAGAAGGATGGTACATTGCGCTTTCGCGTTCATTACTGTCAATTGGGCAATGTCAGCGAGCGTGAAGGACGTTCATTCTCTGCCTCGGATAGATGACTCGTTGGACCATATGCGCTGTGCTAAATATTTATGTCAATGGATTTGCATGATGGCTACTGCGGAATAGCAGGCGATGAACGTGATTGCAAAAAGATTGCTTTTATTACTCTCGACGGCTTGTACGAGTTAAAAGTCTTGCATTCCGGTCTATGTTCAGTGCCAACTACTTTACCAAGAATTATGGATATGGTTCTTATGGGGCTCATATGGCAATTATGTCTTGTTTACCTTGACGACGTCGTGGTCTTTGCAGACATCTTCGAACAACACGTAGGACGCCTTCAGGTAGTTATTCAAGTAATTAGAATATCGGAGCTGACTCTCAAAACTGAGAAATGTCATTTTAGATATGAAGAACTGAAGTTACTTGTTCATGTTGTGAGCCATGCCAGCATCCACCCGAATCCGCATAAAACGCGCGTCGTTGGCGCCTTTCCCGTGTCCACAAGCAAGCGTGACCTACGCCAATACCTCGGGCTTTGTGCGTACTCAAGTCGCTTTGTGAAAACTTATCGAAGACCGCTGAAGCCCTCAACAAGCTTACAAAAGACTGCGTCTCGTTTGTTTTGAGTCCACATCAGCGCCATGCGTTCGACACTCTTCAAAACCTTCTGTAAGTTCCGCCTGTGCTGCTGAAAGCGCCAATACGGAGTCACATACAGACGCCAGCAACATTAGACTAGGAGAGGTAATAGTTCAGGGGCATAGTGGCCTAGAGCACGTGATTGTTTACGCGAGCAGAACGTTATCCCTAGCGAAAAAAACTATTCTGCAACCTAAAAGGAATGCGTCGCTGTTTTTTAGGTCATAAAAAAGTCCCGCCCATACTTGCATGGCCACCAGTTCAGGGTAGTTAGCGACCACTATTTCTTTTGTAACTCGCGGATCTCAAAGATCCCTGATAGCGTCTTGCACGACTGAGCCTTCGGTCTCAAGAACTTGACGTCGCCATCGTCCATAATTCTGAGTGGACACAAACTGAGGCTAACTGCCTTTCACGTGCACTAATCGAAAATGAGAGCACAGAATATGAAGACGAGGAGACTATACTTTTTGACGTATCAGCAAACAGCTTGGCTCAGCAACTGCGTAACTCGGAGCTCATCTCGCACATTGACTACCTGGAAGGGCGCAATTTTCAATATTCTCGAAGCTGTGTACGCTCTCTATCGTCCGCTTGCTTTTGAGATTGAGTGCTTTTTAAGAAAAACTTTGATGTGACATTAGCTATGCATCTGCTTGTTGCGCCAACCACGCTTCGCGGTGAAACTTTACGTGCCTGTCATGACGAGCCATCGTCCAGACAGCTCGGCTACACGCGCACGCTGCAACGAATTCACCGCTCCTACTACTGGCCACGTCTCGCAAAGGCTGTGAAGCCCTACGTTTGCACATGTCTGGACTGTCAGCGACGTAAGATTCTAAATTTACGACCAGTGGGACTACTACAACTGATAGGCCGACAAAAAACGCCTTTTCATCAAATCGGCATGACCTTGCCAGAATCATTCTCCATGTCTTCGTCCAAAAAGCGGTGGTTTGTGGTCACTACTGACTACTTAAAACGCGTCTGTGATACAAAGGCACTTCCAAAAGCTACCGCAGCAGACATCGCCTTTTTTTTAATTCACAGCATCACCCTACGTCAGGGTGCACCAGCTGTCGTCATAACTAATCGTAGGACTGCTTTCACTGCAGAGGTGCTGCAGGAAACCTTGCCATTAAGGGGCACAAAACGCTGCAAAACGACGGCTTACCATCCGCAAGTAAACGGGTTGTCTGAACGACTTGACAGAACAATTGCAAAAATGCTGTCACTATAGGCGGACATCGACCACAAAAATTGGGATGATATGCTTATTTACATAACTTTTTTGTATAATATTGCTGTTCAAGAAAGTATCGGTTTGGAACCTTTTCACTTAGTCCATGGTTGCGAGGTCATGACGATGCTCTTGCCCGACAGCTTGAGAATGTATTATACAGATGCACCGAGTTCGCGCTGTGCGCAGAGTCGGCCCATCAACTCTCTCCCCGCCGTATTTAGTGTCACCGAACCACAGACGCATGCCGCAACAATCTTTGTCACCGTGCAGTTATTTTCAAGCCTGGTGATGAAGTGTGGGCGTGGACCCCTTTTCAACAGCGTGGTTGTTCCTTCTTCGCCGCTACTTCGTCCCTTGAAAGGTAGTACGATGTCTCTGCGACGGTACTTACGGGGTTCTCGCAGAAGCCACTTCGAGACGTCCCGTCGCCCTTAGCAAACTGAAGTAATTGACGTTTCAAGGCTGAAGTTATGCTTTTCTCGCTTTGACACACCAGTGGAGTGACTCCCTTTACTGCTGAGTTTTCATCTTTTTTGTTTTCGCTTTTTCCGACGTTTTTGGCTATTTTTTCTATTTTACCCCTCATTCAAAACCGACTACGTTAATGCACCTTACGCCATTTTTTTGATTGTATAGTAACCTTCGTCCTTTATTTTCTTTTTTTGCCTTCATGTACAGCACTGAGATGATGCTCATTGGGAGCGGGTAGACGCATGCCACTATTGAAGAACGAGCCGTTGTATCTCACACTTTTTGGCTGTGAAAGAAGAAGGGAACATTTTTGTTGCTTTGCTTCGGGTTAACTGCAGGCTGTCAGTCTTGATTTGCTCCCGACAATACATATAGTAGGGAAACATTCCGCGGGCCGTGATAGAATAAGAAATAGGGCATAAATACTTTCGTTGTTTTGGCAGTGTATATTTTTGCTGACGTTTCTTTTGGTGAGCCAGACTTCGTCAAATAACAAGTCATAGAGGTTGTGTTTCTTATAAATACGCCTAAATAAGATATGTATGCGGAAGGTGTAGATCGCAAAAATGACAAAATAAAAAGATGGTCACACGCATGTAACATAGAATCATCCACGTACATTTAGTACTCGTGGCAGTGGAGTCAGATTGCGAACAAGAAGATCTATTGCACACGCACTTGACATGACTTTACACATTAGTGATTTGGCAGTATTAACAAATTGTACATCACACTGAGGCCATAAGGACGTTTTTTATGTTGTCCATCTTGTTATCAATAAAACCCGCAAACACATCCTATTCCGGCAAGTTTATAAGAAAACCACCCTTAATGTACCTATTGTCCCAACAAAATTTGGTCCACTGTATGAAACATTAGTGAAAATATACAGTGCTAACCAACGAAAGTCTTTATTCCGTACTCCATATATATTGTAACACGGAAATAGGTATGAACCATCCAATGTGGCGTAAACTCACGTAGAAGAGGAAGACGAAGAGAACGTTGCCACGTGGTCTGAAAAGCAGATTTACCTCTGTCGAGCCAAACAACTGGCACAACTCTACGACAAAGTCTAGCCTTGAAGTGACACAGACTGAAGTATACAACGTGATTAAACTTTTACGCTGTGCGTCTCCTTGCCCAGATGGATTCACAGTACCCATAATTAAAATTCTGTTCAATTTATCGCCTATTCACGTCGCTATTGTTAAAAACTACCCTTTAAAAACTCATGTGAGCCGCAGGATTAGAGGATAGCACAGGTCATTCCTATACTAAAAAATCCAGGTGTACGATCAACAGTCGATAATATCAAAGCCATCTCTCTAACATCTATCACGGTCAAACTAGTAGAGAGGATCCTACATAGCCGTGTAAGTATCTGGGTGGCAGACAATTTGTTAATGAAACTGAACCAAATCAGCTTTCGTAGTGATTTCTCTATTTAGTGGGCCCATGCTGATTTAGGTAGCTGAATACAGGTCACTCGAAAAAGAAGGCAATACGTTGCTTTGGTAACGCTTGACATAGCCAAAGCGTATGACAGTACGGAGCACTTTATTTTGTTATATACGCTCGAGATTGAATTTCCCGCAACATTTTATTGAGTGGATAGCAGAATTTTTAAAATCAAGAGAATTCTATTGCATCAAAGATGGATATTATTCATCTAGAATTACACAAACGCGCGGAGTTCCCCAAGGAGAAGCATATCTCCAGTGTTATTTAATGTTTTATTGAGCACAATTCCAACAGACGAAGAAGTTATTGTCTACATTTATGCTGATGGCATCGCATTCCTTGCTGCTGACTGTGATATTTACTCATTAGAACTTAAATAACAAAGATATAATAACATGTTAAAAATTTTCTTGCATTCGATTTGATTATCGTCAAGTGTCACCAAAAGTGCGCTCTTAGTGTTTCCGCTTGCAGACCCAATTTCAATTTCAATTCTATATAAAGAGGAACCCATCTAGCAAGTAAACTCTATAAAATATTTAGGAATCATTTATAATGACAAACTTAACTGGAGTCGACACATAGAGTATATAACTGCCAAGCCACAACAGGCCTCAGGCTTACTGCACACGCTATGTAATGTAACCGGAAATATGGGTTACGGAGGCACGCCTTGGTAATGTTGTACAATATGTACATGCGCCCTGACATGGAATTCGGATGCATACTATTCTCGGGTGGCCCTGCTTATAAAACAAAACCTCTAGTTGGCTTGGAGCGAGAAGCACTGCGAATGGGATTCCCTAGGTTTGTGGCTATCAACGTACTGTACCAGGAAGCACGCCTGCCTACACTACTTTCTCGATTTCGCAATTTGACATACAAGCATTTTTAAAAGTTTATAGCTTTCCGGCAAGAATATCTCAATATGCTTCTATCACAAACCCAAACGCCTTCTTTCTTGCTCAATGGCCACGGTTTGACACACCCCGGATAATGTTTGTACAAAAGAATCTACAAAGTATAAATGTGAACATTAGAAATGTAAATGACACTAATGAATTGAATTGTCGGGGTATAATTGATTATGATGATATTTTCTCCAACACGTCAAGTTATAATCTCTCAAAATTTTAAATAACATATTATTGGATTACATAGAGTATGCAGAAACTAAAAATATAATAGCCACAGATGCTTCAGTAAATAATCAAAACGCAGGTGCTAGCATTGCCTCTGATTCGCTTGACTGGTCTTTTCATTGAGCCTGCCTAATTTTACTGCAGCTATCGAAGCGGAGCGTGTGGCGATTATTTTAGCTCTTCGAAAACTTCCATCAAATCAAAACAACGCAGTCATAAGGATGGATTCTCTTTTAGTTTGTGCAGCTCTGACAGCTTTTGCGAACTCTCGAATTCTCAGGACATTCAGAACATTAGTACCACCGCAGCTGAGACTCCTGAGGTTACTATGAGTTCCGGGACACTGTGGCTTAAGATTGAATGAACTGGCCAATGCTTTAGCACGAGCCGCACTAGATGGCCCAAGGTTATCCATACTGCCAGATGTTGAATATATTACAGCAATAAGATATCGAAAATCAGCACTGGACATTGATATGATAGAAAAAGTAACTACATTGACAGAATATAACCACCTCAAGTTTCCATGACGACCCCACTTGAGCCAGTCCAGAAAGCTCGAAGCTTTAATTACTAAATTCTGATGTCATGTCCCCCCCTCCTAAAGCTGTAACTGCACCGAGCTGGTCAGACAATATCACCGCTCGGCGAATTTCGCGAAGAAATGGAATCAATAGAACATCAATTTTTGCATTGTCGCCAATAAATTATACTTATAAAAAGGTTTCTAGTTGTTCCATTTCTAAAAATAGGTGTTACATTGACGGTGGAAACTACACTAAGATTTGGTGCCTCAGTTTTGGCACATTGCCACAGGGATGCTTTCAATGCCGTTTGCGAATAAATTAAAGCATCCAAACGTACACCTTTACGATGTTCAATCAAGCATTCATTATTTATGACGGAAAAATTCTAAATGGGAAGGTGAAGTAAACACTGCAGAGTGGTTATTACAACCCCTGAAATCTCAAAATTTCTAAACTTGACTTTTCCAATTTTCTTCTTGTTTTTCGTTTGCACTCTTTCTGTGTGGTTTTCCGTACAATAGTCATATTATATTACTGCCGCGTTTTACACGACAAACTTGATATAATGGGCTCGTCGAGTCGACTAGCCAAGCAGCGGTTTAGAAAGATCGTTTTTGTCCTCTTTCACTGATGGATCTCATCCAAGCACTAGTCTCCACCTCTTTGAAAGCATCGACGCGATGCTCGTAAAGAAAGAAAAAAGTGAAGGCATACACTAGCCTATCTAGAGAACCAAAAAAGAGAGTGCCAGAACTCGCAGCGCAAATAAGGAAGTTTCGCCAACATTCGCACCTAGTACAAAAATAAAAGGCATAAAATTACGGGAGAACACAAACAGCAGCAGCAAGGCAGTGTCATGGCCTGTCGTAACAGGTAAAACCACAAAGGCCACTGTGCGAAGTAGGGCTTCCGCCGAACGACAAGCATGGTTGCGGGCCGAAGCTGTCGAGGTGACGACGCTGCGCCATCCGGAAATACCTCGTTGGCAAGATCTGTGACAAGTCTATGAACACTGTACGGTCCAAAATAACGGCTTAGGAGTTTTTCAGATGAGCCTAGTTGCTGTACAGGGATCCACACCTACACTTGGTCTCCAGGGTGGTAGGCGACGTTTCGATGGCAGAGGTTGTAACACCGTGCGTCGGCATCTTGTTGGTGACTGATGTTTATGCGAGCTAGCTGACGAGCCTCTTCGACGTATTGAGTGTATTGCTCAGCGTGTGGAGCAAGTGCATTGCTTTGCTGACACGGAAGCATAGCATCGAGCATGGTTCACACGTTGCGTCCGTAAACAAGTCGAAAATGCGGAAAACGCGTTGTTTCTTGCGTTGCCGTATTGAATGCAAACGTGATGTATGGAAGAATCTCGTCCCAAGTTTTGTGTTGTACGTCCACATAGAATGACAGCATGTCTGCTACGGTCTTGTTAAGCCTCTCTGCCAATCCATTGCATTGCGGGTGATAAGCCGTCGTTTTTTGATGATTGTGCAGCTCAACTTAAAAATGTCCTCCATCAATCATGCTGTAAACGACGTGTCTCTGTCCGTAATCACGCATGATGGGGCACCATGCCGTGGGTCGATTCGGTGGACGAAGTACTGCGCGAATTCAGAGGCCATGCCACGGGGTAACGCTTTTGTTTCAGAATAAGAAGTAAGGTATACTGTCGCAACTATAATCTATTTGTTCCGAGAGAACGACAAAGGGAAGGGTTCGAGAAGGTCCATTCCCACGAGGACAAACGGTGTCCGTGGTTGTGCGATCTACTGGAGCAGGCCCGTGGGTTTCACAGGCGGAGTCTTGCTGTGATGGCACTTACGGTAGCTTTTCACATTGATGTACACTAGTTGATAGTCGCCACCAGTAATACTGTTGGCATAGTCTGATTCACGAATAGCCCAAATGTCCTGACGTAGACTCGTCGTGGCATGCAAGGAGGATCTCATCACGCAAGTTGGTTGGAACAACGAGTAGGAAGGCTTCGTCCCTACTACGGGTGTTTTTATTGTAAAGAATGCTTCTTCTTAGACAGAAAGAGGACAGCTCGCGAGCAACGTGTTAAGGGACCTCAGAAATCCGACCTTCCAAGTAATCAATAGCTGAGCGTAATTCCTCGTATTCCCGCTGTTTTGACATGAATTCCGAATTGACAACTGCTCCAACAAAGCCATCTTCATCCTTGGAGCCCCTGACAGCGTGTCCCACAGGTGCTCGAGAAAGCGCGTCAGCATCTTCGTGTTTGTGCCCTGACCTGTACACAATCGTAATGTCGAACTCTTGCAAACGCAAACTCCACAGAGCGAAACCACCGGATGGGTCTCTGATATTGGCCAGCCAGCAGAGCGAGTGGTGGTCAGTCATTACTTTGAAAGGACGACCACAGAGGTATGGACGAATTCGGTCGTCGTCCACACGACTGCGAGGCTTTCTTTTTCTGATATAGAATAGTGGTTCTCGGCTCGAGAAAGAGTACAACTGGCGTAAGCTATTAGATGCTCAACGCCGCCGTGTCGTTGTACAAGGACAGCGCCAAGTTCGACATTACTGGCATCTGTATGAATTTCTGTAGCAGAATCCTCATCAAAGTGGGTAAGGATAGGGGCTGTGTTTATTCTATGTCGTAGCTCTGTGAACGCTGTATCTTGTTCTGCGCTCCAAGTAAAGGGCACGCCATCTAGGGTGAGTCGCGTAAGAGGTTGAGCTACCTTCGAGAAGTTGGCGATAAATTGGCGATAATGCGCGCACGAGCCGAGGAAATGGCGTACTGCTCTTTTATCTGATGGAACAGGGAAGGCGGCGATGGCAGCAGTTCTGTATGGATCAGGTTTCACTTCACGCGCACTGATGAGATGTCGCAGAGTTTTCAGCTTTTCATAGCTGAAATGGCATTTTTGCGGCTTCAGCGTGAGTTTAGCTGTGTGAATGGCTTCCAGTACTTTTCTTAGACGCTTATGATTTTCTTCGAAGCTGTCAGAAAAGATGACCACATCATCGAGGTAGACAAGGCAGCTTTGCCACTTCAAGCCAGCGAGAACAGTGTCCATCATCCTCTGAAAAGTGACTGGGGCAGAACAGAGGCCGAAGAAAAGAACTCAGAATTCGTAAAGTCAGTCTGGAGTCACAAACGCAGTTTTATCTCGGTCTCGTTCTGCCACTTCAATTTACCAATAGCCATCCTTCAGATGAATAGACAAAAAATACTTCGCGCGTTGTAACCTGTCGAGAGAGTCATCGACCCACAGAAGCGGGTAGACATCTTTTTCCGTGATGCTATTAGGCTTCCTGTAGTCAATACAGAATCGCAGTGTTCCGTTTTTTTTCTTCAGTGGAATGACTGGCGAGGGCGAAAGGCTCCTAGATGGTTGAATAATCGCGTCATCGAGCATCTCCTTTACTTATGTCTGAATAGTTTCGCGTTATTTCGCGGAAACGCGATAAGGCTGCTGCCGGATGGGGCGGACGTCATCGCCGCTAATAATTCGATGCTTCGTGAGGTGTGTTTGACGGACTTTGGAAGAAGAGGCGAAGCAAGGTTGAAACTCCCTTAACTGGTCAAGAAGTGTAGCTTTTCTCTCGTCTGACAGCGTCGAATTAATGTCCATGTGGTCTAGAAATTCCATATCCTCATGCGCTTCCTTGGACGCGAAGCACTTTATGACGTCGGCAACAGGGTCTCCATAGGCTACTGTGGTTCCGCGGAAAAGATGCCGGTGCTCGTAGTTGAACTTCTTAACCAGTATCTGTGACTGTCCGGTGGCGCATACAGCTTAGAGCAGTAGAAAAGAAAGGTTGCTTTCAGCTACCACGTCACCGTCTCGGAGGTCTTCACAAGTGACTTCGATGGGAACAGTCACTTGAGGCGGCAGCATCACACTGTCTTCAGCAACACGCAGTGCAGGTCTACGGCAGTTATCAGCATTTCGATCTGTTGCGCCTTGAGTCTAGAAGGTCACGGCGCGTTCATGGAGATTTAAGATGGCACCGTATTCCAGAAGGAAGTCCATGCCAATAATCAGCTGACGTTAACAGTCGCGAAGAACGAGGCAGCTGAGTAGAAACGTTGACGTACAAATTTTCACTCTTGCCGTACAGCGACCCAGCGGTGTTACAACGTGTCCTCAGCTGTTTGAATTCGCGCTCCATTCCTCGGCGTAATCCCTTTCCTGAGATATTTTGCTAGCCTCCCACTGATAATCAAATAGTCTGCACCAGTTTACATCAAGGCATTGACCTGAAAACCGTCAATCAGCACAGCTATGTCGAGTGACACGCGGCCATTGTGTTCAGACGTGGATGTCGGCGTTTCTTCGGTACTGCGAATAATCTCTGACAAAATGCCTTCAGCGTTGCGTCGAAGCGTCGATGGGAGGCCTTCCGCACTTTGAGTCCCAGCGGCCTTGCCCCAGAAGGCCGCTGCCTGCAGTTTTCCCGACGAGGGCTCGGCGAGCGTTCCCGTGCGTTCCCCTCGAAACGTGGCCCAATGGCTGCGGGTCTCCTCGGAGATGCTGACCGAGCATGCCGCCGTGTGAAGGGAGCACGCTGTTGGGCGAGATACTGTTCTTTTGTTCTTTAACCAATTTGGGGACAAGGAAATCGACGGAAAATCCGCGCAGTCCAAGTTGCTGGTATGGACAATCGCGGTAAATGTGACCAGCCGCACCGCAATGATAGCAGAGGGGTCGTCTGTACGGCGTAAGCCAGAGATCAGCGTTGCGTGTCGGTGCACGGCTACCATCCATGTCCAAACCAGCATGCGCTGCCTGAATCGCGACTGGCGGCATCATTGTCTGGATCGGGATGTATGGCATTGTCTGGGTCGGGACTCCTTGACGAGAAATAGGCGTGGCAGATCACAAGGCGTTCGCGTACGTATGGCGGTGACTGTCAGCAGATACATGAGCCGTTTCCGGATCAACCGACATCGGCGGAAAACGTTGGGCGTGCAGCACCTGCTGGACCTCGTCACGCATGAAAATGGTGATAGAACCGACATCAATTTGCCTTGACCTGTACATCTTTTCCCTTTCTTCGCGGACGACAGAGCGGATGACCTCGTGAATTCGTTCGGGGCTCTTCCTCCCAGAAAAGAGTTGAAGCATCATTATTTTGACGGTCAAACAGGGCAGACTATTGGTGCAGTACTTGCTCCATTGTTTCCGCTTCAGTATGGAACTCAGCAACACTCTTCGGGGGACTACGCACCAAACCAGCAAAACGTTGTTTTTCACACCACGCATGAGGTGGCGCAACTTTTTTTCTTCTGCCATAGCAAGATCCGCTTGCTTAAAAAGCCGTGTTATGTCGTCAACTTACATCGAGACGGTCTTGTTTGGCATCTGGATGCGTGATTGTAGTGCACGCTCTGCCCGTTCGTGGCGGTCGGGACACCTGTAAGTCTCCAGAAGGCGACGCTGTAACTCGCGCCAAGATAACAGAACATCATCCCTGTTCAAAAACCATGTCTTGGCACCGTCCTCTAGGCAAGTGTACACCTTCCGGAGCTTTGCAGCATCATCCAAGTAATTGATTGCTGCGACACGTTCAAACTCACTCAACCAGTTGTCAACACCTTCATGCTGCCCTCCGTGAAAGGGGCTAGGCATGAGCGGGTTCTGGACGGTGGAGTATATTGGCGTGGAAGGTGTTGGAGCTTACACGGGATCTTGTGTCGAACTCATAGGCGCTGCGTCAGTAATTGGTGTCTCAGTTGGTAGGCCTCGTTGGCGGTGGCTTACTCTGTAAACAGGAGTGTCCACAGATCAGGGCTTGTGTTCCGGCTGCTGGGTGCGGTCTTGGGCATCGGGTGGATTGTGAAACGTTGTACCCCGCACCTTCACCAGTCTTGTCACGTTAGTCACGACAAAGTTGATATAATGGGCTCGTTGAGCCGACTAGCCAAGCCGCAGCTTAGATAGATTGTCTTTGCCCTCTTTCACTCATGGATCTCACCCAAGAAGATTATGTGGCAATACAAATTCATTACACCTAGTTAAAATTCTCACAGTAAAAATGCACTGCACTTTCCTGGCCAATTCCCTGAGTGGGTGTGAGCCATGAGTCCAGGGAAACAAACAAACAAGCAAACAAAAAGGTCAACTCCGGGCAATCTGTGTTATTAGAACCGTGGCACTAGTGGTGGAGCTGGGTAAATGTGCCTCTACTCCCGATTTTCAGCTGACACATCGAGCCACTTGGAGACAGCTACAGCTCCCACGCCAAGAAGCAGCCGCTGCCGGCGAGGACTATTCCCTAAGTTCAATCCCTCATCTTAAGACGAGATAGCAACCTCGACTACCAACCATGCGAGTCAAACCAACGAAGCCTATTACCTTCTGCCGCATATTTTTCATGCACCACGAAAACCACGCTCATCTCATGGAGACATTTATGAAGATGTTGATAACTGACTTGACCACTTCCATCGAGTTGCCAGCATCAACGAATGCGACAGACCTCAAAAGCTGTGGAGAGTTTACTTCGAGTTAGAGAACTCTGCCGAAACGTGGTGCGAGAAGCAGAATGATTCTTGTTGGGCATGGCAAGAGTTCTGCCGACAGTTACGCGATGAGTACCGCAGCCCTGAACGGAAGAAGAGAGTGTAAAAGGCAATCTCATCTCAAAATCAACAACCTAACTAGAGAGATTCAACTTTTTTCGAGGACATGCTTCAAATATTTAAACATGGCGACCCTGTAATGTTCGAGGAAAACAAGGTGTGCCATTTGATGCGTGGGATAAAAGAGTAGCTCTTCGGTGCACTCCTGCGAGATCCACCGAAGACCATGGCCGAATTAATGCAACCGCAATAAAGCGTACTCTGCAGCATCGGTTGTCGCCGTATGAGCGCCATGACATCGCCGCTACTGCATGCTCTATCGGGGCTGACAGCGAGAGGCATGCCGTCTCAGACTTCATAAGAAGCGTCATGCAGAACCAGCTGCGCCATTTCGAAGCAGCGGGATCCCAATCACTTGTAGCTGTCCTCGCAGATGTTAAATCAGACAGGTGGTCGCTTCATTCGCACCAAGAAGGCCTGGAACTCCTGTGCTGACTAGTGCGGTGGCCCTGCGATTTCTTGCTCCACACGCTCGTGAACCCACTATGCGGACAATAGATCAGTCTAGCCATCGATTCCAGGGCACCTCTTTGAATTTGCCACCCGCCTGAAGGTTCCCGAGTGCACCCACATATTCTTTCAGATCACGACAGAAGGCCACAAAGGCCAGGGTGTAGCGCACGTCGGATAACCGTCCACTCTGCGACCACTGTGGTGAAGAGGGTCACGTCTATGGCAATTGTCAGTACCGCCTACTTCTTCATCGTGACTTCCACCGTTATGGTCGGTGCCAGCGTTACGGTGACCGCCCTCAAGTGCACCTTACAGGCCAGCAAGCTCCTCGCTTGCTGAACGCTACTAATCACGATCACTATCACCTCGCCCCTAAACGTCACCTAGCTTTCCTTCGTCATCTTATGCTCCTTTCAGATGCAGGTCGCTGACTCCCTACAGGAAAACGAGGAACCAGAGCTCGTTATGGTAAAGCCATGTCCTGACGAAATCTCCATGTCCAAGAGCCTTTATCGCTGCAAAGACGCGACGATCACCATTCTGATTTTTCAGTCGTTTCCTAAAGTCATAACACTGTTTCTGCCGACATCACCCTACACGCCGATAACAAAATTGTCACTACCCTTGTCGACGCCGGCGCTGATTATTTGGTTATCAGCAGCGCCCTGGCGTTTCAACTGAGGAAAGTAAGTACCCTTTGGCAAGGACCTTCAATGCGCAAGGCAGGCGGCCACCTCATCATGCCGACCAGAATGTGCACAGCCCATGTTCGAGTCCGTGCTTCGACGTTCGCAGGGTCTTTCGTCGTATGACCGGCATGCTCCCGCCCACTCATTCTGAAACGGGACTTTCTTTGCGTTTACAGTGCGATCAGTGACTTACGAGACTTGCAGACGTCTTTCAAGGATCGGTTTCACCCTGCACCTGAGGACACCCACAAACGAATGCCAGCAACATCGCACTTGGAACTGTATTGTTTCAATAGCGAAATGGCGTAGAGCACGTGATGGTCTATGCAAGGCGAGCATTATCCTCCGCAGAGAAAACTATTCTGCAAATAAAAAGGAATTATTAGCCATTCTTTGGGCTATAACAAAGTTTCGGTCTTACTTGTACGCAGTAAGCAATTGTACGGTTGTCCATTCAGAGTAGTTAGCGTACACCATTCTTTAGGCTGGTTCGCCAGCCTCAAAGATTCTTCCGGTCATCTAGCATGGTGCAGCTTGTGACTGCAATATTTTCACGTTACCATCGTATACGAGTCAGCACACAAACACACCGACGCTGGCTGTCTCTTACGTGCGCCAATAGGAAGTACGAATGCTTATGTTGAAGAGGACGATTCCTTCCTCTGTATCAGCAACCAACTTGTCTCAACAACAACGCGACGACATAGAGCTATGCCCGCTCATTGACTACCTCGAAAGCGGCGAAAAAGTCACAGCATATACACGGGGTGAATGATTACGAGTGGGCTAAGCTACAGAGAGAATCATCGGTAAACCGCGAATCTACCATAATTAGTTCGTGCTTCTTAGTGAGCTGCAGAAATTAGGTGCCTTCCTGCAATCACCACTACAAGCACCCCTATCCGACGACTCCAAGCACGCGCCTACAGCGAGCGAATTTTATTACAACGCGTCCCCTAATGTACGTCGCCAAAATATTGCCTTCAACCAATGACACGCGCCATATGTGACATCATTCATATTAAACCATCAGGCATCTTTCATCATCAACTACAAGTACCGCCATATAGTTTTCAATTTATCAACTACAAGCATCATCAACTACAAGTCATCCGTCAAACCTTCCGTGCTTCCATCCGTCCGCGTGAAGATTCGTGCGTCCTTCCGTGCACCCGTCCAACTGTGTGTGCGTTCGTCCGTGAGTCCGTCCATCCATCTGTCAGTTCGTGCATCCATCTGTCCATACGTCCATGCGTCTATCCATCCGTCCGTCGGTCTGCTTGTCTGTCTGTCCATCTGTCTTTTTGTCCTTCTAGTGAACACTCCAAGTGCGGTCATATCCCATGATGTGCCACTGGTGGCTACCTACTACTACATATATATAAAGGATGAACAGACCAAGCCTTAAGGAGCCTCAGCCCTAAAACAGTCTTCCTCGAAATTTCGCATCATCGCTGGCCTCTGTCTACATCAAGGATAGAGTCATATATGAGAAGATTTTCGAACATACGCAAGCTACTTGACTACTGGTGGCGCCGACCTCGCTTTGTGGCGATATTTTATATACTTGTGATGACGAACCATCATGCGTGCACCTTGGCTACACGTGCGCCTTAGAAAGGACCCACAGCTCCACTACTGACCATGTCTTGTGACCACAGTCAAGCAATATGTCCGCACATGCCGTGACTGCCAACGCCGTAGAACAAGCCTCAGCCCTAAAACAGTCTTCCTCGAAATTTTGCATATTCGGCCTCTGTCTGCATCAGGGATGGAGTCTTCTATGAGAAAATGTTCGACCATACGCAAGCTACTCGACCACTGGTGGCGCCGACCTCGCTTTCTGGTGATATTTTATATACTTGTCATGACGAACCATCATGCGTGCACCTTGGCTACACGTGCACCTTGGAAAGGACCCACAGCTCCACTACTGGCCATGTCTTGTGACCACAGTCAAGCAATATGTCCGCACTTGCCGTGACTGCCAACGCCGTAGAACTCCACCTGTCCGACCAGCAGAGTACTACAGGCTAATCCCACACCACAAGCAACATTCCATCAAATTAGCATGGACTTGCTCGGATTGTTTCCCACTTCTTCGTATGTATGAAGATAGGGGTATGGTGGTCGGCAGTGATTATTTACTACGATACAGCGAAACAAACTTCCCACCCATAGCTAGCACAGACAAAATCGCAAAGTTTTTGGCACCACCATCACTCTCCATTACGAAGCGCTAGCTGTGATAAATACTGATCGTATGACAGCTTACGCCGCATAGATACTTCAAGAAGTGTTGAGACTAAGTGGTACAGAACATAGGAAAACTACTGGTTAGCACCCCCAAACAAACGGATTCACTGAACGGCCAAACATACATTGCAGCTACAGGAAAACTACTGGTTAGCACCCCCAAACAAACGGATTCACTGAACGGCCAAACATACATTGCAGCTACATACATTGCAGATATGCTGTCATTGTATGTAGCTGCTGATCACAAAACTGGGACGATATACTCTCTTGTGTAACTTTTGCTTATATTACAGCAGTCCAAGAGAATACAGGTTTGACTCCGTTTCACAAAATTCATGTTCGAGAGGTCACTACAATGCTCGACGCAACGCTCCTCCTCGACAACTCGGGCATGTTGAACGTGGACGCTGCCTTGTTAGCCCAACAGGTCAAGGACGCTCGTCAAAACTCGCCCGACGCCTTATTCAGATTCGTCGTACTGCCAATGCGCCTTCGACAACGATAAGTTACCTTCCAACCGGGGGATGACTCTTGGGTGTGGACCGTCTTCTAACAGCGTGGCCGCTCTGAAAAGTTGCTGCGGCGATACTTTGGTCCGTACAAGGTTCTATGCCGACTTAGCGAAATAACGTACAACGTTCTCCCAGAGGACACCTCAAGACAATCCAGTCAGTTTCCACAAAGTGATGTGGTGCATCTTTGAAGGCTCAAGCAAACTTTCTCGCGTCGTCAATTGAATGTGCACTGATTTTGATGCGATGTCTACCTTTCGTGCAGTTTTGCTCCTTTTTGATGTCGCTTGTGTCCTAGCTCCTTTCTTTATTGAGTACTTTTATGACAACAGCCCATTCATTTTGTATCATAACGCAGTTGTAAGATTCTGCAGCAGCGTCTTTTATTTCTCATTGTTAACGCTCATAACCAGCATCGAGACGATGCTTTTCGCGGACAGAGAATACTGTCACATTTAAATAGGTATGAGCCAATTACTGTGGCGTAAACTCGTGTGGAAATGGAGGAAGTAGAGAACGTTGCACCCTGGTCTGATTCTGGGCAAGACGTCAAATCTTGGCTATTTTGGTTGATACGCCCGTGGATATATATATATATATATATATATATATATATATATATATATATATGATACTAATGCCGATGAATGGATAGGGAAAGTTATTAGAACCAATATAATGTAAATATGAAGAAGGAAAAGTGGGTAAAAAAATAACTTGCCGTGAGCAGGAATCAAACTTACGACCTTCGAATAACGCGTTCGATGCTCTAGCCATTGAGCTATCACGCGGCTATCCCTAAAGCCACATTATTGGGTTTATATGTAAGTTTAAACGTCGGAGTGCCAATCAGTGCCATCTGTAGCCTCCGCGGCGAGCGTAGAACACCCTTTTATGAGCCTGTGTGGCGTCACGTAGCACATGAACTTATTACGAGCGGGCAGCTGACCAATTCCTGCTCCGGCAAGTTATTTTTTCACCCACTGTTTCTTCTTGTTATTTACATTACAATGGTTCCAATAACTTCCCCTATATATTCCTTGGTATTATTGTCTGTTAGATCTCATTAATATTGTGTCAAAACACAGGAAAACTGAGCACTTACGTATATACACCTCTTTTCCTTAATAATATTATATATATATATATATATATAATTATATATATATATATATATATATTCATATCTTATATCAAGCAGGAATATATGTGGGTTAGTTAGGCATCCTTCGGTAGCCTTACTAGAAAAAGAAATTGCGCTCATGTCTGTTAATAAATGAATTTGTTGTCATTATTTGTGATATGTGTGCAGTGCATGAATTTGTTTTTTGGTGACCAGAGAGCGCAGATCTTAGGGGTATAGAGTGAATGTTTTTTCGAGAAATAAACCAGTTGCTAAATTGCGCCCGTTTGTTTTTCTCTGTATGTTGCTGGCGCAAAAATATTTAAGATATATATATATATATATATATATATATATATATATATATATATATATATATATATATATATATATATATATATATATATATATATGTATATGTATATATATATGTATATAGAAGGTATGTATACACAGAAATATCAGTTTGGTTGCCGCAAGGTTATAAACATAAAAGTAGATGCGCTTTCACGTAACTATTTATTCAGCCGACGTTTCGACGGGAGCCCAATCTATTTCAATGAGTCACAATGTTTACACGTTTTCGTGTCTCCTTATAGCTTCTCGAGACAGGAGAGAAGGGGACCGAAGAAAGAATATAACAAGAACAATAACAACAAAAAGAAAACTGAAAAAGAAACGTTAGAAAGAAGCAAGAGAGACATGGCGAGATTGGGAAGGGACGGGAACTCAACAGAGTATGGCTAACGTAAAAGAGCAATGCCCCCTTTTTAAACAATACTTCTCACGCTCCCACCCTTCCCGCAAGTGGACAATGTAGTCATAGTTTTGATATTGCCCCTTCTGGTGCGACAACCTGGCGGCTTGCCCACCTTTGAAGTATAAGTCAAGTCGGTGGGGAGAGCTTAAGCGCTTCAAGTGCATGTTGGTGGCGCCGGAAGATATGAAAGAGCCGACACACTTGGCACCGCCATCAATATTCATTTTATACATTCGTTCCCATCAGTGAAGGAAGAAAAAATGTAGAAGAAAAAAGAAACAAAAAAAAGAAAAAAACGAAGAAGGGGATTTAACGAAGTCCGGGACCACTTATCTCTGCGTTCTGACTGTGCTTCAAGTGGCAAGCCCTTTCTCTACGGTCAGATGCATACGCTGAGAGCTTTATTAGAAGCTAATATTTTTGTCGTGAGGGCAGGCTAGGGGCAGAGGATTGATTAGAGAGTTGCGTTTGCGTTTTTAGGGATCGTAACGCTGACAGAGTGCCTGAGTGTTCATTTATTCTGTTTTTTATTGTGTTGAATTTGTAGATAAAGTAAGAATGCCGCTGTTCTCATTCTGTGGTTGTTCGAAAATTGTTTTTCAATAGTGTAACCGTGATGTCATCAAAGATGTGGTCTTTTATTGTGCTGTGTTTTCAAAGTTGAAGGCCTTGCACGAAACGTACATATGCCCGATGGTTGTTAAATCTAATTCTAAACGGAGTGTCCGCCTGGCCCACGTATTTCAAGTTACATACCCCACATTCCAGAAGGTATTTGACGTTATCTGAGTGACAGTCCGATCCACCTCTTATCCTGTGCTTAAAACCCTAGAGGGTGCTTTCCGCCACTGTCGTCGTCTCCATGTGTTTGCGTACATTCCATCTGCCTTTTCCGCAAGGGCAACACGCTGTTTGAGTTTTCACGCCCATCTTTGAATTCATCAAATGATCTTTCATACTTTTTGCCGCCTGTGTACCACAAACAAAGGAGAAGTGAAAATTTCGGATAGTCACACGCTCGGTTCCAATATGTTCAAGTGTTTTCTTAGGAGATTCTTTATGTTCAGTGAGTTTCTCGTGAAAGCTAATAGCAAATTTTTGTTACGGTGCTGGTTGACATCTTTCTGGTGGTGTAGAGGAGTCTGGCGGTCCAGGTTTTCCGCTTTTTTGATGGCGTCAATATAGATAGCTGGCGGATATACTTGATGAATGAGAACTTACACATATGTCTAAGTACTCTTTCGTTGGGCTGCGTACTGCATGGCTGTATCTCCATCAGCTGGTTTTTCTGTCTGAAATCTGTCCCTGAAGCCTTCGACACTAAATGTAAACATCTTCAGTAAAGCAGCTTTCACCTTTGTATAGTTGGCTGCATCGGTCGGCGTCACCCTACCATGCACACTGAGCCCTTCGCCACTGAAGCAAGTACTCAAAGCAGTAGTCTATTGATGTCCCGGCCAATTCTGGCTCCTTGCAAATTTCTCAAATCTGTGAATGTACGCGTCAAGGTCATCCTTCCTTTCTTCAAACGCTTCGAGCAGCTTGCTTGGGTTCGAGCAGAAGCCATGATCTTCCCGTTCGCCGCTTTCGACTCTTGCTTAGACGGGAGTTTCGCTTCGCTTTTGCAAACGGAGCCGCTTGAATTCTATCTCGTGCTGCCACTGCCGTTCCCTTTCAGCTATCTCCGCCTCCCTCTCTTCTTTCAGCGCTGCCGTATCGGTAAGCGTATTAGAAAAGCATGCTGCTTTCAAGATTTTGTGTTAACTTAGCGCCAAGTTATATGCTTAGGTACGAAGAGGACATTGCGGTTGTATAATAACCTTTTTTTTGTGTTCAACACTTATATGTTGCTCTATTGCTCCTTGCGTTACGTTGAAGGGGCCCTGCAATACTTTTTGAGCATGGTTAGAAAACGCTACCGATCGATAATAGAGGCTCACGGCAACACGTAATCCATATCATATAGCGAGACACACGGCCTTTTTTAACAATAGGTTGTCAGAATCAGCTGAAAATTGCTTTCTCTTCTCTGGACAAATTACAGAATATGCCTAAAATCAAATGTAGCAAGGCCATCTCTCAGCCATTGGCTGATTTGAACATAGCACGCTCGCTCGTTACAGAGATCACTGTGGGACGCCGCTTCTTGTCCATGCGTGCGCACGTGATCACACGGAAAAAGCCACGCACTCGAAGGAAAAAAATTGCTCAAGGTCATGAGGCCCACGTGACGTTTTTCTTATGCCCTGACATAGATTCTTGCTTCACTTCCAGCGCTTTCGTCGGGACGAGAGAAGGGAGAATGCAGTTCCAGCATCCGAGAAACCTTTGTAACTTCCCTCGACGTGGACGGTTTCCTAAATTTTTTGTGGTGTTGAATTTGTGAGGCAACAAGCGCTTTCAGCGAATTCATTTCGTGGTAACTCAAAACAGTGTCTCAGCGCCCACTTAAAGTAACTTTAGATAATTTTGAGAATTCTAGAATTTTGAGTATGAAAACGAAGTGTAAAATACGTATTTATTTGTTTTCATTCAGTTCTTGTAGAAATGACGCTGCCAACTCCAGCTTAGTGCCATCGAAGCTGCTATGCCGCACGCAGTCAGGCTTGCTTTGACACCGCCCCATAATTGCAGTGTCGCACGGACATATTTTTTCACGATCAGGGCCGGTACGGATCGAGTTCGGTTCAGAGGTTAGCCCTGATTGATTGAAAGTAACAATGCAACAGCACCTCAGATCATGCCATGATCAAACCTGCCATAGCGCACCCATGTCAGCCTGTCGATGCTTTCGGGTCAACGTGCTCTACACATTGTAGTCCCAACCCGCGCGAGCAAAAAAAGAGAGAAAAAGCGACATTGCTATCCACAGTGAAATGCTTACGACAGAATAAAACAAAATCATATTTATTGAATAAAACTTTATGATAGGTCTAACTAAATGGTAAAGTAGTTCAGGAAGTTTTTAAGTAAGGAGAGAGTTTTAGTGGTTAGTAAAGACTTATTCTTCAAATATACAATCCAGGTTACGAGGAGTTCTTGAGGGTGCAGTCATCTCGCTTCTTCCTTTCATTATATTGCTAAGCACTATTCCCAGTTCTTATGAAGTTACAGTTATATGAATATATCACATGATTCCCATCATGTGATATACCTATGTATACTCACGTTATGTAGCAATCGTTTGCTTTGCGCAGTGATATACAATCGTTATATGTTTCCTTACAAACGTATAAGTGAGCAATTATTATTCAATTGCAAACTGTTCATTTATGTCTTATATTCCCAAGGGTGCAATCACAGTTCCACATTTGGATAGCCTAGTCACTATTATCTAGAATAACATGCAACCTGCGGAAAATGTCAAAGGCAAACTCGTCAAAATATCTGGGAATATTTTATGGTAACCACCTTTTTTGGTATACAACCAAGAAAGAAGTACGTGCACTGAGAGACTTACGAAGGTTGTGCAGCAGTCAGTCAGGAATATGAAAATAATCACAAATTTGGATTTACAAAATCTATATACATGCAGCTTTCCAGGACAGTAGCGGTTTAGTGCCGTATTCGAATTTGGATGTATTTTATAATCTGGTGCAACGGCATATAACTTCTGAACTCTTTTGCACAAAAAGGAATACCCAAATTTACTCCTTGGATTACCGAAATTTACAACCAACAATGTCCTCTACTTAGACGGAAGGTTATCCTTTTTTCAGTGCAGATTTAGGACAGTAACTGTGCAATCATTCCTAAAGATTTATGAAAATTTTATAAAAATAAAAGTTATGTGCATTTACACATCACTGTCAGTTGCTTGTTTTCTATCTCAATGACTTTGGTTTCATACAGTGTGGTTGGGCTTCGTAGGAGCCCTTGTATGAGCTATAAATGTTTAAAAAGATAAAATTTCGATCATTGGTAATGAAAGACAGAACTTTAAAAACGTGTTTCTGGACAAATATCCGAATTACGCAACGCGTTCGCCTTACCATACTATAAAAAATCTTCTGCAGGGGCATTTAGAGCGGATAAATGTAAAAAAATTATCATAGCTACAGAAGCCTCACATTCTAAAAAAAACCAGCATTGTTAATTTTATCCAGACATTCAACTGTTCATTTTCAAAAGATTTTTGATTTTTATGGCATTACGAAAGCTCAGACCATCAACCTCAAGCGTGGCCATTGTCGCAGAAAGGAGACGAGACAAGCGTGGACTGCGTTCGATGTGAACGAACAGCAAGCATTTCCTTTTTTATTTTGCTTATTCCCGCACGCACTCTTCCGTGCCCCTTGTCTTCTTCTTCTCCTTGTCTTCAGCGAGCTTTATAGCTTCCGGCCCACATAAAGTTTTATTGTCCTCATTGGAAACAACCTTCAAGTTTGTAGATATGTTGTAAAGGTCTCCGAATCAGTTTTATATTGTTTTTTAAAAGGAAGGAGCGCATCCTCCCACCGACTCCCGAATAAACTTCCATACCTTTTACCAGTTTCTAAAGTGATCTGGGAGTGCGAGAACCGAGAAATACGATGTCTCCTCCGTTCACTCTCATTTCTTTTTTACTTGCATAAGCTTGCTCCCTGAATTGCTTCAGATATTCTTTGTTCCATCTTTTCCACCAATCTTTCATGACGTTTTGCTGCTTGCTCCAAATTTATTCAATGTTGACTTCGTGTTAATCTTCGTCATTGCCTGGAAGTATGTTTTTGATGCCTAATATGTCAGCCGGCACAATAGGTAAATGCTCGTCTGGTTCGCTTCATACATAGGTTAACGGCCTGTTGTTAAGCACCGCTTCAACTACATTGGTAATTGTTTCTATCTATTCCCTGGTTAGCCGGCTCGTTCCGATGACTTTCTTCATTGATTATTGCATGCTTCGTAATATTCATTAATTGAATCCTCCCCACTACGGCGCTTGCTCGGTGATTAACTTCCACTTTATTTTATCTCCTTCGTTAGCTCTTTTACAGACTTCTTGTAACTCGTTCAGCATACGATTGATTTCTCTGTTGGCTTTCTTGTGTCCAGTGTTTTTTGTGTTTCTTGTGTTTTAGTGTGCAACAGAACCCGACAATAGCACTACTTGTTTCTAACTTCTGCTATTGGCATTGTAGTCTACAGGAAAATGCTGACGATATATTTGTCTAGTGGTAGGTTGACCCTTGCTGTTCCTGATTGTCATTATTACCTTGAATGGCCACTGTGCACTGCAGTGTGAGTTTTTTTCACCAGCATATGAACGTTGCGTGCCTATTCCCGCATATCTAGCACCTTATGCTTGCCTTGTATAATATGGCGCTATGGCGAAGCCTCGTGCAACAGAGGCATCTATGAGACGCTTTAGCTTCCTTTTCTTCTCTTCATGTGGCATATTCTTTCTGCAGTCATCAGACTAGCGTGTATTAGTCTCACAGAATACGCAAAACTTTGCCGCGGTGCTACGGTCAAAGTTGTTTTGTGGCTTCTCTTGCGCTTTACCAATTCCTCTATGGACTCAGCTTGGTCTTCAATATACCTCATCAAGTGCTTAAGAGTTTTTTCATGATGTTTAGTTGCATTCCGATTTTGATCTGAATACCTACCAGCCAATTATCTATGTTTCGGTAGAAACCTCGTGTGCATCTTCACAGCTAAAGATATTTGCTTTCAATTATGGTAGCAGCATTGATGCATAAGACTCAATTTTCACGCCTAAGGATTCCAGCTCACGTGTAAGCACTTGTACCTTGTCGGACAGTGTTCTCAATCCTGCCAGAATGAAGAAAACAGTACACACTGAAGCTGGTATTACACGTGTTCTAACAAGTTAAACATATTTGTGTTTTTGTTCCTTCAATGCGACAACTAGTAAAGGTGGTCGGTATGAAGGCAGCAGTACACACTGAAGCTGTTCATGACACGTGCTCGAACAAGTTGACCTAATTTGCTTTTTTGCTCCTTCCGTGTGACAAGCAGTATAGCTTATAATAAAAAGTACATACTATACTTAGTGCTACTGATTCGTCTCTTATAGCAATTCTAGACAACCAGCAATGTGTTCTTGATTTATGCAACTAAGCAATAAAGCAAGGGGATTGAGCTAGGGATCAGGTCATGTAAGAGTGCATTTCGTTACAAGCCACTTTTATATCCAAAATAGCTGTCACGATATTTGGGTCTCACTTGCACTAAGAACATGACAGCAGATGTGAAACTGAAAATGAGGACAGCGAATTGATCCAATCATTTGAGAGATCACAGTAGATGTAATACTGGACATGTCATGAGAACATACCATTCATGGTTCTGGCAAGAAACGAGCATTAGGTCTTATCCACACAATTTGATCTAGAACTGTCTTTTCGCCAAAAGCTAAGCATTTTGAATAACAAGCAAGACCAAATGAAAAGGATAACATCACAAATAATTTATATTTTTAAAGGGATTTGTTATTAGTTTAGTTTTTTACATGAAAAGCACACAGTAGCTTAAATATAAACATTTCACACCAAAGATTTTTTCTATCTCAGCTTGCACTACTGAGCCATAATTACTCCATTTACTTTATTAATTACATTACACTAAAAGCTCCATATATGAGGTGTATAACAACGGGTTATTCCAAATAACACACTTTTACAACCCCCCCCCCCCCACGCACTGCTTCTAGTTCTGGGCGAACAGCTGTTGCATAGATTTGAAACAGCTGACTGCATCGCTCCGGGGAGGAAAGCTGTCATTTACGAAAAAAAGCGGTTGCCTCACATGAGAGCGGGCGTAGCAGCTCCACCTGCAAATCGACATTGACGAATGGCAATAGTTACTTAAAAATAAAACTTACCTATGGCATCTAGGGTAGCAGACGATTTTTTTTCTGGCTCCACACATTAATCAGGTGAATTTTGATGAGTCATTACGCGCCGACTATTGTGACTGGCCAAGACTTCCACGGGCCCATAATTTCAAAGGGTGCACGGTACCGGCGCAACAACAAATAACACCGGCGCAACAACAAATAACACCGGCGCATGCACACACACACACACACACACACACGCACACACACACACACACACACACACACACACACATACACACACACACACACACACACCATGCTAAATCAGTCAAATATCAAGATATTGTCGTACCATCTTACATGTGCTGTTATTGCAAAAAAACTCCCTTTGCTGTGATAGCCTAGTTTTTTGGCATGCTTCTACCGAGTACGCGACTCCGCATGTCCCAAGTTCAAATCCCAGTTAGTGCTTTTTCGTTAAGTTCTTTTTTCTTTTTTATGTCAAATTGTGAGAGAATTTACCTGACTGCTTGAATTATTGTGTTGTTTTCCTTTTTAGAAGAAAATTAGATGGAAGATTGAAGCGATAATACAAAGGCCCTACACAATCGTCATTATTGCTTTTTCTGCTAGTGCCTCAGTTGAATGAGTCACCAGCGTCATCAGCGTGATCTTGCCGGCTTAATCTGTGACTAGGAAAAAAATAGTGCCAATCCTTAGCGCTCTAATAAAAAAACCAACTAGGTTTGGTGTCTTTTAAAACTGAAACTGATTATACAAAGATTGTGACAACCTGCTGCTGCGTATGGCCACTAAAATTGTTTATTGTTTTCAGATTGGTTCTCTGCACTGCTACACTTTTCGAGGCATGTGGCCCATTCTTCCTCGGTGTTCTTAGCTTGCTGCCTCTTTTTGATTTCGTTCCGACGTCCATGGCTCCTTCAAGCTCATGACTCCGACTCACTTTTTATATCTGCCGGCGATTCCGACCGAGGAGCCACTTCTATATTTATGATGCAATGCCAGCCTTCCTCTGTTAAACCTAAAGAGCATCATACAGTCAAACACGCACACACAATTTTGACTTTCAAGTGTAAATGCAGTAGCAATGGGGCTAGCTTCTCCTCTGTCACATGCCACATGAAGTGAGAGTGGTGACACCACCGAATGAAGCAAAACAGCGATAATGTAGCCATTGTAGTTCCCACTACAAAACTCTGAAGTTATTATGCACAGTCAATTGGGAGTTGTTTACGGTCACACTAAACATGGCATTAACTAAAGCCTCGCAGTGGCATGGAAGTGACAGTCCTGATACCTTTTTTGTTACTTCCATGCGCAGATCAAATTGTTGGGGAAGAATAGGCAATGGGGATAGTATCTAAAGATGAGACGTCCTTGATCATTGACAAAAAGAGCACGTAAACAGGCGTGGTGCCGAAACACTGGGCAGCTTGAACATTTGAACTGGAAACACTTTATTAGTAGAAAATAACTGCTTATGAATGAACCCTTGAAGAAGTATTCATATTCAGACAGAGCAAAGTAATGTATGAGTGGTACTAAACGAACGTAAAAACTGATTAGCTGTAGGCTTCAAAGGTCGCATGCTTGTTTAAAGCTTTTACTGAAGCATGAGCACTGTGGTGCAGTGAATTGAAGAACATATTGTTGCGCATGCCTGGGAAGAAAACGAAGATAGGTAAACATGCTGGCTGCCCCAAGCCAGAGAAAAAAGGAAGACGGTGACAATGCGATCATCAACCATTTGGCCGCTGCGGCGCTTCTCTTCGTGACCAAAATAAACGGCCCCCTTCAGCTGTATACGTCCTGGTACTCCCTGTGCGTAACAGATTGTTGGAGGTGCTGGGTAAGACAAACCAAACGACGGGGGCTTCACTACCAGGACCTCGCCGCAGCCACCGCCTTGCCGGAATCCCGTCTGCACCGGACGTAATGGCTTAAGATCAGTCATCTAACGCTTCAAGGGCACCTCCAGTGGGTTCCGTGCTCTACTACCGAGCCCCACCAACCTTCGGAGGAAAATCGGGAATAGATGTCGACGCGTGGCTCGTCCAGTACAAGTGAGTCAGCAAGTGCAACGGCTGGGATGCCACCGCTCAGCTCAGTAATGTGGTCTTTTGCCTTACGGATACTACGCTCGCGTAGTACGACAACCACTATGACACACTGACGACGTGGGACGTTTTTGTTGTGGAGCTGAAAGCGTGTTCGGCGACTCGAGCGTCAAAAAGAAGCGGGCAGAGCAGACATTGCAGCAACGCGCGCAGCTTCTAAGCAAGACATGTACCACGTATATAGAGGACACGCTGAAGCTCTGCAAGGTGGTCAATGATCAGATGTTAGAAGAAGACAAAGTAGGACATTTGCTGAAAGGCATAGCCGAAGATGTCAATAATTTTCTCATCGGAAAAGAACATCTGAGCTCGGTGTCCGACGTCATTCGGCATTGCCGAACTTTCGAACAGCTGAAAATGCGCAGGATTGCTCCAAAGTTCGGCCGGCTCACAAATTTTACAAAGGTTGCTAGAATCGACACCTGTCCTCGACGATTCGACAGATCGTTCGCGAAGAACTTTTTCGCTATAGAGAGTAGACACATTCAGCTGTTGATCACCCTTCACCATTCTGTAAACGACCAACATTTGGTATATGTGCCACGTGAGGCTGTGCCTGGGCTGCCGCCTTCTATGACCCCTTGGCAATCGATGGTTAGTACAGCAGCTGTTGAGTACAGCGCACCCCCACAGCCACGGAGAGCACCACGCTTGCCAGCTCCTCACCATGACTGGTGCCCTCAGCGTCCGCCTTCTTCGCGACGCCCGGTCTATCCCTATGATATACGGGACGAAACAACTAACTACACCAGGGAAGACGATGTTCAATTTATTGACGAACAGAGTTTCGACCTCTCATGGTTTGCTACTCCTGTGGTGTCCCAGGACATATTTCGCAATTTTGCAACCATCGACGTGCAGCCCCACGGTATGGCTACCCACCAAACTTTGCATGGCCTTCTGAACGACTTCGCGACGACCTGCGAGCAACGTACAATGGCCCACCACAACAATCAACACGATCATCTGATCGACCGCACGACAACCCTAGGGCAACATACCTGCTGCCTCGCGAAGACTTCTTCGCGAGGAAGCTTCCGGAACCACTCCCCTACAGCTGACAGTATTGATTGATTGATATGTGGGGTTTAACGTCCCAAAACCACTATATGATTAGGAGAGACGCCGTAGTGGAGGGCTCCGGAAATTTAGACCACCTGGGGTTCTTTAACGTGCACCCAAATCTGAGCACACGGGCCTACAACGTTTCCCCCTCCATCGGAAATGCAGCCGCCGCAGCCGGGATTCGAACCCGCGCCCTGTGGGTCAGCAGCCGAGTACCTTAGCCACTAGACCACAGCGGCGGGGCTACAGCTGACGGGAGCTTGACGTCTACACCACCTCGTGTTACCCGTTCTCCTTCCCTACGGTGTGGCAACACGTCTCCTTTGCCACAGGAAAACTAGCAAGCGCGGCCGATGGAGGTGAGTTCGCCGGAGACGTGCTAATATCAGAAATACCTCCTATGTTGATGCTCAAGAACACAGTGCGTGTTTTTCTTGACGATGCGCCTGTGATGGCTTTGGTAGATACGGGGGCAATCATTTCTGTCATGAGTGCGTGTTTTAAAGATACCTTGGGACGGAAAGTTTTCTTTAGGTGGAATCAAGCTTCGAAGTTATGCGGAGTGAGTGGCGAGGCACTGCATCCTGTTTGTGTGGGTCAAGCTGACGTGTTTCTCGGAGACCGCGTTATCCCAACAGACTTCGTGACTATTCCACAGGCGACACATGATGTTATTTTGGGTATGGACTTTCTGAGGGAGTGTGGTGCGACTGTCGACTGCCGCACAGGGACAATATTCTTGAGTGATCACGTTCCGCCATCACTCTTGGAAAACCCTGTGTATGGTGAGACGGCATTGTGTGTCTGTGGCGACCCTATCATACCACCGTTATGAACCGTTTGTGTACCTGTTGGTTGCAGTGACATCTATTCCTCCAACTTTACTGCCAAAGTAGAACCAGTGTACACCAACTGCATGAAAAAGAATGTGTTGATTTCACATTGTGTGGTGTTGATCAGACGTGGACGCGCTGGTTTATGGACTGTCAAATGCTCCACAGAACCCGCGATGTTACCAGATGGTCTAAAGTTAGCCGTCGTCAGTGGACAGCACGAGGCCTTACTGGTGACCGAGCTTAGAGATGCGCCGGAAGAGCATCGTAGTCACAGTTTTGAAACGGCTCTTCTGTCAATGGTGAATAACTCGCTGAGCACAAGTGAACGCCGAACATTGGTGAATGTATTTTCGAAGCACGTCTCTGCATTCGTATTTGCGCAGAAAGACGAAGTGCCTTTAATCCCTGTTCTCGGACTTGTCACACTATCAACACAAATTTGACCAATCCGATAAGACAAAAGCCATACCGTGTTTCGCCATCCGAGCGGCGGAATATTAATGAGCAGGTGAACGAAATCATTCAAAACAAAGTCATTCAAGAGTTGGAAAGTCCATACACAGCTCCAGTAATTCTCGTTAAAAAAAGATGGATCAGGGAGATTTTGCGTCTATTATCGCCGATAGAATGCTGTAACAATAAAAGACGTGTACCCACTTCCACGTATTAATGATGCCAACTACTGTCTACATTCGGCCTCTTTTTATTCCTCTGTAGACTTAAGATCGGGCTACTGGCAAATTACCATGCATCCTGAGGATAAAAAAAGACAGTCTTTGTGACCCCTGACGGCCTTTTCGAATTCAACGAGATACCATTTGGACTGTGACACGCACCGGCAACGTTCGAGTGATTTATGGGCACTGTTCTTCGTGGCTTGAAGTGGAGCGTGTGCATGTGCTATCGCAACGACGTCGTCATCTTTGGCCGCACCTTCAGCGAACACAATGCGCGTCTAAATACTGTACTGACTTGTATAAGAAACGCTGGCATTGTTCTTAACTCATAAAAACGCCACTGCGGAGACCGACAAATCCTTGTTCTCGAACACCTAGTCGATCAGGATGGCATCCGTCCAAATCCACAGAAGACAGCAGCCATTGAAACGTTCAGTGAGCCACATTCTGTTAGGAAGCTCCGCAGTTTTCTTGGGCTTTGCTCCTATTTTCGCCACTTTATACCTAAATTTGCCGATGTCGCGTATCCGCTGACATGTTTGCTACGGAAAAATACTCCCTTCGAGTGGACTGCGGAGTGCCACTTCTCTTTTCGTCAACTGAAGTTGTGTTGGCTCGTCAACCTTCGGGACCCTTGCGGCCGTCTAGTGCGCTGGGCACTGCCGCTCTAAGAGTATAACTTCCTAGTATCGTACGAAATTGGTCGACAACACGCCGACGCAGAATGCCTTTCGCGCATGCCACTGAAAACTACAGTGTCTGACGCCGATGACCTCGACCACTTCGTAGCTTCTGTGTCACCAGAGTTTCCTGACCTCAGTACTTTTAAAATGAACAGCGAAAGGACACCAGTCTATTGTCGCTCTGCACAGATCCTACGGCACGCCATTTCTGTGTACGCAACGAACTCCTTTTTAAGAAGAACCGAACAATGGTAAACATGCTCTCTATGTATGTGGCATCCGACCACAAAAACTGGGATGACGTGCTACCATTTATAACGTACGCGTTCAACACCGCTAAGGACGAGACAACAGGCTATAGCCCCTTTTTTTGATGTACGCATGACCGCCATG
Source organism: Rhipicephalus microplus (assembly GCF_043290135.1). Taxonomy (NCBI): domain Eukaryota; kingdom Metazoa; phylum Arthropoda; class Arachnida; order Ixodida; family Ixodidae; genus Rhipicephalus; species Rhipicephalus microplus. The sequence goes on along the minus strand of NC_134710.1, from coordinate 457,188,287 downwards.
GCACACACTCGACACAGTTTTGCCATTGTCGGTGCACGAGAACCTCTCAGTGACCGAAATCCTCTGCCTTGCAGAAGAGGCACGTCGTATTGCTTGTCTAAGCACTTTGGCATCGCAGTAAAATCGAAGGCATGCTATGACGTCCACCACCGGCTTGTAACTTACCACCCAGGCGACTTAGTGTGGCTGTGGACTCTGGTACGAAGACGCGGGTTATGCCAAAAGTTCTTGGCCACATATGACGGACCGTTTGTTGTTCTCAACGAAATCACGGAAGTCGCGTACACAATAGATTGCCTCACGAGAAATTGTAGAAAAGCCGCTAAAACCCAAGCAGTACATGTCGCTCGACTGAAGTTGTACACACTAAGGTGAATCAATTACCTCGCCCGGTTGTATTTGGAATTGCTGGCCCCGCATAGCACGAAAGTGAGAAAAGAAAGAGTGCGAGGAGGACGCCTGCGCCAGCGTCAGGATTGCTCGCACGCTATTGGTTCCTCTCTGTAGGGGACATGCACGCCTGTAGGTGACCTGCTGGTGACGCACGCACGCGCCCGCGAAGGAATGGGGGGAGTTTTTTCAGCTGTTACATCGAAAAAAAGCACCCATAACCTGCCACCACACTGTTTCTCTACCTCTCCCTTCTGCCTTTCTGCATCGCTCTTTTCATCTACCTGTAAGTACTAGAATATAGGGTAGTGTGTTAAGGCACCCTCTCTCGCCATTCGTCGCGTTAAGCGGTGCACGTGGACAAAAAAACGCTTCTCAAGGCGGCGCTACGTAGCATGGGCTGGCAGGATTGTCAGCTCCGCGCCGCTCTGCCTTCTCGGGTGCTGTTCAGTGACCTGTTGCCTGTGTTCGCGCCCGCTTAACGAAAGTTTTTCTGGCAATATTTTTGCTGGCCACGTGAGAATGAGGCGATGCCGAGTCATCGGCGGCAACGACACTGCTTTGCACCTAGGTGCAAAATAGGGTATACCTTTAGAAAAGAGGTGAGCAGCCGTCGCTTTTCGCTGCAGCCAAAGACGAACCACGGAGCAAGGTTTGGGAACATATTTTACATCGAAAGGATGGGACCTTGAACAAAAGCTGCTCTGCATGTGAGCTACACTTTGAGTCTTCATATGTTCTCGGAGACTACGTGCACGTTATAAACGGTGAAGACGTTCGCGTACTAAGTTGGAGACCAGAGCTAACGCCGGACGCTGTGCCGAAGTTACTGCCCAAAGCTTCAAGCTACTTATTGACGAAAGCGATCCAAGACCTCTGAGAAAGCGGTAGAACTCGGCGGTCGAATCTACCATCTCAAAAAAAAAACTGCAGCACCCTGTGTTGACGGTGAGGCCACTGATTAAGGTTCATTGATGGATCATCCCGCTGACTACGAACCCAAGGTGGCGAACACTACAGAGACTGCAGCTTCACTGGAAGGCTGACTCAAGTTTTGTTTACCTTGAATTTATAGGAGCTCGACCGCACCGCATCTCGTGTCAAAGAGAGCAGTAATTTACGTGCTGTCATGACTTCATGTTTTCGCGAATGGTATAAACCGGTCTCGAGAGGCTAAACGAAAAAAAAAAGCTGCACGCGAAAATCAGTCGGTGTTCATAAAGATGCCCCACGGAAGTGATCGTAAACTGATAATTATGGCGATGAATTTAATCGGTGTTACTGCTCACTGCAGTATGCGCCCTCGTAAATAAAGAGTTTCTTCTTACAGTCTGACAGTGGCGCCAAGTGATGTTTCCTTTTGACTGTACAGTGCAATATGCCAGCCACAGCAGCAGTGTTTCGGCGGGCACGTTATTATTTAAAGACCCAAGATTGTCAAAATTATTGCCAAGTCTTGAGCTACGGCGTTCCTCTCAATCAAATGGCTGTTTTGTCACCTTAGAAACATAATTACAATTGCATGACGCAACTATCGACAAGAACGGTGCCATGCACGAAACGAAGGAAATCGAAGCTCTCGCAATCTATAGACTATGACTCAATATAGCAGTATTATAACAAGAAACTTTAGAATTTTTAGATGCTCCTTCAATACCTCAATCTTTCCAAATTATTATTGGTTCACCAACCAAGCTTTAAAAACTGCAGGCAGTTTCCCCAGGCATGACTGCTTCGCCGTTGTTTGTTAATACCTGCATTCGGACCGTGTGTTGCGGCTTTGACATTTCGTTTTGTTTTGAATGCAGTACAAATTCATTAGAAAGCTTTTCGTAGACGTGTCAGCAATTACGTATGCAAGCGCATATCACGGGATCGAATCCCGGCTTCAGCAGCTGCATTTTCGGCGGAGGCGCAAATACTGAGGTGCGAGTACCTTGATTTAGGTGCACGTTAAAGCACCCCAGGTCGTCAAATTTCCGGAGCACTCCTTTACTCCTGTACAATAAAGTTTTTTCATTCAATAATGTTTTTTTTCATTTCATTCCATTCCTCTACAGCATCTCTCATAATTGGGGGGTGGTTTTGGGACGTTGAACCCCTGCTATTACTAATATCAAAGCACAAAAGTGCATAAGCCCCGCCGCGGTGGTCTAGTGGCTAAGGTACTCGGCTGCTGACCCGCAGGGCGCGAGTTCGAATCCCGGCTGCGGCGGCTGCATTTCCGATGGAGGCGGAAATGTTGTAGGCCCGTGTGCTCAGATTTAGGTGCACGTTAAAGAACCCCAGGTGGTCTAAATCTTCGGAGTCCTCCACTACGACGTCTCTCGTAATCATATAGTGGTTTTAGTACGTTAAACCCCACATATCAATCAAAAGTGCATAAAAGACAAAGAGTGAGGTGACAACCCATGCTAAGGTGGCGCCATCTTGCGGCTGTCGATACCAACTGCGTCAGTCACGGCTCCTTCCAGAACAAACTACCCCATTTTCTCGTACACTTTTATCGTAGGGAAGCACCAACAACCTGCTACCACACTCTTTCTCTACCTTTCCCTTCTGTTTTTCTGTATCCCTCTTTCCCTCTCCCTTTAGGAGCTGAGCCAAACCGTGCTACCCGCAAGAGTTGTAGAATAGTGACTTTATTCAATCAACCACTACATCATACAGGCCACTGCTGGCATGGTCGACGCTCATGTGCGAAATAAACTTTGAAATTACCATCTAACGTTCAATCACAAGCATTGCACTTCTGTCACACATCATACCAGTTCCAACTGCCCTTGCAGAAACGCGATTCCGACTGTCATGGCAGACGCCAAGACGCTCACGTCTTAATTAGACGCCAACACATCAAACGCAAACCGTGTTTTGGTCAACGACGCAGCTCCGAATGACATGAATGCCCCGTGCACATTTACGTGCGAAATGGACGCCAGTTCGGCTGGCCATCTGACGTGAAGTGCCTCCTCGTCAACCTCTGCACGGACGGATGCGCACGAATGCATCGCCAGCTACAGCAAGGCAACTAATACGACGATCCACGTCGTATAAGTTGCATTGCTGCTGTCTGTGCTGAAGGCATCGCGGAAGCACTTCACGTTCACAGTCGGAACCTCTTCGCTCATCGAAACCGTCACCGTGCTATCGCCATCTGATCGAAATTCACTCGCTCGCGCCCTCACCACACGGTGGCGATCCATCCAAGGTACCGAAGGGGAGAGGGTGCTTTGGCACGATGAAACAGCCGCAAACACTACTTTGTGTTTCTGTGACTCCGCGACTACGACAGGTACCGCTGGCATGTCTTCGGTAGATCGGTGGCTGAGCGAAAATTCGCCCCATGTCTTTGCTTCAAATGACCACGAAGCGGGCAATCTTGAGGGAGTTAATAATGCCCTCTCAGAGGCTTCTATGGCGTCTGAATAGGCAGCTCGAGCACCCAACTGAAGTCTTTTCTTCGCTACCTTAATGTGTAACCCAGACCCCGTCCCTCGTTACCACGGAATACTGCGGGAAGCGCCGCTTAGCCGGAGAGGATCTATGACAGAGCGGGGAGCATGGCTAAAAATGAGGTGCAGGTGTGCAAGTATAGTCGGTGTCGCGGCTTCACCAGCGCGCGCGTCACCAGCACGTCACCTCCATCGCGTTTGTGTTGCGTGTGCGCTCCGAGCCAACCTCTCACGGGCTACCTTTACATGACGCTCGGAAAGCTACACCTGCAAGTTTTGCGTACGGTATTCCTTACGCGGGTGACATGTAGCTAGCGGTCAGCAAGCGCTCTGGGATATGACCTTGTTGGTTCAACAGGGCGTAGTTGAGCACGAAACAAGTACGAGGGGCGATTTTTTTTTTGGACGAGGCTAGAGAGAAAAGACATCAAACATACGCACACAATACGTGGACCATGTATTGAGAAATTAGGAAATTTGCTTCACTTGTATGCAGAAGTACGGTGTTGTAGTGGAAGCTTTTGGTCTTCTTATTGGTGCTCTTTGTGAGCACTGTTGCCGTCCCGAGGAGTGAAGTTGTCAACGTCTTTACGGCTCGATCATTGCCGCATTAAAGTGGCCACTACAACCACGCGCTCTTCGCACTTATAACAGTATTGATCTTGTCAAACCAGTATGTTATGTATAAGAATGGTGTCTCAGCAACAGCTGACATGAGAGCGATTGTTCACACACGCAAAATTATTCGTGAAAGCCAATAAAAGAAAATGCGTCAGTGTTGCTAACAGAGCTGTAAAAGAGAATGTTTCACTACTAACAAAATATATACTAGCATTAAATCGTCTTCGCCTATCAGCAATGCTGTTTCGATCGAAAGAACCAGAACTCTAAACCTTAATTATAGCAGAAACAAGCATAAAAGCACTATCAATAATTCTTTATTTTGTCACAATTTCTTGTTTAATCAGCTTCAGCTTCAAACGACAATAAAACTAGTTAGTTTTTCATTAGAGCGCCAAGGATTGCCACTATTTTTTTTCCTGAGCTCAGTACTATTTTTCTTAGTAACAGAGTAAGCGAGCTAGGTCACGCTAGCGCCTTATTCAAATGAGGCACCAGAAGAAAAAGCAATTACTACGTACGTGTTGGGGCTTTTAAATACATTTTCAGCCTTCCACCTAACTTTCTTAAAAAGAAACGAATTATTCGATGCAGTCAGGTCAATTCTTCCGCATTGTGACAAAAAAAAAGAAAAAAGTTAAAAAAAAGTGATGACACCTAGTATTCGAACTTACGTCATGCGGAGTCACGTACTCGGTGGCAGTGCGCCAACCAACTCAGCTCTCGCAGCAATACGTTGGGTTAGTGCAGTAACAACACATGTACGATCATACAACGAAATACTAATATTTGATATAGGAAGTGTTTGTGTGCGCGCACGTGGTTTATACATGCGTGCGCAGGTGTTATTTGCTGTTGCGTCAGTACCATTCACCTGTTCAAATGTTGGGTCCATGGTGATGTTGGCCAGTCACAATAGTCGGCGCGTAGTGACTCATCAAAATTGCTCTTTGAATTGTGTGGAGCCAGAAACAGGATCATCTGCTACCCTAGACGCCGCTTAGGTAAGTTCTATTTTGAAATAACTATTGTCATCTGTCAATGCCGATTCGAACATGAGCGGTTAGGTTCGCGCTCTTGTGAGGCATTCGCTTTTTTTAGCCGTAACTGACAGTTTTTCCTCCGCGGGGCGATGCAGTGAGTTATTTCACAACCCTGCATCACCTGGGCACCCAGCGCGAGGAGCAGGGGGCGGGGCTGTGGTAGTAGCGTAATAATGGGAATAACTCATACTTCTGCAGCCCATATGCTGATTTTATTGAAAGGTAATATAATTAAATAAATAAAGTAAATAATACTCTTGCGCAAGCTGTGATAGGAAGAATTTCTGGCGTTGAATGTTTCTGTTTAGGCTACTGTGTGCTTTTCATGTAAAAAAAGTAACGTAATAAGAAAACTGCTCAAAGAATAATAAATGAACTGTGCTGTGACGCTATCATTTTCATTCGCTGTTGCTTGTTAACTTAAATGCATAGCTTCTGGCGAAAACACAGTGATAGAGTAAATTCTGTGAATAAGATTTATTAATGCTCTTCTCTTGCCAGAACCATGAATGGTATGTTTTCATGACTTGTCCGGTATTACAGCTTCTGTGAACTCTATATGACGGCATAAATTTGCTGTCCTCTTTTCGGCTTCACATCTGCTGTCATGCTGTGAGTGCTATGGAAGCCCAAGTATCATGAGAGCTATTTTGAATGCAAAAGTGGCATGCAACGAACTGGACTATTATATGAGCTGATCTTTAGCTCGTTACCCTTGCTAGATTGCTTAAGCAGATCTTAAAAATACATTGCTCGTTGTCCAGAATTGCTATAAAAGACCAGCCAGAACACAAAGTTTGAATAGTATGTACTTTATATTACCATGCTATACTGGTTGTCACATGGAAGGAGCAAAAAAAACAAATATGGTGATGTTGCTAGAGCATGTGTCCTGCCAGTTTCAGTGTGCACTGCTTTATTCTTACCGAGAACATTCGAGAACTGCCGTTGTTGTGTGCTGCAGCTCCTATAGGTGACAGCTATTTTTTTCATGTCGCTCTCATGTCATTTGATGCTTTGTCTACAAATTCGCTTGGGTGCTTACATTTCATGATCTTATTTGAATGGATAAATCAATAAGATTGCCTTACAGCTTTTTTGTTTCTCCTTTTTTCTATGCCGGCAAGTTCAAATCAGCTAGCTTAGGACATTGGTGAGTATGCTCAAGTCAATGATGGCGATGCTTATCTTGGATTATATATTAAAATATCAGCAGTACTGCCTTCTGGCCTCTCTGTAACCAGATTGAAAACTAACTGCTACTGATTCATATTTTTAACTAGACTGCAATGGACACAGATGGATTGCTTACTGAAGCTATATAATGCAATGTCTTGAAAAAAATTTTCGCGTCTACAGAAAGGGGTAAAAACACCAATTTTAAAAGCTCACTTTACTCTGCCATACAGATATCCATTATACGGAGATGACTATGAGCTAGTGTGAAACATGAGAAAGGCAGATTGATATTTTAGCTTTTTACACCGTAGAACGTTGACGCCATAGTGTGTTTCTGGTGGCCCGGTGCGCCAGTGTGGGCAGTGGTGATGATGTCAGGGACAAAACAGACAAAACAGCTGCTTGTACGTCACCAACAGAGTCAACCGTGAAAATGTGTCAATATCTTGTGCTCGGGTGAGGCTGTGATCAAAAGCTACTATCATGTCATGGCGTCAGGGTACAGTAGCAACTGATACTAACGTATACTAGTTTTTTAAGGTGCATTGATACTAACTAGTGCACTATATAGGGTCCTTGAAGGCTTGGCCTTGCATTTAGTCTTAAAAGCAATCGGTAATTTTTGCATCATTACCTTTGAACACCGGCTTCGTAAACTCAAAGCCATCTCATTTGTGCTACTTTCATTGTTTTGGCAAGGCTTTCAAGGCCCGTATAAGCTTGAAAATTGATTGATAAAAGGGGTTTAACGTCCCAAAACCACTATATGGTTATGAGAGACGCCGTAGTGGAGAGCTCCGGAAATTTAGGCCACCCGGGGTTCTTTAACGTGCACCCAAATCTGAGCACACGGGCATACAGCATTTCCGCCTCCATCGGAAATGCAGCCGCCGAAGCCGGGATTTGAACCCGCGCCCTGCGGGTCAGCAGCCGAGTACCTGAGCCACTACTAAATACAGAAACGTTTTAAATTCAGAAATACGGAAGGCTAAACAGAACTACTATGAAAAATCATTTGAAAGCATTTACAATGACCAGAGGAAGCTATGGGAGGTCATAAATGGGCTTACGAACAGAAATAAGGGTTGTAATAGGACACAGGACCTAACAATTATTGGTCAGATTTTCAGTGGTGAAAGGTTGGCCAATGTCATGAATGAACATTTCATAAATGCGGGTTCCTTTATTTTAGCGGATGAAAAGCGAGATAATGCTCCAACTCCTGATAAGTCTCTTTTGCCGTATTCTATCTTTCTCGCACCGACAGATCCGGTTGAAGTAGAAAGATTAATCAGAAAACTTAAAAACAATGTTGCATCAGGGATTGATGAGATAGGTTCTGTTGAGTTAAAAATGATGTCACCATTGATATCTAATGTCTTGGCCTATATTATCAACCTCACCCTCACTAACGGTGTATTTCCAGAGCAGCTAAAAGTAGCAAAAGTCACTGCAGTACATAAAGGTAATGATATCAATACTTTGGCGAACTATCGACCTATATCCGTGCTCCCAACAATATCAAAAATATTTGAAGGGGTTATTTAGGATAGACTTGCATCCTTTTTTGATAAGCACCAAATAATAACAACAAGTCAGTATGGTTTTCAAAAAAATAAATCAACAGAACAAACTCAACTGTATATCAAAGATAAGATAATCGAAAATATGGAAAACAAAAAATATACTCTTGGGCTCTTCCTCGATCTTCAAAAGGCATTTGACTCCATACAATTCAAATCATTGATTCATAAATTATCAAGTTATGGGGTGCGTGGAGTTGCACTACAACTGTTTAAAAGTTACCTAGAAGATCGTTATCAATATGTAAAACTGAATAACATAATTTCTGCAAAGATAAAGTTGAACCAAGGAGTCCCCCAAGGGTCCATACTGGGGCCAATATTGTTCCTAACCTATATAAATGATATTGTCGATATACCTCATTGTCATGAACTGATAATGTACGCTGACAATACGAATGTTTTCTTTTCATCAGACAATCTAATATCACTTTAGGTCAGTGTAAATAATTACCTAAGCAATCTTTCAAATTGGTTAAGGCAAAATGGACTGCGCTTGAATGCAAAAAAAACAACCTATATAATATTCCGACCTTTGAACAAACCTATTAGTAACTTAGCTGTAAAATTCGAAGGAAATTGCATCGCACATGTTAGGGAACAAAAGTTTCTTGGCGTATGGTTTCAGGAGGAATTGAACTGGAACACACATGTAAATCATCTGATCACCGCATTAGCACGAAAGGTTGGTTGTTCTTTTAGAACAATGCACTCAATCCCATTGAGGTTAAAAATAAATGTGTACTATGCACTCTTCCATTCTAAAGTAAGTTATGGGATGTTAGTCTGGGGAACGACATCACAAGGGAATTATCATAAGTTAATAACTATACAAAAGAAAATATTGCGCTGCTTTGGAAATACAGGAGGAATCTACAAGACTTGGGCACTGCTCCACTATTCATTAAACATTTCATACTCAGAATTGATCAATTATATCATTTTAAATTACTTCAGTTAATACAAAAGACTAAGCAATATGAAGAAAGTTGCACCGGAAGACCACACTACAGTCTGCGAGAACAATAGAAACGAGCTCCTAGAACAAGAACCCAATATGGAAAACAAAGTATTGCTTACCAGGTACCTCAGGTTTTAAATACCCTTGCAGATCAATTGAACTCTAGGGCTAGTAGTGCGACTTTCAAGAAACAAATAAAGAACTTATTCATAACCACCGGTCTACACTATCAAAACTACGTAATGGAGTCTCATGCCTCTGCAAATGCTTACATTGTTCATAAACTTCTATGTCAATTATACGAGTGTATACAGCGGAATTCATTGTATCCGCATGGATTTTGTGTATGTTTTTGAGTTGTTTCATTGATAATGCTTAGTTGTGAATTTTAACGAGAGTGATCTCTAATTCTTAAAATGTGGTATGTAAACTTCTTATGCTATTTATGTTTGAATTTTGTGTTTACAATTTCAGGTTGCTTGAAACCAATGTATTGAATAAATATATTGTTTGTCAGTGCTGATGTCTAAGCTTTGCACTGTCACGGACTGCGGAGGGACAAGGGCCTTTGTCAGGCTGTTCGCCTTTAGCCCTTTGCCCCTGCAGTGAGCTCTGTATCCGGCTTACCTTAAATACAAATACTACTACCACTACTACTACTACTACTACGAGACCACCGCGGTGGGGCGGGCGCCCGTATAAGCTGTGTAAATTTATTAAATTATTCTATTTGTAATCTGCATCACCTGCTACCATTGCAGTCAGTATAACCTCGTGCTCATGAAAGTAAGATCTTCATGTACAGAAAGAAACTAATACATTTTACAATAATTGTGTGGCTCTTCGCATTGTGGAATTTTCTGCACAGGTGAACACCATATAAAATGCTGTCATTGGACCTAGGATGCCATGTCAAATTGTCCTTCGCGCATATATACAGATATCTGTTCGCCATGCACACGAGCTTGGTACTAACGGCCGCTGTGAATCTATCTAGTTTTGTATTTATTCCTACGTGAAGGCTACGAAACAGTACAATTGCAGAATTTAGGTGCTCCCATATTCAAGTACCTAATTTGCACAGTGTTCTGTTGAATTTTCGAAATCTTTTTTTATTATTAGTATCTGTTACTATTAGTATCAAAGTATAATACGACAGATTATGCAGTATCTTCTACATATCAACTGCCTTAGAAAAGCTTCATGCATGTGCTTTCATTCTTGTGTTCATGCTTGTGCTACTCACATGCTTCAGTGCATGACAGTTTGCACTACATAAAAATACTTGTTAATAAGAAGCATAAGTTATGGCAGTGCGTCTTTGGTCTAAGCCCAAAATCTATTTCACTGGACGTTACTTGGATACAAATATCTCGTGTGAATTGCCTTTCAATAAAAATGTGCTACGTGAATTGCCACTGATAACTCGTATTGAAAGGTACAAGGTCAAAATGGACTAAGGAGGGCACCAAGTATGATAAATATCAGCATTGAAAGAGTACTACGGAATTCTACAGTTTTGGTAATGTTTCTTCAAAAAAGTTGAGGTGCCAAAACATTATAGTTGTTTGGAGTGCAGTCATTATAGTTTTATTAGCACCTCCTGAAAAATTGCTTGGTTTCCATATTGAGGTGGTAGTATTATAGTGATACGTAAACAGTGTGACATAAGTTTAAATCACAAGGGGATAGTAACAAGCACTGGGTAGATCACTGTAGGTTGTTTGTGTTGCATGTAAACAGTGAAGGGTGAATGGACGTTTTCTTCAGGAATTTCGGTTGCACTCAGGCAACCGAAAATAGAGTTTTCGAATAAAATGAGCTCTTCTGACTTAATGTGACAAGCTATTTTACGGGGGTTGTCTTACGGATGTGGGCAATTTAACAAAGCTTGCACAACAATGCAGATATGCAACAATAAATTGCAATAGTACTGCAAGAAGCATGACATTATGCCTTCTAAAATGCAGCGCTGTTTCAATAAGCTGCATTGGCCAAGATGACATTAGTATGTGTTTGTGAAGGGCGTAGCGTACTCTCACGTTCCACAAAAACTTCGAAATGAAACCAAATTTTCTTATACACGTGTCCTGGTTTCAGGTTTAATTATGAATGTTAACAATAAATTCCACGGAAACTATAGAGCATTGACACCATGGCTATAAAAGCGTATTTGAAATTAGCGTACTCCTTAGTCAACACACCGAAAATGACTTAGTCACGAGTCTGAGAGCCACCTGCTGAGCAGTGCTTTGGTGAGCTTTAGTACAAGTGAGACTGATTGAGGAAACTATTAAGGAGTGTGAGTTCGAGTGCAATCAAATGAAGAAAATTCTTAGCACAAGCCCTGAACACAAAATATTTTTCTTGAGTCCACCAGGACACATCCAACCAAAATGCACCACACTGATGTGGTCTTCCCATCAGAACACTTCCTAGCAGAACATGTTGCACCAGAACACACCAGTCTGGGTTGGCGTTCTCACCAGAACACACCATACTTGGTCAACTCACACCGGAACAGATCCCACCAAGACACATCAGAGTGGGTCAATGTTCACACCAGTACACAGCACACCACGCTGGTGTCCACACCACAACACACCAGTGTGTTTTGTTGTATCCACAAGATCACACTAAGCCACACCAGACACACTCTGGTGAGATTTTCAACTGCGTAGTGACAACCACTGATCATTTAACGTGATATGCCGAGACGGCATCTGAGACGACTGGTTCAGCTTCTGAAGTTACATACTTCGTCCTTTAAACCCTTATAAAGCGCAACGGGGCTCCACGTGTTCTGATTAGTGGCCATAGAAAAGGATTCTTCTCTGAACTAGTGAACGAACTTCTACAGGACTGGGGCATAACTCACAAGGCCACTTGAATTTATCACCCGAGACTCATGGCCTGGCCGAGTTAATCCACCGCAATCTTGTCGTCATGATCGCCGCCTATATTAAACCAGATTCTACCATTCGTCACTTTTGACTACATTACGGTCATTTAGCAGACAATAGACTACTCACAGTTTTACCTGGTTTACAGAAAGTTCCCTTCTTTCTCTCTGGACGTTTCAATGTTTACCTCCCACATCAACTTATCTCCATTCACTTCTGTGGAATATTTTGTCCACTCGCCCACTGTCACTAACCTTCTCGCATCAATACTGAAGCTGGCAGCAAAATAAAACGTGTTTTAGATTACTAACATTATGCAGTAAGCTCCCACTCTGTTAATGAGGTGCTCTCTTTGACACCTGTTCGCACACCTGGTGTGTCTGGCAAGTTTCAGCCACGCTATATTGGGCCGTACACCGTTCTGGAGGAGACCTCATCTGTTAATTATTCCGTTATAGTCCTTGAAGCCCCAGACCACCGTTATCAAAGGACTGAAGTTGTCCACGTCTGCAGGATGAAGCCTTTCATGCGACGCTTCTCATTATCTTGATGTGCTGCGGCCAGGCTGGCTGCTTTCACAAGAGGGGCATAGTGTTGACAGTTATAATACTTATCTTCTTCATCTGTACATTATCAATATAATGCATTCGTAACACCTACTCATCGTTGTTGGGTATGATTATCATCATCTTGGGTTGATCATTGTTGTTGGTAATCGGGACGGCATTTCTGCCCAAAAAGGATTGTCTCAATGAGGACTCAATGATGCAAGAGCACTCAGTATATCGCCTAATTGTATGACTCACATCCGGCACCTTTGGTGGCATCCAGCGTAGCCACTGCCATAGTGGAACCAAAATGGGACTTGTCAAATTAGAGTTGTGGTCCTCCTTGCTACCTGAAAAGAAGTAACGAATACTTTCCATTAGTGACATTTCAGAATCTCGTTTGTTTTCATGATATCTATCAATACTTGGGAACCACAATTGCTAGCTATCGGAGGAGGCAGCAAATTTCTACAGGAAGTAGGAAAAGGGAAGCAGATTCGTGCCTGTTCTGGCTTGTGGCAATGAGGCTGGAGCTGATGCTGTAAAGGCCACGTATATGATATTATAAGAATATCAGTAAACTAAGTCACAGCTCATCTAACCACGCATTGTATGTGTGGTTAATCAAAGCCCTTGTTTGTTATTGCAAAATTTATTTATAGAAAGCAAAAAATTACGGACTTCGATAAAAGTTATCAGTCAGTAGATACTGCAAGCTGACCATCTGTTCTATTGGTGAAAATCACTTTTCTTGTTACAGTAGCAAGCAATGTAACAGTTACGGAGCAGGCAAAATGATGGTGAACAATGTAGGCTGTGACGGCTACTAATGCACTTTGAAGTCTGCTGTCCGAGAATATTGTCTCGGGGTCATGACAATCACGAAGGAAGCAGACTGTACGAAGGTGAACCTGTTTAAGTGACCAAACTTTGTGCCGGGAATCCGAAAGTCAGATTAGAGCAACATAATGTCCCGCGTATTGACGAACAGAGCATCGGCCGTCAATGAAATGACTAGTAATGACGCGCGTAGTCGCCGCCGAACGTTGCCGTTAGCGATTACGCTGTTGTTTAGGTCTCGGAATAACCTGTAAGTTCATATTGTTCGCGTATTCTTCACAAAATGGTCTCTACTAAAGTGGTGAAGCCTGAACTCATCTATGGAGTTCAACGTAACAAAACCATTATGGCAAGATGAGACCCGCTGTACTTAAGGGCTCTGCAAATTTGACCACCTAGGGTTCTTAACGTGCACCCAAATCTGAGCACATTGGCCTGCAGCATTTTTGCCGACATAAAAAATGGAGCCGCCACAGTTTGGATTCGTTCCTTGACCTGCGGGCTAGCAGCCGAGTGCCTTAGCCACTAGACCACCGCGGCGGGTGGTCTAGTGGCGACTCGGAACACTGAGTCGCCGTTTACGCTGACCGTCGCTGACAGTCTTTGTGGGCGCAAACTAAACACAGTAAATACGAAAGTAGGAAACACGTGCGGCACTATCCTCCCGCCCCCCACCATTACCAATCGAGACATGGCGTGCTAATTTGCTGTACCAACAGAACCACCGGTTTTGTGCACTAAACTCGATAATCTGTGTGAGACATGTGCAAGGCCGGCGGTCTTTAAAGTTTGGCTTACTAACGTGCACAACAATGAGCTGATAGATGCGATTAAGACAAAAACATCATGCATCTCTGTGAAGTGTTTCATGATGAGTGGGCGTAGATAGGTTTTAAGGGCAATAATGTCTACGTTGAAGTCGACGACTAGTAAACAGTGTTCGTTCTAAGCAACGCCCTTTATTTTATCAGTGCCAGTCAGATTTGTCCAAACCAGCTGTTCACTGCTTTGTCCTCGAGCCCTTTGCCGCTCTCTCCCACCGCCTAGCCATCAGCTGTGCTTTGTGGCCATGAGAGAAAGTAGACCCTCATGCAGTGTCTAATGCAGTGTGCAGATGCAGTGTCTGATGGAAATCTTATGAAGTAATTTTTTGTTCAGTTGTGTAGATTCACGGGGCGGCGTCTTGCATTCCTCGTATTCACAATACTGGCACACAACGGAAAAAAGAAATAAAGGAAAAAAGTTCTTAAAGGAAAAAAAAGCAATAAATAAATGTGGTATTGTTACTGCCTCTTTCTATGAGGGAACCTCCACAGCAGCGAGCAGGGGATGGGGAGAATGAGTGAAAGAACGAGTAAAGAGAACAGGGAAGGTCGAATTCAACACCGTCTCGCACGCTGCCGCCAAGAAAGGGAAAGCCGTCAAGAAAGCCGGCTGGGGACGGGGAGTGGGAGTACCATTGCCAATTGTACTGGCTCTGTAAAATATATGTTGTTTTGAGATAGCGTGCTGCCACTGGTGGCGCTATGCGGGTGACCAACGGAAAAAGAACATAGGTCTTTGTGGCTGCCATTTCTAGATATCAAGGGAGCTTACGATAGTGTTAGAATTGTGCAGGTTAGAATCTGTGCAGAATAAGGCTATACGGTTCGTTTTTAACCGTTATGATCGGGACTTCTCCCCGTCTTCACATGCTCATTTGTTGTCACTTCATTCACTGGAACACCGCCGTACAAGTGAGAGTATTATCTTGTTGCACAAGATTGTACACAAAATGACCCGCGTTCACGCGCCCTTATCTTTCGCTGATATACCAGCGCGTACAACACGTAGTACAGGCGCTTTGAACCCTGTACCCTTCAGGTCTCGTTTGGATTGTTTCAAATTCTCTTTTTTTCCGCGTGTGGTGGAAGTTTGGAACAAGCTTGATGGTGCATTGCGTAGAATGAACACTGTAGAGTTCGGGAAAAATTTTATGTGTTAGTCACATAAATTTGTGCGCACTGTTGTTTGTTTCTGTGCTTTCGTTGATTTTTCTGTACCCGCTCCTGCAATGTCCCAGGCATGGGACAGCAGTATTTGTAAATAAATAAATAAATAAATAAATAGTGTGATTCAAGAAGCCTTAGGGGGATACTAGAGGCACTAGATGTGGAAGATAGAGTAACTAATCTTCGAAAGAACATCTATAAAAGTGGCAAGGCAGTTATAAAATAGGAAGCACAGGTACTCATTGATTGATATACGGGCTTTAACGTCCCAAAACCACCATATGATTATGAGAGACGCCGTAGTGGAGGGCTCTGAAAATTTCGAACACCTAGAGTTCTTTAACGGGCGGCACAATCTGAGCACACGGGGCTACAGCATTTTCGCCTCCAGCAAAAGAAAGAACACGTATCTGAACATATAGAAATACAATGCGCCTTTGACAGGGATGTTCTCCGTCAGCTTTGTTATTAAGGCTGTATCTGCAGGGACTAGAAGCCAAATTAGAGGGGAGTCGACTCGGCTTCAGCCTCTCTTTTTACAATCAAGGAAAACGCAATGAACAGTCATTTGCCAGCATTGATGAAGATGTTATAATTATTAGCCGAAAACAAGGAAGATCTGCAGGCATCGATAGATGTCTCTTGTAATGAGAGAAATGAGGGAAATCGGGAAAATTTGATGTTCAGCAGGAAAAATTGCCAAACATGCTTTTCAGTAACAAACGCAGTGAGAATAAGATACAGGAAGTCATGCTAGAAGTAGTGGATAAATACGCATGTTTCGGCGTATGAATAAATACCGGGGCTGAGTACCTAAGGGAGCACGAAAGATACGTAATGTATAAGGGTAACAGGAATGCAGCTGTAATAAAAAATAGGGCACTGTGGAACTACAATAGGTATGACGTTGTTAGGGGGATTTAAAAGGGTGTCATGGTTCCGGGTTTGACGTTTCGTAAAGCGGTCTTGTGCATGAAATCAGAAGTTCAACGAAGATTGGAAAATAAACAACGTGGCATACGTAGACTTGCTTTTGCAGCACACGGAATAAACCCCGAATCAGGGGTTATAGGTGACGTTGGATAGACATCTTTTGAGTGCATGTAAGCTAGCAGCAAGATAGAATTTGAGGAGCGATTGAGATAAATGGTTGTGGAGCGTTGGGCTTGGAAAGTTTTCAACTACTTCTAGATGAATAAAGTTGATGCTAAATGGAGGAAGCGAACTCAATTATTGTCAAGCACGTATTTTGGCAATAGCAGAATACTAAGCCAAAAGGAAACATCGGAAAGAAGATGGGGAAAGAAACAGAGAGAGACAAATGAAAGATTGTAATGCTTACAAAATTATCACTGAAGGCCTACCGAATTTCCAAGCAGGAAATCGTAAAAGAAACGATCTACAATATTTCTCGGGTTAATTCTTCGCTGTTCGAGACCAGATTGGGAGTATTGGGAACCAAGACGTACCGAGCCAAATACGAAGACACAGACACTGTATGTAGTGCGTGTGCAGAGGAGGAGGAGAGGGCTGAACATTTCAGAATGTTCTGTAAAGGGCTCCCTCTATATTCCAAAATAATGGCACGGAATTTTTAAAAACATTGCGGTTAGGGACAGTGCAGGCAGTATAGACCTTAAACGGGTAGAAATAACCAGGAGGGTAACTGATGGGGGCTACAATCAATCAATCAATCAGTTTATTATCATGTCATCAAAGGATGATACAGGGAGTAAAATATACAGACGAGGGTCCCAAAGTACAAGACTGCAACGGGACCCTCGGTGATCATTACAAATAATAAAAGTACAAGCTGCTGTTAGAATCGTAGAAACAAAAATATATAAAGCAGAATGAAAACAAAAAGGCATGGAATCAAAAAACAAATAATACAGCATAAAACAACACAAAGAAGACAGATCAACTAATTGACAGGCACTCCTTTAATGAGTTTTTAATGAACAATAAAGAAACTTTGCATTTTAGCGAAGTGGGCAAATTATTTCATATGGTGATGGCACACAGGAGAGAAGATATTTTACCATAGTTAGTACGAACTTTAGGAAGTAAAAAGTTATTATTGGCCGCAAACCTGGTTGTGTTAGTATTAACTAACATCTTAGGATCAATGAAATTAGCAGAAAGTTGATTTCCTATTTGTTTATGCAGAAACCTAATTAGAATAAACCTGAATAGACGGCTAACAGTTAAGATTTTATTGCATTGAAAAAGAGGAGCGGCGCTACTGTCGCGAGAACAATTAAAAATAGCGCGAATAGCTCGATTTTGTAGATGTTGTACGGATGAAAGATGACACTGGTAAGTATTCCCCCATGATGCGATGCCATAAGTGATATGAGAATGAATGAATGCGAAGTAAAGTGAAAGGAGTGCTTTATGAGAAAAATATGAGCGAGCTTTGAGTAATGCGCGAATGCCGAATGCTGCCGTTTTTCTAATGTGAGCAATATGGAGAGCGAAGTTAAGGTTAGCGTAGAGGTGAACGCGAAGAAAAAAACACTGTCGCTGATATTATTGGAATGAGAGTCAGCTGTGAGCTGTGGTGAGGAAGTTAACTTGCGTTGAGCTGATCTAAAAATCATAAACTTAGATTTATTTGGATTATTATTTAAGAAGTTTTCCTGGCACCATTTTGACACGTTACAAAGTACAGCATTTAATTTAGTAGTGATGTTGTCATTACATCTATCTGCATAGGAAATGGTAGTAGCATCAGCATATAAAACGCAGTGAGCCATGTGTATAATGTCAGGAAGGTCATTCATGTAAAGTAAAAAAAAGTAACGGATCCAGTAATGACCCTTGAGGAACCCCTTGATTTATTGTTTTAGTAGAAGAAAATGAGCCCGATATGTAAACAGTATGCTTTCTGTTATGGAGATAACTATTCAAAAATTTGGGGGTGGACCTGTAATACCGTATGATTCGAGTTTCTTGCATAAAATGAGATGAATAATGGTATCGAATGCCTTTGTGAAGTCTAAGAAAACTGACCCTACTACAAATCCTGCGTCTATGGAGTGTTTGATAAAGTCTGATAGGAAAAGAATAGCAAGTTTAGTAGAACATTCAGCACGAAAGCCAAAATGACAGGGCTTCAGTATATTAAATTTATTAAGGTACTTGTTTAGCCGAGTTATTAACAGTTTTTCGATGACTTTGTTTAGGGAAGAAAGAATACAGATAGGGCTATAGTTAGAAATAGATCGCTTGTCACCCTTTTTAAAGATCGGAAGGACTTCAGCTATTTTTAGAGAAGTAGAGAAACTGCCATGCTTGAACGCAAGGTTTATAACTATAGAAAATAGTTCAGAAATAATGTCTACTGCAAGTTTTAAGTGTCGTGCTGAGATATTATTTAGGCGCGAGTGAAATTCAATCCTTAAACACAAAGCGATGGTACTTAACTTTATGGCTAGGTGGCGTGCGCCACCACGCGATCTAAAAGGCACAATTAGATACATCCATCTATCGATTCATCCATTCATCTATCCAGCAATCCATCCATCCATCCTTCCATCCATTCATTGGGAAGTCTTAGTGTAACATTTTTACATGCGCTGCTCTGTGACCTGGTGGCGGCGTTGTCTAGAGCCAAAAAAAAATCAGCATGAGGAAGCGAATCTGACAGACGTAAAATATTGGTGTAAAAACACGTCTATCGGATCTTCGGGGGAAAGCGCTCAGACGCACGTGTGACGTGAAAAGCATGACCCCTCTTATAGCGCTGCATCACGACCACCCCTAAATTTAAGGCGGACCGACGGCGGCCGTTGAGAAGCGCACGTTTGCACTGTCATTGAAATAAAGGAAGTGTTGTTGTGGGTGTTTCACAATGTTCCGTACAATTCATATTTGACTTTTTGTTTCGGTAAACCTTATATACTCTGACATGTCTTACCCTAGCGTTCGTCTATGTAATGTAAATTGAGTGACCTAAAGTGATATAGAGAAGACGACAACAAAGCTTGGTCCTTATGGCTCTAATGTCCGCGTCGAATTCACCGGCTAATGTAAAGGGCTCGCCATTGTAGGCGTTTTATACTGTTGCTTCACAGTTATGATTGTTGCTCGTCTAATGCAAAGCTATTTTTCATTGACATGCACGCATGTTGCGACTATTAGGCCCGAGGCCCCCCAATGGTAACGCGAGCGCTGCACTCGCTGTGACGTGCAGGGTTGCATGTGTTGATTTAAACGGCGACTTCGTGGTGTTTTCCTTTTTGAACACCGTTGTATTGCTCTGACTTCATCTGTGCGGACTTCTGCTCACTACTCATGGCGGAAAGTTGCAGTAAACGCTACCGGAAGTGTGCCACAATGTGCTACGTGTGCAATGCCACTGTCGCGTCCTCTGGCAGTGCAACTGTCACCTTTCTCTTTCTTTCTTGTTGTGGTGTCGTATATTGAGCCCATGGGGTCAAAACAAGTCCAGACCATGAATGGTCGCATAAAAGCAGAACGTTTAGGTTTTTGCACGAGAGCCTCTCGTACACAATAAAAAATGAATGTGCCGTTTGATGAATGAATGAATGAAAAATTAATGAATGAAAAAATGAATTAATGAAAAATGAATGAACAGTTAGGTTATTGATATTTTAAAATGAGACTCCGAATTCTCAGAGAGTTAAAAAATAGCCCGGAAGTCCGATTTGTTTTCATTTGTTTCAGTTATTTTTACCCTGTTCTGGTCTATTTCACGGCAAGTTGGTTCTGCGTGTTCGGCACGCCCATTCGACGAAACCTACTATCTATAAGTACGCTCCTGTCACCGCTGAAGCTTACTTCTTTTGCCACAGTAACTTTTACCGCAGTCTGCGCCACCACCGTATACTCCTCCCCGGGTGTCCGTCCCCATGTGTGTACCCGACCACCCAGATTTTCATCCACCAGGTGCGTAGCGAGGGCGTGGCACACCAAGCCTGTGGCGCCACTCCCACCAAATTTTTCCATGGTATATGGCGCACAAAATAATGGTCACCCGAGACTACCTGCTCGGTCCCCATATTTAATGAAAGCGGTTCCTCTTCCAAAAAAAAAAGTCTGCCAACGCGCCCGCCATCCACAACTTCAGTCCACAGAGTTAAATTTCTAATAGATTACGTCTGTAGAATAGGCCAATTGCGACTGTCTCTTATTCTTAATCTTGTTTTGTTCAATAGGCTAAAACGTGATCAGCAGCTTCGAAAACTGATTTATCTTCGAAAAGCTGCCCTGGAAGATCGCACAACCTATATATGAAACTGCAAAAAAAAAAAGACTGGACACACGCAATTTTACTGAAACATGAAATTTCCGTTCAGATCACGGTACGCTAAATGTCACAGCATGCTTAAGGGCGTAAAATGATATTGCTGGCTGGTCGCGTTTTTTAATTATGACTTA
Organism: Rhipicephalus microplus; assembly: GCF_043290135.1. Taxonomy (NCBI): domain Eukaryota; kingdom Metazoa; phylum Arthropoda; class Arachnida; order Ixodida; family Ixodidae; genus Rhipicephalus; species Rhipicephalus microplus. Next base: position 457,167,370 of record NC_134710.1, on the reverse strand, counting down.
CCATTTTGTAAAAGCACTGTAACTGTACCATGCATTCATAATTTTTTCGCATGTGTGGCTAGATAGGGATTCATTGTGCAACGTGTGTCCAACGCAGAAGTTTTGCGCAACAAATATTAGGAACACGCCACCGGTAAAAGTTACAATTCTGAATGAGGCATGCGCGTGCGTGAATTAAAGGTATGCCCGCAATCATAACAGAAAGTTTGCGGCTGCGCACGGCTGTAATAATGCTGTGTTGCTTCCAACAAAGCAGGAAATCCGCTTGCGCTGTGCATCGTAGGGTTATGTATGCTAAACATAAATGTGATTTGCCTATGCTTGCCGTGTCAACTGCAGCCCATCTTTAGATGGAAACCTACAATGAATGAAGTAGAGGGGTTGCGCGCATTTCTTGCAGCAGAGATAAGTTATTTTATTGTTAGCACTTATTTGATGCTTCAGTTTTACGCGGAATGAGTCGTCACCTTATACAGAGGCCGCCATGATTTTTTTAATTTAGGTGACCATTGCAGACGACGCCGGCAGTCAGGCATTGTGAGAAGTTTACTGATTTTTCCGGGCAGTTATTTAGCACTTCGTAGAGTCAGGAGAAAAGCTACAGCAGATTTTTACTGATATTGTTGAGTGAAGTACCAAAATAACAATAAGAAAAAGAGAAGCGAATGCGGCTGTGGGCTCCACGCGAAAGGGCGGTGGACCAATCCAACCACGTACGTCACAGCGAAGCCTGTGTATGGTGGCGCCACGGTATGTCTACGCGCCCAAGAGCGAAGATTTGTAATCACCCTGACATAGAACAGTGAGCTTCGACGACCAAGCTCGGTCCTTTGATTCATTATATGCGCGTTGAAGTCACCGACTTCTACAAAGGGCTCATGCTTGAAGAGGATTTATTTTGTTATATGACAAATATGATTCATGTTAGCGTATTGTTAAACATTTCTGTGTCTCACATCTCTGTTTCACATCCTTGAATCTACGCGTTATGAAAGCAGACGCCGACAGGGCTAGGAGCTATAAAGAATCGACTTACAAATGTTCACTCAGTAAGCAATCGCTATCGTTTCTCTGCATGCATGTTTTGGAGTAGCTCATACGTTCCACTATGACATTTCAGAATGCACACTGTCACAAATTGGAACAACGTCACGCAAACATAACCACCACCAGCGTCTTCTCTATTTTTTTATTGTGCGTGTGAAGGAGCAGATTTCAATAGAAAGTGAGTGACCTCAAAGTTAGTGCAGCTTTTAGTAGCCAGGTACTGCCACCGGTATAAACTAACCGTTGCGTCGTCTTTCGCGCAAATCAATGCCACAGATGCATTCGAAGCTGCTATATGGTTATGTTTTGGCTGCATTCCCAGTTTAAAGTTTAATAAAAGTTGTTAACTGGTAACGTGAAGAACTTGATATTCTGGGCACTCAGCCTTTTTCCAAAGAATTTGTCGCGCGCGGTTACTTTAAGTACGCGCGCGTCACCTGCGGGGTTGATACCAGAGTGCGGAAGATCGTTTCCTCACCGTTATGTCCGCTTTACTGAATGTTGGTTTTTTGCATGACTGAACGTCAATTTTTGACTGTGGCATTTGCCAGAAGCTAACACTGAAAGCTTGGATGCTTAATGTTTACTGATCGTTGCTACTGTCTAGTGGTGTGGCACGTAATAAGCCAGCCGAGAGTCCATGCGCTAACTAGCACTTACACTTTATGGCTTCCAGGAATATGCTTGGTCACCCGTCTGGTCCTTAAACCTTTTCAGTATTACACGTATTTCCACCGAAAGAAACCAACTGCCAGAAAGTGGGTAACTAGGGACTTTTGAATGAACCCGCTATTTGAGAGCCTAAAGCATTGTAATCATGGTGGTATGAATAACAATAAAAAAGAACTGCCTATGTCGTGCGATTCTAGAATCAATTGCCGATGGCTCGAGCAGGCCCTGTTGAAGTCTCATTTGCGATGCAGACCTTCAACCTTAGCCAGTATGAAAGGCTTATAACATTCATCCTCTTAAGGTGTTTGAGCACGTCTGTGTATTTGCTGATGGATTATTGTAGCCTCAATATTCGGCTACTGAGCTGTGCTTCTTTTTCGTTTTCTCTGGCCTCTTCGGTATTCAGTGATTTTGAGGCCGAACGGCTGCTGACCTCGGAGCTTTGGTCGTATGTGACACCCTGCATAGCCCCAAGCATGCCCTCATTAAGACGCTATAGATGATAAATCTCGCCTATTAAAACTTATGGGGTGCGATTCGGCTGCCATTCACCTTCGGGACGTAATGTTAGCGTTGCACATGGCAGTGATTGTGAGGCAGCGTTGCTACAGATAGAGACATTTGTTGGCTGTTGGCTGTTCAGATGCCGCACGGTCACGTTTAGTGATACCAATTGCCATGCTTGCAAATATTAAGGATAGTTTTTTGCCGCCACGTGTAATAATTTGAAAAATATTCGGGTTGTAAACAACAACAACATATTCGAGTGCAGTTTGAAGATGTATTAAGTAAACAATTAGCCTGCCTAATTAATGCAAGCATCCTCCCTCGAACACCAGCGGCAACCGCGATTTCATGGAACAACAGCCTTAAAGCCCCAGATGCCTCACCAAAAGCAAAAAAAAAAATGATCGTCCACGTCGTCTCACGTTGGCGGCGTCGATACAAGTGATGCAAGCAATCATGATGGGCTGATCATGCAGGCAGTTCATAAACAGCTGAGGGGCAGAAAGCTAGCATTGTCTCTAATCCATGAGGCATCAAGAAAACCACGTTAGGCGCAGAAACATCTCGAAGGAAAGCAACGAACGTTCAAGACAATGAATGGGAAAAAAAGAAGATGGTTTTCGCCTTTGAGTTGACTTAGGTGAATACGTAAAGTAACCTGCGTTTTGTTTCTTTATTAGTATTGCAAAATAAAAAGACAATGTGACATATTATATATATGCACAGTGGTACAGAACAGTATGATATATCGAGGCATTCAAATTATGAGGTTGTGATTGCCTGAAAAAAAAATATAATTTGAATACTCTCGGCAATGACCTCTGCTACGGAAGTGCTGTAGAATCGCAGCTCTTCCTAAGCATAGCTCACAGCCCCGTTAAAAAAACCGTGGCCGCCGGTAATATTTCCACCTTGAGCAATCTTCGAGATTTTGCCGCCACAACCTAAAGGTGAAAGAGCCCAACTGCAAATACCGTACCTATCCAAGCCTTCTACAACGAGCGAGTTTCTTTATATCAGCCATCATTTCGAATCGCTGCGTGGTTTTATGGCCTAAGCCAGCTATTATGGTATAAATAGAGCATTCAGAAAAAATGTACAGAATAAATAACAGTATTTCCAGCATTGTCGTGTGCAGTGACGTCAATCTGGTCATCTCCGCGTAGCGTTTGTCGGAGCTTCAATTTGTCGGAGTTTGTTCGTTGGAGTTCAGTTGATTTTCGTCATCACTCCACAACAATTGGGAACCATGAACGTGGCAATAGCACGTTAACAGCTAGCATTTCAATTCTGCTATGGGACCCGACCCCCAGTAATTCACGAGGTAATTGATGTGCGTAGCCATTAAACGGATTATGAATCTCCATAGGGTTTTTATAATCGTCCCGTAATACACAGTAGAACGAGACTTTCTGAAAACCTCTTTATTTCCATGCTAGAGCCTACTACTAAACATTAGTAGAGAATATCGGCGGCGAATGGCTTTACTGCATCAGCTGTGAGAGTAATCAAACGAAATTCGGGTAGTCAGCTGTATAGAAAGCGATATTAAAAAAATCGTCGGTATACAGCAGACCTCAAAAGAAAAATAGCCATCCAAGAGGCGTTGGTGAACGCCGAGGGAATTGTCGGCAAGCGAAAGCTTATACTAGCTAAGTAACTTTGAATTCTTTCTATGGCGTCACGGACAAGCGCTTCTTTACATTCTTTAGCACCCTATTGGGCTTTCACTCAAAATACAAAAATAATAGGCATAAGTGAAGTTTTATGTGTAGGCTTTGACGTTCCAATTCTACCATTTAATTATGAGAGGTGCTGTACTTGAGGGCTCCGGAAAAATTAACCACCTGAGTTTTTTAACGTGCACACAAATCAGAGCACACGAGCCTACAGCACTTCCGCCTCCATCGGAAAAGCAGCCGCCAAAGCTGGGACTCGATCCCGTTACCTGAGGGTCAGCAGCTGAGTACTTTTGCCACTAGACTACCGCGGTGGAGCCGAAATTTCAAGTGCAGAGTTTTCCGAAGGAAGGCAATGATTGTTTTCAGGTGCTAGTGTGAAATACCACTGCACCGACCAACCTTTTTATGGACGACGAAGTGAGAGAAGGACGTTGTTTCCTTTCTGCGCTCCTGCAAATTAGGTTTTTCTAGCCGTGAGAAACTTTTTACAGTGTTTATGGCAACATCAGCTGTGACTCCTGATAGCAGGAAGTGGTGTGACGGTACTGAGCGCCGACGTTTCAGCATCACCGAGGCTGACAGAACTAGCCAGGATGTGCAAGCGTGGCAAGGGCCACCTTTACCACAGCGTAGCTTCGGAACAAACGAGCATGAGAGACAACCTGGTTCTACCAGGGTTTCTTTAATCAGGGCATGCGCTTCTGGAGGCGATGAGGAAAGCTGATGACATGTTGAACGAAGTAAGCTCTGCGAAAAAAGTGAGAGAGCAAGACCAGGCGGAGAACATTCAGGAGGGGACCACGACCTACTCCTTCATTGATGAAGATAACATCTGATGAGGAAGCAGAATTTTTCACTCAAGTGACATACAAATAGAGAAGATTTGAGAAAATTCCTGTGGTATTCCAACCAATGGAGGAAACGAGAGTCTTCTGGAAAGTAAACCGAAACTTTGTATCCTCGGAAATTGTTGCACTAGCTAAAAAGAAAGTGGATTCTTTCCAGAAGAATGATGATGAAAGTTTCTCAGTCACCGTGAGCTCTCCTGCTTCAGCCAGAAGCTTGTTGTTCCTTTCATTCCAGAGTCTTACATGCGAAATGTAGGCAAAATTAGACATGAGCCTCTAGAGTACACAGAAGAACAACTTCCAGAATACTTAAGAGAGGCAGGAGTGACATCGGGTAGACGCCAGATACATTACTTATGGTTAGAAGATGGCACTTTAGCACCGCACCCACTGAGGAGTGTGATTTTACAAATCATATATGACAGACCTTTTCCAGAGAAAGTATTGCTTGGATTTACCAGCCATCCAGTTGAGAAATATCTCGGCCTAACGAGACGCTGCTCTAATTGTCAGAGGTTCAGACATTTGGCGAAAACTAACGAGGAACAAGGCGCTGCAAAATATGCGCCAAAGACCATCATCACAAGGGCTGCAAATAGATAACACAAACTAAGTGTGCCAATTGCAAGGGGCCCCATGCTGCTTCGTTCTCTGGATTCCCGCAGAACAAGGCAGCTTCTCTTCAAAGTCAACATGACATCATGAATGGTCACACTCAACAGCAGGACGTGCCTGAGCCCAACATGAACATAATGAATCCAGCACGGCCTCCTCGACTGCAAGCACCTATACGCCAGGACCTTGTATTGACGTACGAGCAAGCTGCAAGGGGACAACGAAAGTAAGAGGTGAGTGCAGGGACATCAACAAGCCAGCAGCAAGCTCGACAAGAGTCTCAGGAGGAATCTCAAAAAAAAAAGTAACCACGTGGCTAACATCCGAAAAAGCACGAGCACATCGCGCCCAGTAAGTATAATGCAACCGGAACACTGCTTTGTGTCGATAGCTCAGCTTGTCATACCAATCTTATTCTCGGCTTTAAAAGTCACACTATCTGCGATACCACAGGCTAACAACCTTCTTGAGGTCAAAGCTATCTTGTCGATGGAACAGGTAGTGTTAATTAGCCACAACAGTCACTGTGCAGGCAAGACATGAAAAATTGTTATGAAAATGTAGCAATCTTCCAATGGAATGCGAATAGTATTCGCCCTAAGTGTGCAGACTTCAGAAAATTTGTGACTGAGAGCTCCTTTCCAGTGTTATGTGTTACAGAGGCTGGGGTATACACCACTTTTCAGTTAACTGAGGCATCTGAGGTCCTTTCAGACATCCGATCACATGAATGTGCGCTGGTTGCCGCTGTCAAGGAGAATACGCACGAGACACTTTCGGGACCCACACTCAATCACAACACGTCCTGTTTGAAGAAGAACGGAGTTGATTCCGCTCAGGGTGCTCGGAGCCGACCTCACTGAAGGCGTGTTAGTGTCTCGACCGCCTTTGCGCGGGTCGTCCTGGTTCATTGTCGTCACGTTTGTGCGTGTTGGACCTGCCGGTGTGGACAATTGGTAGAGAATATTGAGGTGTCGTCGGTTGCAGGTACTACAGGTCAGGCTGCGTGCACGTCGGCAAAAACGCGCCATGTGGTTTTGCAAGTTGCAACAGTATCAGCAGCGAGCAGTGCGCAACCAAGCCCGTTTTCGTCAGCCGAGAGTTGAACGTTGCAATCCGCAATGGTGTGCTGACAACTACTACATAAAGCGCACAGCTCTTCCGTAACTGTAACAGATTCGGCAGCAAGTGCGGACGCCGTAGGCAAATGTCCCATTGGTGCTGATGGAGGCTCGACTTCTTCAGGACACGACCGCCAGAAACCATACGCCTTTTTTTCTTCCCTGCTTTGCTCTCGAACCTCAATCTGAATGCGCAGAAAATTAAGCAGTGAAGCAGCCTGGTGAGCTTTCTGTTCAGGTGTCGCGATGCCGAACGTTTTCAGCGGCGCTTCCAGCACCTTCTGGAGGGTTATAATCACAAGATTGTGCAGCAGACAGTTCTTCAAGACGCAGTTGAGGACCACGTTGTACTAGCCAAGTGGGACGCCAAACAGACCAACGCACAGACGTGAAAACTGACCTTATCGTAGAGCAGGTGAAGAGTCCCCACATCTGCCGACGACTTGACTGGCGCTAATTCAAGCAGATTGTCAACGCGCTTGTTGACAAGCAAGTTGCGTCGACCGAATCGCTCGGTCAAGGTCTTGATCGCGATGTTTCAATTGAACTTGTTTAGTCGGATGCCCTTGATTGCTCTCTTTGCTCCATTACTCGAATAGGACTGAAAGTACTAGAACTTCTCGTTCTGTAAAAAGTATTCATTCAGGTAACACCTGGCACTGAAAAACCAAGAGCAGGCAAAGCTTCTCCACGTGTGCTGACGCCATGACTGGCGCTAAGGCGAGCAGGTGGTCAACGTGCTCGCTGACAAGCTAGTCGCGTCGACCAAATCGCTCCTTCAAGGTCTTTATCGCGATGTTGCAGTTCTTTTCGGTTAGTCGCATGCCCTCAATTGCTCTCTTTGCTGCACCCCTCAAATAGAACTGAAGGTATTTGAACTTATCGACCGGTGAAATGTCTTCATTCAGATGATATGTGGCTCTTAAATTGTCCCAGAAGGACTGCCAATCGCTAAGTGCGCCGGAAAACGTCGGAACCTGTAGTTTAGTCAAGACCACCATGCGATGACGCGGCATTGTTCCTTGACGGAGAATTGCATTTGCTACTCGAGAAGAGTCACTAACCTGGCCCGGGCCCGCGTTGCTGGGACCACCAGCGTTGGCGTTTGGGGATGTAGCCACCGACCTCGCAGCACAGCTTACTGTCGCCTTAAATGTGGCCTCTCGGAGAAAGAAACGTGCTCGGGACACTGCTTAAGAAACCCTTCGGTTGCACTCTTTCGCGAACTCCAGTTGTTGTCGTGGTCGTCGTCAGTAGTCACATCGAAGATTTTTTTGTTTAAGATGACGAATTCGGCGTTCATCTGAATGTTGTATAGGCAACGTGGGAGTCGACCTGACTGGCAATTGCAACAGAGGCCTGTAGCTCATCGGTGTGGAGCCTGATAGTTCATGCGACGCTGGCTCTGATGACACCATCGTAAGTAGAAGTCTTGGAAGGGCGTGACCGGGGGGTTTCAGGACCAGGAAGATGCCGCGTATTGAAGACCCGAGCCCGACACCAAGAACGTCCATGTATATTTCTACCGCTACTGCCTAACTTCCTCTTCATTTTCTTCTACGTTCTTCCTCCCTGATGCCACTCGTACGCAATCATTGGCGACACCTACATTTTAGGGTAATAATAATGAATGAAAGTGAACATGCGCAATCATTGCCATACAGTTCTAAATGTGTATTAGGGTGAGTTTTCAGACTCGAATAATGTTCCCTCAGCCCCTATTTAATACATCTGCCAGTCTTCCCTATATGCACATCACCACACGTCAGAGGTATGATATACACAACATTATTTGCCCATTTAACAAAATGTAGCTTGTTTTAATGCTACATTTCCTTTGTACACTGTAGAGTTTGTCAGAGTCCTGGTTATTTTACTTGCACACGCCTCCGATTTTGTATTCAGTCAAATATAAAATAATTAATAGTATTAGTAGTAGTAGCAGTAGTAGTAGTAATAGTTCTAGTAGAAGTAGTAGTAGTATGTAGTATTGCCAACGAGATGGTTGCTTAAAAGGAAAAAAATAACGTGCGCGATATCGCTTGCAAGGCTGCTTCAATGCAATAGCATATTGGCGGAGGGTAATTAAAATAGTATAATATTAAGCGAAATATTTTTACCACACTTATATTACCATCGTTATTACAATCAGCCTGACTACACACACTGCTTGGCAAAAGCACCTCCAGTATTTATTTCTCCAATAAATACGGTTCAGCTCTAGTTTTGCTGCCTTCTCACGCGCTTGCCTGCTCTAGAAATCTAGTTTGTTATTTTTGATGATAAGTCATCTTCGCTATGAGCGACGTGTACAGCTCATGCTCGTTTTTTATCAATTTTGTGTTAATTGCCCTTAACACCCCTTTGTACCTTGATCGACTCCGTTCATTTGTCCCTTAAAATTACACTCAGTCTTTTACTCTCCATGGCTCCCTGTGGTATTTTCATAATAATAATACGCGGGTCTAACGTTCTGAAACCCCGATATGGTTATGTGGAAGACTGCGGAAATTTTTACCATCTGGGGTTCTTTAACCTGTACTGACATCGCACGGTACGGGGGCTTCTAGCATGCCAACTCAACGGAAAAGCGATCATCGTGGCTAAGAATGAATACGAGTGTTTATGATTACCAGCCGCGCACTATGACAACTGCTCACCCGAAGAAGACTGGGTTTTTCAATGACTTTTAAGCCTTTTTTCTTAGGCTCCAGGTTTCGGTCCAATGGAAAGTACTGGCAAATAAAACTACATTATAACTTTCTCTTGAAGAACTCCGGTAAACCACCATACTATATTTGACAATTTCTGCATATACAACTTTCTCCAGTGTCATCATGATAGTCTTCAGTCTTATATGTTAGTCATGCGACAACATGCTTATCAATTCACACAATACTAGACAAGTAACATGAAGATTATAGATACCAATTAGAAGGCTGGCCAATATTCCTCCCAAGTAAGTGATCACAGTGCTGAAGAAACTGCTCCATAATGTAGACATGTCGAGAGGCGAAAGGCTGCTTCCGTGCCTGTTGAGAGTCAAAGAAGAAGCGAAATGTTTTGAACGAATGTCTTTATTAGGATATTTGAACAGCAGAAATTCTGATTAGCCGGCCTGCCTGCCGGCCTGCGTGCCTGCCTGCCTGCCTGCGTGTCTGTCTGTCTGTCTGTCTGTCTGTCTGCCCGCCCGTCCATCTGTCCGTCCATCCGTCTGCCCGTCCGTCTGCCCGTCCGTCTGTCTGTCTGTCTGTCTGTCTGTCTGTCTGTCTGTCTGTCTGTCTGCCTGTCTCAGTCATCCAATTCATTCGACCAGTCGAAGTTTAAGCACTTGCGGAAGGCCCACACATCTTGACCTGGTGGCTGCGTTAATACTTGTGAACCTTGTCGATTAGAGAGCAAGTATTACGCATATCTTGGGCGCATTATCAACACGTAATTATTAGGTGGTGTGTTTCCTTAGCTTAAAATACATGGATATTGATTTCTATATGTCCTAGTGTTTCGCATCGTGCGCTGTAATGTTACGCTGTGAATGAAAAATCGGGATTTTGTTATGATGCGCTCAACAAACGACGCTATGCATGAAAAAGCACTTTGTGGTTGATACGGTGGTGCGACCTGGCAGCGGCCCTGGGTTCTGCACAAGCTAAAGCTTCTCGACAGCACTGCAAAATGGTGTCTATATTTCACGCAGCGCCTCCACTATTTTATCAATGCCAGCCAGATGCGACCAATTCAATGTAGAGGAGGCGCTGTCTGAAGAGAGTCAAAACATAACGAGGCAAAACTGTTGTCTTTCGATGACATTTGGAGTGAAGCCCACAAACTAGCACTGCATGGGCACAGGCCGGGCTGTCCAAAGCGTTTCCCGGCGAGCCCCGGCCTGGCTCGGAATTCAAAATGCAGCCCTGGATAGGGCCGGGGCTTGAGGCTGCGGGCCGGGCTGGACTCAGGCCGACACTTTTAAATGCGAAAGTCGGGACTCAGAGCACATGCAAACCCTATGCAGTGCGTAGTCTTAGGCATTCTGTGCCAAGCTGATGGGACACGTGCTAAGAGTTGGTGGAATTCGAAACTCGCTGTTTGAATACACGCTAACTCAGTACGATGCGATAAAAACCTCCGGAATTCAAGCGGAAATTCTATTCTCAGAAGACGTCAAAACAACTATGCTATTAGAGGTCGTCGAGTTCTTGGAGCCCTTCAATGAGGCTATAGAGAAGCTTGAGAAGGACACAGTAGTAATAGTGTCACTTGTACTCATGTAGTACACAAAACCGGAAAAGCACCTTACTGCTGCTTCGGCATAATCAACATACGTGTGCACACTTTTGTCGTTTCTTCACATAGAATGACCCATAAGACAACTTCACATAATGGCAACGTGCTTGTGACCACCTTTCTGCCATCTCCGCTTTCTTGATGGGGAGGAGAGACTGTTTACGACAGAATATTGGTATTGTTTATTAATAGACATCTGCGTTTGCCACAAGAAAAAACGAGCACAGACCAGCCGAGCCCCAGCACCCCAGCAAAGAGTACGTACGTTGTCGAATCTAGGGAGTCACACGATGCTGCGGACGTGGAGACCGCACCGGCAGTGAGAGACAGTGACTCCTGTGAGGACTTTGAGAAACTGGTTTAAAGGTGCGATGCCTAGTGTAGAAAATACGGTGGGATTTTATTTGTTGCGAAAAAGTACTTTGCATCTCTTGCACGAGCGCTAGAAGCGAACGCTAATTTAGTGCAGTTGGATACGCACAACAAGACAGGAGAACCTGCTTGAATCCGCATAACTTAGACAACTTAATATTTTTGTTTAAGAACACGCAGATGTTTTCCTTGTGCTGGCCTTTGCACACTCCTATTCTTGTAGCATAATCTGCGGGTGCGGTCTTCTAGTTTAACTGAATGGTACATGAAGCGTATCTTTCACGTTTACTTGATGAAGAAGGGTTGAGCATCTTATCTGGAATAGCATCAAGTACGATCTGTAGCGACTTGATTATATAATTTTATTGTACACGACAATTACGTTTTGTGACTACGTTAGACTATGAATGATTGATAATTCACCTGCATTTTGTGGCTGTACACCATACGTAACGTTGTTTCCCATCTTGCTGCAAGAATTTATTAATCAGGAGCCTCTTTGAAAAACCGCGCAATTATTGCTTTCAATGCGAGGGTAGAAATGAGCATTAACAAAAATTTTGTGAGTTGGTTTCAAACCCTGTTTCACGTTAGTGTACACATCTTCTAACTGAATTTCTTCCTCTATTTTTCAGTTTCCCTCTTCTCTTATTGTAATTACTTGCCAAGCTGTTGAAATGTTGCCATGTATAGGCAACAGTACATTCACATTCTTTGATGTTACGTTCCAAAATTACGATATGATTATGAGGCATGCTGTAGTGGTGGCTGACTTACATTGCGACCACCTGAAGTTCTTTAACAAGCTTCTAAATCTAAGTGAAATGTGATCCAGCTTTTAGTCTCATTAAGGAAGATTAAAATAAATGCGGGGTCATTACTTTACACGAGCGAAGCCCACCATGTCAGCACAACACGTGATATAAGTGTCAGAGCGTGCAGTACGTTTCAGTACTCTCGATGATATTCCATTTTTGAGCCTCCTGCGTGAGCCGGATACCGGTCTGTGCCGAACAAGCTCGTTTGTATTAAAAGCTACCGGGCGCTATACTCCGAAGTATCGGCCAGTCACCTTGCTGGCGTGATCTTGCGAAAAAGTTCACTTGTTGGGCCGACACTGCTGGCTTCAAAACGGTTTGACTTGCCAAGGCTGTCTGCGTGACGTCTTCACTCTCCTTTTTTTGTTTCTTCCATGTTTCACCCCCATCAAAATGTGGCCGCCATGGTCGCAGAAATCGTAGTCGTGGCCTACGACCTAAAAAGGAACCAGCTCAACCACTTAGCTACGTTCACGGCCAAAGTAAGCATTTCTATACATGTAGACAGCGGCTTTTCCATCGGATCCCCCGCTACAAAACGCAAGGAATCTTTCGTGTTGATCATCCATAACTAATAACCTCCAGCAGGCCCCGGCTGGGCTCGGCCTTCATAAAACAGGCCTAGTTTAGGTCCGCACCGAAACATCAGGCTATACAGTGCTGTATTATATGCAGCGAATTTTTCATACCAATAGTGCCACATAACAAATAAATGTGCCGCATAGGCTAATCGAAGCTCACCTTCTTGATAGCAGAGATTTAACTATTAGGATACTTGCAATCATCTAGTGAACCATGCATAGAGCGCTAAATTCCGGCTTTGAAATAAAGAAAATCACCACCACATCTGCCAAGCGAGTGATGCAAGAGAAGATTGCTCGGATACGATCGGGTAATCCGGGAATCCTCCGTACGCAACCGTTATCATTATATATATATAGATTGACAACATCGTTAAATATCAATTACATATACAATGTTTATTGATACACAATTGAATGCCCAATATACAGTTTGATAAGCTACATACATTTTATATACACGACCCGGAGCCTTCATCGCTTCGGCCACCAAGGATACCACCGCAGTGTTTTGGCGGCTCACACGAGCAGCAGCTTAGTTGTGAGTCCGCCGAGTTGCTGCCTTGGCTTGTACTATGAGCGTCCAATTAAACACGAACTGCAGCAAGCCATCGTGATGGTATAGCACACCGCCCACTTATCACCATGGACAGGCATGCATATTTGTACAGAGCTACGAAACAGATTGCGTGTACCTGTCAATGGTGATAACTGCACTACGCTATCGCGAAGGCTTGCCACTGTTCGGCTTCCATTCGATGCTGATAATACATGCGGCCGAGCTATGACCAAGTGAGCTCACTGCACGAGTTCCCGGCAAAGAGAAAGGAAGCGGACGTGACTAGAGTGATGTGTGCCACCATGAGTGATAATGATCCATCTAGTGAACATTCTTAAAATAACGGAAAACCGATGCTTCGAAGGCGGCACGCATTCGCATGCGACCAGACCAAACACCACTGACACTACTGACAAAGAATTCAGAAGCTAAATGCCTTTTGCTTTTTTTGCGTCGTAACAGAAGAAATAAATAAACTCTTTCTTCTCCTTTTCACAATCTCTTCTTTCCCCCTCTACCCATTCTCCCTGTGACATTGTTGAGGTGACCTCCTCACAAGGAGATAGTTACCGCGACACACATTTTTTTTGCTTCTCTTTCTCTCAAATCCACTTCGAGTAGGCGAGGACACGGGCCATCGAAAAATGACAATTTGAAGGTGGCACGCCATCAACAGAGCTTTGTTGGAATCACCAGATAGACGACCTTGAGCAGGACCGCAGAAATGTTCAGGCAACACTGGTGCTCACGCCGTCCAAATAGGACAAGCCGCGAGCACAAGCAACAAGCTCCTAAGAAGTTCATTCTGACAAAAAAATGGAAATGGATCAAGAGCTTGTGCGCGTTGCGAACTGTTCCGCACAGCCTCGCAAAACCAGAATACAAATAAACGAAGCACATTATTCGTAGTCCTAAATGTTGAGTTGCAATTATGATGCAAATGATAAAATTGGGCTACTCATACACACGGGCGCATGAAAACATACATACATACATACATACATACATACATACATACATACATACATACATACATACATACATACATACATACATACATACATACATACATACATACATACATACATACATACATACTTACATACTGTAACGAGGGTAGTGGGCATGGAGCTCGAGGATAGAAAAAGAAGAAGACTTGCTGTGATCGCAGGCTTGCGTTCAGTTAGCCCTTGCGCTAAATAAAGCTCTCCTTCGCCGAGTTCGCCTGCTTGTTCAACAACCCGTTTCAAGTGGTGGAGGTGCTGGGTGCATCTGGTCCTCACCCTGGAACTTCGCAGCCGCACACTCCAACGACCTCCTACAATGACTGATCCGGGGCCATCTCATGCTGCTACTCCAGATCTTGCACCTGTGCCTGTCTTCTGCGCTGGCGCTCTCCGGCAGCGCGACCCCCCCATATTTGGTGGCACAGAGGACCAAGATGTGGACAACTGGATTGCCGAGTATGAACTGGTGAGCGCCGTCAATAAGTGAAACGCAGCCGATAAGTTCACAAATGTGAGTTTTTACCTGACCGACGTGGCAAAACTATGGTACAGAAATTATCAAAGTGATTTCAGTACCTGGTCGGAATTGGCGAAAACCCTCGCGGAAGTCTTTGGCCGTCCTGCTGTCCGCCGCCTTCGTGCTGAACAGCGCTTGCGGGGCAGAGTACAGAGAGCAGATGAAACTTTCACGAGCTACATCGAAGATGTGCTATTTCTCTGCAAGCTCGTCGATTCGACTCTGGGCGAGGCAGGCAAGATCAAGGACATCATGAAAGGAATCGACGATGGTGCATTCCAAATGCTGGCTGCGAAGAGTCCCCAGACAGTCGCCGAGGTGATTCAGCTCTGCAAAAGCTATGATGAGCTGCGTAGGCAGCGCGCTTCTACACGTTGCGCTGCTCAAGACACCGCGGACATCTCATCCCTCGACTATAGCCATGACACCGCCGACCACTCTTCGTTGATGCCAGTCATAAAGCAATTCATACGCGAGGAGGTCGCCCGGCAGCTATCTATAATCACAACAACTACCGAGCCGATGGCACCCTTGTCGCCTTCGCTTCGCCAGGTCATTCGATCGCAAGTTGCCGAAGCATTGCCGCCAGCTCAGGCTCCCCCAACTGTTACCGCACCACTAACGTATGCAGCCGCAGTTGCTCAACCACGTGCGCCAGCGTCTCCGGCCATCTACGAAGCTACTCGCCACGTTTATTCGTCGACCCCACCTTCCCGCTCGCTGACCGTCCCGTCTCCGGCTGTATATGAAACAGGTCAGAACGTTTATATGACGCCGCCGCCTGCACGACCATTTACGGTACCTTATTCAGCGAACAGTGCCCCTATCGTCAGCCAATGGCGCACCTCAGATAATAGGCCGATATGTTTTTCATGTGGCTTCCCAGGCCACGTAGCTCGTCACTGCCGTCGTCGCAGCTTCCATTCTCACGACATTGCTGGGGCCTCACATTACATGCCCACCATGCCCACTCAGCCGCGATATCCCGTTCCTGCCAATCCACCTCTAGACGTACGTCCCGGTCGCCGACCATCCGGCGCAAGCCGTTCACCTTCTCCTCGTCGTCGATCTATTTCTACGATGTTACGTCGCAACAGCCCACCGCGAGGGGAAAACTGACGGGCGCAGTTCCGGAGGCAAGAACTGCGTTGGC
Organism: Rhipicephalus microplus; assembly: GCF_043290135.1. NCBI lineage: Eukaryota > Metazoa > Arthropoda > Arachnida > Ixodida > Ixodidae > Rhipicephalus > Rhipicephalus microplus. The sequence continues at coordinate 457,151,587 of NC_134710.1, read as the reverse complement.
AGCGAAAATTTCAAGACCTAACTGCTGTCCCCCGAACGAAATCAAACTCTATATTGATGGCATTAAGGTGCACGGACTTGTTGACCCTGGAGCTGACGTATCTGTAATTAGCGAGAAACTGTGCCGAAACTTGAAGAAAGTGACCACACAACTTACCGACCTATCTTTGCAGACAGCTACGTCCCATCATATTCAGCCTTCAGCTTTGTGCACCGCACGAGTCGTCATTCAAGGTGCGATGTACGTCGTCACATTTGTAGTTTTATTCCGTTCTTCGCATAACGTTATCCTTGGGTGGGACTTTCTTTCGTCAAATTCTGCTTTGGTCGACTGTGCTCGTTCTGAACTCGCGTTGTCTGTGCCGTGCTATGACCCCGACGATGGTGCTTCGTGTAGAGTGTTTGCAGCTTCTGACGTTGACATTGCGCCTTTCTCAGCTGTTGTTGTCTGGGTGTCGTGTGCCTCCCCTTCGAAATCGCCTGTGTTGTTTATGCCATCGGTCCCATCTGCGTGCCGTCGAAATATCATGCTTCCGTTTGCCGTCGTCATTTTACGCAATGGTCACGCTGCCATTTATGTGTGCAATCCATCGCACAGCCCGTCATCGCTACTACGTGGAGAATGCCTGGGAAGCTACGAACTTTACGAGTGCATTCTTCCAGCTACCATACCCGATTCTGTGGTTTCGCTCCCAATTGGTGCTGTCACTCCTACCAGCGCGCCTAATGATGCTCTGGACGTATTCTCGGATGCCATCGACTCTGAGCTCGCACCAACTCAGCGCGAAGAGATTATAAATCTTCTTCTCCGCTTTCGTTCTTCATTCGATCGTGACCAGTCAGGCTTAAGCCGAACCTCTGCGGTCGTTCACCGTATTGACACCGGTCAACAAGCCCAGCTAAGGCAGCCTCAGTACCGTGTGTCATCTGCTGAACGCCGTGTCATCGACGAATAAGTGGACGACATGTTGAAACGTGGCATCATCGAGCCCTCCAAAAGTCCCTGGGCTTCACCGGTTGTTCTCGTCAGGAAAAAAGACGGATCTATCTGGTTCAGCGTTGACTACCGCCGACTCAACAAGATAACGCGCAAAGACGTATACCCTCTGCCGCACATCGATGATGCTTTGGACTGCCTACAAGGAACAGAGTTCTTTTCTTCGTTAGATTTACGCTTTGGCTACTGGCAGGTGCCCATGGCAGAGGGTGACCGCCCGAAGACAGCCTTTGTAACACCGGATGGACTATATCAATTCACCGTTATGCCCTTTGGCCTCTGCAATGCGCCTGCCACTTTCGAAAGGATGATGGATAGCGTCTTGCGAGGTCTGAAATGGAAAACGTGCCTCGGTTATTTGGATGACATTGTGGTATTTTCAAGCGACTTTGCGACCCACCTCAGCCGCCTCGAGCAAGTTCTTACGTGCCTTTCCACGGCGAGACTTCAACTTAACTTGAAGAAATGCCACTTCGGCGCTCGCAAGCTTGTAATTCTTGGCCATGTGGTTTCTAAGGACGGCATTCTCCCGGACCCTACGAAACTTAATGCAGTCGCGGCGTTCCCAAAGCCAACCACCATCAAAGAGCTTCGAAGCTTCATCGGCCTACGTTCTTACTTCCGGTGCTACGTCCGCAATTTCGCCTTCATTATCGCCCCCTTGACCAATCTTCTTGCCAGAAGTTCTGACTTGTCAGCGTGGTCGCAGGCGTGTGATGATGCATTTCAGGAACTCCGACGGCTCCTCACCACGCCTCCCATACTCCGAAATTTCGATCCGTCTGCTCCAACGGAGCTTGATACGGACGCTAGTGGTGTTGGGCTAGGGGCCATACTGGCCCAACGCAAGAAGGGCTTTGACGAGTACGTCGTTGCCTATGCCAGCCGCACCCTCAGTAAAGCCGAGAGGAATTACTGTGTAACTGAAAAGGAGTGCCTCGCCATTATTTGGGCAATCGGAAAATTTCGGCCTTATTTATATGGACGTCCGTTTGATATTGTAACAGACCACCATGCGCTTTGCTGGTTATCTTCACTAAAAGATCCTAATGGTCGGCTTGCTCGTTGGGAATTGCGGTTACAGGAGTTCGATATCCGTGTTATCTACCGTTCTGGCCGGAAGCATTCCGACGCCGATGCCCTGTCAAGTTCGCCATTGGCTTCAGAGCCTGTCGGCTCGCCTATCTCCACTAGTGCTGCCTTGGCCATCAGCATCTCGGACATGCCTTCCGAGCAACGCAAAGATGCTTGGATTTCATCTCTTTTGGTTTTTCTCTCAAACCGGACGCCCGCTCGAGTTTCCAGGACGCTTCGCCGTCAAGCAGGACACTTCGCTATTCGGGATAACCTGCTTTACCGCCGAAACTACAGCTCGATCGGCCGTAAGTGGTTGCTCGCCATCCCCCGACATCTGCGCTCTGACATCTGTGCCATGTTCCACGATGACCCACAATGTGGCCACGTTGGTGTGTTAAAAACATACACCCGCTTGCAGCTGCGGTACTACTGGCGCGGTATGTACCGTTGGGTTCGCCGTTACGTAAGGTCTTGCCTTACGTGCCAGCGACGCAAAATGCCCACTCAACATGCCACAGGTCCTTTGCAGCCGTTGCCATGTCCAGCACGAGCTTTCGATCGTGTCGGAATCGACCTTTACGGTCCGCTTCCCTATACATCGAGTAGCAACCGCTGGGTCATTGTCGCTATCGACCACCTAACGCGGTACGCTGAAACAGCTGCGTTACCTTCTGCTACCGCAAAAAACGTTGCATGTTTTATACTGCAGAACCTGGTTTTAAGGCATGGAGCTCCTCGGGAGTTACTAAGCGACCGTGGCCGCGTTTTTCTCTCCGATGCCATCAAAGCGTTGTTGAGCGAGTGTCGCATCATACACCGCACTACCACAGCCTATCACCCGCAAACTAATGGGATGACAGAGCGTTTTAATTGTACACTTGGGGATATGCTGGCCAAGTACGCTTCATCCGACCAGTCAAATTGGGATAGCATACTCCCTTTTGTGACGTATGCTTACAACACTGCAACGCAAAGCACCACTGGATTTTCGCTTTTCTTCCTTCTTTACGAACGCGAGCCATCATCAACAATGGATACCATTCTTCCTTATCGACCGGACCCTTCAGAGATGACTACCGTTTCTCGAGAAGCAGCACACGCTGAAGAATGTCGGAAGCTTGCTCGTGCGTTCACGTCACATGACCAGACGCGCCAAAAACATCGCCCCGACACGTCAACCACGCATATGAGCTTTGCTCCGAACTCACTGGTGTGGCTATGGATTCCTTCTACTACTCCAGGACTCTCCCACAAGCTTTCGTCCAGGTACCATGGCCCTTATCGAGTTGTGCGCCAAACATCCCCTGTCAACTACCTTGTCGAGCCGCTGGATGCATCTCCGGACAAGCGCCGTCGGGGAAAAGAAATCGTACACATCTCTCGGCTCAAGCCATACCATGACCCTTTGGTCTACACCTGTCCTTAGGTCGCCAGGATGGCTCCCTCATCGGCCGGGGGTGATTGTAACGAGGGTAGTGGGCATGGAGCTCGAGGATAGAAAAACAAGAAGACTTGCTGTGATCGCAGGCTTGCGTTCAGTTAGCCCTTGCGCTAAATAAAGCTCTCCTTTGCCGAGTTCGCCTGCTTGTTCAACAACCCGTTTCAATACATACATACATACATACATACATACATACATACATACATACATACATACATACATACATACATACATACATAAATACATACATACACAATTCGTAAGGGAGTGTCCATTTTCGGTTGTCGTAAAACAAATAGAAAAAAATGCACGCTTTTAAGAAACTGTGTTGTTACGTTTGGATTGCAGACCGATCTTGATGCAAATAAGTCTCCTACCCAAATGCTGGCTTGTGAACAGTTTTTAAGAAGCCTGTACAATTATATACGCACAAATCACAAACCTCTGCATGACTGCTTATATTCATGTTGCTGATCTACAACATGTGAACTAGACTTTTAAGCACAACATCTACTGATAGCTAATTGCGATATCTATGTTGCGCAGTTTGAAGCTCTCTGAACGTCTTAATTTGCAACAGTAACTTCAATGGCAATGTCTGCTTCGCCTAGACCGAACGCACACGTCAGCGTTTCTCATGAGTGTTCAAACGATAATTTCGCAACAGATGCGAGCGTGTAGGTGCGGTTACAAACTTCTGAAATTGTTTAAGGGAATGTAAGGTTCCAGATCACCTATTGCGAGAATTCATGTTTTTTTTCGCCAAATCAACAGCAGAGGCAGTCCAAGTGATTTTCTGATGCCGCCTTCTTCCATGTAACATACGAATTGAGGACAACACACGGAGTGCCTTATGCTACATGTGCTAGTGAACGAGTGCGAAGAGCGCCAACTATCGGGGATCAAGCGGAAAGAAAGCGCGCCGAAAAGCACATAAGCGCAATGCTGCAGGTTGTGGAAGTCACGTCTATAGCACGGTTGCTGTCTCTGGAACACGTGTTGCGCATCAGTGATGGGCGTGGCACAATCTACCAGTTCAAAAGGAGCCACTGACTCGTCATTCAGATGGCTCGTGACGGGCTGATGTGCGTGACTGCAGTGCGTGCCCCGCGAAAGCGTAGCTTAGTGGGCAGTATTGCGTCCCTTGTGTCTCATAGATAGATAGATAGATAGATAGATAGATAGATAGATAGATAGATAGATAAATAGATAGATAGATAGACAGATAGATAGAAAGACAGACAGACAGACAGACAGACAGACAGATAGATAGATAGATAGATAGATAGATAGATAGATAGATAGATAGATAGATAGATAGATAGATAGACAGACAGATAGATATGTGGGGTTTAACATCCCAAAACCACCACATGATTACGAGAGACGCCGTTGTGGAGGGCTCCGGCCGATGAGTTTCATGTAATTCAAGTTGCTACTTTAATGTTCCCTCACTAAAAAGCATTTAAGGCTTTCTTCTGCAACTTCTATTCTTCAGGCACACGGCCTGAACAGTTTATATGGCACCCAACGGGATTTTGACGTCCGCTGCCAGCAAGACGAAACTAGCGTTTCGAGGGCTTCAGGAGGCAATCAAGCGGCTGCACAAGTTCACGGAGGCCTGCTTTGAGGGAAAAGAAATTTTGGTCCCTACAGTGACCAAAAGACGATGGGCAGTGCTGTTCGCTCAGGAAACGGTCGCGCCGGCAAAGGACCACGGAGACTACGATAAGAAGGCGTTCGGTGAAGGTAGGAAAGAAGAGGCCAGCGATGTAGAGGATCTGAACGAGAGTGAAGTCAAAATCAAAGGGCACAGCAAAGAAGCCAGTCGTGAGGTGGAAGTTTCTGTGATTGCACATGCTGCAAACGCAAATTACGAGGCCGAGGAAATCTGTGTCGTGCACAATACAGGCTACCGCAACGTACACGTCAATACAAGGCAGCTGAGGTGAAAGCCGATTCAACTATTCGTACGCCGGAATGTGGCACGAGTGTGTTTACGCCAAGACGCAGGCCACATAAAATGCTTGCAACAGCAGCTGTGGCGGAGGCCACGGAAGAAGTACCTGAGGGTTGTACAGCAGAACCCAGGGAGGCTGCGGCGTGTAATACGAAGCCTACTTGCAATGCTGCAGTGACGACCGGGCGGGCCGCTATGAACAACAAACCTTTTGCAAAGCTTCAGCTGATGGATGTGGCCAACGCAACGCGAACAAGCTACCGTACAGCGCAGTTCTAAGATTATGATCCTGGCGGCTCCTTGCGGGAATCTTAAGATAAAGTAAAGTTTGCCTTGCCGGCAGCTACGGAGAGTGCAGCTGCTGTGAACAAGGCTGAGAGTAGCCTCACAAAATCAAGGCCGCCGGCACAGAGACTCGCCTCGCAGACTAGCGTGACATCATCGGTGATACCGGCGTCAGGAGCAAGATTCGCATCGACAGGGATCATGGCAAGACTGACGCCATAGAAGACGAGATAGATGCTCACGCTGAGCGAGCCCTTTTTTCACAGGGGTAAAATGTGGGAGTCACGGCGATTGTGCGGCAGCGGCCACTGCAACACGTGCTGCGCAACAGCGATGCGCATGCCACAATCGGGCAGTTGGTGACTGACTGGTGTGCGTGCCTGCGGTGTGCCCCGCCGAGGCGTAGCTTAGTGAGCAGTGTCGCCGCCCGTTTCTTTCATGTAATTGAAGTTGCGATTATAATGTTCGCCCACTAATGAATCTTCGAGCTTTTTTCTGTGGTTTCCGATCTTCGGGGCAGGCGGCCTGAACATTTCAAAGTGTAAGCTTGCATCGGGTGGCCCATCAAAGGGGACGAGGGTCCGTCACAGCGCTCCCCTCCCTGGTAGGACAACGTATGTAGTTGACATTGCGCCGCCCATATCATAGGCAACTAGGGGGATGACACCCCTTCGCTTCTCGTGGACACGGTTGGGGGGGGGGGGCACTACAATATGGCATAGAGGACGCAAATGGGAAAGCTAGACAAAAACAAGTTGCAGAAATGAGAACGCTTGTAGTTCTGCACGTAAAAATATTTTCACAAAATTACTCTGGCAGATGGTGTATGTGTTCTCGGCTTTTGATACAAAACTGTTCGAAGCCTTTTAGCTGTCCTCCTCAACTTTTTCGCAACTGTTACCTTGAAAAATTGTGAAGACCACATGTCGACAGTGGGGGTGCGTTTTAGACACGAAAGTTTCGGAATCAATCTTTCAATTATTGGCATGTTTTTTTAACATTTTCACTGTTTACTGACGTAAATTGTCTTACCTACCTTTGTGAAGGGGTGATTAGGGTGATGTTCACACTTCGTGAAGTGTTAGTGCTGTTTTCGGGACAGTAGTCGAGGCTGACCGGCATCCTCTGCTCCCGGTTACCGCCTTGTATGCTGTAGGTTAGGTGGAAAACCTGGTAGATGACCATAAGCAAAGTCGCAATGCCAGCTCCCTGCGTGCAAGTCGGTTTAAATTACTACCATAAAAATATCGTGTAAACATGTTAGCTCTCATGCCCAATCTCATCCGGCTTTTTGTGTGATAGATGAAGTATTGAGAGTTCAGCAAAGCGCCTGCTTAGCCTACCCTCTTCAACACATCGAAATACTTGTAAGTGAAACAGGCACAGATATCCTTATTATGATCACCGTCACCAGCAGAAGCGGCAACCCTGACTCACTTGCTGCGGAGTAAAAGCCTCTATTATGTTCCATAATCAGCTCGGTCATGTACTTCCTGCTACCATGTTGCACCCACAAATCTTAATCTCGTCGGCTTACTTACCCTTCTTTCTCCCCCTCTTGCTTCTTTGAGAATCCATCCAGTTAACATTATTTACCAGTGATCATCTTGTCTACGCATTACGTGCCCGACCCATGTCTATTTATTCTTCATTTCAACTAAGCTGCATCTTGCCAGTACTTACAGAGCAGAAACCTGGAGGCTTACCAAGAGGGATCAGCTTGAATTGTGGACGACGCAGGGAGTGATGGAATGGACAAGGATAGGTGTAACCTTAAAAGACAAGAAGATAGCAGAGTGGGCCCGAGAACAAACTGGGATTAAGGCTATCATTGTCGAAATCAAGAAAAAGGAATAGACAAGGGCCGGACACGTAGCATGTAGGCAGGATAACCGGTGGTCATTAAGGGTAACTGACTCGATTCCCAGAGAAGGCAAATGCACAAAGGGAGAGAGAAAATTAGGTGGGCCGATGAGATTGAAAGTTTGCTGGTATAACGTGGCAACGGAAAGCACAAGACCGGGTTCATTGGCAGATCATGGCACGGGCCTTTGCCCTGCAGTGGGCGTAGTCAGACTGATAATGATGATAGTTAACACACACTGTGCTCTCTTCGTGTCTCTTAAAGTCACACCTATAAGTTTCCTTCAACGACGTTCACAATGCTTTTATTTTTATTTGGAAGAACAGAAAAAGTGTTATGAACGTTCTCAAAGTTGCACTTAAAGAAACTTCAGATGAGGAGTCACTAGTCATGGAGTTTATTGAAGTAAACATAACAAGAATGCGGCTCCCTCACCCAAACGACCATTCAAAGTGTTATATGAAGAAGATAGGAATAAAAATTACTGATAGCAGCGATAAAAACGCACAACGCAGAAAACAAGCTTGCTCCTAGGATCTACTTTTTTCTGGGAGGCGATCACAGAAAGCGTGAAAAAACTTAATTACCACACGATGCTATCGAAATCATTCGGGTTTACATTGTACAGTCTGTTTCACATTTAGGGGAAATCTCGGAGCGCATGGCATCTAGGTGCGACCACCGCTGCAGTCACATGGCGGCAGCAGCTTATGCATCACCAGGGGCTTCAGGAGCGTAGTGTTGAACCTCATTGTCTACTGTAACAGTGGCGCGCGCGCTGTTCACGTTATCGGGTAGCCTGCTGATTTCATCGTTGCTCTAAGAACAAGGCTGATATTCCTTACTAAACGTAGTGTGATACCAACATAGCGGCCTTCCTTGGCGATGGGGGTTCTAGAAACAGTGCTTCACAGCATACGTTGTTTCATCTTTTCAAACGCCGTGGCAGCGAGTACTATCACGTATAATATTGCGATAGCAATTACACAGACACTCTCAGCTGCACTTTGCCGCCAGCGTCACTGTCACTAAACGTATATGTATACGTATTTATATATATATATGTATATGAAAACACGAGAAAAAAGTGCAAAAAAGCTTGGACGTGCGGAGTACTGCGTTTCAAAGTGCAAACGTTTCCACTCCCGAAACGCAAACGGCAAGATATTTTTATCTACCCCTTACCGCTGGTGACAGCGTTCTCGGAGGGGGGGGGGGAGGGCTATTGTGTTTTCAGCAATACGTCCAATATGGCGCAATGAGCGCGCGTCGCTACATCGTCATGACGTGGCGGCGCGGGCTCTCGTCTTTTACGACTCCTTTGCCCCGTGCAGAGAAGGGGTGGAGGCTCCCTCGCACACACTTATTTCGCAATGGGGAGAATGGTACGTCTTGGCTGGTCTTTAGCTTTTACCGGAATGATTCTGTTGTAGTTACCGGGCGCACAAAGGTCCCTGCAATCTTCGTTTGCAAAAAGTCTCCGCTTGCCAAAAGAGCGCGCTTTTCAGGCACAACAAAGCAATAACATAGATGCTTATATGCGTTCATCTGTACCTGTGAGCAGGTTTCGTGCGTTATTTGTGCGTAAGAAATGCGGAAAACGTTTCAATTTGCTGGCTATTGTGCATGTGACATTCCTATTTGTTGCTATTGCGTTCACTTTTTCTTTGGTGTGTCCACCATGTATAGAATGAACAGTACGCTGCGATGGGGAACACCATAATGGGATCGTAGTGTCCATGGTATTTATTTCGCGCGAGAAAAATGAAGCTATCAACAGTGACTGTCGGGCAGATATGCGGATTCAACTCAATAAAACAATCGGGAACGAGATCAGAATGGCTGTAGGTCAAGATAACGTGACTGTGCTCCTTCTCAATGACACTCTTTACATGAAGTGGCACTCACTCGCCGTCGCAGAAGTGCACGCGTGAAGCATCCAACACCACCTAATACTTCGTCATGTCTTCAGGGGCAGGAAAAACTTCGCTCATTATATTTTTTATTTTATTTATAACATACTGCAGACCAGAATTCAGTCCTTGCACGAAGGGCACTCATTGTACACCAAATAAAGAAATACAATACCAAAATATCAATACTGTTAGTACAAGATATGCGCAAATATTTACAATCATTTTAGTAAAGGCACTCAGACAGCATTCTATAAAAAATATGAAATGCAGTACTGTAGATACAAGAGAAGTAAGTTAAATGAAGTAAAAGATACGAAATGGAAACACAACATCTAACGCGTGTATTATGGTAAAAAAGGGTCATTCACTATATGCCCAGAATTTTATCCAACATACAAAATAAAAACACAAAATACAAAAAACATACGAAATCAAAACACAACCCTAACTCGAGTATTGTGGTAACTTAAAGGTCATTCATTTCATGCCTAGAGTTGCACTTCGACACTGTCCTGGGAAAAAATGAGTGTTTGTAAATATCTGTCCTAGCGAAATGAGGGGTTAAAGCATGTGTGTGATCGTGACGTGTACGCCTTGTGGACAGAGGTGTTACATATAATGCGGGGTCGACGAATAATTCACGTTTATTGAGTGATTGTAGGAAATTAAGGCGGAGAATCTGCCTACGTGTTTCGAGGAGGCGGATGTCATTTTCTGTCTTCAGCTGTGTGGGGAATCGGTGTGCTTGAACTTAGAGTAAATGAAGCGAACAGCTCTTCTCTGGACTTTCTCTATTATTTAAATGTTGTGTTTAGTGTAGGGATCCCATGCAATGCAAGCATACTCTAACTTCGGTCTAATGAAAGTAATGTAACTCGCTTGTTTATTATGGGCGGGTGAATTTCTAAGCTTGTGTTTCAGGAAACAAAGTTTACGGAAAGCTGAGGAACATATATTACTAATATGCAAATTCCACGAAAGGTTGTTCGAAAATGTTACTAACAGGTATATAAAGTTTTCAACTTCTTTTAGTGGTGAGGCGGCCAGCCTGTAGATGTATTTTAACGGGCTTTTTTTCCTTGTGATACGAAGACCGACAGTTTTTTTTTTGTTTAAAACATGCCTGATCTGTCGCACTATGCCTGCATGTTATGCAAACTAATCTCGAGGTCGGTTTGGTTATGCACTGTAGTTATTTTCTGATATAAAACACAATCGTCTGCAAATAATCTGATTTGTGTGCCGGGTGTAACAACGTTGACAATGTCATTTATATAGACCAAAAACAACAATGGCCCCAGGTCGCTACCTTGGGGTACTCCAGATGTCACTGGAAGACAGCTCGAGTTGTTGCCCTCAATAGTGACAAACTGCACGTGATCCGAAAGTTAAGCTGCTATCCAGGATACTATAATGCTAGGAAGATTGTAATCTCTGAGTTTTTGTATAAGTTTACAGTGAACTACTCTATCGAAGGCCTTGCTAAAGTCTAAAAAAAGAGCGTCCATTTGACCTATATTATCCAATGTTCTTGCAAAACAATTAATTACAGTTAACAGTTGTGTCGTAGTGGAGTAGTCTTTTGTAAAGCCATGCTGGCAGTTCATTAACACTGAATTTCTGTATAAAAATTTGGTCATGTAGTTGGCGATGATATGCTCCATTAGTTTACAGCAGGATGAAGTTAAATATATCGGTCGATATTTTTCTACAGATAAAGGATTGCCCTTTTTAAAAATTGGCACTACCCGAGCTGTCCTCCAGCCTTTGGGCACCTCAGTAGACAACAAAGCTCTGAACAGTATAAAAAGAAGTCTACCGAAACATTCTGCATAGCGCTTAAGAAATATATTTAGTATACCATCTGGGCCACATGGTTTCGTTGTCTTCAAGTTTAAAAGCATTGACAAAATACCATTGTGTGAAATAAAGTCCACTTCGTGTGGCTCAAAAACAGTAGAATGAAACACGTTACCTATACCTGTCTGGGAATAAGCGCTGTGGAAGTAAGTGTTAAAATGTTCGACAATTTTATTCACGTCTTTTGTAGTGGTTCCATCGAACATTATCCCACAGACAGGTCTCTTAGCTTTCGCCTAAATATCCCCAAAATTTTTCGGGTGCACTTTTCACGAAACCAGGTAGCTGCACGTTGAAGTAGTATTCCTTTGAACTTCGAACCGCTGATGACAATTTGCTTTTTGTGACACTGATAGGTTGGGGCGGGTCACCTTTCTTTTTACTTTTTTTAGTTTGCGCTTCAGTTGCAATATGTTACGCGTCATCCACGGCGTTTGTTTATTGACCGTCTTTGTTTTGTTAGACACAAACGTATTTATGCAGTGGCGACACAATTTGAGGAACATTTCTAAGAGCAAGAATACGTTGTTGTCAGTATCAGTGAAGTCACCACGGCACGTTTCCATGTATTCTATTAGGCTTGCAACATCGGCTTTAGCAAAGTTTTTGAAGCAATGTTTTTTGTACGCTTAGAGACAACAGGCGTAAGTATGGGCAAGGAAACATTTACAAGCTTGTGATCGGACTGACATTCATCAACTGAAACGACGCATTCCGAAAAGTCATGATTCAAAAATAGCAGGTCAAGAATATTGCTAGAGAAACCTTGTACACGGTAGGTTCATTAACTGCTTGAATTAAATCGTGTTCTAACATAAGGTCGAAGATAATGTTAGCATTTCTGTCCTTTAAGTCTGCCTGAAGACGTTCCCGGTTAATACCAGGCAGGTTAAAATCGCCTACGAGAAAACTTTTTCATGCCGTAAAAGAGACATTAATCCTTTATTTTTATCATGTAATCAGGTGTACCGTCTGGTGGTCAATAACATGCGAACAATACAAAGTAATGCCCCCAGCATGACAACTGAATGCATAGGCACTCGAAGTCAGGATATTCATCAATAATTGTTGCATCAATTGGTTCTTTATTAAGGACAGCCACACCTCCGCCCCTATGTGCTCTGTCCCTACGAAAAACGTTATAACACGGTGGGAATACAAGATCTTCTGTTACCTGGCCATGCAACCATGTCTCCGAAATAATACTGACATGAGCCCCGTGTATGAGCAGCTGAATTACTAATGAATCCGCCTTTTTGATAACACTGCGGGCGTTTAAGTTGGTGATACGCAAATGCTTTGTTTTTGGTGAATACGTGTGAGCAATACTATTTTCGTTATCTGTGAAAGGGGAACTTTTCGCGCTTCTTGGAACCTTTCTAGCTTCTCCAACTAAGACAACACTTGCGTGTGACTTCTTGTCATTGGGCGAATTGGCCTTTCGGCCTCGTTTTTTTTTAACCGGTACCTTATCATTTTTTTTCCTCCTAGACATACGTCACCCCGCCAATGTACAACTTGTCAAATGATAACGTAACCGTCTCATGCTTTTCACGGTTCGGCTTCGCACTTGCCCGCAGTTTTCTTCTGACTTCCCGAATGTTCCAAAAAATCTTCACCGATTGAAATATTCGAGTTTTTTTTAATTTATATCTCTTCTTTAGAATATTGTACTTGTCTCTGGAGTTCAAAAGCCTCACTAGAACCGGGCGGTTTTTGTTACTTGCCGGCTTGCCTAATCTATGTATTCGTTCCATAGGTAGATTTTCTAGTTACAGAAGACTCTGAAAAATATCTTTGTTAACGGTCATTTCCAAAGTTTCAGAATTTTCGCCTTTTGTTTCAGTTAGTCCACAAATGATTAAATTAGATCGGCGGCTGTAGTTTTCTAGTTCGCCTACTTTCTTTTCGAGTGACTGAACTACACTGCGAATGCTGCGCAGTTCTTCCTGGTAAGTGTTTATCTTGTCGTCCAGGTTAGAAAGCGTGCCTAGTTACTTTTCAATTTCAACCAGCCGCTTCTCTTTATTATCTTTATGTCACATGAGATTTCTTTCAGCTGCTTTGAAATCTGAGTAAGATCAGGGCCAGGGTTTGATGCAATGTCACCCCCCCCCCCCAGAAGCAGCAACCTTCTCAGTGAAAAACAAACAGCATGCAGCAAACAACTCGGCCGCGGGCACAGCAGCACCATAAAAAAGGGATCACTTGAGCGAAGACATTTGCCATAGTGTTTCCTCACCTGCACGGCAAGAAGAAAAAAGTGATCGACATCGTTGCGGTGCCACCGTGCCCTGGGACCAAGTCGTCGAACGGGTGGCTCTTTATAGGCTCCCTGAAAGGTGTCGCTCCGCGCAGCTCATGCGCGTAGTCCTCTGCATCCAATGACGTTGATTGACATGGAAGTCTGCTGAATGGTTGCGAGACCAGATTTCAGGTGTTGTGATTGCACATGTCGCAGGGGAACAGCGGTGTCCTATGCGTAAAAGCCTTCCGCGTGACGAGATTTGAGCAGCCCTCAGCACGCAGGACACCAAGTAACTGCATGGCAAGAAGAAAAGGGTTGTGAGTGATCCACATCGTTGCGGTGCCACCGTTCCCTGTGACCGAGTCTTCGAACGGATGTCTCTTTATAGGCTCCCTGAAAGGTGTCACTTCGCACAGCTCATGCGCGTAGTCCTCTGCATCTAACGACGTATAATGACATGGCAGTCTGCTGAACGGTTGCGAGACCAGATTTCCGGTGTTGTGATTGCAGATGTCGCAGGGGAACAGCTGTGTTACATGCGTAGAAGCGTTCAGCGTGACGACGTTTAAGCAGCCCTCAGCACGCAGGACACCAAGTAACTGCACGGCAAGAAGAAAAGGGTTGTGAGTGATCCACATCGTTGCGGTGCCACCATGCCCTGTCGTTGAAATGGAGTGAGGCGTACTGTGACGTCATCAGCCATATCGCCCCAGTTCTCGCAATAACGATGAAATTCATCGGCTGACTGACATTGCGGCCAGCTCGCACCGCCACAGCCTCCATTCTACCGTTCAGCACTGCACCCCTCTAGCGTCTGCGCACGTGCGAGCTGCTGACATCACGTGACTGTTGCACTTGCGGCATCATGACCACATTGCATTGCCACGCGCTAGGAGAATTCGCGTAATTGTGAATAAGACTCTACATAGAACATGTTAAGTAGAATCACACGTTATAGAGGCAAAATCAGAGATGGTTCTTCACGCTACAGAAAGAATAGACGAAATAACTGATTTTTCATAAAGCATAGTGCACACAACACGGGACAGAAAAAGATCAGAAGCGCGTCTCCAAATATCTCTTTCTGTCCTGTGTTTCGTGTGTTCTGTTTTATGAAGAGCGATGAATAACCAACATGCCCAAGCTTTCTTCTTTTTGAGATGACTGACTCCATTCAGAAATATTGGGAGCTAAAAAACACTGGAATCACGGAAACGAAGAACAGGGTGCATAGTTTACCATCATATTACAATACAGAAGATGATTGAGGGGGGACGGAGAGGGATACGAAATAAGACTATCATGGAAAGAAACAGTGAACGTGAGAGACAGCAAAGAAATAATGGTCATACGACGGGTGCAAGTTTCTCTATTACTCCAGAAGGAATTGGTGCTAAAAGAACCACACAACAGAGCTGTAAAAGAATACTTTACTTCAAAAGAGCTAGGAATGTCGGATGAATACGAGCACGTTACATACTGAGTGATATATCGAGCAGTCATTAAAGCAGACCAACTGACATTGAAAACGTGAGGATAGTGTTTGACGTTACATCGTCAACGGCAACAGGAATGTCGTTGAATGAAGACCTAGAAGCTCGAGAAATTTTGAATCGAGACATACTTACACTTACAACAAACTTTAGTGAACACTCAGTCGCATTGACGGCAGACAAGAAAAGGGATTCTTGAACATCGGTAATCTCAAAGAAGATCAAGACGCATTTTCGATTTTTTTCATAGAATGATAAACAGTGCGACCTAACTAAAGTGAAAAGTGTTGCAAGGGGAAGACCAGGGTGACATTTGGAACAACACCAAGCAGTTTTTTGATAGCGGCAGCAATGCAGCATCCCTTGAAATAAGAACAGCAAACACTTTGCAGAAATGGTAGATAATTTTCCACGTTCAATTTACGTTATTGATATCATGCTTTATGCAACGCACGAGCGAACCCCGCAGGGGCGTCCTTGCAAGTAGGCGTTTGGTGTTAGCGACACCACAGACTCAAGCTGGCGCGGGGGTTTCGAGCTCTCCCACACCTAGGCGTGCGTGGCATTGCCATGTCCGGAGAAAAGGGGATCCTGGGGGTTGAGCCGACACCGGGGGATTGGACCTTTAATGCCTCCCCCCCACCCCGAAGAGGATACACACCCCTTTGGCCCCGGCTTCACGTAGACGGGAACCCTGGTCTGACCCACTCAGTGGAAGTCGGCAGTTGCCTTTTCCTATCTCTCTCTCCCTCACTACATCTTAGTCTTTTCTCCTGTTTAAATCTATCCTGTCTTCTGTCGCCCATTTACTTTTACTTTCCTGGCGGCAGGGGTTAACCTTGTGTGTGTGTCCTCTCTTGGGTACATTATATACGGTTATAGTAGCTATGTACAGCTGGCGTTGGCATGCCTTACTATAAACACAAGAGCGATCGTGTCCCCATGTTGGGCTCGTTAGTGGGTGGCAGACATGGCTGCCGAAACAACTCCTATTGTATGGCTTCTACCTCCTTTCTCCTACTTAACGATTGTCCTCACTCAAAAAGGGGACGCACCGAATTGACTGAAAATATTTTTCTCATGAAGCCCCAAGAAACTTTTTCACGATTCCATGTGATTCACTGCGAAACAGTCAACAAGAATGCTAGAACAATCTCACCCTTTGTAGTATCTAAATGTCTTACCAAAACACTAGGCGGGGGTACAAGGCGACGAGAATGGCCAGCGGAGATCTTCTCCTTGAAGTCATCAACAAAGCACAATTTCAAAGACTTTCTAAACATTCTTCGATCAGAAATGCACCTGTTTCAGTAACCCTACACCGCTTTCTTAACAGCTCGCGAGGATTGGTGTCTGACCAAGAGTTGCTCGACTTGTCAGAGAGGGAACTGCTCGAGGGCTGGAGTGAACAGCACGCCATGACTGTACAGTAAATAAAAGTCGGGCTCGATAATAAGGGAATTGCCACAAAACACCTAGTCCTCACATTTGGTACCAGCACGCTACAAGAATATCTAGAAACGGGTTATTTGAAGTTGAATGTCCGACCATATATTCCATACTCCCGGCACTGCTTCAAGTGCCAGCGTTTCGGTCATGGCTCTCAGAGCTGCCGTGGCCGCCGAACCTGTGCTAAGTGCAGTTCGAATGACCACTCTGTACACAGCTGCAATAAAACTCCCCAGTGTGCAAACTGCGAGAGTGCACACCCAGCCTACTCTCGCACATGTCCAGCATGGAAAGAAGAAAAAAAATAGTAACTCTGAAAGTAACCCAAAACATTTCATTTAAGGAGGCATGAAAACGTCTCACTTTTGTGCAGGGTCCTTCATTTGCGGACGTGGCAGGCACTGGGGCAGTACCACAACGGTTCGCGGCACCCACTCGTACCAGACACAGTGAGCGGGCGATAGTGTCATCCGCGCTATCAGCGGAAGCAGTAGCCAGAACTGCTCCGCCGTCAAAGGGCATGCAGCCATTGGGACCTGTAGCCCCAGGGCCTTTTGTTGCAACAGAAAGCCTGAAAACACAGACAACTACACGCGAAACCTGCGAGCGGACATCCAGCTTCTCTACCTAGGCAATGAACGTAGCGGCTAGTCCAACGGCATCCCAGACGCCGAAGGGCAGGCGCAGCTCATTGAAGCGCGCCAGAAAAGTTAAAACTCCCGTTACAGGGCCTGACAAGGCTGCCTGACTTGAAGTAAAAGTCCTTCCAGTACACACAGCACTACTTTATGCACAACATGGAGACATAAATTCTACAATTGAACATCAGAGGACTGCTCAGAAACATCGATGATATCCCAGAACTTTTACAAGAACATTCACCGAAAGTACTATGTGTACACTAAACACATTTAAGATCCATAAACACGAAATTTCTACGTCAATTTGTTATATATAAAAAGGACAGAGATGATGTTGTAGCGTTATCTGGTGATGTAGCCTTTATTGTTATTCGAGGAGTAGCATGTACTCATGTACCGCTTGTAACATCCCTAGAGGCAGTGGCTGTTCAAGCAGTTCTATTGAAAAAGCTCGTCACTATCAGCTCTCTATACATACCACCGCGACACCACCTATAAAAAAATGAATTCGAGTCTTTAATAGAAGAGCTACCAGAACCTTATCTGTTTCTAGCAATATGCGAAACTTTTATAGAAGCACGCTAAACACAGTTCTCACCTTGCCGTAATAAACCTAGGGAAACGGACGTCGAACAGTGAAGAGATAAGGAAACATTTTTCTGAGAGTTAAGGTGCCGTTCCTACATTACCCATTGAAACCAACGTTCCAGCAATGACATGGAACACGGATGACAATACTCTGTGTTATCCTGTAAAATGTCAATGGCAGCAGGTGTTAGTAAAAAGCTGACCGAACGGATATATATTCAAACTATCAGATATATATATATAGTACAGCAATTTGACCTCTATGTGGTGCCATTGGGCGACATTTATTCGCCTTAAAAACAATAAACGTTAACGCCGTAACTTGAACATTTACATGGGCTGATTCATTGCACTGAAGTTCACCAATGTTTTAATATGTTTGGATCCATCTAATCTTCAACATCCCTCCAGTCAGAGAATACGAACTAGCAGCTGGTAATCAATCATTTCGGCTGAACCAGCGTTCGCAGTGCTGGTTCACGAGTCCGAAAACACAATCATAGCAGCGGCTCTCATGCAGGAAAGCCGGTGAAGCAGTCAGGCGCCCTAATGCTGCCATGTGTTCCGTGTCAGCTTGCTGACGGCGTCGCTATGCTTACGAGGAGTACTGCTAAACGACCACTTGCGATCGCAACATTCGACTCGCGTGAAATAGTGGTCGTCATTCTATTATAGTCACAAATGAACAATACGTAGGTATTCAATGTTCGTGGTGTCTTAGGGAGTGATGTCGACACCGGTATACTTACAGCGACAAAACCGTTCGCAGGCACGGTTCTTTCATCGCGCTGGTATGTCACTCGCTTTGCACCGCCAGTCGCACGATTAATCATATCCGTGATCGCCTTCACGCTTGGTGTTTGACAACAATTATGGCATGAAAAAATTGGCATCATTTTATTTGTGCTTTAATACAGAAGGTATCATTTTCTTGAATGAAAATTTTGTGCGACGTTTCTTTTGCGTGTACCGGCCATGCACTCAGACCGGGAGCCATCTTGATACCGATGACATGCGAAGCCTATACTTTTTATATATACCGCTTCGAAGTTCTGGCCAGTGACTGTGCGGGTACATGACCGCTGACGATCAACTTACTTTTATTAGTGTTGTCAGTGTTTTCCGTAGTTTCATCTAATTCAGCACATTGAAATAAGTTATGCGCATCGCCCATGTTCGCAGAGACTTTTACTTGGTTTCAGCCCGCCCATGCGGGCATGGTGGGAACATGAGGGCGCTTGCTGTGTGCACTGACTACGTGTTGCACTTGCCTCTCATAACATCTATTTGTTTCATACTGCTTCGCTTTCACATTGGCGTACAGCCAATATAACTTGTTTTTGTGATCACCGACCACGCCGAGCATTGCATTGCAGCATCGACAGAAGGCGATCGCAGCGCAGCTACCCTTCCCGTTGGTCCCTTCATTGCCAAGCGTTTGCGTACGACACGCACTGTGATGCATTTAGTCCCTGTTGGACGAACCGTTCCTCTGTTGGTTTAACAACTGCAGTTAGTACAACTTTGCCGAATTTCGGCTTAGTGTGCACAACCGACCACTTCCGCACGGTTAGCGTGTATTCACACGACGGACATATCCACGCAAATATCTTCCGCGGGCGATCGTTTCGCTGCCCGTTTGGCTGTGAAGAACACCCAGATGATGGGCGAAGGGAGCAGACGGACGCGCTGGAGAAAAAGCATGGCGGCACTGTCTGAAGCGAGAGCTGCCCGCTTCTAATTTTTAGGCTCTTCGTCGCGCATTGGGTGGGCTGTAATTCTCAAACTGATTGGTGTGTCGGCTTTAGGTTTGCGTCCTTAAGCTTCGATGGCAACGTATACACGACAATTTGTAACTGTTTTCGAGCGCCATACTCGTTTTCTGAGAACTGTAGGCTTAGCGACTGCCGCTATTGGCAGAACATGAGCTCAGTGATCTGCAATAGCACAAGTACTACGGAATCTCCGAGTTTATCCTAATGTGTGAATGCTTGCTTATTCCCATTTCTACAGATGGCGCGAAGAGTCTAAAAGTCGAAAACCTATTCATCGATGGCAAAAGTATTGAAGGTTTATGTTTTCGTCTACGGCTAAATTTCCAAAACCAAACGAAAAAAAAGAAAAATCTGTGCTTGTTGCCAGATTTGTAATGGCGTCCTCAGCTAAATCCATTGTGTTATTCCGCTCGAATATAATTTCGAAAAAAGAGCTTGGCATTTTTTGTCTGTGATACCCATGGACCTGGCACGGATGGCAGAAATTCATGACGGGGGGTCACGTGAAATGCCGTCCGCCGCAGAAAAGACGGATTCAGTCTGTCGTGTGGAGACACGCTTACGAGGAACATGCCAAGCTCACTCGTTTGGCCACATCAGATCTGATTCACAGAAAGCGAAAATTGTAGCAGACATGAATGAAGAATGAGACCACAACACCCCACAGGTGTGGAGACTTCGCGACGAAGTTAATAAAGTTTGGCGGCAACATTATGACTATGAGCTCATGAAAGAAATAAGGAGTGCATTAGTGTAACCCACAATGAGAAATATTGAGCGCTTGCAAGTTAAATAAGTACTTTTATAAAACAACAATTATGCCCAGTTTGTTTATATTCTTTAGGGTAAAATTCTATTGAGATATCCTGGTATGCCACTTCCGGTGGTGGTGTAGCATATTATTTGGAGGGGTTTGGTGCTGAACGGCTGCTGCACAATTTTTTGCCGTTTAAATACATAAAGTTCAATACGAAGAATTGTCGAGATTCACACACCAGTTGTAATTTCTAGTATTTTTGCGTTGTGACCGTGATACCTAGTGAATAGTCAGCAGTAAAAGACGGGTGAACAATTTATGTGTCAAAGCCTAATACATGCTCGCTATGTGGCACCATGCTATCAAGAAGACTGTGTTGATACGTGTTACTGTGGTAGCTACATTAACAAAATTATGTGTTATGCTCTTGCAATACAAAAATCTGAAATCCTAGCAGCAATGATGTTAAAAATGCGAAAAATGCGAACACTTTTGTTTTGGTTTTTTTTTGAAGGTCAACTACACTCCTGCACGTTTCGCCAATGGTGAGAAATGATTGATGGCCTACATATTTCTGGTGAATGGGCAGTTCACCCGGCACGATGCTTTTTCAGAGATTTTCGAAGCATTTTCAAGCACCAGCGTGCCTCTGCAGTGCTTAGGTCGAGTGATTTTTCGATAGTACGCTACATCGCCACGTCAACTAATCATTGTATAGCATATTGAACGGTATGGGCTACTGTGCACGATAACCAGGTCACGTCAAAATGGATATGATCTCTAAAGCTATTTTTGGCACAGGTCTACACGTTAAAGGTAAAATTTTGACAATAGAACCCGGAGTCAACACGCTGTAAATGAAAGTATGTGCAATATTTAGCCTTAAAACGTCCAGTTTTAACCCGCAAGTACTGCACACAACTAACGCCATGCCGACATTAACAAAGTTCGCAACAGATGCTAATTTATAAAAAAAGACATTATCTGCTATTTATGTGTTTCCTTAGACAGACTGAACTGTGGAAGGGCCACCGCACCTTGCAGCTGGCAAAAGGGACGGTGATGGCAAGTAGAAAGAGGCCCACAAAAGGACCTGTGATCGCCGCATTGACAGCGATGAATATCTGCAAGGAGAACAAGAGAGAAAAAAAAACATTACTTACCTAAGGCGTTGCTTCTCAGGGTGGAGTTCTATTTTCATGCTTACTGCTGGTTCACTATATGCCCTCTTGTTTAATTTAGTCAATATGGTGCTGTTTACCCTTTTTCTCATGTTCATTTAAACTCTGGGCATTTCTTTAGCAATATGGCCTTCAGAATGCCTATCTAGTACCCAAGAGGCCTGACATATGCAACAATGACTGTTGCAGTGTAATCTTTGGAAACACAATTTGCATTAGGAAAATTCACCACGGACCAATGAAGTAAGGTTCCTACAGTGAATGTGATTCAAACGTTTTTTATTGTGCCATTGCACTGTAGTTGGTACCTAATGGCATGGTGGTGGTCAGCATGGAAGCTGCACTTCATTCATAAACATTACAACGTAATTGCTTACGTCTAAACTACAGTTTGTAATAACCATGGTTCAAACATCAATACTCAACAAAAGTCTCCATCGAATCATTGCTTCCATAAATTGCCTGTTCTCTCTATTTTTATGTTCTTAAGGACAGAAAGTATGCAAGGGCTCTGGAGTGGATGAAATGGCTGTGATATTTTTAAGGGCATGCACTGCATTTTTATTATAACAAAGACCCAGTTTTCTTACCAAAGCGAATCTGACAATTCCCATCAGTACACATAATAGGCGTCTGACTTCGACGTAGACACTATTCGTACCAAAAATTGAAGCTTATTTCACACTTCTGCATTCTCTGTAAATATTATAGCTGACAAGCAAGCGCTACCTCTTGGTGAATGCAGAATTAGAACATGCTTCACCTGTTTCCATATTCTTCATTCAGTAATATTTCTTCATCTCCTCCTGTCTTTCTTTCTCTCCCTTTACCTTCTTCCTAAGCCTCACAGAAATCTTCCCCACCCTCGCTTCCTTGGTGTCTTATTGTTATGCATACTCTTTGGTTATGCAATATTTTCTTCCTCTTATCGCTACTGATTTGGGCACACGTTAAAGAACGTGTGCTCCGATTTGGGCCCACGTTAACGAACCCAAGGTGGTTGACATTTCTGGAGCCCTACATTATGCCGCCTCTCATAATCATATGGTTGTTTTGGGACTCTAAACCCCACATATCAATCAAATCAAGAATGAACGAGAAGGCAAAATCGGTGCTGCTTTCATCTATCTTTATTTGAGGCTCCACTCACTGGTATAGGCGGAAGATATTAACACTGTGCAAAATTACAACTGCCCACACTGACATACTGTTTCGTTTCATTTTTTGATGTCTCATGCTGAAGACAAGCGATCTTCCAATATATATAAACCACGCACCTTCATTAGCCACAAACAGAGCGCTACTGGAAACGACTGACATGCAGATCATGGCAAAAACGCAAAATTTCTTTCAAAAATCGCATATAAACTCCTAAACATATCAAATGGGCTAATGCGCAGGCACAGTTTTCTGGCTCTTACAGGATACAAATTGAAAGCTTAGCTTACGGTCACAGCCGAGCCGGCGTAAGGGATAGCCACGCTGAGAACCGTCATGGCGACGCCAACTGCAAATGCTGGTTATAAAGTTAGCGTCACTTTTTGACGTCTTGTGAGATTGCGCGACAAATTTGAGTACTGCATAAATACATAAAACTTTACCTGTTCCAGTGAGAGTTACGCCCACATGTTTGTTAGTCACCTGAATGAGCGGAGTGATAATGTCAAAGTACCATAGTGCTGCTTGAGAGTTCACCATTGAGGACACTGTGCTGTCAACAGAAAGGAACAAAGCGAATTTCGAAAAAGACTGTCGATGAAAACGTTGCACTTTTGAAAAATGTCACTTACGATCACGCAGCCTTAAGAAAGCCATTTAGAATTTTTCAACTACAGCAAAGTTTACATCTACGACGACAAAAACAGTAACCCTAAAAGACAGTTTTATCTATCGCATGTTCCAAAGTCCCAAAATCAATAAAATTGTTGTCTTCTAGCAGGTCACGACATAAAAGCTATTGCATCAAGAAACTTGTCCATGATGCGATTCTGTTTAACTCTCAGTGAGGAGTGTTCAAATCGTATATATGAAGAGTTCTCTGCTTTATTTAAAGAAACCTATAGTGCGTATATCTAACGAACGAAAGTAGTTATAGTAGTTGAAGCAAACCTCATTATTTTAAATAATGACAGCCAGATATTAACCTCACAAAAGCTCGGTAACATCTTTGTAATCACCATTATCATTACCAGGCCACTCACATTCACTTCAGAGTAAACGCCTGTCTGATATTCATTCAAACGCAGCCGGAGGCACTGTTCGCTGCTGTTGCTGTTAACCAGTTTACTGGGAACCGAAGTGGGAGTTGAACGAGTGGAGAGACGCGGGCGACAGCTGACATTGTTGACGATACTGTGCGTCTGGCGGACGTTTCATCCAAGCGGTTCTTCAGTGCTTGTCTCGAGCAACCCACATCTATTTATTCTGCATTACTTTGTCTGAGATTTCATTACCAAGCATTTCTTTCTAGACAAACTATGTTCTCTTTGGTACTTTAAGGTTACAGCGATTATACCGTGTCTCACTGCTTCGTCCTCGATTTCAGCTGAACGCTTTTCCTGAGTCTTTATTTTTCTGTCCCGTACATGAACACCGGTAAATTGGAGCTGTTATTTGAGTCGATAGAGGTACATTTAATAGTCTGAGAATTCCTGCCAAACACAATCTACACTATTTCTAATTTTCCAACCATTCAATTGCTTCAGTCTAGTGGTTTATATTTTGAATTCCAGCTGTTTCGGGCACATTTCAGGTAGAGGCGGAAATGCCTGAAGCTCGTATGCTTAGACTTATGTGCAGGTAAAAGACGCAAGGTAGTCGAAATTTCCGGAGCTCTTATCAATTAATGGGTTTGGGACGTTAAACAACGACAAAGACACCTATATTAATTTCTGATAATCTGTGTGTGGTTAATACCTCCTTAGGTAGACGTACTCCTTTGAAACTTCCGGGGCCTTGCTACCTATCGCTAAACTGCAACTGCAATATGAGTTAATTACACCGCTTTCCATTGGGTGAGCAGGAGCAATGGGAACGAACAGTCAGAGCAGCGCACGGGGACAGCGGGGACGTATGCTTTCGACTCCCAAATAAAACAGCTACTCTGCGGTGGCATACTGCACAAAAACCGGCGCAGCCATCATGACTTGGCTGCACGCTGCAACACGCGTCCGATAAACGACAGCGCCTTCGGCAGCGCCACCGGAGGCTTACGTCACCACTGATGGCTATATCATGCAAGCTTCCAGACTCGGTTGTGTGATCGTTTTTCTAACTGTTCGAGCACAGTATCGATATTCTTGCCCTGGTGCTGCTACCACTTAATAAACTATCATTACGTTTTATGTTAGGATCCATCTTTAACCGACTCCGCATTTCACATCTGGTGACTTGGAAATGGAACCAACCACCCCATCTTGGCAGACTCGGAAGCCCTCTCGACTCTGCGCCAGCAGGTACAACAACTTACACAGCAACTGCAGGCCCAGCAACAGGTGCTTAAGCAGCAGCGCATGCTCATCGAATCGCATTCACCGGAGAATGTCACTGCTCTGGGCTCGGGCCATACCCCCAAAAGCTACGTTCCAGCGGTCGCTGTTAACTCTAGGCTGGTGCACACCGGCGACTAGAAGCGGTCGCGTGACCATTGCGACTGGTGACGAAAAAGCGACTGATGTTCACACCGGCAGAGGCTGCATGTGAGAGACCGGACGTCGCAAAACCGGAGAGTCACGTCCGGATCTCGTTATCAGCGAGAACTCTGGAGAACGGCGCTGATCAGCTGATCGCCGCCAGCTGAGTGAGCGGAGCAAACCAAGTGGGCCCATTTATTGTTTTCGTCCGCTTTCGCACAGTGTTCCTAACAGCGTCAAGTTCGATTCAAGCGAAGGACAAGACATTGTCATGGTGCTCGTGCGCTGTGCCATGGTGTCAGCGCTGGCATCACAGATGCCTTCAAAGAAAAAAAAAAGCCGGTAATGGGTGTGACCGTTCTTTTGATCAAGGGAGTTGACCGGCCATGCAAGCCGCCCGCCTCCCAAGCTGCGCTGAGACGACAATGAGTATTTCCGCGAGTCGTGCGTATACAGAAACTGTCATTGAATTTAACTTTACTCGCCACAGCTTACAATGCAGCACAAACGTGTCTCGAACGCGGTGTCTAAAGTTGTTGCCAAGGCGTGAAGTACAAACGCGTTCCAAACGCGCTGCATTGAAGGCGGTGACAAGTCAAGTTCAAGACAAACAAACGTTTCTGAACACGGGGAAAATATAGTGCACAATTTATTTTCTCTTTACTTTTACAGTGTTTAGCTTCTTGCGAATGGTATGATATAAGGAACTTTGTTGAAGTCCTGAGGATCAGTCTAGGACTGAAGCTGGCTGCTCCCACGTCGGGACAGAGAGGTGAAGCGCCTCTGCCTCCACACGCGCCCTCTGGACAGCCCTGAGTTGGTCCACCAGAGCGTCACTGTGCAGCATTCGCTGCCACCACTGTTTACCGTGAGAAGCCGCACCAGTCATTACCGAGCAGCGCTAGAGCATGTGTTCAATATTGAGCTAGCCCCCACACCTATACAATGAATTAAAATTCCGCAGTCCGGGTGGATTTTATTCAAGACAACCAGGGTGGGGTACGTCCGCACCTGCAGAAGTCCTAATGTAACTACCTGTGGCCTGTTAAGTCTAGAATATGGCAAGAAAAATTGCCTACACTTTAAGGAATAATGTTTTGTTATATCGTTGCACGTCAACAGCTGGTTCCTCAACTCCGTAACAGGAGATTTAGCTGCCTCAGGGATTGCACGACACACTAATCCTCGTGCTTCTCCGTGTGCCGCCTCGTTGAGGTTACGTGGGGCTCCCTCCACTGACGCCATGCACGCCGGAAACCAAGTAATGGTATTCGGAGTGACGTCCTTACCCTGCAGCAGTATGTAAGCCAATTTGCCATTACCTCCCCTCACTCCCCTCGAGAAGGCTTTAATTGCAGAGTGCGAGTCACTAAATACTAAAGCTTTTTCCGAATCAATGAGTGCTAGGGCAATAGCCACCTGCTCGGCGAACCCAAGATTTTTCGTGTAAACGGAAGCGGCATTTCAAACACTCCCTTACCCATCACCCACCACCACCGAGTAAGTGTCTATTCCGTTAATTCATGCTGCGTCAATGAAAGCAGACTCTTCCTCCTAATCTTTTGCCTCGCGAAACAAATTCATAGCTCTCGCCATTCGCCTCCCTACATTATTCACAGGTTGCGCATTTCGCGGAAAGAGGTAGACCATGATATCAGCCGTGATGTTCACGGTTAACTTGTGTAGGCGCGCACCATCACCACTCACCACCAATTCTCCGATTGACTGTAAGATATACCTACCAGCTGGCGTACCCAGCAGCCGCTCTCTCTGTGCTATACGCTGAGCCTCGGCAATTTCATTAAGAGTAATATGCAAACCCAGCCGCAACAACATACCATTTGGCGTACTCACAGGCAAACCGAGCGTCGCCCTAACGGCTTTTCTATTTAAAGCTTCCAATTTGTCTTTCTCCCCTTCTTTCCAATTAGGCATAGCAGCTACATACGAAAGATGGCAAAAAGAAATGCGTGAACCAAGCGCATCGCAGTTTCTTCTCCTAATCCTCTTTGCCTGTTACAGATCCTTCAGTTAAATTTTGTGGCCTCCTGTGTCTTCTTGGCAATATGCTGAATAGTTAAAATATTCGATTCATTTGCTTCAATTACAAAACCAAGGACGCTAGTAGCACCTACTTTTGGTACCAATGATCCATTGCTAGTACAAACTGTGAAGCAAGTGTCAACTTCCGGTACCTAATTCTTCAGCCTACAACCTAGCTTCTTGGAATTGAAGAATAACAACTCCGACTTTTCAGAGGAGCACTTGAGTCCCATAAGAGCCAAGCAGTTTTCCGTAAGTGTTACCACCTACTGCAGCCTATCCTCAAGCTCTCCATCACTACCGCCGACACTCCATACTGTGACGTCGTCCGCGTAGAGACTATAGCCAATACCCTCGACATTTTCCAAAACGTTAGCTATCTTTGACATCGCCCGATTGAACAACATTGACCAGAGTACAGATACTTGTGGTGTACCACGACAAGCCAAATTGAAGACAGAATACTTGATCTCTCCCAACCTGAGACATGCCCTTCTATCTCAAGAAAAGCCTCGACAAAGAGAAAAAGCCGTTACCCCAGATGCAAGTCTTACAGCACCTGTAGAATGAAGGAGTGTCGGAGATTGTCAAAAGATTTTTCCACATCAAGTCAAAATAGTACCTTAGTATCTCTTGTCCACCAATCAAGTAGGTGATGCATAATCCTAAGCATGGCATCTTGAGTCAAGAGGCCGGGACGAAAACCTATTATCGAGTGCGAAAAGACCCCATTGTCCTCAATATAACGAGTTAGCCTATTTAAAATGACATGCTCAGCGACTTTTCCCAAACACGATGTTAGCGAAACTGGTCTGAGATTTTCCAGCCCTAGGCTCTTGCCCACATTCGGTATGAGAACAGTAGTCGCTAGTTTCCACTCTTCTGGAAAAAATCTTTCTTTCCATCGGCTATTTATCTCCCACGTAAGGAACTCAATAGACTCCTCGCCTAACCTCCTAAACATTTTATAAGAAATGCCATCTGGTCCTGATGCCGATCGACGATTGGCATCCTGCAATGCCATCCGTATATCATTTTCAGTAAAGTACTTATTCATAAATATATTCTCATCCCCACTATATTCTAAACGGACGTCAGATGTATTCTGGCAGCTTTGCAGTGGAAGGTATCTCTCAGCCAAATTCTTCAGCACCTCTTCCTCTGATGAGTTTCGGCACGCCTCAAGGACCAGCTTATTTATCTTGAATTGCTATCTTGATTTGCTCTTCCAGCATGGGTGGCATTCGCGACGCTTTCAGAATGCGTTCCTTAATTGCGAAACCTCTACGCTGTTCATCTGTGCCCCATCGTTCAGCCAGTTCGTCTTGTGAACCGTCATCACCTGGTGCAGGCTTCGTCGGATGTCTTGAATTTCATTTTGACACCGTCCGCCATCCTAGATCTTCAGTATGTTCCTCTGCCGACTGCGCTTTCCCTTCTAATTGCAAAGCTGCCATGCCAAACGCGCGCGTCCCGCCACGTAGGGATGCCACGCGCTGTGCCAAGCGCTGGGCCAACGCGGCGGCAGTACAAAAGTTGAGATAATGTCCAGAAAATACTGGGGCACCTCAAAGTTCAATGTCTGCCGAATTTAGTCTTCTTCACGGAACGAATGATCTCAAATATGCACCACACAATCAGAAAATTGCTGCGGAAACATTCGCAAAAGACGGACCCGAAGTTGACACGTCCGCTCACCTCCCTTCTTGCGAATGCCGCCACGTAAATTCAACACTTTGCTCGAGCTGCTGCGCCCCGCCATCTCCAAGCCAAGTATTAAGTGCTGGCCATGGTGCCACAGACCCAGAGGAACACACTCATTTGTATCTGGCGGCAGGAAGCCAGCGCAATAAAAAAAACAAAGAAACAAAAATTGAGCATCGCTGATGGATTCAGGCAGCTTGCTGACCGCAGTCGCGCGACTGAGAAATCGGTCAGGAAGCGACTAGCTAAAGCAGTCACTTTGCGACCGTTTCCGACCAGTCGCAAATGGTCGCGCAACCGCTGCTACTCGCCGGTGTGCACCAGCCTTCATGCGTTACTACTACTATGACAGCTGCCGACCAAAACACGTGCCATGTCACTGTCAAGGTGCCATCATTTTGAGCGGTATTACCCGAAGATGGTTCGTCCCGGTCAAGGCCGAATTTGCCTTAGAGTGCATGAACAAGTCCAAACTCGCTACAATGATGTCGTCACCCACTTGCACGCGTATTGATTGATTTGTGGGGTTTAACGTCCCAAAACCACCATTTGATTATGAGAGACGCCGTAGTGGAGGGCTCCGGAAATTTTTACCACCTCGGGTTCTTTAACGTGCACCCGAATCTGAGTACACAGGCCAACAACATTTCCGCCTCCACCAGAAATGCAGCCGCCGCAGCCGGGAATCGTAGCCGCGACTTGCGGGTCAGCAGCCGAGTACCTTAGCCACTAGACCACCGCGGCGGAGCACCCACTTGCACGCTCGCGACGCCTACGAGGTCCAGGATATCTTTGCAACCCACCGATGGCTAGCCTTTTCAAATACCTCAAGATGGAACTGATACACCGCTTTTTGCTCTTCGCTGATCAGAATATGCGACAACTTCAGTCAGCCGAACTTGCCGAGCACAAGATATCGCGGCTCCTTTGCCACATGCGCACATTCTCAGGCAGCATGGAAGTCCAGTACTCGTTCTTGCGAGCACTGTGCCTTCAATGGCTTCCTTCGCACGTCCAGACAATTTTGCTGGTACAGCGTACACTAGCTCTCGACCAAGTTGCCGAGATCGCTGATCGCGTCATAGAGGTATCTCTGGCAGAGTCGTCGTCCACCGTCCAGGCTCTCACCGCATCGTCGAACACCACGAAGCTTGTACGCCACATAAGAAAACTTGAAAGAAAGATTGGCTCTACGTAACAACAGCCAGATCAACACCTTTTGACGCGCCCTTTCAGTACTACAAGCAAACTCGTAACCGTCCAACAGCCTCTTAGCAGCGTCCCCGTGAGAGCAGTTGTTACTACACTCGACACTTTTAGGATAAAGCTCAGCAATGTCAACCACACTGCTCCGCTGGTCACTAAGAAAACTCCAACGACAGCTCGTAGAGGCGGCTGCAAGTTGTCAGCGCAGAGGCCTTTGCATTTTCGTCACCGACCAAATCACGAAGCAGTGGTACCTTGTCGACAATGGTTCCGACATCTGCTGCTACCCAAGAGCCCATCTTCAAAGTCTTCACCCACTGACATATTTCGAGCTCAGCACGGTGAACTAAGCCACGATCGAGACGTACGGCTCGCTGCACCTGCACATGCAGCTCAAGAACCTAAGACCCAACCTTCACTGTAATTTGGTCAACGCCGACGTCACCGAAGCAATCATCATCTTAGACTTTCTAGCTCATTTTAATCTCCTCCAGGACTGCCGATACAATCGCCTTATTGACAGGACCACGGGGCATTCAACACCATGTCATTGAACGACTGCCCGACAACCAAGCATCCAGGTACTCAGTGGTGACAATAACTCACCATACTATGTTATCCTCGCCGAATTTCCCGGGCTGACGCGCCCCAGCGGACTCGCACGAAAAGTGCAGCTCACCATTGTGCACTGCATTCTGACCGCTGCACGCCCCCCGGTTTCCTGCCAGACCCACCGCTTTGCCCCACACCGCATGCGTACAGCCAAAACAGAGGTTAAGGCCATGCTCCACGAAAGAATCGCCTGCTGCTATGACAGCCCATGGGCCTCGCCACTCCCCCTGGTCCCGAAGAAGACTGAAGGCTGGCGGCCCTGTCGGAACTATCACACCCTCAGCGCGCAAACCCTCAATGCGCACACTATCTCGGAACGATACCCCGTTCACTACATACAGTATTTCACCCTTCACATTTATGACCGTCTTATGCTTTCCGTTCTTGACTTGGTGACGGCCTACGCACAGATACCCATGAATCTGCACAACGTCCTGAAGACAACAATAATCACACTCGTTGGCTTGTTCGAGTTCCCCTTTATGAGCTTCGGCCTGGACAAAACGTTCAGCGTTTTATCAACGAAGTCGTCCGCAGCCTCCACTTCTCCTTTGTCTATCATGACGACATACCGGTATTTTCCCACGACAGCGATCAGCACCACAGGCACTTTCGTCTACTGCTAGAAGGCCTCGATGACCACGGTCTACTTGTCAACACCCAAAAGAGCACGCTAGGCGCTTCCGTCGTCTGTTTCCTTGGCCACGACGTTTCATCTGATTGAACTCAGCTCTTCCTTCAACGCATTTCGGACCTGCAAAATTACCCTTGATCCACTACTGCTCAAGACGTTCGCCGTTTTCTTAGCACGCTGAACTTTTACAGACTTTTTTGCCACACGCTGCTGACCACCAGGCTAACCTGCACAATGTTGGAAATGGGACGTTGAACTCCACATAATAATCAATCAAAGCACAAAACGGCATAATCTATACCGACCAAAAGCATCTTATTGACGCCTTCTCTCAACGTCTTAACAAACTCCCACCTGTTAAGCAGAACCAACTATCGCTCATCGCACAGTTCACGACTGGCATCCAACATGTCAGCGGAAAAGACAACGAGGTCGCCGAAGCGCTTTCACGATGTCTTGAACACCCGATGGCCTGTTGCATGGCCCCTGGAATGGACACCGGAGAAGACATCGCCTCGGCTTTCTTCATCGCCCGTTTCGATGGCCCCCGCCGCGTGACCACCGACGCAAAGCGACAGTTCGAGTCTCACCCATTCAAGCTCATCGGACTGATTATTGGCTTTGTACGCTTCAGGACTAATAACTACCACCACTGAACCAGCGGAATATTCGAGCGTTTCGACCAACAGTTCAAAAAGTCGTTATCATGTGCCACTTGGACTCAACCTGGACCAAGGCCATCCCAGCTGTCGTCTATTGTCTTCGCACCACCTTCAAGACGCACATTCACGCCTCACATGCATAGGTCGTCTACAGGGAACCACTAAGCCAACAGGTGAATTTCTTGCTGTTCTGCCATCTTGCACTACGACGTCAGACTCCGAGGCACCATCGCTGCCTCCTGCTCGTTACCTGCAGGCAACCACAGCAAGCTTACACATTTTGTGTTCAAGGAGCTAGCATCATGCGCAGATGCCTTTCTCTGTGACTACACCGTCCGCAGGCTTTTTGAGCCATCCTAAAGCGGAGCCTACCCGGTCGTCCATCGCAACGACAGAAGCTTAACTCTTCGTCTGAACGAGAAGACCATCCGCGTCTCGATTCACCGGCTCAAGCCCGCATTTAACACTGCACCCGAATCACACAGCACCACTCCATCCGCATGCGTCTATCCACAACCGCCGACGTCACAGCCCGCTTCTTTCACGACACGCTCTGGACATCTGGTACGCCTGCCAGATTTCTACTGAGCATGAGGGCTCTGAACTCCGCTGGAAAGGGGTGGGCAATGTGGCCACATACTACGCACAAATCGGCGCAGTCAGAGTGACTCGGCTGCATGCTGCAACACGCTTCCCACTCGGTTGTCTTATGGTTACTGGTACCGTTAAGCAGAGCATCGGCATACTTTCCCTGCTGCTGCTACCACGTTAATAATCTCCCGTTACGTTTTATGTTGCAATCCATCCTTCACTGGCTCTACATCCCACAACTCTGCTCTGAGAAAAGAGCTAGTAGAGGGTGCACGTGATATCAGGCGTCTAATGAGAATGCATTGCCCACGCTCGCGCACCGACTTCGCGGACATGTTCAGACTTTCCATGCGTTCACACTGTCCGAGCATCCCGGCACGCCACCTCCCCGACCTTGTACGTTAGACCCTGCCCAGGCGACGCTGCAAAAACGCCACCACTAGCGCCACCATCACCACGCCAACAATAAATAGGTAGTGCGCAGAGAGCCGTCCGCATGCGAACGTGCATAGGCCCTCTTTTTTCGTTGGTCTTGAAGCGCGGTTTCCTAAAAATTAAGGACCTGGTGAGCTAATTCGTTCAATCTAATCTCGCTTCGTAAAAGTAAGAAGCTCATCAAAAGGAAGTGTGGGCACAATGCAAAAGTTGTTTCAAGTACTTCGGTGTGCTGCAACTGGCGGTTTACATCTAGTTTGAAAGAAGCACTCCAATGCGCGTTCAGTAACGCCTAAATGCATAAAAATTGGGCATGTGCATGTTGCCAAAGCGATGAAGTGCACACATGAAAAATCTATGCGATAAGAGGTACGAAGCTTGTTTTATCCGGCACGAATGTCCCTGGTGATTTCTCGCTTCCTCTGCATTGAACTGTTCCAATACACCTACTCGAATGCCCTGTTGACGATTTTCTTTCGTTTGTATATACTGCAGATGGAGATACATGCGTGTTCACTTTCTCAGTGTACAACGAAAGGCAAAGCAGATGCCTCCGAGATAGCTCCGGTAATCACGAAGACTAACGACAAAAAAAACTGATTGGGTTGGCGATCATTTCGCGATTGACCAGTATGACGCACGTGTCCGCAATCCTTGGTTAAAGCCGGGACTTAGAGCCTTCAAAGCTCTACGTTCATAATGCTATGTGGTAGCGACCACTTCAGATAATCGGTGGTCGCGGCGTGTTCGCTGTTTATTGTGGCCGGGCGTCACCTGTCCATGGTTGCTTTTCACGCACCACGGTCAGAAGATCTGTTAAGCTTCATAAACAAAGTTACGACGGTTCTCCGTCAAGGCTACTCAAAAAAATAACAGAACAATAAGAGGAGACCTACATTATCATACTTACTCAAACGAACGGCTGTGGAGAACGCGAGTGATTCGCTTACCCAACACGTTTGCAGCGGGCTGTATTTAGCGCTGTTGCCATTCTGCTTTGCGAAAGCTGCGGAAATTAGTAAAACTGAAGTCGTTTACGTGCGTGGCTATTCTCAACGCAACAGTGACGCAGACTGGGGTCTTTATTCATAGAGCGCGGAGCTGTTGCGTCTGCTCTTGTTTTCGTCTTCATTCAGGCGAATGAACCAGCACGCATTTCACGGCGGTTCGGCAACGCGTCTGACTAGCGGAATGAAATCCGTAGCTCTTTTTCAAAGTGTTCAGTGCGCAAATACATATAACATTTAGCTTCATCGTTGGTTAGTACGCTGTAGTTGCACCTGGTTGCGCAGCAAAATGTGTAAGGGTGTAAAGCTTTGCACTACTCAAAACTGTGTTTTGAGTAGTGGAGCGCCACCTCAAAATTGCGTTTGTGATGGCGCTGCACTACTTCATTTATTATGGCGAATTTTAATGCGAATGTTACTGCATTTGCGCTCTTATAACTTCGCTGATTTCGGTGGAGTACAAAAAACTGCTTTTGGTTGCCCTCAGTGTCGAAAAAATGCTCCTCTTTGACCATGGAAACACATAGATGGATGAATGGATGGATCGATGGATGGATGAATATGGCTGTACTATTTAGATCGGCCGGTGGCCTGCGCCAAGAAGCCGTAATACTCAACTAACCAAAGACTAGATTTATTTTTTTTAAATATTGAGGTTGAGGATTCGTACTTTGCAGTGAAAGGTTTAATTTTCACTCGCGCTTTGACTTTAGCCATCAATCAGATAACCTCCTTATAGTTAATTCTACCCGCTTAAAGTCTATTTTGCCCTCCCTGTCCCTAAGCCCCAGAGCTTTGAAAAACTCTGTGCCATCATCCTGAGCTATAGAGTGAAGCCTTTTACAGAACATTATCAAGTGTTCCGCACTTTCTTCTTCCTCTTCACACGCAGTGCATACCGTGTCTACTCCTTCGTATTTGGCCCGATAAGTCTTGGTTCGCAATACTCCCGTCCTGGCCTCAAAGAGTAGAGAACTACCCCGAGTATTATCATAGATCCTTTCCTTGGCAATTTACTGCCTAAAAGTTCGATAGTTCTCTATTGCGGACTTCTTAATCATGCCAATTCTTGACATATCTGTCTTAGCTTCCTTCACTTTCTTCTTAACAGATAATTGTTTTTTTAGTTTGGCCCCCTTCTGTCTAAGTATTTACCAGTCAATTTTCTGGTCCGCTTCCTCCATTTTGTATCGACATTCCTCATGTACAAGTAGCTGAATACCTTCCTAGCCCAACGTTCCTCCCCCATTTCTCTCAATCGCTTTTCAAATTTTGTCTTGCTGCTAGCTTTCCTGCCCTCAGATGATGTCCATCCCATATAACCTTGTACTCCCTGATTTGGTGTATTCCTGTGAGCTTCTAAAGTAAGCCTACCTATTCAACGTTGCTTAATTTCTAATCTTGCTTGAACTTCTGATCCCATGCACAAGACCGCATTGCCGAATGTCAGACCAGGAACCGACACCCCTTTCCATATCCCTCTCACAATATGCTACCTATTGTAAATCCAGTGCCCTGTTTTTATCACCGCTGCATTCCTGTTACCTTTAGTCGTCCCGTATATTTCGTGTTCACTTAGGTACTCGGCTCCATTGCTTGTCCATACGCCCAGATATTTTTTTATCTGTTATCTCTAGCCTGACCTCCTGTATTCTAAACTCACTACCTTCATTATCATAAAAAATGATCACAGCTGATTTTTTCTTATGAATTGGAAATCTAACCTATCTCCCTCATTACCGCAGCTGTCCATCAATCTCTTCAAATCTTCCTTGTTGTCGGCCATTAGCACTCTATCATCTGTGTACATGAATGCTGGTAGTGCCTGTTCAATAAGTTTTTGTTGTTTGACGAAAGAGATGTTGAAGCCCAGTCCAATTTTCCCCTAATTTGGCCTATACTCCTTGTAGGTACATCGTGAATAATAAGGGTGACAGGGAACACCCCTGCCTAAGCCCCCATTTTACCTGTGCAGGCTTGGATACCTGTTTTTCTCAATTTATCACTACCTTGTTACCTTTATAGATATCCTTTAAAATATTAGTGACTACATGTTCAACGCCTAGGGCGTCCAGTATTCACCACAATTCCTCTTGAACCACGCTATCGTACGCTCCCTTGATATCCAAAAAGGCTAGCCACAGGGGCCTGTGTTCCTTTTCTTCTATTTCGATTCACTGCGTCAATGAGAACAGACTGTCTTCCAATCTCCTGTGTTTCCGAAACCAATTCTGCAGTTCCCCCAGCACCCTCTCATCCTCCATCGATGCCTGCATTCTTTCTTTCATAATCTGCATCGCTAGCCTGTAGACCACTGATGTCAGTGTTAGAGGCCGGTAGTTGTTTATGTCAGCTTTGTCCCCCTTTCGTTTATAGATCATGCTCATCCTGCCAAGTTTCCATCCAGATAGGACTTCACCATCGATTATTATTTTGCTCACTGCCTCTCTTAAAGCCTGCTCAGACTTCGGACCTAATGTCTTTATCAGCATCACTGGAATGCTATCTGGGCTTGTTATTGTACTACTACGAACCATCTTCTCAGCCCTTTCCCACTCTCGTTTTGGAAATGAAGCATTGCGCAACTTGATTCATTCTTGTCTATCACGGTGTATAAAGCGCTTCTTTGTTGAAATTTTTCTGTCACCCTTGTTCTGATATATTCATTAGCTTCGTCCCCTTCTTGCCTAGCACCTTGAGCGGTAGTTATAAACCTCTGCTCTAGGCTTGTCTCATTTCTTAGGAAGTTTAGATGGTTCCGGAATTTCGAAGTTGCCTTTGTATCTTTTTTATGTACTTTTGCCAGACACTGAGCTCCCTTTCTTCTAATCTTTTCATTGATCCGAAGGGATGCATTTCTTCTACAGCTTAGAAAGTTTTCCCATTTTCTTTCAATGTCGTCAGTCGGTTCACATCGCTGCTTAGCATGTCTGTGTTCCCTAGAGGCTTTCCGACATTTTGCTATGGCTCTCTTAACTTTTTCATCCCACAACTTTTGTGTTTGTGTCTTCTGTTTCTGGGTGACTTGTCACATGCCATAGCAAGCTCTCGCTCAAACAGTCTAATTAGATTCATGTATGTCCACACTGTTATGTTATCCTCAGTGATTACTTTCTCTATTGGTTTAGTAGCTATTTCTATTTGCCTTTCTGAGTACAAATTTTCCTGTAGTTGCTCATCATGTCTCTTTCCCACTTTCACTGCTCTTCCAAAACTTAGCTTGATACGTTTGTGATCACTACCCAGACTTCTGGAGTCACTTTCATCTATGTTCATTCCCCTGAGCTTATCATACATCCTATGTGACATCAGTGCGTAATCTATCGTCGACTGCAGCCTTCCTACGTCCCAAGTTATTTGCCTTTCACACTTTTCGGTACAGTTGCAAATGATCAAATCATGCTTTTCACACATACCCAAGATCATTTTACCTGTCGGGTTGGTATACTCAACTATATCTTCTATTTGCGCATTCATATCTCCTAGTATAATAATCTGCCACTCTCCTCCTAACTCCTTAATGTCATTTGATATACATTCTATCATTGGCTGGTTTTCCTCTTTGGCCTTTGCTCCCGTCCATAAGTACACGAAACCAAGAAGTGTTGTTTGCCCTGCCACTTTCCCTTTTGGGCATAAATGTTCCTCGCACTCCTGCTTGACCCTTTGCCAGTCATAACTTCTATGAATGAATGCCCCGATACCACTCCCCTATCTGCTGCCTCTGTTCTATTACAATATTCCAACGTGTAGTCCGAATTGTTAGATGGTTGTTCCATGTCCCTAATATGTGTTTCGACAAAAACGTATACCAACGGCCTCTCCTCCCTTAGCTGTTCTTCTATCTCTTCACACTTCAGCCTGTTCCTGCCACCCTGCATAGTAATATACCCTATGTCTGAATCGGATCGGTGCTCGTTGCTGCGTCTATTTCTGCCCCGGACTCTACCGATCTTAGATACTGGTGCCACTTCGGAAGCGTATCTGTTCATACCACCTGTCAAGGAGTCTCCCTCGTCGTTTTCCTCGTTACTAGCTATCCTGCACCCCGAAGGGCCCGCGTTCCCCCCCAAGAAAGCTACTTCGCGTCCTGCAAGTCGCCAGCCCACCTCATGATCTAGCCGCCCATCGAAGTGAATTCTGTCTCGTTGAAAACCACCCCACCTATGCACCTATCTATTTATTTCCACCACCTCAAAGCTTTTCTCTCGACTCATCTTCATTATCTATTACTTTGCGTTGACAACCGTTCTTTGCAGGCTGCTGTCACGCACCGGTACCTCCAGTGTCATGCATATCACTACCTGTACCTGAGGAGAAGTGGCGCGCAGGTCATCGACCCCTTTCGCCAGTGTGCTTGCTAGTCCTGCTGTATCTTCCACACGATGCGCACGCTTTTGCGCCACCATCGGAACGCGCCGGAACTCGCGAGAGCACATTTAGTGTAGTTAAAACTGCTCGTGCGTGTCCAAAAAAGCGCTATTAGAGCACTTTGGCTGTTATATAGAACCCCATAAATTTAAGCAAGTAAGTCAGAATTTTACGTGCAGGAAGAAAGGTGTCAGAATATGACACACACAAAAGCATCCATCCAATCTGCTTTTCACATATGACACAGCCCAACCACTGCCTGCAAAGGCTCTGGTTTAATCAGGGACTTTCATTTTTTTCTTCACTATATTTCAGCATGTCTCTTCTCTGGCCAAGTAAACCATCGTAAGCCACTGATGGAATCGGTGCCTTGTACTTTGCTCTTACTTATTTTAATTTTTTCATAGTTACTTATCCTCAAGTACGTTGTTTCGCGCTCGCCAGTTTCAATAACATTCTGTACCGGAAATCAATGACGAAAATGTCACCCAAATGGAAGTCCAAGAATATAAAGACATAAATAAACAAAAATTATATATATATATATATATATATATAAACCTAATTATAAACATTACGCAACAAAGCTCAGCAAGTGTAAGCAAAACGAGCAAAACAAAACAAACAAGTAGATTAACTCCAAAAATCTGCGAATATATAGTGTTTTAACGTATAACAATTGCAACGCGCCAATCGCGTTCTAGTGACTGGGAGCCTTCGATATTTCTTATAGGCTGAAGCGCGCAACAAGAACAGTTAAATATATTCTAGAATTGATGCAGCAACCTATAATAAAGCTAGAAACTACTATCCTACACGCATAAAAGCAGTATTGCAAATTACATTATTCAACGTCTGATACGCGGATGTCATCATGCTTTGGGTGCCATTCATTTCCTGGAAAAAGTTAATTGAAATGAAGAGTCTCGTCATAAACATGCCGAAAGCTGCCTTGTTCAGCGTCATGAGCACGTGGGAATGTAAAACCAAGGTATTCAATGTGACGGAAACGACCGTACTTTCCTTCTTCGCGTGCGACGTGAAGAACATACAACATATTTTTCTTATTATTGTTGTTATGACTTGTGTTATTATTATTATGGTATGGGTGTAAGGTTATTGTTCTAATTATTACCTACAAACAAGAACAAACATTCGCAATGAAATGATTTGCCTTTCCATACCATTTTAGCACAGTGCTGCTTTACAGTTTCGCTATTTCAGGAACCTGTTCATAAGAAATTTCAGGAATACGTGCAAGTGCGTACACTAGTGAGAAAAAGTAGTGTTGACAAGCATCATAGATTTCTGTGATTAATCAATTGTTGTGCCATCACCTTATCACATTATTACATGGCAATACATAAGAAAGAAAGCGGAGTACCTTATTGATGCACTCACAACGCCGGCCAAAAAAATCCCTGAGATGCCTGATCCGCTTAACTCTTGTGTTATAAAAAATGGTATCAACTGAAAGAAAAATGGTGCATGAAAATTCTCATAAAATTCATGTTGTGGTGTTTTGTAGTTACTAAATACACAAAATTGTCAGGCTCTTTTTTCTTTGTTTACACTCGAAGAACAAGGAATATCTCTGGGTGGAGCGATTTCTGCAACACGGTGTGCAGCCATCGTTAACAAAGAGCTGTACTACTGGCAAATGTCCTTTCAAATGGTGTAAAGTACAGCTCGATATTCCCGATCTAGCCACTGGTAATAGCTTCGGTTTCATTTTTATTTGCATCCCTGTTGCACTGACCCGGCGGAGCTCAACCCAAGGAGCGCGCTGCCATTGTCAATGACGGCTTGGATGTTTGAGGAGGCAAGACAGGGGTGCGAAGCAGGGTAGATATGTAATTGCCTGTAACGGCCTTGGTAGACGGTGCGTCCTTTAAATTCTGATGCGAATGAAACCAGCTTGCGCAATAACAAAATTTGAAAAAGCTCTTAAGAATCTCTTCAACAATTTTTGTTTCATGTTCGTATACGGTACCAGAAATTTTGTCTAAAAAAGAAGTTTGCCAACTACTCAAGAGTGCATCAGCTGCGTGTTCAGCAGGACGTCAGCTCGACAAGGTATAAGACACGAGTATGCGGAGCCGCTGTTTGCACTTGTTCTTCATTTTGCTAAGGAATAAAAAATATTTATTTAAGTTGGAAGGGC
Organism: Rhipicephalus microplus; assembly: GCF_043290135.1. NCBI lineage: Eukaryota > Metazoa > Arthropoda > Arachnida > Ixodida > Ixodidae > Rhipicephalus > Rhipicephalus microplus. The sequence goes on along the minus strand of NC_134710.1, from coordinate 457,110,995 downwards.
CACATAGCCCATCTCCACCTAGCTGGCTGACATCCTTAGTCCGGGACGTCATTATTCGAAGCCGCCACACAATCCCGGTCGCTCAGAGTTCACTGTTCCTCTAGTGCAGAGCTATTGAGCAGGGTTGTCTGTTTGTTGGGGTAGGAGATCAGGGTTAAGGTTGGATTTATTTAGCAGGCAGAATTTATGGTTTTGTGGAGCCACGAGACTAACTTGGAATGTTGGCGTAACGCTACAAATATTTCCCAATTGCGAAGTTGGATCTCAAATTTTGTAGAATATCAGCGAAGTGCACATCGCGAACTTCTGCCCATTAACAAAATGTTTAGCAGGGGCTGAGTTCACAGAACCTCTGTTTAGTAATTGTGCTTTCCACTGGTTAGCCGGCTAAACTAATGGCATGTGCCGCATAGTGAAAGGCTGGCATATTATCTTACAAACAAGTTTAGCGGAAGAGGCTTTTATGATTACGGGCCTACATAACCGAAGTTCCAAGCACTGCTTCGCTTTCACATCCTTATAAATCACACATCATTTTTGTTCAGTAGTGAAGTGGACGTCCGAAGGATCACCATTGCAGAAACCTTGTGTCAGGATGTCTTATCAATCCCCTTCGTTTTGCCTGTTGCACCACGGTGCATTAGGCTTACTTGATCTTTACCGAGGAAGAGTTGACTGAGTGATGTAATATACATGTTAAAAGCGTTGAACAACTTTGTTGTACCACGAAAAATGCCTATTGCAGTTGAAGTAGTTGTTATTGCTGGCAGAGACACGTAATACACGCCTGGAAATTGATTGCAGCCATCATCCGTATCATAGAGAACGAGACATTTTTTCGGTATTCTGAAAATTACCTTACCACGTGTATTTGAAGGCGCTGTTTAGAACTAGCTCTTCAATTTGACGAGCGAGATTTTATGGTTATGTGACGTAGTGAAACCAACTGGTGATGTTCGCGTAAAGTGGCAGTCTTTTTGCTATAGTGAAGAGCTAATAGCGAAAAATGCGCGAAATCGAAATCGTTTGTTCATCTCAATTTGCACCTAGTACTTAACGCTTACGCACTTGTTATTGAAAGAAAGACTGTCCACGTGTGTAATGTAGTTCTTTAAGTGACATGATGAGCCAGCAAATGCGTGAGACCATAAAATTAGCTTTACCACAACAGAGAAATGACAAATTTGGAATAAAAAATAGGTTTATGTAATTTCTCCCTGCATGTTAGCCCTGGTTAATACCATTCATTGGCGATTCTGCATACTTACGTCTTTCTACGCCACTAACATGCAGTAGAAAGAATAAAACAAGAACTGTGAGTTTCGCCATTTTTATATGAAAATAAGTTTTATACGTTTATATGAAATACGCAAAATACGTTTTTTCTAGCATGTACTTCTTAGGTATTTTGTTTGTACAAGCTCGATAAGACAAGCATACAGGTACGCAAAAAGAGATGCATAAACACCACGAGACGAAGAAAAGGTCAAATAAAAAAATTTAGTCGTTTAGAGCGCCTTTGAAGACGACACAATTGTGCTTAGGTTGTGCTTAGGCCGGCATGGCACCCTCACTCGAAGACACAACCGTGTTCACACCTTCTGTCAAATCTGTGATGAGAATTTTAGTCCAGCTTCGCAGTTTCTTTAGTAACCTTGTATGTCGGGTGAAAATTCACGAATTCATGGTAGTTATTTTCGAGCAGATGAAAGTGTGGTGCGTCCAACAGACGCTTTTATTTTTGATCGAGTGCAATCACTTATGCGGGAAGAGCCCGTTTAAATTGCTGTCTTTCGATAATGCTTAAACAGCCAATAATTCACATTTAGCATATTTGTTACAAAAATAGACAATGTGTATACGATCCTATTGTAGGTTCAATGCGGCGATGAGAAACTTTATTACGTAAAAGTGCATGTACTGTAAAAAAATTATTTGAAGTGGAAGGAAAACACTTGTCCTCCAGTGACCCCCTCTATTTGGAGCAATTTTTATTCCGGACCTCCGAAGCAAAATGGTCACTCCGGCTGGCCGGAGGAATTTCATGGTGAAGCCACAGTACTTTTACCAGATATTTCACTCCAGACGACTGGAGCAGTTCCGTGGCACAGCCGCAGTACTTTTAGAGACGATAATCTTTTTTGGCGACCTTCAACGCAAAAATTTCGGTCTGTCTGTCTGTCTGTCTGTCTGTGTGTACGTTTGTCTGGTTGTCCACCCTTAATGGTACCTTAAACGGCACCAAAGTAACCAAACGATTCTCCAAACGGCCGACCCCTTCTGCAGCGCCCATCAATATGGCTCAAAATTCAGCGTTCATACTTATGCGACTGTTGTCAATTAAAAAGCAATTATTGCGCATATCTGAGGCACTATAACAACAAGTGAATATTATGTATGTGTAATTTTTACTAGAAAACGCATACATAGGTTTTTTTAAGGATCGTAGCCTTTATAACGCTGCGCTGGCCATGCGACGCTTGCACGACAGGGCAAGTGTTTCCAAAGCTTTGCTAAGACGACACGGGGGTGGCACCTACTCGTCGCCTTGCGTTTAACCCCTTATCACCGCAGAGATGGGCGCGCACCATGCGCGCCCTGTTTTCTAGGATTACTGCAAGCTAGCGCTCATGTTTCACGTGTGGCGTGACTTTATGCGCTCGTTCGCCTCCGCTGCACGCTCGAGGCACTCCAACGCAGCACCTCCAGAATACCATTCACCAATTTTCTTGCGCAGAACATCAAATAAACGTTTTGTACACTCTCTGCAGACGCAAGACTATCGTTTTTCGACGGCATTTGCGGTGTAACATGCAGATAGGGGGCTAACGTTTTACAGGTATTTCACTCCGGCTGGCAGGAGGGTCTGTGTGGCATTCGCGGAGCATTTTTTGCTGGTTTTTCGCTCTTTCTATCTGGAACTGTTGCGTGGCTCCTCCGAAATGCTTTACGTATGTTCTTGCATTGAGCGAGATCAGTATTTTTGTTAAAAGAGTTTTGTCTGCTGCTAATTCATTCTATGATAATCGCGTCACGCGTTGCTTAGAAGAAGGAATTCTCAGCTCCTAAATACAGTTATTGTGATGTCATGCTATGCTTTTTTTAACCTGCCTCGGCAACGCACTCACACTGACTGCTGGCCGGCTCGGTGCCGACGACTTAGCGATGCCTTCTGCTTATCGCTTCGAAGTTGCGAAATATCACTTTTCAGGAAGGAAGCACAAACAATGACACCAGTTTGATTTTGTTACCGCTGGCAGCTCTTCATCATTCGGCACAGAAGTGAAGTATGCGTGACGTTCAGGTTTGGAGGCTTGCGCTCAGAAGCACACGGCCGCTAGATGATAAAAGAAACACGAGAGATCCATCAGCTCAACATGACTCCTAAAGCGCGCGCTTCTTGCACTGCCGGCTTCAAGGCCACCAGACAGCAAAAGGCAACGATTTGCGAAAGTCTTCAAGACAGCTTTGCAGCAGTTTTTTTTCTTAGAGCAGGCCCGTGTTTCTGTTTGCAGAATGCTTTCTTCACTCGTGCTTATGCAGCTCCAGTTCCATTGAAAGTGTGTTGACTCAAGTTAAGCCATGAAGCACAATAAAGCAATACCATTGTTGAAAAAAAAAACATCTGTGGTGGGTGCATACCTTCACGATTTTTGAAAATGGTACTCGGGGGGGGGGGGCTGCCGAAACCGTGCTGCCGAACTGCTGCGCGTGCGTTCGGCAGCACGGTTTCGAAGAAAGGAATAATCGCGCTGACGTGCAGCCAATGGCATGCATGCTTGGGTATGACGCAGAAAATCGCAGCCCTAATTGTGCAGCCAATGGCGCACGACGTAGAAATATACAGAATGACGTAACTGATGACGCAGCTTTTGGGGAGCGTTATGAAAACTCGTTTTTAATGGTACTTTTGTTTCCCCTAGACTTTACAGCTTTGGCTGTAAAATGCAGTGTTCCTTTAAACTAAGCACTTTCATGGTAGCTGCTCAAGCTGTACAACGTTTCAGAAATGCTATAATGGAATATTATACGTCGGCCTTATATTTGCTTTTAGTGTCCCTGTTACTAAAGATTCAAAATAAATATACTCACTTGGTCAATTCTCTCAATAGAGCCAAGAAGGTGGGGATCGCAGCCGCTATACTTACAGGTGAGAGCTATGGCGGCACCTGTTAACAAGGCGTAGTAGGCGCATGTCATGAGGGTCCCAACGATAAGAGTCCTGCAACGCGTGCAATACAGTGTAACGCCGAAGACAAACATTGCGTAAGCTCCCAGAAGCACAACTTTGCACACTTTTCCAATGAACAAATACAGTGTACGTTGTTGTGCTTTCGAAAGCACAGCAATGATGTATGGCGATGCAATTATTTGAGGTCTCTAAGAAATTTCTATCATAAAACTTGAAATTGTTAGAAGGCGCTGCAATATAATAATTTCAACACAATAAATCCGAATAGAAAATAATGCAAGCTTCGATAAACATACATTCATTATTTACAAATACTGCAATACCATTAGGAGTTTTCGCAGGATAGGACACAGGTATATGATGTTGTTACGAGAAACTGCTTTATGATTCTATTTACATTGTACAGAAGTCGGCGAGCACGATGGTGCCACTCCAGCACCAATCAAAACTGACTTGTTCCTTCTTTCATTTTATGCAGCCGCGCTGTGGCGGCTGGGATGTATTGATATGACTTCAAGGGTTACCAAAACCATTAGAAACAAAAAAGAAATACATCTAGTACAACAACAATACAGATATATGACAAAGTACAAATAAACAAATTACAGCATATCCACGGAGTGAATCAATATGAGTGGTGCAATGCGTCTATCCGCCCGTCTGTTTGTCTCTGCCTGTGGATATGCTGTGTTGGCTACGTTTGAGAGACAAACTGCTAGACCAGAAGGAACTTCTCCGCTAAAAAACACGATCAGGTTTTTCTACATCTAACAAGAAGACAATGTAAGGCTAGCTAGCAAGAAGTAATGTGAACAGCAATACTGTAGCAGTCGCACGGTCACTGTGCAGGCAGCTTCGTAAGAAAAGACCACTGCACAGGAGGAAGCAGCATTCATTGATGAAAAGTGCAGGTGAAATCAAATAACTAGCTGGGTTGTGGGTTTGCAGCTGAGCATGATAAGAGTTGATCAGTGGCTTGAGTTAGGCGTCTGTTGGTTTCAATCTTAGTTTACTGAAAAGTGCTGCTAAGAAAAACACCATTTCATGGCTGACAGAGTGAAATCTCTCACAATAATTCAATGCATTTACCACGAGTATCACTTCCCACAAAGCCGTCCTGTATTCTTGATACAAGCAGCCAGTTTGCACAAGGAAGTGAAATTACACGCTTTCATGTAGGTGGCCATTGTACTCGGTAGGTTAACCCTGTGAAGTCATTTTGCGCAGAGTACTGGGACGCTGCCACACTAGCGTCCAAGTACTTGCACTGGGAGGAGCTGGTCCCAGCGCCATACTGGGCCCATAATCAGGCGTGGCACTGGATGCTGGTACCCAGTGGCGCTGGTTTTTGCAATGGGGATACCACTAAAAATAATGATCACTATGGCTCCCATGGAGCAAAACTAAAACTTGTTTAATCTGACTAAGAAGCACGTCGTCAGTACGTCAACTTCCAACCTAAGTCGATTGAATTGAAGGTTCCAGAAAGCAGCATACTGGGAACAACTTTCTTTGTTTTTTACAACAATACCTATATGAAAGCTTATGACAACGGTAATATATTACAAGCGCTGGCAATTGATTCGTTCTCACTGAGGAAAGTTGTTTTGCTATACATGAAGAGAAAAGTGAAGTCCGCTTTCTTAGAACTTGCAGATAAGGTGCCAGCAGAATAGGCCTATACCCAATAAGTACAAAATCAAGTGTTTCTTCTTTCAGGATTCTAAGATACAACGAATGACCAGTTATTGCTCTGACCATTTGAAAGTAATATACAAAACATTAATAAATTTTCGGAAACATTTTTAGCAGACATGTCCTGGAATGAACATGTAAAATATATATTACCAAAATAAGTTAATCTGCTGATGTATTATGCCAGATGATGATGAAGGAAAACAATTAATTCTGTTAGGTACGTAATGGGAGAGTGGGGAGCAGTCCACGCCTCGTACAAACACTAGGTGGGCACCCCTTTACGGGAACCCATTGGCGACGTTCAACCAAGGCCCGTCGGGCCACCTCGTCAGAGCAGCTGAGCAGGGCTGCCTCCCAGTCTTTGCGGCAATGGTTCGTTAGAAGGATAAGATTGGGAGCTCTTGACACGCCCACATCCCGCGGAAAATGTCAGACTAGTTATCATCACAGTGCGGGCACTTCCCTGCGCAAGCGGAGTTGAAGTGTTTTAGGATCGCCGGGCACAATAAAGTTTTGGTGTAAAGGCGAAGGTGGGTGCACCCCTCCACCTTTGTGAGGCCCTTAAAGGATTTGGGATAGATCTTGTGGCCGAATGAATACAACTGAGTGACCTCCTTAAGTGTTTAGGCGGGATTAGGTTTTAGGTCCAAATCGGGATGGGAAGAGAATGGTGCCCGGAGAGTGCGTGCGTGAGCATCGGCATCGGCCGACTAATTACCATCAAGGCCCGTATGAGAGAAAGCCTAAATAACCGTTTGGTGTTCGAAGGCAGCTGGGTACTGGCTGTTCTGCGAAATTTTGTACGCTAGAGAGGATACGTATACCGGAGTCGTTACACCTCCCCGGTAAACGTTAAAAAATGTTATATTTATGTCGAAACTCTTGTTTTTATGTTCAAACTCTTGTTATATTATCTATGTCCAAACTGTTGTGATAACGCGTACTCATATAGGACAATACAACTGCTTCATTCGATCACTTCAATCGAAGTTTCACACCCTTCCATCATTAGAGAGTTCTGGTTCTTGGAACGTGGAAAAGCTCATCTTCAAAAACATAAATTATGCTGATTACACCTGTATAAGAATATACAATATTACGGACCCACAAAAGTGCCTACTCTAGTAGAGTGGATCTGTTTGAAAAACTTCCAAACAATACGGGAACTACAATGCTCACTTAAGACGAAAAAACTGCGCAAAACTTGGACAAACACAAGCTGAAGACACGACAACAGCGAGGACTTACAACTGGCTTTGCGTTGTTTTTTTTCTCTCATTTAGGCATAAACCGAATCGCCGAAGCCGCAACCCTACAATTTTTTATCCTTTTTGATATCGCACACCATGCTTTGTTTTTCTCTAACATACATTACATGGAAATAAACGCATGAGTACACAATGCCAACAACACTTTATGATCTAGACAAACAAATTGATGGCGTCCTCACAATTGCTACCAAAAACTTACTTTGACTTTCTGTGTGATTGTTATGCAAATTCTCATATGTGTTTAATTAAGCTTATGCAAAACTTTTTATTTCGTACAATAGTAAGACGTATTGTATTTGTGTGTATTTGCAAAATAGGTGAACATCAAAAGTATCAACCACGTCTGTAAGCAGGAACGACGTAACAAATCACTGTCACTGCTACTGAAATGGTGGCCACAGCTTTCTCATATTTGAATATTCATGGCGAAATGAATGTTGTTGAATAATTCATTGAAGTGAGCAAGCCTTGGCGGGAATGTATGTACTGCTGCAGCTTTTATGACCCCATCATTTACGCCACCCTTAGTTTTTTTTTTCACTTCAGTTCGTCAAGTTGCAATGAAATGTCAACAATTAAAAAAAGAGAAATTTTTCGTCACCTATAATAATAGCAGCACTCACAATTTCGCCTCCTCAAGAGTTCTGGACGCCAGGTAACGCTGGACAGTACCTTGGTCAAAGCAGATACGGTTCAGAAACATAGAGGATGATGCAATTATTACTGCCCATGTGTTTTCGTTGGTGCTGAAGTCGACGGTAATGCTGCGATAAAAGCAAAACTGCATATGCCTTTTCAGAACACACACGACCATGCATACGCTCGTTATAGGCGCGCGCGCGCCCAAACAAACACACATGAACACTCGCACAATCATGCACACGCACAGACACATGCAACCAAACCCATACTCGCACAATTACGCACACTTTTTTGCTTTATTTCCCCTACCTCTTCCCCTTTATGCCCGGTCTACACTAAATTTGTTTAACTCACCCACCCGCTAGACAGTGTCACATACCCTTAGGCTGGTATGTGCCACCAGTATGTGGGCATGTGTCACATGTGATTGACACTCAGCATCTAACCAGAAAGGGCGTGAACACTCATCGGTACTTTTAATGTTGAGCCTTCAGAAAAAAAGCAAACATCGGCAGCGTTGACCTGACGAATGCAAAAAATAATTGTCTGTGTCCACCAGGAATCGAACCACAGGATTTTGTGAGGCATCAGGTATTTTAAGACAAAACCACGGCAGGACTCCCAAACTACATTTCAAATAGACCCTGAAGTTTGTGAAACGTGAGTTGTTGCTGCAGTGTTATAATATGCAATTATATGGACATTACATGTGAACTTCCTAATACAGCAGCCCCGAGGAGTTAGCGTCGACTGTAGTTAGATGCCATCTGTAGAATTTTATTTATGTAGCAGTGCACTAGGCTGTTATCAACGCGAGTACTAGTGCTTTATATGAGCTCATCGCATCTTGTGTTGCTAATTCTCATGTTCCTGTTGGCATTGTTACGCAAGTGTAAATAGCTGGTTAAATGAACTTCTGTGACTATTCGACATATGGCTGTGCGTGCAACATTTGCACACATATTTAGCGTCATTTCATAACGTGTCGCCGATTTAAAGAATTACAACACGATCCACTTCCTTCGCGTGCTTTCGAAACCTTAATTCCCTCATTACCTGAGATATGCGGAGTTTTTTTAATTTTCGAGCTGTGCAATATAAAAGATAGAGCTGTTTCCATTATCGACAAGCCCTTCATAGCCGGCGGTGCTCTGTGCATGTGACATGCACAAGTGAAGCCGAACGGCGTGTTCGGACGCTGACTAGTGATCTTACGAATAGCGAACGAGGATAGCAGGGGCACAGTGCTGTACTAGTCCACTGTGTATGTGAAGGGAGCATATTCGAACCCTACACTGTGAGAAAAAAATATCCGAGAAAGGAATTGTTGTGGCTCATGACCTTTGTAATCTCTCTCGCTTTTAAATTACTACTTCGTGTTGAAATAAAAGACGCTGGATGCCATAGTTATAGTTATACCAACACCTTTAGAGCACGTAGTAAAAGGATATGAACATCAAGTTTTACCTCGTGGGGAGTTTTTATGACATAATTTTAATCATCGTTCTAAAGTTTATTATCATGTGCAGCTGCAGCTGCTTCAGTGCCCTTGCCCCCCCTCCCCCGAGTACCATTTTCAAAAATCGTGAAGGTATGCACCCACCACACATGTTTTTTTTCAACAATTGGTATTGCTTTATTGTGCTTCATGGCTTAACTTGAGCCAACACATTTTCAATGGAACTGGAGCTGCATAAGTACGAGTGAAGAAAGCATTCTGCAAACAGAAACAAGGGCCTGCTCTAAGAAAAAAACTGCTGCAAAGCTGTCTTGAAGACTTTCGCAAATCGTTGCCTTTTGCTGTCTGGTGGCCTTGAAGCCGGCAGTGCAAGAAGCGTGCGCTTTATGTGTCATGTTGAGCTGATGGATCTCTCGTGTTTCTTTTATCATCGAGCGGCCGTGTGCTTCTGAGCGCGAGCCTCCAAACCTGAACGTCACGCATACTTCACTTCTGTGCCGAATGATGAAGAGCTGCCAGTGGTAACAAAATCAAACTGGTGTCATCGTTTGTGCTTCCTTCTTGAAAAGTGATATTTCACAACTTCGAAGCGATAAGCAGAAGACATCGCTAAGTCGTCGGCACCGAGCCGGCCAGCAGTCAGTGTGAGTGCGTTGCCGAGGCAGGTTAAAAAAAGCATAGCATGACATCACAATAACTGTATTTAGGTCAAGAGGGACAGATATTTAGGGGAGCCATAAGCCTCCCACCATACCAAGTCGGTGGCGCCACCTACGATGAGACCAAAAGTCGAAGTTCGGTCGCAATGTCGTGGGCCCTCTCGATGGTCTGCAGTCCTGTATGAAGGCTGCTGCTCTTTACAGATGCACCCCGTTGCTTCGTCGTGATGGTCGCTGAGGCGTTAAGAGCTGGGCACAGCCAGAGCTTGGGAGTAAAAGAGCATGAGTCATGGCCACTTCGGGGGCACGACTGTGAATGGTCGGGTACTATTCAGTTAAAAGATTTAGGGATAGGATACGAACAGGTTTGAGGTAATCTAAATGGGCTCGTCTGAGGCTTGGTCAAATCGGGGTGGGAGGCTTCAAATATTTTCTGGCCAGATGGTAGTGAAAAAAAATTGTGTGAAGGAGACAACGGATCTTTACAATTGTCGACCTTGTTAGGAGCATGGATATTCGTGACAGCACGGCACGTGAAATCGCGCGCAATCCGGTGAGCCTGCTCGTTAGGGATACATCTGAGTGGGTTAACTGAGCCATCTAGATGGGCTGTAAACCACACGATGTGGTACCCTCCTTCGCTGCACTCCCGGGTTTGTTGAAGTGCTTTTACCACAATACTGTTTGCCTGTTCTGAAACAAGGGCGTTCGAGAAAGATTTGACTGACGTACGCGAGTCCGAAAAGACAGTGTCGGGGACTTTTGCGTTGTGAAAAGCCAGAGTGATTAGCGCTTCCTCTGCCACATTGGCAATTTTTGTATAAACAAAGACTGCAATGACCAGGTTAGCTTCCGCGTCAACGACCGAAATAGTGAACTTATCCCCACCGTGCAATCTGGCAGCATTGACAAAGAGGGCTTTGAGTTTATGCTGATTATTTTTGTGAGTATGGCCTTGGCCTTTCTCGACTCTTCTATTCTCTTTATGCACTGGGTGGATGTTACACGGTACGGGGTCAATCATGACTGGAGTGCGGATTTCTCTAGACAAGTAAACTTTCGTCACCAGTTGAAGTCGAGGCTGAATACCCGCTTCTTCTAAAAGCTTTATCCCTGGCTTAGTAGTTGAAAGACTCGTTCTTTGAGCAGATGTGTGAGATTCTATTAGCTCGTCAATAGCGTTGTGGAGTCATAGCTCTAATAGCTTCTCGGTGCTGGTGGACTGTGGAAAGCCGAGCACGCACTTGACCTCTGTTATGATTAGAGAAATGAGTTTGGCATTCTCCGCTTTAGCCCAAATAAAGTACGGCAAGACGTAAATAACATGCGTTTGAAAGAATGACTGGTAAGCTCTGATCAAAAAATTCCCCTTTGAAGCAACCTGTGCGACTTGAAACGTAGGCTACAAGTCTTAGTACATTACTTGCCTGCCCCGTGAGCCTGTTGAGCGCCTTCAAGTTACAGCCCCTGGCATCAATGAGGAGACCTAGAATCTTTACGGAATGCCTCCTCGCTATGACCTGTCAAGTTTTAGATCAAATTTCTAACGGCAGAATTTTCAGAGGCGCAAGGTTACGAAGCCCGTGTCTAGACAGTCGGTATAACAGGTGCTCAGACGTATCAGGGCAGAGTTGAAGGCCTGTGTTTGGAAGAAAGCCTTTCGTATTCTACACACAATTTTTAAGGAGTGTTCGATCTCAGCCAGAGGGCCACCCAGTGTCCAGATCGTGATGTAGTTCGCATAAATGGCGTGACCTACATTCGGGATTGCAGCGAGGTGTGTGGAGAGCCTCTGCATGTCTGCTGTAATAAAGTATTGCGAATTATCCGATTCATGCACCAACCACTGTCAAATATCTAGGAGGAAGGCGATCTCCAAGACAAGGTAGACCGAACCAATGAGCAGCCACTGGTGAGCGCGGTGAAACCTTTATGGAAATGCCATAGATGGCACTTGTATTAGTTATATGTGGCCACAGATAAGCATATCTGTCTGCATATGTGGATTCCGTTTACCATAAATGGATGTATATCTGACGGAGCCTATTCTTTTATGAGGTAATATACAGCCATATATAGCATGGTTTCTTCATACACTGCCACTAGATGAAAAAGTGCAGAGGTACGGCACCCACTGTGTGCTCCAAAACCGGCTTGATGGTGACCAGGACCACCGCTGAGGCGCCACCGGGGGGCGGCAGTTTTCACGAGCGTCCACGGAATCACATGCGCGGCACGCTTGCGGTAGTTACAATTGAGCACTGAATATCTGGGAGACCCGCGAAATCTTTTAATATCTGTCTAGCGTGTGCCCACCAGGTAAATGCCGATCTTGCTTTTACATACCTCCAGTCCTTGCAAATTTTTAGTATTGTCTTGCCCGAGATAGAGCATTGCACACCGGTCAGTTTTGGCGGTAGTAAGAATAGTGAGCCCATTTCACTCGAGTCCTACATTATCACAACTAACTGATGTCGAAGAGCTACGCCTTTTCTAGCATATCGAAATTCATTATAGTAAGTTTAAGCATGTCGCTTCAGAAAACGTTGCTTCAGATTGAATCTTTTCGTTTAAAATAAGCAACATCAGCAATTGCAGTTGCCACTCGTCATTTAACACAAAATAAGATATACTGTCTACTTCTTCAACACACGTCTTTGGATTCGTAAAATACACTATCAGATGCAACAGACACTAAATACACTTAGCATGTGTACGATCTCATAACAGTGGACTTGAGCCTATTTGAAATTTCAATAACTGACACTTCAGTGCTGGCAATTGAACGAGCAGTTATGAACTGAATACTATGAAGACTGTGAGAAGAAAAGAGCGATGAAAAGATGAAATATGTGAACATAACTCTTTGGGTTCCTGTGCATTTCAATGTTTTGGTCTCTTTTCGTAACGACGTTCTCATGGTAATTCTACCTGTTCAACTTTACATTCAACAGTGAACACATAATCAGAACAAATTGCGTGAAAGTATTCGATTTGTTCTCTATTTACGGCTGATCCTGGCATTATTTTATTATTTTTTTACTTTTTCACACTTTTTAATGATAAACCAGTTGACACTTGCTTGACAGAATTTTAGGCGATATTCTTCAGGGAGAATATCCGAGTGAGTGCATACTAGTTGGCGAAACACACACACACACACACACACACACACAGACACACACACACACACACACACACACACAGAAAATGTGCGTTATTCTGCAGCCGACAAGCTTATGTTCACTTTCACAACCCTACCGCCGCTGGCTGCAAACGTTGTTGCATCCAGGAGTTTGGACACCACCTTCACATTTGCTCTTATGTCTAGTTTTTCTCTAATTCCTGCCTTATCCGTAATTTTCTTTTAATGTTGGCCTGTAAGGCATTGGCACCTTCGTCATTAGTTCTAGTTATTTCTGAACGCTGTCGCGTTGTGGTGTTGTCCATCTTCCGCAAGGCCATGCGGAACTGATGTTCATTTTCGTAAAACAGCTCGAGCACTCCTTCCATTGAAGAAGTTAGGCTCTCTGTTGTCGATGGCGGAATGGCACACACACTTAAACTTACCTCAGCAAAACATGCGGAGGCAAAAAGGTGCCGAAAAGCAACTGATGGGAGACAAGAGATTATATTTGAAACAAATATACACATGGCAGCCAACTCACAAGTTGAGGGCCTCTCCCCAAAAGAAAGCGAGGAGGGTCGTTTAGGAAAGTCCTGTGGTAGGAAAAAAAAGCACAAACGATCTGCCATACTCGTCTCTCTTTACTTTTCATGTTATTTGCTATTGTTGTTTTCTTCAACCTCCAGCTTGTGCTTCAAACATTTCTCTTCTATGTCTATCGACAATGAAACCATCTGTTCGGTCTTTTCATGACAGCCTGTCCATGGGGACTGGTGAATCACTCCAAAGCGCTTGTCTTCTGGCAGTCTCCATCATGCAATTATGTCAACTATTTTTGCTTATTTGTTCTACTATGTATCGTCCACAAAATGGCACCTGTGCTCGCTCCAACGAAGTCACGTGTACTCGACTGCCCGACAGCTGCCGTGGTTTTGCGATGTGTTAACATAAAAACGTGGTGGTTACTTGACCCGGCTGTATACACACACACAAACACACAAACACACACACACACACACACACACACACATATATATATATATATATATATATATATATATATATATATATGTATATATTTAAGGGCTCTAAGGAGTATTACACTGGCTCTGATAGTGTACAAAGAAGTGCAATGCACACACAACAAACATTTCAGCACAGTTTAGTCCGACGTTTAGGCTGGGGGATCAGCCTTCGTCTGGAAAGGCCGGTCCCCCGGCCGAAGCGTCTGACTAAACTGTGCTGAAATGTTCTTTGTGTGTGTGAATTACGCTTCTTTGATATATATATATATATATATATATATATATATATATATATATATATATATATGAGATTTACCAGACAATAATACCAGGGATTGTATAAGGGAAGTTATTAGAAGTGATGTAATGTAAATAATATTTAAGAAAAGCGTGAAACACTAACTTGCCGTTATAACTCACGGTAAGTTAATCTTTCACCCACTTTTCCTAATTCTTATTTACATTGCATTTTATCTTATAACTTCCGCCATACTTTCTTCGGCAATATTGTGTGTTAGATGTCATTATTATTGCGGTAAAGCATGGAAAAATAAGCCCTAAGGTATACACATATTTCCCGTATATATATATATATATATATATATATATATATATATATATATATATATACGGGAAGAAGTGTTTACCTACGGGCTCTTTTTTCTGTGTTTTGACACAATAAAATGAGATCTGACAATAATGACAAGGATTGTATAAGGGAAGTTATTAGAACCAAGTAAAGTAATTGAGAGAAAGAAAAGTGGGTGAAAACATGACTTGCCGTGAGCAGGAATTGAACCTACGAACTCCGAATAACGCGTTCGATGCTCTGCCACTGAGCTATCCCCGCGGCCATACTCCCAGGCACATTATTGGGTTTATATGTGAATTTACACGTGGGAGTGTCAGTCAGTGCCACCTCTATCCATGGCGGCGAGTGTGGTACACTCTTTTACGAGCCTGTATGGCGCCACGTAGCACGTGAACTTATCACGAGCTGACAGGTGATCAAGGGTCCCGCGTATACAACCTAAGGCACCAAGTCTGCCAGTAGGAGACCCTTGTTAATGAATAAGGGAAACAAGTGTATAGCTAAGGGCTCGTTGTTTCGTTTTTTGACACAATATAATGAGATCTAACAGACAACGCGCACAAATAAATATTTAGTGTCCTGTTGGGAAAAAGTATCGATAATATCTCCCGTTTCCACGAACACAAAGACCTATAAACACCTGTTTTAGCAGTCATGCTATAGGCCATTCGTAGTCACAATACTTGTACATGACAAGCTCGCATGCAAACCAATCACTTTTGACCGAACTCCATAAAGGTTGTTGATAAAGTCATTTCAATTATTCATCGCGCACGCAGTTCGTACGGTCAACTGCAAGCCAATGTTTCTTTTTGACTCACTATGAACGTTCAGTTCTTACGCCAGAAAAGTTCTAAATAAAAACACTCAAAAACCTTTTTACGAAACATAAATCGCGATTGAAGTTTCTTAATGATATTCATCATTGCCGAGCCAGAATTCATTTAGCGAAATATTTGCTTCCACCATACTATGTCTCACTCCGTGTTAACCATGGTTCAAGATAAGAGAAATTGCATGTAAAACTGACGCATTTCAAGATTATTTTTACCAAAACACCCAGAGAATGGAACCAACTGCCTTCTAGCATTGCCTCTACCATCTGAATTGATTTGTTTTTATGATATAATGAGTGTGTTGCATTTTTATTATTATATGTATTTGTGCTACGGATTGTGATTGAGGTGACTTTAAATATGTTTGGCTGACTGTGTATCTTTTTGTATTTAACTATTTGTAATTGCTCCCCCCTGTAACGCCAATCAGCGCTGCAGGTAATGAGTTAAATGAAGTATTCATGAAAATGCACTAAAATTGAACCCAATCAATGTATCTCTTCAGGCTAAGTGGACTAACAGTGAGATCTGCCCACAGAAAACTACAAATTGGTTGCCAAGTTACGTTTCATCAATTATTTTTTAAGAATGACTTAAAATATAATCAGGATCTCTTGAACAAGAGTGTGGAGAGGATACTAATAACCTTTGTTTTGGAGACGATGGTGACTACATGCAGACCTTTCAACAAGCAGCAATATTTTTAAATGTCGGACAATTTGTAGGGCTATAACGTATGCCGGCTGCACAAGCTGAATTCGTACAGATGAATCATCTGAGTAGTTATCTATAAAGGTAACCATAATAGGCCATGTTTATTCTTATATGAACCCTTTTATATATATATACGTATGTAGATGATTGCCTTATCTGGCCTTATACAGCAACGTCCATATATCGGTATATGAGAGATTATGTATATCATGTTGCAAAGGGCCCAGAAAATTCTATATCAGGAAGGGGGCACATAACGTTATATAGGGCCCAAATATGGGGATTCAGTACATATTCTGATATGCCCAATTTCTGATGTAGCCACATATGGGAATTTTTGTATAGGTTCATATATGGGATTTTCGTAAGGGCTGTGATTATCCTATTCTGAGTGATTCATGTCTGGCGCACCTTTGAGGAACTTGCGAAGCAGAACTAGAATTCGCACAAGAGTGTACACAGCTCAGTCTGGTTACTGGTCGACAGCGCAGGATTGATTTCAATATGCCAGCATGCCGTGTCTATAGTGTCGGCGACGTCCGACAAGAAATAGTTGCCAACCTCTGGTATTTTGTTGGCAAAAGCGATCAAAGTGCCGTAGAATAGTGGTGGATGCTCGTGGCTAAAGTTGGTAACCAGCCACTGCTATCAGCCACCACGTAGCTGTATAGCACTTCTGGTTACGAAAATGTATTGTTTCAGTAGGCGCTCAAAGGTAGTTTCGGCCACTGGTATGGCATCGCCCAAACTGCAGCATGTGATGTGACGACGACCATGGCACTTGTTTGAGAAGGAAACGTGACACTGTCTGCAGAAACACGAAGTACGCCGAGACACTGATCATCATTTTGTACATAACTTGCTTGGTCGGCTGAAAACGTGACACTGTGCTCTTGCTCGTAAATATTAGCACGCCCCGCCGTGGTGGTCTATTGGCTAAGGTACTGGGCTGCTGACCCGCAGGTCGCGGGTCAGAATCGCGGCTGCAGAGTCGGCATTTCCGATGGAGGCGAAATTGTTGTAGGCCCATGTGCTCAGATTTGGGTGCACGTTCAAGAACCCCACGTGGTCAAAATTTCCACATTCCTTTGATCACAAAGCCAATGCTATGGGTAATCTCTTGCTGTGCGAGTTTTCAATCACGTGACTGTAGTCGCAAAAGTAGTGGCACCAGTCAGCGAAGCCTAAAATTGAAGTCAGCATATTTATTTATCTTGGCCCATTGTTTTTTTTATTGCGCTGGCCCACTGGAGTCAGATACAAAACGCGTTCCTCTGTGCCACCATGACCACCATGCTGTTCTTTGCTTGGAGATTGCAGGGCGAAGCTGCTCGAGCAAAGTGTCGAATGTTTGCGGCGGCATGTTCAATAAGCTAAGCACCACGAAACGGAAGAGAAAATGAATTATGCACCATCTACTCTTGTAATTGAAATCGCTTCTTCACTTGAACTTCAGTTGCCTCCACGTTCAGTGCAGCGCGTTTGAAACACCTTTGTACTGCCTTCGTATCCCCTGCAGTTCGAGACGTCTTCGCGCTACATTGGAAGTGGTGGGGTGTCAAGTTAAGGAGGGTTTCTGAATACGTAAGGCCTGTGTTCACAAACCAATATTGGCCTTACCTCAATTTTTTCTCATGTTTTTGAACCCTCTACTTGTGTTGGAAAAGCACAAAAATGGCAACGAGGTATAAGATTACAATATAATTTGTTTTTAGGCACTGGCCTTCTTTTCATGAAGCTCTATAACAGCTTACAATCGTAAGAAAAACTTAAGGTAAGAAGGCTGAGGATGTTTTTGCATACAAGCGGTTACTTTCAAAAATACTCCTCGTCGTGTTAGCACGGGTCTGAAAGCAGGCAGTTTGCGTGACCAGTCACCGCTCGCGAGCATCAAGACGCTGTCACCCCCCTTCTTTTTCTTTGGAAGCTTCCACGCTATCAGTGCTGACGCCATGACTGAGCGCATCACCGCCGTGACAATCTTTTCTTTTTCTCTCGAAGCAAACTCCATGACACTGCTGGTAATGGTGCGCGATAGCAGCTCAAGAAAACAATAATTCTGTTGCGCTCAGTTGGCCTCACTCACTCGGCTGGCGGAATCACCTGATCAGCTGATCGCCACCTTCTTTTTGATAATGGAGCCTGGACATCTTAGAGTTTGCGACGTCAGGCCACTCGCACGCCGTTTCTGCCGCTGTGAACTTCAGTCATGTCTTCAACGCCAATCACAACTGGTCGCTAAACTAGTGCTAGTCGCCAGTGTGAATCAACCTTCACAGTGGCTGATATGGCCACTTCCTCTGTTTCTTCAGAGTGGTTGGCTTTTACTGACCCGGCCGACCTTCTCATTCTTTTTGTATCGACCGACTCCGTCGTGAAAGTTTCTCTCCTGGGGTACCTGGCCCATTCAACTAATAGGGAGTTCTCGTTCGTGCCCTGCACTTTAAGGATTGCTTTCATTTGGCATGTCTTCCGTTCCACGTTTTAGATTGTGTGCATGCTTTCAGGTTGCGTTTCGGTGACAGTGTTGCTTAGAATATATTGTTGAGCATTTGTTGGAGACCACTCATTCAGTGATAATTTATTTCACTTTCTCTGATTTCTCTGCCTGCTAACGTGCTGGAAAATTTTTCGAGTTGGGTTGTGCGTGCAACTTCAGTTGTTTCCTCCAACGCGTTGTGGCCCCCCACTGAAGCTATATTTCGTTGCTGATATGTGATAGGCTACATAGGCTTAATTTGTAGGCTTTCCTAATGTACAGACAAAGGCCGCCACGTATGTGTGCAGCTTCGGTGGTCTAGTAGCTAAAGTACTCCGCTGCTGACCCGCAGGCCGCGGAATCGAATTCCGGCTGTGGCGGCTGCATTTCCGATGGAGGAGGAAATGTTGTAGGCCCATGTACTTAGATTTGGTTTCACGTTAAAGAACCCCAGGTGGTCAAAATTTCCGGAGCCCTCCACTACGGCGTCTCTCATAATCATATGGTGGTTTTGGGACGTTAAACCCCACATATCAATAAATCAATCAATCAATCAATCAATCGGCCGGCACAAATGTAAGCTCGTTTATGCAAAGGCGCGAATCTTTTTGTTGATCACTCTTTGAAATACTTTAATGGTTGCAATGACCTTGCTAAATAGGCCTTGTGGTTTGTATATTCACCATCGAGCCACAGCCCTATATCTGTGTGCGTTCATCAAACGAGTTCATTCTTGGCCGTCAGGGTGATTCCTTTGATCTGAAAATCAGTGGTTTCTTTGTATGGTCACCGCAGTTTTCTGGGTTAGTATAGCGAAAACTGCGACTTTTTAGGAGACCACTGTGGGCCGTTGTCGGCTGGGTAGTGTTCTGCTACCTGACGGCATTCAAGAGTCTTGTTTTCATTTGCCCAGCATTCGTGTTTAAAGATAACCAAATCGTGTTGTAGCCAGCATGTTTCGTGTAATTGTCTGCTTTGATATTGTGGAGTTTTTCGGGTAGTCCGATCATCAGAGGCTAAAGAGCATTTCGCAGCTTTGCGAGACCCAGCGCTCTCAATGACGATGTGCATGCTTTCTTCGACATATATTTTAATTGTACTTTTCTATTCGAGAGAAATTATTTGATTATAATGTGCGCGTGCTCGCCTAGATACAGTTGCATCACTCTCTCTGGAATGAAGGAGTGATAGGCACTATCGAAAGCCTTTGACATATAGATGACATATAGACATGTACCTGACGCTGCATGATATCTACATAGCTTTTTTTGCGAAACAGCTTACAGCAGTGTTGCAACTCTGTATTCAAACAGCTGCAAGCAATGAAGGATGTGTGAGTGCGATTCCCACCTAGAACGTGTCTAGAACCAAATACATTTGCATCTCTCTCAGTTTAGCCCTCGTGGACAACGCTGATTTTTCCTTCCCAACTAGCGATGCCGACGCTGGCTTTCCTTCGAAACAAACTCTAATGCTGTCGCGTTAAACTTTGGAGACGGTGAGCACACTCCGAAGCACCCAGTCGGACGTGAAGCCCAAATTATCAATAGAAGGGGAGTGGCCTTGAACAAGAGCGTAGTGGGAGCGGCGCG
This sequence comes from Rhipicephalus microplus, assembly GCF_043290135.1. Classification (NCBI taxonomy): domain Eukaryota; kingdom Metazoa; phylum Arthropoda; class Arachnida; order Ixodida; family Ixodidae; genus Rhipicephalus; species Rhipicephalus microplus. Next base: position 457,090,709 of record NC_134710.1, on the reverse strand, counting down.
CGCATTTTTCCTCCTCCCGTCGTGAAATTTTACGACAGAGGGCGCGTGAGTGCCGTGCCCGAAAAGTCCCCGCCCCCCCAAAAAAAACAAATCTAGCGCCATTCGTGTAAATGTGCTGGTTCTTCTCCCCTCGCGTGCAAAATAGATAGCAAACGACGCTAGTTGAGGAGCTGTATGGCTTCTGGCCGCAAAGACGGGCGTGTGCTTATCTTTTCGTTAGAGTTCATTTGGGCGCCGCGGTTTCAAATGATGCACTGAAAGAGTTATTGAGACAGCAAAAATATGAACGGTAACGTTAAATACGGTCATGTGACGGGTATATCAGCAAGTGGCATGCAGTAGCCAAGGACATAACCGCAAGTGCGCAATATTTAACGCGATAGCCCACCGTTTGCGTCCCGACAAGCTCAGCGGTGACGCTCTCGATGACAGCGCCACTGCTGTCCGTGCGAGGCCAGGATTCCAGCCCACGAAGGGCTAGTTCGTTAAACGTCCACCACGTGCCGCATGAAGTTGAACCCTCCCCCTCGTTCCCTCTTTTCTCCTCCCACCACGACGTTGACGAGTTCCCTACGGAAATGGCCTCGGTCTTCAACCTGTTCTCGCCCGCCCCTCATTGCGGGAACCAAAGAATAGCGACCCGCTGTCAGTGCATTCCTACTCAGGCAGTTTAAGAGCCGGCCTTTGTAGAGTACGCGAACAGGTTCCGGACCGGCCATGAACAATTTTTCAGACTGAGGACTTCTTTTTTTTCTTGCCTTGGTTGAATTCGAGTCCTCACAGTTTTGATATAGTCATAGATAATTTATATATAAAAAACGTACGATCAACTGCATTACATTCTTTAGTTTTTTTTCTCGTCGTACGTAATCTATTGTAATCATAATATCAGGTTCAATATTTAATTTGTGGCTAAGTCATATTACTTTCCGACCCAAACTTTTTGTAGGGCAGAACAAAGTTTTTAATCTTAATTTTTTAGCTACTGTCACAGAACGAGCGCTAAAAACGGGCGCACCGCCAAATTCTTGCGATAACGCGCCCAGAGAGACGCGGCGAGATCAACGAAAAAAAAAAGAAAAGAGAAAACAACCATCCAAGGCTCCCCGGGCGCGCGACGCCTCTCCTCTCGGAAGCGTGGCTTCGCCGATGAACCTCCTCACCCCACAGCGGCGGCCGGGCAAGCACTAGAAATTTCCAGAAGGAAAGAGGCGTGTATGCCGAGTTGAGTCATCTGTCGTGGACGGCCCCCGTACAGTCTCGCGCCTTTTCCCAGTCTCGGCTGCGCATCGCGCCGACGAAATGAGAACTTTCTGGAATGTCGTGCGGAAGGTATTTAATCGAGCAGCGGAGATGAGAGATCAGGAGAAGACGGAAGTAGCGCCAGAGTGCGTAGGGATTCCGCCGTGTAGTCGGCGAATGTTTTGTCCGTAGGGACGAAGCAGGAGATGAAGAGGATTTCCACCTGAGGGGTGAAGGCTCGAGCTACAGGCAAGAGTGTGTGTTTACCGCTATCGAGCGAGGACGCGTGGCGACAGCTGCGTGTGTGAAGCCGACGTGTTCGGGCGAAGAAGTTTGGAGCTTGGAGAGTGGCCAATTGAAGACGCGAGGTTTCCTGGAAGAGAAACTTCGAGGGCGCGGAACGACAACAACGCTGGACTTTGAGTGAGTGATTCTCGGAAGAGTATCATTCAGACTTTTGTTCCAAGGACTTTGGGCTGAATAGGTTTTATATCTCTCTAGTCTTTAAGGGTCTTGGTTGTTAAATGCATGCGACTGCATTGTAGTGTGTACTGTTGTCTGTGTCCGTTGTTCGAGTGTGGCTAATTGTACTGTGTAGTGTGTTGATTGAATTGTGACATATTGTACTGAGCTATTGTGGAGTGAGCATATTGGTGTATTGTTTTTCTGATCTGCCATTATTGAAAATATAATTTTGTTTGTTTATCAACTCTCGGCTCTGACTTGTTCTTTGGGCCACAGCCGACGTCTGCTGGCGCACCAATAAGGACCACTTCTAAATTGTCCACGCTTTCGTGGTGCGGTTCGGGGGGCCGATACTTCGGCTCTTCGAATTAGCCCGGTGATCGCCTCCCGAAGTAACGGGACCTGTGTGTGACAATTAACCTGGCGTCCGCGACAGGACCTTTTGGTGCACAGTGTGTCCAAAGTAGTGAGAAAGAGCCTCTAGTTGTTGATAGTGCTATCGGAACGATTTTGTGGGTTGTTCAGTGTTCTCGTTAACGAGTGCAGGGGAGTGTTCCGATAGACTGATTTAGGCAGATACTTTTTGCACGCGGCGAGCTTTTAGTTGCGAGACACAATGGATCTCGAAAAGTTAGTCGCTCTTGGTGAGAAGATGGGTCTTTCTGGCGCCGAACTACGGAAGTGGGTAAGCCAGAAGGAGAAAGAGGCAGCTGAAAGGGCCAGGGAAGAAAAAGCAGCTGAGTTGGAACGAGAGAGGTTGGCAGCTGAGAGAGCCAAGGAAGAAAAAGCAGCTGAGTTGGAACGAGAGAGGTTGGCAGCTGAAAGGGCGAGAGAAGAAAGAGAAGCGGAGATGGCTGAAAAGGAACGGCAGCGGCAGCACGAGATGGAACTCGAGCGGCTCCGTTTGCAACAGCGAAGTGAAACTCCCGTCCAAGCTAGAGTTGAAGCAGCGAACGGGAAGATCATGTTTTCCGCTTGAACCCAAGCAAGCTGCTTGTAGCGTTTGATGAAAGGAAGGACGACCTTGACGCGTACCTTCACCGGTTTGAGACGATTGCTAGGAGCCAGAATTGGCCGGAACATCAATGGGCAACTGCTTTGAGTACTTGCTTGAGTGGTGAAGCGCTCAGTGTGTACGGTAGGCTGACGCCGACCGATGCAGCCAACTATGCAAAGGTGAAAGCTGCTTTGCTGAAGCGATTTAGATTCACTGTAGAAGGATTCCGGGACAGATTTAGGACAGGAAAGCCAGCTGATGGTGAGACGGCTACACAGTACGCCGCCCGACTTAGCCATTATTTCGACAGATGGATTGAACTTTCAGGGACAGCGCAGGGGTACGATGAGCTTAGAGAGCTCCTAATTAGAGAACAATTTCTTACTAGTTGCCACCCAAGCTTGTCGCTGTACTTGAAAGAGAGGAAGGCTGACTCACTTGAAGGCATGCTTGAATTGGCTGATCAATTCTTGGAAGCGCAAGGTGGCACTATTTTGGCCAAGGTCAAGAAGGATTGTCCCGATGATTCGAAGAAATTGGCTCCCGAAGAAAAGAAGCGTGCACCAGAGAGCATTCCGCGATGTTTTCTGTGCAACCGAGTGGGTCATCGCGCGAAAAACTGTCGAACGATCTTTACGAGCCCTACGGCAGTAAAATGTTTCAAGTGTGGTCAGACTGGGCACAAAGCAGACGCTTGTCGGAACGGAGTGAGTCAAACTCACCAGGTATCCTGTGTGCAAGTGGCACCGAAATCTGATAATAATGCCGTCTCGGATGGATTCGTAGAGTTGAAGAATGGGGAGAAAATTCCTATTGTGGGTGCTGTAATGTCAAAACAGCCAACCGGTGTTACGAAGGGAATGCCAACGCTGCCCGGAAAGGTTGCAGGCAAGAAGATTACGGTTCTAAGAGACACCGGTAGCTCCACGGTTATCGTGCGGAGAAATTTTGTACGGGAAAGTGACTTGACAGGCAGAACGAAACCGGTTTGCCTAATTGACCGTACGGTTCGGATGCTTCCCGAAGCAGAGATTGAGGTGGAAACCCCGTACTTCAGCGGGAAGGTTACTGTTTTATGCATGACGACCCCCCTTTATGACCTTGTCATCGGAAACATCGACAGGGCGCGAGGACCGAATGATCCGGAATGTTTGGCAGAAGACATTAAGATAGAGCCCTCGCCAACCCAATGACCGCGAGATACAGTGGAGGAGCAACCCGTGACGGATCCCACTCGAGCCCAAGGTGAAGCCGCGGTGCAAGGGACTATAAATGATAAGATGATCGTGTTGAACGAGTTCACGAGCCGGGCAACTGGACTTACGTCGGCATGACCTCAACCGACCGACAGTACAAAGGAGACGGAGTTGGCCAGCCACTCAAATGTCGGGACGTGAACAAGCGGGTGACAGGATCGGTTGAGTGTTATCACCCGTTAACAGTGTCAGAAGTGACAACGATGGCTGAGACGCTGCCTCAGATACAGTCGTTGGAAAAGGCTCGCCGAAAAAGAACAAGGAAAAACAAGAAGAGATCAAGCGAGCACCGCAAGAAAGGACGCAAGCGCAGCTTGAAATACACAGGATAAGTGCTGAAGTCGAATCAGAATGTGTTTGGCAGTGTTGAGTGCCATATGTTGTGTTAATGTTGTGTTATCCTGGGTCACAAGTGTCGAAGTGTCTGTGCTGTGGTGTGATGTATAGTGTTGTATAATTGTAATGAGAGAACTATGTACGTTTGTATTGTTTGGAATGAGTGATGAGGTGTTGTAGTCATGTACCTGTGGCTATATTTCATGTGTTGTGGAATTGAACTACAATGTAAGATTGTATTGAGCGATCTATTGCGAATGTGAAGTGTCATGAGCGACGGTTTGTGTTACAGTCTTTCAGAGAGTGTGGTGACTGTTCGCGCTCGTTTGTGTGGTTTTGAATATTATGAGATAATATTCTTAAAGTGGGGGGCAGTGTCACAGAACGAGCGCTAAAAACGGGCGCACCGCCAAATTCTTGCGATAACGCGCCCAGAGAGACGCGGCGAGGTCAACGAAAAAAAAGAGAGAAAACACGCATCCAAGGCTCCCCGGGCGCTACGCCTCTCCTCTCGGAAGCGTGGCTTCGTCGATGAACCTCCTCACCCCACAGCGGCAGCCGGGCAAGCACTAGAAATTTCCAGAAGGAAAGGGGCGTGTATGCCGAGTTGAGTCATCTGTCGGGGACGGCCCCCGTACAGTCTCGCGCCTCTCCCCAGCCTCGGCTGCGCATCGCGCCGACGAAATGAGGAGAACTTTCTGGAATGTCGTGCGGAAGGTATTTAATCGAGCAGCGTTGATGAGAGATCAGGAGAAGACGGAAGTAGCGCCAGAGTGCGTAGGGATTCCGCCGTGTAGTCGGCGAATGTTTTGTCCGTAGGGACGAAGCAGGAGATGAAGAGGATTTCCACCTAAGGGGTGAAGGCTCGAGCTACAGGCAAGAGTGTGTGTTTACCGCTATCGAGCGAGGACGCGTGGCGACAGCTGCGTGTGTGAAGCCGACGTGTTCGGGCGAAGAAGTTTGGAGCTTGGAGAGTGGCCAATTGAAGACGCGAGGTTTCCTGGAAGAGAAACTTCGAGGGCGCGGAACGACAACAACGCTGGACTTTGAGTGAGTGATTCTCGGAAGAGTATCATTCAGACTTTTGTTCCAAGGACTTTGGGCTGAATAGGTTTTATATCTCTTTAGTCTTTAAGGGTCTTAGTTGTTCAATGCATGCGACTGCATTGTAGTGTGTACTGTTGTCTGTGTCCGTTGTTCGAGTGTGGCTAATTGTACTGTGTAGTGTGTTGATTGAATTGTGACATATTGTACTCAGCTATTGTGGAGTGAGCATATTGGTGTATTGTTTTTCTGATCTGCAATTATTGAGAATATAATTTTGTTTGTTTATCAACTCTCGGCTCTGACTTGTTCTTTGGGCCACAGCCGGCGTCTGCTGGCGCACCAAAAAGGACCACTTCTAAATTGTCCACGCTTTCGTGGTGCAGTTCGGGGGGCCGATACTTCGGCTCTTGGAATTAGCCCGGTGATCGCCTCCCGAACTAACGGGACCTGCGTGTGACAGCTACTAGGCTATTGAAAAGCACGCAAAAAACTAAGAAAGATGTAAGTAGAACGATTTTTACAGGAGAAGCACATCCAGTATATTGGACACTGGGATTAATTTGTTGAACAAATATGTACACACATTCTGCTAATCTCTTAGACAGAGAGCTGCTTTTGGCCTCTTAGGTTAATAGTCTTATAAAACACAAGCGGGGTTTGTTTTGTCACAAGAAAAAGTTGATCCTCTTCATGCTTCATGCTGTTGGTAGATTCCCAGCATGCCCCAGTTTTATTTTTCTATGACTGGGCTTGAAGAGTGTCACGTCAAGCCACCTCTTGTTTTCTTTTTTTCCTTCTAAATTTAGCACGATGTGCACCAATTGCACCTTGGTGTGAGTGTACTGGCCATAGGTAATTCTCACATTGCCAGCAAAGTTTTTATTAGAAAAACTACATTTTTTGCATGTATCGGAAAGACATGACAGAACTCGTAGAATTTAAATGATTTCAATGGTGCAAAGATATGTCCTGAAATAATTTTGTATACTTGACCGCATCATGCACACGCAGTTTCGCGTAGATAACGCAATTACTTCTAGTGCCTGATAAATAGGTGGAGCTGAAGGGTAAACTACACCTAAAAACATCTTACTCGACTCTTACAGAAGTACAAACTGACAAAAATATTACCCAGCGTTGTGCATTTAGATGGCTTTTGTTTTCTTTGCGTTTTTGCCTGCGTTTTATTATTACAAGCAGGCGTCACCATGGGTAGAAAACGATCACTGTGCCGTGTAGAGGAACTCGTGAAAGACACACTACGCGACAACCTGCCCTCGCTGGTCACCCCACTGGCAGAAAAATAGTTGAAGCCAGCCAAGCACATTGTAATCCCTTATGTGCCGGGCGCCAGTGAAGAGCTCTCAGCGATTCTCGGAAAATCAGGGGTCGAGGTGGTTCGCAAGCCTGCTTCGATGCTCACCCGCTTGCTACCACGGCCGAAGGAAAAAGTAACACCAGCCACGGCCGGACTCGACTCCTTCTCCGGCGCTCCCCTTACGGCCTTCGCATTGGGGCGTTTTGCTGCCTGCCGCCGCAAGTTCAGGGTGGCGCTGCTAGACCACTGTTGCTCCGCCACCTCCAAGCGCGTTCACGGGCGCAGTGTGCGCGCCACAGCGCTATGGCCATCATAACAACGCTGAGTACGAGGAACAGAACCAACTGCGGCGCCTGAATTCTTAAAGATGAACGTTTTATCCACAGAATACAGCTCGGTCGTTGCATGTGATGAGGTTAAAATGGTATAGTTGACCTCTGAGAGCACCGCTTACCCAGTCGCAACCATTCCGGCAGCTTTCCCTGATTTTCCGCACACGCGTGTTGTCACAAGCAACAGTAATCCATTACAGCGCACATAATTCAGAGAGAAAAAGCAATATTTCTTTTCTCGTAAGGTGGACTAGAACCTAAATAAAAAAAACAATTTTTGTGCGAAGTGAGCACAAATACCTTTTTCTTTCAAACCCACGCTAGCAATACAAAATAACACAAACACAAATGCATGGTACAAATAAAGCGAACCTCCATGACATACTAATCACAGTCTGAAATTATTCTAGACCGCTTGTGCACATACGCAAGTGGTTTTTCATTCCTATCGCTCACCATCTTGGTGTAGTTAACGAGAAGAAGTCTGATGAATTTGTCCGCAATTAAACGAGCTGTGCGCCTTGCGTGGCTGCTGTCTACACCTTCTGGGCAGAGGAGGACGGGTGATTGTTCGAGGTGTGGGGTAACAAGAAATTGTAGCACTTCATGCACTTTTGTACGCGGAAGTTTGCTAGCAGCTTTTTCAAAGAAAGTAACAATGTTGTCGAACAGTGTCAAAAACTTACGGTTTTGGTAGTGGAGTGCACTTTTGTCCTGGCTGTGCAACAGAACATACAAAGGATCAGCTTTGTTCGTAGTCGTCAGCATCGTAACACAAGCATCACACTCAAACTCACTGACGAGCTTCACGATGTGCGTGGTCGTATCCTTTTGGCGAAATAAAGCGCCAAATCACGCACTCTCTTATGACTTCCTCTGAATAACTGGGTCGTTCCATGCCATAGTCCTCAATCTGGTGGCGGAGAAAAACCGCTTTCTGTCACCAGTCTGCGCATCGTTTACAATCTTTTTGACTGCAGTGCAGTGTTTGTCTTCGTGAAAGAGCTTCACCTTTTCTTGCTCTCTGACAAGTTGTTGGTCGAGACTTCCGCATTTTGAGCGCTGATAGGCAACCTGTGATCGAAGCCTTTTTACAATCGTTAGGTAACGAGTTGCCAGCTTAGCATCATTACCGATGGTTTGCGTGGAAGTGCTACACCTTTCATCGGTAAGCTCCTCTAGCGGAGCACACTCCCCGTAGGTAGACGGCGATGACTCCGCTTTCCCTTTCGTCGGCTGTCGAGGAGCCGAGGTGGCCGAGGGGCCACGCACTGCAGGTTCTTTACGCGGCCTCTTCGTAGCCGGGACCATATACGAAGGATACTGATCGAAGACCGTGCACACGGCTCCTGGACGCAGTTTCCGGATACGATATCCGGGAACATAGTCATTTTCCGTGAAGTGTTTGCTGCACACTACAGCCGATGCGGACTTGTCATTGATAACGAGGTTTTCACGTGAAACATTTTTCCTCCACTTCAAACACAGTTCCTCATCGCTAGGAAATTGGTGGTTCGACACACCCGGTGTCTTCCCTTGCTGTGACTTACACAGCGGCACGCAACAATAAACCATGGCTACGCTAGTACAATTAGCGTGCCTGAGTGTGTCTGATGCATTGTACGCCGGAGACGCGGCGACTCGGCGAGCCGGCGGAGCTTACAGTGAGTTGGTGCTGCCCTCGTGCGGTTAGCCGCCGCACTACGCGTCAGAAAAAATATATGCGCGGCGCCGGTATTGAGAAGGCCGTAAGGAGCGTGCGGAAGGAGCGTCGAGTCCGGCCGTGCACCAGCGAGTAGTCTGCAAGTTGCCGTGTTTAAGGTGTCCTGCCAGCTACGTGGGCAAAAGCGAATGTTTCCATTCAGAAAGCCCGTGGAGCGGCCAAAAGGCTTGGACTGGCGTTCCTGACGAGGGAGTCAGCCGCTGAGCGCTAACGTGCGCCTTGCCGGGCAGCAATAAACTTCCGCGCCCACTCGTTAAGATTACGCCAACTGAAGAACGACGTCAGGAAGGTAGAAGTGCAACGCGGTGCTTTTGCAGAGCCCTTGAGAAGCCCGACAATATGATTGATTTCTACAGCTTTTCTGTTCTAGAAACAGGGAATTTCGAAATGATGTCCTTGTGCGAATCCTGCCACATTTACAACACGCCAACAAATTTAACCGCTCTCTAGGAACAATCTCCTCAGTATACGTTCACGGCTTTTGAAACGTGTCGAAAACGGGAAGCCACCGCTTTGGCAAAACAAGACACGAAGATGCTTTTGTGACAAACACAGACATATCCTGAGAAAGTTACCAAGTGATTCCTCACAACCCAGGCCCTCTACGAACTTCCCAACTTTTTAAATCTTCTACCGAGCCCAACAGATTTCAGTCAAAATGCTTACATTTAGGCTTATAGAATTTACACTCCACAAATTAACGACCTCTAAAAAAGCAAAAAATAAAAATAAAAAAAATGTTTTGTGTAGTGCTGGCTGCTAAAATGTTGCTTGTACTGTGCAGGCACATGGAGCTTGGTGTCCACGACTTTAAAAATCAATTTTTATAAATGTTGAATTACGAATATTTACTTAAACGTCGTATATATATATATATATATATATATATAGATATGTTTATATATATATATATATATACATATATATGTGTGTGTGTGCGTGTGTGTGTGTGTGATGTGTCTTGCTTTGCTAATAAGCACCTGAAGAGTAGCAGATTTATACTTCGTGTAATTGAATTGCTGCTTTGGTCTGCGTTCGTGTCATCATCATTCATGGTGCGTGCTTGTCTTGGAAGTTGATACTACGAAGAAATAATTGAACGAATTCAAGCATACCCGCCTGGTTTTGTGTAAATCGGCTAACTTTGGCGACGGTGGTCGATGTGAAGGCGTGGAGATACTTTTGTATTACCCGAAAAGCTAAAGCATTACAAAAATCTGGTGGGGGTCAGAACCCCCTCATCCACATATAGTTACCATCCTGAACGTCACAAAAGGGCACGTTGAAGGCCTTGAGGCATCTACTAGAGCACTTTGTGCTCTAGTAGATGCCTTGGCGCACACAAAATATCTTAGGTGTGAAGGTGTTATCACTCAGCGTGGGAACTATGTATCCTTTCTTTACCGACATTGTCCAAGTCCCATATCTCTGAGGCTATGCTTCTGAATCATGGTGCAGTGTATAATGCTGAGCAAACTCTTCTACTCGAGCAACTATAGGAACAGACGGCAGTGATGTCGTCAATCGTATGTTTTCATGAGTCTTTCTGTCGTCAGAGTTTTATAGCTGCCACCACAAACCAAATCACAGTAACCAAACTTGTAGTCAATTTGTAGTAACTCAATTGGTACTCAATTTGTAGTCAATTTGTAGAATTGAGTCCTGTGAAATACTCTGAAAATATTGAGCCTGTAAAATATTCCGAGAAAAGTGAAATATTTCTGTCATTGATAGAGTGGTGGCCTGAAGCAAGAAACACACCTGCAAAATACGACGCAGTTCATTTGTAATCAAACATGTGCTACAAATCAATATTATGATATATTTTGTAATGTGTCTAAAATATTAAAAATATTTCGATACTTATTGTGTGCTCTTAAGGAATCAATAAGAAATAAGTTTTCTTTTATAACACAAATACCTCAATATAATTTGTGAAACGTATGTGCATGTCCCAATTAAAATGTAAAAATTTATGCGGTGCAATTCTGCAAACTTTACCTGCAAATAAATGCGGATGTTAATATTATGACAATACAAGGCACGTATAAGAATGCATAATATAATGTTATATTCACTTTGGAGGTATTCAAAACGAAGAACGAGAAAATAAAATAATTACATTGAAAGTACTTTTGTTTTTTGTCCTTATCAAGCCTCAACAATTTTCTTGGAATGAGAAAGATCCTATCACCGTTTCGGGACCATAGAATATTAAAGCTACATCTTTCAGTTTTCTCAAGCATAGAATCATGGTAGTGCTATGCACACCTCATTACTATCAAAACTAACTACAGCTGCGAAAATTTTCGCACACCTGGCCAAGGCAGGACTGCGTGGATGCATGTGTTTATGTACGCACACACATACAAACTACACGCATGAACATAATGAAGTATGCTTAAAGACCTGCTTCCTCCTCCTCCTCTAGAAAAAATTTCCATACATTTTGCTGCCCCTGACAAATTGAAAAAAAATCAACCTATAGAGAAATACGAATATTTACATATAAGCAGACGCTTACGGCAACGACGTAAGTACGAATATGATAAAAGAAAGTGTCATTAGCAATACTCATATTCGTAGTAGCATATGCTACATAACAGTTTATTACGTGCTTTTAAACGACCCCATAACCACAGTATACCACAAGAAAAGCAAGAAAATCATAATCGGTAATGCGCTCAGTGAAAGTTAGAATCTCTTTAATTGGATTCGCGACACTTTCATAACATTGAAAATGTAGAACAAAAACAAAATAGTAAGACGTAACGTTTATTATCTTTGTTATTTCAGTGCTGCGGACAATACCGCGCTCTTTAGTAATGCCGACGAAAATTCACAAAAAAAATAGTTTCAAGATGTAAAAATAAATACACGTTAAAGTATGACTAAAAAGGGGACCGAAGAAAACAAAAATAATGTTAGGCGGTCCGGCGAAAACGCGGAATTAGCTAGGGGACGAAAAGTAAAGCCACCCCCCTTACTAAGTTTGTCTAATTCACGAAAAAATAAGGTTAGGTTGATTCGCAATTAACGTTAGTCATTTGCAACACATGCACGGCAATCACAATGCCTATAAGCTTCAAGCAGAAATCCAGAATAATTCAGTGATAACTTACGGGCCTAAAACGCGAATAAACTACTGCACGCGGCCTGAAAATCATCACGAGGCTTGAGTGGTACCACAAGATCTAATAAACTTTACATATAGAGAGGGTAAACACGCCCACACGCACGCATTGCTCACCTCACAATATTAAATGCGAAGCATTGCAGTAGTTGTCCCAGCAAGATGTGTTACCATCAGGTTTAGGACTACCACTCCACGGCATCTACAGCAGCGGAACTAGCTACTTTGCGCGCTGCACTTTGTGTGGTCAATCAGGAACCACCGCAAAAATGGTCGATTTTCAGCGACTCAAGGGCTGCCCTACAACCTGTGCTCTCGGCACTGCGTCGCGGTCCGTACGAACAGCTTGTTTTCAAAATTCGATGCCCTCTTCACACATGAGAAAGGGCATCATGTGGGTTTCAGTAGCTGCCAAGTCACTGCGGCGTCATAAGGAACGAACAAGCCGATACTGCCGCGCGGGCAGCTCTTGAAGAAACACAAGAAGAAGCCATACCACTTTCGCGGACCAATGCTGCCAGTAATCTTCGACGGTTTGCACGTGAAATCACGTTTTCGCTATGGTGCTCACCAAGCAACGAAACGAAGCGTCAACACCACCTGTCCTCTTTGATGGCTCTCCGCATGCCTACTGGACTCGACCGAAGAGAAGCCACCCTTCTTCATCGCTCATGGCTAGGAGTGGCATTTACAAAATCTTATTCCTTTGTCATAGGAATGGGCGACAAGGCTCTGTGCGTTGCCTGCCGGTGCGAAGAGACACTACACCACATCCTGTTCGACTGTCCGCTGTATGATATCCACATGGCTGAATTTCCGATGGAGGCGGAAATGTCGAGGCCCGTGTGCTCAGATTTAGGTGCACGTTAAAGAACCCCAGGTGGTCAAAATTTCCGGAGCCCTCCACTACGGCGTCTCTCATAGTCATATGGTGGTTTTGGGACGTTAAGCCCCACAAATCAATCAATCAATCACTGGCGTCCGTTTTTGCGCACATCGACAGCAGCCAAATGTCTGTGGGCACTATTCTGTCAAGTGCCCGAGAGAAAACATGGCAACAGAAGGCGACAAAAGCTTTGTTGAAATTCCTACGCAACACGGACTTGAACCAGCGGCTTTAACAGCTATGTCACACACCGAGAAAGACAAGACGGGACTATGAGTGTGCGCGCGGTGGTGCCCATTGTGACGTGTTCATCTCTCTTCCCTCTCTTCTCTCTATTTTTCATCTCCCCCATCCCCCTCCCATGCGCAGGGTAGCAAACTGGTGGCCTATGGGCTGGTTAACCTCCCTGCCATTCTTTTCCTCCTATTTTTCTTCCTTCATTTCTTAGCGATCTTCGGCGAAACTCAGTGTATTTATCTAGCCGCCTACGAGTTTTAGCTCTCCTGGCCGTTTCGATAATGGTATCGATACCAAACTTGGTATGGCATAACTAGACTGTATAAAGAACATATTTGACTGGTCATAACATGAAAATCATAACATGTATGTCATGAATGTCATGATTTACATTTCAGGGTCCTGTAGCTCTTGCGGTGGTTTTGTTCACATGGCATGTTGCAAAACTGGTATCGTATAGTATGATTGCATGGCGAACACACGCGACACACTTAACATGAAAATAATGACACGCGTGTCATGTAACAGCATGACTGCATTCCATGCTCATGATGTGCTCGCGGCCGTATATGGTAGGCGCCGAGTATATGGCAGGACCGGTGCCTGCGAGTATATGGCAGGCACCGGTCCTGCCTTATACTCGCAAGCGCGCTGCGTTGCTTTGAAGCATGCGCGTTTCAGCGCGTCCAGCGTCCCTCCATATTGAAAAGAGGAAGACGCGGTGTTGTCTCGGTAACGCATCGGCACTAAGTGCAGCATGTCGCATTTCATGCCAGTTGCCATCGGGTGGCGCCGACGGACATTGGTCGCGCCTGGCGTCAGGTTATACAGTGCTCGCGTTTTGCTAACGTAGCGTCGCCTCGCCCAGTGTGCTCGAGTGTCGACGCTACATTGAAGGATATTGGGCCCTTCATAATGCTCTCGCCACCGTTTTGCTCGCTCGACATATTCCAAATTCTGTGTTACGTGACGTCAATAGATGACTAAGGTATATAACTGGTGGAAACATGATAATCCGGACACAAGTGTCATGTCGGAACATGTCAACATACCATGCTCATAGCGTGTTCGCGGCTGGTTTGCTCGCTCCACATATACTAAATTTTGTATCACGCGACGTGAACAGATGAAGAAGGTAAACAACACATCCAAACATAATAATCATGACACGGAAGTCATGTACGGCATCAATTACTTCCACCTCGTAACGTTGCGCTGATTTTAAAGAGAGATATCAACATTTCTCATTTGTGCATGTTTCGCATATCATCGATTCCCACTGTATGTGGGATCTGCCAATTTTTATTGTAATGAAATGAATCATGTAGGAAAACTTCTCTCTTGTGCCCGTTCCATCGGTAAGAACACGAGTGAATAAACATTCAGGCACACCATAGAAAGAGAATACAAAAAAAGAATGTGCAATAGCAAATGCGCAGTAAAACCAGAACCGAAATATGATGAGACGGAGAGCAGCCAGCGTAAGGCCTTATATGAAGCGAGCGAGATCAAAATGGAAGCACTGGGTCACTGGCTGCAAGCTGTGGTTATCTTTTCCGAAAGCAGTGTCGGAATCCTGCCACGTATCCGACTCGGACACAATTATGACTCCTCCGCACTTGTCCACACACCGGCACTTCGGCAAGAAAAACCTGCTCCCGCCGTAATGATTATCCCTCCATCAAGCGGACTACTGAGAGAAAAAAAAGGGGGGTAGACTTTGCAAAGAGAAAAGAGTTCATTCTCTTTTGTTGGGAGCTAGGCTGGACCTCTGACCATTGTTGGCGTCCATCCTACCCCCCTTCCGCCAGCGCATCGTTTGTGTTTGTGGGAATGTGGTTTGAGGAAGGCGTTCGCCGAATTTTCGTTGTGCGGACGACAACGCCAGAGGACCATGCGGCCTAGGCAGTCCGCCTACCTTGAGACAAACCCTTGCTCGCGTTCAACGAGATAACAAAAAACGTCTGTCTGTCAAATGGGTATTCTCCTCGTACACCCTGGCTTGTGTAGGGCACCGGGTAGTCACCATTGCACTATTACAAGCCCATGTGTATAGTAAGATTGGATGTGATATGAAGTCCTAAGTATTGTATGAGGTTACTTGATCTCAAGGGAAGTTATTTAAGTAGTATGCTCGACAAGTGTTTGGTGACCTAAATATATGCCTAACTTTACATAAGTGAATGATTAGTTCCATTAGCCACAAGCTGAACCAGTTAGATATTTTATTTATATCGGAGTGTAAGCGAGCACAATTGTCGTTTGAAGCAACTGCTGTAAAAGTATCGCAATCATCAGCAAAAAGGTGGATACTAGACGCTACTTGAGAAGGTAGGTCAATAATATATATTAGAAACAACAAAGGACCAATTACCAACTCCTGCAGCACTCCTGAGATGACATGGCACATTTATGAACTGTAGCCGTAAGCAGTAACGTAATGTAAGTGATTAGCAAGACAGCATCCGACCTCTTTTAATAGGTTAATGTCAATTTTTAAGTTCCGTAACTTGTGAACGAGAAGTTTCTGACACACTTTATCAAATGGTTTTGTAAAATCTAAAAAAATGCAGCCAGCGGATGATGGACGATCAAGAATTAGATCAGTGAAAGGTACAGGTTGAGTCTCACATGATTATGATTTCCTAAATCCATGTTGTGAAGGCGAAAAGAAGATGTTATTTTCAAGAAAATAGAGGATGCTTCTGATTACAAGGTGATTATATAATCGTTAGGATAATGTGCCGGTAAAAGAATTGTGGCGATAGTTAGTAGTTAAGCTTTTGTTTCTTGATTTGAGAAGTGGAACTACCTTCCACTGATAAGGTAAAGTACCTGTGTGGAGTGATAGGCTCAATAGAGCTGTCTTCTGTTGTAAAAAATGCACATGCAAAATACAACGCAACTCGTTTTTTAGAAAAAAAAAGCATTTTGTAAAACTGTATTATGGTCTATTTCCACAATGTGCCTAACAAATAAAAATATTGTTAGACATTGATTATGCACAAATTTGAAATAAATTCGTGAAAAATCAAACACGAAAGCCGCCAAAAAATGTGCGCACCCTATACACATATCCGGATACAAATATAAAAGAACTATGGTGCGCACAAATTTACAAGTTATACCTATAAATAGATGCAAATGCCAAGATTATAACACAAGGTAGGTACATAAGTTCAAGCACCGTGTTCAGTAATAAATGCACTTTGTATACATTCGAACAAAAGGTAAAAAATAAAGTATTCTCAAGTACTTTCATTTCTTGTCCTTATCAAGGCTCAGCAAGAATTTTCTCTTTATGAGATAGAGCCCATCATCAACCAGGCATTACCACTACTCACTTCAGCTGCAAAAATCGCACAGAACCCTGGCGTAGGCAGTGCTGGGATGGGGGGGGGGAGTTTGTGTACACGTACACATATAGATAGATGCACCAGCACGCATAAGGAACAGTAAAGCCTCCACTTGAAAAGAGTTTCTGGCTACGCTGCTGGCACAGCAAACAAATAAAAAAAACAGTAAATAAATATGGACCATTTTGAACTAAATGTTTAAGGCAGCTAGAATGTGATGAAAGCTTCATGAACATTACTTGTGTTTGCAAAAGCCTAGGCTATGTTACAGAAATTTATTAGGCCACTCCTGAGTATCCTAGGGCCCCAGATGCCAATTCCACAGACACTTTTGCCTCGTATGATACGACGGTGCGTTAAAATATCAGCATAAGACTAGGACGACGGGTATTGTCCTGGAAACAAGCATGGAAATACCAACGCACTGAGCCGCTTACCCCTCAGCGAAACCATTGAGGATACACCTCAAGTTGGCTGCGTGCTCATGTTCAAAGAGCTACCAAGGCCCCCCCCTCCCTAACAGCGGACGAAGTCACAATGGCCATGCAAGATGACCCGACATTGCTCAAGCTCTACAACGTCCTAATGGAGGGCAGAGTTCAAAACTTCAAGAATGAGAAATTCAACGTTATTCACAAGAGAGATACGGACTACAGCTGTCATCGTAGTTGTATCAAATTGGGATCACAAGTTTTCATTCATGGCCCACTTAGACAACGAGCAATGGCTCTCATTCATGCCGGACACCAAGGCGTGATCACATTGAAGTGCACCCGCAGCTACATGTACTGGCCGGGAATCGACAAGGGCATCGAGATAGCTGCAGAGTGCACAGCCCGCCACTTAAATGAACGCGCACCGCCACGATATCCAGCACCGGGCTGGTGAAGAGCGAGCACACCTTGGCAGACATTTCTGGTAGTTCCGGATGCCTACAGCAAATGGGTTCCAATTCGCCATGTGAACAAAACAACATCGACAGCTGCCATCAATTTTCTGCGGTTGTTCGAAACATTCTGATTACGCCACAAAGTAGTTTGAAACAACGGAATCGCATTTGTGTCAGCCAAAATACAGAAATTCTACGAGGGACATTTGCATCACAGTAGTGAAATGTGCTCCGAACCACCCAGCCACAAAAGGACAGGCCAAACGCTACGCGGTAGAGCTAAAACGTGCTCTTGCAAGAGACTCTACTACGAGGTCAATACAGTGGCGCATTTCATTTTTTTAAGCAACTTTCAACGGGGGAGACGGGCCATGTACCGGAGAATCTCATGTTTTCTTGCGAGCTGCGAACACACATCTCAGCCCTTCTACCAGAACCGCCTTGAAAGGTCATACCAGGTAACAAAGACGCCTCGCGTTGCTAAAAACTCTACAAAGGACAACCAGTGGTCACCCGCCATTTTCACAGAATGCCTGAATGAACGGCGGCCATCGTAAAAAAAAAGAAAGAAAAGTCTCCACCGGAGATCTCCGCTTGTTGAATTTAAAGCCCCGCCTTCGCGTCTTCTACCGGAAAGCGCATGGAGGGGCTATAGATCAGGAATTGCCACCCCCAGCCTGTCGCCGACAAGAGCTCTCGCCTGTGTTGCCCCATCCTCGAACTCCTGCAACCGTGTCCATCTTTCCTATCTTCTCTTTACTTCCGTCGCTCCCCGACCCTGCGCCTCACTTCTCCTCCCTGTCTCTCTATGTCTCTACCTTTTGATCCTATCCTTTTATTCCCTTCTCTACCCCCATCTCTCGTGAGCTACTGTTGAGGTCTCCTTCCCCTGAAAGAGAGGTACGAGGCTCACTTTTCTTTTCATTTATAATCACTCCCCCCTCCCCCTTCCAGCCAGTTTCAGGGATGCGCCCTGCCCCCAACTCCCCCCCCCCCCACGATACTTGACGCCGCGCGCCCGGGGACTGACTGACTGTTGGGGCAATCAGTGCGCCCGCGCACTGGTTGCCTCTCCTTTGTGCTCCTCGCCCCTTTTTTATGGCCCACAGCGGACTCGAAAGCCAGCGTTCGGACAATTTGGACTGTGCTGCGCACAAATGCCTTTCTTGAAAGTAATAAACTCAGTTCCCTGTTACGTACGCTTGTTATTCCGGCTACCGTGGACATAACGCAGTGCAAATTAGGTTATTTGTTCCTAAAAAATTTATCTCCCCACCTTTCAGCATTATACCTCTTTCTTTTAACTTACTTCCCTTAATATTTTTATATCGTTAAATTGGAGAGTTGCATATTAAAAAGAAGAAGTGGATTTATTTATTTAGAGATTTGTTAATTTTTAGAGAAAACTGCCAGTCTAAAGCCGGACTTTGGGCAGGGGTGTGTGACGCAGTGGACGCAACATTGTTTAGGAGGTACAGCAGGATAGATAGTGTTGAATGAAAGCGCGAAAATTCAAAATGAAAAAAAGAAAAGCGACATGATAGATGGTCCACAATCCCAAGAATAGCCATAATACACTAAACAATACAAAAACTATAAAAACAGTGCCCACTAAGCTATGTTGTTTGGGCAAAAAGTAAAAAGAACTCAAATACCAACTGTAGCAAATAGTAAAGTCGGCAATATTAAGAAGCGAGACAATGCAGAATCGAAGCATTGAAGAATCATTCAGAAGCGAGGCATTGAACCTCAAGCAATCAGTCTGATCAAGGTGGGTATTAAAATTAAGTGCACTGTAATATATATGAAGGTGTAGTTATGAGCCATGTGAAACAGCTAACGCACGAAGAAACTAGTTGAGATCGACACTTTCAAGAATCTTTGGTGGTAAATTGTTCCATTCTCTGCTTGTGCGAAAAAAAAAGGATTCCTGTATAGAGGGGCTCAGTCACTCTTTCAAGATTGGAGGCACGTGTTTCATGGCACAAAATTGGTTTGGTATAATTAGTTTTTTGTATTGCCACGTTATTATTATATGTGAGATAGAACAGCTTCGTTATTTCGCGATAATGTCTCCATTCCAGGGTTTCTAGTTTAGGGCTCTCAAGAAAAAACTGACGGAGATGTGTTATTTTTAGGCATTGAATATGAATTTTACAGCTTTTCGCTGTATTGATTCAAGCTTATCTGTGTTAGCTTGCCTGTGCGGGTCCAAGACAGCCGATGAATATTCTTGTATTGGTAATACGTGCGTTTCACATGCAGTCAATTAGGTTCGCCGGATGCCTTGGCGAGTGCCCGTTTTTGGTAGCTTAGTATTTTCGAAGCCTTTTTCTCAGTATACGACACAAGCTCGTTCCATCTTATATCAGATGTGATGATGAGACCAAGGTGCATATACTGCGAGACAAAGGACAAAAATTGATTGCCTAGGTTGTATTGGATATTTATTGGATCCGTTTTGCGGGTTATGGTTATTGCCCCATTTTTTTCCGCGGTAAAGGTAATCTGTCATTTTGTGCACCAAACTTGAATCTTCGATAAAGAGTTATTTAAAAGAACCTGCTCACTGGAAGCGTTGACTACTTTAAAGCACAGAGGCATCTGCAAAAAGCTTTAGATTTGCTGGGATATCACTGGTGGCATTATTGATATTAGCCGAAAAGAAAAGAGGCCCGAAGGATTCCCTGAGGTATGCTGGATTTAAGCGGCGCGGACGGCGAGTTGATACCCCCGTCCGTAATATCGCGCCTGGTGAATATTGCTCGCAATTTCAAAGCCTTACTTGAGATGCCATAGTTTATTAGTACTTATTAACTAATTAGTCGATAACTATAAATTCCATGTAAGTTGTAAAACTCGAGAATGTGCTGTAAATTGAGGCCTCTATATGGCACATACACTAAATGTTCGAAAACGTGCACTTCGTCCTTTTTAACGTTACCCTGTTGATGTGATATACTATCAATCTTTACCTCAATGAACCCTAAATATTGTTTAGCGGGATCATAAAAGAGCCATCCATAGGAATCCTCTTTTTTCACGCGTACGCTATTTTCAACTTTAAGTGGCACCGTAGAGTACACCATCTCAATGATAGATGGAACTACAAGGGCCTGACATCTCTCACACCCCAAACAAGACTGGCCAGGGAACTTTTTTTTTACCACGCGATTCAAAGACGCTCTATACCTCCATGAACTAGACATATGCCAGTACCTAAATCCCAGAAAGCAATTGGATATCTTCAAGCACGGCTCCCAGGTAGCGATTCAAATGCGGTAAAACAGCCAATATTTCCGAGAGCGCCCATAGGCGCTGTGCATTATGTTTTAATAGGCTGGTAAACTCGCACTATTACAACCACGATACTACACTCTTAAAAAAATGGAGTGACGTACTCTCCATTTAGGGAGAAACGGCGATGTCCCCAATGTTCGTCTTCAGATGGAGCAAAATTGCTCTATCCGCCACGGAGAAACGTGTTCCTCCATCGTCAAAATCAACATGGCGGACGCCAAGCCAGTGAAGCGAGCGCTAGATTTAGGCCTATCAACGACATCGAATCTCGACAAATAAACAGCATGCGCGACTGGGCAACGTAAAAATGATACCGTTCAGCATTATATGAAATTATATCGAAAATAAGACGAAGCGGCCAGACCCGTGGTGACAAGAACCACGCGTAACAACAACGCTGATCGCGCATTTCACTCGCCCGTGCATTTACACGGCATGCAGTCACAAGAATACCGGAAATACTGCAAAACGATTGTCACACAACAAGTAAACGTAAGGCTGTCTTTATTTCTCAAAGCATCAGCCAGTGTAGCGGCGTTGTGCGCGTGTTTACGAGGGCATTTGGCGATGACAACTTTTGTCGACAACGAGCTGTCGAGAAGAACGGTCCCACTTTCGCGTTTCAGCTCACCTTCACTCATGCGGCTCATAATCCTTCGCAAATTTGCACTTCACATACACACGGTCGCACAGGGCATCATCGCTGCTTTCGCAGACACAATTTTCTCTAAACGTATACGCTCCATGTGAATAACTTATTGCAGCAAAAATGCACCAGCGCATGCATGGGTGACTACATAGATAAATGTACGTCGTTATGTATACGATATGGATCTCTCATAGCACTATACCCTTGAAGTAGAAAGTAGCTAGCGCCACCTGGAAAAAAGTTACATTACTGAAAGGAGTAATTCACTAGATGGATGTTTCACAGTATAACATCACCACCACAGACATGAAGTAAAATGGTAACTCGCGCCACCTAGAGGAAAATATTGATAATAAAGAAATTCACGATGCAAAAAAGGAATAAGGTTTTACAGAGAATGAATTATTTAACAAAGATTACAAACAAAGTTGAGTGTTAATTTGCGTCTTATAATGTTGACAGCAGTTTACTCAACCTGTTGTATGTATGTACCACACAATCAACTACATTCAGAGATAGATTCATACATGTGATTACACAAAATTCAACACTCAATAGAAGTTGCATACACGTGAATACATATTATTTAAACACGATATTACAACATAGCACACGTATACAACATAAGTACATCGTACAGCCAAGCACAGTCACCAACGCGCTATATCAGTACTCGAAGCGTTCCGGTTTATATAGGCAGGAATTACGACTGCCATAAAGGTGCCGGTGGGGCGCATGTTTTGTGTCTATTATTCTTGTTTAATGAATATGTTAAGGGTAAGTTGATATCACTTCTGCCATTATTCTGCAAGCGGCACATACTTTTTAATTAAAAAGTGATTTTTACTACATGGTGTAATTACGGAGCTGTTACATCATGTTCACGCAACCGATGGGTGAGCGCTTTATTTGAGGATAAACTATCTAGTGGATCGAGTTAATGTGCGTACTTTGAAATATGCACAGAACTAACGACATGAGCACACATCAAAGCGTTACACTAAAAGCATCTATATGCGTACATTCATGGTTTTATTTGGCCGCAATGCGTCAGGTCGTTATCGTGAGTGAAAATGACTCACTCCCACGTACCTTGCGTGAACCCAAGCTGCAAATAGTCGCCCGCAACTCGCTACGTCGAGTGTGGCAGATCGATTCAGAGCGCTGGCTAGGCATAAAAAGCGATGTAATATCATCCGCCAGCAGTGCCGATCATTTATCGAACGACTTGCGGCGCGCAGAAGGTGCTTGAAAAGCGGTACTGTGCTACTTCGACTGTGCTTCGTCATTGTTAATTGAGAAAGTTGCGAAAGTAATCGCAAAATTGTGTTACCTAAAAATGAAGGGCACACCTGTAAGAACAAATAGACGCACAGCTATAGGCGTGCGTAAGGTTTTCATTCATGGAGAACGGGGGCGAAAGTTCGTCGCAGCGTCCCTCCCCCTACTATGTCAATGTATGAGGCTGACTTTGCACCCCCCACTGAGTCGCAGCGCCCCCGTCCCTACTACCCTACTACATAAACATATGGTGTTGACTTTTGCATCCCCCCTTTTGCGTGACAAGGGAGTGGGCACCCCCCTCCCTTCTGAACCGCCCCCTCCCTCTGGGCGCATGCCCACGCGTACAGCTAAAACTATATCTGATCGGGCAATAATACCTTACCAGAGTGTTGCACAGATTTTGCTAAGCTAATGATATTTCAGTGAGAGAAACCAATGGGCTGTAAGATTACCGTACAAGACTGGGAGCATATTGATGATTTTGCACAATTAAGGCAAACGAAGGCAGCTAGTAATGCGATTCTTATTGGTCTTAAGGTCTGAAAAAACAATCCTGTACCGAAACCATTTTTTTATATATTAGGAGAAGTGGTGGGGCAGGTGATTGCACGCTGAAGAGTTACCACTTTGAAAAATTAATACTGGCTTATTTTCATGTTTGTATGAATAACAATGCTATACAAGAAATAATTAAAAATATTATTATTCAATTGATTATGTTAACTTACACCTAAAACTAGACGTGGAAGTGCTGACCGTGCTTGAATTATTGAATTAACTTGGAAAGCAGAAATTTAAGGGCTCATATTTTTTATTAGACACAATTAGACACAATATTAGTTCTCAATATTATTTGTTAAGTCAGGAAATTTGTAAAATCCAGAGAAATTTTTTGGTCCTTGTATATTTATAACCGTAACGCAGTTTTTATTTTTTTTCGCTGCAGTGCATTATTCACGAGCTCGTTGCGGCAATGGCAGCAATAGCAGGAATGCGAAACTGCAACCGAAACAGCCATACGCGATCAGCTGGAAAGCAACGTCGATCAGCTGACTGCCATTAGGGATTCGTTTTTTTTCGACAAATTAACGGTTACTGCCGCCTTAATAGCTTCCGTCACTGTGCAAATCTCCGGTCAATGATTCAGTCAGTTCAGCGGTCATCGATCACGACAAAGTGAAACTGACATCACGATAACAGCAAACAAACATACCAACTTGCTGCGCGTCGAGAGTTTCACGATTACTATTGTGTGCCTGTGTTTCGTTCACAGTTTCGAGCTGGTACATCTGTGGCTGTGTGTGCTGTCCCTGTTTTCAGTGTGGGACGTCGATCGCTTTACTGCCCGTGTGCCGCAAGTGGAACATATGACACACATACTTCATTTATTGTGGCAATCCGAAACTGCAGCCGGAGCAGTAGTATGCGGTCAGCTGACTGTCATGAGTGACGCGCTTGTTTCAGCAAATCGGCTGTCACAGCCACCTTAGTTGTTGCCGTTACTGCACCCATCTTCGCTCAACGATTGCGTCAGCTCGCTGGCACGAATACACTCGACGGTCATCGATCTCGAGGAAATAAAAGTGTATGCACGTCATCACGACAACAGCCGAAAAACATATCGACTTGCTGTACGTCGAGGGCGAGTGCAATTTTGTGGTTACTGTTGCGAGTTTCTGCGCGCCGATAACAGATTTGTGCTGTTATTTCGGCTGGTTTGTGTGCCGTTCGCGTCATCAGCACACGTGAACTGCTCTGCTACTCAAAGTGTATGTATGTAGCGAGCTATACCCGAAGAGCTGGATTGATGCTGAGTGCACTGGAACTATATGCGACTTGCAGCGTGATCCAAGTTGAGCAGAAAAAAGAAATCACAATGCCAGTCACGCCATGCCCAAGGTGCACATTCTGGGGAACTTCCGTCAAACGGGTCGTTAACCACATGAGAGTCCACAGCATCGAGCCAGATTTTCACGTGTTGTGTGGAATAGACGGCTGTGCGGCATCATTTTGGCGTTACTTCGCCTACAAGAAACACGTGTATCGAGTGCACAGAAATGCTGCTGGAATTATAGTCAACGAACTTGCACCTGACTGCGACTCAAGCGAACAAGCTGAAGATACTTCTATTCCCATTGTTACAAACTTGTCAGAGGCACACAGTCATGATGCTGCCTCAAACATTTGTTTCATCACCAAAATCAAGAAACAGCTGGCAATGTTCTATGTCAAAATAACTGAAAAGCTAAAACTGGCGTCCAGCACCACTGATAAAATTTTTTGCATTGTGAAATCTCTGATACAAGATGTCATTGATGGTTTGATGCAAAGGACAGTGAAGCTCCTTATGGAAGGAAGTGTGGTACCAGGCACAGCGGAAAATGTGGTGCGTCAGCTGCATGCTACTGATATAGTGAGCAACATGTTTTCTGATTTGGAAAGCACCCACATGAGGAAAAAGTATATATCAGAACACTTTAATTACACCGAGGTTAATCAAGTTCCGCTGCAGACTGCCAATTACAGAGACATGGAATGCTACGTTCCTATCTCAAAGCTGCTTGTGAACTTCCTGAAATCTGAAGACTTGTTGGAATGCATTTCACAGCCTACTGCGAAGCCTCAAGAACTGTTGTGCGACTTCACCGATGGTGATGCATTCAGCAGGTACGACCACCTTACTCGCGACAGCAGTAACAACACGATATTTCTGCTGTTGTATACTGATGAACTGGAGCTTGTAAATCCACTTGGTGCTGCAGCTGGACGGCACAAAATTTTAGCTGTCTACTTCTCTGTTTTGAATCTGCATCCCCGACACCGCTCAAAACTCTGCTCAATTCACCTGCTTCTGGTTGTGGAATACCGCGTCGTGTTACGACATGGCATGGAAAAGGTGCTGCAGCCACTTTTGCAAGACTTAAATTTGATACAACAAAATGGAGTGCATTCTGGGAATCTGCACTTTAATGTTGCAATCGTGGCTTTCATTGGAGACAACCTTTCAATGCACCGCTCAGCAGGCCTTCAGTGCAGCTTTAGCAGAGGCAGAGTCTGCCGTTACTGCTTAGCATCGCACAAACAACTGCGAATGCTGCACAGATTGGATGACTGCGTCGAAAGAACCAGTGAAACATACAAGAGCCATCTAGAAGCATTTGCACTTCACCCAACTGTGAATGGGCCCATATACGGCATCGCAAGTGCTTCACCACTGCAAACTCTTGAGAACTTTGACATCACAGAACAACTTCCTCCCGATGCCATGCATGACATACTCGAAGGTGGTATAGAGTGTGTCATTCGACATGTTCTGGGTAGCTTAGTTGGTGACCGAGTGATCCGTAAACAGGATCTTGAAAGGATATCATCATTCAAGTATGGCTTTCATGACAAAAAGGCCACACCTCTTGCCGTTACGATTGCATTTCTTAATGGCAAAGCCTCCATGAGGGAATCAGCTAGCCAGAAATGGTGCTTGTTTCGTCTGCTTCCCCAGATATATGCTGAAGTTGTTCCTGAAGGCAATTCTCACTGGGAGGTGTACTTGGCATACAGACACATTGCTGACATTATTTTGGCAGAGAAAATCCCAAGGAGCTGTGTGCCATATCTACAGGTGAAGGTGGAGGAGTTTCTCGAGCTGTATACAGTGCAGTACCCAAATGCAGCAGTGACACCAAAACTGCACTTCTTGCTACACTATCCAAAGTATATTCTCAAGTATGGCCCACCGCACCGCTACTGGGGCATGCAATTTGAGGCTAAACATTCTTATTTTAAGAGCATTGCATCCAAGACCAAGAATTTCAAGAACATCTGTCTTACACTTGCAACACGTCACCAGCTTCTTCATGCATATGAGCTGTCGGGCAACATGTTGAACTCGGATCTTGAAACAACTGGAGCAAAGCAGCTTAATCTAGGAGATCTTCCAGAACAACAGCAGTTGGCTCTTCGTGAAGTGTCTGAAGAGGAGTTCATCTCCACAGCTACAACCGCTAGCGTCAGTGGTTACTGTTATCGCACAGGTGACACGTTTGTCCACAGTGTGCAGGATGGTGAGCCGCAGTTCATGCAAATTGAAAAAGTCCTTGTTGTTAGCGGTTCATTAGTGCTCCTATGCAAGCCCCTTGAAACTCTGCAATGTAGTGAACACAGATCCTCTTACATTGTCAAGCCATCTGCTGCCTTAGTTGTAATAATTCCCGATCACAAACAGGGTTTCTACCCGCTTGACCTTTATTCCAGCCATGGATTTTGTGAAGTTTTGACGCACTATGCTGTTCTCTAGACTAGCTTTGGCAAACTTATTTTACAAGCTTCACGGATAGGGGCCAAGGTTGCCTGCATATTTTTGGCTTACGAGTTAACTTATTATTTTTCTGCCTATTTTTTCTATTATATATTATATTGTGCCTATTTTTTCTTCTTGTTCACTCACACATCTTTGTTACGCTGTAACCAAGTGCCAACCTTCTGACAGAGTAACAACTAAAAAGTGTCATGCAACAGAAGCTACAATGCACAGTTAGGAGTACAGTACTTCAATGTCTTCACACCTTGCTAGCTAATAACTGCACTGATGCAAACTTCAGTGTAGATTATCATTAGGTGTGAGGCGTTCTTTCAACAGGTCCGTTAAGCTGTGTTTCTGCAATTCTAATATGAAGATTCTATATGCAGAAATTTGTCATTATTGTACATGTGACACTATACTTGGTTGTCAGTCTCTACTAACTCCTTTTAGGTTCACTGTTTTCTTTCATGTTCATTGATAAGCATGGGCACTGTCAGGGGGCTGCGAAAGGCGCACTTGCCCCCTTCAAGTCACACACTGACCCCTCACCCAAAATACACCACCAATTTTTCCTTCCCTCTGCTGCAATGCAGCAGAAGTTTGCACCCCACAAAATCCTGCCAGCTGCCATGATCTTAAGTGTGCTTTTGTGAGGTGATAGTATATTGGCTATAGATTTTGTTTTTGTACAGTAATTCACCACTTTATTAGCTAGTACAAAATGACAAGCTTTTTTTATGTGGTAACTTAAGCTTGTTCATAATCTATAAAAGCACTGCATGCATTGTACAGCCACATATAAACCATCGTGTACTGCAAAGCCAATGTAGAGCTCCATGTTGAACTCGGATCTTACGACAACTGGAGTTCAGCAGCTCAGTGTAGGAGATCTTCCAGAGGAGCAGCAGTCAGCTCTTCAGAAAGTGACTGAAGAAATTACCCCAGAGTTGACAGTTTTGTACACAGCGTGCTCAATCACACATCACAGCTGGTTCATGCAAATTGAAAGAGTCCTTGTCATTTATTTATTAGTGCTCATATGAAAGCCCCTGAAAACCCTGGAATGCAGTGAACAAAGATCCTCTTAAAATGTCAAAGTACTTGATGACTTTGGACTAATTATTCTGGGTGACATACAGGATTTCTACCCACTTGATGTTTACTCGAGTTGTGAAGTTTGTGAGGTTGTGACACATTGCAGTATTTTTTAGAATAGCTTTAACAAGGCTGACTTCACCAGTCCTGCTGACATTTCTTCTTTATTCTTTATTCATCAGATACCCCGCAGCACCCGAAGGCGTTATAGCAGGGGGGTGACATCAATAAAGGACGTACATCTCCGTTCACACACAATACAACTTTGTTCACACATAAATAACTGAAATACATTTTCGTTCACACATATAGTAGAATTGTTTTCACACATCAATACATCTTCCTTCAGGTTACAACACTGGTTTACAGCAGTGAATAAAATATACCTTCGTTCCCACTATGTACTTGCATTTCAGTTCGCCTGTTCCACTGTTTAATCGTTCTAGGAAAAAATGAATTGGCATACATGTTCGTTTTAGCTGGGTATTCCCGAATTTTGCAACTATGATCAAAACGTTTTGAAGTGTAATGAGGGTTGTGTAGTTATATTTCTCTATTAATTCCAGTTTTATCGTAGTAAATGCAGTAAAGAAATTTTAATCTCTGCTTCTGGCGGCGGTCAGAAAGACACTCCCGTCCTAGCTCAGTCTTCATTGCAGTGCAGCTCTGCCCCCTTCCGTACCGTCCCAAGACGAACCTGGCAGCACGATTTTGTAATTGTTCCAGAGCAGCAATGAAGGTTACCTCGATGGGGTCCCACACGACACAACCGTATTCTAAGATAGGTCTGATACAAGTAGTGTATGCCATACGTTTTAAATTCACATGCGAACATCGCAGGTTTCTTTGAATGAAATTTAAGGCCTTACCAGCTTTGGCTATGAGAGTGTCAACCTGAGGCCTCCATGAACATTCAGATGATAGTATTATACCTAGGTACTTATATGTACTCTCTTGTTTCAACTGTACATTGTTCAGATGGTACAGTGACTGAAATGGTTTCATCTTTTTGGTAAATGAAATATGTACACACTTTGTTATATTCAAATTCATTTTCCATTTGCTACACCAGCTATAAATGAGCGATAAGTCTTTCTGAAGTTCTAGTACATCATTGTGATCAAAAAAATTTCTGTACACAACACAGTCATCCGCAAACAACCGTATAGAAGATGAAATTCCTGCAGAGATATCATTAACATAAATTAAAAACAATAGCGGTCCCAGGACGGAGCCCTGTGGGACCGCTGAGGTAACATCGGCGTATTCGGAGCATTTTCCATTCAGTACTACGGTTTGTGTTCTTTGGGAAAGGTAACATTCGATCCATTTAAAAACAGTCCCATCAATGTTCAGGGTGGTAAGCTTAAACAGTAAGAGTGAATGTGACACCGTGTCAAACGCTTTCCGAAAATCCAAGAACACACCGTCAACCTGTCCTACAGTATCTACGCCTGATACTACATCATGATAAAATTCGACTAATTGTGTTGTGCAAGACAGCCCTCTGCGAAATCCATGCTGCTCGTTGATTAGTACCTTATGCTTGTTTAAATGAGTTATTATTTCTTTGTATAAAATATGTTCGAGGATTTTACACGGGATAGACGTAAGCGTTATTGGTCTATAATTACCAAAGTCTTTTTTGGACGCACCTTTATGTATCGGCACCACGTGCACAATTTTCCAGTCATGTGGTAAGGTACCTGTCGCTAAAGATCTTTCAAAAATTGCATAAAGATACATAGAAATTGGCCCCGCACAACGCTTGAGTACACGCGGAGAAATTCCATCTGGCCCACTAGAGTTACTCTCATCAACGTCCTTCAATAGTTTTTCAATTCCATTAACACTAAGCTCGACAGGAAGCATAGGCGAAATGCTCATAATAGTTTGATGATAATTACAGCTGTGTTTGGGTAAGAATACCGAGTAGAAAAAGTTGTTTAGGCATGCAGCCTTATCCTCGTCATTCGTAATTACCGTGCCATTATAATTTAACTCCTGTATTTCAAAGGAATCTGAGCCACACTGTTTCAAGTACTTCCAAAAGCATTGTAGGATTTGATTTCATTTTGTTGCTCAGCTCAGTGAAGTAATCATCTTTAGCTTTTTCTATCTTTAGCTTATATTCGTGGGTAATCGACTTCAGTTTTTCAAAGTGAGCAACTGATTTGCTATTCTTGAATGCGCCTAATGCCCTCTTCCTTTTGTTGATAAGTTTTAATATATGTGCTGTTACCCATAGTTGTTTTTGCTTTTTTAGCCGTGATGAATGAACACTGGGGATATGTCTATTTGTTAACTCGGAAAGTATATTCTTAAATTTGTCCCACACATCATGCACATTGCCCTCCTCAAAAAGACATTCGAAAACAGGGAACGAATTATGAAGTTTTTCAGAAATTGCATCGTAGTCACCCTTGTCATGAAAGTAGATCCTTCTACTCGTAGGTAACTTCGCACACACTTTTTTCTTTCGGATACAAGCAACAACAGCAAGATGATCACTAATTCCTGGAATCACAGCCACGTCATTTACGAAATTTGGCGAGTTACAAAACAACAAGTCTAACACAGCGTCATTGCGAGTAGGGGTGGTAACGTACTGCGTCAAACCAAACGTATTGACGATATTTTTCATCGCAAGGTTCATGCGCCCGCTTATACTTATACAGGAACCATTACCCCAGGATAAGCCAGGCAGATTAAAATCCCCCCCCCTAGGAGTATTGTCTGGGCTGACGCTTCAGAAAGAATTTCATCTAATGTTTTCATTATGCTACTATCTGAGCTCGGCGAGCGATAAACCACTCCGACCACAAACGCGAAGTTATCAGGCAGTATTATCTTGCACCATACAGACTCCAGTGCGTCGCACTTAAAATCAATTTCAAATGACTGTCATCATCATCATCATCATCATCATCAGCCTGACTACGTCCACTGCAGGACAAAGGCCTCTCCCATGTTCCGCCAGTTAACCCGGTCCTGTGCTCGCTGCTTCCAATTTATACCCGCAAACTTCTTAATCTCAACTGCCCACCTAACCGTCTGTCTCCCCCTAACCCGCTTCCCTTCTCCGGGAATCCAGTCAGTTACCCTTAATGACCAGCGGTTATCCTGTCTACGCGCTACATGCCCTGCCCATGTCCATTTCTTCTTCTTGATTTCAGCTATGATATCCTTAACCCCCGTTTGTTCCCTAATCCACTCTGCTCTCTTCTTGTCTCTTAAGGTTACACCTACCATTTTTCTTTCCATTGCTCGCTGCGTCGTCCTCAATTTAAGCTGAACCCTCTTTGTAAGTCTCCAGGTTTCTGCTCCGTAGCTGAATACCGGCAAGATACAGGTGTTATATACCTTCCTCTTGAGGGATAGTGGCAATCTACCTGTCATAATTTGAGAGTGCTTGCCGAATGTGCTCCACCCTAGGGGTGGAGCAAATGACTGTAAGCAAGAACACACAAGTAAAAAAATGCCACCACCTGCTGTGAGCCTATCGTTGCGATAGACGACGTAATTTTGCGGAAACACCTCACTATCAGCAATCGAGGGCTTTAGCCAAGATTTTGTACCAAGGACTATATCTGCGTTAACACTCTCAATTAAGCCCAAGAGCTCAGCAACTTTGTTAACTCCGTTTCGGCAGTTCACGATGACGGCAACAAGTTCTTGACATCTGTATTTCTCCTTTTTTCTAGTTTGTCATTGCCTGCGTACTGGGACGACCTCTTCTTTTCGTCATCCCACCTGAAGGCCCTGCCGTTAATAATCAGTTTGTCAAAATTCAGCTTCACTTTATTGTTCTTATCCTCTCTTTTTGTCTTAGCATATTCCCACAGCTGATTCCTGATACTTCTTGTCTCATGTGAGTAATCTTCGCTAACGTTGTACTGGGAATTCTTGAATCTTTTGGCATTGAGAAGCACTGCCTGACGCTCTTTGTACAAAGAGAATTTAACAATAATTGGCCTCTTCTTATTCTTATTATAGCGTCCTAAGCGATGTGCCCTTTCCACAGATTCGAGTTCCATTCCAAGGCTCGTTTTGCAAATATTCTTTATTATAGCTTCGGATTCATCCCAGGATTCTGAGGTTTTATCATCAACGCCATAGAAAACAAGATTTTTCCGGCGACTTCCGTTTTTGAGGTCATTTGTTTTCTTTTGCTGATCTTTCACCTGTTGCATGAGTTGCCGTAATATAGCTGCCTGTT
This sequence comes from Rhipicephalus microplus, assembly GCF_043290135.1. Taxonomy (NCBI): domain Eukaryota; kingdom Metazoa; phylum Arthropoda; class Arachnida; order Ixodida; family Ixodidae; genus Rhipicephalus; species Rhipicephalus microplus. The sequence goes on along the minus strand of NC_134710.1, from coordinate 457,058,645 downwards.
CCGTTACAAATTTGCTGGTGTCCCTTGTCTGGTTCTGAGTTTGGCTAAGATTATCTTTTATTTCCATCAGTATGTTCTCATTTTTTTCGAACCTGGATTCAATGACGTTTAATTTTAAAATTGCAAACATTTCTGCACTTCAGACTCTGCAAACATTTCAGCACTTCCATCTCCGGTGTCTTAGCAGGACCTGGGTTCAGTTCAACATCCCGCGCGAGTATTACCAACAAAATCAAATACAGCACTCTGTTAGAAAATAATCGGAATCTCTTCAGACGTGGCGTATGCATCATGATAAAATTGCCATATTCATTCTCAAAGGTCCAGTCAAGGACACACGAAAGATGTGTAGACACCGCACAAATGTCTACACTTTCTTCTTGTGTCCATGTTCGCATTCTCTGTCTTTTAGAGTAATTATTACTAACTAGCTCAGCTTTCTTTTTATGCCATATTGTGTATATCTTTTTGCGAGTGAATATCATAAATAGAACCTTTGTATGCCTACTTTTATTGCTTTGTTCCTTGGGGTATCTTCGTCGTACTCTCAACAGATGCGTAATACGTTTTTCACAAAGAATAAATGAAACATTAAAAACAAATAGTGGGAAAGCGTTTGTTATTCAAAGAAATTTCCCAAAATACAATTGCAGGGATCATTCTAAAAACAAAATGGTAGATTGAATGAACACTTACATCTTTTCAATTTGAATGTTTTCTGTTCAATGGATCATGCCTTTTACCCTAAACAAAAAAAATTTACAGTTGAACCCCTTTATACGATACATGCGTTGGGTAGTAATTCTCTTATATTAGGTGTCTCATATGAGCAGTGTACAAAGCATGCATTTTCCTATTAACACTTATTTTGATTTGGCCACGCTGGTGTTCTTTATGGCAGTCAGTCTTACATCAGTGTCTCTAATGGATTAATTCAGCAGTGCAGTAAAATCTCATTAATTCAAGCTATAACCTTGTTCAAATTAGGCAGAGAGAGAGAGAGAAGAAACTTTATTGAAGTCTCCCTGCTGGGGTTGAAGGTGACGGGAGGCCGGGAGACGGCCGCTCTATAACTCTCTTTCTCAGCAGCGGCCAGACCTTGGATCCTGGCAGCGTCTTTAGCCAGCCGGACAGCCCAGCTCTATAGCTGGTCCTCCGGGCACGTGCTGAACAGCAAAGCCTCCCACTGCTCGGCCGTGGTGATTGTGAATGTAGAGTTCGTGCTGTGTTTGAGTGAGTAGCAGTGGGGCAAGCCCATATAATATGGTCGAGCTCAGCGTTAGGCACACCACACGCTTTGCATTGTGGCGTGTGAACAGCGGGGTAAATATGGCTGTACAGTGACGGACAGGGGAAAGTGCATGTCTGTAATAGACGCCAGGTAGTGGACTGCTGCTTACTAAGGCACTTGTCTGGTGGTTGGTATTTAAGTCTGGCCTTGTGGTAATACATACATTAGGATTTCTCCAAAGGTAACCATTCTATCCCTCGCATTGTCGCGAAACGAGGAGACCGTCTCTCGCTCAGCCGCGTCAGGTTGCGAGGGGTGGTGCTCTGTTGGATGACGCGCCCGGTGGACGAGAGCTCTGGACAATACATAAAAAGTGAAGACAGTCCAGAAAAACCAGGGACGATTGGCAACCTTGATTGCACTGCAGTGAAACATAGCTCACCCTTATTGAGACCCCTGCGCATGATTATGGCTGTTCTTTTGACATGTGCATGTTATGAATATCTGACACAACCTTAATGAAAACCTTTAGAAGATATAGTGTATGAAAAGACAACTTGTCCTCTCAGCAGCGAATTGTCTTTTCAACCACTTTTTTTATTTTCCCTTCTATATCTAATTTACTAAAACACACCCAAAAGCAGTACAATTAATAACTCGTATAGCTTTCTAGGTTCTATTATCAGCTGGTTTTCATTAAGATTTGGTCAAATAAAGAGAAACGAGCCCTAAGAATTATATTGCTTCATTTATACAAATATATTTAGTGAGTTATTGGAGCAAAGATGCATCACGTCAGAGAGTGGCCATATTGACAGCTTCACTTTGGATCAATTTTGAGAAGACATTTATGGATGGCTGTGATGTATCTTTTTAACGTGTGATGCATAACAACAACAACAACAAAAAACAACACTGCAAGTGCTATTTGATTTGCTGTATTTCTTTAACATTCATGGTACACATTCAAAAACGTGGGTGTGCTCTTGTAACCAAGACATTTCCTGGAAGAAACAAAAGAAAAGCATTACAAAAGGCCATATTCAATTGCAAAGGAATCCAACAAAATGAAAATAGACAAAATGATATCTATTTTCAAACGAAGGATGGTGCAGCATGGTGTCTTTGAAGGTGAGCATATTGGACAGAGATCTGTCTGGATGAATAAAATTGATAGAAACAAAATAGGTTCTCCAACCACATTTAGTGCAATGTTTCTAATGTTAGAATTAAAAACTAAAAACTGGAGGACAGTTCTCGGTTGTTAATTTTAACATGAGAAACTTTGGACTATTAGCAGCTGTAGAACCTTTTTTATACACGTGCATGTTGCAACAAAACAATACTACAAAGTGGCATATTTTTGCATGGCACAGTTTGCATACTTAAAACCGCATTAGAATGAAAGTTATGCAATGCACACGAAAACTTAATTGTGTGCAAGACATCTTGTAAAAAGACCACTGTAGCCTTCGCAGTCTTCCGCTTTATGAACCAAGTTGCCACTGTGATGAAAAGAACAACAATAAAAACTCACACACGTGCGTAAAGTACGCTTAGAGCACCCCCCCCCCCTGTTGCTTCCAGAAAAAAAAACGCCCCTGCTACAGTTGTCACAGTAAGACACGGCTGTGTGACTCGGCAAGATTGATTGAACGAAACTATCGGTCACTTTGCTTAATGAGTCCAATCAGGATCCAATTTCTCAGCAATGATAGGCTCACTTCCGCAGCTAGCGTAAGAAAGCCAATTGCTAATGTTACATTCGATCGTGATCATAGTGACCGTGCAACACCGGTATTTTGAATAACGTACGCAAAGACAGCAGTGTATTATCAGACGTGAATGCGATCAAATCTGACCGTGCAGCCACGTATAGAAACAACATAACCGGCAAATGTAGCTTGCAGCTTAAATCGTTTAAGTTATATAATGCTGTCCACATGCACTTTAAAAAAAACAGAATATTGCTGACAGGAGTAGGCAAGGGCGTACCGATTATCAACCAGAAAATGAACTTGCCTGTTTTGCGATCACCTGTCTTGATCGGCGTCAACATCGCACACAGATCGTGAAGAGGCGTTGCTCGCTGAATCGTAAAAATGACGGCGCTCAACAGCAGTGTCTCAGCAGAGGATCGCCTTTTGAAACCGCAGAAGATAGGCAGTTGCGCACAGCTTATAAAATCAATAAATCACTATGCACAGCTTGCACGATGCACGATGCATAACCCAGCTTACGCACGCGAACGAGAAACTGGAGAAACAGTGACGTCTGGGGTAGGCAAGTTACTCCATCTCTATTTGCCGCAAGAGGGCACGACGCGTGAAGTTTGCGAGAAGGAGAAACTCGCCAGCCTCGAGGAGGAACGAAGGCCGTTTGTCCTTTCTCGCTCCCTTTTTTTTAGAGTGTATAACACCGGAAATAAGAAAGATTCATACAGTTGCTACTTGAATCCGGGAAAGCAATGAGAAAATCAGAAAGGGAGAGGAGTTATTATCGTTTTGCTCTCAGGTCCCATAGAGTGACGCGGGGCACCGCCCCCACAATGCGGGAAAGCACGCCTCCTGCTCGTGGGCCAGAATCCTGGCGACGTAAATTCAGAGGGGCTAATAATATGCAGCATAGTGTGCAAGCTTTTATGAAGTTATCGTAAACGTCCTATTGTTTGTCCACTTGCACGAGCCCGCGCTCTCCGAACAGATGGTACCGGTGTACCCTTTCAGCACGCCCGAGGCATGCGCACTCGATGAAGACACGGCACAGCAGTGCCCGAGCCTCCCAAGTATTGGCATATCTAGTGCGCACACAGTGCGTCTGCGTGCTTTCGCATTTGTAGTTTTCTCGTGAACAGTCAGAGGTGCCGCTGTGGTTGCTGGGAGAGGAGATTGGTGAGTAGGGGTGTGGTTGGCGCTACTTTAGTTTCTTTTCAAAAAATTTAGTGCCCGATTCTGTGAATTTTTCAGGGTGCCCAAGCGAGTGCAGTTTCGCCTCCTCAAAACGTCTTGTTGCGTGCCACCAACATAGTGAACACAAGTAGGGTTCCTCGATGCGCGCGCCCCCCTCCACCGCTTTGGAAGGTTCTCACAACCACGTCGTCTGCTACAGAGTCCGCAATTGCGGTGCCCTCATTGCAAGCAGCCTGTAGCCATGATGGCCAGCCAATCAATGTTGCGTGGCTGCATGCAGAATTGCTGCATTAAAACGTGTAGTACTCAAACAACACGAGAGAAAGACAGAGATTTTTTATCGGGTGTGTGAACGTATTAAATATATAGTCTTCATTTTAAAGTGACATTGGCAGCTGGAGTTGCTCGCAGCAGAAAAATACCGTCGACGCAAGCAGTGTTAACACCTTCAATTAGCGTCTTTTTGGACTACTCGCCAACTATTTATATTGGTTAAAGAAGTCAAACACCCACACCTAATTCACATGATCTTTCAATGTGTCTCTGTGTTGCATGCATTCCACAAAAGTGTAAAAACATTTTGCCGTTTGCCAGTTGGCTGAAAAAAAAAGAATAAATGTGCTGCTGACAGAAAGGATAAAAATCGCAGCATATACAGGGAGTGAATGATGATGTGTTGGGCGCAGCGTTTATCCGTGGTTCCGTCCTTGCTTTTGCTCATGCGTTCATTCGTGCGTCCGTCCACCCGTACATTCATTCATATGTCCGTCCGTCCAGCATATCTGTGGAGAACAGCATAGCATGGACAGACGTACGCTTCGTTCTACACATCATCATTCATGATAAGTGGGGCAAAGGGTGCGTCCGTCCGTCTTTTCTTGCTTCCGTTTGTCCGTGAATCTGTCTGTCTGTCTGTCTGTATGTCTCTCTGTCTGTCTGTCCGTCTGTCTGCCACTCCCACTAGCGTCACGTGATGAGTGAGTCATACAACAAGGTGGTTACGAACCGGTCACAAACATGCATAGACAAAGCGACGGCTTTAGAAGCTTCGCTCCTAAAACTGCGATTGCGTACCATATTTTTATATGTTGTTTTTGAATTATTTATTAACTACTACATTTACAGACACCACCCTGCAACGCACAGTATATTGTACGTTGTTTTCAACGCTTATATCTTACTGCAAACTGCATATTAGCAAAAAAATTTGGAAACCTAATATACTGTTTGGGGGTCTACTTCTGGCTTTTATGACATTGAATCATGGCTTCCATAAATACATTGACTGTCAAATAAGGTTTAGCGTGTTTTCTTTCAGAATAGGTTGTAAATTAGCACTTTTTAAAGCGTTCATTGATATAGGTAAAATAAAGTGACCACACGGCTTTACAACAATGAGAAAGCAAATTGCAAATATTACACAGCAACTTCTAACGCCCCAGCTTTATTTGGACGATAACTTTACTACACTTCAAAAACATGCGTTATGATTCACTGCAAGTGAACCGCAGAGAATATTTTGCTTCCACTTCCACTGATTCTCGTTGCTTCAAGCTGGTGCAGGTGAATGCGCAGCTTTACTCGTGCATAACTTGATATCAACATATTTTTTTTCCAGAGAGCCTTTCTATTGCTGGCATGTCTGCACGCTGCACTTCGCCATTATATTGATTATTAAGTTGCAGCTTTGAGAGGAGACTTGAGGGTGAACAGGTTGTCTGTTCAGAATGTGGTCCCTTTCACGTCCCCTTCACAAGATATGAGCGAGATCCAACTTGTGAAGACTTGTGAAGACCAACAAAAGACTTATGGAATACAATTACAACGTACAAAAAGCTATATCTGGTCATTTGGCCCTTCACTAACGGAGGTGTGGTTGTGTCCCTGTGTTTCAAAAGACCCGTATTCTCTTTAGGGCCTATAACAGAACTGCACGTGAAATACTTGAAGCCTTTGAAATCGGAAAATTGAAAGATAAATGTGTGAGTGTGGTTTCGATAGCTTTGTCAGCCAAGGAAAAGAGGTATCTTGAATCTTCACTGTGACATTGGCGAGTTCAGACGCATGCATGAGGCGTGCTGTATCTTGACATATGTTCCAGGTTTCAACAGTCCACTGTTACTGTATAAGTAGCACGTGTGATCGCAAATAAAACAATAGTTGCAAGTTAACGCTGTTGTGCCCGTATCGCTTTTTGTATCCTTGTCGTTGTGCGCCATACCCTTATAAATGATGAACCTGACCGCTAAGATAACACAAGTTCTCGCCACCTTGAACATACTCTTTCAGTGCAGTCATTTTTTGTGTTCATGGCTCGCCGAGTTCTTCACTTCAGCACTGCACTGAACGCAATCCATTTTCTTCAAGACTCAATACACACGAAATTCACCTATATAATATATAATGCTGAATACTATTGAAGTCAACGCTTCAAAGAAAAGATTTTCATCATGATCAATTAGCTCGTCAGAATCTCCAAGACACTCTATTTTCCATTGGGAAATTGTGTGAACCAGCTACTGTTAGTCATCAATTTCATATTGCCACCCACACGTAGTGGATCGACTGCAAGAGTGACTCTCAATCTGGAGGAAAAAAGATCACGTGCTTCGCTGCTCGAGAGCAACTTACGCATCGTTCTAGAGCTAGATAAACAGTGGTTTATAAACCCCTAGTACTTGTGATTCATCGTGACAAACTGGTGAAAGTTTTGGGTAGTCTCACGGATGCTGCTGCCCCCCTCCCTCAGGAAGCCGCAATACGAGTCCAGTGCCAGTCAATACTCCCATGCATCGGACCAGCCTCCGAATCAGGGGACTGCCTCCGGAAGTCGACGATACTGCTCACGCCACGTGAACAAACATGACCAGCGCTTTGGTGCAAACCTCGCAAACTGGCACGGGAAGCACGACGTCGAACCGCTATACGTTGAAAGCCCACGGGCACCGGCAACGTTCCATGGTACTGAGCGCGAGAACATTGAGGACTGGTTGGCGGACTTCGAGCACGTAGCGAGCTTGAATCAGTGGGACGACATGGTGAAACTGGGTCGTGTCCATTTCTATCTCGAAGACGGGACACTTACGTGGTATCGAAATTGAGAAGAGCAGCTGACGATGTGGCCAGAATTCTCTCCTAGATTTCTGCAGACCTATGCCAGCGCGGATCACCAAAAAGTTGAATGAGCTATTCTGGCCCGCACCCAGTCGCCAAACAAATCTGTGACCACGTACGTCGAAGACATGACGCGCTTTTTCCGACGGAGCGATTCAAGAATGACGGCGGACAAGAACTTGCGTCACTTGACGCGCGGTGTCAGGGACCAGCTTTTCCCTAGCTTCGTGCGAAGCCCTCTGAAGATGGTCTCGGAGTTCTTGTCCGAAGCCGTGACAATGAAAAAAATGCTGCAGCAGCAATCCAATCAATACGTCAGGCAAGTCAGTGGCATGTCCACTGCTGACATTTTCACCACCGCCGGAACCAGCAATGACTCTCCAAGTGAACTCATCCGTATTATAGTGCGTGAAGAGTTGCAAAAGGCTGGTGTAACACCTCATCGTACGGTTAGCTCTGTTGCAACTGCGATCAAGGATGAGCTGCACCAGGCCCTCCGGGATACTTTGTCTCCTGATAGAGCTGCTCCAGCTACTGCAGAATACTGCCTTGGGACAACCTATGCGGAAGCCTTGAAACGCCCTGCTGCATTTCCGCCATCCTTCCTTCATCCTGGCCGTGTTGTTTCACTCGAGTCAGCGCAGCACATACCGTACTACGAAGGCACGTACACGCCACCGCACTTGCCCTTTGTCTGTGGCGCTTCTGTAGCCCATCGTTCGATGCAACTGGTCTAGTACATCGGCGATCAGCACACGTCTCCTCAGAAGTGTGATGTTAGGCGCACACCCGGTCACCGGCCTCTATGCTTTCACTGCTGAGAAGGTGATCACTTGTACTGCCAGTGCCCATATCGCCGTCTTGGGCTTCACGGCTTCTCTACGTACTCACCGCCCCTCGTTACGGCCAGAGACCACGAGACATCAAAAACTGCCTCTCCCTGCAGCCTGCAACACTGTCTGCCGGACGCCAGTCACGCTTGCCATCACCGAGGCGATTTTCATCAACGCCCCAGTGGTTTTCTGCCCCATGATCTCTCGGCCCTCGCCGTATGGATGGATGAATGGATGGATGTGGCTGTACCCTTCAAATCGGGCGGCAGCTAACGCCACCTAGCTGTAATACTTGGTGAACTAGCCATTAGATTTATCTTTTTTTCCTTTAAATAGTGAGATGTAGCATCCGTACTTTGCAGTGAAGGGCTTATTTTCACTCATGCCTTGACTTTAGCCACCAATCAGATAACCACCTTCTAGGTAAGTCAACCTGCCCAAAGTCTATTTTGCCCTCCCTGTCCCTAAACCCCTTCTGTCTGCCCTGTCATTTTTCCTTTGTTCCCGCGCTGAAACATCTTGCAAATATAAACCCCAGTGCTCTGAAAAACTCTGCGCCATCATCCTGAACTATGGAGTGAAGCCCTTTACAGAACATTATAAAGTTTTCGGAAGTTTCTTATTCCTCTCCACACGCACTGAATACAATGTCTACCACTTCGTATTTAGCCCGATATGTCTTGGTTCGCAATACTTCCGTCCTGGCCTAAAACAGCAGAGAATTACCCCGAGTATTATTATAGAACCTTTCCTTGGCAATTTCCTGCTTAAACGTGCGACAGATCTCTAGTGCGGACTTCTTAATCATGCCAATTCTCCACATGTCAGTCTCCATCTTCCTCACCCTCCTCTTAACCGATAGTTCCTTTTTGATTTGGCCACCTGCTGTTTTCTAAATATTTACCAGTCAATTTCTTGGTTCGCTTTCTCTATATTGTATCGACACTCCTCATGTACAAGCAGCTGAAAACATTTTCTAGCCCAATGCTCCTCCCCCATCTCTCTCAATCGCTTCTCAAATCCTATCTTGCTGCTAGCCCCCCTGCCCTCAAATGATGTCCATCCCATATCACCTTGTACTCCCTAATTTGGTGCATTCCCGTGAGCTCCTAAAGCAAGCCCACTCATTCCACGTTGCCAATTTCTTATCTTGCCTGAACTTCTGACCTCATGCACAAGACCATATTGCCGAACGTCAGCCCAGGAACCATGACCCCTTTCCATATTCCTCTCACAACATCTTACCTATTGTAATTTCACAGTGCGCTATTTTTCTTCACTGCTGCATTCCTGGTACATTAAGTCGTCATGTATATTTCGTGTTCCCTTAGGTACTCGCTCCCATTGCTTATCCATACGCCCAGATATCTGTATTTATCTGTTATCTCTAGTGTGACCTCCTTTACTCTAAGCTCACTACCTTCATTATCATTGAACATCATGACTGCTGATTTTTTCATACTGAATCTAAAATCTAACCTATCTCCCTCATTACCGCAGATGTCCATCAATCTCTGCAAATCTTCCATGTTGTCGGCCTCTAGCACTATATCATCTGCGTACATTATTGCTGGTAGTGCCTGATCAATGAGTTTTCCTTGTTTGACTAAAGAGAGGTTGAAACCCAGTCCACTTCCCTCTAATATGGCCTCTACTCCTTGTAGGTACATCATGAATAATAAGGTTGACAGGGGACACCCCTGCCCAAGCCCCCGTTTCACCTCTGCAGGCTTGGATACTTGTTTTTCCCACGCTATAACTACCTTGTTACCTTTATAGATTTCCTTTAAATATAGGTGACTACACGTCCCACGCCTAGTGTGTCCAGTATTCCCCACAATTCCTCTTGAACCACGCTATCGTACGCTCCCTTGATATCCAAAAAGGCTAGCCACAGGGGCCTGTGTTCCTTTTCTGCAATTTTGATGCACTGCGTCAGTAAGAAGAGATATTCTTCCAACCTCCAGTGTTTCCAAAACCCATTCTGCAGTTCCCCCAGATCCCTCTCATCCTCTATCCATGCCTGCAGTCTTTCCTTTATAATCTGCATCGCAAGCCTGTACACCACTGATGTCACTTTTATAGGACGGTAGTTGTTTATGTCAGCTTTGTCCCCCTTTCCTTTATAGATTATGCTCATCCTGCTAGGTTTCCATCCATCGTGAACTTCACCATCGATTATTAGTTATCTCACTGCCTCTCTCAAAGCCTGCTTAGACTGCGGACCTAATGTCTTTATCACCATAATTGGAATACCATCTGGGCCTGTTGATGTACTACTAGGAACCCTTTTCTCAGCCCTTTTCCAATATGGTTGGGAAAATTGAGCCATTGCACCACTTGATTCGTCCTTGTCTATTGTGGTGCATAAAGCACTTCTTTGTTGAAATTTTTCTGTCACCCTTTTTCTTATATATTGAATAGCTTCGTCCCCTTCTAGCCTAGCACCTTGGGCTGTAGTTATAAACCCCTGCTCTAGGCTCGTCTCATTTCTTAGGGAGTTTAGATGGTTCCCGAATTTCGCAGTCGCCTTTCTATCTTTTTTATGTACTTCTGCCAGCCACTGAGCTCCCCTCTTCTAATCTTTTCATTGATCAGAAGGGATGCATCCCTTCACAGCTTACAAAGATTTTCCATTTTCTTTCAACATCATCTGTCGGTTCACCCCGCTGCTTAGCGTGTCTGTGTTCCCTAGAGGCTTCCTGACGTTTTGCTATGACTCTCTTAACTTCCTCATGCCACCAACTTTTGGGTTTGTGTCGTCTTTGCCTGGGTGACTTGTAACTCGTCTTAGCAAGCTCTAGCTCAAACAGTCTAATTAGATTCGTGTATGTCCACACCGTTTTATTACCCTCCGTGATTACTTTCTGAATTTGTTTAGTGGCTATTTCAAGTTCCCTTTCTGGATAAAAATTTTCCTGTAGTTGCTCATCTTGTCTCCTTCCCACTTTCACTGCTCTCCCAAAACTTAGCTTGATATGTTTGTGATCACTACCCTGACTTCTGGAGCCACCTTCATCCATGTGCATTCCCCTGCGCTTATCATACATCCTATGTGACATCAGTGCATAATCTATCGTCGACTGCAGCTTTCCTACCTCTCTGCAGCCTTCCTACCTCCCGAGAAATCTAACCAAAGCGACCTCTGGGGGTGGGGTCGCTGAACGTCGAAGCACTGAAGATCTCTTGTTGACGCAGAACCGTACAGAAACTGGTCCGACATCACCTACTGCTGCAAAGTATAGCCGGCTTTCCCTCGACATAGCAGTGGCACTTGATGGTTGTGCAGTTAGTGCGTTAGCCGACACTGGTGCAGACTATTCCGTACTGAGTGGAAAACTGAAAATGCAGCCGAAGAAAGTAATAATGCCATGGCATAACTCACAAATTCGGACAGCTCGCGGCCATGTCGTTAACTAATTTGGCGCCCAAACAACTAGAGCGCAGATTCAAGGGTATACATTCGTAACAAGCCACCTTGTTCTACGTGAAGGTTCCCATGACATCATTCTGGTAGTTGACTTTCTACAAAAAAATGGAGCTATCATTCATCTGCAAGAGCGCCGCGTCACGTTCTCAGCCCAGCGAGCAATCAAGGTGCAGGATGACGGAAGGCGTGTCGACGTACTCTGTATATCTGAACAGAGCATGAGGCTTCCTCCACGAGCAAGTGTTCTAGTCGACGTAACATGCTGTAGTTTGAGCGATAGCGATGTGGTGGCCGAGACTAATTTAGAACACCTCCTGCAGCAAGGCATCTTTATAGCTAGAAGTGTTATACACCTTCGTGATAGCCGATCTGAATTGCTCGTTACCAACTTTAGCTAAGAATATGGTTACCTTTTTCGTGGCACTTCGACAGCGCTTGGCCACGAAGTAGCAAACGTCACTAACTGTCTCAAGTCAGAACTAGTGAATACCCCGGACACGTCCATGAGTAATATTGACATCAATCCTGATCTGCCCACCGATAACCAAACTGCGCTATGAGCGCTCTTGTGAGGCACGGTCTCTATGAGGCACGATGGAGCTTGCGGCTGCAGGAATTTGACGTCACCATCGTCCATAAGTCCGGTAGTAAGCATGAATACGCTGACACGCTGTCACGTGCACCTCTTCATGTCGTCAGTGAGGAAGCAGGGGAAGACGAATACTTCCTAGGCGCCATTAGCTCATCAAAATTGAGCAAACGGCAGTGAGATAACGCAGAGATTCTTTCAAATATTGATCTTTAAGAGGGCCAGGACAAAATTATAACACGTCATTGATCCCGCTCGTTGACGTCGTTCTGCCTTCGAGACAGTGTGCTGCACAAGAAGAGCGCTCGTTCGAACCTCCTGGTGGTTCCTCGAGACATGCGAGACGGCGTCCTCTTCGCTTGCCATGACGAGCACACATCCGGTCATTTGGGCTACCCACGGACACTTGCTAAAGTGAGCGAGAGCTACTATTGACGAGAACTTTCGGCAAGCGTCAATAACTACGTTAAGAGCTGTCGAAATTGTCAGCTGAAAGCAACCGTCTGTTAAACCAGCTGATTTGCTTCATCCCATTGAAGCACCTTGCATGCCATTCGACCAAGTCGGCATGGACATTCTCGAGCCATTTCCCCTATACGCGGACAGCAACAAATGGGTAATTGTCGCAACCGACAATGTGACACGCTACGCTGAGACGCAGGTGATCCGACGAGCCACGGCTTCTGAGGTAGCACAATTTTTCATGCACCACATCGTGCTACAACACGGTGCTCCTTCCAGTATAATAACGGATAGAGGGACGGCATTCACGGCACAGCTTATGGACGAAGTTTTCAAACTGAGCAACACCTGACACCGAAAGACAACTGAGTACCACCCACAAACCAACGGATATACCGAGCGACTGAATAAGACTCTCGCAGACATAAGTTCAATGTACATTGACATACAGCAAAAAACATGGAACCGGATATTACCTTACGTGACCTTCGCGTATAATACCGCCGTCCAAGAGACCACGCGATTCACACCATTTCGGCTTCTCTACGGCCGCGAAGTGCAGACCATGCTGGACTCATGTTACCGTGTCAAGAAGAAGACAAGTTGGCAACTGACGCCGAAGAATTCGCAGAGCGTGCCGAGAAAGCCCGGCAGCTCGCACGATTGCACATCAGCCAGCAAAAGCAGCCAGACGCACGACGCTATAACAACCGCCACAGAGAAGTGTTCTACAACCCCGGAGATCAAGTTTGGGTGTTGACGCCCGTCCGCCATCGTGGCCTTAATGAAAAGTTACTGAGCCGGTGCTTTGGCCCATATAAAGTGTTACGCCACGTCAGTGACATGAACTACGAAGTTTTCTTGGACTCAACACCGCAGGCACGGAGCAGAAAACGACCAAGGCCGGACGTTGTTCATGTGTTACACATGAACAATTTATTGCGCGTTGTTCATAACTTTTTCTTTGCCATACACCGTTCCTACTGTTATTTATTTTTGTGAACTCGCTTGTTCATTGATTGACTTTTCATATATTGGCACGTTTTTTAATTTCTATTTTATTTTATCCGAACTTTGCACTTTTTTCACGTTCCTATGTTATAACATAGGGTGGTGCTATGTACTTTTCTTTCGCTCGTTTGGGACTTTTTTTCTTATTGAAATGGGGGATAATGCCACCCACACGTAGTGGGTTGACTGCAAGAGCCGCTCTCAATGTGGAGGACAAAAAATGTCGCGTGCTTCTCCGCTTGAGAGCCATTCACGACTGACGCATCATCCTAGAGCTAGCTACTCAGTGGTTTAATAAACCCCCAGTACTTGTAATTCATCGTGACAATAACTAGAGTTCACCGGCATGTGCAAAAACTGGCTGACGTATACACGATATAAAGCGCATTTCATGTAGTAGGCGTTAAGAATGGGCACACGGGCGGACACACAGGCACACGGATGGACGCATGGACGAGCAGACGCACGAACATATTGGCAGGCGCACGAACTAACGCAGGGAAGGACGAACGAACACACGGACGGACGGACACACGCAAGCACGGACGGACTGTCAGACGCTTCGCCCCAATCATTATGATTTACTCCGTGGATATGCCATGACACCGTTTTAGTTGACATGCGATGCAGTGCACCTGGCTGCTACGACTTGACGACTACAACGACACGCGACATACGACCCACGGCATAAAGAGCTTTGCCCCTGAATGAAACAGTTGAAGACGCCGGCAGCAACAAGCGCACAATGTAGGCGCAAATCTTCGCGCAATTGCAGCTTCTGTACAAGAAGCGATCTAGAACAACGCATTTTGTGCGATCCAAAATGAACGAGTGAAAAACGCACAGACTCTAAAAAAATATCGAGTAAAAAGGGTGTCTTTTTGTCCCACAACAATAGTCGTCACCAGTTTTGCGTGCGCTTCCTTTCTTGAAAACTCGGCGCTGGCCAGTTTCTTATCGAGAATGCAATATAACCCTGATAATGGGCATGTCGATCGTGACCGGATTGTACTGGGCGCGGGGCGATAGCGCAAAGATGGAACGCAATATAGATGACGAATATTGTTGTGGGACAAAAAGACACCCGTTTTACACGCTCTTTTTTTAGAGTGAACTCTGTAAGTTTTTTGCGCCCATAAGGGTGTATTTTTTGTCCCATGGGCAACACGCTTTCAGGGTGTCTAGGAACACCCTAAGCAATACGGTGTTTAGGAACACCCTAAAACCGTAGGGTGTAAAGAAACGTTACACCCTACTTAATTAGGTGTTTATGAACACCCCTAAATTACGGGTGTTGAATGAAGCTACACCAATGTGATTGGGGTGTAACACTAGAAACGCCCTTGAAACGATGGCAGTATTATAGATAAACATACTTGATCAAATGAAGCGCAATTGACGGGACAACAAAAGCAGAGACACAGGAGGTGACGCTTAGTCTTGTGTGTTGAGAAGAGTGATCCATAGCACGTCATTCCATCAAATATTCATCACCAACTGGCCTAAGCCTCAATTGTTCTCAGGGAGAAGCATATATGAACCTTCTCTGTGGCTGACAGGGAAGAAGGAAGATAATGGTGTCACCCACTGCACTTATACCTGCATGCATGCAGCTGATAAAATAAGGTGCCGTGGTCTTGAATGAGCTGTATAAGACTAGTTTATATATGTGTAGGTAGACTGGCCAAAAACGACAAATTAGGACGCGGGAGGCACTTACACACACACACACACACGCACCACACCACAGTAGTGCAAGCAGTAACCTGTAGCGTAAGGCTCAAACGAACATAACGCCGAAGCAAAAAACAATTAAGCCCATATGCTCACATCTGCCTTTATTCTGGTTTTAATATAGAAAAACTGCAAGTATGACAAACAGGACTCTGATGGCATTCTGCAAAGTTTTGAAATATTTCACGTGACCAAGTTTTTTTTCTATAATCGAAATTCATTGTTTTCAATACAATATGTCCCCAAAACTTTCAAAAACATTTGCGCTAGTCGGGCAAACGACTGAGAGGTATAGGGTTGAATGACACCTATACAATAGAGAGAAAAACACGTAGAAAGAGTAAGTGAGTTTCTGGAGTCACATTTAAAACCTATTATATTCAGCAGTATAAATTTCAACATTAAAAATTGAGAACATTCGACAAGGTAGTGTAATTGGGGTTGTATTAATGTAATGTCAGTGTTGGTATACTTGTAACTGCAAAACCACTCGTCAATGCTGCTTGCACAATCATCTTCAGCTTCTGAGATGACTGGTGCCTTCGAGAGAAGTGGGGCGAAGCTGTTCTTTCTGTACAGGAAATTCAATCCGGGAAACCTAAAATAAATACACAAAGAAGAATGACTTAAATTTCACAAATAGTGCAACATACAGTGTGCATTGTGCATAACTAACTGCTTTCTTATGTGTAAGTATAAATTGAGGGCATAGCAAGCATATTCAGTGGCATCGGGCTCCACTGCAGTGGGAAATGCTAAAAAAGGTATGCTGAGAAATAAACGCCATAAAAAGCGCGTTGTGGCAGAATCATTAAAACTTTTTGTGCCGTAGATATGAACCTTACTTAACACTTTCAGCTTGCTCACGCAGGCAAATAAAAAGGTGCTGCTTCAAGTTCATATTGTCCTATTAGCTGCATGCATCGACTAATCTAAGTGAATGTCAAGTTCCATGCTTAAGTATGCATCAACAGAGCTGCATGTGTATTTCTGCAGATCTACCATGGTACTCATTCGATTAGTTTAATACAAGGAATACAGTACAACGCGCAACATTATATACATATTTTATCTGTATTGCAAAAATCACAATGCCACTGAGCATATATGACGGTATGCGCATCGAGAAAATATTCAGTGCAGGTGACTTGTGAAATTAAGTGCTGTATAGTTACGTGTTAAATACGAATGATACTAATATTCTTTATTCGGCTCACATTGACACGGTTATATAATGAAAGATTTGGCTAATGAATCATTCCACATCAGACCTCCCAGTCATTTTTGTGACCACCGCAAATGTATTAAAAAATCGCGCTGATTTTACTGCAATAAAAAGGGTAACTGCTAGAACATTTCACAGACAAATAATTTTTCGGTGACGTGGCTGCCTCCTGAACTTCTCGGAATCTCGTCTGGGTGTTTGAGAAAAAAGTTATTTCATAGGTACCACTTCTTCTTCCATGCCAAATTTTGTCTACAAGTTAAGTGAAGGGCTTGCGTAAAGTGTTTGAAGCTCAGTAATATTATTACCATTTTTCGACTTCATACGCCTCAAATATATTTAGCCGAAATGTGTAATAGCTGCATTTTTCCATATCTACATTTTCTATATCAATAGCGCACTTTGAATGAATACCTCAGGAGTGGATACTTCATCTACATAAGGTATATTTGGAAGAAAAAATCATTTTAGACCTCTGAAACTGTCAAACTTTACAAAGAAAAATCACAAATATTCCAAAATAGTTGTTTTTTTATAATGAGACGTAACTTGCACCATGTGGTGGCTGAATTAAAACAGACTTTGAACCTAAATGAAAACCAAATAAACAGTTGTTTTCATGTGCCAAATTTTGTCATAGCAATTTTTGTTTTGAGAAAAAGATCACAGCATATCCACGAAGTGAATGATGACGAGCGAGGGGTAGCGTTCGTTCAGCCGGACGCACAAACGAATAGACAGGCAATCTGATGCAAGTATGGACGGACACAAAAGACGGACGGACTCACAGACAGATCGACACACGGAAGCCCGGACGGACGGATGCACAGACGAACGGACGAAAGCGCAAATGTACAAACGAGCGACTTGCCCGACGAATCATCATTTTGACCGTATATATGCAGTGAAAACCACTAACGCTATCTATTGTGCAACTCATAAAGTGTCTACATACGACTACAGAGGAGGCAACAACCCACGGCCTCAAGAGCTTTGCCACTAAAGGATTTTTGAAGTTCCAAGTTCTCCATTTGCCATTTGGTCATACGGCAGCCGACGCCTCGAAGTTCCCCATTTTCGTTGATAAGACAATTCAAAAATTATTTTAGTCCTTGAAATATAAATTGTATTGATGAAACTTGTCACATACAAATAACTGTTTATTTACTTTCAATTTAGGTAAAAAGTGATTTTAATTTGGACCACGACATGGGGCAAATTGCGTCTCAATATGGAAAAAAAGGAAAATTCTGTGAAATGAATGATCTTTTCTCGTAAAGGTAACCAGCTTAAGGTGTCTAAAAATAATTTTTCATCAAAATATCTTTTCTGTGAAGTATGTAGTCATAGCTCAGATATTCATAAAAGTGCAGTATCGCAAGGAGAAAATGCAAACATAACACAATTTGGCTAAATTCTTGCAGACGTCTGTGGCCGAAAATGAGTTTCAAGCACCTTACATAAGCCCCTTTATTTGACATGAACCAAACTTGGTATAAAAAGAGCGGTACTTGTAAAATACTCTTTTTCACAAACAACACTCAAACAACATTCTGGGAAGTTGAAAACGCAACCACGTGATCAAAAATTGTTTTCTCTCCGAACTAGTCAAGCAGTTCACTGTTTTCAGTGCATTAAATCTGCACAATTTTTTTTCAAACACACTTGCGATAGCCTAAAAATGGGCTGGGAAATTTGAAATAAAGTGACCCTGTTACTTTAACTTATTGACAATTGCATACTGCTAAATAACGGCCAATTGTTTCAATCATGCTGGCAGGCTGAGAAAGCATAACTTCTTCCTGATGCAGCGTTGGCTGTTCAGTGGCTGTGCGTGTTCTGTTCCGAGATAAATATGCTGCCCCGTCTTACATTTTGGCTGCAACACATGCTTACATAGCGTACAGTATGTATAACATTAAAGTGTTTTTGTACAACAATAAATTATTATTACGCTTCACATAACAAAAATACCTTTAACATCTGAAGTACTTAGCGAAGTTAAACGCCAAAGCGAGGCGATGGCAATAAAACTTTGAATAACAAGAATATTTTGAAAGTTACACATGATGGAAACAATCTGAATAAAATGTGCTCGAACGTTAGCAGTTATGTTCAAACAAGTGTTTGCACTGTTCAAGTAGGCTATTTGAGCAGAAACACATACTAAAGGCCTGTTCAAACAAAAGTCCCGCTTCAGTGCTCGATCAGCTACACAGGCACGGCTGTCGGCAGTGTCATGCTACGTTTCGGGTGAACGAAACTACCGGTGCAGATGAATTGAAAAAAAAGTTGAATTTATTACAAAGTAGGCAAACTTCGCGAGGCGCATCTAACGCGAAGCAATATGCTGTCTTGTCACCCGATCCATCAACCCGAGTTATCAATGTAGTGTTACCGCACAAAAGAATAAAGGACCGAAAAGAACGACATGGACACCACGCCCTTGTTTTCCGTTCTCGGTCTTTTTGTGCAATAAGAAAAAAAGAAAGTAAATGAACTACCAACAGGCCTAAGCATATGCGTCTTAGATACGGTTGATGCTTAGAGCTAACAGGCGCCGTCCCCACACATGTATTAATTAGTAAACTAAAATTTATGTGCGTCATGAGTGGGCCCCATTAAACATGGCTGCCAACAAAGGACACCGCAAAAATCTGTTCAATTTCTTCGCTGAACCTCAGTGGCGCACGCTCACTCTGCTTTGTACTCCAAACAATCTAAACAAAGAAACAAACAAAAAAACTTGCCCAGAATCACATTTCGCCATCATCGCCGTGAAACAGTTCGGACAAATATTCTCGCTAGGTAAACAAATGACAATTTGTCATCAACTAGTTGAAAACAAAATTGTTTTAAGGCGTTATTCTAGTGCTCACGCAGTTAACAAAGCGCTGAACGGAACAACGTGAGAGCAGTACTCACTATTTCACTTCGAGTGCTCCACAATATGAACCCACGGGTCCAGTCTTCAGGATGGTGCACCTTCGCAATATACAGCACTGACAGAAGACAAAGGTCGAGCATAGAGCGCAGGCACATTTCAAACTAAACACCGACTAATAAACTTTACTGATCGATAGGCCACGCGCACCACAAGCACACACAAGGGAGGGTTTTTCGCCAATGCACGCAGTGACATGTAAGAGGATGCCACTCCCTTTCCCACGCTCTGCGCCCGCACGCAGCAATGCCGGGCAGCCTATGTTGTCTAGGTGACGAGACTTCATGGCGCCGGTGCGCTCTCAGACTGGTTACATTAAACGCTAGCACCGGCCCTCTACTTATAGCGCGGGCGCTGCATTTTGTCTTTTTTTTTGCGGCAGTGATCTGTCGCGTTATACTCGTTTTTAACAGTGCATCTGAATCGCTGTGAACATTGTGAGGGCGAAGTGCGGCCAGCACGAGCTACTAGTCAGAACGCGCATTTGTAATATTTAGGAGCAATATTTAGCGCACCTTCACCGACCTAAAGTAGTGAATACTGGTAAAAAAGCAAAGCTGATGCTTCTTGCTTAGATCTATGGGAATTGAGGGACTACACATTCAGGGTCACGCAGGCGATATTTTATCAGCACTTTCGTTGCGGAAAAAACATTGCAACATTTCATGCTTCGGCCGTCACACTATTCCTCGAGAAGATATTGCCACGTTTGTCCTGCTAGAAAGATGAAGACGACCGCGCATGTGCGCATCTGCATGTTTTTATGCAGCAAGCAAAAACAACAAAGAAGAGGAACGCTCTGGCGCGCAGTAAATAAAAATACTGACCTGTCTGCTACTTTCTGAACCTGTTAAATACTAGTTCTGCCTTCACGTTGCGACAATACATTTCTACTTAACTTGCAGTCCTTTGAACAAGACCGCGGCTGAAAATATTTCATCAATCATGTTTTCTCACTATCTACAATGTCAGAGCTTTGACCGAAGCATGTCTGTTGGGGAAGTTAGATAAATCAAAAGAAGGGGAATCACAAAAAAAAACAGAGAGAGAGGGACAACTGGAGAATGCGTTTCGTCTCCGCTGAGGAGAGCTTTGTTCACAATTTAGTCAACAGGCCCCCCGTCATTGTGAGCAAGGCAGCGTCAAGGTCACCGAAATGTCCTTACTCTGTATTTTTCTTTATGGTTGGTGTCCTCTTCCTAATTTCCATGACGCAATTTTAAGGACACATGAAGAGGAAGATTCGCTGCAGTAATAAATAAAACGTGTCTGCAAAAACACATGACGTCAGTGTTGATTTTTAAGGGATATGATGGCCTGCTGGCATGGTGGTTATGACTAAATAACTGTGCTGTTGTTGTTTTTTTGCAGGGAGCGAACGTTTTATCTCCGGCTTTAAAAGCTTCGATCTTAGGGGTAATGGGGGAGAGGGAAGTGTTCCATGCATGGCTACAGCAATGTGCACAACAATACCTTGTTCAGGCAAATCAGAGCATTTTGTGTGGGTTGACTAAACACGCAAATCACACAGATGAAAGAAGCCGGTGCAGGAGAATCGGCCCTTACGCTATTGGACAAGCGGCGCTCCTATTGTATCTTCCGTTTTATAGTAGTTTGCGTGCTTTATCGATGAAAACTGCGTTTCGGTCACATTACTTCCTGCTTCGATTCGTTACTAGACCCGTAAGCAGCTAGTATTAGAAGCATTGCTTGTATCAAGATGGTTAAACTATACTAACAATATAAGCAAAACTGCCCGAAAATGTGCATTTGTAGCCTTGTAGGCACGTGTGCTCAGATTTGTGCACGTTAAAAAACCCAAGGTAGTCGAAATTTCTGAAGCCCTCCACTACAGCGTCTCTCATATTCATATGGTGGTTTTGGGACGGTAAACCCCACGTATCAATCAATCATTTGTAGCCTTGTTTATAACACCCTAAATATAAGAGTGTAATTGGGATGTTTTGAGAGTGTTTTATTCACGAACACCTCAAGTTTTAAAAATGGAATGTACAAGGGTGTTCATTTGGGTGCTTTCAAAGCATACACCCGTTTTACACCTTGTAAAATGTTAAATGTTTTACATTGCATTTACATGGCATGCAAATAAAGTGTTGTACCCAGTGCTTCAGTGATCGCAATTAGGCCCCATCGGAATCAAAGTTCTCGACAATCATTGGCACTGTTCTGCAGCTGTTGCGAGAAAGTCAGTCACTTAAAGCGTTATCGCTATTGAAAGTGCCCCTGTGATAGCGCTTTAGGTTACATACAGCTCTCGAATTGCGGAAATGGCATAAATTACGCTGCACAAACACGAATGGTTTGTGGGATGCCACTTCTCGCGCTTGATCTTTACAAGCCACAAGCGCCTTCTTTTCGGATCTTTCAGCAGTCTGAACATTTCAGGAGTCTCGCGAGTGGTTTGTGCATTGTGGTGCGCACCAACGAGGCATTTGGCCCGAGAAAACACCGCGCACATCTATCACAGACGGGAAAAGGGCGAAGGGGTTCCGATCGGAAGGTGGCACTCACCCCTTCAAAGAGTGGCTCCACCATTGAAGGGGGCGCTTGCATCGAGAATCCCTGAACAATGGATGAATGGATGGACGGATGGATGCATATGGCTGTATCCTTTGGATCGGGCGGTGGCTAGCGCCACCAAGCTGCAATACTTAATAAACCAAAAACGAGATTTATTTTTTTTAAATAGTGAGGTGGAGAATTCGCACTTTGCAGTGAAGGGTTTAATTTTCACTCGTGCCTTGACTTTAGCCACCAATCAGATAACCTCCTTCTAGTTAATTCTACCCGCTTAAAGTCTATTTTGCCCTGCTGTCCCTTAACCCTAGTGCTTTGAAAAACTCTGAGCCATCATCCTCAACTATAGGGAGAAGCCCTTTACAGAACATTATCAAGTGTTCGGCAGTTTCTTCTTCCTCTCCACACGCACTGCATACCATGTCTACTACTTCGAATTTGGCCAGATATGTCTTGGTACGCAATACTCCCGTCCTGGCCTTAAACAATAGAGAACAGCCCCGAGTATTATCATAGATCCTTTCCTTGGCAATTTCCTGCTTAAAAGCTCGCTAGATCTCTAGTGTGGACTTCTTATTAATGCCAATCCTCCCCATATCGGTCTCAGCCTCCTTCACGTTGTTGTTAACCGATAATTCTTTTTGGATTGGCCCCTGCTGTTTTCTAAGTATTTACCGGTCAATTTTCTGGTTCGCTTTCTTCATTTTATATCGAAATTCTTTATGTACAAGTAGCTGTACACTTTCCTAGCCTTACGCTCCTCCCCCATTTCTCTCAATCGCTTCTCAAGTTTTATCTTGCTGCTAGCTTCCCTGCCCTGATACGATGTCCATCCCATACCACCTTGTATTCATTGCTTTTGTATATTTCCCTGTGCTCCTAAGGCAAGCCTACCTGTTCCACGTTGTTTATATTCTAATCTTGCTTGAACTTCTGATCTCATGCACAAGACCGCATTGCCGAACGTCAGACCAAGAACCGTGACCCCTTTCTATATTTCTTTCACAACATCATACATATTGTTATTCCACAGTGCCCTGTTTTTCATTACTGCTGCATTCCTGTTACCTTTAGTCGTCACGTATACTTCGTGTTCCCTTAGGTACTCGACCCCATTGCTTATCCATACGGCCAGATATTTGTATTTATCTGTTATCTTTAGCGTGACCTCCTGTATTCTAAGCTCACTACCATCATTGTCATTAAAAATCATGACTGCCAATTTTTACTTGATGAATCTGAAACCTTAGCAATCTCACTCATTACCGCAGATGTCCAAAAATCTCTGCAAGTCTTGTTTGTTGTCGGCCGTTAGCACTATAACATCTGCGTACATCACTACTGCTAATGCCTGTTCAAGGAGTTTTCCTTGTTTGACGAAAGAAAGGTTGAAGCCCAGTCTATTTCCTTCTAATTTGGCCTCTAATCCCTGTAGGTACATTAGGAATAATAAGGGTGACAGGAGACACCCCTGCTCAAGCCTCCGTTTTACCTTTGCTTTCTTGGATACCTGTCTTCCCCACTTCATAACTATCTTGTTACCTTTATAGAAATCATTTTAAAAGATTAGTGACTACATCTTCCACGCCTAGTGCGTCCAGCATTCCCCACAATTTCTCTTAAAACACGCTATCGTGCGCTCCCTTGATATTTAAAAATGCTAGCCACGGGGGCCTGTGTTCCTTTTGTGCTATTTCGATGCACTGCATCAGTTAGAACAGATCGTCTTCCAACCTCCTGTGTTTCCAAAACCCCATCTGCAGTTCCCTCAGCACCCCCTCATCCTCTATCCATGCCTGCAGTCTTTCTTTCATAATCTGCATCGCCAGCCTGTAGACCACTGTTGTCACTGTTTTAGGACGGTAGTAGTTTATGTCAGATTTGTCCCCCTTTCCTTTAGAGATCATGCTCATCCTGCTAAGTTTCCATCCATCAAGAACTTCACCATTGATTATTATTTTTCTCACCGCCTGTCTCAAAGCCTGCTTAGACTTCGGACCTAGTGTCTTTATTAGCATAAATGGAATGCCATCTGGGCCTGTTGATGTAGTACTAGGAACCCTTTTCTCAGCCCTTTCTCACTCTCGTTGTGAAAATGGAGCCCTTGTGCTACTTGATTCGTCCTTTTCTATTGTGGTGTAGAAAGTACTTCTTTGTTGAAATGTTTCTGTCACCCTTGTTCTTATATACTCAATAGCTTCGTCCCCTTCTAGCTTAGAACCTTGAGCTGTAGTTATAAACCTCTGCTCTAGGCTCGTCTCAACTTTTAGGGAGTTTAGATGGTTTCAAAATTTTACAGCTGCCTTTCTATCTTATTTATATACTTCTGCCAGCCACTGGGCTCCCTTTTTTCTAATCTTTCCATTGATCAGAAGGGATGCATTCCTTCTACAGCTTAGAAAGATTTGCCATTTTCTTTCAACATCATCTGTGGGTTCACCCCGCTTCTTAGCATGCCTGTGTTCCCTAGAGGCTTCCTGATGTTTTGCTATAGCTCTCTTGACTTCCTCATCCTACCAACATTTGGCTTTGTGTCTTCTTTTCCGGGGTGACTTGTCACGTGACTTAGCAAGCTCTAGCTCAAACAGACTAATTAAATTCGTTTAGGTCCACACTGTTTTATCATCCTCAGTGATTACTTTCTCAATTTCTTTAGTGGCTATTTCACTTTGCCTTTCTGAATAAAACTTTTCCGCTATTTGCTCATCCTCTCTTCTTCCAACTTTCACTGCTCTTCCAAAACTTAGCTTGATACGCTTGTGATCACTACCGAGAATTCTGGAGCCACCTTCATCTATGTGCATTCCCCTGAGCTCATCATACATCCTATGTGACATCAGTGCGTAATCTATGGTCGACTGCAGCCTTCCTACCTCCCATGTTCATTACCCTTCACACTTCTCGGTACTGTTGCAAATTATCAAGTCAAGTCTTTCACACATATCCATGATCATTTTGCGTGTCGGTTCAGTATACACATCTATATATTCTATGTGCGCATTCATATATCCTTGTATAATTATCTCGTATTCTCCTCCTAACTACTGAATGTTCTTTGATATCACTCTACCATTGCCTGGTTTTCCTCTCTGGCCTTTGCGCCCGTCCACAAGTACACAAAACCAAGGACTGACATTGGCCCTGCCACTTTCCCTTTTAGCCATGAATGCTCCTTGCACTCCTGCTTCACCGTTTGCCAGTCTGTACTTTTATGAATTAATACCCCAATACCACCCCTATTTCTGCTCCTTTCTGTTCTAATAAAATATTCTCACACATAGTACGGATATTTAGGAGGTTATTACGTGCCCCTGAGATGTGTTTCTACAAAACCGTATACCATCGGCTTCTCCTTCCTTAGCTGTTCTTCTATCTCGTCCCACTTCAGCCTGTTCCTCCCACCCTGCATGTTAATATACCCTATGCCTGAATTGGCTCGGCGCTCGTGGCTACGTCGATTTCTGCGCCGGACTCTACCTATCTTAGATGCTGGTGCCATTTTGGAATCGTATCTGTCCATACCACTTGTCAAAGAGTCTCCCAAGTTGTTTTCCTCGTTACAAGCTATCCTGCACCCCGAAGGGCCCGCGTTCCCCCCCAAAAAAGCTACTTCACGTCCTGCAAGTCGCCAACCCACCTCATGATCTAGCCGCCCATCGAAGTGAATTCTGTCTCGTTGAAAACCACCCCACCTATGCACCTCTCTATTTATTTCCACCAACTCAAAGCTTTTCTCTCGACTCATCTTCATTATCTATTACTTTGCGTTGACAACCGTTCTTTGCAGGCTGCTGTCACGTACCGGTACCTGCGGTATCGTGCATATCACTTCCTGTACCTGAGGAGAAATGGCACACATGTCATCGACGCCTTTCGCCATTGTGGTTGCTAGTTCTGCTGTATCTTCATTTAAGACATCGTTTAAACTGCCTGAAGTTATCACGGGGTTTCGTATATGAGCTGTAGTTTTGAGTTTTTTGCTCCCTTGCATCATGACTGCTTCCAGCTTGCGTCCTGAGAAAGCCCCTACTGCAACCCTCTTGTCACGTCTTACCCTCTCTTTGATGGCTTCTGTGCATCGATTTAAATTTGAGTCCCCGGCGATTATTACATGCTGTGACTTTGCAGCTGGAGTGTCCTGCACCCTCTCTAGGAAGGTTTCTGTGCATCAATTTGAATTCGAGTCCGTGGCGATTATCACATGCTGTGACTTTTCAGCTGGAGCGTCCTGCACCTGGGGGTTACTTGCACCTTTGACGCTGGCTGCTTTGTCCCCTCCCCGCCACAGCACTACTTCGCTGAAGCTGGGTCTTGCGACAATTGAACCTGCTGAACCTGTTTTTTGCAAACTTGCTTGTTCTTTCTTCTCCACCTTTCTGGTTGCCGGTTTCCTACTGTTTTCTCCGTAGGCCGCTCCTCTGTTCACCTTGGCTAGTGCGTCCTCAGCGGACTTCAGTCTTTCTCCCATTGCGCTCGTTTTCTCTGTCTCTGTCGCCAAACTAGTCTCGAGCTCAGTGATTCTCATCAGCAGTTCACTCTGGGCAACCATCATTTTCTCCAATTTCCTCGACCACACCTTGTCTACACTTCGCGTCAGCCTTTTCTCCATCCACTTCTACGCTTGGGTTCAGTTTGAAACCCACTCCGCATCCTGAACACTTTACAGTCTTTTTAACCATGTCTTTCTGACACCAATTGTCACTATGACTTGTCTCACTCGATAATTACACAATTAGAGCCCTGCCCTACGAAAAAAGAAAGTCTAAGCTTTACGACAACAGTTTGCGTGTTCTATGTACGTGCACCTCCCCCACGGGGTGGCCAAATAAACAACAAAAACCAAAAAATCAAACACACACACGCACAAACTAATAAATACCTGGTGATTGACCCCCGGGAAAGCCGTACAATAAAATAAGTGGTACAAAGATTTTAACTGCTGTCTTATAATTATAAAGACAAGCTCAATACATGCAAAACCACGCATCTGCGCAGCCGATCGGGAGCGCTTAAAAAACACGTTCATCCACCGTGACAGTCCGAACCGAGCACGAGGAAGGCAAGGCACCACCCCATGGATCGATACACAACTAAATGAAAAATTCTTTGTTGTGATTTCCCTCGTGAGGCACTGCATGAGGGGGCTCCGTCCCCGATGACTAAATCACGGCCAGGTGGTGGGCGAGAGCAGAAAAGGGCTAAAAGGAGATGGTGGTGAATGGCTGGATCGGGCACATCTGGCTGGCAATAATGAAATAGATAGAGGAGGCCTTGGTTTTATCATGGTACACGTCACGGTCGGCGGAGCAGTAATGCAGTGTCCAGCCGCTCTGCCACTCCTTGCACATCCTGCAAACTTTTGCTGTAGACAGTACATTTCTTCCTGACAATTTCGTGTCACCTTCACGTGTTGCTGTGGTCTGGAAGTTTCTGTTCTTCTTGATCCGTGCCTTTCCGATGTGTTTTTGTAGTTTTCCAGTCTATTAGTTCATGTTCGTGATGGGTGTTTGTTCTTTCTTTTGTGTAGTTTTCCTGGATATGTCCTAGTCTACGAGCTTGGTCTGGGTGACGATTGGTAACAGAACTGCGTATCCGAATCTGACGCGGACATTCGGCTGCGATAACAACCTTGATTTTACGAAGGTATTCTGCCATGTAACCTGCCTCACGTTCTTTCAGTGGGTGAAGTCTTGAGAGGTATCTGTGTTGACACGCACGCCAATCCTCGGATGAGATGAAGGTTCGTTAAGGGTCGTTAGATACGCCTGCTCTATGACATGAATAAGATCCCTCCGCTTCTCTGTGCTGTAAAGTTACCCACTCTCCCTTGCTTGTGAGGTGTGGTAAACTTTTTAAAAGCCTACGAATATCCGCAATGTTGGCTGTTCTATACATCAGCCAATCGAACTTGTTTTCTGTCCTTTTTTACAGATTTGCTTGGGACGTTCAGAACGAAGGTGCTGTTTTCTTTATCATTTGGCAGAATTAAGTTGATAAGAATGTGACTAATGTCCATGACATTTTTCTCTTGTTGGACGGTGACTAGACTCATACTAGAGAGCGTGGACATGGGAATATTTTAACCTTTGCCCTCTGGTTTTGACTGGTGGGTTGTGGAGACGGTCAGTTTGGCGTTGCAGAGAGTGCCTTGAAGAATGACATCTGCATTTTTTTCCACGTTTTCTGTGGCACCTTGCCTTAACACCAATCGTTTCTTCTGAAAGCCATGGCAGTGCCACTGCCAAATATGCGGGCTCAATTTCGTTCATAACCATCATGTACAGACGTAGTGGAGCACCGGACGTTGCATCCTTTGCCAGCGGGTGTCAACTGAGGTAATGGGCCACCGAGGTTGGCCTGGTAGGATATGCTTGCTTGTGAAGCTGGTGACATTTGCCGCCACTGTGTGTTATATCCGCTTTTCAAATTCATGAACACTAAAATTAGGGTTTCATGATGATTTTCAAAGTTTCGGGCTTGTACTGTCTTTTCTATTGCATTCATTCACGTTACCAAATCCTCAAACTTTTTGTCCATTTTCTCTGATAGCTTCATGATCATTTGCTTTAAAATGCTTGTTTTATATGTGAATGCTGTACAAAAAATTGTATTGTTATGCAAGGTAAGGGTATCAGCTGCTCTTGGACCCGATTTCAAGTAACTCACCAAAACGCTGATTTAGGAAGATGTGGCTGCTCTGGAGGAAAATGTTGCGCCAGCGACTAAGCCCTGGATTGACGCCCTCTCCTCTTCCTTCACCCGCCCTTCTTTCATGGTGCCAAGGAAAGACAGTCGGGGCCTTTTGTCTCTGGTGCAGGAGTCATCGACTGCAGACGACGCACGCGAGGTCATCCTAGCGTGCACCCTTTGAGCCACGCAGATGGTCGACTGGTTTCATCGCTGTTTCCGCCTCATTCGTCCCAAGCACTTGCGTGCTTTTGCAGGTATATAGAACATACGATGTGCATGGTGATGTTTACACTAAAGATGGTGGTGATGGCAAAAACCAGCGTAATGAGAGTCACCATGTAATTGCGATCTCAGTAAAAGTCCCCACTGGCGCATTGATTGGCGTGGCACCGTATTCTGTGAAGGAAGACCGGGGGAATTTTGGTGCATAAATTTAATAAAGAGACTAGAACAGTGCACTTGCCAAAATACCCTTGTTTTCAGATTATTAGAATATGTGTTGCACTACAAAACTCAATGACACGAGGTCGATTCCCGGCTACTGCAGCCGTATTTCGAGAACGCCTCAATGCGTATAGCACCAGCGTACTGACGTTCAAATGCTGTCAATCGCCAAGGCCTGCATCGCCGGGACAAAATTGAAAAGTATTTCTTTAACAAAGGAAAGGTTTACATTGAAAAAAAAGCGTTATCTCTAAAGACAAGCAGTTGAAGTTGCAGTACTGTTTTTGCTCGCTTGCAGAGCAGTGTGTTTGGTTCTATAACCTCCTACGAAAACATCTAATCTGTACAGTTCACGTGAGTTGGCTTCCTTCTCATTTAAGCTGAGTGAGCCGCGCTCACGTGCTGAAGCGTCAATACTGTCGCACTTATGAACTATGCGTGAAGTATTACTATTTCATACAAATGAGCGATTGCGTTGACCCAAAATGGCGTGGCTTACTTGAACAAGTAGCTGCGTATGTCCATTTCACTAAGCGGTCGTAGGTGGCTGGTGGTGTTGGTGGCCACTTTTACTATAATTAGTACCGGAACACAAATCGTGAGCATCGCCTGAAGACAATCAGCCCACACGACGCCACGTATCCCGCCCTTCAAAAAATAAAAAGAACAGGCAGATCACACTGTTATGGTAATGTTCATAAAACAAAAGCACTTCGACCTGTGTGCAAGCTACACCTCTCACTATATATACTGCGCTCGCATTTGACGCCCGTAAGGTGAACGTATTTGTATAAAGATAGTAACTGCCCTAGCGATTGGCTACTCATTTGCAAAACCCGAATGGTGTCCATAGCGACGATATTTTTTTACACTGAAACAAAGGTTGTATTACTCAGCTAAGAAATTCTTGCCTGGTAGAGAAATCTCAACTGGGAGATATTCCAAACTGACGGGAAACAAAGCGGCCTTTTCGTTTTGCACCGAACACAGAAAATAAATAATGTAGGTTATGCTCTTTTAGTACTTGAAAGCTGACTTTCACAAAAAGGTGTAGTATATATAATAATATTCAGGTTATTCAGAGAAATACGCAAATATTTTTTCACTCATAGCATTTGTCGTTCAGAACATATTATAAACACACGGCATGGCTCAGCAAATTTTATCAGATAATTCGCGCCTGTATTTTCGAATTTTCTGAACTGCTTCAAAATTCGCCAGCAACCCAAAGTAAATAGAGGCACACTACTACATCGTATTTTGTCCACTATAACAGGTGAGATGGTCTTCAATACTTGTTTGTCGCTGTGTTAAACACATTTTACTGCTTTATTCTGAGTTAGCAAAAAATAACGTATAACTGATTCTTTTTTAAGAATCGTGGTATAAGAAGAAAGTGAACCATGTCTTCGCAGAAGCAGTGGAGCGTTTGTTGTGCAATGTTCACCCACAAGGAAGAAGAAATGGATGCTACAGAAACAAATTGCAATGCCACGTGAAGAACGGGAAGCAGTTTGAAACATTCTGCCTACACTTCAAGTAGAAAGCACGCACAGTGTGAAAACATACCGGGTGAGCGACGATAAATGTATGTCACAGCTCCACACTTAAAGCACGTGGCTCAAACAAAAAGAGAGATGCATGAAATGAACACAACAGGGATACGCAGGATGAGCACGACCAACTGTGACAACGCTTACTTTATCGTGTGTGAGCAGCGCGCTCCTTTTGTAAACGCCGCTGCGACAGACAGTGAAGTGAACTCTGTGCTCTCTTTATACACTGTGACTTTAAAGTACACTTGCAATACAAACACAAGAGGAAGTACCAAGTGCTCAAATCCCGAGGTATTCTCGCACGCACCTGATAACGCAAGGGCTGATGACCTTTAGAAAAGTGCGCCGTGTTGTTGCTGATGACCAAATGTGTGGAACTTGCTGAGCCCTGAGGACCGTGAACGGTGCATGATATATCTAAAAAGAACGCCGTTAACAAGCTTACCAACGTACGCGTTTCGGCGTATCGGTTTGCGCAGCATGCTGTGAAGCGAAAGGATGCCCCGCGACGAAACATTTCCGTCTAATTTACTTTTCTTTTTCAGCGTGTTCGTACATATGTTACAAGGCCACTTTGACGGAAATACGTCCGCTGAGACGTGGTGGAAACAGGTATCAAACATCTTTCGATTAAAAATTGGGTAGTCGAATGATTGTGGAAAGCATTTTAATGTGAAGCAAACATGGAGTGGTAGCCTCTGTCCATATTTCTCACTGTTAGCCGGGCTTCACGAGGTAGATCCACGTTTATGACTTAGATGAGTAGTGCGCTTATGGTGGGGTCGTCCAGCAAACTGGCCTGATCATAGCGGACCAGTGCTCATTCTACGTTTTTGCCCTCACTCCCAGCATCGATTAAGCAAACATACCAACTTTTCATTCTATTTTTGCACATACACCTAGTGAGCGCCTCCTCTATTTTTTTCAATGCCCGGGCGAACGCTCCCTTCGGGTCGTCGAGCGCGCAATCCTCCTCCGCTCACCGCTGCCGTATGCTGGCGCAGCGCGAGTAGAGTAGGGGATGCTGGCGCTGAACGGCCGCACGTATTAAGAAGCTCGCTAACTCGCGTTTTCGTGCGAAGTAATTTACAGTCGTTTTTATTGACGGCTTCATGGATGCAGGGAAGATGAAAAGTAACACAAACATAGCAGCGCGCTGTTTTCACCGGGCTCTGTCAGGCCGTGCTAGCTGTTCGATATATGCTTTTGCGATTTATTTTCTTTTTTAAGCTATTGAAACCCCATTATTTGCATGCCTCAATATACAATACCACTCTGTACCACACTGCATATCTGACAAAAAAAAACAGATTGTCCTTT
The DNA here is from genome assembly GCF_043290135.1 of Rhipicephalus microplus. NCBI lineage: Eukaryota > Metazoa > Arthropoda > Arachnida > Ixodida > Ixodidae > Rhipicephalus > Rhipicephalus microplus. The sequence goes on along the minus strand of NC_134710.1, from coordinate 457,026,615 downwards.
TCTTCCATTTGTGATTAGTTAAAAAAAAGAACTTACTGGTCCTCCTATTGAATCACCTGAGACGACTTCTTTGTTTGTAGCGTGGAATCCATGGCACACACGCACTCTGGGGGATTGTTCGAGAGAACGTATAGTATTCTATAGATAGTAACTGCACTACTGTTTACGAAAAAAAAAAGAAATGAAAAAGATGTAGAAGGAAAACTTTACAAAAAACAAAAATTCAGAGAGTGAAAAAAATTTACAGCCACTAATATATTGACTATATCTTCATTTTCAGAGCTTACCAGACAGCTGAGTGTGCCAAGCCCGAATAATTTGGGTTGTATGTGTAATAATTATTGACATTGCGAAAAGTAATTGAAGACTGCTGTTTTTGTGTATTTTTTAACCTTTTCACTACTGACCCTGTATTGAATGAAAAAATAAACTTTTTTAAAAACTTTTATTGAATACCTTGCCCATAGTTCATAACCAAAAAAGCAATAAAAATTCAGTTATTTCAAATAATTCAGGAATGTCCACACTTGTGGACAAAAATTGTCAACGTTGTAAAAAACGCGTCCACATATGGGCACACTGGTTGCCAGCAATGTGGAGCTGCAAGGAACAGTTTTTCCCGTAAATACACAAGAAAACATTACATTTGGTGCACTTCATTCTTGTTTTGTCATTGCAGCTCCCGTTTCTGCACCGCATTGCATTTTTTAGGTTGCACAACTCTCTGAAATGGTCATAGGGATCAATACGTATGTCAATATTCTGTAACTAAATAGGCCTTGAGTTGCATGTTGTGAATGTGTCATTCTTTCTCTTGCTCTTACGCGTCGGATTCCCCTTGATCAGAGTTTCCGCAATATCTTGCTTTAACTGAAGGAGGGAAGGCAATTCCTTTTTTGTTGGTGGGCTGGAAATTTCAGGTTCAGGCTCATCTCCAGAATCACTTATTTTCTCCTCCTCGCTTACGGAAAGAGAAAAGTCACGTTTATCTTCATCGTCTGACTCAGAGAGACCCACATCACTTTCCTCTAGCATGGCAGAAATCTCTTCATCTGTCAGGAACCTGGCTATTGAGAGCAAACCAAAGAATGCTCTACACACGTACACAACTTTTAAACACAAACGTGGACCATTGTAAACACACATCTCGCGCGTCAACGGAAGTAAATACCGTCTGAGTAATAGCTTATTATGCTTCAATGGTGTGCAAGTTCCACGCGTGAGCACAAAGTTTCGCATTGTAGAGCACAATAGCCGAAAACTTCCTCTGGGTCACCACAAGCCGCTAGAGCTATTTGCCACCATTTCAACTTTTGACCACAGCGCTTTTAAACGACTGGTGCTGCTTTCTGTCGGTGATTGTGAAAACTGTACGCCGGTCTTTCAAGCGCGCCAAATTTGAAATATCTAAAAAAAGACTGAATACTGTCCCTAAACCGTTTCTTTGGTGAAACCTAAATCCAGCTTCGCAAACGCAATAGCTAGAAGTATGTTACTAATTACTGCGTAGTTACGACGCGAGACAAAACAATCTTCATTAGTTTCCGTTTCAAAGGACAAAGAGGGGAAAATGTCAGACCAGCTCTGTGTAAATAAAAGTTTTATGAGGGAATAAGGCACCGGAACCTGGAGATAACTTGTTTTTTTGACGGACTTCACTAAGAGTTTCATGAAAATTGGTTATGACTGAAAGTCAAAAGCTGCACTCGTTTTCTTTCAATTCAATGCACTAAACGTTTCCTACCTCCCTCCGGTAAATTTCTGTGCCTTACATGGTTTTCTTACTGCCTCGAGGACTGGAGACAAAGCTAGTTCCTTGCCCCTCAGCTGATTATGCACTGCCCTCAAGATCGGCGCAATTCAACCAAGCGAAGATGTTATATGATGCCGTCAAGTTGAATGACCTTCCGATACATGACAAACATTTATGATATGGGACGTCATATGACGACGTTTTCACGTAATGGAGATTTTTTGCATTATTCGTGTTCACGCCGCTTACGCGAGTAGACGCCGAATGGCGCCGGCGATCAACTTTCGCTTTTGATGAGACATATAAAGCTATCGCCCCAATGCACTTTAAGGCTGTATATCGGTGAAATCGCAGCTTCCGCTGGTGTCTGTGGGAGCGCGCTTGCAGTAATCAGGCAGGAAAATTGGTCTCCTAATAAATCTTAGTACTACACCTGAATATGTACCCGTCAATCACAGCCCCAGTACTTTAGAAATTATGAATAGTGGCGGCCGAAGACTACCCGTCACGTTAAGCAACATGGCAGTTTGAATCAATAAACGTGGGCGGGCTGCATCCTAACATTCAAAACGGGACTGTATCCGTAGCAACGCTGCCTCACGACCACTGCCGTGTGTAACGCTAACATAACGGCCCGAAGCTGAATGGTGACCCATGGGCACCACACAGCTATTTGGCTTCTACTTTGCTTGTAAAGAATTAAGATGCCAGAGGGAAGCAGAAAGAAACAGAGCTGAGCAGCCGGATATTAAGGCTACAACAGTCCGTCCACGAATGCACAGAGAAGCTCAAGCAACTGACCACAGGCTGCATTTTTCATGCCTGTCACCTTTCTCAAATTGAGAGTCGGCTTTAGTCTTCAAACTTTAACAGCGCCTGTTCAAAAAACAGCTAGGCAACGATCGATCACTGAAATTGCGCTGCATATAGAGCTGTTTTTGACTATTTCACGATGATCGCATTATATAGGCTCTCAAATGGTTAAAGCACCTGCCATAGTTCCTATATTTTGAGACTTGCTTTTTCTCGGTGGCCACATAAGTCAGGCTTTGCGAAGGGAATCAATGATGACCAATATCTCTGGAAGCAGTCTAGTGACTTTTTGTGCTATTTATTGCACGAACTGCAGGCTTGCGCATTACGTGCGACCCCACTAGAGAGTAGCAAGCATCGTGGAACATTAAGCACCCAAGCTTTTATTATTGACTCCTGGCAAAGGCTTGTCTCTAAAATTGACTTTAGTTAGCCAAAAAGCAACTCTCAGTCTAGCGAACCCCACAGTACCAAACCATCCTCCGCGGATTATTTGCATGAACCTAACTAGCAGACGACGCGCAAGCGCCTCGATCAAGTAGTCGCCAACTACTTGAGCCTTTGATATGAGCTCAGTGCCCAGAACAACAAGTGCTTCACGCTTTTTGTTTCCAAGTTTCCGTTACACCTTAAACAATGCGATTACAGCCAAAAACCGAGCCGTGTAGCAGCTTCGAATGCAGCCGCGGCATTCGTTTAAGCGAGAAATGACGCGGCTGCATCACTACTCCAGTTGCGGCACCTGGCGGCAAAACGGCGCACTAGCACCGACGGCCGCTTTCCATTGAAATCCTCTCCTTCGCCCTGGCACTGAAAGATTAGAAGAAACGCTGACCTGGCACACTACAGCTTCTTTTAGCGTACATGTTTTGCTATTCGCCACAGGAGACTGGTGGAAAAAGTTTCATGACGTGTGGTGATTAATTTACGTTGTTTGTGGCGTGAGCTGTAAATCATGCGCTACATGCAATGTCGAACTTCTATGGCATTTTTTGTGTAAAAGAAGTAAAGAAGATGACAATATATATATAGATAGATAGAGAGATAGATAGGTAGATAGATAGATAGATAGATAGATAGATAGAGAGATAGAAATGACCAAATTTCTTAAGCTCGCTAAGAAATGCTTCGTTTCGACAGATAGAGCCAAGAAGCAGTCGTGTTCACATCCGCCCTCTTAGAGCATCTCATTTTGAGTGAGGTCACTTTGAAGGTCGGCTTTATTCAAACGGCATTACGCTTAAAAATTCGGCTTTACTTCATTATCCAGGTAATAGCTATTGGCCAAGTCAGTGGCTGCTCGCACACAAACATGCTTTTATTATAATTAATAAATTGCGCCGCATCGCATAGATGGTGGGGACAGAGTAGCTGATTTGATATGTGGAGTTTACCGTCACAAAACTACCATATGATTATGAGAGACGCCGTAGTGGAGAACTCTGGAAATTTCGACCACCTGGGGTCCTTTAACGTGCACCCAAATCTGAGCACACGGGCCTACAACATTTCCGCCTCCAACAGAAATGCGCGCTACGTAGAGCAATTTGAGGCAGTACGAAGCTGATACCAGTAAGATATTCTTAATTCTTTTAATTTTTAAGTTGTGACTTCACTTTTTTGAACGCGTGAGAAAGTCCCACCTTTTTACGTGCACCTCAAACGCTAAGTGGTGTCTGCTTCTACATGAGACGCTGATGGTGCACCCCCGTAACTTTCCACAGTGTTACGATACGCGCGTCAAAGCGGACTACTTTGCGTAGTGCTACACTCTAAAAATATATCGAGTAAAACGGGTGTCTTTTTGTCCCACAACAATAATCGTCATCAGGCTTGCGTGCGCCTCCTTTCTTGACAACTTGGCGCTGGCCGCTTTCCTATCGGGAATGCAATGTAACTCTGATAATGGGCATGTCGATCGTGACCGGAATGTACCGGGCGCGGGGCGATAGCGCAAGGATGGAACGCAATATAGATGACGATTATTGTTGTGGGACAAAAATACACCCTTTTTACTCACTCTTTTTTTAGAGTGCACATGTGCAGAAGCTCCGCCTCCGTAGCTTTACCTTCAGTTACAAGTGGTCACCGAGCATAAAACACGTGGCTTTTAAGCTGGTTGCCTGCTTCCTAGTCACGCAAATCCAACCAATGTTGACATTATTGACGCTGAATACTCTCGATTGAGAGCAGACGACCGTCACACGAAGGGTTGAAAAAGCGTTGATACATTTCCATCCGTGCATTGAGTGGAAGAGAGCGCATGAAGCGAGGATGGCATGTTTCGATGACGCGCACGTCACGTGAAGCGCCGTTTGCTGCGAAAATTCCTCCTCCGTTCCCTCGTGTGAATCCACCTTTAAGGTTACACATATCATTTTCCTTTTCATCACTCTCTGCATCGTCTTCACTTTAAGCCGACACTCTTTGTGAGCCTCGAGGTTTCTGCTCTGAATCTAAGTACCGGCAAGATGCAGCTGGTACGTACCTTATTCGTGTGGGTTAGCGGTAGATTACTATCCAAGATTGGAGAATGCTTGCCCAATGTCCTCTACCCCACCCTTATTCTTTTAGTTATATCACTCTTATGAGTCGGGTACGTGGTTAATATCTGTCCTGAGCAGATATCGTCGTGATCACCATCAAAATCAGCCTGACTACGTGCACTTCAAGACAAACGCCTTGTGGTGTAGTATAGTGACGTGGTGGTGTCTGTAAAGTGTCGTGGCACCGGGGTGTTATCTACCACAAGCTCGGAGGCAATGGCAGCGGTGCTTCTCGATTGAATGGTGGAGACACAATGATGGCGTCGGCGTGAAACGTCACGCATGAAACTGTGGCCCGCCAAAGGGAAGAGAAAGTTTGCGCGGCCAAGGCACGAGGGCGAAGACGAAGCGGACAGTCAAAGACGAGTCGAAGGGCCGAACGAGATCAATAGCGAAAGCTTGTGAGGGTCACCTCTCGTCAATGTAAGGTGATCCTCACAAGCTTTTGCTGCAGAGCTCCTCGGTTGAATTTTTATTTTCACAAACCAGGATTTTCATCAACTAACCTAAGTGCAGTTTGCAATGACTAGGAAGCAATAGATCCCTTTCTTCTCACATGCCACCTCTTCGCCTCACTGCACCGAGTAATTCTTGAGAGACCGATTGGTATGCTCGGATTGCGAGTTAATACATCCACCCTATTATCGTTTGAAGCCAGTCAGTTGGGTGCGGGCCGCAGTGCTATTCTGTCAGCGCTACATAAATTCATTCAGGCAACCGGAAGGATACGGTACTAGTGGTACTGCCAGATATATCCATATTTTTGTCCCCCTTCTTCATTCTTGTTAATTTGTTTTCATACTCTGGTTTATCAAATTCTTCTGCACTTACTCACGTTTTTTTCTAAAGAAACCTTATAATTGTTCTTAACTAATTTCTCTCTTTTTTAGCAAGCGTTGTACAAAAATATCTATGACAAAGTACAAATGTGACCAATCCCTTTTGTGGGTATGAGCCAAGATCTTCTAGGCGACAAGACAAGACAAGATCGAGCTGGCTGAAGTGAAGGTTTTGGGTGTCGCGCGACTGCGGTGTCGGGTTCCAGGCCCGAACACGTGAAGTCACGCAAGGCCAGGACGCTCCAGCTGCTTATGGTGTACTCGGAGGTACGCGGCCTTCTAGAGTTCCGGCCGTGACTACTGAAGGTCATGTCCCAGGTGTTCGTTCCAGCCGTGACTATTCAAGGTCATAGCCCAGGTGTTCAGGCTATGACTCCGGTCCCGAACCGCCCGTGGAAGGCGGAACCTTCCGGGTGGTTATCACCTCCTCGGAACGAGCCAGCATCGGTAAGCAGCCGCCGTTTCTGCTAAATTTGTTTTGTTTTGTTTCCCTGGGAGGTTGGCTCATACCCACTCACGGGGATTGGCCAAGAAAGTGTAGTGCAGTTTTTCGGTGATCATTTTAACTATGTGTAATGAATTGGTATTATATTAAGACTAATATAAAAATAAAAACAACATAAAAAGAGCAAACGAAAAAAAATCAAGTTGAGCAATTTGGAGAGTTGAGGTGTTATGATTACCACTCAGCTGCGTTTACTTCACTCTGCCCTGGGGAGTAATAAATAACTTTTTTGATTGAAGATCACAAAGGTATACGCTTGGTTGCCTGAATATAATTGCAAACGACATTGAAAGCATCCCTGTGGCAATGTCCCAAAGCTGAGGCGCCAAAGCTTAGCGCCGTTTCCGCCGTCAATCTAAGGCTGATTTTCCGAAATGGCATAACTAGTAACCTTTTTCTAAGTATCTCGTAGCGGCGACAATACAAAAAGGAAGGGAAGGGCTACCTAAAGGGAAGGAAAGGGCTAAAGGAAGGGCTACCTCGTCTTCTACCAAGCGTCACCGTGCTGGTCAGCGCGTGGCTCCAGCTGCTGAGACATTGCCGGTGTCCACCGCCTCAACCCACCAAGCTACCACAACCATCAACGCCACCGGTGGCTGTTGATTTTCAATACCATTAGAGCTGAACAACTTACAGGACATGTTTTAGTTTGTCAGCTTAGACTCGGCGTCTGTACATTGCAATTTCATCTCTTTTTATCTCCTAATTGTGATTAAATTTTCTACTTTTCTTTTCTTACACTCTAAAGAAAGAGCGAGTAAAAAGGGTGTGTTTTCGTCCCACAACAATAATCGTCATTCATATTGCGTTCCATCCTTGCGCTATCGTCCCTTGCCCGGTACATTCCGGTCACGATTGACATGCCCCTTACCAGGGTTATGTTCAATTCTCGATAGGAAAGTGGCCAGCTCCAAGTTTTCAAGAAAAGAAGTGCACGCAAGCCTGATGACGAATATTGTTGTGGGACAAAAAGACACCCATTTTACTCGATGTTTCTAGTGTACTTTAAACGGCTTCGTCATTTCTTAGCTCTGAGGCTTCCTCTTCGAGGAACTACTTACTCAACCTAAACCTGCATCACGTATTGGCGTCCGCTACGACAGGACGAAGCCGTTAGTGGCAGCGGTATGCGTATTAAGAATGGCAAGCGCACGAGATCCAGTGGCTTCGGCCGAGCGCTTGGGGCTCGAAGGCGAAAAGCTGAGTGCTTGGTTAGATGAGCAGGATGAGCGGGTACTAGATGAACTAGCTGCAGAACGCGAAGCAAGAGAGGAGCGGCTGGAACTGAAAGATAGAAGGGAGAGAAATTAGCTATTGCAGCTGAAAGTAGCCGATTCGAAGCGCAATCTTATCGAGACGAGAACGGCTGACCATGGATCTGGAGGGAACACTTTTAGCAACGGGAACCCCCACAGCCTAATTCCAGGAGTAATGAAACTGGGGCGTCTTTGATGCATATCTAAGGGGTTCCAGAACATCGCCACCGGACAAGAGTGGCCGAAAGAAAAATGGGCCACAAGCTTAAGATTGCGTTTGCATGGGGAGGCCATGAAAGTCTTTGGAGGGTTGTCTCCCGAAGATTCACTCGACTATGATAAGGTGAAGGTAGCCTTGCATCAACGTTTTGGGTTTACGGTGGGGGGCTACCGGGAGAAGTTCCGCAAGAGCAAGCCCCAAGATGGCAAGACCGGAAAACAATACGCTGCTAGGCTTTCGAGTTTTCTTGATTGGTGGGTGAGAATGTGAAAGATAAAGAAAGAGCATTTGGGCCTCTGTTATCTAATAGTGTCGGAGCAATAACGAATAACACTGTTTCTTCGTGAAAAGAAGCACAGCAAGCTTGAAGACATACAGAAACCGCCCATGACTTTTTGAGGCACAACAACAACCTAACACACTCCTGTTTCTTGAGAGAACGGAGAATTGTGGTATCATGGAGAAGAGCTAAGGTTTATCCTTGAAAACGACCATAAAGTGTTTTGCATGTGGAAAAGCTGATCACAGGGCCTCAGAGTGCCGAAACTAGCTTAAACAACCTTATTGTGGATATTGCCATAATCCAGGGCAAGATACTAAGGTCTGCACAAAAAGAGATGGCTCTATGAAGATAGCATCTCGTTCGCTGTCTCCTGAAGAGAACACAACTGAAAGTACCGATCCACCATCCAACAAACTAGACGGAATCGTTGCTAGCGCGGTGAGAACTCAGCCGAATGCTGTGACTCGCCAGATGCTGGTTTTGCAAGGCGAAGTGCTTGGCTAGACTATTCCATAGCTGTGAGACACAGGAAGCAATACGCTAGTAGTCCGTCGAGCTCTGGTGCCCGATGAAGCTCTAAAAGGTACTACTGATACGTTGTTACTCGCCGATGGCAGTAGTATTACCGTTCCGGAGGCAAAGCTTGAAATCCAGTTCCCCTTTTTTAGGTATTTCAGTGGTCAAATGCATGACAAGACATTTGTACGATGTCATCGTTGGCAATGTTCCGGGAGCAAGGGAAGTCCAAAATCATGACGAAAAGTGGAAAGAGAAAATTCTGGAAAGTAAGTCGAAATCAGAACTTTAATGTGGAAGAGGAATCAAAGAAAAGTTTCCAGATTCTGTGGTGGTAGGTGTCAAGTGCTGAGAATGGTAGACAACATCTAAGGTCTACACAGAGAAACTGAATTTGACCCGAGAGGATGTGGGCAAAGCTCAGAAAGATGACAGAACTTTAGATTCATGTAGGAAGAAAGTGGGTAGTGTGTTCCGAGGAACGTGTGCAATTCACTTGTTCAAAACGGAAAAGGGAATTCTATGCCGTTGCTACCGGGGCCCCTCGGACAAAATGATAAAACAAATGGTTCTACCCCTAAAATTGCGTCGTCAAATGTTGGCTTTGGCTCATGAAATATTTATGTCAGTGCATCAGGGAATGAAAAGGACGATTGACCGAGTTTTAGGCACATTCTGCGGGCCTGACATTCAGAAGGCAGTAAAAAGATAGGTACACTGTTGTGACATATCCCAGCGGACCTACCCTAAGATCAAGGTTGGAAAGGCCCCACTTGGTCGCATGCCTTTAATTGACACTCCTTTTGAAAGAGTGGCGGTGGACATCAAATGACCTCTAAAGCCTTCATCACATTTTGGGAACCGCTACATACTGACTCTAGTAGGCTTCGCTACTCGATACCAAGACGCGGTAGCTCTTCCATCGATTAATTCCGCTACTGTCGCAGAGAGATTAATCGAAATAGTTTCTCGCATTGATTTTCCCAACAAGATACTGTGTTATCAGGCGTCATGCTTCAACTGAGTTAATAAGAGAAGTGAACTATTCGTTAGCCATTAAGCATCTCAAATAGACGCCTTACCATCCCGTGTGTAATGGTTTCGTGAAGCGATTCAGTGGTACGTTGAAGCAATTGGTGCGGGAATTGAGTCTAGAAGAACCCAAGTCATGGGATCTATTGCTGGCACCTCTGCTCTTTGCGTACCGCGAAGTACCGCAGATCAGTACGGGCTTCTCGCCATTCGAGTCGTTGTATGGCAGACATGGTTGAGGACCGCTAAGCATACCCAACGAGTTATGGACGAGAGATTGTATACGTAACAAGTAAAGACCACGTATGCGTATGTCTTAGACCTCAGAGATCGTTTAGAAAAGACCATATTGCTGGCACAAGAGAACTTGTCACGTGCCGAAGTGACCCAGAAGGAGTGTTATGACCGAGGAAGTAAAACCCGTCGACCTAACACAGGTGATCCAGCCCTCATACTGCTTCCAAGTGCAAAGAACAAGCTACTGATGCAATGGAAGGGACCCTTGCTGGTCACAGAAAAGAAAGGAAACTTTGATTACTGGTTTAACATAGGCCAAAATACTAAGCTCCGCCTTATCAATGTGCTGACGCGTTATGAAGAGCATCAATATGAAAACGCATGACAGTGGGCAACCTTTATTGTAGTGGAGGAGAAAGAGACCAATACATCAATACCTACCTTCAAAGCTACTGCGAGTTCTGGTATAGAAGTGGTTAAGCTGGGCCGAAACCTTCAAGAGAGCCAACGTGAGGAACTTCGCGAGATCTTGGCAAGTCACGAAGACGTCTTTTCCGAAATACCGGGAAAAACAAATTCATTGGAATGCCGCCTTCAATTGACCACCTCCGAGCCCATCAACACTCAAACTTATTCACTGCTCTTTTCTATGCAAGAAGTCATTGAGGAAGAGGTGCAAGACATGCTCAAGCTGGGAGTTATTGCACGGTCCCACACTCCATACAATTCACCATTGGTGCTTGTTAAGAAACCACATAAAAGCTACTACGCTTGCAGTGATCTCCGTCGGATTAACGATGTCTTAACTTCCGACGCGAAACCAATTCCAAGGACAAATGTCATGTTTACGGAGATCAGAACTAGAAAGTTATTTTCAAAGGTCGACCTCACTAAAAGGTACTGGCACGTGCCTCTCAACAAGAGTTCCAAACCAAAAACGGCATTTTCCACTCAATCAGGACATTATCATTTCTTGTACATGCCATTTGGGATCAAAATGGCGTCTGCTGTTTTTACTGAATGAATAAGAAGCCTTCTATAGGGCATACCAAATGTCGTACACTACACTGATGACTTGCTCATTGCCACTGCGACATGGCAAGAACATACGGAAACCCTGCGGAACCTGTTAAGGAGAATCCACGAAGCTGGACTGACGATCAAGCCACAGAAGTATGAAGTCGACGTGACGTCTGTAGTTTTTCTTGTCCATAGACTTGGAGGTGGAATAATTCAACCGGCAGAAGACTCAATTTTGAAATTAGCAAAAGCTTCACGATTTGAGACCAACAAACAACTTCGCTCTTTCCTTGGTCTAACAAGGTATTGCCGTGATTCGATACCCCACTACGCGGAGAGAAGGCTCAGCTCCTAACCGAAATGACCAAGAAAAGAGAAAGCAACAAGGTCAGCTGGAACAGCGAGAGGGAAGCCGCATTTGAAATCCTCAAAAAGGGGCTCACCCAAGTACCTATCGTTAAGGCTCCGGATACTACGCAGTGATGCTTCTGATAAATGCATAGGCGCAGTCCTCATGCAATACCATGACTCGGTGTTACACCCAGTCTCATACGCTAGCCGACAGTTCTTACCTCTAAAACAAAAGTACTCGGCTGTAGAGCGCGAGTGTTTTGCTCTTGTGTGTGCTATAGAAAGAATTCATATATATTTATACAGAATCCCTGTTGTAGTTCAGACCGATCATCAACCCTTGCAATATTTGTCGCCGACAAAACATCTCAACAGCAGAGTCTTGAGATGGAGTTTCGCCCTGCAGGAATATGAATTCGATGTAGAGCACATCAAGGGGCCTGAAAATTTCGGGGTGGATTACATGAGCCGAATTCAGTGACTATAACACTGGTGCAATTATTTCAGCATGGTGAGATTACATCTCAATGCAGTAAATCGCCGACATAATGCCACTGGACAATTTTGGTTTTCGGCTTACTGTGTATGTGTGTGTGAGCGTATGTGTGACTTCATCTAAGAACTGAGTAGCAGTTTTACATGCAGAAAACCTTTCCCAAAAAGGGGCCTATTGTGGTGTAGTATAGTGACGTGGTGGTGTCTGTTAAGTGTGGTGGCACCGTGGTGTTATCTACAACGTGCTCGAAGGCGACGGCAGCCGTGCTTCTTGATTGAACGGCGGAAAGACGATGATGACGAAACGTTACGCATGAAACTATGGCCCTCCAAAAGGAAGAGAAAGTTTGCGCGAAAGGTTGAGCGGCTAAGGCACGAGGGCGAAGAAGAAGAGGACAGTCGAAGACGATTCGAGTATCTAAACAGGGCTGGTCAGACAACATCAACACTTTGCGCATTCTGCGGAGAAGTAGAATCAGTAGAACATTATTTTTTGTATTGTCGCCGATACGCTATATTTGGGAATAGGTTACTAGTTATTGCATTTCTGATAATAGGCGTTAGATTGGCGACGGAAACTGCACTAAGCTTTGGTGTCTAAGTTTTGGGACATTGCCACAGGGATGCTTTCAATGCCATTTGCGATTTAATTCAGGCAACCAAGCGTGTACTTTTGTGATCTTCAATCAAATAATTATTATTCATTACTTCTCCCAAAAAATTTTAAATGGCAAAGTGAAATAAACGCAGCTGAGTGATAATCACAACACCTGAAATCTCAAAATTTCTCAACTTGACTTTTTTATTTTTTACTAATTTGCTCTCTTTCTATGTGGTTTTACTTACATTAGTTATTAAAATAAAAAGTCATTACACATAGTTAAAACGATCACAGAAGAACTGCACTACGCTTTCTTGGTCGATCCCCCTGAGTGGATATGAGCCATCAGTCCAGAGAAACAAACAAACAAACAAATGAGTCGAGGGCTGAACGATATCGAGCTGGCTGGAGTGAAGATCCTGGGTGTCGCGCGACTGTGGTGTCGGGTTCCGAACTCGAACGCGTGAAGTCAGGCAAGGCCAGGACGCTCCAGCTGCCCATCGTGTACTCGGAAATACGCGGCCTTCCAGAGTTCCATGACTGTTCAAGGTCACGTCCCAGATGTCCGTTCTGGTCGTGACTGTTCAAGGTCACGTCCCAGGTGTCCGGGCTTCAACTACGGTCCTGAACCGACAGCGGAGGGCGGAACGTTCTGGGTGGTGATCACCTCCGTGGAACGAGCCAGCATCGGTAAGCAGCCACCATCCTTGCTAAGGGAAGGGCTACCTCTTCTTCCGGCAAATGTCGCCTGCTGGTCAGCGCAAGACTTTAGCTACTGAGACATCGCCCGCGTCCGCCGCCTCAACCCACCAAGCCACCGCCACCATCAACGCCACCGGTGACTGTTGATTTTCATAAAAATTTTAGCTGGGCATCTTACAGGACATGTTTTAGTTCGTCAGATTAGGCTCGGTGTCAGTACATTGCAACTTAACCTCTTTTACTCTCCTATTTATACCTAAACATCCTACTTTTGGTTTCTTACTTCAAACGACTTCGTCTTTCTTAGCTCTGAGGTTTTCCCTCCGAGGAAAAATTTACTCAAACGGAAACCTGCATCACAGGCCTTTCCTATGTACCGCCAGGCGACCCAGTCCTGCACTTGCTCCTGCCTTTTATACCCGTAAAGTCTTAATCTCGTCTGCTCACCTAACTCTCTGTCACCCCAAAAACCGCTTGCCTTCTGTGGGAATCCAATCAGGCGTCTCTAACGACCAGCGGTTCTCCTGCCTACGCGCTACATGCCCTGCCCATGTCCATTTGGTCTTCTTAATTTCAACTATGATATCTTTAATCCCGGTTTATTAACTGATTGGCCCTGCTATCTTCGTGTCTCTTAAGGTTACACCTATCATTTTTCTTTGCATCGCTTGCTGCGTTTTCCACAATATTTCCAGGTTTCTGCTCCATAGCTAAGTACCGGCAAGATGTAGCTTTTATATTCACTTCGGTTGAGGGATAGTGGCAATCTACCAGTCATGATTGGACAGTGTTTGCCAAATATAATCCACCTAATTCTTATTCCTTAAGTTACTTCTATCTCGTGGTTTACACGAGACTGAAGTAACAACTTTAAGTGCACTATTTAAAACTTCAAGTGCAATATTACCTGTCTCAAAGCGCTGTTATCTTCTGAGGCTGTTGTACATTGCCTTCGTTTTCTGTAGAATTGTTTAAGTCCTGCCTTTCTGCTCGCCTTGTCTAACTCCATTGTTGTGACGCCGGGTCCTGCGGGTCTCAGTTTGGTAGCGGGCCCCCGTCCTAGGACCCATCATCGAACAAGTTAGATGAGGCGCTCATAAAAACGGCAACAATTTATTTACACGGTTAGTAACTGGGAATTAGAAAGGAGGTGATCAAGTGATCAGAACTGTACAGGAGAGCTGTTGAACAGTAGAACTTCAAATACACGAAAGTCTTCGGCTTAAATAGCGTCTCGTTGCCAACCCTGGGCGCATTGTCTGCGGCTCTCGCCAATAGCGCGCTCCATGGTCTAGGTGCTCCACACACGAAGGAGAGGAAAGACACCACACAATGCATGCAGAGGGGGCACAGTCCACACGATGCCCAAATATGGTCACCAAAGCACTGCATCGACGTTTTCGCACACGTCACCAAGTTTCGCACACGTCCCATGATTTTGGTTTCCAAGATTCTTCTGGCAGCTGGGCGAGGTTCGAAAAACCGGCTGCCAGTACACGGGTCAAGCTTGCCTGACTGTTTAGGTAGGACAATGTAGCGGTGGGCCAGCATACCGTCAAAATATGCCATTTCATTCAGCCGATTCTATGGTGAAAGGGGGGAAGGAGGAGTAGTCAACTAATCCCTCGTCGCCGAGGCGAGCTCCGGCAAGGGCTGCAGCAGACAGAGCATGATTTTTTTCTTCACCCCCACATTCCATTACTGGTTGTTTGCTAGAAGCTGCGGATTAGCTGCACATATCCCGGGGCTCCGCGTTTCCTCGCAAGATGCAGCGACAACCAATTTGGCTTTAGCTTGCAGCCTGAACTGCAAATACCATGCTGATTACGAGATTTTTAGATCCTCGGTGACCTTGAAAATGGCCCAGCTGCCTCCTTGTCTGCCTCGAAAGCCTTGCTCGAAGCAAACACAATGACCTTTCATGACTCAAGCTCACAATGGCCTCTCTTGGCTCGTGCGTTTTTTTTTTTGCGCGAACTAGTCCCGAACCTCTCGTTCAGGTTTTGCCGAAAGGAAATCAACCCACCTTGACGGCACACTCTTGTTTCGAATACGTCGAAATATTTTCGTCCGTTAACAAAGGCCGAAAAACTTCAATATTTATGACGGTCGTAACAGTCTCTCGCGCGGTGGGGTGAAGATCTCGATGGGCTGAGGTTTGCAGCCACAGTTTGGAGAGATCAGCGCTGACGTCTGATCTGGTGAAGATTGTCCTTGATGAAGTAGTGACCACCTGCTTTATTTGGGCTCAACAGACATTACGCATATGAAACACAACCACTCACCTAGTGAGCGCCATAGAATTCCGTCAAACCCCACCAGGCATATTTACCCTTTTACAACTAATTAAAAGAAGTGCACTAGTTATTATAAATCGCTCTCTTACGTTTGAGTGAAACAGAATAACAGTAACGAAACCACACCAAACCTGAAACCTTGGATAGCGGTGTCTTCAACGTATTCACCATTAGTTCAATGAACTCTAAAAAGCACAAAACAATAAACCCTAATCAATGGTCTTCGTCAAGGTCAGGAAAAAAACTGCTGAACTCTCGAGAATGGCGTTCGCGTCAGGGACAGCGTCTTAAACACTCGGCGTTGTCATGGGGTATCCCTCCATTTGAAACGTATGTCCAACGTATACTGTTGTAAAACGAGGCTTCAACGCAGATGGCGGCCATTTTTAGAGAACAAAGGCAAGAGCTCTAAGAGAGGACAATGCTCCACCTCTAAATAACTTACTTGGTAATCTAAGAAGCTAGTTTTCGAGCCGCCTTCACTAGACTTTTAATAATACTGATTGTTGGCCTAGTTGGTATTTACTTAATTTACTTACGTAAATTAGTTGGTATTTACTTAATTAGTTGGTATTTACTTAATTAGTTAGTATTTAATTAATTAGTATTTACTTAATTTACTTACGTGAGCTGATGGAAGCCTATTACATTAAAAAGAAAGGTGAAAGGTGTATCAGCGAACCGTCGGTGACGTTGTATGCTTCGGAGACAAGATTGTTTGATTGTTGGATAGCGTAAGGCTGTATGAAGACTGCGCATGTCTATATTTTCGTACTTAAGTCTGGGTCTGCACCTAGTCTGCTTTAGTTGGAAGTGCCGCCTGTGCTTGTCGTTTGAGTGTTCCTTTTCTTGTGTGTGTCTCTTTTGCGGCCAAATCATGCCACTAGACTTTTCCACCACCTAAACAGGACACTTTCAAAACAACGAAAAGCTCAAAACAAAGAATTCTCGCATGAGTTCCGTTTACGCACAAAGAAAAACTTAAGCCTTCGTGCAGTTCTCTGTGGACACTATAGCCCAAGCTCAAACGTTACCGTTATTCACGTCCTTAGTAGGACACACCTTGGCAGACTCAAATTTTTCAGATTAGATTCATCTGCATCCTATAACTGTCCGAAATGTTGCTCTAACCTTGACTTTCGGTAACGCTCCGCCTAAACTATCACACAATACTTAAGCAATAAACTAAAGTGATGGAACTAAACCTTGCGTAATAGTCTTGTTTGGTTAATGCTACCTTATCATGCCAGGCACTTGGATAAAGAACGCGCTGGGTTGCTCCAGGTGCTTTAGATCTATTCACACTTATAGAGCGCTGTAACATCTCGCGACTAAACGTACGCCTCCGTACCATTTAAAGAATCTAAACGCGCGTTTGACTGCAAATGTAACACAGTCCGCGTTTAGCATGAACCCTTTGAAACCAACCTCTGTTTTCTTAACAAACCTTACATACAAAAGAAAACTTTGCTTCCAATGGTCAAGACTGAAAAAATATTGAGAACAACTCCTTTCCAATACTCTGGGCTGCATTCTGCGAAAAGCTTGCAGCCGACCTTCATGCTTTCAGCCTTGCATGCGGCGGTCGTGTTCGCTACCGCTTTCGCGATCGCCACAGCCCACAATGAGCGCGAGCTTCTATCCCAACTTTGCTATATCGCCTCAATCGTGATTTTGAGCGGTTTTCTTCGTAACACCAAAGATTCCTGAAGTGCGAACGAAAGACTCGCCTTTGTCTTTTGTTAGTTGGTTCCGCACTGAATTTAGGACCAACAAGCTTTCTTTTAAGAACTTGTTGACATCGTTGTCGACGCGAACCTGTTCTTTTCAACCGTCTCTTCCTTCTTGGGGACGCGTGTCCTTTTCCGCTACTTCTCTCTCAGCAATTTCGCCTGACCGCACGCCTCAAAGGAAGTTTTATTGAATTACCTGATGACCAACACTTACGTTTTCACTGCGGCTTGCCCTCTGCCTCTACCTTTTGTGGTGCCGCACGTCCCCGCTTCCTTCTTTTGTGGTGACGCTTACCTACAACCTTTCTATGGTTGTTACAAACTTCCCTGGTTGCGTCCTTGGCCATACTACAGTTGAAGTGTGTCCGTGCTCCACCCCTTCTGCAGCCTTTGCCCTTCGACTTGTCCCCTCCATTACTCTGTCGGGCTAATTTATCTGCGCTTTCCCTCACAAAACTATACTCTTGCCCCTCCACAGATCTGAACTCTTGGAAATTCGCATCCTTCTCAATTTCCGGGTAGTTTTTATCGTCCGGCCGATCGTTTGCGTGCCGCTGCACGAGGCATGTTTCCAACCACACACAATCTCTTTTCATGCTGCTGGAATTAGACCTTTCCTCGAAATGATCCTCCGCCAAACTTGTGCCTGTTTGTACACATACGACAGCCTCGAAATGTACCTTCTCACCCTCTGAAACATTTCCCACTCTATCTGTAGGAAATACTTTCAACAGTAGCTCACCCTCGCTGGCAGAACTGTCGGGTTTCAGAAGCGTTATGTCTTCGCTACATTTAGGAATTCCTTCGTCGTCCTCTCTTAACATCCGAAAGGTCATTCCCTTGCTGAGGCTCGAGCGTGGGCTTCAGCTCACCCTTCTGTTGAATGACCCCACCAGGGTGACTGGAACCAGCCTCGGTCTCACATGGAACACCTTTTGGATTTGCTACAGTTTGCATACCATCCTCTGTCCCACTGTTTACATGCACTACCTTCAAACCATCAAATAGTCGCGTACTTTCCCTAGGCGCAATTTCATAACAACGACCTGTTGCTCTTTTCTCTCTGCCGAAGGATCACTTTGCATGTCGCACTGATAGAGAAGTGTATCTTTCTCGGGCGGTACCTCGCAAACAGTGGCTTTCTCGGTGACTTCACACTGCACCGTACTCGGCCCTTCACCGCACCTTTCGGGCTCTACACATACTGAACATATACACGACCAAAGACGCTTCCGATGCTGTGCCCTAGTTATACGATTACTCCTTGCAATGTCTTCGTCTAATGCTCGCATTTTAGCCTCGTGTATACGTATCCTTTCGGCTTCTTGTGCCTCTTCTCTCTGGGCTTCTGCCTCTTTTCTCCGGGCTTCTGCATGTTGAATGCTCTCGACATACCCTGTGAGCTCCTCATTCCTTGTCCCTGTCTCGAAAATCCGCTCGATCAGTTCTGTTCTGTTTGGGGAGTCCGACGCATTCACTTTCAACTCCTCTGCGATCGCTAGCAATAAGGGTTTTCACAGGGCTTTCAGATATATGACTGCTTCCGGTACCGTTCTCTGTTCTGTAAATGATTCCTGTCTTGCAGCTAATTAATCCTGACAACAACAACAGCCCTAGTTTTCAGCCTTGTCTCAAGTTACCTGTTAACTTACTCTGCAAAATCTTGCTTAAGCTCTTACACGGAATCCTGTTCTGTCACTGTTAACCTTGCCATCACCTACAGATTATAGCTTAAACAAGCTATCTCACAATCTGCCTGATGCCAGTTACACAATTACCAAATAAGCTGTGCTCCCTGCCAGCTTTTACTCACACATTAGTAAATGCCTGGTAAAGTTTAACAGAGAAAGTCGGCACTCACCCGGCTCGCAGTCTTGCCTCCAGCGTCGTGCCTCTCAGCAATGCCTTCCGGTTGCCTCTCGCAGTCGATGACCTTGTGTCATCCCAGAAGTGCCGATCGGCTGCCTCTCAAGTTGATGAGCTCGGAGCATCCGACTGTTGTCGTCGTATCGCCTCTCGAAGTCGATGGGATCGTAGCCTCTGACTGCTGTCGTCGAGTCGTTGCTACCTGGTTGACGCCACCTCTCCGCTGAATCCAGTGGTTGCGTCCTGGGTTGACGCTATTACACCGCTGCCATCTAGTGGTTGCGACCTGGGTTGACGCTATCCCACCGCTGCCATCCAGTGGTTGCGACCTGGGTTGACGCTATCCCACCACTGCCATCCAGTTGCTACGACCTGGGTTGACACTATCCCACCGCTGCCACCAGTTGTTGCGACTCCGGGTCCTGCGGGTCTCAGTTTGGTAGCGGGCCCCCGTCCTAGAACCCATCGTCGAACAAGTTTGATGAGGCACTCGCAAAAACGACAACAGTTTATTGACATGGCTAGTAACTGAGAAGTAGAAAGAAGGTGATCAAGTGATCAGAACTGTACAGGAGAGCTGTTGAACAGTAGAATTTCAAATACACGAAAGTCTTCGGCTTAAATAGCGTCTCGTTGCCAACCCTGGGCGCATTGTCTGCGGCTCTCGCCAATAGCGCGCTCCATGGTCTAGGTGCTCCACCCACGAAGGAGAGGAAAGACACCACACAATGCATGCGGAGAGGGCACAGTCCACACGATGCCCAAATATGGTCACCAAAGCACTGCATCGACGTTTTCGCACACGTCACCAAGTTTCGCACACGTCCCATGATTTTGGTTTCCAAGATTCTTCTGGCAGCTGGGCGAGGTTCGAAAAACCGGCTGCCAGTACACGGGTCAAGCTTGCCTGACTGTTTAGGTAGGACAATGTAGCGGTGGGCCAGCATACCGTCAAAATATGCCATTTCATTCAGCCGATCCTATGGTGAAAGGAGGGGAGGGAGGAGTAGTCAACTAATCCCTCGTCGCCGAGGCGAGCTCCGGCAAGGGCTGCAGCAGACAGAGCATTATCCTTTTCTTCACCCCCACATTCCATTACTGGTTGTTTGCTAGAAGCTGCGGCTTAGCTGCACATATCCCGGGGCTCCGCTTGTCCTCGCAAGATACAGCCACAACCAATTCGGCTTTAGCTTGCAGCCTTAACTGCAAATACCATGCTGGTTCCGAGATTTTAAGATCCTCGGTGACCTTGAAAATGACCCAGCTGCCTCCTTGCTTGCCTCGAAAGCCTTGCTCGCTGCAAACACAATGACCTTTCTCGAGTCAAGCTCACAATGGCCTCTCTTGGCTCGTGCGTTTTTTTTTTTGCTCAAACTAGTCCCGAGCCTCTCGTTCAGGTTTTGCCGAGAGAAAATCAACTCATCTTGACGGCACACTCTTGTTTCGAATACGTCAAAATATTTTCGTCCGTTAACAAAGGCCGAAAAACTTCAATAATTATGACTGTCGTAACACCATATTCGTGAGTCGCAATTCGTACCCTGAGTTACTAAGCAATGCCATGTCATCGGCGATGTGCTGGTTACGGTACTCTTCATTAACTCTTATCACAAGCTCTTATCACTAGACTTCAAACTAATAAATCTAGACATACTGTTGCAGTCGGAGATATGCGTATCAAAAAGTAATCTGATGCACCGTCGGACAAAGAGTTAGAATATATGGGCATGCCTTAAGATATATTGCATCAGTCACTGATCTTTTGGCTCTGACTTGTCAACTGAGTGAATAAGTGCACCCTGGTTTCGCAAACTGAAAGCGTTGTCTGAAGGTAGCACTGCCTATGTTTATTTCCGTCTTTACTTTCTTGCAGCTGATTACGTCAGCTACAATGACATAAAGACATTTACTGAAGTTCATTGTGTAGCATCTCCAAAAGGTTCCTTTAAACCAGTCTAAGCGTGCTTGGCCTCTGCCTACAGGCTTTGCAAGTTGAATGACGTAGCTGCGTACGACATAAAAGTAGAATTGAGAGTAACGATGTGCACGAGCTAATTATCTATTTTAACAAGAGCAGACGGTACATGTTATTCGTAACACACACGATGTCGCTTACAATGCCCAATGGTGAATAGGCTTATGAAAATGTCACTCAGCTGTTTTTAGGAAACGAGTTAATCTAACCTAATCGTAGTTTCAACTGCCACACATATAAGACTTTCGTGAGGTGACGCGCATTTTCTGCAAAAATGTGGCTATTCTGGCAACAGACATCATGGGAAGAGCGTTCACCACATCAGCATTGATATGGCTTGCCAAGTAACGTTCGTAAACCACAATTTTCTTTCACAATTCATTTTACCGTACATATTTTAGAATGTATATGAGGCTGTGGTGTGTGTGATTTATTGTTCGGTAATGATTTTGGCATGTGAACCCTCACACTTCTATTTCTTCTTCAAGCAATGAGAAGCTCCACAAATGCCAGTGGTGACATTCCACTGCGCTAGCTCGATGGAAACACCAGTCATGCGCAACTCGAGTCCTTCACAATTGGAGAAGCTGGCCTTCGTTCTGCCATGGCGACTCAGACTGCCATGTGCTGAGAATTCAACATCGTTGAATCATACAACATTGTACAACAACTCGGAAAACCTTAGATGTATTATGCCTATTTGTTAGTTTTCGCAGTGGCATGGTGAAGTCTACTTCTACACGTGCTCACACGTTGCTTAAAAAAGAAAAAAACAATAAAGTAACTTTTCCCATCAAAATTTGTCTACTTTTTTGTTAAAAACACCCAAACAGTGCTCTGCCAAGGAGTTCCTGCCATGTGTGAAGCGTATGACACGAATATTCGACATAAATATTCATTTTTACAAGGAGTAACTTGAAGCATGAGCAGTGGTGCTCGCATAGTAGCTGGGAACACGCGAGAGTAACGGTCAAGACAAACCGTTGGTCTCAGGGAAGCAAATAGTGGGAGTAATGATTGGTTCTCAGGGAGCAACTGGAGGGAGTAACTGTTCAACTCCCGAAGGAGGAACTGAAAGGAGGGTAATGATTCGTACCCCTGCAGTTACTCTTTTTCTGGAGTAATGGAAGTGGCTAAGCAATTGCTCCTTCAAATGAGCAACCCTTATACCCCCGTTTCTATCTTTTGGCTTAGAGTGTAGGCATGATATCAAGTTCAGAAAGTACGTAAGTCCTTGCTGTATTGAGCACTGCGCGAAGAATTCAATACCATGCTGTATTTTTTCTTTATTATCTACCTGGAAAGTATCATGGTTACTGCAACAGTGTGATGTTTGTCCCACTTGAAGTAGCGATGAAGTATAATGCGAGAGTTCCAAAAAGTTCACTTATACGTGCAATAGAGGAAACTTCATTAAAAAATTTCATTTATTTGGAGTCAGCGGTCACTACCAGAAGTGCCGTAGCAGAATATGCTTACCGTCTTTCTTATATTGAACTTGAAGACATGAATATAGCCGTGTGTTTGTACATTCTCATTCTTACACGGCCGCCAATAGTAGGAGCGGTACCCGCAAAATCTTGTGTAAGAAAAGCATGAAATATGCGGTAAGTCATGTCACGCGTTTGCTTTCTCATAGGAATGCACCTTTATTGCATGCGTGGTGATCTAAAAAGCGAAAGTCATCGCCAGACAATGATATCACGAGATGATTCATATCTTATGCACCACCACTTGCTAACTTTTAAAGTTACATATTTCAAGGTGGTTGTCTTCTGTTCTTTCCGTAACCTTTCCGCCACCTTTGAGGGTTTCTGCAGAACTCAATTCCAACTTCAAGGCACGTTTATCTGGATATCAGACACAGTGGATGAGAGTGAATAAAGCAGAGAGGTGAAAAAGAAATTTTTTTTCTGGTGTAAGTATAGTGAACTGTCTCCCTAAGCTGAAATTTCCCGCCACAATTAGATGCATTTTTCAAATGAACAATATCTAACATGCTTCGCTGCGTTCTATGCACATGAGAAAGTAACTATGCAGCGACAAACTCCCAATGGGAGTTTAAATAACGACAGCTTTCTGCTCACAAATATCTGCTGGTGCTTTAGAGCGAAGATGTTTGAGGCTTGTACCCTAAATTCTATAGCATCATGGTGGAAAAGCTCTTAACTGAATGGGGAAACGGAACAAGCCAAGAGCAGAAGAAAACAGATATCGCGGCTCTCTCCCAATTATAGCTAATGAGAATTAAACACTCTCCTCACCCCAGCTTATGTTAGCGCGGGAAAGGCGCCTTGTTTGTTCCATTTCCTTTCACTCTTGTCTCGGTTCTTTTTGTGGATGTTCCACAAAAAGACAAGCTTCCGGCTTCAGTATCAAGGCAAAAGCTTTTCATGTGTCATACTCGCGGTTACAGCTTTTCTCTCCCCTGACATGGTGCCAGATGCCAGAATAAATTAGGCTTATGAGAACTGGTTCGTGGATGCCGTCTGACGGTGCGCTAAGTGCCAGAGTACAAACATTTTGCGAAATGGAGGCAGTTTAGCTTCGCTACCATTTGCGGTAAAACTGAAAAAATGGCTTTCGATGCACGAATGCATGCACAGAAGGACGGATGGACTGGCGCACGGATGGTCGGATGGATATATGAATGACATAGTATGGTCTACTTGTTCAAACCATACGCGCGTTATCAACGCTCTAGTTAAGGTGTAAATCGACGACCGACCAGGACAGCGCGGATGGTAAGTGTTTTGGTTTCCCAATAGAGCGCGCTTTTTGAACGCAGCGAAGTGTTACACTAATCAGTTCACGCTCATCCTGTCTATACCTATAGTTTTTTTGCTGCATCCTTTGTGTTTGTGCAGCGAATTGAGTGTTCAGCTGTGAACGTTGTTAGCTCACCCTCTTTCTGTGGTTGTTCTGCTTGTGCGTGCCTTTGTCTTCGGCAGTGCGCTCCTCGTTTAGATCTGGTGACGGCTCTTCACGCGACATTACAATTTATTGCTGTCGCATTCATTGCTTCACCCTTGTGGCAAAACTGGGACAACTGTTTTTTTTTGTTCACTTCTGCCTGAAACAAGGAGGCCGGGCGTAGTTCGCGCTCCCGTGAAAATACGTGGAAATCAAGATAAGTGACGCACACCGATTAAGAATCGAGTTGTGGGTATGACAGCGTGTGCTTTTCGCTGCGGTGAGCACCCTTACTCATCAAGACTTACATCAGTCTTTACCTTTTACCAAAATATTTCCGCGTAACCTCTGAATGATCTGCTACACAGATTTGCTGGTCGTCGGCCTTAAGAGAGTAATATTTTCTTTAGTTTTGTACCACAAATCCACAATATAATTGCGAGGAACTGCAGTGGAGTGCCGCGAAAATGTTCACCATTACGTGTTCTATATTTTACGCCTAAATCTTCCCACGGGCCTCTAGCACTCGCCTCCGTCGATAATGCGGCCGCAATGGCCGGCATATGATCCCGTGAGCTATGGTACAGCTATCAAGCACCGTAACCGCTAGACAGCGGGTCAACATAGTGGAATAGCTCACAAATGTTCCGTTCATATATTCGGCTTTCAGGCCAAGTCAATGCATCTTGCTTCCACCAGCTATATTCTTCGTGAAAAACACAAAACAAAAACAGTAAAACAGCACAATACCTGCCATTTTTAAAGTTTATAATAAAAGTAAAAACACGAGTATATGCTTTAAGCACTTGTTCTATCATATCGTGCACGTTTTTCATTTTAATACAAATAGGCGCACTAAAAATATTGGCTTTTCAAGAATATCTAAACACATGTACCTCATTACATAAAACTTCTGTTCAAAAATAATCGAGATCTACCTGCTCCTACACTTATCCTAATTCTCATAGGTTGGTGTGATTATAATTATTATACTTCAATGATTACCAGTGATGTATATGCAGTGGCTGCCAGTCCAATCGCAAGGGAGCACCATGAAACGTGGAAGTTCAATACTGCAACAGAAAAAAAAATAAGCTAGTCAGGGCTATAAACGGCATATAATGATCGAAAAAAATATCCGAAAATACGTTTTATAATGTACTCTATCTTAAAATGATGCTTTCTATATGACACAATTCCAGGTATTGCCTTATTTGGTTAGGAGCCTTTCCTGCCACTCATTCATGACGGACAAAAAATGCGTTCATGAAGCTGCGTGGTGACAAAGGTGCTAAAGCTAAAGCATACGTGTTGGATTTACTCTATCTTAAACAGAAGATCACAAACCGATTGACGAAGAGAACCAAGAACTGTTACTGTTCCAAGAACTGTTCCCTTATATGTAGCTTCTCTGTGCAGTTTATATGCTGAACGTCTTTGCCAAAATGTCTGTTCCGCTAATTAGTGTATAAATTCACCAAAAACTGTAGTCGGGCGAGGTTTAGGTTTCTAACAATTTATACCTGAGACCTAAACGACTGTCTTTGTTGAGCGAAATCCACAATGGCTGTACTTCGCCCGTATACTGACTGTCGCATTTGCACGCGAAGGTGCGAGCTGCACCCTCCAAATCACTACCAATGGTATCGGTATCTTTATGAAAGGCTATATCAGAACAGTGATAGCGTGCCTGCAAAACCACTGAGCTTATTCACATTCCGCGAACTGTTGTGCCATCGATGTGATAGTCGCTTGCATCGCCCAAAGTGGCGGGGCATGTACAGAAGAAAAAAAAGCAAAAAGTTCACATTCAGCGCTTACATCATTCTTATGTAGCGACTGGTGTAGTTCTAAATCCTGCGCTAAATGCGGCTCGAATACTATAAAACCTGTAAAAGTGTGTGGCACAGGCACCCAGCGATACTCGTTGTGCTTTTGTATATAGACTCTGTGTATGATTGAGCTCTCGCAGCAGCAAGAAAAACCGACGCCGTTAAAAGGGCGAGCAGGCGTGTGCTTGGTGAAGCCCGTTTAAGCACGGTGCGGATGCCAAACGGATGTTTCTAAAATGTTCTTAGAAACTTGTTGCAAATATTTCTTCCTTATTTTCATGATTTACAATTTTTTAGATCTTGTTCGCATAATTTACCCCGCCTGGATGCATAATTAAAATATCTAGAATTTCACGTCCCCAAACCACGATATGTATATGAGAGACGCCGCAGTGGGGGACTACGGAAAGTTCCACCATTCTTTAACGTGCACTGACGTCACACAGTACACAGGTCGCCACCATTTCACCTCCGTTTAAATGCTACTGTCGCGGCCAAGATTCAACGAGCAGCCTTTGCGTGAGCCACCGAGCACCGTACGGACTGTTGCACCATATCTTCGGACAGTTTTTAGCAGTGCTAACCTACTTTGATGCCACTACCGACCATTTATTTGCGCGTGATCCCGCCACATGGACGACAAGCCGGGCCCTTCGAGTGAGACACATAAACAAAGTGCAAAATGAATAGATGGATTCAACTCGATAGCTGGTTTACTAAAAAAAGAGAAACAGCACACCAACCTTCAACAGGCACGCATAGTCAACGTTTGCAGCTAAAATGGGCATACATCAATTCAACCACGAATGTACCGTTTGAACATTGTTTATGACGGGAGCACTACCACGCAGTGAGACCGCTTCCTCTAATGGAAAACTAGAAAACACGCAGCAGAGTCAACAGGACAGGTGCCTGATAGACGAGCCGCTGACTACGACGGGGTAGCGCGGCCTAGGAAAGTCAGTAAAGTGAGAAATGTCTGTACAATATGGCGTCCCACTGCACAAGGCAGCGACTCGAAGCGTTCGAAAAGCAGCCGCCCTTCACGACGACTCTTAGCAAGCGAATAAGCCAACTGACTCATGCAGAAAATTCGACTCGTTTCCTGATTTTGCCACTTACGAGGAGCCAAGAGAAAAAAAAGGTAGCGATAGAAATAAAAAGAGACTATGACCCATCTCCCCGAAGGAAACCCTGATGGTATGCGAACCAGCAGTGATGCGCAGAGCGTTGGCCTGGTTGAAACGGGTGTCGGAGCGCATCCTTAAAGAACGTTTCGAAGCGAAACTCGGTGTAGCGTTTACTTGAGTAAACGTTTGTTCGAAACGCAAAGACCCAGGAGGCGGGACGCGTTGACGACGCTTGAGCTCGGCTTCCTTGGCTCGCGTCTCTTCAGTGTTACCCGTGCGCAGTCTCTATTCTCGAACGCGATCGATGTTCTTGACTCGCACCTCGTCGGTGTCACTGGTCTGAATCAGTGGTCTGAATCAGTGAAATGACCGAATCAGAAACCTCGAAGAAATCCTACAACCCCTGATTACATCAATTGGAGTCAGTCTCTTTAAAAACGTTGGTTGAAAGCGAACTTTTCTTCCATGCAAACTGCATCAAAACTCAAACCAACGACCACGCAACAAACCGCAATTATGATGAGCGACCCGATGTAATTCTTGTGGAGTCTGACTGCCTGTTTTGTAGTGTATTTTTGAAAGTTGAAGTTAAATACATTACTTTTTGTTAAATTTCACAATGGTTAGTTTACACCACACAGCCAAGATTGCAAGCGCACACTCGCACTTTCACGGACAGTACAGTTGCGCAGAATTACCTTATCTTCGCTGCGGTGGACAGTCGACATAAGTCACTGCCATCATAACGTGACACAGCCTGTTGGAAAACGGCAGAATTATGCAGCAATGGTATTGCACTGTGGGCCTCTGTAGAGCCTTTAGATTCAATGAGTTGGCGTCTAGTATGCATGAGTAGTGATCGAGTATGATGTATTTAGGGCACAATCGTTCTCGCAGTTATATTCGCAAAAATCAGCCCCTTTAGACCACGCCACTGCCCAGTCTGATCAGTAGATAGTGTGCGACATGCCTGATTGCCTTCATAAATCAGATGTAAGAACAGCGACTGTTTGTGGAGGCCTTCCTTTTTTACTTGTTCTTGATCTTCCTTTCTTCATCTCATCAGATATAAACCAACTGGCTCATCGCCTTTAGGATTCACTGAA
This sequence comes from Rhipicephalus microplus, assembly GCF_043290135.1. NCBI lineage: Eukaryota > Metazoa > Arthropoda > Arachnida > Ixodida > Ixodidae > Rhipicephalus > Rhipicephalus microplus. The sequence continues at coordinate 456,998,594 of NC_134710.1, read as the reverse complement.
GTCGGTGTTTCTCAGACAGCAAGGCATGCGCTTTTAGATTGGGAAAAGCGCAGCCTTTAGGCGAACCTTGAGAGAGCTACAGTAATTAGTGAAACGAAGCTAATACCTGGCTTACAACCCCTTCCATTGTCAGGACAGTCTTGGCTGTCACAGTGTTCACCTTCTTCAAAATGACCTGAGAAGCTTATTCAAATTACAGTTCTGTGAATGCCTTTTTTGTCTCTCTAAGCCCCCAATAATCCAAGTCATTGTAACTGCAATAGAATTGATGTTAAAAAACCCAAACAGTGGAAGGTTCACTGAGGCCACGCTGCTTTCACCCTGCCTTCTTATGCCTCTGTTAAAATGAGGAGCTTGTGTAAAGATCTCTACAGACGTTTCGTTTAGCTTGTAAATTTATTATAGCTGCACTTTTTTCCGGCCACATGACAAACTATTAGACCCTGAAGCATGAAAAGTCTGTAAGTTTATATGTGTGCGAAACCGGCCGTGGTCTTGTTTTCAGTAGGCCATGCTAAAAAAGCATTTATTTTTAACCCGATCGATCACAGGATTCGATGGTGGGATCAAATCTAGTCTGCGGCAGCTGTATTTTCGATGAAGGCGAAAATGTTGTAGGCCTGTGTGGTCAGGTTTGTGTGCACTTTGAAGAACCCCAGGTGGTCGAAAGTTCCTGAGCCTTCTACTACGGCATCTCTCATATTTTTATGGTGGTTTTCTCAACTCCCCATATAAATTATTACTTTTCACCGAACCTTTCGTGAAAATATACCTGCAACGTGCCTTTCCCGCAAAGTCAATCACAGCTTCCAAACAGTTAGAAGAAAAAGGCATACTTACACGTAGAAGCTGCTTCTGCTGATGCGTATAGAGCGATTGCACCGACGGCTTGCTGAAAAAATATATGTTGCTGAGTTAAGTAGTAAAACACCTGCAATGCTCACAAGTTGAAGAACAGAAAAGACTCGCGCGGCTCACTCATTTCGCTGTGAAACGTCAAACATACCGCACCACATAGCCCGATGCTTCGTAAATAATTTACGTTGTGACGGCTTAGCGTCTATGGAATTGCTCTAGTGAGCACGAGGGCGTGGCTTAGATTTCCGCGAATGGCAGCCGCGTTTATATGGGGTCAAATCCAATCACACATGTTTTCTTTTGTTTTTGAACATGCTTTGTACCTCGGGAAATAAATTACGCTGCCGTTACAGCATGCGTCGCACATGATATTTTGGTTTGACAAAAAAAAACTCACAGGCTTACGCTAATTATCCATTTTCACAAAACCTAATAAATTTTCTGAACAATTGGCATGCACTTCACCGGCCGTGTGGTTCCGGGCACATGATGACGGCACCTGTACTAGCTCTTACATGGGCACTATTGACGGGCTTTGGCATTGCCATCGGCGCCAGCGTGGTTTTCTGTTCTGTCTAAGTATTGATATGTAGAGTGGTGCTAATTATGCATTGCAACATGGTAGCCATGGTTGAAGGAGCCCCCAGCACACACTGTAGCACCAGATAACGTGAAACTGGTCTTGGGATTGGCAGCAGTCTAAATAATGTTCACGACGTAAATGCTATTCTATCTCAGCGCAGCCGTGTAGTGCTAGCGACTCTTGGGCAGCAAGCTGTCACCTATATTTGCCACGACTGTTAGTATACATAAACTTACTAACAAAACCTACTTAGAAAAAACAGTGCTTGACTGGATGGTCTAACTAGTAACATAATGCTATGCGGTGTGACGCGTTAGACCACTCGGCAACGCTGCCCTTCTATGTATGTGGTGAAGCGGTTAGAAGAGTTCTTTTCAGTCATTGGTACCCGCTCCTCTGGGCTCTTTGAGTTTGGCAGAGTCTTGCTATCATACATGTCAGGATTTTATTTCGTAATGGCGTTATCATGAAAGCAGCCGAAATTTGACAACCGTACGTTCTTACCTTAATTTATTATGATTTCAATATTAGTCAGTCACGATGCTGCTTATACTCATTGGTAACACTTAAGTCGTTTATCTGACACTATTCAACGCCTTGAAAAATAGGCGGTTAAATTCTGAGCATAACAACCTTCCATTACCTAAAATCAGATTGAACTATTGCAGGTTTGCACCTTGCTTCTGTGGTGTTGCTCTTTGGAATCGCATTTTTTTCCAAGTTATATTCTGTCGTTCTCTGCAATATTTTAAACACACAAAAGGTGTTGCTCAACAAGTCTTGTTCGCTTGCCAAATGTAATATCATCATCATTTCATTATGTTGTATCTTACGTTTTGTAACAAGGAATAGTGTTCCAGTAAATAATTAATATTTCTTTTTGATTACTATACACATTGATCTCTTTTTAATACATTTTTATTGCGCTTTTACTTTCCTTGCCGTTAGTTTTTTTGTCCCCGACTAACGATAGGAGGTCGTCCGGACAGCTTAACACAATGGACGTCTTCATACAGTTTGAACATATGAAGCTTGTGTTTGTGCATGCAACCTGCGTATTATCGAAGTGCTGCGAAGGCCTAGCTAAGTGTTCAACGCACACGCTAACTCAAGTGAAATATTTCTTTCGTTTCGTTTCTATTCTTTTCCGTATATCCCTATGTCTCGCTTTATGTCTCTCTCTGTTGTCGTTGTTTCACAAATCAGAGTTGTTGCAACCTATGCCTATGCATCCTTTGCTGCATCGTGCGCCCTCTGGCGCAAGAGGACGCACGTGTTCTGGGAACAAGAAGGAAGGAAGGCGAGAGAGAAGAAGCCGACAATAGTCAGAGCGAGTTCACGATAACGATCATTTTCACTTTATACGACACATGCTAACGTCGACCTTAACAACTCTGCAATAGAAAGGCAGAAAGACAGAAAGGATAAAAAAAACAGAGAAAGAAATGGTCAGAAAATCAAAAACGTTTAAAACAACGTAAGCTGATATGTACGTTGCGCTTTTGCTTTTTCAGTGGATGGCCCTTAAGTGTGCAACGAACGTTAACCTGACGTGACTCCTGTATCATAGTATATATGCAAAGTTTCTAAAATTACATGGAAATCACTGCAACCACTGCTGACGCTTCACCACCATTGCACCGGCGTGGATGAATGGATAGATGCGGAAAATTATGGCTAGTATTGAGGTAGATGACTCAACGTCCAGTGGGCCGGTCTCACATTGGGGCAGTGAGGCCAAGCCTGGACTCTGCATCGTGTGCCCTCTGGGCAGCCCAATGTTTGACCCCGACATCAAAGCTCTTCATAGCGCATAGCTACTTCTCTGCGCTCATTGAAGCCGTGCCTCATAACGAGGGCTAACGACAGAGCAGATGCTCTAAGCCAGTGAATTCGTTGCAGTGCGTGCAGGAGCTATCGGAATAAATGTCGAGATTAAACTTATGTAATTAATCTAGAATGCAATACAAATCCATATGCATTTATTTTTGTTTTGAGGGTTAGTGCCTGCGTTGTATTTAACTTTGTGTGAGGATGAACAAAGTCTATTTGGTGGAGAATAAAGTACCGCAGGATTTTGTAGTATGTGGTCGTAATACTTCTGTTCTCCAGAACTGCAGGCTGGCAGGGGAGTTTTCCATGGTCGCAGAAAGTAAGATTTTGTGCTTTCCAGTGGGCTACCATTAGGGTTGCATGTTTTCAGATTTTTTTTAATGGGTTTGACCGTAAGGGGCTCAATGCAGCGGCTCAGTGGCTCCGCTGCCAGTCTGACCCTAAGCTGAGGGCTCGAAGGGACGCAGCAACACAGCAACGCCGACAAGCATACATTTATCAAACATTATCATTTCAAGGATGACTGTATCCTGCATGATGGTTTGCCTAATCGTCAGCATTCATTTCGTGTATAAGCAAAGAACTTTTGAACTTTCGAAAGTGCTTTCTGGAGTATTTTTATAGGAAAGTGGCCTTTATCGGAGCTCATATCTCGTAAATTCCCAAATATTGGAAATTCGTTGTTTAATTTCGCATGATATGTTGTTGCAGTGTGGCATTATCTTTTGCAGCAAAGTTGGGTTGCACTGGCGGCAATGATTTTTCTTATCTGTTCTTTCATCTTCTTTTTCCCAATAGCTCTTTGTTTACACTGTTAGTAAGGCTATTCATGTGCAGTGCTGTATTAATCATGACGGCATACTTTTGGGACGACTGCTACTCAAACTCTTTCCTCACTTTTTCTTCCAGTCTCCCCTTTTTATGGTGAAAAATAACGGAACACTTACTTTTTCCTATTGCTATAAATATTCTCAATATACTAAATTGTTAAAAGAAATGATATAACACCTGAAATAATTGCGGAGCCAGTAAATGTATTTCAGATATCTGAAATTCTGAACTGTTTGACCATAGCAAACATGTATACGCGCAATACAAAGCCACTTGTTTCCTCGTACAACAAAATAAGACTATTTGTAATAGACGCAAGCAAATTTTATGAGGCTATTGCCACTGATGGAGGTGCACTCATTCCAACTGGGGATTATAAATTGTGAATATGTACATTTACCGTTCAGAATTTCCTCTCATTGTAAGCGGTTATCCGAAAATGCTAAATTGGCAAGAAATTTACCAAGCAATGTTTAAGGGACTCTTTTTGGATTCACCCGAAAACACAGAGCTCTGACCATGATCCGGCCAGGCAGGCCCCGAAAACCTCTGCATACAATTTTTTCCCAAACCAGATTCGAGATCATGCGTGGCCCTGTAGTAGACTACTTGACTGCAAAGCCAAAAACCTTGTGTTAGGTTCCTACTGGGAACCTAATTTGTTGCATTAATGGGATTAACGCTGCCGTTGGCAGTTTTTTTAACTCAATTGCATTTAAATTACGAATCTTTGTTCTTGCCGGTCGTAGAAAGATACAAAAGATACAAATCGTCAATCACATGTGGCGCGTACGTGCCTACCGTGGGCCATGATCTACAGGTATGTGCCTCACGTGTATAGAGGAAAAGGTTCCACGAGATACGTGACATTTTCGCAATATTATGACGGGGCGAGAAGCACCGTAACAATATTTATGTCATGACGAGCCAGATGTATTTGTCAGACCCTATTTTATAACTCATTGAGTTTCATAAATATACACTACAGAGAACTCCGGGCCTATAGTGTCTGGGAGCTGCATCGCACGGCGTTCAAGCGAGCATGAGAGGGATGAGTATACAGAGATTTGTGTAATCTTCGTACTTCTGGCTCTGTTTGGTGTTTGCGTATCTTGGAGCTGTTCTGTCACGAAACAAAAATCACCTAATGTTCAGCGTTGCGCTTCACCATCTTTTCTATCAGGCTTACCATTTCAAATCGGGTCCCGAAGTTCAAGAGGGTTCGTTATTTTTTTTCAAACAAAACGCGAACACTGTAATAAACGAAGCCATCAGTGAGATTCCCCACCCAAAACTATGAAGACCAGGCAAGTGCGAGCACAAGCCATCAATCCAATGGCCGCTTAACAAACGCAGTGCCAGAGTTTTCTCCAGTTAATTTACAGCGAAAGCTGTTGTGAGATCAAAACTCGGGTCACGTGCGGTGCCATAGTTGTTTGCTATTGCCGCCGGTGCCCGAAACCACAACCGTGAAATAAAAAAAAACAGTACTAATGACAGAGTGAGGCTCAAACTCGGGTCCAATCCATGCCAGTACAGTATTCTATCACTGAGCCACGCCAGTGCTTGTGAAATATTCACAAGTTCACTTGAGCAGACTTCATGTCATGAAAGGAGTCACTTTACCACGAGTAATAAAGCGTTTTAGAACAGCATAATAACAATGGGGTGTCACAAAATGCGAATAGCGTAACGAGTTGTTCGTCTAGTGCTGCAATTCATTACAAAACCTTGTTTTTTTTATCACCTACTAACTGTGGCGCATACGGACTTCAGGCATAATTCCTCATTGCCGTCAGCTTCTGCATGAATATATAAGACAAAATTCCTTGAAAGTGTTTAGCGGATACGACGCTTCTCTGAAGAATGACAAAAAATAGCACAGCGAATGCCGTTCTACTACCTTGAAATAATGATTACTAATGCCACAGTGGTACCGAACAAGTGTGCTTGCTGCAGTTACCCAAGGAGCGTTTCGAAAAGGTTCTAAAAGGCTACCCTTGCGCTGTGACTGTGCTGCGCCTCTGTTCCAAATATATTCAGGGTTTCATCGCCCTGCTGGCAGCTCACCTACTTCGGGCAGCCTCTTGGTGCTTTAACCCTGGAGTCCATACTAACATTCGTATAGTATGGACTCCGGGCCACTCGGGCCTGCCCGGCAACGAGGTGGCCGATGCCACGGCCCGCGCTTCTTCTCATCGGGGCCGTTGCCACTCCATGTCCCAAATCACAATCTGGCAATACGAACCTGACACGCTTTCGCGAAATCCTTGCCTATTAACGGGCTTCACGTCGCCTCTACCCGGACCCCGCACGTGATAGGGAAAAAGCGGACGAGCGTATACTACGCAGCCGCCAGACGAACACCTACCTTAGTCCGGCGGCCGCCAGCCATTTTATGCCGGAAATAAGTAGCACCATCTCGACCAGTCAGGTCCTGGCTGACACATACCACGTCATCGCTTCGTGCCCCACCAACCCTCATCTTCTTTCACCGCCTTTTTCATCCCAACCAGAGAGACTTGGGAGGAGTACCTGCTCGGCTGCTCGACCTTGGATGCCCAACGCTTCTTGGTGGGTCGCGCTCGAGCAGCGGCCAACTGCTTTGGCATCACGGAATAGGGTCTTGCCACTCAAACATTCAATATACCGCAACTCTCTATTACATTTTCTGTAAAAAAATGTTTTCTGCCACCACCACCACCACCACGACCACGCAGGCTTGGCGACTTTTAAGAAACGCATCTCAAAAAGACAGACAGACAGACAGACAGACAGACAGACAGACAGACAGACAGACAGACAGACAGATAGATAGATAGATAGATAGATAGATAGATAGATAGATAGATAGATAGATAGATAGATAGTACTAAACAAACTGCGCTGTTCATCAAAGTAAGATCAGTTACAACGCAGTTTTAGTATCTCACCGTAACCTTCTGTCGAGGAGATCATTTTTTAAATTTGTTGTCATGTATTTTAGCATTGAATTTAGCAGCTGCTATCTGTTGTGGCGCTTATGTTTTTGAACGTTTGGTGCAGAGAAATATTTGCTCGTTTGCTTTCATGCATGTACCAATATCTATTCCGCAGTGCAAGTGCATTCCTATTTGTTCTCATATTTGTTATTTCTAAATTAGCGCTTCAGTTGCGAGAGTTTATAGTATTTTTTGAGAGAGTCGCTGTATATATTCAAAAACTCGCAGAAATTTGTAATTGTGGATCAGGTGCAACGTTTGGTCCGGAATGACTCCTACAACCACTGAGATAAATTGTAGGGTTTCCCGGTATTCTGTGTTCTAAAAGGCTGTCATGCCATACCACCTGCCTATCCAACAAGATGGCCTGGGTTAAGCGTCACCATGACCCAGTGACACCATTTCCAGGTGCTGATGAGCAGGGGCACGCTTTAGAGCGCAATGATTAGCTGATTCTGTCAACATGGTGTTCATGATGCAGTGTGAAAATAAATAGTGAATCTGTACGTACCGACAGCATGATATAAGTAAGAGATGTGATGACAGCGATGGTCCTGTCATAACGCATTCGGATGTACTGCGAAAAAAAAGAAGTAACAGTTTCATCGCAATGGCGAAGCAATGAATGCGATATCAACAAATTAGAATCTAACACGAAAAACGCCAAGTAGCTGAAATTTTGCTGCGCGGTTCTCAAGCACAAGTGACGCACGAAAAGAACACCCACATGGCGAGTGTGTAATTGTCAAAGCTCAACACTTGCAGCTTGCTGTTAAACACAACTAAGGGCGCTCAACAAAATCATAAGTAGACACAGAGAAAGCATAAACAACTATCACAGTTCTGTTTTCGTTTTGGAGCTGCATGCCTAAAGTGTCAACTATGTACTGTCTGCATCAAATAAAACCCGAACACGGCAAGCCTTCGTTGTGGTATAGTAGGTGTGGTCCACTCATCACAATGAACAGGCAAACATACATGCGCAGAGCAGCAGAACAGGGTTCGCCGGCGTGTGAATCGTTATATGTGGACGTCGTATACTATACCATCGCGAAGACTTACCGATGTTCGGGTTTCATTTGACACTGATAGTGCAAACGAACGCCCTTGGTTATTTCTTGTACTGGTTTCTTTGAAAACTGCGGTCCGTGGAGTAACCCTTTTGCCTCTCCTGTAGCGCTGTGGCATACGACACGTGCGCTCACTGTTCTACATCGAGAAAGGGTACAGAAAGGGGCCAGTTTTGATGCGCGTCTCAACGACAGTTATCTAGCTGAAAAAAACCATAAAAGTCGATTCAAAGCGCGCCTTTAGCACCGTTTCGCGGGTGCTACTGAACACGCATAAGCAACGTCAAATTTGTTTGGAGAATACAGCTGTGTTGTGTTAAGTCGGTGAACATATCTTTAGAAACGTGAACTCACCAGGCTTATGAAATATCGGTTGATCTGCGTACCGCCAATTATCAATAGCCTGAACTTCCGGCAAGGAGATTGGTCAACGGTGTGATAATGTAGGCAAAATAATAGGTGTAGCACCGGAAGTACGAGCATAGGCCGATGAAGTGTCGGAGTTCTTTGATGGTAGTTGGTTTTGAGAACACCGCGACTACATTACGTTTTGTTGGTTGTGGAAGGATACCGTCCCTATAAACTACATGGCCGAGGATTATAAACTTGCGAGCGCCGAAATGGCTTTGATTCAAATTAAGTTGTAGTATCGCCGTGAAAAGCCACGTAAGACCTTGCTCGAGGCGGCTGATGTGGGTCGCAAAGTCGCTTGACAATACCACAATATTGTTCAAAGAACAGAGGCACGTTTCGCAGTTCCGCCCTCGCAAAATGGTATCCATAATTCTTTCGAAAGTAGCAGGTGCGCTGCAGAGTCCGAAGGGCGTGACGGTGAATTGATATGGTCTGTCCGGTGTTTCAAAGGCTGTCTTCGGGCAGTCATTCTCTTCTATGGCCACCTGCGAGTTGTCGGAGAGTAAATATAATGAAGAAAACAACTCTGCTCTTTGTAGGCAGTCTAACGCATTATCGATGCAAGGTAGAGGGTAAACGCCTTTGTGCGTTATGCTGTTGGGTCGGCGGTAGTCAAAGCAGAACCTGATGGATCCATCCTTATTCTTGACAAGAAGTACCGGTGAACCCATGGACTGTAGATTGGCTCGATTATGCCAAGTTGAACATATCGTCCACTTGTTCGTCGATGACACAGCATTCAGCAGATGGCACATGGTAAGAACGCTGTCTTTGTGGGGCTTTTGACTGGTGTCAACATTGTGAACGACGGCGGAGGCTCAGCCTTAGCCTGACTGGTCATGTTCTAATGAAAGTTAAAACATTGTAGAAGGCTTAAAATCTGTTGGCGCTGAGTTGATGTGAGCTCAAACTCAATGGCATCCGAGAAGACGTCCAGCACTATATTTGGCGTGTTAGGAGGGTTGACGCCACAAATTGTAGCGAGGCCATAGAATCGGGCAAAGAAGCGGGGAGAACGCACTCGTAAAGTTCGTAGCATCCCAGGCATTCTACACGTAGTAGGCATGACGGGCTGTCCGAGAGATTGCATCCATAAATGGCCGCGTGGCCGTTGCGAAAAGTGATGATGCCGAACGGAAGCAAGCAATTGCGACAGCACGCAAAGGTGACCGAAGACATAAATAACACAGATGATTTTGGAGGAGAGGCACACGTCACCGGGAGAACAAGTGAGAAAGGCAAAATGTCAACGTAAGAAGCAGCAAACACTGGACACGAAGGGCCATCATCAGTGCCAAAGCACAGCGCAGGTAACGCGAGTTCGGAACGAGCGCAGTTGACCAAAGCAGAACTTGACAAAAAAAAGTTTCACCTAAGATAACGTCTTGCGAAGAACGGAATAAAGCTACAAATTCGACAACGTACATCACACCTTGAAAGACAATTCGCGCTGCACAATGCTGAAGGCTGAACATGGTGGGACGTAACTCTCTGAAAAGAGAGATTGGTAAGTTGAGTGGTCACTTTCTTCAAACTACGGCAGAATCTGGCTTATCACAAATACGGCTCCAACACTGTCAACACGTCTGTGCACCATAAAGCCATCAATATAAAATTTCATTTCTTTAGGTGGACAGCAGTTAGGTCCTTAAATTTTTTGCCGACAACGCAGTTCTTGTCTTCGAAACTGCGCCTGTCAGTTTTTCTTGGTGTTAAGCTGTTGCAACGTAACATTGAACAAATTGATAGGTGACGAGGAGAAGCCGATTGGCTTGCACCGGATGGTCGGCGACCGGGAAGTACGTCAGAGGCGAATCGGCAGAAGCAGGATATCGTGGTTAAGTAGGCATGTCAGGTGAGACCCCTGCAATGTGTTGAGAAGGGAAGCTGTGACGGCGGCAGTAACGGGTCAAGTGGCCTGGAATGCCACATGAAAAACATAATCACCGATTATGAGGAGTGCGCCATTGGCTTATGGTAGGGGCACTGTTCGCTGAATAAGTGACCGTAAACCACTGTGAAGGGGGCGGCGGCATATAAATGTTCCGAGTTGTTTTGTTCACAGCTGGAGACGAGACGCTCAACAGGTGGGCAGGTTGCGGTGACGAATAAACGATGCTAGTTACTTCGTAGATAGCCGGAGATGGTGGAGCACACGGCCGAGCAACAGTGGCAGCATACGCCAGTAGTACGGTACCAGATAGTGGAATATAAGCTGGCGGCAACGCTTTGGCAGCTTGCGATTCAATGACCTGGTGAAGCGAAGGTGACAAGGGCACCACCGGCTGGATTTTTTGGTCGTTATACATACCTGCTGGATAGTCTCGTCGCAAACGAATTGCTTCATGAGTGTCGTCAAAGCAGAGTCGTTGGCAGTGTCATTGTGAAAGTCCAGGGATAAGATGTTCGTGGTGTCTTGAGCAGCGCAACGTGTGCAAGCGTGCTACCTACGTAGCTCATCATAGCTCTGGCAGGGCTGGATCACTTCGTCGACTGTCTGAGGACTTTTCGCAGCAAGTATCTTGAATGCACCGTCGTCAGTTCCTTTCATGAAGTGCTTGATCTTACCTGCCTCGTCCAGAGTCAAGTTGACGAGCTTAAAAAGAATGAGCACATTTTCGATGTTGCTTGTGAAAGTCACATCTTTTCTCTGTACTCCGTCCGCCACGCAAGCGCTGCTCAGCACGAAGCTCGCGGACAGCAGGAAGGCCATAGACTTCCGATAGAGTTTTCGGTAATTCTGACTAGGTACTGAAATCACTTTGCTGATTCTTGTACCACAGTTACATAACGTAGGTCAGGTAAAAGTTCACATTTGTGAGCTTTTCGGATGCATTCCACTAGATGTAAGCGCTGACCAGTTCATACTCAGCGATGCAGTTGTCCACATCTTGGTCGTTTGTGCCACAAATAACGGGGGTAACGCTGCCAGACAGCACCAGGGTAGAAGGCAGGCACGGGTGCGGGTGCGGGGTGCAGTCATTGCAGAAGGTCCTTGAAGTGTCCGGCTGCAAAGTTCCAGAAGTTCCAGGTTGAGAACCAGATGGACCATGCACTTTCACTACTTGAAATGGGTTATTCTACATGCAGGAATTGACTCGGTAAACAAGCGCAAGGGCTAAAACAATTGAACAGTTTAACTTATTTCTCGCGAATATATATATATATATATATATATATATATATATATATATATATATATATATATATAACGTGTTTTAGAGTAATGGCAACAAAAGTAGAGTAAAGTTACTAGACCAAATTGTAATGTATAGCTGAAGAAATAAAAGTGGCTGAAAACATAAGTTGCCGTGAGCAGGTACCAAACCTGCGAACTTCGACTAACGCGTTCGATGCTCTACCACTGAGCTACCATGGTGGCCATCCTCCCAGTCACATTATCGGGTATATATGTGAATTTGAACGTAAGGCTGTCAGTTAGCACCATCATTAGCCATGGCGGCGAGTGTGGCACATTCTTTGTGAGCTTGTATGGCGTCACGTAGCACGTGAACTTATTACGAGCTGGCACCTGAGCCATAGTTTCTCGTGCATTCTTTCCCCTAGATATATATTTATATATATATATGCATTTAGGATCTACTTGACTATATATATATATATATATATATATATATATATATATATATATATATATATGACGCAATGGCCAAAATCCGCCGAGAGTTAGCTATGATTGATATTGCCATTGAACGGAGGAAGTGTCAAAGCATTGAAGAGGAAACTTGGGATAGGCAAAAGTCGGATGTATGCACTAAGGGACAAAGAAGGCAAAATAACTACCAATATGGATAGGATAGTTAAGATAGCGGAGGAGTTTTACAGGAATCTGTACAGTAGCCGAGACAACCACGACCTTAATACTATAAGAACTAGCAGTAACCCAGATTACACCCCACCAGTAATGATAGAAGAAGTCAGAAAAGCTTTGGAGAGCATGCAAAGGGGCAAAGCTGCTGGTGAGGATCAGGTAACATCAGATCTGCTGAAAGATGGAGGACAGATTGTGTTAGAAAAACTAGCCACCCTGTTTACGAGGTGTCTCCTGGCGGGAAGAGTACCAGAGTCTTGGAAGAACGCCAACATCATCTTAATACATAAGAAAGGAGATGACAAGGACTTGAAGAATTACAGGCCGATCAGCTTGCTCTCTGTAGTATACAAGCTATTTACAAAGGTAATTGCTAACAGAGTAAAGAAAACATTAGAATTCAATCAACCAAAGGAACAAGCAGGATTTCGAACAGGCTACTCAACAATTGACCACATTCATACTATCAATCAGGTAATAGAGAAATGCTCAGAGTATAACCAACCACTATACATAGCCTTCATAGATTACGAGAAGGCGTTTGATTCAGTAGAAATATCAGCCGTCATGCAAACACTGCGGAATCAGGGCGTAGATGAAGTATATATAAACATTCTGGAAGAAATCTACAGGGGATCAACTGCTACCATAGTGCTTCATAGAGAAAGCAACAGAATACCAATCAAGAAGGGTGTAAGGCAGGGGGACACAATTTCTCCAATGCTGTTTACCGCTTGCTTACAGGAGGTTTTCAGAAGCCTAGAATGGGAACAGTTAGGGATAAGAGTTAATGGAGAGTACTTTAGTAACCTGCGCTTCGCCGATGACATTGCATTGCTGAGTAACTCGGGGGACGAATTGCAACTCATGATTACGGAGTTAGACTAGGAGAGCAGAAAAGTGGGTCTTAAAATTAATCTGCAGAAAACGAAAGTAATGTACAACAACCTCGGCAAAGAGCAGCGCTTCGAGATAGGTAATAGTGCACTTGAAGTTGTAAAAGACTATGTCTACTTAGGGCAGGTAATAACCGCAGAGCCGAACCACGAGATTGAAGTAACTAGAAGAATAAGAATGGGGTGGAGCACATTTGGCAAGCACTCTCAAATTATGACAGGTAGATTGCCACTATCCCTCAAGAGGAAGGTATATAACAGCTGTATCTTGCCGGTACTTAGCTACGGAGCAGAAACCTGGAGACTTACAAAGAGGGTTCAGCTTAAATTGAGGACGACGCAGCGAGCAATGGAAAGAAAAATGGTAGGTGTAACCTTAAGAGACAAGAAGAGAGCAGAGTGGATTAGGGAACAAACAGGGGTTAAGGATATCATAGCTGAAATCAAGAAGAAGAAATGGACATGGGCAGGGCATGTAGCGCGTAGACAGGATAACCGCTGGTCATTAAGGGTAACTGACTGGATTCCCAGAGAAGGGAAGCGGGTTAGGGGGAGACAGAAGGTTAGGTGGGCAGATGAGATTAAGAAGTTTGCGGGTATAAATTGGAAGCAGCAAGCACAGGACCGGGTTAACTGGCGGAACATGGGAGAGGCCTTTGTCCTGCAGTGGACGTAGTCAGGCTGATGATGATGATGATGATATTGCCATAAAAAGGATGTAGTAAGAAATGATGACAGTATCGAATGTACACCAATGTTTGGTAATGGCTTAAATACTCTTTGAGTATTTGGTATATGCAACGTGATACATCTCGCAAAACGAGTATATATCTCTATTTGCAACACATTTCTCAGCATATCGTGTGTACTAATGTACAGTGTCAATTTTTATGAGAGAAAAGACGGGAGCACGTGTATGCGCACTCCAGTGGCTTCTAGCAGAGCGTTTATCGAGAGCAAAAGCACCAATCGGATGAATGGTTGGATGTATTCGGCTGTGCCCTTTAGATCGGGCGGTGGCTCACGTCCCATAGCCATAAAGTTAAGTACTATCCCTGTTTGTTTAGGGACTTAATTTCACTCACGCCTGGTTTGTAGCCACCAATCATTCAGCCCCCTCCTGGTTATTTCTACCCTTTTAAAGTCTATTTTGCCTTCACTGTCCCTTAACCCCAATGATTTGAAAACTTCGGCGCCATTATCTTCGACTACAGGGTCGAGCCCTTTACAAAACATTATGAAATGTTCAGCCATTTCCTCCTTCTCTCTACATGCACTACACACCGTGTCTGCGCATTCATATATTTTTCCGTACGTCTTGGTCCGCAACGCTCCCGTTCTAGCCTCGAAGAGCAGAGGACTGCCCCGACAATTATCGTACATCTTTCCTTTGCAATTTCCTGCTTAAAAGTTCGGTAGGTGTCGAGTGACGATTTCGTAAGCATTCCCATCTTCTATATCTCCCTCTCTGTCTTTTTCACATTCTTCTTAACCCATGTTTCTGTTTGGTATTTTTCTGTTGTTTGAATACTTGCTTGACAATTTTTAAGTTCGTTTCCTCCATTTAGTATCGACATTCTTCATGTACAAGTAACTGAAAACTTTCCTAGCCCAACGCTCCTCTCTCATTTTTCTCAATCGTTCCTCCAACTCTATCTTGCTGCTAGCTTCCCTGCACTTAAACAATGTCCATCCCATGTCTCCTTGAAACCCCTGATTTGGGGTGCTCCCGTGTGCTTCCACAGCAAGTCTACCTATGACACGTTGTTTATTTCTAATCTTATTTGAACTTCCGATTTCATGCACAAGACCGCATTGCCGAACGTCAAACCCGAGACCATGACACCTTTCCAAATCCCTCCCACAACGTCATACCTATTTCAGTTCCACAGTGCCCTTTTTTTCATTGCAGCTGCATTCCTTGTGCCCTTAGTCATTACGTATTTTTGGTGCTCCCTAGACACTCAGCCGTGTTATTTATCTATACCCCAAGTATTTGTATTTATCCACTATTTCTAGCGTTACTTCCTCCATCTTATACTCACTACCTTTGTTATCATTAAAATCATGATTGCCAATTTTCTCTGCTTAACTTCAAGTTTAACCTGTTTCCCTCATTACGACAGATTTCTGTCAATACCTGCAGATATTCCTTGTTGTCTGCAAATATTACTATAACATCTGCATCCATCAATGCTGGTATTGACTGTTCAATGTGTTTTCCTTGATTGGCAAAACACAGGCTGTTTGCGAGTCGACTCCCCTCTAATTTGGCTTCTAGTGTCTGGAGATACAGCATAAATATCAAAGGTGACAAGTGAGATCCCTGTCAAAGCCTGCGTTGTATCTCTGTAGGTTGAGATACCTGTTCTACCTTGTTACTTTTATAGATATCCTTTAGAAGATTAGTTATTCTATCTTCCACATCTGGTGTGTCCGGAATTCCTCACAAGTCTTCTTGAATCACACTATTGTAGGCTCCCTTGATATCTAGAAATGCCAGCCACAGAGGCCTGCTTTCTTTTTCTGCTATTTCAATACACTACATCAATAAAACTGATTGTCCTCCAACCTGCTTCCTTTACGGAACCCATCTTACAGTTCTCCCAGAACTACCTCATTCTCCACCCTTGTCTGTAGTCTTTTCTTCACTATCTGCATCAACAACCTGTAAGCTACTTATGTCACTGTTACAGGACGGTAGTTGTTTAATTCGGCTTTGTCCCCCGTTTCTTTACAGATCATGCTTATCCTTCTTAGTTTCCACCCATTGGGAGCTCCAGCCTTCATAATTGCTTTGCTCGCTGCCTCTCCAAAGGCTTGCTTAGAGTTTGGTCTTAGTTTCTTTACTATCATGATTGGGATGTCATGAGGGCCTGTCGATGTGCTATTAGCAACTATTTTTTCTGCCCTTTTGCCACTCTCGTTGTCCCAGAAGAGTCACTGAGCTAAGTGGTCCATCCTCATCTGGCGCGGTGCATGCAGCGCTTTCTTTGTGTTTAAATTTTTCTGTCATTGTTGTTTTTATATATTACCCTGCCTCATCACCTTCTAGTCTAACCCCTTGATATGTAGATATAAAACTTTGTTTGATGCTTGTCTTATTGCTCAGTGAATTAAGATGGTTCCAAAACTTTGTAGGTGCTTTTCGATCCTTTTTCTTTACTTCCTTCATCGAGTGGGCCCCCTGTCTTCTAATCTTGTCAATGATCAAATCGAATGCTTCCCTTCTGTAAATCAGATAGTTATCCCATTTTCTTTTGACATCATCTTCCGGTTCACCCCTCTGTTTGGCACACCTGTGTTGCCTGGAGGCTTCCTGGCGTCTTACTATGGCTCTCTTAACTTCCTCACTCCACCAGCTTTGGGGTTTGTGTTTGCTTTTTCCGTTTAATTTGACTGGTACCTTAGCAAGCTTTAACTAAAACAATAGAGTTAGATTTGTGTAAGTCCACCCTGTTTTACTATCCTTGGTGAATATTTTCTCAATATCTTTAGTTGCTAATTCTGTTTTCCTTTTTGAATGAATATTACCGTCTTGTTACTCGTAATGTCTCCTTTCCAATTTTATTTCTCTTCCAAAGCTCAACTCGACTTGTTGTGATCACTTCCTAAACTTATGGAGCCTTATTGATCGATGTTCGTCACCCTAAGCCGATCATACAGCCTATGTGATATTATTGCATATTCTATCGTCGACTGCAGCCTTCCCGCCTCCCATGTCATCTGCCCTTCACATTTTTCGGTGCTGTTGCAAATATATAAGTCAAGCCTTTCGCACATATCCATTAGCATTTTGCCTGCTGGGTGAATATATCCATCCATATCTTCTATGTGCTTATTCATATATTCCTAATATTGTCATCAGTCGTGACGTGGACGAATGAATCACACTGAGAATGTAATAATAAAATGTTTATTGGGGCGAACCTGTGCCCAGTAATTGGAAAGTTGGACTAGAGCAGCAGTCTTAGACTGACAGCGGCAAAGGGAGCGTCGGCCGTTGATTAACTGATAAGTGGCAAAGCGTGTCGGCATTTATACACTTGTCATCGAACATTCTAGTGTTATCGCTAGCGGTGACGTTGTTTCCAGAATAATCTGAAAGATTCACGAAGTGGGCGTAATCCTATAATGATCAGCCTCGAAGCTTCTCTAACAACGTAGGCGTGGTTTGCCCTGAACATAGTGTAACATGGCGATAACAAAACTTGAAGAAAGGTACGCGGCGTAGCTCCCTCTGAAAAAGGCATCATCTCGATGCTTTAGCAAAAGATTTAAGTACAAAAATATTGTAAGAAAGTACAAGCATATTACTAAAGCAACAACAACAACAACAAAATACACTGAGTTCATTAACGCGCATGAAACGGCTTGAGACGCACTACATGGGAGACTTCAGGTCGCGATCGACATCGTTGAGAGTTCATGATGCCGTCGGGAACAACCTCGTATTCGAGTGGGCCGAGCCGTTGAATTACCATGTATGGTCCCAAATACCGGCGCAAAAGTTTTTCACTGGGTGCAGTTTGGCTTATGGTCGTCCATACCAAAACACGTTTACCGAGCATGTACTCCACGAAGCACCGCCAAATATTGTAAGGGCGGCTATCTGTCATCTGTTTGCTCTTGATGCGGAAGTGGGGAGTTGTCGAGCCTCTTCGGCGCACTGAAGGTACTCGCTCCCATCGAGTGTTTCTTCGACGGTAATGATGGGTAACATGGTGTCGAGCGTGGTTCGCGGGGTCTTTCCGCAGACCAGTTTGTACGGCGTCATCTGCGTCGTTTTTTTAACAGCGGTGTTGTATGCGAAGATCACGTACGTACGGAAGGATCGCATCGCACGTCTTGTGTTCGACATAGACCTACATGGCCAGCATGTTGGCGATGGTCTTGTTTAGGCGCTCGGTGAGGCCATTTGTCTGTGGGTGGTACGCTGTCGTATGGCGGTGGCTTGTCTGGCTTTATGCCAAAATCACCTGGGTTAGCTCAGCCGTAAATGCCGTACCTCTGTCGGTTATGAGGACATCAGGGGTGCCGTGACACAGAACGATGTGTTCGACGAACAATGTGGCTGCCACTGATGCACTTCCGTTGGGCAGTCTTTTGTCTCGGCGTAGTGGGTAAGGTAGTCGGTAGCTACGCTGATGTATTTGTTCTCGACAGCTGACGTAGAGAACGGCTCAAGTGAGTTCATGCCAATTTGCTGGAATGGTCGGCGAGACTGTTAGATGGGCAGTTTAAGTCCTGCTGGCGTTGTCGGCGGTGTCTTGCGGTCTGCCGACCCGGCTTGTCCTCACGTAGTGAGCGACGTCGGTGACAAGGCATGGCGAGTAGTATTGTTCTTGTATTCTCGAGAGCGTGCTGAAAAAACTAAGGTGGCCAGCTGCTGGGTCGTCGTTAAGAACCTGAAAAATTTCAGGTCGATTCACCGAAGGTATAGCGATAAAGTAGCTGGTTTAGGCCGTAGAAAGCTTGTTTACGAGGACGTTGTGTTTAAAGAAAAATGACGCCAGACCCCACCTGAACACTTTTCAGATACCACTAGTCAGACCCTCGAGGTATTCCACTAACCCTCCAAGTCCAGGGTCGGCTGGCTGTCGCTCGGCGAAGTCGTCGGCACTTGTGGTTCCCAAGAAATATTCATCATCCTGGCCATCCTGTGGTGGTGGATCCACGAAAGCACGAGAGAGGCCGTTGGCGTCGGAGTGTTTCTTTCCGGAATTTTCACGACGGTAATGTCGAATTCTCGAAGTCTTAGGCTCCACCGTGCGAGGTGACCTGAAGGGTCCTTCAAGTTAGCTAGCCAACAAATGGCGTGGTGGTCGCTCAAAACTTTGAAAGGCCGCCCGTAGAGATAAGGGCGGAATTTCGACGCTGCCCAGATGATGACGAGGCACTCCTTTTCCGTTGTTTAATAGTTGGCCTCAGCCTTGGAAAGCGACCGGCTAGCACAACTGATAACCCTTTCCAGGCCGTTGGTCTTTTGGAAAAGGACGGCGTGGAGTCCTATGCTGCTTGCGTCGATGTGCACTTCTGTTTCGGTGTGTTCGTCAAAATGTAAAAGTAGCGGTGGTGTCTGCAGGTGTCGTTTAAGCTTCTGAAATGCCTCCTCTTGTGCAGTGTTCCACATGAATTCGATTTGGCTTTCGTGAGGTCAGTTACTGGCACGGCGATCTGTGAAAATATCTTGGCGAAACGCCTTTAATGGGAGCACAACCCGAGGAATTAGCATACTGCCTTCTTGTCGGTGGGTTGTGGAAAATCGGCATGGCGGCTGTTTTCTGTGGATCGCGACAGACGCCAGACTTACTAATCACATGTCCCAGAAACAAGAGTTTCTTGTACGCGACGCGGCGCTTCTTGGGCTTTAGGGTGAGTCCGGTGGTCTTGATAGCTGTGAGTACTGCTTCAAGGCGCCTGAGATGCTCGTCGAAGCTCGAGGAAAACACGACGACGTCATCCAAGTACACGAGGCTAATTCGCCATTTCAATGCCACCAGCACGGTATCCATAACACGCTGCAACGTCGCAGGCGCCGAGAAAAGACTAAAAGGCATAACTTTGAACTTGAAAAGGCCGTCTGAAGTGATAAAGGCAGCCTTCTCTCGATCTCTCGTCGACCTCAATTTGCCAATAGCCGGTCTTGAGGTCCATCGACAAAAAGTACTTCGCGTTGTGCAGACAATCCAGAGCGTCGTCTATACGTGGAAGATGGTACACGTCCTTCTTGGTCATTTTGTTCAGGTGGTGGTAATCCACGCAAAAGCGTAAGGTCCCGTCCTTCTTCACTAAGACCACGGGTGACGCCCACGGACTCTGGGACGGCTGAATGATGTCATCCCGTATCATTTCGTCGACTTGTTTTTTCACGGCCTCTTGTTCGCGCGTTGAAACTCGGTACTGGCTCTGCCGAACTGGTTGAGCACTTTCTTTTATTATGAGGCGAAGTTTCACGACGTGGGTTTGCCGAATTCTGGAGGACGACGAGAAGCAGTCCTTGAATTACAGAATCAGGGTTTTGAGCTGGTTCTGCTCACACTTCGGAAGTCTCGGGTTGACAACAAAATCTGTTTGGGCACAACAATTCGTAGAAAAACCTTCGACAGCATAGAGGAGGGTAAAAGCGTTGATGGCATCCGCGAATTCGTCGATGTTGGCAACCGTCCTACCAACGCTGAGATGCCTATATCCGTGGCTGAAGTTTGTCAGTAGTACCTTTGTTTTGGCTCCCCACAGTTTGGCTATGCCTTTTGCAACGCAAATCTGACTGTTTAGAAAAAGCAGCTGTTCGCCTTCGATGACACCGTCAATGTTTGGGTGTTTTTCGGCGCCGACAGAAGTGATTATGCTGGAGAAAAGTGGAATGGTGACCTGCTCTTTTATCACATTTAAAGCATGGGTACGGTGTGTCATGAGGGGTGGCAGTGGTTCTTCTTAGGTTAGTGTGATTGACTCAGACCTCAGGTCAATGACAGCACCGTGTTCACACAGGAAGTCTATTACGAGTATCACATCCCTGGAGCACTCTTTTAGGACACAAAGTTTGCAGGGTATGTCGGCTTAATGTTGGTGACTCTTGCTGTGCAGAGCCCAGTGGGCGTTATGAGGTGGCCTCCAGTGGTTCGAATTTCGGGGCCTCCCAAAGCGATCCGGACTTTTTTCAATTTCGCGCCGAACGTCCCACTGATGACAGAATAGTATACTCTGGTGTCAACGAGAGCGGTGATGCTGTGGCCTTCGATGAGAACGTCGATGTCACTACTTTGTCGCCTGGCGTTGCGGTTGCGTCGTGGCGTCGGGTCACGGCTGCGTCGCTTTGTTCAGTTGCATTCATGTTCCGTCATCAGGTCGTTTTCGGCGCGTGAGGTTTTGTCATCAGGGCTGTGCCTGGTTTGCGTCGTGTTCGGAAAGTTTCGCTGTGGCGGCATCGTCAGAGAATCTTCGGCAGTTTGTACCACAGCAACCGCACCTCCATCGGTTGCTGCCATTAGTCTCCGAGTAAGGGCTCGGAGATCAGCCCCAAGCAGGGCCGGTGAACTTCCCGCGGTGCGGTGAGGCGTAGTGGCCTGGCAACGGCGAACGATACGGTCCTCGGGGTGTCAATGGCGCTCTCGCGAGGTAGTCGGCGGTGTCATGCGGTCGTTCACTGCGTCGTGGGGATGGCGCATTGACGTCGAAGCCCCGTAGACCCATCTGTTGGCACTGAAAATGACGGTACGTGTGCCCGGCGTCGCCGCAGTGGTAGCAGAGCGCGTGGTTGTCGGGAGCACGCCAAAAATCTGTCTTCATTGGCGCAATGCGCTGGCCCACTGGCGAATGGTAGAACGTCGGTGGTGGTGGTAGCGGCGGTGGCGTATGGCGAAGGAAGTGCGACGGGGTGGCGTCATGGCGCGCGCGTGGAGGAGGGGTCGCGCGCACGTGGTGGCGGGCTGCAGCAGCTTAACTCATGACTTGCAGCTGTGGCTCTAGAGGCTGAGGAACGCTCAGCGATTGCTCGATCTTCTGGCGTACAACGTCCGCGATTGAATCCACGTCAGGTTGCGCTGAATGAAGTAATTTTGGCGGCTCTTCTTGCATGATCACTCGGATCGTCTCACGCAAGTCAGTGGTTCATGGCGCTTGAATGCCGGCGTAGCTTGGAGACGAGAAGCTACGGTTATATTGCCGCGTGCGCATCTCGAGCGTCTTCAATAGCGCAGATGCTTTTGAAATGAACTCGGCGACCATCTTGGGCGGGTTTCTGATCAGCCCGGCAAAGAATTGCTGCTTTGCTCCTTACATGATCAGACAGACCTTCTCCTCGGATATGTCAGAGTCAGTATGGCGAATACATTTATTCATATGTTCCACTAATAGCGCCGCGTTTTCATTTGGCATCTGCATGCGGGTTTCGAGGGTTGCCGGAGCAGGAGTTGTGAAAGTGGAACAGGCACCGACATGGTCGCCGTGGTAAACGCCAACGTCTTGGTTTTCTGAGCCTTGTCCGATAAAAGCCCGTACTCCTTGTTGCCTGTGGCTAACTCGCTGCTCGTTGCTGGCGTCGGTGTCTTCGTGGAGTGGGCTGTGTTCATGGCTTGACGGAGGCGTCCGGTACATGGAAAAAACAGCACCTCCACCAGATGTCACGGGGTTGTGACGTGCACGAATGAAGCACACTGTGAGTTGAATAATAAATTGTTTGTTTGGGCGAACCTGTGCCCAGTAAACGGAAAGTCGGACTACAGTAGCAGTCGAGGACTGATAGCGGCAAACGGAGCGTCGGCCGTCGATCAAAATACAAGTGGCGAAGCGTGTCGGTACTTATACACTTGCCATCGAACATTCTAGTGTTATCGCTAGCGGCGACGTTGTTTCCAAAATAATCTAAAATATTCACGAAGTGGCCGTAATCTTATAACGATCAGCCTCGAAGCTTCTCAAACAATGTAGGCGTTGTTTGCACTGAACATAGTGCAACATGACGACAGCAATTCTTCAAGAATTGTAGGTGGTAATATAAATACCTCGCACTCATCTCCTAGTTCGTCAATGTCATTATCTATGCACAGCACCGTTTGTTGATTTTTCTCTCTGGTTTTTGCCCCTGTCCACAAGTATAAAAAACACAGGAGCGTCATTTGCCCTGCCATTTTATCTTTTACGCATAAATTTTCTTTACACTCCTGCTTTACCCTTTGCCATTCTGTACTTTTAAGAATGAATGCCTCAATACAACCTCCTTTTCTACTGCCTTTTGCTGTATCACAATAGTCCTACACGTAGTCCGGATCGTTAGGAAGTTGTTCCATGTCCCTAAGTTGTGTTTTACAAAACCACATATCCTTGACCTCTCTTCCCACTTAAGCCTAATTCTGCCACCCAGCATGTTAAAATACTCTACGTATGAATTGGCTCGGCCCTCGTGGCTACGTTGATTTCTGCCCTGTACTTTCAGTGTCTTAGATAATGGTGCTACTTTGGAATCGTATCTGTCTATAACACCTGTCAAAGACTCCCTCTGGTTGTTTTCCTCGTTACTAGCTATCCAGCACCCCCAGGGCCTTGTGCCCCCAAAAAGCTTCTGTGAATCCTGCAAGTCGCCAACCCACCTCATGACCGAGCCTCCCATTGAAGTGAATTCTCTCTCATTGAAACCCCCCCCCCACCTATGCACATCTCTGTTTAGTTCCACCATCTCAAAGCTATTCTCTCGACTCATCCGCTATATCTCTTGGTTTGCGTTGACAACCGCTCTTTGCAGGTTGCCATGAAGCACCGGCACCTCCGATATTGCACATATCACTACCTCTACCTGAGAAAAAATGGCCCGTATGTCATCGACCCCTTTCGTCAGTGTGGTCACTAGTCCTGCTGTATTTTCATTTAAGACATCATTTAAACCACCTGCAAATATCACGAGGTTTCGTGCATCAGCCGTAGTTTTGAGTTTTGCGCTTGCTTGCCTCATGAGTGCTTCCCGCTTGCGTCATGGGAATATTCCTACTTCAACGCTCTTGTCACCTCTTACCCTCTCTTTGATTTCTTCTGCGCATAGATTTAAATTCAAGTCCCCGGTGATTATCATGTGCTGTGACTTTTCAGCTGGAGCGTCCTGCACCTGGGGGTTACTTGCATCTGTGACGCCGGCTGCTTTGTCCCCTCCCAGCCCCACCACTACTTGACTCAAGGAGGGTCTTTCAACCATTAAACCAGCTGAACCTGTTTTTTCGAACTTGCTTGCTCTTTCTTCTCTGCCGTTCTGGTTGGCGGTGCCCTACCGTTCTCTCTGTCAGCAGCTTCTTGGTTCACCTTTGCTAGTGCCTCCTCGGCGGACTTGAGCCTTTCTCGCATAGCCCTTGTTTTCTCTTGCTCTGTCGCCATCGCAGTCTCCTGCTCGGTGATTCTCATCAGCAGTTCACTCTGGGCAACCATCACTTTCTCCGTTTATTTCTCGACCTCACATTGCCTACACTTGGCATCAGCGTCCTTTCTACTTGAATCTACACTTGGGTCCATTTTCAAACCCACCCCATATCATGAACATTTTACAGCCTTTGTAATCATGTCTTTTTGCCACCATTATTATTGTCCCACTCGATAATTACAAAACACAGCATGCGATGAACTCTGACCTACGTAAAAAAGAAAGTCTCAGCTCTACTACAAATTTTTGCGTGATCGGTGTACGTGCACTTCCCCCACCAGGTGGCAAGAAAAACACAAACCCACACAACATACAAACTAGTAAATACCTAGTTGCCGCACCGCAGTGGTCTAGTGGCTAAGGTACTCGGCTGCTGACCCGCAGATCGCGGGATCAAATTCCGGCTGTGGCGGCTGCATTTTCGATGGAGGCGGAAATGCTGTAGGCCCGTGTGCTCAGATTTGGGTGCACGTTAAAGAACCCCAGGTTGTCGAAATTTTCGGAGCCCTTCACTACCTCATCTCTCATAATCATATGGTGGTTTTAGGATGTTAAACCACACATATCAATCAATCAATCATTCAGTAAATACCTGACCTCTGACCCCCAAAAAAGCCGTACTTTGTAATATGTGCTACAAAAGTTTTAACTGCTGCCTTAATTATTATAAAAGCAAGCTCAAAACATGCAAAACCACTTATCTGCACAGTCGATTGGGAGCGATCAAAAGCACGTCCAGACGCCGTGCCATGCCATTCCAAAGCGAACTCTCTCTTGTCGCACCATCTTGCGGTGAGAAAAACAATCGTTTGTTGCTGATCTGGAACCATTGGCAATATTGCGACACCTTACCTCTTCAAGGTGATTACGCAAGAGCTAGAAATCACCTTGAAAGTGGAGGGGTTGCGAGCGTGTCGTTCTATATCAGAAACGAATGGTTGTTTTGCTCGCCGTGAGATGACGTGAAAACGGACAGTGGGTACCGTCGCTTTCGTTTGAACGTGCTGCCAGCAGTCCTCGCAACGCGCAGGCCACGAGTCGCCATGCTCCCTTTAACAAAAATTGACACTGTACAAGATACTGCAATAGAAGCTACCCCGACCAAAACAATAAACTTGTAGAGAACCTCGCTTTTCAAACTGGAGCGTTTGCCACTAATGCCACTTAACACAGCGATGTTCTTTAATCTTTATGACATAGTCCTGCAGCGAGGGCAAGCGTTGCGGTGTGAGCGTTGCCATTGGTGAAACATAGTCATGTGATAGTGTTGCCACCATGTCTACAAAAACAAGGGCACAAACATCTCCGCACCACCGACGTCTTATTTTCTAGATACTTTATCTTAAGTCGTGTAGCCGCAATGACACTTGCTCGTAGTCACTATGCTGCTGAGCATACTGCAATGCGCGTGACGTTTTTGGCGCAAATTTTTGATGCCGCTGTATTGTCGTTATCAAGCTAACTAGTGTCTGGTGCTACGATACGAAGTCTGTAGAATACAAGACGGTGATTGCTATGCCTCTCAGCGCTTCCAGACATCAGTTTTTTTAACGGTATCGTAGATGCCAGTTTCAGTTAAAAAAGACACGACTGATTTATACACAGTGAGACCGTAGCAACAATTGCTCAACATTTGTATTTGCCAGATGAAGAAAAAAGAGCATTTACCTCACAGAATATAGCTTTGCCTCGTATATCTTTTTGCTGCTACATTATTCACTGGGTTCTTTCAGTAGTGAGTCGCTGAAGTGTATTCTTTGGTGTCCTCCCTTTGCATGTATACGTTTTGCCCGTCCTATCACTGCAATTTGGTTCTCATAATTTGCTGCTGAAGCTTTCTCTCTTTTATTTACTTTTTAATAATCTTCCTTATTCCGCAATTTGATATCTTAATTGAATTTGAACGTGTTGTTATGCCAAGGCAATCCTAAGGCCCATGCAAAATAATTGGCCGTAATTAGCATATACAATGTCCAACATGGTACTTAAGGCTTGGTTATTATTGTAACGGAGTTTTAAATATAACACTAAATTTTAAGCAAAAATCGAACAAGAATAATGGAATTCAAGAAACATTATCATTCGAAGTATTCCGTTTTTTTCGTGCTATTTGGGCTACTTTAGATAAGCACTAGGTTTTTATTGTCTCAGAGTATCAATTAATTGGATGATACATCCACCTGAAATGTCTTAACATCTATAGGTACGCCTAAATGATGTCTGGAAGGGTGCGTCACCTCACTAGCATTGTATAATAAAAAATATGTTACTTGAACTAATGAACAAACGACATATAACTTGCCAATATGAGGCACTTGTTAGACTTTTTCTAGATTGTGGTTATGTTATAAGTAACTACGCTGACTTGTTAAAACTTTTATTGTTCACGTCAGGGCTGGGCGCGTGTTGTAAATTTGTATAGAGTTTTCCAAAAACACCCATACTTTTTTAAACAACGTTGATACAGTGCTTTTTTTCTGGTATTGAAACGAAGTCAGTGAAATGTGGCCAGGCCACTTTGTTCGTGCGCTACCAAAACCAGCGCTCTAAGAAGAGCTTGCAGCAAAAACACCAGTGTGGAGACCGTGGCCAAATGGGTCGCCACAGCTCAAGGCACCGGCTTCGAATGGTGTGAGCATTTTTGATGGCTGAACTTGACACGGAAACGCCATCATGCCCGAGAAGCGGCAGGCTGATTGTTCGCGCTACGTTTGTTTCACACTAAGCACGTTTGAAAGCGCTGCAGTACGCGAGCGTGTGAGCGAAGACACTTCACCTTGTCTGATAACTCAAGGCTTTATTTAAAAGCAGAAAAAATAAGCATGCAGCGTGTACGATCCCGTAACAATAAGCTCGGTTGTTTTGAAATGTCATCTAAGAAGTGACAAAAACTCTTGAGCCTAAAACAAAAAATAAAAGTTTATCACAATAAACCTTAGTTAACGTTCAAGAAATATGCGCAAAGTTAAATATTTTTCCGAGAACGGCGTCATCACAAATTATATTTCATGCTTATTCGCAGAAAGTTTGTTAAATTTTAAAATATTTGCTGCTGCCTACATGAAACACCATGCATACATAGTCAGCGTGATCTTGCTACAGAACTGACTTGCTATTCTGTTAAGATACATTCGTTTCGATTTTCTTTTTGGACAATGTAACGCTTTACTACCGTCTAAAAACACCCCGTATTGTGAGCTATAAGTCGTATGTGAATAGAAACGATATTCTGCGATGCTTAGTGTACCCGAAGTACATCTAAATCTTTTCTAGTTGGCACAAGTTCTCAGTCAGAACAAATTTTGAAAGGTTGCACGTTCATCAACTTTTTCCCACTGAACATTTTTTGCTAGTAGGTAATGAAAAAACACCAGGCCTGCGCGTAACGCGCAGCACAGTCACAGCGAAAGCTAGAAGAGTAGCCTTTCAGAGCCTTTTTTAGACACTCATTGGGTAGCTGCTGCAAGGACACTTCCTTCATACTCACTATGGCATTTATAAGAAAACTTTTTGGTAGAAGCCCCATTGAAAAAACCAGCGCCACTGGGTACCAGCGTCCAGTGCCATGCTTGATTATGGGCCCAGTATCCCGCTGGTACCAGCGCCTCCCAGCACAGGTACTGGGACGCTGGAGCGGCCGCGTCCCAGTACTCTGCGCAAAATCGCGTCCCAGGGATAAAACAGAAGCGCCCTTTCGCCATAAATAATTAAATACATAAGTAAAATAACACACATTCATATTAAAACTTAAACCAAATAAAAATTGAAAAAAAAATTAAACACCGCATGACGGGATTTAATGTCGCCACCTCTTCATCTCTAACTGGGTACGCTACCCACTACACCACGCCGGAAGGTGCTTGCCGGGTTGTAAAACGACTATTTATTCAAATAACGCGCCGTTCAACTTCATGTTTACAAGTCGCACAGTCAAGACTGACACAATATTCCTTTCCAAATAACAATTGCGTCTTGATTAGACAGTGACGATCAGCTTCCGGACTCCGAATCACGAGCAGACATTAGCAAGAGCGCAAAGTTTTTTGAAGCATTTACATCTTAACTTTGAAAAATCTCAGTTGACTGGAGGAGCCACCACGGATTGTCAGCTGTTGCTGCCGATAGTTTTTTTTTCTTTGATAGTCGGTTGTCGCATTTGCTACTGGTCAACAAGTGCAGATGATTTACATGTCTTGTTTGGTGGATATCCACGCACACGAGTGAATATTGAGTATTTTTTTTCGCGCAAGCGACGATGTAGCAGTACACATCTGGCGTGCCCAGATTACATAATTGCAGTTATATTGATACCTGCAACTAAGAAACCGCCGGAGAAATGACTAATGCAATCCGCTGAAAAAGTATGCCAGTATGTTAGTTCGCTAACGCGTACCAAATTGCCAACTCAAAATAGCGTGTTTTTACGTATGAGTCAGAGAAGTACCCCCTATCGGAAAAATTGCCATGGTGGATACTGGAAAACATGGTGGGCGTAGTGGAAATAATAGTGGGCATGGTGGAAATTATGATGGCTATGCAAGGTGGGACGTAGTGGAAAATATGGTGGTTATGCCGGGACATACTGGGTGGTATGGTGTACAGATGATGGGTAAAGGGGAAATGATGGTGGAAAGCAGAGGCTAGATAGTGGGAAATAATGGGACACTCTGCCCACCATTGCGATAATGCTGGGAAGCCCTAAGCATATGGTGGGTGGTGCTTATTATGGTGGGCTACATGGTGTACCAAGCTGAGAAACTCTTCCCGCCGTTGCGATAATGCTGGGAAGCACTAAGCAGATGATGGGTGCTGCTTGTTATGGTGAGCCACATGGTGTACCTAGCTAAGAAGCTCTGCCCACCATCGCGATAATGCTGGGAAGCAGTAAGCAGATGATGGGTGGGCTTATAATGGCGGGCAATTTATATAGTGTACCAAGCTGAGATCTGTACACTACATGTTCTACCACCATGTTTTCCACCAAAGGTTAGGCCTACCGACTGAGCCCGTACAATTGTGTTATCCATGCTTCCGGGTTTCAGAATACATGATTTCGACGATTAAGTATGACAATACAGCGCAGTCATGGCATCAATTAACCTAAAAGAAGCATTTTTCATTGTGTATGGTGTCCGCTCAAGAAGCAACAAACATCGATGCGACGCGATTAAAGCACTCCCAGAGAACGTAATTAAGTGTCTTTTCACCGACAGCCGCCGGTCGCACTCGCCGGCACTTCTCTAGCTTTTGTACGAGAACTCAGACGTGGCAATTTGTATGCTTGGTGAACTAATATGATAGCGTAATGTTTCCGGCACACTGCATTCGTTTTGGCCAAGCCGTTATGTAGTTGTTGCTTTAGCGAAAGAGCTACAGCATTGCGCTGGCACGATCGCCCTCTACATTGCGCGAAAAGCATCCCAATACTAAATCAAATAAATTAGGTGGGCGTATCTATGGAATGAGCATAGAAGTGTCATAAAGCGTGAGCAGATGTCGCCCTTTAGAACGAGCGCGGAACGGATATTAAACTTGGCAGACCCCGCCGGTAAACTGTTGCTGCTCCCCAGTCCACTTGTTTTTTTTTTCTTGAAGTTGTGAATTGTAAAAAAATAGCACTAGTGCCATTAACATAGTGGCAATCATTACAGGCCGCAGTTGCTTGTGTTTAATAGATGTGCATTTTTTAGTAGCAGGTGTAGATCTTGTCCATGTTGTGTACACGACAAACGTAACTTAAGTTGAACCGTAAGTTTGAATGCCAACTAAGTAATTTACACTCGATCAACGTCATGTTCGCGTGGCTTAGTGGTTGGAGGAGACCCGGGGCTTGGTGCTGAGGTTTACGGCATGTTACTACGCAATTGTAAGTCAAGCAATAGGCACGTCTGCAGGCTGTGTTTTGTTCATTAAGAAGTTACCGGGTCTGGTAGTGCAAGATACCTTCTCTTGCCTGTCTGGTAGATTGGTTTCCTGTGATTTTGTATTCAATAAATGTCAGTGGCGTATAGTGTGTATTTATGCACCCACCATTTGCGAGGAGCGATCACTTTTTTTTTCAAGCCTAAAGCAGCACTTCACTTTGCAAAGAAAATATGTGTTACTTGGTGATTTTAACTGCGTCCTCCACGGCCGAGATCGAGCAAACGGACGCGCCATTTACGATAAAAGTAAAAAGGACGCTAGCGGACGTAATTACTGAATTCGAGTTAGAAGACGTGCGCAGCAGTATGGAGGGAACGCGGGATGTGTGTTTCACACATTTTCAGGGGAATAGCCATGCACGCCTTGATCGCATTTACGTGTCCCTTGAATTAATAGCCCACTGTAAGACATATGCTGTCTACCCTATACACTTCAGTGATCATTGTTTAGTTAAATGTGATATGGGAGAGAAAACAAAAGGTGGAACTTTCTCATGGGAGCTGTGGAAGATGAATTCCACTTTGGTCACTGACGAATATTTCTTAAATCAGGTAATGAACTGTAGCAATGAAATAAAAATGGGCGATGAAGTTAAACTTGCCGAACAATGGGAAGAGTTCAAGCAGCGAATAAAAATAAAAGCTATTGATCGTTCTTGCGCATTGAGTTACGAAAGAAAAAAAGACAGAAAAAAGAACTCCGAAAGACTTTGGAAAGACTAATAGACTTGGAGTGCAACCAACCGGGCGAGTATAAAATTGACATACGCAATATTAAGCAGAAACTTGCACTGCATGACGAGGAACGCTACCGCGGTGCACTCGTCCGTGCTAGGGCTCAGGCATTAGCGGCTGGAGAGACGCCAACCAAAAGAGCGTTAGGGGTGGAGAAAACGAAAGCTGGACGGAATTATATCGAAAAAATAGAGAAGGATGGTCACGAAGTAACTGATACGGACAGCATTTTATCAGTATCTTCAAGTCATTTTGAAAACCTTTTTGCGTGTAGTCAGGTACACCTAGAAAGATTTAAAGAAGAATATTTAGGACGCATGCCGAAAGTGAGTGAGAAAGTGAAAAACGCTTTGGAATTATCTATATCTGCATCTGAAGTGGAATGGGCAATTGATAAGGTAAATCCCGGAAAATTTCCAAAACCAGATGGTCTTTGTGCCAAGTGGTACAAATGTTTTAAAAGTGAACTGTCTCCTATACTAGCTGGCGTTTTTAATGAGGCATATCAGGAAAAGAAATTACCACCATCTTTTGGTGAATCGCGTAACGTTCTCATTCCGAAAACAGACGAGGCTGAAAAGCTCAGGCACATCACAGCGTACAGGCCAATCGCACTGACAAATGTAGACTACAATATATTAACGAAACTTTTGGTGGCTAGACTTCAGTCAGTAATAAAAGATATCGTCGGTCCACACCAAACGTGTTGAATCAAAGGTCGGTTCATAGTTACAAACGTTCATAAAATGCGATCCGTGCTCGAATGTGTTGACACCAGTCAAGCTCGTGTGGCCATACTCCAGCTGAATCTGGAGAAAGCGTTTGATTGCGTTGCCCACGCTCTTTTGTTTGCAGTATTGAAGCATATTAATGTTGGTAAGATATATATTGACGGAGTAGCCATGGCATATCGGAATGGGAGTACGAGACTAATTATCGACAAGACAGTAGGCCCCCCCATTAAAATTGAGCGCTGAGTGCGACAAGGTTGCCCTGTTAGTCCACAGTTGTTTTGCATCTATATTGAAACTTTATGTCGGTCGATATTGAAGAATGACATCATTAATGGGTTTAGAGTACAATCTTCAGAGATCAAGCTACTCGCATACGCTGATGATGTTGCGATTTGTAGCACTACCTATGTCGGTATTGAAGAATCAATCAGAGTTTCTAAATCTTTCGCCGAAGTTACGAAAAGCCACATAAACTGGGGTGAATGCCTCGGCTTCTGGCATGGATATTGGCCTTCAACACCAGAATTTGTTTGCAGCCAATAAATGGACAGGAATGCCAGTTAAATATCTCGGAGTACCGCTCGAGTCATACAAAAGTACTGACGAATATTGGACACAGCAAACGAAAGAAATTAAAGAAAAAAGCGAATAGGTGGAATGCAACCTAACTGTCCATGTTTGCTAGGGCTACTGCATGCAACTGGTTTTTTGTGTCTAAGCTGTGGTATGTGATGCAAGTGCTGTACTGTTCCCGGGTCAATGTGCAAAAGTTACATCGGGTGTTTGCCATATTTGTGTTGGGGTCTAACTAGGAAAGGTGCAGTCGCACGAATTTCTTTAGACGGGTGATGTGTGGAGGCCTTGGGCTAGGACATCTGTTTATCAAGCAGTTAGTAAATAGGTTTTTCTTTTTTCGTGAGACAAGAGATCCTTTCCTACTAACAGTATGTCAAACAAGACTAAGTAGACTGTTGACCGAGTTTGTTGTGAGCACCCATGTTACCCCAGGGGCTGTGCGAGGATACATGAAAGAAGTAGTGAACAGCGTGCGGTTTTTGTGTGTTCGTTTTTTAACTGACTACTTGTGGTCTGTTGGAAAGAAAAAACTGTACAAAGATTATTGTGACACGATGCTCCCCGTCCAACTGTACAGAGCGCTATATACAGCACGCAAGGGTCAGAACGTACTTAAACGAGTTAAAAAAATGCCAGCAGCTCCAAGTGCGAAAACGTCCTTCTTCAAATTACACACTGAAACACTTCCTGTAAGAACCTTCCTACAGGAGCGTGGGTTTTATATGCCTTGGGGATCTCACTGTCTAATTTGTAAGAAACCGGAAACTATCGACCTTGTTTTCCTGCACTGTTGGAAGGAGTTTGTTTTTGGGACGTATTACAAAGGACAATCAAAAAAGAGTTTCCGTTAGACCCTCACGGAATCAGGTATTTGGCAATAGAGAATGAGGATGGATTACCTTTCGATTTTATCATGATGACGGCCTTGCACAGTATATGGCGCTCTAGAATGGCTGGACTTCATTGTGACCCAGACAGAAGACCAGCAAGAGAGTATTTTAAGGAAAGCAACTCAAGATTACTTGAGGTAGTAAGAACAGACGAATCTGTACCTTTATGGGTAGAAAGGGTAGAAGCCCTACTGACCATGAAGGAATTCTAGGACGTGATGTGTTATAGTTATGCTTGACGGGCTTAGTTATTTTTAAGTTTTTTGTATTGTTCGTAGTGAATTATAAAACATCTTAGTAACCCGTTCGTGAAGATTACCGGAAAAAAAGAAAAAAAAAGTGTGGCTTAGTGATTAGCGTCTTCGTATGGGAGTCCGCAGGTTGCAGGTTCAATCCTCCGTGGTGCCTTGTTTTTTTTTACGGGACGGGTGTTTTTATACCGTTTTTATAGAATTCTTTTTTATTTGTTGTGGCAACTCGTCACGGTGATTCTGACGTCATTTCGCGCTCAAGTGTTGCCGGCACTACAGCACCAACCATACCCACCATGCGTCATGGTGGGCGTTTTCCACCATTCACCCACTACATTAATCAACTATAATGGTGGGTGGTGGTTTACACCATGCCCACCATTCGTTTTTTCCGAACGGGCTGGCTCCTGTGCTCAGAAGGAAGCTTTCGGTGACAACCTACGTTGCTGAAAGCACAACACATAGATCGTCGCCGCTCCTTGTGCGGGCAACACACACGCGGATAAATGGTCGATTTAGGCTCAGTTATGTCTAAACTGTACTTTACAGTCATTCTTACACTTTAGAATTGTGCCTACTCAAAGTAAAAAGCGCCGGCAGCAGGTACACCGAAGCGGGCGGCACGATAGGCCTCGCTGGGATGGGGCACTGGGTGAGGCTGCTTTCGAAGCAGCTGAGTTGCGATGCTTGAATTTTCTGCATTTGAGCTTCGCAGTAATTATAACTGTTAGCTAAACTGCACCTGAACTAAGTGGTAGGTCAATAAATGCCAGATATGCATTTACGGAGTGGCGATGGCAAGCGACAGCCGTTTTTCTGGCCTCCGCTGGCACTAAACAGTGGGCGTGCCAGTGTACAGATATATGAAGTTATATCAATACTGACAATTAAAAAAAACACCCATAGAAATACCAATGCAATCCACTGAAAACGTATATCAGTAAGTCAGTTCACGAAGGCGTACTAAATTACCAACTGAAAATTGCGTATTCTTACGTATCAGTCGGAGAAATAGCGGCTTAGTGCAGTCGGCAGCTTTCGGTGACAACCTGCGTAGCTGAAAGGGCGACGTTCGATCGTCAGCGCTCCTTGGGCCAACATCCACACAAGACAAAATAGTTGATTCAGGTTCATGGATGTCTAAAATGTACTTTACAGTTATTCTCACACTTTAAAGTTAAGTGTACATGAAGCAAGTAGTGCCGGTAACTTATAC
The DNA here is from genome assembly GCF_043290135.1 of Rhipicephalus microplus. Lineage (NCBI taxonomy): Eukaryota > Metazoa > Arthropoda > Arachnida > Ixodida > Ixodidae > Rhipicephalus > Rhipicephalus microplus. The sequence goes on along the minus strand of NC_134710.1, from coordinate 456,964,064 downwards.
ACCAACGTGGCTGGCATGACACGTTTAATGCTCGCTGGGCCAGGCACTTGGTAAGACCGCTTACGTATGCTCGGTATCTGTTAACAAAATTACTTATGCTCGGTATCTGTTAGGGTAGCATCTCTCCCTGCCGTCAAATCAAGCCGTTTATATTCAACGACACCGAAAGAAACTGCGGCACACGCTACAATAACATGCACGCTGCAGCTGCGCTGCAGCATCGCGCGCAGTAAATGCAGGGAGAGTGGCGGTTTCAGCGTATCGGGTTAAATGGTCTACTGCAACGATAGCCCAGCGGTTACCAGCCAACATCAGGAGAAGTGGTCCATATATATAAATCGATACCTACGCGCTCAAACAGATGGTCAGGGCAAAGCAATGGTTGCAGACCGGCGTGTGACATGTGTGCTGAGTGTTTGCCACATTGTCAAGCGAGGCAAGAGCGAACGAACTGCGGCACGTAGCGGTACATCCCGCACCAGAAGTAGCGTTATCTAAAGCGGTGGTAAGCTTTGGAAACTCCGGATTGCGCTAATTGCGGATCAGAATGGAAAGATTCACATACCTCTGACCGCAGACTGTCGGGTATCACGAGTAACCACTGCCGGCCATTGGCGTCGTAATTGTGTCGTTGTAGGGGGCCATCACAAATCACGAAATGCTGAGCTCCACGACAAGAGGCACGCGTGGATGGTGTTGCGGACGCATCAGAGGGAAAGACAATCAGCGGTGCGATCCAATCGTCCTTTAGCTATTTGATAGCGAGGATGCCAACATCGATGGGATAAAGAGCAGTTGAGAATACTAAGCAGGGAACGTCATCTTCATGCAGAGGGGAGCACGAGAGAGCGTCGGCGCCTGCATACTGGCGGTCAATGTGGTACTGCAGGCAGATGTCATAGTCTACTAAGCGAAGAGCCCAACTGGTCACATTGCCTGGGGGATCCTTTAATGCTGACAGCCAGCATAGTGCATGATGCTTGGTGAAGACATCAAACGGGCGCACATACACATCAGGTCAAAACTTTGCAAGGGCCCAGACGAACCAGGCACTTTTTTTGTGATGGTGTAGTTTGTCTTGGCTCTCTTGAGCGCACGGCTTGCATAAGTCACGACATGTTCAGAGGATCCGGGTTTGCTGTGCGCCAGGACAGCGCGGATGCTTACGCCACTGGCGTCCGTGTGCACCTCAATCAGGGCCATAGAGTCATAGGGGCGTAGAATGGGAGGGGAAGTCAACAAACTGCGGAGATGTGCGAACATGTCGTCACACTCGGATGACCACGAATTTAGGGGCCTGTTACTTCCAAAGAGCTTCATCAGCGGTGATACTATCGTAGCAAAGTTTCATATCAAGCGTAGAAAATATGAGCACAGGCCCACGAAACAACGCAGCTCTCTGACGGACGCAGGTTTGGGAATTCGCCCACGGCCCGAAGCTTGGCCAGATCAGGAAGAATGCCGTCCTTGGACACGACGTACCCTAGGATGGTGAGTTGCCATGCTGCAAATGAACCTATTCAGATTTATTTGCAAGCTGCCATTGCTCACACGTTCGGAAACTTCTTTCAGACGTTGGAGATGGGAGGTATTGGCAGTGGATAAATATCCTTGCGAGTGATCTTCTTGAGCCGTCTGTAGTCCACACAAAGCCGCACAGAAACGTCTTTCTTCCCAACAAGAACAGGAGACGCCCATGGACTGTCCGAGGGCCGAATAACGTCGCGTTAGAACATATCATCAACCTCTTCGTTAAATAACCGACATTGAACAGGCAACACGCGATATGGACGTTGCCGTAAAAATAAATTTGCACCAGTGTCGATGTGATGCGTAGCAGCAAACGTGCGACTGAGAGAACTTCGCATGACACTGAAAGCCATAGGATGTTCTTGCAACATGCGTAAGGTTGTCTGCAATGAAGAGGCCAAATACATCAGAAGATGACAGGTCAGCAGTGAAATTAGCACTGATGGTACATGAAATGGGACAACGCGAGTTATCAGGTACGCCCAGAACATGTGCTTCGTCGACTGGTTTCACTCTACCGAAACATTCCCCTCGAAGCAAGGTAACAATGTACGGGTACGGGTTCGTTACAAAAATAGCGACGTTGCCGTGGGTGACTCGCATGGTCACGAAAAGTACTAGCAACCCTTTCCTACTACAAAAACAGTCGAATGGCGAAACGAGGGCAATTGTGTCGGAGATATCGGCGCAGTAGTCCGACACAGCCGTCGTCGAGTTTTGAAGCACTGTTAAATCGTTTTCCATGAGAATCTTGCTCATTGTCGAGAGACTTTCTGGCGTCAAATGCAAGTAGGAGAAGAGTTCAATATTGATGCAGGCACTATGGAGGACGGCGTCGTAGCAGGAGCGAAAATCTTATCCCATGCTGACGTCATGAGAGGAAGCAGGAATGATGATGAACTGGGCGACATACAAAACGTCCTGAATGACAATGCGAGCTGTGCACTCTGCTGTAAGATCAATACGACGCGAACTAGCGGTACGGGGGGAGAACCAAAAAAGAGGCGGCAAGACTTTTCAAAGTAAGCAGGAAAGTGTTTCGTCCATAACTGATACGGCAGTGTCAATAAGAGCCGATGCATGAACACCGTCCACGAGCGTGTCATTGAATTTAGAAGGGCTGTTGTGAAAGCTTTCACGTTACGATAGCGTTACAGTCCTCGCCTGGGGGACTGCGGTGACTAGTTTTCCGCTCTCATGAGCTGAAACACTTGGCCGCATGGGGGACAGCGAACAACATCGTGAAGACGGCAACCTTCGAAAAGATGAAGCAGGGCGAGACGACGGTGGCATAGATGGTGGTTCGTCGTGATAGGGTCGGCTGAGCTGGCCAACAACATGTGAAGAAATGGGATCTGGCTGTACGCGAGGGCAGTAATGTGCTACATGACAAGCGCGACCGCAGGCAAACAGATGGGCTAGTTCGGGTGAGCGCCATCGGTTCGCCGAGATAGGCCTCACCCATGTCACATGAGCCGGTGGAGGGAACGATGGCTGGAAAGGCTGCATGGTGGGCTCAATAAGGGTGAGGTGTTGCGTCAACATACGTAGCGGGCATACCCGCTGAAAAGGACGGAGGTCGAGCGGTAACTTCGGCGTAAGTCATAGGCGTGGGCGCTGGAACGACTTAAGGCTGCCTGGCAACCGATTGGGTGTAACGTAGGGGCAAAGAGCCGGAGCTTGTTGCGCATGATACGCAGTCATGACCTCCACTAATTCCTGCTCAATCGCTCGGCGGATGAGAAGTAGAAGGCTACCCTACTGAAACGTTACGCATATACGGATCCGTACATACGCAATTATTGATCTACGGAAAGCCGCATCATGCGGAAAGATGCGAACATCCACCGCTTACGGAAAGCGCCTTATCATGCGAAAAGATGCGGACATCCGCAGCTTACGGAAAGCGCCATATCGTGCGGAGAGATGCGGATATCCGCAGCTTACGGAAAGTGCCATATCGTGCTAAATTACCCGATAAGCAGCTAACGGAAATCAGCATATTGCAGAAACCTTGCAGCTATCTGCTGCATCTTGCAAAGATCAAATGGACATCCTAGATTTCGAGTAAAAGCAATTGGCCATTCACGTTGTTTGCAAAAGCAAGTACAGTGTAGAAATATATATGAATATTTCCTTCCTAATATGTTGCATGAAGGTGAAATATGTTTGCTATCTGAAACAGCCTTGATGAGTATATAAAGGCTTGAAAGAAACAAATGTGTTAAGAAGCTACTTAATGAGGGATTGAATCATCGGCATCTTTCTAATTGTCGTGATGCGGAAGCAAAATTACCTTTCAAATAAAATACATTACAAAACTACTACATTAACATGCTAGCAATCATACATGGTGGTTACATTGGAACACATTATTGCAGTGTTCTATGCAAGACCTAAAGAACTTATAAAGTTATTAATATCAATAGAGAAGCCCTAATATACACACGAGCCCTGCTACAATCAATATATTTTTTATTTGTCTGTATGCTCCAGCTGTGAATAGTGACAATGCAGTGTTGATGGTACACAAATGAGGTGACTACACCGTAATTTAACGAGGTCCACCTAAGAACAAGATGGTGGCACAAAACACAATGTAACAGAAATTTTAGAACGAAATGTTTAAACATAAATAATAATCATAGCACTGTGAAAGTGTGGCGCTGTGTTTGTCTCATGAATGTCTTGTGGAGATCGGCGAAATGCTGCTTGAGTCTCCAGCACCACTGTATATTTGGAAGGTCCCTGCCATAGAACTTATGTGTCCTTCATAGGCACCTGGAAATGAAAATAATTGGCACAAATAATGTCAGAGACACATGTTAGCACATTAGTTCACATGCACAAGAAATATAACACACAGAATAAAACTGAAAATGTAAGGCACACAATCCTTCATTTTATGCATATGTGAATAATAGAAGGAATGAGTGTATAAATTAGTTCTGCCACATCAAAGAAAACAGCATGCTTATCACAGTGAAAATAACTAGGTTGTCACGATTTTCAATGGTAGAGATAATCGATTAATATGTCCTTATGAAATTATGATTTAAATGCTTCCTGCACAGTAAAACTTTAGGAACTACCAGTGAAAGCTCTCAATGTACACTTAATAGTGTGTGCATGTACATCTGCTGCCTTTATATTATACAGTTTGTGAACGAAATTGTCGTCTTGAACAATTTTAGAGGTATACCTATGCAAATTATGAAGGTTAAGATCACCATGAAAGCAATCGGGATCAGGCAGGTGCCTTTAAAAATCTGTGCAAGCCAGACAACAAAACCCGAACTGCACAGAAATAGGAGAGCAAGAGTAACAGAAATTCGGCTGCTGACCCACAGGTCGCGGTATCAAATCCCGGCTCCATTTCCAATGGAGGCAGAAATGCTGTAGGCACGTGTGCTGAGATTTGGGTGTACGTTAAAGAACCCCAAGTGGTCGAAGTTACCAGTGCCCTCCACTACGGCGTCTCTCATAATCATATCGTGGTTTTCGGACGTGAAACCCCACTTTTGAATTGAGAATAACAGAAATAAACTGCCAACAAAAAAGTTAGGTGCATGTGCTATCTGTAAGTGCTTACACCTTATTACATACAGCATGCTCATTCTATTTTAAATACCGATATTGAAAATAACTGCTCTATTAGGAATGTAGAAGGTAAGGTAGAACTGAACGACTCTACAAAAAGTGACCCTATTATGACATCACGTTTTCTTATAACAAAATTGACTAAGACTCTGAACTATCATTATGCAAAAAAAAATCTTCAAAAGAACAATCAAGTTTGAAGTCATACATTTTTAATATGGCTACTATGACTATAACCAAAAAATCGACCTCAACATGGCTAATGTTAGTTTTTAAGGCCTATGTTCACTAGAGAATGAACTATACCACAAAAAGCACAGCGTTCAGGCAAAGCACTACACAAAAAAAGAAAGCAGTCCTTTTTGTTATTACCTACAATGCCTTTAAAATGGTATTTTTACCTCTACATTCCGCTTTTTATCTAAGTAACTGGTGTGAAACAAGTTAGCTGAAAATGCACTGCGCCTCCAAACCCTGTTGGTTGAATCTGAATTTTTCAAAAATGGTGAAGCTTGCACTAAATTAGGCTCCACAAGCCTTGGAACAGCGAGACTGCATGATTCTTAGGACTACTTTGGTTACTTGTGTTTCGTTTCTGGGCCTAAGCATTAAGACAAGGGCTTAACTGAATTGCTGCTAACAAACAAGTGCTTTCGAAATTGCCCGAGCGTCAAAGGATGCTCAGACATTTGTTGTTTTTCGCACTGGGCTATTCTACACCAAACATACAAACCATACTGCCTGGCGATCATCACAGATGTATAGTTTAAAAAAATTATGGTAATTTACTCTTCTGAAAATAGTTATTTGCAGATATGTTTTGAAGAGAAAAATGTTGTGGTCACGTGGGTACCTTCATCGTTTGCATTTATTGTATGGCAATACTGCAATTTGTATGAATATTTGAGCCACAAATACTCACTGCACAGAAGTTATATTTCACGAAAAAAAATAATGTTAGGTCCAGATTACAAATATCACTATATAATCGTTTTTGTCCACATTGAGATGCAACTTGAGCTGTGCGTTTTTCTAATTGATAATTACTTTTATGTGTAAGTTGAAAGCAATTGAACAGTTCTTGTTATCTGGCAAGTATTATCATTACAATTTTGGTTTAAATGAGGAAAATTATTTTTGAAGTCTCCTATTGAAGGCCATGGGGAACTTCGGAACGGAAGCTGTCGTATATCAAATGCAAAAAACAGTCATCATAAGAAAACTTCAAAAATTCATTTCTACTCTAAGACAAAGTGTAATCATATATCTTGCCATATAAAGAGAACTGCTTCCTTGCTTTTGATGTGGCAAAAAATTGCACTAATATTCCTGAGCTTCATGCACTACACACAATTACCTTTACTTAATACCTGGACGGAATTTGGTGTAGAAGAGGCAGTATTTTTGAAACACTTTTTACTTTTTACAAACAACACCCAGACGACATCCTGGAAAGTCGAGAAGGCACCAACGTGGCCTAATATTTTGTTCTCTGCGATATATTTTAGCATTTTGCTGTTTTCGATACAGTAAACGAGCACAATATTGTTTTTAAAACACACTTAGGACGGTTGGCAAAATGGCAGGGATGTTTGATGTGTAATTGCCTCACTGCCAGCATTTATTCTTCCGAAGCTCAAGCTATCACCTCTCTGTTACTGCCTCCCTCAAATACAATGCCTGCTTAGAAAGAAAAACAAAGGCAGGTCCGACAAAGTTCGCAAGGCAAGATATTTTCATGTTGAATAAATTCATTACGATAAACAGCAGCAAAATAACATTCATTTTGAGTAGTCCAAGACACAAGCTATATACCAGCATACTAAGAGCCAAGCACCAACTTTTCATTTGAACATGTGTGGTGATAGACAGGAAGCACTTATTGCAAGACTGATCAGTCTGTAATTAACTGAATGAAGTACAATGCACTGTTCACTCCAACACCACATAGGCATCTTTGCTATAGCAAAGCCATATGTCATACTAGATGGGACAATGCAAATGTAACAAAAAAAGGTGAAAAAAGAAAACAAGGGAAAAAAAGAAGAAAAGGGCGAATGAAAAGTAGGAGCCATGTAGCACTACTTTTACTTTGCGTCCCCCTTTTCTTTCTTCTTCTTTCTTTTTTTCTATCATTTATCTTTTTTTGCTTCCCTTACCCCCAACTTCCGACAGGAGAACACTTTGTATCAGCGCAACCTAACTTGAAAAGAAGCAAGGGCTGCACTGTTCTGCGCTATAGGTTTTTTTTGAGACAAACATTTCCAACAGGCACACACGCCTACACCAAAAGATGATGTCATTACTGAGCCCATTTAAACTAACACGCCAAGGATGACAAGGTGACTCCTAAAAAATAGGTCCTCCTATCGCAACATCGGCCAGCCTGTCTGAGGCACTTCCACTGTTCACCCTGATTACCCCACTAGATGTTTCCATCTGTCGACTCACATCTTCATTTTGGATAACACTAAGACGAGCATGAATACACACGAAAGTTTAGTGATGTATCATGTATCAAATTAAGCAACTCTGTTAAAAAATTATTGATAGCTTGCTTCCAGGCTTTTTATACTGTAGCCTGAAACTTCGTAATGTCTTCTATGCACATGAACCAGATTGACAACGTAATGCACAACATGCTTAAAAATACTGCGAGGAACATGATAAGCGCAAAACGACCGGCCACCCAAATTTATCGCTGTACATGTTTATAAAATGTTCATGTACACCCAAACGAGGTGCTTATGATACAAGCCGAAAAAACCTACAAGTAGGGCCTTGGAGCTTTCTGGAAGTAGAAGTGTTGCATTTTTTCTGTGGAGGGCTTTACACCCATGAGTGAGGAACAAAACTCCTGTATAATGAAGAATGTTGGCAGCTATCAGTTACAGAAAAACCTAATGCAGCTAATCTTCCCCGACACATCTGTACACTTAGAGAGGTGACGTAGCTTCTGTGGTTGTGGCAGTAACTCCAACAGGACCAGTGCGAAAATCGGCACTACTTGGCTAGACAAATGTCCAAACATGCCTGCCCGACTCCCTCTAGCCATCCCGGCTGAATCTGACACATGATTTCTCAACTGCTGGCTGGACAAAAACAAAACCACTGAAGCACTCACAATACACAGGGTGAAGTTCCTTTGGGGTGGTCAACTTCGTCGTTTTCGATGAAAGAGCAGCACAATGTACCGATAAGGTACTCCTTGCAATGGTTTTCCATGCCACACAGTGACCTTATGCCACACAGTGACCTTATGTTCCTGTCGAAGAGAGCTTCGGGAGCTTGGAGGGTGCTTGCTCTTTTCTGGGGGCTGCTGCCGCTCCTCTTTTTCTGCTCAAGGTCAACCTGCAGAAAGTTATAGACGAGGCATAAGGATTTGTATATAATGATATGCAAATTTTTGCTGAACACACATTTCCTCGTGGCACACTGAGGAATTTCTAATAAAACTTAAGGCCTCGCATATGCAAACATTTACAATCGATCCGAAGATGCACTAGACTCTAAAGGAGCAAGTTTGTTATGTAGTGTATATAAAGAAAGGTCATTCAGCACAAACACAACTACAGTTGCACACGAAAACGACATTTTACACGATCCTGTTTGTTTAAATGGTCCATTTTATTTTATTTACACGGTCCATTTTACACGGTCCTGTTTTACACGGTCTGGTCTGCATGAACTCTTGAAGCGGGCACCATATAGATTGAAAGACACACACAGAGTTTGAGACAAACCTAGGTTCCCGTGGAGCATCCTCTTGCACTATAACAACATATCTCAATTTAGTTAGTTGGTCAGAACGAGGTGAAAACAGCTCGCACTTGAAAAGCACGGGCGGAAGGAATGACGCCTGCACCCAGTGCTCCTTGTACAATCTCGTTGAGGGTGCCGTTTTCACCTTATTCTTATGCAATTTCGCATTTATAACATTGTTCGCTGCATAATCTTTGTGGCATTAAAGTGTGTGATACCGTCATGTGTATGCCATGTAATTTATTAAAATAGAATACAAGATAGCTTGATTCAAAAATAACAAAGTGCATCCAGTACCACGTCCTGTAGCCATTCTTTAGGCAAGTGGCAGAATGATTTATTCTTCAAAACATATCTTACTTGAAAACACAACAAGAGCTAACTCGTACGCTGGCACATTCTGTTTGCCTCTTCAGATTATAAGGTACCTTTTTTACATCAGAAAGTCTTCAAGAAGAATAGAAGTGTTGTAATTGTGAAGAAAGAAAAGTAGAAGGAAAAAAAGATAACCTGCCCTGTACAGGGACCGAGCCTGCGAACTTCGAATAACATGCCTGATGTGTTACCAACTGAGCTACCATGGCGGCTATCCCTCTTCCATTTTGTACGGTATATATGTGCATTTATATATGGAAGAGTCCGTCAGCGCTGCCTGTTACCATTATGGCGAGTGTGGGACACCTTTTTTTGCCTACTGGCAATTACATTACGATTGCAATTACGTTACGATTACATCCAATATCCCTATACTTCTTTGGCAGCATTATGCATCTGTCAGTTCTCAGAAATTCTGCTAGTCACACGAGATGGCAATAGTTCGCCCTCCCACCAAAATGCATGTACTTGAACACATGCAGAACTGATAAAAAAAACAAGTCACACACCGCTAAGATTACTGAGATTCACTGTTTCAGATTCATGAGTAACGGAAAGAACTATAAATTTAAGGGTTTGTTGTCTTTGTTGAACAAAATATAATGAGAACTAGCAGAAAACGATGCCAAACAAACTATAAGGGATGTTATCAAAAGTAACTTTAACAAAATTGTGAAAAGAAAAGTGAACAAAAACGTAACTTGGCAACGTTTTTTGACAGTTGAATTGACAAACGTTTTATAACATCCCTATATTTCACTGGGTAATGTTGTGGGGTAATTCTCATTATTAGAGTGGTGAGTAGGCTGACAAAGAAAGCATATGGCATTGATACTTCTTTTGAACACCTAATAGTTTGAGGACTTTAAAAGAGCGGAAGCTACTTTAAGTAGACCAGAATATTTACTTGGAGCGAAAAAAAAGCATACACACATTTTTACCAGGCTTTTTAACACATTTTAAGGCATAAAAGTGTATGCTGTTACATAAAAGTGTATGTTGTATTTTGAGACATAAAAGTGTAATGTTAAGTACCATTACTTTTGTCACACTATGCACTGTAGCAGGTGTAGTTAGAGTGGTGATAGTGAAGGAATAATCAAGCACGCCACCAACTGCGTTCACATCAATGGTCGCGTATTTTAAAAATAAACCTGCTGTATAGTAAAAAAAAATTTAGATCATTTATGATTTCATCCAAATCAAGCTAAACCGACTGGGTAAGCAAACCATTTGCATAAAAATAAAAGGCATAAAGTGATTCATGTATTATAACTATGTGAACAATTTCAGCAATGCAGGGCAAAGTGACAACAAATCTATTAAAAACCCCTCTCATTATAACATGCATGAAAAGCACCACACCAGAATATTTTATAGTGCATGTAATATCGAGACTACTGGACAGTCTATTGACCTTTTAGAAGAAGGGTATCTCCTTCACATTCAAGGGGCAACCACTTAGCCTTTTCCTGAGCTTTTCTGTGAATATTTCCTGAATTTCAAATATCATTAGGATTGATTTAGAGTAAACAGATTTTGCTTACGCATTGAAACCTAGTTTTGTATGTAACTGCAATTATGGGTGCCAAACCATCTCCAATTAATTTTAAACATTTAACTTATATTTTAACTACAGCAGCACAACTACCTATGGGTGCCCAAAAAGTAGCTAGAAACAATACCTTTACCTCTTTGAGCTTTTTGGAAGTGTTCAGCTTCTCAGTGCTCACCTTACAACATTTTTTTTAAATACGTGTTTGTGTGCCCACTACTCTTGCTCCTTGTACAGTGAGGAGGAGCACATGGCAAGAAGAGACAAGAAAGAAGCATACCGAAAAAACGCGAAATAAGCGAGGACCTCTTTTGTATCATACAATGTGTGTAACATTACTATTGCGACAACATATAGACAAATTATCACGGCTATGCATCCATTGTAGATTTTTACACAGCTGCAACACCACGACTAAATTTCAATTTTGCGTTGGTTTAGGATCCCCTTATAGTGGCAAGCTAATGATATCTGCATTTGTTTGGCACACATTGAGATGCAGCGAAATGTGATATGGTAATCTCATTTAGAATGTACCTCATGTGGCTTCCTTGTATATGTGGCCACAAGTGACTCTGGTTGCAAAGCAATATGGCAGAGCCTAAACAGACGTCACCGACCACTCCAATGTGAACTTGCCTTTGCTACTTGCCCATTATCATCCCAGCAAAAAATGAATAATTGAATCTGCTACAGATATGTGCTAGCTTATGCTAAGGACTAAGTATGAAGGGTGTTTTGTCATTATTGAGATCAGTTATTTGTTCAAAAACACTTGCTGTCAAACACAAATACATTGCTGTCGAAGCATCAAGACTCAAATATAAAGCAAAAAGAAGTGTCTCTTTAAAAATTACCGGCCACAAGGTGCAAGATAAATATTTCATATACTTGGGATGTAAGGCACGCAAAAGAGGTGCTGCCATATTTTACTTTTCCTTGTGTTGAAACCTGCTTGCTTTACTCACCCAACACATCTGTAAAGATGCCATGAAAACACCAAGGAGCTGATGCAGCAAGGTTGAACACATGTCAAGGGATTCCACCATTCCTAAGCAGTCCTACAGCCTCCACAGTCCTGCAACCATATGTAAAATAAATATAGTTCTAACCAAAGCTCTTGGTTTACAGACACACATGCAAGACGCATAACCACTCTATAGAAAGTTTGCATGATAATGCGCTGGGTAGCAAAACGGATGCCAATATCAAGTATCCCGGCCTGCCGCTTCTTTGTTTTCGTTCCTAATTATTCAATCTATAGTTGATTTACTGTTCCGCCAATGTGAAGTGTACTGGCAGTCCGGTGAAGAATTGCAATATATTTCATACACAGTCCAATTCATGGCACGTAAGCATGCAATAGCGTTTTGTCAGCTGTTCGAGAAAAGAGCATGAAGTTTAGCTAAAACCCATGTTTTTTATAAACACCATTCAATTTGACATAAAAGTTGTGAGCATTATGTGAAGAAACATGGATAAATGTTTATTCAATGATTTCTTATAATGTACTGATATGAATGCAACTAAATGAATATGAAACGATAATTTTTCCGTGAGAATTTAGAGTTATGAACACTATCGCAGTTGCCAGCTGCATCTTGTGCAAAACAGCAGCAAGATAGGCTAGTTTCTGTAGGTGAGCAGTAATGAGCAGTGCAAAGTAACAACATGAAACACCAGTAACAACAGTATGGAGCAAGCACAGACTGCCAACTGTATACTTTATTGCACAAAGGTTCGCCTGAATATCAGTCAGACAAATCGTGCAAATGAAGGTCCAGTTGGGAATGAACAAGTTACGAAATCAACAATGCCTGCTTTCACTAACAGGACCCTCATTCACATGAAGTATGCGGCGATGGTCCCCTACCGAGGTACGTCACAGCATGATGTCACTGGCACATGTAAAAGGTGTGGCTGGAAAAACACTCCGGCTGGTGGCTCAGCCCGGTACAGTCGTGCGGTGTTTGGGGCAAGTTTTAATTTTTCAAAGCTTACCCTTCACGTTACAATGTCGTCATTAGCTGTAGTATGTGTCAGCAAATATCTAGCTGTGTGGTAAACTGTGTGGTAAAATATTTGCCACGCTGTCTGTTTATCTTGAAGAAGTGAACATACGTGGTGGCCTGTGCAAAGAACAGCGGCATAGTCTTCAAAAATGTGCACTGTTGATTGCGGCATGTAGTGTGCATTGAAAGGTATTGAGAAAATTGGTTCAAATGAGAATATTGTGTGTGGTGTGTACAGTGTCAATAACAATGTGTCTTGTTTGCGAAGACGTTAGCACTTATGGCAGGGACCGGTCGATGAAAAAACTTGATTCGACATTTTAGTCAAGGTAAATATGCACTTGACGCGACCATCTGCGAGTGGGTACATCTCGGTGTTTGCGCTGTGTGCAGAAAAAAATTGCATGGTCACCGGGCTGGAAGATACCATTTGCTGAAGCTGCATGTATGAATCGCCCCGACGAGAACGCAGGCCCAATAAAGGTATAACTCGTTTTATCGAAGGCCTCTTATGTCTTCATGTAATAAGCAGAGATTATTTTTTCACATATACTCAGTACCTTTACCGCTCGATATTCACGAAGTGACAATGCAAACAACAAGTTTGTGTGTTAGGTCCTAAGGGAGCAATGTAAATATGCAAATAAGTTGTAGGTGTCAGTTGCAGCGATGTAACTGCGCGAAAGATTACGTATATATTAGGCTACAGGTTTAGAATCGCATACATCTAAGTGGTCTATCAGGAACATCACAAACAACTTCCTTGCCAACCAGCCATTGCACAGAGGGAGCGAATGGCTGGCACGGTGCTCGAAGTGACGTCACACTATTTGCAAACATAGAGAGGTTTCTTACTTAGGCAACAATTTGCACAATGTATTTTTTAAATGCAAGAATGTACTCGTCCACATTGATCATACTGATGTCTTTTGTTGTTACTTTGTGCTGTGAATTACTAGGCATTTAGTCACCATGATCTTTAAAAGCTAATTTCAGTGTTCTCTCTCATATTGCTGACAACTGTGTTGTTGCATATATTGGGCAAAAAAGCAACACAGAAAGGCTGTCACAAAAAATACACCAACATGGGTATTCTCCTGCAAACAAAAGCCGGCACTGGTCCTGTCATTACCCATCTTCCTTCTCTCTTTGCCATGTTTGTGCTGAAACAGCCGAACACCTGATGAGTTAGATGAGAAATATTAACGCATCCAAACTATAAGTGCTTGCCTCAGCAACTACACAACAGCGTGATAACCGCACCCCTGCCACACAGAAGCGAAACATATTTTGAACATGCTGGCAGTGTACTATTTTATAAAAAGCAACTTTGGCAGATTACAAAATGTCACATTGTGCATGCAAGTTTTCTTCAAATTCAGGCGTACAATGTAGGTGCTGGCCAGTACATTATTAGTTACAAGCAAAAGCGTCTTGCAGGTACATATGCAGATTGCACGAACACCTGTCTCTCTCTACACCAGACACACACATTATATCTTTTAACAAGCACACGCCACTCTTTGGGGGCATAATAACGCTCTGCCGTGAACGTATGCTAATCAACCCACTTAGGCGGTTGGCTAGGTGAATTGAACCAAGTTACAATTTGTATCTCCCGTGAACGTAAACAAAATGCTGCTTTGCATGAAATGGCACTGCAGGCTTCGTTTAATCAACAACGTATGAAGCGCCGTGTGCGTCTTCCTCACTACATTGCACATATGAAAAAATCGATCACCATACACACGCATGTTACCGCAGTTGTCTCAAATTAGCTCCAGTAAGAACGCGCCGATGAGCCATGGCTCTGCTGGCGTTAGCGTTGTCAAAGCGAATCGGCAACCGCACTCGCAAAGGCGCGTAAGGTTGCCGTTTCACGACGCCTCGTTCGAGTGCAGCAACACACACTTGCACTGAGTGGCATACTTGGTCTACATAAAAAAGTGTCCCCCTTACCTTTAGTTTCTTTCAAACTGTCCTGAGGGAAGCAACCACAGGCGTCAGCCGTCACCTATGAGTCTTTCGAGCGCCCGCCCAACCCGCCGATTCCTTGGACGACTCGCACTTGATCCGCACTCGTACAACCACGGGAATAGGGCGCAATCTTAGCACATCACACGAACGAGGAACGGCGCTTCCTTGCGTAAATTTAACATTTCGTGCTCTCGTGTGTAGCAGCGCGAACACATGAGAGACGCACCGAAACGGCATGCCCACGGAAACAAAGACAAACAACATGTGGCTTTAGCTGTAAATTGATTTGGCTTGGATATCAGTGTGAGAAAAATAAAAAAAAACTACTGTCGCTGCTATAAACTGAAAAAAATGTATGTTATCTGGCAAAATAACTTTAAAAGTGATAAACGGTTATTCAAAAAAGCAGTTACAACTTATGAATATTTTCGCAGGTCTTTGTTTTGTTTTTGTTCTAGCAGACGACAACCTACTACTGCTTCTACGACAGACGTAGTGCGGTTTCATGTTCAGTGCGTGTGGCCGACGCAAAGCTCCACAGTAGTGATATCAGAGTTATCATTTCTCAATGAATCATAGGATGGCTACAAAGCAGTAACATTTTGACATAGTGTAGTACGCAATCTTTCAAGGTATGACATTTTTTTGCTCTGAAGCAAATCGAAGCAAGCGGGCTGGCGCACTCAGCTGATGTCGCCACTACGCGAGGCATGGTCGTGCGCAATAGCGTCGCGCCCCGCGCTCGATTTGTCATCAAGCAATAGTGCTACTAAGTGGAATACAGCTAGATGCAGGGATTAATGACGTATCACTCTAATTCCCTGTGGTGGCCGACTCAATTGCAAGAGAGCCCCAATAAACAACCTTCAACTGCTCAAGCTTGTGTGTGGGTGTAAAAATACTTGTTTTCATCCGCGACAGGGCAGCAATCTATAGTTGAAAGACATGCGAAAAGCATGTGACGTATATGCAATCACAAAACATATGCACACAACAATAGATACGATCGCATATTGTACATAAATATGCCAACACATAGCGTGTAAAAAGCTAATTTATATACATAACTTAAACTCACGTGCACTGTTCAGCGCGAATAGCTTGGCAAGTTAACGCACTCAGTTCACGTACGCGAGCACAACTAAGTGGCGCAGGTTCGAGTCCCGCCAAGTCTAAATCTTCTTTTGTTTTTTTGTTTTTTCAACGTTTTTATTGTACTGCTATCTTTTCTAATGCCTTAGGTTCTAAAACAAAATAAAAGCAATATTGCGTTCAAGTACGTATGTGGGACTGTGTTTTTTGCGCAACAGTTATTAGTATTTTCGTTTTTATTATTAGTTTTTTATTTATTTCATAATATAACAAAAATTAAGGACTAAGGGGAACATTGGGTCTGCTTGATTGTGGAGGAACTCGAGAACTGAGAATACTCAAACCAAAAAATTTATTTGAGAAAAAACTAACCATTTCACAGCCGGACCAGTTTCTTCAAGGATAGGCCCTAGGTATGCGCGAGACTTGCTATATGACTCATCTCAAGCTGTGGCAGTTGAGGGAAGGCAATATCACCGAGAAGCAGTTCCAAAATATATTTTGGTTGATGTTTTTTGATTCCTCCAAAATAACGGCTGCACAATTGTGATTGAGCCAAACCAAGAATTGCGGGCACGAAGTCATGAGACAGAAAATGAATAATATTGATTGTTTGAAAAATGGCCCTCAATAAAAGGAAGATTTATGGAGTGCTACGTAGCTTAACTCGCAGTAGGAATTTTATATATACATATAGATAGTTTAAAATGGACAATGTTGCACACACAGACATTGGTTAAATTTCTTTGCAGCACAGTTGAAGCATCTATGTAGAACTGAAGCATCAAGAAAAGCTCATGCGTCCTCACTTTATTGCGCTTTACATGCGTCCATGCAGCCATGATATGATATATTTTAAAGCATTTGTTTAACCTATAATCTTCTTATTCATGAAAGCTGGCCCATAAGTTGTGTCTTATGTAGCACTACAATTGAAGCGTAATCTGCATGGTGGTCTGAAACAATGCTTTTGAAAATCTCAAAATGACCCAGCTCTATACACGACCATCCGTGCATCAATGATAAGCAGCAATATGTGTCCGTACATATCAGTTGTGCTCTCATACTTAATTATTTTTCTGACTACTCCCTCTGCCCCTACCTCGTTTCTGTCGTGAAGCTATGGCAAGTTGTCTATAGCTGTATTTATATTGTAGGAGCACTTACTATCAACAAAAAATTATTTTTAGGCTACATGCAATTATTTTTCATAGATTTTTATTTTTTTGTCGGTGCTCAGGAGAGCTAAGCTCATGGTCGATATTTTAAAATGACATTTCTCTGTGCCAATGTTATGAGAACAGTTTCATGATATTGACAAGTTCATTCACATTGATTTTAGTTCTCATTATTATTGTTTCTACCAAAAAACGAGCCCTTGAAGTTATGCTTTTCTTGCTTGATTTGTTTTCGTGTGACAGCATGCAAGTAAAATGACAGTTATTGTCATTCCTTGTGAATGACACGTTTTCCGTGAGACAGACTTTAGCACCTGGTCATCTGCCAAAGTTGTATTCATTCTGGAAAAGGGCGAACAGTGGTGACTGACAACACACACTAACCTGCATTATTCTTTTGTACTATATATGTCACTGTGCATTCATTTATAACATTATAGAGCTCAGATTTCCTGCTGAAAATGTGACAACAACTGTAGATTTTCCACAGTTTTGCAACAATCCACATGCCTTGCATACACTATTGCACATTTTCGTAAGAACTTTACAAAATCTGTATATTTTCGTAAGACCCTACATTCTGCAATTTCCTTATAAAAGCTTCTGTACACTCCATACACTTTCCTTATCCTTGCATATCTTCCATAATGAGCTCTCCGTATGCTCCATAAGTTTCCTTATCTTTTTATATTTTCCATAAAACTCACTCCATCCACGCCATAAAACTTCCTTATCCTTCCATATACTCCATAAAAAGCGTTCCATATATGGCATACATTTTCCTTATCTTTCTGTATACTCCATAAAAAGCCTTCCGTAAACGCCATACAATTTCCTTATCCTTCCATATACTCCATAAGAAGCGTTCCGTAAATGCCATACAACTTCTGTTATATTCCATAAAACTCCATATTTTTTCCGTATGTAGCATAAGGAAATGTTACGGAGTCCATATATTTTCCGTAAGATTTAATACGGAACGTTTCAGTAGGGTAGTGGCCGATTTTTGAAGAGCCGGTGGGTTGGCAAATGGCAGGAGAAAGAACTGGCCTGCAATTTCCTCGCGTATGAAGTACTTGAGGTCTGCCAGCAACACCACTTGGTCACAGCTAGCCTTGAAGCCAGCAAGCGTTGCAGCTTGGGTGGGGAGCGAATGGTCATCTAACGCTGCCGGCGGAGCGCCTCGCAGCTCTGGCACAGTGTAATGACCTCAGTCACTGTGCCAGGGTTTTTAGCGAGCAGCGTCGTGAAGGCATCATCGCCAATGTCTTTCATGACGTTTCGGATCTTGTAAAACTCACACATGCTGTAGTTGGATTTGTTGTGCAAGTCCAGGACATCTTCACTATAGCTGGTGAATGACTCAGCAGCCTGATGAGCACGTTAACGTAAGCGCTGCTCGGCTTGGAGCTTACGAATGGCATGGCGGCCCAGAAGGTTGATTACAGTGGTCTTGAAATTGGACCATGTTCCAAAGCCAGACGCGTGGTTTTTGTACCACAAAATGGCTATGCCCGCAAGGTAGAACACCGAGTTTGTCAACTTGCCGTCCTCATCCCATTTTCGAGGGACGTTCACGCGCTCGTAAATGGCAAGCCAGTCCTCCACGTCAGTGCCATCGGTGCCAGTGAAGACGGGTGGATCGCGGATCCTGGGGACACCGGGACAAGGGGGCGGCACGGGAGGGGGCGTTTGCTGAGAGGAGTCGTGGGGCATGGTAGAATGCAGGGTACGTGATCAAAGCTTCAAGGGCATCGAAAGGGAACGCAGCACTCTCCATGACTTTGTTAAGGCGTTTATTAACCGGCAATCAGCGATCATATGCTATGGCGCCAGTCACGCCTAAGCCCGGACTCACAGCGCGAGCGGCGTCCTTTCTGGGTAGCCGCGCTATAAGGTACTCGAGAGATAACCCGTTTCAGAGTTTGGAGGCTTCGCTACAGTATTGATACCAAAAATTTGCATGGCATAATATGACTGTTTGACGAGCATAGGTGACTTGTTATAACATGAAAATAATTATCTGTATGTAATAAAGGTCATGATTTACATTTCATGGTCTTGCTGCTCTTACGGTATTTTCATTGACATAACATATTGCGAAACTTCTACGGTATGACATGAATGCATGGTGAACACATGTGAAAGGCACTAATATGGAAATCATGATATGCATGCCTTTTGAACATGATTACATGCTACGCTCATAGCGCGCTTACGGCCGTGTAGCTAGGGTCAGAAATACCAAATTTGGTGTTACGTGACGTGAATTGACCAGAAAGGTATATGACTGGTGCAAATACTACAATCATGATATGGGTGTAATCAAAGATCGTGACTACATACCGCGCTCATGATGCACTCTTAGCTGTTTTGCTAGCTTCACATATATCAAATTTCGTGTTACATGATGGCTATGGACGACGAAGATAAATTACATGTCCAAACAATATAATTATGATATGCGTGTCATGTGAAACATGACCACATGCTACGCACATAGAGGGCTGGTGACCGGTTTGCTAGCTCCGCATACACAAAACTTGGTTTTACGTGACGTGTATGGACGATAAAGGTAAATGACACGTGCAAACGTGACAATCATGACAAGTGTGTCATGAACAACATGACTGCTTGCTAAGCTAATAGCACGCTCGCGGCCATCTTACAAGCTCCACATATACCAAATTTGGTATCATGGTACACGAATGCACACCAAAAGGAAATGATGTGTCCAAACATGATAATCATGACATGCGTCTCATGTAAAACATGACTATGTGCTACCCTCATAGCCTGCTCGCGGCCATTCCACTAGCTCCAAATATACCAAACTTTGTATCACGAGACGTGAACAGACGACAAAGGTAAATGAGAAGTTATATCATAATAATCAGGATGTGGAAGTCAATTACGGTATAATTTACGTCCACCTTGTGACATTGTACTGACTTTAAAGTGACATAACGACCGTCATTTTTCGAGCTTCGCATATTATCGATTCCTTCTGGGGAGATCTGCAAATTTTTTTCTTTTTTTCACGTAGTGGTTGCGACGGCGCTGGTTTCAGTGCAGGAATGGAGTCAGTATTTATACCAGTTTATTAGCGCAACTAAAAGTAGCCAGCCTTGAAAAACGAATGAAGCCGAGCACACAAATTTAGGTTTTCTCAGCTCAGCTTGCCTTTGTCGGGTTTGGCCATGTTAGACCTAATTGATTGATTGATTGATTGATATGTGAGGTTTAACGTCCCAAACCACCTAATGATTATTAGAGACGCCGTATAGCGGAGGGCTCCGGAAATTTTGACCACCTGGGGTTCATTACCACGCACGCAAAGCTAAGCTCACTGGCCTACAGCGTTTCAGTCTCCATCGGAAATGCAGCCTCCACAGCCGGGATTCGATTCCGCTGTCTGCGTGTGAGCAGCCGAGTATCTTAGTCATTAGACCAACGTGGCAGGGCTGAACCTAAATGAGGCTTCGTTATGAGAAAAAGTGCAACAAGCACGTAGACATAAATAAATTTAGTTTTTAGGGTAATTAGATGTAGTATAGCCTAATAAAACTTGACAGAGGGATTAGTAAGTAGTCCTTTTCAGCTTTGATTCTCTGAGCACATAGAAAGTCAACTTCAAATACTTTACCTTAATTTCATTAGAACTTGTTTATTACTTTTAATAAAAATCAGACTACATTGACGATGTCGCAATTGACCACACTTAATTTTTTATGCTTACCTCGGTGCTGCCTTATCACCTCGGTTATGCATAAGTAACCTAATTATGCCACGTGAAACATCAGTATATTTTGTGTGTGATTGAATATCAAAATAAATATTCAATCATAACTTGTGTGCGTCCTAACTAACCCTACTTGTACATAAATGAACTTAATTGTAATGGTGTCAGTAAGAAGTAATTAGTATAACTCAGGGTTTGGCGCCTCAAAGCTCATGGGCACGTCTACTTGAATTAACTGGCCCGGACAACGCTTGCCTTATTTTGGCTAGTTTTGCTCGGTTAAATGTAACAAGAGCATGATGAACTAGCCATAATTGGATTTGTCTGTACGTTTATTTTTCTCAACCCAACTGAGCGTATCCAAACTCTACTACGCTTAACATAAAACGAGCAACCTGGACTTTGCTTAAACTTGTTTATGCCCTAAAACTGATCAGGTGATACCGCGCACAACTATAGGCTAGATTAGATTTGGATACACTTACATTAACTCAACTAGGTTCAACTTCGTTAAGTTCAACTAGACCTAAAGCAACAAAGACAAGCTGAGGTGAGAAAGCTTAATTTTTGTGCTTGGCCTCATCAGGTTTCGTGAAGCTGGCCACGCTTGTTAAGCGAATACAACGATATAAATAGCTTCAATAGTCTGGTGCTGAAAGCGGCGCCATTGCAGTCACTTCGAAAAAAAAAAGAATGGAAACTGCAAAATCGTATACAACGAAGACAGCGAAGCCCACGTGTTGTTTTGGCTAAGAGCGCCTCGGAGAGTGCAAGGTGGGAGGCGAACTGATGCGACAGGACGCACATACGCACCGCTGCAGGCGTCTCGTCAACAGGTATCCAATCGATGCCATGGGCCACGCGATCCCATGGTCTGCACATTTATGCTCACGCCTGAACGTTGTTCTAGCATTTTAAGCAGCCAAATTAATTATAACGAATTTTTTTTGATACGCAACCAGAAGACCTTCAGAAAACAGGCAATAGTTTTGGCATACAAAGATATATTTAATTATCTTAAAAAAGGAGGTTGTACATTCACGTGTGTTGTTATATAATATGTAATACTAAAATTGCAAATGTACTGAAGCACCTTAAAATGCAATTGGGGAGTATATTATATACACTTATCCCGGTTGAATCTTGAATCTGTATTCAATATACTTCATGCCCAAGTATCTTGCATCTTATCGTGACACTAATTCACGATATTATTTCCCAGTCTTGCACTCTATATTCAGAAATAAATAGCTATGGAAGCTTGCAGTCCGCATACAACAAAGGTGTCGCAGTAGTTGTATGCTATGTTGGCAGGGGTACACCAAGACACGCTGAACTAACGCAGCTATTGCTTTCGCAATAAAGAGGAAGATGATGGTATATATTAATAATAAGACGAGCAATGTGAATAATTGACTAGTTGAAGTGCGCGCGCCCTCTACGCTTCTTATTGAAAAAAATTGTGTCTTTATGTCGCGGCTGAAACTTTGACTCCACGTAAAATGACCCTAAAAAGAAGAAATATGACTGCCGTGCGCTACGACTGCCAACATGTGTGGGGAGCTCCGTACACGTAGAACTCACCTGAAAGACGGAAGTGATGTTGAGCTTGTACAAAACCGGCATGACGACGCTGGCACCAAGAGGAATTAAGATGATGTTTGAGACGGAAAGCCAACCAATGTGCCAACCGTACGCGTACATATGCGCCGGGAGACCAATAATGCCTGTCGCTGAACCGACGGTAGCCAGCACGGACATCGCCAAGGGGAGCATCCGCAGTGACTTGCTGCCTAGAAAGACCTCATGCGTACTTCTCGGAGCTTGTCCATTCGCGTGAATGGAAAAGTAGGCCCCCACTGCGAGGCCGGTTCCAGTCAGCACCAAGAAAGTGACGTAGTCTAGAAGCTGGGCCATGGCTCGGGCAGGCCACTGCAAGAGTGATTAAACTTGCGGCTCGCTCTGCGCTCGCTCAGCATGCGACATAGCACAACACTCAACATATTTAATGTGTAAGGTGTGACGACGACAACAGACAGAGAGAGAGTACACACAGGCCCCGCAAACTCAGCGCTAGTTTCGGATTCAAAAAGATGCGCGCCCATACCAGTTGCCGGGCATCCTAAAATCCGGTTGAACGAAACGGGCATGATGTGAATGTTCACATTTTTTGTGGCTTTCAGAAGTTTTTACAAATAAAAAAACAGTCAATACTACTGTAAAAAGGTTTTCTTTTGTCTATATGTCTTTTCGTAATCCCCATTTTGTGAATTTTAAATCAGGCTAAGCTCGAGAAGTGATTGATGTGCGTTTTAGCGCTCGGCTCCACGCCTTCTTAACCCTCGATCAGTAATAGTAAGAGTTGAATCATGCTCATTTATCTCACGCGGTTGGCGTGTCAACTACGGGAAAGATACAGACAGCAAGTTGTTGCGGGCCGAAAACGGAAGCCCCAGTGAGCTTCGCCGAAGAAGTCAACCATGCATTTGTCGAAGATGACTTAATCGGGCAACACATGTTTTCGGCGGCTCTGCAGAGTGCTAATCCTAGAATTTCTAGTTCCGAGAATGTTTATCAGCGTTTCCTAAAGGCTACCCTACTGAAACGTTCCGTATGAAATCTTACGGAAAATATATGGACTCCGTAACATTTCCTTATGCTACATACGGAAAACATAAGGAGTTTTATGGAAATATACGGAAGTTGTATGGCATTTACGGAACGCTTCGTATGGAGTATACGGAAGGATAAGGGAATTGTATGGCGTATACGGAACGCTTTTTATGGAGTATACGGAAAGATAAGGAAACTTATGGAGCATACGGAGAGTTCATTATGGAGGATATGGAAGGATAAGGAAAGTGTATGGAGTGTACAGAAGCTCTCATAAGGAAAATGCAGAATGTAAGGTCTTACAGAAATATACAGATTTTGTAAGGTGCTTACGAAAATGTGCAATAGTGTATGAAAGGCATGTGGATTGTTGCAAAAATGTGGAAACTGTACAGTTGTTGTCACATTTTCAGCAGGAAATCCGAGCTCTATAAAGTTTTAAATGAATTCACAGTGACATGTATAGTACAAAAGAATAACGCAGGCTAGTCTGTGTTGTAGTCACCGCTGTTCGCCCTTTTCCAGAATGAATACAACTTCTGCAGATGACCAGGTGCTAAGTCTGTCAAACGGAAAATGTGTCATTCACAAGGAATGACAATGACTGTCAATTTACTTGCATGCTGTCACACGAAAACAAATCAAGCAAAAAAGCATAACTTCAAGGGCTTGTTTTTTGGTAGAAGCAATAATAATGAGAACTAAATTCAATGTGAAAGAACTTGTCAATATTAATGAAACTGTTCTCATTAACATTGGCAAAGAGAAATGTCATTTTAAAATATCGACCATGAGCTTAGCTCTCCTGAGCTCCGACAAAAGAAATGAAAATCTATTAAAACTAATTGCATGTAGCCTAAAAATAATTTTTATTGATAGTATGTGCTCCTACACTATAAATACAGCTATACACAACTTGCCACAGCTTCACGACAGAAACGAGGTAGGGCAGAGGGAGTGGTCAGAAAAATAAATAAGTATGAGAGCACAACTGATATGCACGGACATATATTGGTGCTTATCATTGATGCTCGGATGGTCGTGTATAGAGCTGGGTTGTTTTGACATTTTCAAAAGCATTGTTTCAGACCACCATGCAGATTACGCTTTAATTGTAGTGCTACATAAGACACAACATATGGGCCAGCTTTAATGAATAAGAAGATTATAGGTTAAACAAATGCTTTAAAATATATCATATCATGGCTGCATGGACGCTACAAGCTATGTAAAGCGCAATAAAGTGAGGACGCATGAGCTTCTTTCGATGCTTCAGTTCTACGTAGATACTTCAACTGTGCTGCAAAGAAATATAACCAATATCTGTGTGTGCAACATTGTCCATTTTAAACTATCTATATGTATATATATAATTCCTACTGCGAGTTTAGCTACGTAGCACTCCATAACTCTTCCTTTTATTAAAGGCAATTTTTCAAACAATCAACGTTATTCATTTTCGGTCTCATGACTTCGTGCCCGCAATTCTTGGTTTGGCTCGATCACAATTGTGCAGCCCTTATTTTGGAGGAATCAAAAAACATCAACCAAAATATATTTTGGAACTGCTTCTCGGTGATATCGCCTTCCCTCAGCTGCCACAGCTTGAGATGAGTCATATAGCAAGTCTCGCGCATACCTAGGGCCTACCCTTGAAGAAACTGGTCCGGCTGTGAAATGCTCAGTTTTATCTCAAGTAAATTTTTTGGTTTGAGTTATCTCACTTCTCGAGTCCCTTCACAATCAAGCAGACCCAATGTTCCCCTTAGTCCTTCCTTTTGGTATATTATAAAATAAATTGAAAAATAATAATGAAAATAAAAATACTAATAACTGTTGTGCAAAAAACAGTCCCACATACGTACTTGAACGCAATATTGCTTTTATTTTGTTTTAGAACCTAAGGCATTAGAAAAGATAGCAGTACAATAAAAACGTTGAAAAAAAACCAAAAAAATTGACTTGGCGGGACTCGAACCTGCGCCACTCAGTTGAGCTCGTGTACGTGAACTGAGGACGTTAGCTTGATAAGCTAATCGCGGTGGGGGGTGGTGTGCGTTTAAGTTATGTATATAAATTTGTTTTTTACACGCTATGTGTTCGCATATTTATGTACGATATGCGATCGTATCTATTGTTGTGTACATGTGTTTTGTGATTGTATATACGTCACATGCTTTTCGCATGTCTTTCAACTATAGATTGCTGCCCCGCCGCGGATGAAAAGAAGTATTTTTACACCCTCACACAAGCTTGAGCAGTTGAAGGTTGTTTCCCGGGGCTCTCTTGCGATTGAGTCGGCCACCACAAAGAATTAGAGTGATACGCCATTAATCCCTGCATCTAGCTGTATTCCACTTAGTAGCTCTATCGCTTGATGACAAATCGAGCGCGGGGCGCGATGCTATTGCGCACGACCATGCCTCGCGTAGCGGCGATGTCAGCTGATTGCGCCGGCCGGCTTGCTTCGATTTGCTTCAGAGCAAAGAAATGTCATACCTTGAAAGAATGCGTACTGCACTATGTCAGAATGTTACTGCTTTGTAGCCATCCTATGATTCATTGAGAGTTGATAACTCTGATAACACTACTGTAGAGCTTTGCGTCGGCGACACGCACCGAACGTGAAACCGCACTACGTTAGTCGTAGAAGCAGTAGGAGGCTGTCGTCTGCTAGAACAAAAACAAAACAGACCTTTGAAAATATTCATAAGTTGTAACTTGTTTTTTGAATAACCATTTATCACTTTTAAAGTTATTTTGCCAGATAACGTACTTTTTTTCAGTTTATAGCAGCGACAGATGTTTTTTTTTATTTTCCTCACACAGATATCCAAGTCAAATCCATTCACAGCTAAAGCCACATGTTGTTTGTCTTCTTTGTTAACGTAGGCATACCGTTTCGTGGCATCTCTCATGTGTTCGCGCTGCAACACACGAGAGCACGAAATGTTAAATTTACGCAAGGAAGGGCCGTTCATCGTTCGTAAGATGTGCTAAGATTGCGCCCTATTCCCGCGGTTGTTCGAGTGCGGATCAAGTGCGAGTCGTCCAAGGAATCGGCGGGTTGGGCGGGCGCTCGAAGGACTCCGAGGTGACGGCTGACGCCTGTGGTTGCTTCCCTCAGGACAGTGTGAAAGAAACTAAAGGTAAGGAGGACACTTTTTTATGTAGACGAAGTACGCCACTCAGTGCAAGTGTGTGTTGCTGCACTCGAACGAGGCGTCGTGAAACGGCAACCTTACGCGCCTTTGCGAGTGCGGTTGCCGATTCGCTTTGACAACGCTAACGCCAGCAGAGCCATTGGGCATCGGCGCGGCCTTACTGGAGCTAATTCGAGACAACTGCGGCAACATGCATGTGTATGGTGACCGTTTTTTTCATATGTGCAATGTAGTGAGGAAGACGCACATGGCGCTTGCTACGTTGTTGATTAAACGTAGCCTGCAGTGCCATTTGATGCAAAGCAGCATTTTGTTTACGTTCGCGGGCGATACAATTTGTAACTTGGCTCGATTCACCTAGCCAACCGCCTAAGTGGGTTGATTAGCATGCGTTCACGGTAGAGCGTTATTATGCCCCTAAACAGTGGTGTGTGCTTGTTAAAAGATATAATGTGTGTACCTAGTGTAGAGAGAGAGAGAGAGGTGTTCGTGCAATCTGCATATGTACCTGCAAGACGCTTTTGCTTGTAACTAATAATGTACCGGCCAGCACCTACATTGTACGCCTGACTTTGAAGAAAACTTGCATGCACAATGTGAGATTTTGTAATCTGCCAGAGTTGCTTTTTATAAAATAATACACTGCCAGCATGTTCAAAATATGTTTCGCTGCTGTGTGGCAGGGGTGCGGTTATCACGCTGTTGTGTAGTTGCTGATGCAGGCACTTATAGTTTTGATGCGTTAATATTTCTCATCTAACTCATCAGGTGTTTGGCTGTTTCAGCACAAACAAGGTATCTTCCTGCCCGGTGACCATGCAATTTTTTTCTACACACAGCGCAAACACCGAGATGTACCCACTCGCAGATGGTCGCGTCAAGTGCGTATTTACCTTGACTAAAATGTCGAATCAAGTTTTTTCATCGACCGGTCCCTGCCCTGAGTGCTAACGTCTTGGCAAACAAGACACATTGTTATGGACACTGCACACACCACACACGATATTCTCAGTTGAACCGATATTCTCAATACCTTTCAATGCACACTACATGCCGCAATCAACAGTGCACATTTTTGAAGACTATGCCGCTGTTCCTCGCACCTTCCATTACGTGTGTTCACTTCTTCAAGATAAACAGACAGCGTAGCAAATATTTTACCACACAGTTTACCACACAGCTAGACGTTTGCTGACACATACTACAGCTAATGTCGACATTGTAACGTGAAGTGTAAGCTTTGAAAAATTAAAACTTGCCCCACACACCGCATGACTGTACCGGGCTGAGCCACCAGCGGGAGTGTTTTTCCAGCCACACCTTTTACATGTGCCAGTGACATCATGCTGTGACGTACCTTGGTAGGGGCCTATCGCTGCATACTTTATGTGAATGAGGGTCCTGTTATTGAAAGCAGGCATTGTTGATTTCGTAACTTGTTCATTCCCAACTGGACCTTCATTTGCACGAGTTGTCGGACTGATATTCAGGCGAACTTTTGTGCAATAAATTGAAAAGTTGGGAGTCTGTGCTTGCGCCATACTGTTGTTACTAGTGTTTCTTGTTGTAACTTTGCACTGCTCATTACTGCTCACCTACAGAAACTAGCCTATCTTGCCACTGTTTTGGACAAGATGCAGCTGGCAAGTGCGATAGTGTTCATAACTCTAAATTCTCAAGCAAAAATTATCCATTCATATTCAGTTAGTTGCATTCATATCAGTACATTATAAGAAATCATTGATTAAACATGAATCCATGTTCCTTCACATAATGCTCATAACTTTTATATCAAATTGAATGGTGTTTATAAAAAACATGGGTTTTAGCTAAACTTCATGCTCTTTTCTCGAACAGCTGAAAAATCGCTATTGCATGCTTATTTGCCATGCATTGGACTGTGTTTGAAATACATTGCAATTCTTCACCAGACTGCGAGTACACTTCACTTGGGGGAACATTTATTAACCATGGATTGATTAATTAAGAACGGAAAGAAAGAAGCGGAAGGCCTGGATACTTGATAATGGCATCCGTTTTGCTACCCAGCGCATTATCATGCAAACTTCCCATAGAGTGGTTATGCGTCTTGCATGTGTGTCTGTAAACCAAGAACTTTGGGTAGAACTATATTTATCTTACTAATGGTTGCAGGACTGTGGAGGCTGTAGGGCTGCCTAGGAATGGTGGAATCCCTGGACATGTGTTCAACCTTGCTGCATCAGCTCCTTGGTGTTTTCACGGCATCTTTACAAATGTGTTGGGTGAGTAAAACAAGCAGGTTTAGACACAAGGAAAAGTATAATATGGCAGCACCTCTTGTGCGTGCCTTACATCCCAAGTGTGTCAAATATTTATCTTGCACCTTATGGCCTGTAATTTTTAAAGAGACACTTCTTTTTGCTTTATATTTGAGTCTTGATGCTTCGACAGCAATGTATTTGTGCTTGACAGCAAGTGTTCTTGAACAAATAACTGATCTCAATAATGACAAAACATTCTTCATACTTGGTGCTTAGCATAAGCTAGCACATATCTGTAGCAGATTCAATCATTCATTTTTTGCTGGGATGATAATGGGCAAGTAGCAAAGGCAAGTTCAGATTGGAGTGGTCGGTGACGTCTGTTTAGGCTCTGCCATATTGCTTTGCAGCCAGAGTTACTTGTGGCCACATATACAATGAAGCCACATGACGTGCATTCTAAATGAGATTACCATATCGCATTTCACTGCATCTTAATATGTGCCAAACAAATGCAGATATCATTAGCTTGCCACTATAAAGGGATCCTTAACCAACACAAGGTTGAAATTTAGTCGTGGTGTTGCAGCTGTGTACGACTCTACAATGGATGCATAGCCGTGATAATTTGTCTATATGTTGTCTCAATGGTAATGTTACACACATTGTACGATACAAAAGAGGTCCTCGCTTATTTCGCTTTTTTTCGCTATGCTTCTTTGTCTCTTCTTGCCATGTGCTCCTCCTCACTGTACAAGGAGCAAGAGCAGTGGGCACACAAACACGTATTAAAAAATTGTTGTAATGTGAGCACTGAGAAGGTGAACACTTTCAAAAGGCTCAAAGAGGTAAAGGTATTGTTTCTAGCTACTTTTTGGGCACCCATAGCTAGTTGTGCTGCTGCAGTTAAAAAAAAGTTAAATGTTAAAAATAATTTGGAGGTGGTTTGGCACCCATAATTGCAGTTACATACAGAACTAGGTTTCAATGCGTAAGCAAAATCTGTTCACTCTAAATCAATCCTAATGATATTTGAAATTCAGGAAATATTCACAGAAAAGCTCAGGAAAAGGCTAAGTGGTTGCCCCTTGAACGTGAAGGAGATACCCTTCTTCTAAAAGGTCAATAGACAGTCTAGTAGTCTCGATATTACATGCACTATAAAATATTCTGGTGTGGTGCTTTTCATGCATGTTATAATGAGAGGGGTTTTTAATAGAACTGTTGTCACTTTGCCCTGCATTGCTGAAATTGTTCACATAGTTATAATACATGAACGACTTTATGCCTTTTGATTTTATGCAAATGGTTGGCTTACCCAGTCGGTTTAACTTGATTTGGATAAAATCATAATATGCTCTAAAAATTTTTTTACTATACAGCAGGTTTATTTTTAAAATACGCGACCATTGATGTGAACGCAGTTGGTGGCGTGCTTGATTAATCCTTCACTATCACCACTCTAACTACACCTGCTACAGTGCATAGTGTGACAAAAGTAATGGTACTTAACATTACTGGCAGCATACACTTTTATGTCTCAAAATAGGTTAAAAAGCCTGGTAAAAATGTGTGTACTTTTTTTTTCGCTCCAACTAAATATTCTGGTCTACTCAAAGTAGCTTCCACTCTTTTAAGTTCCTCAAACTTTTAGGTGTTCAAAAAAGTATCAATGCCATATACTTTCTTTGTCAGCCTACTCACCACTCTAATAATGAGAATTACCCGACAACATTACCCAGTAAAATAAAGGGATGTTATAAAAAGTAATGTCAATTCAATTGTCAAAAAACGTTGCCAAGTTACGTTTTTGTTCACTTTTCTTTTCACAATTTTGTTAAAGCTACTTTTGATAACATTCCATATAGTTTGTTTGGCATCATTTTCTGCTAGTTCTCATTATAATGTGTTCAACAAAGACAACAAACCCTTAAATTTATAGTTCTTTCCTTTACTCATGAATCTGAAACAGTGAATCTCAGTAATCTTAGCGGTCTGTGACTTTTTTTTTTATCAGTTGTGCATGTGTTCAAGTACATGCATTTAGGTGGGAGGGCGAACTATTGCCTCCTCCTGTGACTAGCAGATTTTCTGAGAACGGACAGATGCATAATGCTGCCAAAGAAGTATAGGGATATTGGAAGTAATCGTTACGTAATTGCAATCGTAATGTAATTGCCAGTAGGCAAAAAAAGGTGTCCCACACTCGCCATAATGGTAACAGGCAGCGCTGACTGACTCTTCCGTGTATAATTGCACATATATACCGTAAAAATGGAAGAGGGATAGCCGCCATGGTAGCTCAGTTGATAGAGCATCGAACATGTTATTCGAAGTTCGCAGGCTCGGTCCCTGTACAAGGCAGGTTATCTTTTTTTTTTCCTGCCCCGCCACGGTGGTCTAGTGGCTAAGGCTGCTGACCCGCAGATCGCGGGTTCGAATCTCGGCTGTGGCGGCTGCATTTCCGATGGAGGCGGAAATGTTGTAGGCCCGTGTACTCAGATTTGGGTGCACGTTAAAGAACCCCAGGTGGTCAAAATTTCCGGAGCCCTCCACTACGGCGTCTCTCATAATCATATGGTTGTTTTGGGACGTTAAACCCCACAAATCAATCAATATCTTTTTTTCCTTCTACTTTTCTTTCTTCACAATTACAACAATTCTATTCTTCTTGAAGATTTTCTGGTGTAAAAAAGGTACGTTATAATCTGAAGAGGCAAACAGAATGTGCCAGTGTACGAGTTAGTTCTTGTAGTGGTTACAAGTAAGATATGTTCTGAAGAATAAATCATTCTGCCACTTGCCTAAAGAATGGCTACAGGACATGGCGCTGGATGCACTTATTTTTTGAATCAAGCTATCTTGTATTCTATCTTTATAAATTACATGGGATACACATGACGGTATCACACATTTTAACGCCACAAAGATTATGCAGCGAACAATGTTATAAATGCGAAATTGCATAAAGATAAGGTGAAAACTGCACCCTCAACGAGAACGTACAGAAAGCACAGGGTGCAGGCGTCATTCCTTCTGCCCGTGCTTTTCAAGTGCGAGCTGTTTTCACCTCGTTCTGACCAACTAACTAGATTGAGATGTGTTGTTATAGTGTAAGAGGATGCTCCACGGGAAACTAGGTTTGTCTCAAAGTCTGTGTGTGTCTTTCAACCTATATGGTGCCCGGTTCAAGAGTTCATGCAGACCAGATCGTGTAAAACAGGACCGTGTAAAATGGACCGTGTAAATAAAATGGACCATGTAAATAAACAGGATCGTGTAAAATGTCGTTTTCGTGTGCAACTGTAGTTGTGGTTGTGCTGAATGACCTTTCTTTATATACACTACATAACAAACTTGCTTCTTTAGAGTCGAGTGTATCTTCGAATCGATTGTAAATGTTTGCATATACGAGGCCTTAAGTTTTATAAGAAATTCCTCAGTGTGCCACGAGGAAATGTGTGTTCAGCGAAAATTTGTATATCATTATATACAACTCTTAAAGCCTCGTCTACAACTTTATGCAGGTTGACCTTGAGCAGATAACGAGGAGCGGCAGCAGCCCCCAGAAAAGAGCAAGCACCCTCCAAGCTCCCGAAGCTCTCTTCGACAGGAACAGCAAGGTCACTGTGTGGCATTGAAAACCATTGCAAGGAGTGCCTTATCAGTACACTGTGCTGCTCTTTCATCGCAGAAGACGAAGTTGACCACTCCAGAGGAACTTCACGCTGTGTATTGTGAGTGCTTCAGTGGTTTTGTTTTTGTCCAGCCAGCAGTTAAGAAATCATGTGTCAGATTCAGCCAGGATGGCTAGAAGGAGTCGGGCAGGCATGTTTGGACATTTGTCTAGCCAAGTAGTGCCAATTTTCGCACTGGTCCTGTTGGAGTTACTGCCACAATCACTGAAGCTACGTCACCTCTCTAAATGTACAGATGTGTCGGGGAAGATTAGCTGCATTAGGTTTTTCTATAATTGATAGCTGCCAACATTCTTCATTATACAGGAGTTTTGTTCTTCACTTATGGGTGTAAAGCCCTCTACAGAAAAAATGCAACACGTCTACTTCCAGAAGACTCCAAGGCCCTACTTGTAGGTTTTTTCGGCTTGTATCATAAGCACCTCGTTTGGGGTACATGAACGTTTTATAAACATGTACAGCGAAAATTTTGGGTGGCTGGTCGTTTTGTCGTTATCTTGTTCCTCGCAGTATTCTTAAGCATGTTGTGCATTACGTTGTCAATCTGGTTCATGTGCATAGAAGACATTACGAAGTTTCAGGCTACAGTATAAAAAGCCTGGAAGCAAGCTATCAATAATTTTTTAACAGAGTTGCTTAATCTCATACTCACTAAACTTTCGTGCGTATTCATCAATGTAAGCTCGTCTTAGTGTTATCCAAAATGAAGATGTGAGTCGACAGATGGAAACATCTAGTGGGGTAATCAGGGTGAAAAGTAGAAGTGCTTCAGACAGGCTGGCCGATGTTGCGATAGGAGGACCTATTTTTTAGAAGTCACCTTGTCATCCTTGGCGTGTTAGTTTGAATGGGGTCAGTAATGACATCATCTTTTGGTATAGGCGTGTGTGCCTGTTGGAAATGTTTGTCTGAAAAAAAAAACCTATAACGCAGAAGAGTGCAGCCCTTGCTTATTTTCAAGTTAGGTTGCGCTGATACAAAGTGTTCTCCTGTCGGAGGTTGGGGGTAAGGGAAGCAATAAAAAGATAAATGATAGAAAAGAAGAAAAAAGAAGAAAGAAAAGGGGAATGCAAAGTAAAAGTAGCGCTACACTGCTCCTACTTTGCATCCCCCTTTTTCTTCTTTTTTTCTCTTGTTTTCTTTTTTCACCTTTTTTGTTACATTTGCATTGTCCCATTTAGTGCATGAATCAATGACACATGGCTTTGCTATAGCAAAGATGCCTATGTGGTGTTGGATTGAACAGTGCATTGTACTTCATTTAGTTAATTACAGACTGATCAGTCTTGCAATAAGTGCTTCCTGTCTATCACCACACACGTTCAATTGAAAAGTTTGTGCTTGGCTTTTAGTATGCTGGTATATAGCTTGTGTCTTGGACTACTCAAAATGAATGTTATTTTGCTGCTGTTTATGGTAATGAATTTATCCAACATCAAAATATCTTGCCTTGTGAACTTTGTCGGACCTGCCTTTCTTTTTCTTTCCTATGCATGCATTGTGTGTGAAGGAGGCAGTAACAGAGAGGTGATAGCTTGAGCTTCTGAAGAATAAATGCTGGCAGTGAGGCAATTACGCATCAAACATCCCAGCCATTTTGCCAACCGTCCTAAATGTGTTTTGAAAAAAAAATATTGTGCTCGTTTACTGTATTTTTCTGAAAACAGCAAAATGCTAAAGTATATCACAGAGAACAAAATATTAGGCCACGTTGGTGCCTTCTGGACTTCCCAGGATGTCGTCTGGGTGTTGTTTGTAAAAAGTAAAGTGTTTCGAAAATACTGCCTCTTCTACACCAAATTCGGTCTTGGTATTAAGTAAAGCTGATTGTGTGTAATGCATGAAGCTCAGTAATATTAGTGCAATTTTTTCGCCTCATCAAAAGCAAGGAAGCAGTTCTCTTTATATGGCAAGCTATATGATTACACTTTGTCTTAAAGTAGAAATGAATTTTTGAAGGTTTCTTATGATGGCTGTTTTCTGCATTTGATGTACGACAGCTTCCGTTCCGATGTTCCCCATGGCCCTCAACAGGAGACTTCAAAAATCATTTTCCTCATTTAAACAAAAATTGTAATGATAACACTTGCCATGTAACAAGAACTATTTATTTGCTTTCAACTTACATATAATAGTAATTTTCAATTAGACAAACGCACAGCTCAAATTGCATCTCAATGTGGACAAAAACGATTATATAGTGATATTTATAATCTGGACCTAACATCATTTTTTTCGTAAAATATAACTTCTGTGCAGTGAGTATTTGTGGCTCAAATATTCATACAAAATGCAGTATTGCCATACAAGAAATGCAAACGATAAACATTTTGGCTGAATTCTTCAAAGCTTATGTAGCAGAAAAATTGCACTAATGTTACTTGACTTCAAATACTTTAAGAAGCATCTTTACTTAATATGTAGATCAAATTTGATATGGCAAGAAAAAGCGGTACTTTGAAATTTTTCTCACAAATAACACCCGCACGACATTCTGCGAAATTCTGAAGGTACCCACGTGACCACTACTCTTTTCTCTTCAAAACATTTCTGCAAATAACTATTTTCAGAAGAGTAAATTACCATCATTTTTTAAACTATACATCTGTGATGGTCGCCAGGCAGTATGGTTTGTATGTTTGGTGTAGAATAGCCCAGTGCAAAACACAACAAATGGCTGAGGATCCTTTGACGCTCGGGCAATTTCGAAAGCATTTCTTTGTTAGCAGCAATTCAGTTAAGCCCTTGTCTTTATGCTTAGGCCCAGAAACAAAACACAAGTAACTAAAGTAGTCCTAAGAGTCATGTAGTCTCACTGTTCCAAGGCTTGTGGAGCCTAATTTAGTGCAAGCTTCACCATTTTTTAAAAATTCAGATTCAACCAACAGGTTTTGGAGGCACAGTGCATTTTCAGCTAACTTGTTTCACACCAGTTACTTAGATAAAAAGCGGAAAGTAGAGGTAAAAATACCAATTTAAAGGCATTGTAGGTAATAACAAAAAGGATTGCTTTCTTTTTTTGTGTGGTGCTTTGCCTGAACGCTGTGCTTTTTGTGGTATAGTTCATTGTCTAGTGAACATAGGCATTAAAAACTAACATTAGCCATGTTGAGGTCGATTTCTTGGTTATAGTCATAGTAGCAATATAAATAATTATGACTTCAAACTTGATTGTTCTTTTGAAGATTTTTCCCTTGCATAATGATATTTGAGAGTCTTAGTCAATTTTGTTATAAGAAAACGTCATGTCATAATAGGGTAACTTTTTGTAGAGTCGTTCAGTTCTACCTTACCTTTTACATTCCTAATAGAGCAGTTATTTTCAATATCGGTATTTAAAATGGAATGAGCATGCTGTATGTAGTAAGGTGTACAGATAGCACATGCACTCAACTTTTCTGTTGGCAGTTTATTTCTGTTATTCTTGATTTATATGTGGGGTTTCACGTCCGAAAACCACTATATGATTGTGAGAGACGCCGTAGTGGAGGGCACTGAAAACTTCGACCACTTGGGGTTCTTTAACGTACACCCAAATCTGAGCACACGTGCCTACAGCATTTCTGCCTCCATCGGAAATGGAGCCGGGATTTGATAACGCGACCTGCGGGTCAGCAGCCGAATTTCTGTCACTCTTGCTCCCCTATATGTGTGCAGTTCGGTTATAAATATTTGGCTTGCACAGATTTTTAATGGCACCTGCCTGGTCCTGCTTGCTTTCATGGTGATTTTAACCTTCATAAGTTGCATAGGTTTAACTCTCAAAATTGTTTAAGATGCCAATTTTGTGCACAAACTGTATAGTATAAAGGCAGCAGATGTACATGCAC
This sequence comes from Rhipicephalus microplus, assembly GCF_043290135.1. Classification (NCBI taxonomy): domain Eukaryota; kingdom Metazoa; phylum Arthropoda; class Arachnida; order Ixodida; family Ixodidae; genus Rhipicephalus; species Rhipicephalus microplus. The sequence continues at coordinate 456,927,693 of NC_134710.1, read as the reverse complement.
ACACTATTAAATGAACATTGAGAGCTTTCACTTGCAGTTCCTAAAGTTTTACTGTGCAAGAAGCGTTAAACTCAGAATTTTATAAGGACATATTAATTGTTTTTCTCTACCATTGAAAATCATGACAACCTAGTTATTTTCACTGTGATAAGCATGCTGTTTTTTTATGTGGCAGAACTAATTTATACACTCATTCCTTCTATTATTCACACATGCATAACATGAAGGATTGTGTGCCTTAAATTTTCAGTTTCATTCTGTGTGTTATATTTCTTGTGCATGTAAACTATTGTGCTAACATGTGTCTCTGACATTATTTGTGCCAACTATTTTCATTTCCAGGTGCCTATGAAGGACACATAAGTTCTATCGCAGTGACCTTCGAAATTTACAGTGGTGCCGGAGCCTCAAGCAGCATTTCGCCGATCTCCACAAGGCATTCATGAGATAAACACAGCGCCACACTTTCACAGTGCTATGATTATTATTTATGTTTAAACATTTCGTTTTAAAATTGCTGTTACATTGTGCCACCATCCTGTGGCTTAGGTGGAGCTCGTGAAATTGCGGTGCAGTCACCTCATTTGTGTACGATCAACACTGCAATGTCACTATTCACAGCTGGAGCATACAGACAAATAAAAAACATATTGATTGTAGCAGGGCTGATGCGTATATTAATGCTTCTCTATTGATAATAATAACTTTATAAGTTCTTTAAGTCTTGCATAGAACACTGCATTAATGTGTTGCAATGTAACCACCATTTATGATCGCTAGGATGTTAATTTAGTAGTTTTGTAATGTATTTTATTTAAAAGGTAATTTTGCTTCCGCATCATGACAATTAGTAAGATGCCGATGATTCAATCCCTCATCATGCACGTTTAAAAAATATTGTGATTTGTACACAGTATTGCATGTACTCAAGATGTGGACGTCTATTCAATTTACACATTATATTGCTTTGCACTAGATTCAGACGTAGCATGCACACATTTCAGTAATTTCCGCATGATACGTCTTTCCATAAGATGCGGAGTCCGCATCATACGTCTTATGCGGAGTCCACATCATACGTCTTCCATATTCCAATAATTCCGTATGTGAGGTCTCCGCATCTTACGGAACGTTTCAGTAGGGTACGGATGAGCGAAAGAATTTGGACTCAGTATTTGAGCAGATATTGATTTTAAGTGAATGCAGACACGGTCACGTCTGTTTATAACGCGCGGGCAGCCGGCCTTGCTCTGCAGCTCGACACTTGTTGCCGCCGCGGGTTGTGACGTCGCGTGCACAAGAGCATGCACGGCTTTACAACTTGGCCGCCTCAAGTACATGGGTGACGACGTTGGAAGGTGTGCTTGCCTAGCGAAAGATCCTCATTTCTTCAGGGTCCTTGTGTCACAATTATTTCATAAGGCGAAGCACGTTTTGACTCATAAAACATGCCTTCATCAAATATGCATGCTTTGTGTCTGTTTTGAGGCGCGTGATTACATGGAGATATAAAAATACGAACAGCTTCGTAAAAAAATTTAAACGGCCCCAAAATAGAACGGCCACAAAGAGTGCGTCGTATGCAACCGTGTGTTATCAGTCGAAACGCGCTTCGTCTTATGAAGTAGAGATAACGAAAGCGCCCTGAGCGAGCGTGGATCTTTGGTTAAACAAGCAAACCTGACAACGTTCTCACCCATGCTGAGCAGGCCTGCATGTTTGTGAGGCCGCGCATGCTCCTGTGCACACGACTATGCAGCCTGCAACGATCGCTAGGTGCTGCTCCACAGATCAAGGTCGGCTGCTCGCACGCTATACACAGACATGACCATGGCTGTACATATGAGTAAATCCAGTTCTCTGCAAACCTGGCTGGACTGATGGAAGTGCAAAATCACTTGACCTATATGAGAAGATAGCAGCCAAGGTCATATCAGAAAATGTGCTTATTGAAAGGCTTGGCCTTGAGTTCACTCGACTACATAATTTTAGTTCCTTTCACTTTTGGCATGTTGTTGAAATGATGTCAAATAATTATAAGCTACTTCCTGCCCATGAAATTCTTGTAACCAAGGTTTTAAAACTTGTGAGTTGTTGATTCTAATAGTGTCATTCAAATACACGTGATAGATGAAATGCTGTTAAATTGTATTACAGTGATAGTGCAAGGAGCCAACTTTCTGACAAGTGAACTTTTATTTGTGAAGGCAATGCTGTTGCTCAGATGAAGACAAGTGAACTTGCCGAAACGCTGTTTCCAGTGACGTTCTTTCTCGAAAAACATCTTATCGCCTTAAGCCTCTCCCTGCCGCTGAACTGCCGTCTAGTTTGGTACTCAAGTTTTGTAACAAAACTATGCACACCGTCATATCAAGCGTGATGGAGTCAAATACGATGTTTCCTTCTCGCCATAGTTGATAATTTTTGCATTGGTTTGGATATTTTGGGTTCAACATTTGTTCATTATGTCCATACGTCAGTTGTAAATTGAAGCTGCGTTTATTAGTTGCCTAACACTATGTGTATATATCTGTTTTGATACAAACTATGCAAAAAAGCGGCATTCATTTCTTGCGATTGAGTTTCGTCTGACTGAGAAATCAGTCAGCTCAACTTCCATAGAGCCCAAACAAAATAAACAAATATTAGCAAAATTTCATGGCCGCAATTCCCAAGAGGCCAGCGGACCTAAAAAGGATAAAAACACACTCTGCTTGCACGCGAAGTGGGGAAAGAAGGCTTCCACTGAAACCATCCTCTCAAATTTTCCTCTTTCCTCTCTATTTGAAGACCTCACCAGTAGCGTCATGAAAAAAATTCTGTTTATGATCTATTTCTAGTAAGATTCCCGGCATCCAACAGTGATAAAAAAGGCGATGCCGCTGCCGAGAGGGAATACATGAGAAATATGGAGAGTTTTCACCCCCTGGTGCGCACACACGGCTGCCCATTGTGTGTGTATGTGCGTGCGTGCGTACTCTTTCTCGGTCCGTTGTCGCCGTGGCACCTTAAACCTCAAATATGCTATCCAAATCAGCACGCCCAGTCTGCCGTTCTTACAGCGCTGAACAAGCACTTTTCTACAGAAGCGCGTGCGATACATAGCAGTACTGTGCTTCTTTTAAAATTTACCTACAGTATGCGTTGAGGAATCCTGTGCACCAACGTCACAACAACACGCTCATAGGTATAATTAGTAGCCATCTGGTCTAAAAACTGGCTAACTTCCCTCTACTTTCACCTAATCTTTCCTCCTCCACTCACTGAACTGATGTCAGAAAATTCTTTTACGATTCACTTAGCAAATTTCAAACAAAGTATTGATTACACAAACGTGAATAAAAGCCAAGGAGAGTCTACTATGAGCACACAAACTATAATGCGGCTTGTTTGGGCATTTATTTACATCATAAGTACAAAATTGTTCAGTCGTCTCAGTTAGCTCGACCTTTAGAGAGAGTGGGCACGTGGTTACGCGAAGCCGTGCGCTCTCTTTCTTCTTATGAGAGAGGGCTCGATGCCGTATCAAAAGTAACACACCGATGCATTGCGACGGAAACTTGGGGTCAGGTCTTAATTGTCAGCTATCTGCTGTAGATAAAATGTCAATCAGCTTGAGCGTAAACTTGATAAACAAAAGATCAGCTCTACAATGGTAAACTAGTTTAGCTATACGTGAGCTTGTAAAGCTATCCCCTACGTGCCCGTAATGAGTGCACTGAGATTTTAACGCGTAAGTCTGGCGCCCCGGTTTCTTTGCATTTATTTGTCACTCTCTTTTCCCAGTTCACTCTTTTTTATTCTGAGCTCATGTGCTCTACGATGTTTCACCGCCGATGGGTAGCTGGGGCTTTGTTAGTCTTGATTGAACAGCTTTTTTTTCAGGGCGCCTCTTTTTACTCTAACTTTTCTTTTGGTTTTTGGCGAAAATAATATATTTGATTCATTTGTCAATAGATTGAATAAATAATTTATGAAAATACATTGCGCACTGCCAACGCATCAATTTTTATGTTTACAGTTGTCATGCTTGAGCTTGTTTGAGCCTGTGTAAAGCTGTCGCCTTTAGCTACAAAGGGGAACTTAGCTGCGCAAATGTTTCCTATGCCTACGTAGCGCAGCTGATAGTTAATAAAATTTGCTAGGAAGTTAAGCAATAGTGCCTCGACCAAAATTGAATTTTAAAATTTTTACCCGTAGTTGTGACAACCAGGTACTTATAAATCAAGTTCACAATGAACCTTTTGTAGAACAACGTGTACCGTGCAAAAAACGTAGCAGTCAAAGTGCCACGTATACGACAATAGGATCACAGGTCATTGAGAAACTGGTGACAAGCCAGACACGTCGTCTTTCATGCATGAGTGACTCATGTTGTGACTCCGGGTCCTTCAGTTCTCAGTTTTGGTAAAGGGCCCCGGTTGCACAAACTATCAATGAACAAGTCAGATGAGATGCTCGTACTAATGACCAGAATTGATTCACATAGCTGAAGAGCTCAGAAGTGAGTTCGGGGGAGCTCAAGCTCGAGGACTTTGGCGGAAGTTCTCGCTCTGGACGAAGCTCGCAGAAATAATACAGAACTGGATTGATGAACTGAAAACCAAAAAGTCTTCTACTTGTATAACGCCGCGTTGCCAACCCTGGGCGCATTGTCCACGACTTCACCCAATACGGCGCTCGATGGTCTAGGGGCTCCATCCACAAAGGCGGGGAAAGACTCCACACAATTCACGTAGAAGGGACACAGTCTAACGATGCCCAAAGGGGGTCTCTAACGCACCACACCACGTTTGCACCCATCACCAATACCTTGCGCACGACCGATGATCCTAGATAACTGGTGTTCCGTGAATTCTCTGGCAGAGTAGGGTGGTTTTCGCAAAGCCCAGCTCCCGGTACACGTGCCAAACTTGCCTGTCTGCGTTTGGATAGGACATTGTGAAGGCTTGACAGGTTATCGTCAAACAAGCCACTCCATTTAGCCGATGCTATAGAACGAAGGGGAATGAGGAGACGTCGACTAAACCCTTGTCGTTTGCTTGAAGTCACTGCTTAACAAGTACTAATACCCGAGACCTCGATTCTCCTCGAAAGGTGAAGCTACAACCTGTTTGGGTTTTAGCTTCCAGCCAATACAGCAAATACCACACTGCTTCAGGTCTCTCTAAATCTACGATGGCTTTGAAAATTGACCGCGTACCTCATTGCTCTTTCAGAAAGCCCTTGTACCTGATGTGGAGTCGAGCTGACAATGGCCTTTCCTGTCTCCTGTATTTTCTTTGTGCGAAACCAGTCTTGGGACACATTTGTTTACTCGTAACAGAGAGGAAAGCAGCACGTCTCGACGGGACATCTTTGCTTGGTGTGCGTTTAAAACATTTCATCCAGTTTCTAACCACCAAAAAAACTTCTATAAGGATGGCTGTCGTACCAGTGTCGCGCGCGCGGGGGGGGGGGGAGGTAAAGATATTGATGGGCTGAGGTTTGCAGCCACAGTCTAGAGAGATCAGCGCGCTGAAGTCCTTTCTGGTGAAGACTTTGCTTGATGAAGCAGTGTACACCACCTATTCATTTTGGCTCAAAAACAACACATACGCACAGAAAAACAAAACTTCCTTAGTGAGTGTCAAACAACTCCATGAAACCTCACCAGGCATGTTTTGTTATCTTTTACGAGTAATTAAAAGTTGTACACTAGTTATTCTACATTCATCTTCTACGTTTTAAGGAAACAGAATAAAAACACTTGAAGCACTAGTAATCCGAATCTCTGGATAGCGGTGTCCTCAATATACTATACATGAGTACAGCGAACCCTAAAGTGTAATAAAATAACAAAAACATAATAGTCCTTGTCTTGGTTATGAAGAAAAACTTGCAGAACTCTCGAGAATGCCACTCGTGACAGGGCAGTTACTCATATCATCTGAGTTGTCGTGGAGTATCCACTTTTGAAACGTATGTAAAATTCATACTGTTGCAAAACGAGGCTTCAACACAGCAGGCGGCTATTCATAGAGGACAAGGACATTGCTCCGCCTCTGCAAATCTCACCTAGTAATCTAGTAAGCTATTTTCCTAGCTGCCTTCACTAAGCTTTTCCACCACCTAATTAGGACACTGCAACAAACGAAAAAAAAAAAACAAAATGAAGAAATGTCACATGACTTTTGTTTACGCACAAAAAATAAGCCTTCGTGCTGGTTCTCTGCACTAGCTATAACCCAAGCTGAAACGTAACCGTTCTTCACGTTTCTAGAAGGACACACCTCGACTGACTCAAATCTTTCACACTAGATGCTGCATCTTATAACTCTAAGAAATGTCACTCCCACCTTGAACTATGACAATGCGTAACGCTCCACCTAAGCTATTGCACGATATTTAGGCATTCCATAAAAACAAGTTTGAATGAACCAAACCTTCCTAATTGTCTTGTTTAGTTAATGCTGCCTTACCATGCCAGCACCACGAATAAAGAACGCATTGGGTTCGTGGAGAGTGTTTGCTTCATACTCTACTCGCATTAATAGAACGCTATAACATTTCACGCTAAACCTACGCTTCCGTATCATGTAAAAATCTTCTAAACACACGTTCGATTGTGACTGTTTACAAAAAGAACATCACACCGCGTTCAGCATGAACCCTTTGAAACCAGTCTTTTCTTTTCTGCTCAAACCCTAAACACAACAAAAACATTACCTCAAATGTTACAAACTGAAAGAAACTTCAAAAAATTCCTTTCCGGAAATTCTCGGTCGCATTCTGTGAAATCCTTACAGCTGACATTTACGCTTTTAGTCTTGCACGTGGCGGTTGTTTTTTCTGCCAAATTCGCGATCACCACAGGCTACAATGAGCGCTAGCTCCTTGCCCAACTTTGCTATCTCGCCTGATTTGTGATCTTGGCCGGCTTTTTTGGTGACATCGAAGATTTCTGAAGTGCGGGTGAAAGAGTCGCTGCTTTTCTTTGGTGTTTAGCTCCACCGGAAACTTAGGACCAGCAGCCCTTACAGGAATTTTTGACATCTTTGTCGACGCAAATACGTTCTTTTCAACCGCTTCTTCCTTCGTAGAGACGCGCGTCTCTTTCCGCTGCTTCTCTCTCACCAATTTCGCCTGACCACACGCCTCAAAGCGCATTTTGTTGAATTGTCCGATGGCAAACCCTTTTGTATTCTCTGCGGCGTTCCACATGCCTCCACCTTTTGTGATGCCGAACGTCTCCGCTCCTTTTCTTTTTTTTTGCGGTGACGCTTACGTACAAACTTTCTCTGGTTGTTACGAACTTCCCCGGTTGCGTCATCGGCAAACATTCAGTTCAGGTGTGCCTATGCGCAACCCTTTCTGCAGCTTTTGCCCTTAGATTTTTCCGCTGCATTGCGCTATTGGGCCAATTTATCTGCGCTACCCATCACAAAAACCAGGCGCTGCGCCTTCTTTAACCAGAGATCAGAACTCTTGGAGATTCGCGTCCTTCTTGATTTCTGGGTGTTTTTTTTTTCGCGTTCGGCTGATTGTTTACTAGGAGCCGAACAAGGCATGTCCTACTACACACAAGCTCTGTTATTGATGCTGAGATAAGGCTTCCCCTCCAACTGAACCTCCATGGAACTTGCGCACGTTTGTACACCTACGACAGTCTCGCATTGTACCTTCTCATCCTCTAAGGCTTTTTTCACGCTATCTGTACCAAATACTTTCTACAGTAGCTCGCCTTTTCTGGCAGGCCGGGTTGAAGTAGCATTATGTCTTCGCTACATTTAGGACTACTTTTTTTCTCCTCTCTTTCAACATCCGAAAGGCCATTCCCCTGCTTAGGCGCGAGTGCAGTCTCCGGCTCATAAATCTGTTCAATGACCCCATCAGGGCGACTGAAACTTGCCTCGGTTTTACATAGTACCCCGTTTGGACTTGCTACAGCTTCATACCAGCCGTGGTCCCGCTCTTTACATGCACTACTTTCGCCTCATTGGAGATCGCGTACCTTCCCTGGTTGCGAATTCAAGAAGTCTGGTCGATCTTTTTTTTCTCTAGAGAAAGATTTATTTGCATGTCGCACTCGTAGAGACGTGTACCTTTCTTTGGCGGTACCTCACAAAACAGCGACTTTCTCTGCGACTTTGCACTGCAGCGTACTCGCCACTTTATTGCACCTTTTGTGCGCTACACATATTGGACTTATGTACAAAAACGAGTACTCAGGAATGCGCGCGCCGCCGAATTATAGCGACAGCCATGATACTATGTGCCAGACAGTCGCTCCAAAGCCAGCAGTAAAGAAGAAAACCAACATCAAAGGACTCCACGGGCGCGCCGTCTCTCCCCATTAGAAGCGCAGTTTCACCGACCAACCTGCTCGCATCGCCCGGCAAAAGATTGCTCAAAAAATGTAAAAGAAAGGGGTGTGGTGATGCAAAGTTGCGTCACCTCACCAGAGGGGGGCCCCACACTTTCTACTGCTCTCATTCTACAGGGTGTTGCTAGAAACGTCTGGCCATGTGGCTCCCAGAATCATCGAGAAGCAAAACGTGAGTCACTTCCTGGTTGCGTGACGTGTCGCGGATTGTTGTCGCAAAGGCTCGCCCTTTCTCCAGCCTTGGTTGTGCAGCGCACCGACAAAACGATTAGAGACACCTAGAAACCAGCGCGAAGGTATATAAGCGAGCAGCAGAGACTGGTTATCAGGAGAGGCAGACAGTTTACGCCAGTGTGCGTAGGCAGGAGATGAAGGACGTTTTGCGCAAGTGTGCGTAGGGTCATCCCGCCGTGTCGGGCGAAGGCTTTTGTCCTCAGTTGCAAAGAACGAGAGGAAGAAAGTTTAGTGCCAGTGTGTGTAGAGTTGTCATGTCGTTGATTGAAGGCTTTTGTCTTCAGTGACAAAACAGGCAATGAAAAGGGTTTCTAGCGGAAGGTTGAAGGCTTGTGCTACAAGCTGAAGGGTTTTTGTCTACCGCCAGTGAGCGAAGACGTGTTTCCAGCCACAGCGCGTAGGAAGCCGAACTGCGAAGACGTTTGCTGCTTGGAGTGCGCACATTTGAAGAAGGGAGATTTCCTGGAAGAGATCATTCGGGGGCAATGGATCGACAACAGCGCTGGACTTTGAGCGAATGATTCCATGGAGAGTATCATTTAAACTTTTTTCTAATAACTTTGGAAAGAATAAGTTTACCATCTCTTTAGTTTTTAAGTTTCTTGGTTGTTTGATGCATGTGATTGCATTTTAGCGTGAGTATTTGTTTTTGTTCGTTGCTTTGAGCGTATCTGATTCTATTGTGTGGCATGTTGTTTTCGTGGTGACATATTGTATCGGACAATTGCCGAGAGTGCGTACTTGTGTGTAGTTTGATCGGCCTTGTTTGAGAATATATTTCTGTTTGTTTACCAACTATCGGCTTCGACTCGTTTTTTTGGACCACAGCTGGCGTTGGCTGGCGTGCAAAATTGGGCCACGACTAAAATATCCAAGCTTTCGTGGTGCAGTTCAGGGCGCTGATACGTTGGCCCTTAGAATTAGCCCGGCCATTGCCTCCTAAGTTAATGGAACTAGTGACAACATATACACGATGAACGACGACTCTGATGAAGTTCCGAATAATCTGAGGTGCCCTTTCTATCCCTGCAGACAAGGCCTTCATCTTAGCATCGTGTTTGACACAATATTGTTAGAGAGCTCGTGTCGCAAAAACTCCGTAGTCAGCGTCGGCACCGTTTGTTGTGAGCGAAAAATTGTTCGTGAGCGAAAAATTAAGAAAGGAAAAAATATATTAAAGAATAAAATTTTCGGTCCCATTAAGCATCAAACCCGGGCCGTCCGCGTGGCAAGCAGTTGTCCTACCACAAAGCCATGGTGTTACTTGCAGCTGCTTTGGGAAAAAAACACTACAAAAATGCCGTGTAGTGGAAGGAGTTTCCTTAACGCATTTTGTTGGACAGGTTTCATGACGAAACGAGCCTATTCAGCGATAATTAGGCGCATTTGGGAGTTCAATAAAGTAAGTAAAAAAGGCCGGAATAGTGCAGCTGTCGCCGCTAAAACAGACAGAAACTTTCAAACAGCTCTAAAAATGACAACTATGTCCATCTAGCGGAAAACATATCATGATTTTCCAAAGGGGTTGATGAAGTAAACAGCAAACGCTAGTAATGCGCTGCCATCGGTGAGGCATTGGAGACTCTCTATGCCCTACCAGATGGCGAGCGCGTGGGGTGTATCTTCGAGGCCATGCGACTCTTGACTTAGATTTAAAAAATCTGTATGTACCATTCGCGCGCACGCGCACGTGCGTGCGTCTGTATGCCATCTGTGAGACATTGTGAAAAACGTGTCTCGACTACAGCAGAGCGCCGTTCTAGCAGAGGGAAGTGGCCACACTGCACAGTCACTGCATCAGTATAAACACGGCGTGCTTTCGCGCACGCGTGCGTTTTTGTGCGTGTGTGTAACAAAACATAATTTTATGTATCCACTTGGCTGTTGAAGGGCGCACTAGGGGCCGGACTTTGCTATAGCGTACAACTCCTAAAGGGGAAGCTTAAGGGTCCCCCAATGTTTCTTTTCGCTTCTGACTCATTTCTCTGGGCCTCGGCCTCGTCAGAAGCTTCCCTTTCCTCAATTTTCATAAGTCACGAGATAGCCGGAGTGTTTCTCATCGTCCATCCTTGTTTCGGTGATCTTCCAGATCAGTTCTGTTTATGCTAACGAGTCTGACACATCCAGATTAAACTACCTTGCGTGCGCCAGCAGCCTGGTTTTTCGCTAGGCTTTTAAAATCACGACTCCATTCAGTGCCGTACTCTGTTCCTCGAATCATTCCTTTCTTGCAACCATTTACCCTGAGAAACACAAAAGTTCTAGTTTTCTTCCTTGCTTCAAGTTACCTGTTAACTTAGTCTGCAAAATCTTCCAAAACTGTCGCACTGAATCCTGCCCCATCACCGTTAATGTTCCCGTCATCCACAGACTATAGCTTCTACAAGCTATCTTGCAATCTGCCTGACGCCAGTTACCGAATGACCAAAACAGCTCTTTCACAGTTAACCTTGCCGTGACCCGCAGACTATAGCTTAAAAATGATCTTGCAAATATAGGCCTGACGCCAGTTACCCCACGACAAAAATGGCTATTCTCCCTAGCAGCTTTTACTCACACATTAGTAAATGCCTGGTAAAGTTTAACAGAGAATTTATCTTTCACCTGGCTCACAATCATGTCTGCAGCGTCGTGAGTCTCAGCAGTGCTTTCCGGTTGCCTCTCGCGGTTGATGACCTCGTGTCACCCCAGAAGTGCCGTTCAGCTGCCTCTAAAGTCGATGAGCTACGAGCATGAAACTGTTGTTGTCCAATCGCCTCTCGAAGTCGATGAGGTTGTAGTATGTGACTGCTGTCGTCGAGTCGTTGCTACCTGGCTTGACGCCATCTCACTGCTGCCATCCAGGGGCGACGACTACAGGTCTTGCGGATCTCAGTATTGGTAGCGGGCTCCGTCGTTGCAACCATCGCTGAAGAAGTCAGATAAAGCTGTCGTACTAACGACAACGATTTATTTACATGGCTGAGGAGCTCCGACATGCGTTCGGGGAACTCAATCTTCAGGACTCCAGCTGAAGGTCTCATTTAAGATAAAACTCACGGAGGGAATCCAGAACTGAACTAAAAATCTGAAACAACACACAAGGTCATCCTTATATAGCACCGCGTTGCCAGCCCAGGGCGCATTGTCCGCGGCTTCAGCCAATATGGCGCTCGATGGTCTAGGTGCTCCACCCACGACGACGGGGAAAGACACCACAAAATGCACGTGGAAGGGGCTCAGTATAAACAATGCCCAAATAGGGTTACGAACGCAGCACTACGTTTTTCACCTGTCAACAAGACGTTGCGCACGTTTGATGATCTTACAGGATCAGAGTTCACAGAATTCTCTCGAAGAGTAGGGTGGTTTTCGAAAATCCCGGCTCGCAGTACACGAGCCCAACTTGCCTGTCTGCGTTCGGATAGGACAAAGTAGTGACTTGACCGCTTATCGTCAAACCTGCCTCTTAGTTTAGCCGATGCTATGGAAAGAGTGAGAATGAGGAGATCCGGTCGAATAATCCTTTGTTGTTTGCTAGAAATCAGTGCTTAACAACTGCAAATCTCCGAGACTTCGCTTCTCCTCGAATGGTGAAGCTGCAACCGCTTTGGATTTTAGCTTCGAGCCCATACAGCAAATACCACGCTGCTTCAGGTCTCTCAAAATCTACGATGGCTTTGAAAATGACCCATGTGCCTCCTTGTTGGCTTGAATAGCCTTTTTAACTGATGTTAAGTCGAGGTGGCAGTGACCTTTCCTGTCTCATGCGTTTTTTTAGCGCCGAGCCGCTCCTGGGACACCTTTGTTGACTTTGGACAGAGAGAACATCAGCCCGTCTAGACGGCGCACTCTTGCTTGGTATTCGTTTAAATCTAGTCGTTCAGCTTCCAACCGCTGAAAGTACTACTATAATTTTGATGGTCGTGACACTCAAACTTCCATAGTTATCGTTTATGCCTGCAAGGTCAAACTATATTCGTGGCAAAACTTGGAACAAAAAGCGGTCGCAAACCTATTCGCACAAACAACAACCAACGCCGTAGTCAATATTCTTATATCTGCAAAGTGTTTTCATGTATATTTCAAGTATATGCTATTTCACTAATAAAGCTTTTCGTCACAGCCACGTGCTATTAAAGAAACTAGGTGATTGCAGAAAAAAGCGTTTTGCGAAATTGATAAGAATTCATACAGTACGAGCGGGAATATAAAGATTTGTCAGACGCTGAAAGTGCATTTTTTCTTCTCTCGTTCCGACAAAAGCACTGGAAACTAGCTACGCAGGAAGGGATGGCAGGGGCAGAGAAAATACATCAGGCACACCTCGTCACCGTGAGCACCTTTTTATTTCGTTTTTTCGTCAAATAAGTGGCTTTTCCAGTGTGATGACGCGTGCATGTGTGGACAAGGCAGGATATACCACGGCAATGCCTCTAACGACAGTGCGCACCATGTTCAAATCCACCAGTGGTTGATGGAAGGCCTTCTACGGGCGGTTTTCGAGCGCTATCTATTATTCTTTGAGAGAAGAGAAAGCAATGTTTCGTCAATTTTATATATTATTGTGAATTCCAGACCACATGCTGCATTATGCTATTTGTCTTGCGCGTTTTCCTGGGCATCTGCTACAGATCCCCATTGTTTTGTGAGCATGCTAAAGAAGTTTTGAAGAGCTCCTTTATTACACTGACAAGAGTCAAAAATATCACGCGATTTATACAGGCAAAGAACAAACTTTTATGTAATATTCCGTTTTTGAATTAGAAAAAAAAGCGTTCAGCTGATCCCACGTACCTCGGCAATCGACAATAGGCAAACCATGCGGAGGGAAGGTGACGTTTTTGTTATTTGTCTATTAACTTATAAGTTAAGAATTGGCGGTAAATGTATGCACAAATGTTTCACGCGCGAACATATGTTGAACAGCTGTAGTTGTTTGCATGAACAGTTGTTTGCACTGGTGCAACCAGTATAAGCGCAGCAAGAGTTTTAGCAACACCAGAAGTGATAAGCTGATATTGAGTGCTAGTGCTTGAAGAGATGGTAGGCCTGGAAATACTACATAAATTACATCAGCGCATGACACCGAACTACAACTGACGTTACCCCAACATGCCGGCTGTATTGTAGGAGTATATACATGGCGTTTATCATATTGGATTGCCGGCACTGCAGTCACAATCAACGTTCCACGAAGATTAAGCTCTATTTGAAAATTAGTTCTGAGACCTGGCCTGGCTCTGTAGAAGGATCCTTAATCACCACCCAGAATTCAGGGGCTAGATTCTCGCTGGGACCTCGACATTTATTTTTCGCATTGGTAGGGTCAACGCTGCAGATGTCACTGCGTTTTTTCTTAACACTCAGCGTGAAGGAACCATAGTTGTTCTCGTCGCTCCTGGGTACATCATCATCATAAGCTGCCGGACTACGTTCACTGCAGGACAAAGGCCTGTCCTATGTTCGGCCAGGCAACTCGGTAATGTACTTGCTCTGCCACTTCATACTCGCATTTTTTTTTATTTTCATCTGCCCACCAAACCTTCTGACTCTCCCTAACCCGCTTGCCTTCTCTCTGAGTCTAGCCAGTTATCCTTAATGACCAGCGGTTATCCTGCTTATGCGCTACATGCCCGGACCATGTCAATTTCGTCTTCTTAATTTCAGCTATAATATCCCTAACCCCGGCTTTTTCCTGATCCACTCTTCTCTCTTCTTGTTTCATAAGGTTACACCTATAATTTTTTTTCCATAACTCATTATGTCATCCTTAATTTAAGCTGAATCTTCTTCGTTAGCCTCCATCTTTCTGTTCCGTAGGTAAGTACCAGCCAGATGCAGCGGTTATATACCTCGCTCTTGAAGGATAGTGTAAATCTACCAGTCAAGATTTCAGAGTGCTGAATGTGCTCGACCATCTTTATTTTTCTAGTTACTGAAATTTTGTGGTTTGGCTCTGCGGTTTTTACCTGTCCTAAGCAGATGCACTTTTTACAACTTCAAGGGTTCTATTATCTATCTCGAAGCGCTGTTCCTTTCCTAGGTTGTTGTACATTACTTTCGTTTTTCAGTATAATAATTTCAAGACCTATCTTTCTGCTCTCCTTGTCTAAAGCAGTAATCACGAGTTGCCATGCGTCCCCTGAGTTATTCAGCAATGCAATGTCATCGGCTTAGCGCTGGTTACTGAGGTACTTGTCATTAACTCTTATTCCTAACTCTTCCCAATCTAGGCCTCTGAAAACTTTGTGTAAAGACGCGTTCAATAGAGATGGGGAGATTGTGTCCCATTTTCTTACACCCTTCTTCAGTAAAATTCTGTCGCTTTCTTTATGCATCACTACGGTGGCAGTTGATCCTCTGAAGATTTGTTCTAGGATGTTTTTTAGGGTTTGTCGACACCCTGATTGCGCAAAGTCTGTATGACTTCTGATATCTCACTAAATCAAATGCCTTCTTGTAATCTATGAAGGCTATACATAGTGGCTGGCTGTATTCTGCGTATTGATTACCTAAATATTAGTCCTGTTTCGAATCCTACTTGTTCTTTAGGTTGACTGAATTCTGATGTTCACTTAATTTTCTTAGTAATTAACTTTGTAAATAGCTTGTGTTACCACATGTGTAATTTAGGTATGTGCACCTGTGTAGCGGGGAACATGGTGGTAGCAGAAGAAGAGGACGTTCGGTTCGTGGCAAGAGCTCGCTGCTTCGCGTTCACTGCGGTATACCGTCGAGTCGACCGTTACGTCTGCTTCGAATAAACCCCTCGTAGGCGTAACAGAGTGGTGGAGGTGCTGGGTACGACACGTCGACGTACCACGGAGCCACAGCTGTTCGGAGTTCGCCGGAGCCGTCGTCTTGCCGGTCTGCCGCCGACAACAGTCGTCATGACCCAGAGCGAAGGTCAGGAATCAACCGCCTCGACTTCGCGTCAATCTACACTGACTACACCTCGGCATCACTACATGGAACCCCGCCCGTTCGCGGGAATGGCAGGAGAAGATGTGGACGCGTGGCTAACGCACTACAAAAGGGTGAGCCGGTACAATCACTGGAACTCTATCGATCAGCTGGAAAACGTCGCGCTGTTTCTCACGGATACTGCACTGATGTGGTATGAAAACCACGAAGAGTCCTTGACAACATGGGCTCTTTTTGCTCAAGAACTCAAGAAGTGTTTTGGTGACTCCGACTCAAAAAAGAAAAGCGCGGAGCGGACTCTTGCTGGAAGAGCCCAGACTCCTGGAGAAACCTGCACTGCTTATATAGAGGACGTCCTTAAGCTTTGCAAGATTATAAACCCGCAGATGTCCGAAGAAGACAGGGTCGGACACCTATTGAAAGGCATAGCGGAAGACGTTTACAATTTTCTGATAGGCAGGGATGACCTCACCTCTGCCTCCGACGTCCAACGCCAATGCCGCACGTTTGAAAAATTGAAGACTCGTCGCATCGCCCCGAAATTTGGTAGGCTGGCAAATGTGACAACGGTTGCCAGCGTCGACGTGAGCCCGCCCACCGACCTTGCGGCTACTATTCGGGCAATTGTGCGTGAAGAGCTGCAGCGACAAGGTGGTAGGGTCGACGAAACCATTCCTCATCCACCTACCAATCCACCCTACTACACGGCGGCACCATCAGCCACTTTGCCACCATCGGTATGTGTGGCAGACATCAGCGAAATTGGAAATCCGAGGCCACGTCGTGACTCATTCACGGCCGACCAGCGATATGGCCAACGCCTTCGGCACGGCCCCGCCACACAGAGGTGGGCAGCCCCCGCTCAACAAGCTCGTCACCGACCCTTCACAGCTGAGCGGTCTCAGCATTGGTTCAGCGAGCGTCCTCTACCAGTCTGCTACAACTGTGGCTTCGAAGGACACATTGCCAGGTATTGCAACTACCGGCAGCCGCCAAGGTACGACCGATCACCGAGATTTAACCGTTCTGGCCTTACCCGAGCACCGACATTCCCGGGAAGCGCGTCTTACGAGATCCCAGGACCGCTACGAAACCAATCTCCGGCCTCTGACCGCAGTGTGACACCACCACCTGCCCCTCGTGCCAATCGATCACCGTCTCCTCGGCGCCGCCACTCCTCGCCTCTTACGGAAAACTAGCCGGCGCGGCCGTTGGAGGTGAGGTCGCCGGACATTCCTCGATTTCAACAGATATACCTCCGTTAGCTTCCATGCTTAGAATTAAGGTTCGAGTGCTTATCGATGGTGTACCGACGATGGCGTTGGTGGACACAGGTGCAAGCGTGTCAGTGCTGAGTTTAGTTTTCACCCGCCTTCTTGGACGAAAGGTTATGTTTCGTTGGGATCGTCCTGATATGTTTCGTGGAGTGAGCGGAGAGGTGTTACAACCTGTTGGTGTCTGCACTGTGACTGTTAGTTTGGCATGCCAGAACTTTGTCGCGGAGTTTGCTGTTCTCCCTCATACTACGCACGACGTCATTCTGGGACTCGATTTCTTGAAGCTATGTGGTGCTACTGTTGATTGCCGCAGAGGACAAATTACAGTAGATTCTGATATCCCAGTTTCGTTTATGGAAAACTCGTCCTCTCAAGAAAGTTCTCTTTGCGTGTCTGTGGACACAACTGTGCCGCCGTTGTCTGCAAAATGTGTCCCTGTTGCCTGTTCACCTGCAAGCGAGAAAACATTTGACGCAACTGTGGAGCCCGTGCATCTCAGTTGCATAAAGAAGACAGTTTTAATACCCTACTGTACATTATCGGTTGCGCAAGGGCATACTGGTTTATGGGCGATTAACTGTTCTAATGAACGTACAGTGCTGCCGAAGGGTCTGAAACTTGCAGAGATTCGTGAACACCAAGTATTGTCGCTTGCCACCCTCGCAGAAAGCAATGATTCCCCGGATAAGACCCGTTGCGATAATCTGCACGCCAGGGACGCCACCATTATGGCTATGATTGATAAGTCACTCAGCACCAAGGAACGTAATGAACTGGCGAGTATTCTGCGCAAACATGCTGGTATTTTTGATTTCGCACAGCAAGATTCACCGTCATTTCCTGCTTCTCGTATAAAGCACCGAATCGACACGACATCTCACAGACCTCTCCGACAGAAACCATATCGTGTATCACCTTCCGAACGCGCAGTGATCAATGAACAGGTTTGTGAGATGCTCAAGCAAAATGTAATTCAAGAATCATGTAGTCCGTGGGCCGCTCCAGTAATTCTAGTGAAGAAGAAAGATGGGACATGGCGATTTTGTGTTGATTACCGCCGTCTCAACGCCATCACTAAAAAAGACGTATACCCACTCCCGCGGATTGATGATGCTATCGACTGTCTATCATCGGCCTCTTACTTTTCGTCTGTGGATCTGAGGTCAGGCTACTGGCAGATTCCAATGCACGAGAAAGACAAGGAGAAGACGGCATTTGTTACAACAGACGGACTATTTGAATTCAGTGTGATGCCGTTCAGACTCTGCAACGCGCCCGCAACTTTTGAGCGATTTATGGACAACATTCTACGTGGATTGAAGTGGGAAGTGTGTATGTGTTACTTGGATGACGTTGTAATTTTTGTGCGCACCTTTTGTGAGCACAACACACGCCTTGGTCTCGTACTGGACTGTCTAAGCAAAGCACGCTTGGTGCTGAACTCAAAGAAATGTCGTTTTGGAGAGCGCCAAATACTCGTCCTTGGACACTTAGTAAACAAAGAAGGCATAAGACCTGATCCCGCCAAGACGGCCGCAGTGGAGGCATTTAAGCAGCCAAGCTCGGTGAAAGAACTGCGAAGCTTTTTGGGGCTTTGTTCATACTTTCGCCGATTCATTCCTGGCTTTGCCAATATCGCATACCCGCTCACGTGTCTGCTTCAGAAAGGTGCGCAGTTTGACTGGACCCCGGAATGCGAGTCTGCTTTTTCGGAGTTGAAGTTTCTTTTGACGTCCCATCCGATTCTTCGCCACTTCAATCCTCTCGCTCCCACTGAGATTCACACAGACGCCAGTGGTATTGGTGTAGGTGCTGTCCTGGTTCAACGCTTGGATAATCAAGAACACGTCGTAGCGTATGCAAGTCGCTCGCTCAGCAAGTCCGAGCGTAACTACACTGTCACAGAGCAAGAATGCCTTGCAGTAGTCTTTGCAGTGCAGCGCTTCCGGTCCTACCTGTACGGACGCCCCTTTACCGTCGTGACAGACCATCATTCTCTCTGCTGGTTGGTCAACCTGCGTGACCCATCTGGTCGGCTGGCGCGCTGGGCACTTCGTCTACAAGAATATGACTTCACGGTTTCCTATAAAAGCGACCGACGTCACGCTGACGCAGATTGTCTTTCGCGACTGCCGCTTCCAACGATTGAATGTGACGCGGACACCTTCGATACCTACATTGCATCACTCGACCACCCATTTCCCGATAACAAGACCTTTAAGGATGAGCAACAAAGGAACAGCACCATACAACAGCTTCTTGCTACCAAACCAAAATCATCGCCTACGCGCTTCTGCATCCGAGACGGGCTAGTGTACAAAAAGAGCTACACCAACACCGGCTCACGATATCTTCTGGTTGTTCCGAAGAGTCTTCGCGTTTATGTTTTGCAGGCTATGCATGATGACCCAACATCCGGTCATCTAGGCACAGCGAAAACTCTGTGCCGTCTTCAAGAAAGATTCTACTGGCCCAAAATGCGCCAGACGACGGAACAATACGTGTCTAGCTGTAACGAGTGTCAACGTCATAAGCGCCCAACAAGTGCTCCTTTAGGGCGATTACATCCGGTGCCGCCCCCTTGAGCTCCATTCGAACAAGTCGGGATTGACCTCCTTGGACCCTTTCCCCGGTCGCCTGATGGAAATCGCTGGATAGTCGTTTGCACCGACCATTTACCACGGTACTGCGAGACAGCTGCCATACCATCGGCAACTGCAGCCGATGTGTCTTCCTTCATGCTACGTTTTGTAATTCTTCGACATGGACCTCCCAAAATCGTAATGAGTGACCGTGGCCGACAATTCACAGCAGACGTGATGGAAGAGATGCTTCGTGTTTGTGCTTCAAGGTTACGGCACTCTACGCCATACCATCCCCAAACGAACGGTCTAACTGAACGAACGAACAGAACTCTCTCGAACATGCTGTCTATGTATGTTGCATCCGATCATAAGGACTGGGACAGTATTCTACCCTTTATCACATATGCATTCAACACCGCTCAGCATGAAACTACCGGCTACAGTCCTTTCTTTCTTCTATATGCTCGACCACCTCGTCATACCCTGAATACCATCTTCCCGTGTTTGGACCACCGTGATCCTTGCATATCCGAGATCATCTGTCGGGCAGAAGAAGCTAGACGCCTTGCTTATTTGCGCACTCTTGCTTCGCAAGATCGCTCGAAGGCACATTTTGACCGCCGACGCCGACACGTGACGTACAATCGCGGAAAGAAAACTGATCAACCTGTACTTCTTCAAGTCCTTTTCATTTCTTTTCCTATGTATTAAGATGATGTTAGCATTTTTCCAAGATTATGGTAACCACCACGTCAGGAGACACTTGGTAAACGGGGCGGCTGACTTTTTTAGCACAATCTGTCCTCTGTTTTTCAGCAAATCTGATATTACCCAATCCACACCAGCAGCTTTCTCTCTATGCGTTCCCTCCAAGACTTTTCTGACTTCATCTGTCATGACTGGTGAGAGGTCATCTGTGTTAGTGCTTCGATTGATGATTAATATGTTGGGTTTAATGTCCCAAAACCACCATATGATTATGAGTGACGCCTCAGTGGAGGGCTGCGAAAGTTTCGACCACCTGGGGTTTCTTAACGTGCACCCAAATCTGAGCACACGGGCCTACAACACTTCCGGGCCTAAAACATTACTCCGCCACGGTGGTCTAGTGGCTAAGGCACTCGGCTGCTGACCCGCTGGTCGCGGGATCGAATCCAGGCTGCGGCGGCTGCATTTCTGATCTGTGTAAGTGCCAGTTCTTGCTTTATGGTTGTGGTTGTCTTGGCAACTGTACATATCTCAGTAAAACTGCTCTGCTATTTTAACTATCCTATCTATAATGCTAGATATTTTGCCTTTCCTTTCCCCCTAGTGCATACATATGGTTTTTGCCTATTCCAAGTTTCCTCATCTCCACTTTGACACTTCTTTAGTTTTTAGAGAGTGTTTATTTCTCGCCATGTTATTCCTTCATACATTGTATACCTTACGCTTATTAATCAACTTCGAAAACTCTGCCAGTTCTTCTTGGTCTGTTGTGTTTGAGGTTTTCATGCTTTGACTTTTTAATCAAATTCGTCTTATCTTGGAATAGCTTGCCGGGGTCCTGTCTAACTACTGTACTTTTAACTTCTACTGCACACTCCATAGTAATACTTTTCAGATTGTCATTCTTTTCGTCAATGTTAAAACTGATTTTCTCTATAAGAGCCGTGTATCTGTTCTAAAGGGAGACTCTGTATTCGCTTACTTTCGCTCTCATGCTAGCTCAGTGATTGGCTTCTTGCGTGTCAGTTTCTCTCGTTCTTTCTTCAAATGATTGATTGATATGTGGGGTTTACCGTCCCAAAACCACTATATGAATATGAGACGCCGTAGTGGAGGGCTCCGGAAATTTCGACCGCCTGGGGTTTTTAACGTGCACCAATATCTGAGTACACAGGCCTACAACATTTCCTCCTCCATCGAAAACGCAGCCACCGCAGCCGGGATTCGATCCCGCAACCTGCCGGTCAACAGCCGAGTACCTTAGCCGCTAGACCACCACGGTGGGGCCATTCATTCTTCAAGTCTAGGCGAATTCGAGACCTTACTAATCTATGGTAACTGCGTCGTACATTACCATGCGCATTAAAATTCTGCATGATGCCTGTGTATGCGCTCACTAAAGTTTATTTTGTTCCTACTTTTGCTATTAGGGCTCCTGCATGTCCACATACGGTCCACTTGTTTTCTTTAGAAGGTGTTGAGGATCGGTAAATTATTGCTTTCCGTGAATCCACTAATAACTAACCTCTGCAATTTCTAGTACCGATGTCATAATCTCCTACTGACGGGTCTCCAGCCTGCTTCTTTTCTACCTTTGCATTGAATCTTCGCATCTGTATAGTATACTGTGTTTATACCTTTCTCATGACCGATTCCACGTCTTCGTAAAAGCTTTCAACTAGCGCTGGATGTAGACTCGTAAGCATGTACCACCTTTGTCTTGTATGTATTATCGAGTTCAATTACAATACCTACCACATTTTTATTATTGCTATAGTATTCTTCTATGTTACCACCTATATTTCCATAGATAAGGAACCCTACGCCGAGTTCTCGTTTGTCAGCCAAGCCATAATAACAAAGAACATGCCCATTAGGTAGCATTTTATAGGCCTCATCTGTCCTCCTAACCTCACTGAGCCCTATTACATCCCATTTACCTACCTCTAGTTTTTCACATTGTTCAGCTAGACTTACCTCACTAGATAAAGCTTTAGCTTTAAACGTTGGCAAGTTACTGAGTACTAGATATCAAGTGTCGCTCACAAGTGGCACATACCCATATAACAATGGCACATAATCGTGGACATGTGTGTGCCACTGCCTGGCGGGAAGTGTTTCATAACGTAAAGGACGGGATGGTGAGATTATCCACGTATTTACCTGCACATCATATTCATTGAACCATCTTGCTCTCCCATACTATTTTCGGTGCACGCCAAGTTAAGAGAGTGATCACGAGAGCACCAATACGAAAGCAGCTAGCTAGCTAGATAGATAGATAGATAGATAGATAGATAGATAGATAGATAGATAGATAGATAGATAGATAGATAGATAGCGTGGTGACCGAATGTGAAGAGGAGAACTGGATTGTGGGGTGTGGGCAGGCGATTGGCACAGAACAGAATAGAACAGCTTGCCTGACGAACGGGTGCTGTGTGTTTCTCGTTCCTTATAATGGCGCAGTCGCAAACCCTACAGTCATCGGAATACGTTAATCCTTCTACATCCGTGGCCTTTCCCCGCCAAAAAGCACTCTCGGTGTCCGAGGATGGCGTTTAAGCCGTCTCTGGTGGCTCTAGGCAGTACGGCGACACCGATCTTGCCATGCTGGCACAACATCTCAACAATATAGCACCATGCTTTACATCCGTCATTGAGAGTGGTGCACTCAGGTTACTTCGTTAGACTGAAATTCCTGGGTATCATGGGTTTGAGGATGCCGAAACTACCTAGATTGGCACCGTCCACTCGGTCGCACGAACATATTCTTGGCCAAAACTCACACGAATATTCGTCGCGGAAGATCGTCTCTAAGGATCTGCCCAAGCCTTAAAGCGTTTCCAGGGACGTGATCCGGTGGCGCAACGGTAGCGCGTCTGACTCCAGATCAGAAGGGTGCGTGTTCCTGGGACACAAGTACATATCCTGGTCTACTTGGAGAGCTACCCTGACGTCTCTTTTTGCACCACTTCCAGGCACCTATGACACTCGATTTATAAAGATGCGGTCACGCCAGCAAGCACCCACAGATTATATTTCTACCTACTTTTACAAAAAAGTACACCTCCTACAGGCACGTGACATAGCCTAGCATTTTCCGGCAGCCAGACAGTACGTCGTCAATGGTGTATATGACTCGACGCACGCTGCTATACTGCCTGTGTAAACAGAACAAGATGTCATTCGCACTTTCATCCAAAGGGCGGCCGAGTTGCAGGACACTGATAGATGGCGGTTTAGTGCTCTACCTGCGCAGGAACGTGCGCCAATGCGACATGCTTGCTGCCGGTGCGCTCACGGCAGATATGGAAACGAGAGTTGCCCACAAGCTTCGCACCAAGCCATCAAATACCAATTGGCCCGTTCCTTACAGATCGCGTCCGTGTCAATGACATCAGGGAGCTTAGAGCTCTAGTGAATACTGGAGCGCACCACACAGCATTGCTTCGACGACACGCTCCCGCCACCCTCCAGCCATGAACCGACCCACCTCTTCATGGCCTCAGTGGCAGCGCCTCACCGGTTGGTACACTCGCCATGCAGCTCAAAACAGAAGCCGGGAGCAAAGTCCTGGCTGCTGTTCCGGTCTTCTAGCAGTTGCCCACAGACTTGGTGCTGGGAGCCGACTATCTCTTATCTGATGATGTACAGCTCGTCATCAAGCGTGGCGAAGTCTTTCTACGCCAATTGGTCTCAGGTTCAAGTGAAGTTACTAGAGGTAAGGCTGACAAACCTACAAAAATTTCCTCAGTGCTCAAACAGCATAGAGCGATTTTCGCGGAAAGCATGTCCCAGCTATCAGGTACTAGCTTACTTGAATAACGCATACCCACAGATGGTCACGCACCCATATCTGTACCACTGCGACGTTACGCCGAACGCGAACGGGCTGTAATTGCCGTACACGTGTAGAAAATGTGGACCACTGACGTATTCAGACCATTGTTTAGCCTTTGGCAAGCACCTGTCGTTCTTTTGCGGAAAAATAATGGAAGTCTCAGGTTTTGTGTCGATTATCGAGAATTGAATAAGCAAACAATTCTTGATTTATACTCGCTTCCTCGCATCGACAACGCCATAGACACTGCATGGCACTCTAGATTTTTTTTGTCACTTGATCTGCGTGCGCAATATTGGCAAATATTGTTGCCAAAAAGACAAGTGCAGAACTGCGTTCTGGAAGCCTTCGGGTTTCCATGAGCTTAACCGCATGCCCTATGGGTGGCGAACAGTGCGAAGTACATTTTAGCTTGCCATGAATGTTATCCTGGGTATACTGAAAGATCACACTTGTGTCGTGTATCTTGATGACATATTGGTCATGGGAGTAACAGAAAAGGAACATCTGCAAAATTTGGATGACGTTCTGCAACGACTACTTGATGCCAAATTGCGGCTTAACCAAAAAATGCCGATTTTTATTGCCCATGATCTTTTTCCTGGGAGACACCACTTCTGCAGATGGTGTTCCACCTTAGCATGAACGAGTAGCAGCTGCAGCCAATTTACCGGCTCCAACGAGACTGAAACAGCTGCATGCATTTCTAGGCCTCGCGTTGTACCTGCCCAAATTTGTTCCTAACTTTGAAATAATGGCAGCCTCACTTACAAATATATTTAAGAAAGCGTCTACGTTTGCGAGGGGTCTTTCACAGAATGCTGCCTTTTAATTCCTCTAGCAACGCCTCACCCAGTCTCCTGTTTTAGGTCATTTTCACAATAAACGAGACACTGAAATGCACACTGACGCAAGCCAGGTTGGCCTAGGAGCAGTCCTCGTTCAGTGCGACCCAGATCGAGCTGAGCATGCCGTAGCTTACGCTAGACTCAAGCTATCTGACGCGGATGTCCTTACTACTCAAACAAGTTAGTCTGGCTAAGGTCTGGAGCATGAATGAGAAGTTCCGGCACTACTTCTTCGGTCGCAAGTTCACGGTAGTGACGGACAATGCTGAGATTGCGTGGATGTTTGCCAAGAAACACCTGAAACACAAGTTTTCTCGCTGAATCATCCGGTTACAAGACTACACCTGTGACGTGAGGCACCGCACAAAAACACTAAGCCAGATTGCCGATGCACTATCACAAAACCAGTGCGAGGAAACCTGTCCACAAGCCAACTGAGGCATTTAGGGACGTTAAACCCCACACATCAATCAAGCCAAATAAGGCTGGACTTTATTCTATCAACAGAATATCTCAAACTCTCAAAAGTACGGTGGGGATTTGGCAATAATAATGACGTCTCTGGAAGGCACGAACAATAATTTAAAGTTTGTCCTTCGTGGAAGAACATTGTATACATACCATTGAACTACTAAGCAAGAAGAACGCCAACTTTCAGTCATTCCATCTACTATGTGTTCTGAAAACTGCACGCCACCCATGATGCCCTGGACGGTGAACACGTACGTCGCCGAGCTACTCTTCAGAAGGCCTAAGAACGGTTCTTGTGGCCGAGGATGGAGAGAAGCGTTCAATCGTATGTCACAAGCAGCAAGGCCTGCCAAAAGCATAAGCGTCCATCGGATGCCAACCTGAACTACTTACGCCTATTCCGCCCGTAGACACTATATTCGACACAATCGGGATTGACCACGTCGGTCTATTACCGACTACAGTAGCAAGGAACTGATACATTATAGTCGCAGTGGACCACTTCTTAAAGTTATTGAAGGTTGCTGCAGTGCCGTCTTTTGCAGCAAGCTGTGTGACCAGACTCCAGCAGCACCACTTCGAATGGAAACAGGGCCTACCTAGAAAGAATATTTTGGGCAGAGCGACTACTTGCCGCAGCCGCGAACTCCAGACGTACCTCCGAAATGCTGGTGTCGCACAAATTTCACTTCAGCGTACCATCCACAACCGAATGGCTTGAGGAAATGATACAAGCAGGCTTAACAGGCTTGAGTTATTCTTTATTGCAAGTACAAAAAACCTAATGAAGCTGACTCGGACAATCACCTACAAGCAGCCGCATATGCGATTAACACGGCATTCCAGGTATCAATTGGAAGTTCGCTTTATGAAGTTGTGTACTGGCAGATCCCGCAATTGTATGCCGCCCACAATTTGAGCAACCCATTGAAAGCTAGACCTACCGCTTCAAGGCAAACCACCTACCACGTCATTCGGGCTAAGGCACGCCAGAGATTTGAAAACGCGCAAAAGGCCCAGATGCGGTACAACGACCGCCGCCACTGACCAGCACTACAATAGAGTGTGAGAGACGTAGTGAGGGTGCAACGAGGCGCACAATCACCCGGAAAGAAGCTGTACGCTAATTCGAAGGACCATTCGTCATCACTGAAAAGCTGGGTAAAAAACCGTGGTGTGTAGGATATCCGGTTAGTCAACGCAGTGTGGACAAATGCAAGAAAAACACTTTTTCTGTGCACGTGTCTCATTTTAGGAAAAGAGAGTTCCGGCAGAGTTGATAAGCCACGTCCCGGCGTGTTTTTTTATTTTTTACGACACGCATTGAAGCAGTGTGGCCGAGTGGGATGACCGAAGGCGAAGAGGATAACTTGATTGTGGGGTAAGGGCTTGCCACAAAATTGAAACGATTGAACACTTTTTTATTCTGTCGTCATTACTCTTCTCAGAAAAAAAGATTTTTAGTAGCCCTAATACAAAAGCTAGGAATACAAGTAAATCTGCCAGTACTTTTGTAACTTGGCGGCCCTTCATTTGCTTACTGCCACAGGGATATATGCTCCACTGTGTTTGATTACATCAATGCAACTAAAAGATTACCGTGCTAGTGAACCTTAACCTTTTTAGATCTTAAGTTTATAATTCGTAGCGACGTCTGTCAAAAACAAAAGATGGTTTGACCGCTTGCTCAGCAAACATTTTTGTTTATTGGTAGCATTATTGCTAAAATAATTTTTCAGATTGGCTTTAATTATATTTCAGTTTCATTTAGTATCCTTCTGCCCGGTTCTTCGCCCATCCCCCTCTGTGGGTGAGCACCATTCATTTGAAGTCATCAACATATGCATCAGCCTGCGACTGGCACAGAACAGAATAGAACAGCTTTCCCAACGAACGTGTGCTGTATCTTTTTCGCTCCATACTATAGATAGATAGACAGATGGATAGATAGATAGATAGATAGATAGATAGATAAATGATAGATAGATAAATAGATAGATATCAGAAGTGCTTGCAGTTCACAAAGAAACATTTAACATTTAAAACGTCAATAATTTGTTATTCGCCCTTCGAATCCGTAGTGCTGCTTCTCAACGGAGGTTCGTGCTGCAGCAGTAGTATCCCAGGAGGCACCTCCCTTGCGTACTTTTGGCTGAAAAACTTTCAGGAGGCGTTCGTGTTATATACCTCGTCTCACCTGTAGGAGTCATATTCACATGACATTCCTTCCGCACCCAAAAATAACACCACGTGTCACTAGAATAATCTGGGATATGTACCTATATTGGGCGCTTCTATTGACCGTTCCTTCGGACGAGGAGGATCAGACTGGCAACATTAGCGCTTTGCTGCTTTGCTGCTTTCTGAAACGTGCTAGCGTGGTGCAGTGTACAGGTTAGCGCTTGGATGAGGGGCATTTTTGAAAAATTTTAGCATTTTTTCTGTGAATCTGAAGGTTTTCTTCTCTTTTATTGCGTTGCCAGCCAGCGAAAGGTCTACGAGAAGGCACTGTGCCATTTATCCGTGTTTCTAAGAAATACAGAAAACAAGGAAACTGCTGTATGAATACGTATACAGCATGCATCATCAAGCGCGCAGCATTTGCGGTTGCTTCAAGTACAACGTTTGCGTTATGTAAAGAGTTCTATATCGGCAAGTGCCGCCATACACACGGAACCCCTAGTGTTCCACTCGGCCAAATCTCAATTACATTTAGACGGACGACCAAACATATGTGCTAAAGTACGGCCCTGACCATTAAATGAAAAAAAAAATCTACGCACCACTCGGGTAGCCACCTGTGTTGTTTCCCCTCTGTTTTAATATATTTCAGTATGACGGGTTGGGTCAAAACAATTAGGCTCGTAGGTCGGCTCAACCCGGACGACAGAATCCTAACTACACAGCGGGCCAACCGGCATGACAGTTAATTTGTGCTGGGCACCGGCTTAGTGAAACCCGGACATTCATTCAATTTTTCATGAAAAATACGTGGCACAGTTCTTGTCGTGAATGTTCAGCTTCCACAAGGCAGCGAGATAAAACGTGCATGATGTACGAGATTGAAGGCGAAGGGTGAAAAAAAAGAGATCTGTCACTTTGTTTTTGGAGTAAGTACCTCCGGAATACATTTTTTCGCAAGGCCAAGAACTATGTCGGAAAAGGGCGCAATGTTTATACAACAGAGGTAATTCTATTCAAATAAGAAAACAAAAATAAAGCGCGTTGTTTTGGTTGTCTTTTTTTTATAACAGGTAAATTCGCTGCTTAGCTCTGCGAACGACAGCCGAGATTTCATAAAAGCCGCACAACGGGTAGACAAAATAAAAAAATAAACTAAAATGTCTCTTGCCGATCATAGGATTGAGCTCGGGCGCACTTGGTGTCTCGATTGCAGAACAAACTTCGAACTACCTTCAGTATACCACATCCGTCATACCATAAAGCACCATGACTCTAAAAAGAAAAAAAAAGAAGTGGGCTGATATGTAAACGTCAGCTTAGCTTTTCGTGTGCCAGTACCTCTTGTAAATAACACTAATGTTTTTAGCAACCAGGGGAGAATAAACGATCGAGTAATAAGTGTAATAAAAGTCAGGCAAAAGAGAGGCAACAGTTTGTGAGCAACAAACAAATACCGTCGTTGCCAATAATATCGCAACTGCACTCTCACGTACGATAGCATGTACAGGCGTTAGTCGCCGCAAGAGAATAAACAAACGGCGAGTGCGAAAGCAGACTTAAATGTCACAGTCCAGGAAAGCTACTACATTATATCCACAAAGGATATGCCAGCCCTTGCATTTCCTGCTGAAAAAAGGTAAATTATTCTAACGTTCTTCCAACAAAAAGAGTGTCGCAAACATACAACAACAACCGCTGGCAATACGTTAGCGCCGTCACATATTGTTCTATCTGACCCTAAACAAACAAATACAGCTAAGGACGCCTCACAGACTCATTTGCTGCCTATACTACATCACGTGAGCTGAAATTCAGCGCGACAGAACGAAAGAAACCGACTGCAACTGCAACCGTTAGAATAACTACCTTATAAATTCGTAGCTTCACACACTCCTGTAAATTACCAGACTAGGGACAGCGCTGAACGCTAGGCCTTATGGCGGCGCTCACGTTCAAACGGTCTATTGACCAGGGTATTTCACCCTCGTACACAGGCTGCACGTGCACTTCGGGGCCACCACTCATCATGGACTGCAGGTACCGATGCCATCGGCGGGCTAATGTGTACTTTCATTTGCGCATCACGCTTGTCCATTTGGGGCTTCGGCGAGCAGCAATAATGTGCAAGAGGTGCTCTTCCGGATGGCGTTGTGTCGTCGCTGGCTACGCGAGAAACCAGCACAAATGTAAGTTTCTGTAAAAAACATCTGCGACGCTGATCAATGAAAGCGTGGTACGTAGCCGCCGTGGTGGTCTTGTGGTTATGAAGTAGTTCTGGTGCTCTAATGCTGACTACTAGGTCACGATATTGGATCCCGGCCACGACAGCCCTGTTTTCGATGAAGTCGAAAACGCTCGAGGCTTGAGTACTTATATATGTTTAGGTGCACAATAAAAAACTTCAGGTGGCCTATCTGCTTCAGTGTTTTTCATAATGATATCGTGCTTCTGTACGTTAAACCCTACCAATTATTATATAGAGCATTCCGTGTCGGGGCGATGTGTACTCACTGCTTTCATTTCCAGCAGCACCTCCAATGTACCAGCAATGGGAAATCCTCAATAACGTCAAGCCAATTATGTTTGCTTGCGTAAGTGCTAACCTTTCTATAGCGGTGCTAAGTGCTAACCTATCCGTAGCTGGTGACATGGGCCCCCGACTCAATATTGTTGCTACGAAATGGCAGCCTATTATTGTGTCAGTAGCCGCAAGTGGCGATATGAATTCACCTCAACGCGCACAGTCATGCCTATTGACCATAAAAATATGCAGCTACTAACATATGGGCGGTGGAGTTTATAGCTTGTAGACATACATACAACCAATGCTTGACTTGAATGTATGGGGTGTTGGCTGAACCTTATTATTCGGTCCTTTTATTTTATTTGTTTCTCGTGCAGTTTTTTGTTTTTGCCTTAGTATCGCAAGAAGCCGATGGCATGCAGTCAGCTGCCGTTTCGTCACAACACCAACGAAACGGGGGCGTGAACATTCAGAAAAAATCACCCATGCACTTCCTTATGATTACGGTAGTGCTATCCGCGTATCAAGATATGTCGGCATTGAGGTTATTGCTACGCGCTGGCGTCCTAGAACTCATATTGCTGATGATAATACAAATGACTGTACTTTGGTCATGGATAGCGTGGACAAAATGGTACTAAGAGGACCTTCCAAACGGGAAAAACAAAAATTCAATGCTTCGAGGCCTTATTGTTATATTCATCAAGAATTGAAATAAAATCTGCGCAGAAAATATTGAATGTATTTTAAAAACCGCCACCTTATTCGGATAAGCTTTTCGAGGCACGAATGAAGTCTGACATTTTACTTTCTATTTCTTGTTGCTACAAGAAAACCTACGCAAAAAAATAACGGTGACATGTCAAGGCAAAGGTCCTGTACCAGCACGCACAGAAATTGCATGCTGCCACAATATGCCTACTGGCGCTAAATATTTTTCAACCTTGACTCGTGATTGCCGAAGCTTTCGATCTGAAAATATTACATTTACGAAAAGCGGAAGTCGCTTGATATGTATTCAGTAAGCGGTAGTACGTCGGGCTTCTTGAGAAAATGATACCTGGGAAGTCTAGCAAACCTTAAGCGAGCATTCTATTTCATGCGTATTCTTTTGCTTTTTTCGTGCGTAATCAATTCAATAGGGACATGCGTACACTTAGGAATGTTAAGACTGAGGGGTCCTCCTGAAATAAAAGACACTGGCATTGTTCTCACTTCCGTTAATGCAGCGATTCGTACCCGTACTCTCACACCATGGCACCACCATCACAAGAAAATTGCTGCTCCATAGGAAGGCTCCGTATGCAGGTTTTAAATCAAGCTGCAGTCACAAAAAATAGTACTGGCTACTGAAGTGCTATACCAAGAATAGCATGCGCTAGGTGTACTTTACGTAACGATATTACTTTGAAATTGTGCAGCGAGAGTAGCGGACGCCTGGTATAGTTGAACTACTTGGTTGTAAAATTGGCGTGAAAACTGCCAAATTTCACCATCAGGAGACTTTCTTTATGGTGCAATAAGACGGTGAAAATCGGAAACTAGCCGGAAAAAGTAATATTTAATGCAAAAAATTGGTTAGCTCGCCTTGCCGACTGATGCCGTGTTGCATACGCATGTACTTTCCTTTGAAAACGCAGAAAATTGCCCATTGCGACATATTTAGCGTGCTAACACTTAACTTTGGGTAGCACAAGATAGAAGGAGACAGGCTAAGTGCAGGTCGGGAAGCACTCGTCTTGTCTACTTTGTGTGTCGTCCCATCGTGCGATACCAAATTATATATAGGCTTCAACTCAGCCGCCTGTCAGTCCTACCACAGTTTACGTCTGAATCGTGTCGAAAACTTCCAACACAGCTCATGGGTAGCCCATGTGCTGTCAGAACCTTCTGCCCTGTTCCTCGATGTCAATGATGTTGTCGTCCATTTCGCGCATGCTGTTTTTAATAGTCTCACCGTACGCTTCTTGGTAAAGGACTACTTATTCAGCAGGTATAAGAGAGTAGTCCACGAAAACGCCATCGGGAACTTCGGTGTAAAGAAAGCTAAGTGTGCCACATCCATCAGTCAGTGTTAATGGCAGTACACTTGCAACAGCGGCACCTACAGTTTCGCGCAACTACTAGTCCCGTGGCACCGCCTAACACGCACGTGATGGCCTTTGGCTGACATCGAAACAAACTTGCCTACAATGACAACTGATGGCACGTGCAACTGTTTAACGAAAATGGCACCACGGACGTGCGTGCCGTGTTATTGTGCTTAACGTGTGCAGCAGTGAAATGTGGGTGCCGTTTAGTGCGGAGCACTTTATTGGGTAATGGCGTCTCGTCCATACAAGCATCTCATGTGGCCTTGTGCACGCTCACAGTAAAGCGCACTATGCATGCCCTAAATTGTTCATAACAAGATTAAACTGAGCGAAGCCCCGAAATAATATACTAAACAACAATAGACAAGCAGTAATTGAACTAATTGACTAAAACTAGCTAAAAGTTTTCTGACACATTTGGCTCAATTTAGGGCCATGGATGAGAGGGCACCACAGCCTCGCCGAGCGAGAAAATGACTTATGCTTTGCGCTGCGCCAGCCCTGCGTCCATTAATGTGACGGGGAAAAACAAGCTGATGGTATACTCACTCGAGACGACGCGTATCGCACCAAGCAGGATTGCGACAAAGCCCAGCAAAAGCTGGCGTATACATGTCGGACACCCAGTCTGCGAATATCTATGAGAAGTTTCCACTCGCGCCGGAGAAACCCCGCACGATTGACGAAGACGAAAGAAAGCCGAGTACATAGACTGAGGGCTGTGTCGCATCAAAATGCTTCATTTCAAAAAACCACACCTGTGAAAAAGCGCCTGGCACGGCAGACATGCGCGGGAATTCAGAGCAACACGTGCTCGTCCTTAAGAAATTCAAAATAGGTCCCCTCATATTACATGAGACAAACCAAAGAGCCAACCCCTTGACTGGTTAAAAAAATTGACGCATGACTCACACATGCGTGACTCGTGTTTTTTATTTAAGAGCTTGATAATATCACGAGTCGATTTTTTGCTGTGCACTTCCGAGTCTACAAACATGGCAGAGCCGGCCAAACTAATACATTGCAATGAGTTGAGATTCTTCAAGATTGATTCTAGGCCTTGAAAAAACGTTGTTACATCTGCCGATTTGTCTCACGTACGATTTGCCACAAGTAAGCGGAATTTAGTATACAACCCCGCCCTTGCAAGGTGCCGATTTGTCTCACGTACGATTTGCCACAAGTAAGCGGAATTTAGTATACAACCCCGCCCTTGCAAGGTGCGTATTTGGATACCTCTTTAACTTCACAGCCGTCAATTTTCTCTTGCCTACCCTCCATTTTTTTTCTTAAGGAGAGAACAGATTCTAGGTACCTGTTCTGGAGATTAAAATACCATGTCAATACCATGTCTTTTGCCAACATTCCTCAAGCCGTGGAAAAATTTAAGAACATACGGCAAAATAATGGCTTAAGCGGCGTTGGCAAGATATATTTAACTATGGTGGTCTAAGGGCTAAAGCACTCGGATGCTAACCCGCAGGTCCTGGGGTGGAATTGCTTGGTGAGCGATTTCTATGGAGGCAAATGAAAATGCTAGAGGGTTGTCTGCTTCGATTGATGTGCGCATTCAAAAACCTCAGGTGGTCAAATTTTCCCTGGCCGTCCACTACGGCGTCTATCATAATCATATGGTGGCTTAGGGACATTAAAACCCCCAATTGTATTATTGTTGATTATATATATATATATATATATATATATATATATATATATATATATATATATATATATATATATATATATATATATATATATGTAGTACTTGTCTGCTATGCCCAGTGCTATTTCCTGGTTTTATTCTCAAAATAAGTCTTGCAGTTGCGAGACAGCTCTCGGTCTGTGTACTATGTGTTTTTTTTGTCTTCGTCAATCATGCGAGCAGTTCGACTTGCTGAAGAAACCCTACAAGCCTGTCCAAGCATTGGGGTCAACGGCTCTGTGTTAAATGGTGCAGCGGAAAGGAACTCTATACACACAGGAATCACTGTGTGTCCGTGGTTTGAACTTGCTCAGGTTTACCAGCTGTGAAACAGCCATGCGTATTTTTTGTTTGCTTTTATGGTGAGTTTGCACCAGTGAAACTGAGTGGCAGAACTATAGTTTTTGTTGTTACAGGCTCAGTTAAGCAACATTTAGTTGCTGAGAAAAGCAAACATCGTTTATTCCCATGAGTGATCTCACCATAAAATAGTAATTATTATTATAATTATGGTCGTGGTCTATGATGATGGTGCTCAAATACAGGCCCCAAAGTCGCGTAATCGAATACCAGCCACGGGGCCGCAATTTGAATTAATGAAAAATAGAATAAAGGCCTCCCTGCATTGATTTAGCAGACAGTCAAAGAATCTCCAGGTGTAAGACATTACTGGAGCCCTCCTCTGCGGCATCACAGTCATGTCCTAGTTTCGGGGCGTTAAACTACACCAATTATTATTATTAAGTACAAATGGTTGCCACAAAATATTGGTTGTTGCGAACTTCACGTAATAAATGTTGGTAATTGTACATGCACTTTCACGCTGCGCTGCCCATCATCAGTAAAATGCCCTATAATTCTGTGCTGGAAGCATTTCGTCGATTTGACAATGAACTCGACGTTCGCCATTGCGAAGTGAAACAGGTTTTGGTCATATATTTACGCTTGGCGCCCTAGTAAGAGGTGGAAGCAGTGAAAAACAGTATTTTATATGGCCTGTGCTTTCTGCTTTGGAGGGAGGGGGGACTTCAATTAGCTGACGCAAAACACGGGGTTTCACATTCCAAAACTGCAGCAGCTGACACTGTCAGAAGGTAAGAGAAAAGAATACGCCATAATTGGACTAAACGGGAACATTTGTTTTTAATTTTGATGTTTTTCACAGCAAGCAGCAATCTTGCAAAATATGAATGGCCTACATTTCGTCTAAAATTAACAAAATTGTGATAAAATGCCAAGTGGGAGAGGGGGGCGCTTGGCTGCTTTAAAACTTCAAGTTAGCATTCTGACTCATCAGTGTACTGTCATGTTCACTGCATTTGTTTCGTTTTGGTTCGCTTCTGCTATCCACCTTCAATTCGAATTAAATGTTCTGTCTGTTGTGGGTAATCGGCCTGGTGGGACGAATGACTTCAATTGAGTATAATAGATAAAATTGTTTCGCAAAAAACGGGCCGTCTGTGGCAGACCAGCGGGCGTCGTTGAACGGTGTCTGGGCGAGATTGCACCTGCTCCTACTACAGCAAAAATACTTTCGTTTAGCTGGCCTGTCTATATCGCTTCAAAAAACGCCCCCTGTTTTATTTGTGTGTTCCAGACTCCGTGAAAATTGCATAAGCCAGCGGCTTTGTATTTCTTTTTGGAGTAGAGCTAGAAATGCACAAAGTAATGTGGTTGCTAAAGTCACGGGACTTTACTGAACAATGAACTTTTTCAAAGCAATCCCAAAACACCCCGCGGTTGCGCGGAGGTCTATGAAAAAGTGTGTACGCCGAGCGAACTGGCTGTTCTGCCACCTGCCGCTCGTTGGCGCTGTGCGAGCACGAGGTGAATAGAACATGCCACTGCTGGTTGAATAATAATAAATACTATACACTACACATTTGCATAAAATATGCTAAAATCTCTTATGGGGATTGCAGTACCTGTAAATAAAAAAATAAATAAATACCTAAATTACTTTCGAAGGAATTGGACGCAGTCACTGTGCGTATCACCGGAAGAATGTGCATCGAATATTGCAGACGAGCGGCAAGCGAGTTAGCTACCAATACATGTGGTCAAAATGTTCTGTAATAAGAAATATTAGCTGTAACACTGTATTCACATTTATTCAACATTCACTGTTCATATTCACTATGGCATTTATTACCGTCGTGGTTTCATAGGGCCGTTAGAACCAGACTGCAAAGAAGTGTTACAGAATTATTTAAATTTTATACCAATTTATAAAGTAGAAAAAAGTAGAAACATTTCAAACGTGTTTGAAAACAAATGCATAAAACTAGAATTCGCTGGCTAAAGGACTTGCTCGGCTAATTTGCGCTCTCCTATTATGTGCTTATTTGTCACTGCGTAACATGTTGGCTGGCAGTATATTGTTACAGAGAGAGAGGCCCTCAGTTTTTTGGGTAGCGTGTCGTGAGGGCCAACGCCGGGCAGGCAACATTCAGGCAATGGCAAAGCAAAAGGCAGTCAGAAGGAAACAAAAATGTTATATTTACAACGTATGTACAGAACGTGGACGAGCAAGCCTCCGACGCTTGATGCGCCGGCATTTTATAGGCGCCGAGACGTTCAACGAGGAGAGCCCCACACGCTGTTGGAAGCTTTCAAGACTCAAGCCTGCGACACTAGACGCGCCGGCCTTCGATAGGCACCTAGACCCTGGATGGATGGATGAATGGATGGATGTGGCTTTACCCTTTAGATTGGGCGGCGGCTAACGCCACCTAGCCATAATACTTAGTGAACTAACCATTGTATTTTTCTTTTTTTCCTTTTAAATAGTGAGGTTGAGGATTCGTACTTTGCAGTGAAGGGTTTAATTTTCACTCATGCCTTGACTTTAGCCACCAATCCAACAACTTCTTTCTGGTTAAGTCTACCCGCATAAAGTCTACTTTGCCCTCCCTGTCCCTAAACCCCAGTGCTTTGAAAAACTCTGCTCCATCAAGGAAGGAAGACGAAGTGATTCGTTTACGGTACACACCTTGCTCATCTTTGTGCTTTTCTAGATTTTTCGCTGCAGTTGTGGGGTCTATCGCCCCATATATTGTGGTGATGGATGTTCAACCTCACGGGGCACCGTCCGAGTCCGGTTAGACAGCGGGGACGGCTTCGAGGAAGCGAGCAAACGCGTCTAGTGAGAGTGAGGACACTGAGCTGTACTCCTCATCAAGCGACGAGTCCTCGGAAGATGGCTTCCAACCCGTCCTGTACCGCAAGGCTAAACGACGGATTGTCAATGCATCTTCGGCATCAAACACAACCACCGTTAAAACTGACCCTCAGCGATGGCCTCACTGTATCCTCTTTGTGCTGAGGAAGGCTACCGGCAGTCTACGCGGGCTGAACAGGCAAGCGCTCTCTGTGTATATCGAGAATATTACGCCAAATCAGATCAAAGAAGTAAGTCTAAACGCAAGAAGGAGCATCTTGGCAATCAATGTGCTAAACCCACGTGCGCTAAACGCGCTTCAGGAAGTAACGCGATTGGGTAACATCAATGTCAAGTTTATAATACCAGCTGACAGCACCACTTCAACAAGAGTCGTTTATGACATCGCCACTGAAATTCCAAACTCAGATCTCTCAGTGCTAATAATACCAACAAATGCAGGTAACGTCATTGTGAATGTCAGCCGCCTTGGTAACACACATTGTGTCAGAATTACGTTCAAAGGGAACTGTCTCCCCTCCCATGTGAAGGTTGGCCACTTTCGTCACCAGGTCCGACCATTTATTCCAAAAGCTATGCGATGTCATGAGTGCCAGAAGATCGGTTATGTGCAGGAAGCGTGCAGGAATTCCGAAGTGTGCCCCCGATGCTCAGAATCACACACCGAGGACAAATGCAGCGTAATCATACTAAAGTGCCCTAATTGTCAAGGTGCTCACAGTGCATCTTCCAAAGACTGTCCACGCATAAAGAAAGAGTTTACTATTCTTAGACAAATGGTGCAAGACAGCTCTGCCCACAAAGAGGCCGCGTAAAAAGCTCGGCGAAGACGACGGCGTCACAGTCAAAGATCTTCGCGAAGAACACAGCCAACTACAAGAAGTAAGTCAACGCATCTGGGAACGGTGCCCACTGCAGGGTACACCACGGCGAACGCAGACGATGGAAGAAAGAAAATAAGTAGATATCTCTCTACTGAAGAGTGGCCGCTACTTACGCGAACCCAACTTGTGGAAGAACCGCATCAGAAGCCGCATTCATCAGAGCAAGCTGCGACATTAGAAGAGCAGCGGAACTTGGATAGGCAAGGGATTGCTCTTCTACGACCCATAAATAATGCCAATCGCACGGTGTTAAACAACATGCGCACAACATCAGCCAGAAGTGCACTTCAAGTACTGGATGCTCTAAGTCCAGTACTGGCGGCTCTTGAGTAGATAATGGCCCTGTTTTTCTGGGAAGAAAAACAGGGCCACTGTTTTTCTGGGAAGAGGTCAAAAAAGCAACAATTTTTCAGTGGAATGCACGGGGACTGAAATCATGCATTGTAGATTTCCGTCGGTTAGTTTCCACCAATATGTTTTCCATCATCGTCATCTGCGAGCCAAATTTATCGAGCGCTATCAGACTCTCCGGATACGAATCATTTATGTCGGCTTGTTATAGTGGAAACAGTAAGGTCCTGCTGTTTATTCGACGTGACCTGACCTACACTCTTCGGTCTGTACCACGTGACAACTATAACCAATATATATGCTTAACAGTGAAAAAAAGGATCTTATTGTCACTGTTGTCGGTGCATACCTGTCGCCATCAAGTAGATTTGACAACACAAGACTAGGACACATCCTATAATCCAGTCCTGGCCCATGCGTGATCATCGTAGACTTCAACGCCCACCATACACTATGGGGGAGCCCGAAGATCAGCGCAAAAGGTAGAAGTCTGATAACGTTTGCTTCAAATAATGAGCTGTGCTTGGTAAATGATGACAGCCCAACATTTTTACGTGGCCCTGCATACAGCAGTTGCCTCAACTTGGCTTTTGTTTCTCGAGGTCTCGTCAGATGTGCCGGATGGTTTGCGGACATAGAAACACATGGGAGTGACCACATGCCCACATATGTCAAGATCAGATCACCTTGCAAGGTACGCGAAACTATCCATAGAGCGGACTGGACCAAGCTTGAATCTCTCATGGAAGAACGCTGTCAAGAGAACACCTCATTTGACTTAGAAGAGGTGATAAAGTCCACAGTGCAAGACAGTGTGCACCCTCACATGCTCTTCGAGAGTAACCGAATTCGATGTGGAATTAGAACGACTTCGGGCTCTCCGACGGCGTACGGAACGAAGGTACCGACGCACGAAACCAATCGACGATTTACGAATCGCTAGACGCCTTCAGAAGACGATACAATGCCGCATAGACAAGCTAGAGTCACAACGTGGGGCAGCCTTTTTCGCGTCGTTAGATCCTCGCAAGCCTTTATCACACTTGTGGAGTACCATAAGAGGGCTCCGGACAGCTCCCATTCAGCGGTCTCCATTCAAGGCTCTAGCCCTCTCTCAACACAGATCGGAGGTCATCGTGGCAGAAGAGTTATGTGCCAACTTATCTGACCAACTCGCAGATCCCAACATCTTCACGCTCTCACGTGGTGGCACGACATCACACAATCACCACATGGACCAATTTTTTTCTATTCTTGAGCTTAAATCTGCACTGGCTTTGTGTAGATGGACATCAGCACCCAGGCCTGGTGGAATATCATACAGAGCACTGTGTCACCTTGGTGAGTGTCCAAGGAGTGCCCTCGTCGAGATATACAACGATTCGTGGCGAGAGGGCACCCTGCCAGTAAACTGAAAGACGAGCCGTTTGGTTCCATTACTGAAGCCTGGCAAGTCATCATTGGTGCTCATATCATACCGCCCAATTGCACTGGCTATTTGCTTGGGCAAAGTGATAGAGAGGATGATACCTCGACGGCTATACTGGTTCCTGGAGCATGCTAACATCTACCCGGACGCTATGACGGGATTTCACCATGGCCGGTCATCAATTGATAGCGTCATAGACCTGATCAGCTACGTCTAACACAAAAAAGGCCGTAAGTGTCTCTGCGCTTCTTTATTTCTTGATGTCAAAGGGGCGTACGATAACGTCACACATGAAGCTGTCCTCACCGCTCTCAAGGAGGTAGGAGTTGGTGGTTGGATGTTTCAGTGGCTACGCAGCTATCTCTCTGAGCGATCCTTTTTCGTGAGAACCGAGGATGGGGACACTTCGCTACATTACATCCAACGTGGTGTTCCCCAGGGTGGCATACTTAGCCCTGTACTACTCAACCTGACGCTCATAGTTCTCAATGAGCATGTGCCAAGTACTGTCAGATTGTCAATGTACGCGGACGACATCTGCGTTTGGACGTCTGGAGTAACACGTCTACAGCTGCGAGTGCGAATTGAAAGAGCTGCCACTCAAGTTGCTATTTACCTCAGTCAACGAGGTCTGGAAATTGCCTCTGAGAAATGTGGACTTGTGGCATTTACGCGCAAACCAGTGCAGAACTGCAGCGTTCTGATAAACAGCGAAAGGATACGTCACCTCCAATCATACAAGTTTCTAGGTGTTATAACTGACAGAGACCTCTTATGGAGTTAACATGTATCATACATGAAAAGGCGATTGACAGGCATCTGTCATTTGTTGAAGTTCTTCGCTGAAAAGAACTGGGGAATGTCCACTACTGCTATGTTGCGACTATACAGGATTCTTTTCTTTGTATTCCTTCGGTACAGCCTACTTGTGTTAACCTACGCAAGTAAAACAAGCATACAAATGCTTCAAAGTGTCCAGGCTCAAGCACTCCGGATATGTTTAGGCTTGCCCCAAAGTGCATCAACAGTGGCAACTATCGCCATCACAAGGGACAACCTCATCAAGACCCACATTAATGTGGAAGTGCTGAGGACACATATACGGCAGCTTACTCGAACTCCTCGACATCACCTAGCCTCTCTACCAGTGGTCCGACCGTGCACATCTTACTGCAAAACAGTGACCGAACATAGTGAAACGATCCCAACTTCGTTCTCTCTTGCCGCTAGACCTGTGACTCCGCCATGGTGCCTCGCTCAACCAATGATTATTATTAACATACCCGGCGTCAAGAAAAAGGCCAATTTGTCGTCACCGGCTCCTAAACAGCTCACACTACTTCTCTTGTATGAGAAATACCTAGACTCTACACATATATACACTCACAGATCGGGTCAGCCGGAAAGCTCTACAGGAGCAGTAGCGATACCAAGGTTGGCCACGACAATTAAATTCAAGACATCTCACGCAACAACATCAATGGCAGCAGAATTGGCAGCACTTCGTGCCGCGTTGCAATTTGTAGTTGATCAATCTCCACGCAAGTGGACTATTTTCTGCGACTCGAAGGCGGCACTGCAGTCTCTACTATCAGCCTTACGGCGTGGACCACACGAGCAGCTGGTACTAGAGATAGCAAAGGTTATCCACCATCTGACTAAATTACAATTCAGTGGTTGGCCAGTCACTGCAGAATCATCGGCAATGAACGGGCCGATCAAGCTGCCCGCTCAGCCCACACAGTAGATCATTAACTACGACTACCACTTTCTAGCACAGATGCTGCACGAAAGCTCCACAGGCTTGCTCGCCAGCAAACCACATCACAATGGAATCAGCCACACTTCAAGCATGCCCGACTGTACTCGCTTAACCCAACGCTTAGTCTTCAAGTCCCGTCAAAGCTTTGCCGAGCAGACCAGACCTTGTTATGTAGGCTGTGGTTGGGCGTTGCGTTTACCAACGCCTACGCTTTCCGCATTGAGATGGCTGACACCGCAGCCTGTGGCCACTGTGGCAAAGAGGAAAAAAATCAACATATTCTTTGTGACTTCCTAGCGTATAGTAAACAACGACTATGCCTTCGCAAAGAACTCAACAAATTAGATTATCAACTTCTGTCGGAGCAGGGAATTCTGCAGTAACGACAGGATGCGACTTTACAGAAGAGGGCCCTTAAAGCGCTACTACACTTTTTGCGATTGACCGGCCTTACTGAACGATTGTAGCTTGGACGCTCTTCCTGTGTGTGTTTTCGTTTTCTTATGAGTGTGCGTGCGTTTTTTTTCTATCTACCCCCTCTTTCTTGCCCATAATTCTCCACCCCCAACGCTGGGTAGCAAACCAGATGCCAATATCTGGTTAACCTCCCAGCCTTTCCCTTCTCAACCTCTCTCTCTCTCTCTGCTCCATCATCCCGAACTGTAGGATGAAGCCCTTTACAGAACATTATGAAGTGTTCGGCAGTTTCTTCTTCCTCTCCTCACGCACTGGATACTGTGTCTACCTCTTCGTATTTGGCCCGGTATTTCTTGGTTCACAACACTCCCGTCCTGGCCTCAAACAGAAGAGAACTACCCCGAGTATTATCATAGATACTTCCTTTGGCAATTTCCAATTTAAGTTCGATAAACCTCCTGTACGGACTTCTAATTCATGCCAATTCTCCACCTTTCAGTCTCCCTTTCCTTCACTTTCTTCTTAACCGATAGTTCTTTTTGGTTTGGCCACCTGCTGTTTTCTAAGTATTTACCAGTCAATATTCTGGTTCTCTTCCTCCATTTTGTATCGACATTTTTTATGTACATGTAGCTGAAAACCTTCCTAGCCCAATGCTCCTCCCACATTTCTCTCAATCGCTTCTCAAATTTCATCTTGCTGCTAGATTCCCTGCCCTCAAATGAGTTCCGTCCCATATCGCCTTGTACTCCCTGATTTGGTATATTCCCGTGAGCTCCTAAAGCAAGCCCACCTATTCAACGTTGCTTAATTTTTTATCTTGCTTCAACTTCTGATCTCAAGCACAAGACCGCATTGCCGAACGTCAGCCCAGGAACCATGACACCTTTCCTTATTCCTATCACAACATCATACCTATTGAAATTCCACAGTGCTCTATTTTTCATCACTGCGGCATTCCTGTTACCTTTAGTCGTCACGTATATTTCGTGTTCCCTTAGGTACTCGGAACCATTGCTTATCCCTACGCCCAGATATTCGTATTTATCTGTTATCTCTAGCGTGACCTCCTGTATTCTAAGCTCACTATCTTCGTTATTATTAAAAATCATGACTGTAAAATTTTCCCTACTGAATCTAAAATCTAACCTATCTCCCTCATTACCACAGATCTCCATCAATCTCTGCGAATCTTCCTTGTTGTCAGCCATTCCCACTATATCATCTGCGTACATTAATGCTAGTAGTGCCTAATCAATACGTTTTCTTTGTTTGACTAAAGAGAGGTTGAAGCCCAGTCCACTTCTCTCAAATTTGGCCTCTTATCCTTGTAGGTACATCATGAATAATAAGGGTGACAGGGGACACCCCTGCCCAAGTTCCCGTTTTACCTCTGCAGGCTTGGATACCTGTTTTTCCCACTTTATACCTACCTTGTTACCTTTATAGATATCCTTTAAAAGATTAGTGACTACATGTTGCACGCCTACTGTGTCTAATATTTCCCGCAATTCTTCTTGAACAACACTATCGTACGCTCCTTTGATATCCAAAAATGCTAGCCACAGCGGCCTGTGTTCCTGCTCTGCTATTTCGATGCACTCCGTCAGGGGGAACAGATTGTGTTCCAACCTCCTCTGTTTCCGAAACCACTTCTGCAGTTCCCCAAGCACCCCCTCATCCTCTATCCATGCCTGCAGTCTTTCTTTTATATTCTGCATCGCCAGCCTGTAGACCACTAATGTCACTGTTATAGGACTGTAGTTGTTTATGTCAGCTTTGTCCCCCTTTCTTTTATAGATCATGCTCATCCTGCTAAGTTTCCATCCATCGGGAACTTCACCGTCGATTATTATTTTGCTCACTGCTTCTCTCAAAGCCTGCTTAGACTTCGGACCTAATGTCTTTATCAGCCTAATAGGAAAGCCATCTGGGCCTGTTGATGTACTACTAGGAACCCTTTTCTCAGCTCTTTTCCACTATGGTTGGGAAAATTGAGCCATTGCACCACTTGATTCGTCCTTGTCTATTGTGGTGCATAAAGCACTTCTTTGTTGAAATTTTTCTGTCACCCTTGTTCTTATATATTCAATACCTTCGTCCCCTTCTAGCCTGGTACCTTGGGTTGTAGTTATAAAACTCTGCTCTAGGCTCGTCTCCTTTCTTAGGGAGTCTAGATGGTTCCAAAGTTTCTCAGCTGCCTTTCTATCTTTTTATGTACTTCTGCAACCCACTGAGCTCCCTTTCTTCTAATCTTTTCATTGATCAGAAGAGATGCATCCCTTCTACAGCTTAGAAAGGTTTCCCATTTTCTTTCAACATCGTCTGTTCGTTCACCCCACTGCTTAGCATGTTTGCGTTCCCTAGACGCTTCCTGACATTTTGATATGGCTCTCTTAACTTCCTCATCCCACCAACTTTTGAATTTGTGTCTTCTTTTCCATGGTGACTTGTCAAGCGTCTTAACAAGCTCTAGCTCAAACAGTCTAAGTAGATTCGTGTATGTCCACACTGTTTTATTATCCTCCGTGATTACTTTCTCAAGTTCTGGAGTGGCTATATCAATTTGCCTTTCTGAATAAAACCTTTCCTGTAGTTGCTAATCTTGTCTCTTTCCCACTTTCACTGCTCCTCCAAAACTTAGCTTGATAC
Source organism: Rhipicephalus microplus (assembly GCF_043290135.1). Classification (NCBI taxonomy): domain Eukaryota; kingdom Metazoa; phylum Arthropoda; class Arachnida; order Ixodida; family Ixodidae; genus Rhipicephalus; species Rhipicephalus microplus. The sequence continues at coordinate 456,883,276 of NC_134710.1, read as the reverse complement.
GTTTGTGATCACTACCCAGACTTCTGGAGCCAACTTCATCTATGTGCGTTCCCCTGAGCTTGTCATACATCCTATGTGACATCAGTGCATAATCTATTGTCGAGTCCACCCTTCCTACCTCCCATGTTATTTGCCCTTCACACTTCTCGGTACTGTTGCAAATGATGAAATCGAGCCTTTCACACATATCCATGATCATTTTGCCTGTCGGGTCGGCATGCCCATCTATATCGTCTATGTGCGCGTTCATATCTCCTAGTATATTCATATTGCACTCTCCACTTAACTCCTGAATGTCCTTTGATATACACTCTACCATTGCCTGGTTTTCCTCTCAGGCCTTTGCTCCCGTCAACAAGTACACGAAACCAAGAAGTGTCCTTTGACCTGCCACTTTCCCTTTTAGTCATAAATTTTCCTTGCATTCCTGCTTGACCCTTTGACAGTGTGTACTTTTATGAATGAATGCCCCAATACCACCCTTCTTTCTGCTGCCTTCTGATGTAATACAATATTTCCACGCGTAGTCCGGATTGTTCGGAGTTTGTCCCATCTCCCGGAGATGTGTTTCTACAAAGCCGTATACGATCGGCCTCTCTTCCCTTAGCTGTTCTTCTATCTCTTCCCACTTCAGCCTGTTCCTACCACCCTGCATGTTAATATACCCTATGTCTGAATTGGCTCGGCGCTCGTGGCTACGTCGATTTATGCCCCAAACTCTACCTATCTTAGATACAGTTGCCACTTTGGAATCGTGTCTGTCCATACCACATGTCAAAGAGTCTCCCTGGTTTTTCTTCTCGTTACTAGCTATCCTGCACCCCGAAGGGTCCGCTTGCCCCCCAAAAATGCTACTGCGCGTCCTGCAAGTCGCCAACCCACCTCATGACCTAGCCGCCCTTCGAAGTGAATTCTGTTTCGTTGAAAACCACCCCACATGTGCATCTCTCTGTTTATTTCCACCACCTCAAAGCCTTTCTCTCGACTCATCCGCCATATCTGTCGGTTTGCGTTGACAACCGCTCTTTGCAGGTTGCTATCACGCACCGGTGCCTCCGGTATCGTGCATATCACTACCTGTACCTGAGGAGAAGAGGCGCGCATGTCATCGACGCCATTCCCCAGTGTGGTTGCTAGTCCTGCTGTATCTTCATTCAAAACATCGTTTTAACCGCCTGAAGTTATAACGAGGTTTCGTCTATCAGCTGTAGTTTTGAGTTTTGCGCTCGCTTGCCTCATGACTGCTTCCAGCTTGCGTCCTGGGAACTCCCCTACTGCAACCCTCTTGTCACCTCTTACCCTCTCTTTGATGGCTTCTTTGCATCGATTTAAATTCGAGTCCCCGGCAATTATCACATGCTGTGACTTTTCAGCTGGAGCGTCCTGCACCTCGGGGCTGCTTGCACCTGTGACGCCGGCTGCTTTGTCTCCTCCCAGCCCCACCACTATCTCGCTGCCGGTTCCCTACTGTTCTCTCCGTAGGCCGCTCCTTTATTCAGCTTCGCTAGTGCTTCCTCGGCGGACTTCAGTCTTTGTCTCATTGCCCTCGTTTTCTCTTGCACTTTCGCCAACGCAGTCTCAAGCTCGGTGATTCTCATCAGCAGTTCACTCTGGGCAACCATCATTTTCTCCATTTTTTTCCTCGACCTCACACTGCCTACACTTCGCGTCAGCCTCTTCTCCATCCGCTTCTACACTTGGGTTCACTTTAAAACCCACTCCACATCCTGAACACTTTACAGTCATTTTAACTATGTCTTTCTGACACCAATTGTCCCTATACTCGATAAATAATAAACTAGAGCCCTGCACAACGAAAAAATAGTCTAAGCTCTACTAAAAAAATTTTGCGTGTTTAATGTACGCGCATCTCCTCCACGGGGTGGCAAAAAACAACAAAAAATTCGAACACACACACCAGCAATAACTAATAAATACCTGATGACTGGCCGCCGAAAAAGCCGCACCATAAAAAAACTGCTACGAAGATTTTAACTGCTGCCTTATAATTATAAAGACAAGCTCAAAACATGCAAAAACACTTATCTGCGCAGTCGATTGGGAGCGCTCAAAAAACACGTCTCTCTACCGTGACAAGGTTCGGACTGTCCCGGTACACATATATGAACCGACAGAGGGCGGTGCTCTCCTTCCGAGGAGAGCGCAACCCTCGTTGTTGTTTGTTGTTTTTTTTCTTTTGTCACCCCGTGGGGAAGGTGCGCGTACATTGAACACGCAAATTTTTGTAGTAGAGCTTAGACTTTCTTTTTCTTGTAGTGCAGGGCTCGAGTTTAGTAATTATTGAGTATAGGGACAATTGGTGACAGAAAGACATAGTTAAAAAGACTGTAAAGTGGTCAGGATGTGGAGTGGGTTTGAAAGTGCACCCAAGCATAGAAGCAGATGGAGAAGAGGCTGACGCGAAGTGTAGGCAATGTGAGGTCGAGGAAAAAATGAAGAAATAGATGGTTGCCCAAAGACTGCTGATGAGAATCACCGAGCTCGAAACTGCGTCGGCGACAGAGCAAGACAAAACAAGGGAAAGGAAGAAAGACTGAAGTCCGCCGAGGAAGCACTAGCGAAGCTGATCAAAGAAGCGGAATACGGAGAGAACAGTAGAGAACCGGCAACCAGAACGGTGGAGAAGGAAGAACAAGCAAGTTTGAAAAAAACAGACTCAGCCGGTTCAATTGTCGCAAGGCCAGCTTCAGCGAGGTAGTAGTGGGGCTGGGAGGGGATATAGCAGCTGGCGTCACAGGCGCAAGTAGCCCCCAGGTGCAGGACGCTTCAGCTGAAAAGTCACAGCATGTGATAATCGCCGGGAACTCGAATTTAAATCGATGCACAGAAGCCATCAAAGAGAGAGTAAGGGTGACAAGAGGGTTGCAGTAGGGACGTTCCCAGGACGCAAGCTTGAAGCAGTCATGAGGCAAGCGAGCGAAAAACTCAAAACTAAAGCTGACAGAAGAAACCTCCTGATAATTTCAGGCGGCTTAAATAATGTCTTAAATGAAGATACAGCAGGACTAGCAACCACACTGGCGAAAGGCGTCGATGACATGCGCGCCACTTTTCCTAAGGTACAGGTAGTGATATGCACGATACCGGAGGTACCGGTGCGTGATAGCAACCTGCAAAGAGCGGTTGTCAACGCAAACCAAGAGGTATGGCAGATCAGTCGAGAGAAAGGCTTTGAGGTGGTGGAAAAAAAGAGAGGTGCATAGGTGGGGTGGTTTTCAACGAGACAAAGTTCATTCCGATGGGCGGCTAGGTCATGAGGTGGTTTGGCGACTTGCAGGACGCGCAGTAGCTTTTTTGGGGGGGCAAGCGAGCCCTTCGAGGTGCAAGATAGCTAGTAACGAGGAAAACAACCAGGGAGACTCTTCGAAAGGTGGTTTGGACAGATACGATTCCAAAGTGGTACCCATATCTAAGATAGGAAGAGTCCGGGGCATATATAGACGTAGCCACCAGCACCGAGCCACTTCAGACGTAGGGTATATTAACATGCAGGGTGGTAGGAACAGGCTGAAATGGGATGAGATAGAAGAACAGCTAAGGGAAGAGAGGCCGATGGTATACGCTTTTGTAGAAACACATCTCAGGGACATAGAACAACCTCCGAACAATCCGGAATACGCGTGGGAATATTGCAATAGAACAGAAGGCAGCAGAAAGGGGGGTGGTATTGGGGCATTCATTCATAAAAGTACAGACTGGCAAAGGGTCAAACAGGAGTGCAAGGAACACTTATGGCTAAAAGGGAAAGTGGCAGGTCAAATCACACTCCTTGGTTTTGTGTACTTGTGAACGGGAGCAAAGCCAGAGAGGAAAACCAGGTATTGGTAGAGTGTATATCAAAGGACATTCAGGTGTTAGGAAGAGAGTGCAATATGAATATACTACGAGACATGAATGCGCACATAGAAGATATAGAGGGGTATACCGACCCGATAGGCAAAATGATCATGGATATGTGTGAAAAGCTTGATTTAATGATTTGCAACAGTACCGAAAAGTGTGAAGGGCAAATAACATGGGAGATAGGAAGGCTGCAGTCGACGATAGATTATGCACTGATGTCACATAGGATGTATGATAAGCTCAGGGGAATGAACATATATGAAGGTGGTTCCAGAAGTCTGGGTAGTGATCACAAACGTATCAAGCTAAGTTTTGGAAGAGCAGTGAAAGTGGAAAAGAGACAACATGAGCAACTACAAGAAATTTTTCATCCAGAAAGGTAAAGTGAAATAGCCACTAAACAAATTGAGAAAGTAATCACGGAGGATAATAAGACAGTGTGGACATACACAAAGCTAACTAGACTCTTTGAGCTAGAGCTTGCTAAGACGCGTGACAAGTCACTCCAGAAAAGAAGACACAAACCCAAATGTTGGTGGGATGAGGAAGTTAAGAGAGTCGTAGCAAAACGTCAGGAAGCCTCTAGGAAAGAAAGACATGCTAAGCAGCGGGATGAACCGACAGATGATGTTGAAAGAAAATGAGAAACCTTTCTAAGCTGTAGAAGGGATGCATCCCTTCTGACCAATGAAAAGATTAGAAGAAAGGGAGCTCAGTGGCTGGCAGAAGTACTTAAAAAAGATAGAAAGGCAGCTGCGAAATTTTGGAACCATCTAAACTCCCTAAAAATGAGACAAGCCTAGAGCAGAGTTATAGCCCAAGGGGCTAGGCTAGAAGGGGACGAAGCTATTGAATATAATAAGAACAAGAGGGACAGAAAAAATTTCAACAAAGAAGTACTTTATGCACCACAATAGACAAGAACGAATCAAGGGGTCCAATTGCTCTATTTTCACAACGAGAGTAGGAAAGGGCTGAGAAAAGGGTTCCTAATAGTACATAACAGGCCGAGACGGCATTCCAATTATGCTGATAAAGACATTAGGTCCGAAGTCTAAGCAGGCTTTGAGAGAGGCAGTGAGCAAAATAATAATCGATGGTGAAGTTCCCTATGGATGGAAACTTAGCAGGATGAGCATGATCTATAAAGAAAAGGAGGACAAAGCTGACATAAACAACTACCGTCCTATAACAGTGACATCAGTTGTCTACAGGCTGGCGATGCAGATTATAAAAGAAAGACTGCAGACATGGATAGAGGATGAGGGGGTGCTGGGAGAACTGCAGAATGGATTTCAGAAACACAGGAGGTTGGAAGAAAATCTGTTCTCACTGACGCAGTGCATCGAAATAGCACAAAAGGAACACAGGCCCCCGTGGCTAGCATTTTTAGATATCAAGGGAGCGCACGATAGCGTGTTTCAAGAGAAATTGTGGGGAATGCTGGACGCACTAGGCGTGGAAGATGTAGTCACTAATCTTTTAAAAGGATTTCTATAAAGGTAACAAGATAGTTATGAAGTTGTAAAGACAGGTATCCAAGAAAGCAAAGGTAAAACGGGGGCTTGAGCAGGGGTGTCACCTGTCACCCTTATTGTTCATGATGTACCTACAGGGATTAGAGGCCAAATTAGAAGGAAATAGACTGGGCTTCAACCTCTCTTTCGTCAAACAAGGAAAACTCCTTGAACAGGCACTAGCAGCAGTGATGTACGCAGATGTTGTACTGCTAACTGCCGACAACAAACAAGATTTGCAGAGATTTTTGGACATCTGCGGTAATGAGGGAGATAGGTTAGGTTTCAGATTCATCAAGAAAAAATTGCCAGTCATGATTTTTAATGACAATGATGGTAGTGAGCTTAGAATACAGGAGGTCACGCTAAAGGTAACAGATAAATACAAATATCTGGGTGTATGGATAAGCAATGAGGCCGAGTACCTAAGGGAACACGAAGTATACGTGACGACTAAAGGTAACAGGAATGCAGCAGTAATGGAAAACAGAGCACTGTGGAATAACAATATGTATGATGTTGTTGAAGGAATATAGAAAGGGGTCATGGTTCTTGGTCTGACGTTCGGCAATGCGGTCTTGTGCATGAGATAAGAAGTTCAAGCAAGATTAGAATATAAACAACGTGGAACAGGTAGGCTTGCCTTAGGAGCTCACGGGAATACACAAAAGCAATGAATACAAGGTGGTATGGGATGGACATCATATCAGGGCAGGGAAGCAAGCAGCAAGATAAAACTTGAGAAGCGATTGAGAGAAATGGGGGAGGAGCGTAAGGCTAGGAAAGTATACAGCTACTTGTACATAAAGAATTTCGATATAAAATGGAGAAAGCGAACCAGAAAATTGACCGGTAAATACTTAGAAAACAGCAGGGGCCAAACCAAAAAGAATTATCGGTTAACAAGAAGGTGAAGGAGACTGAGACCGATATGGAGAAAACTGGCATTAATAAGAAGTCCACACTAGAGGTCTATTGAGCTTTTAAGCAGGAAATTGCCAAGGAAAAGATCTATGATAATACTCGGGGCAGTTCTTTACTGTTTGAGGCCAGGACGAGAGTACTGCGAATCAAGACATATCGGGCCAAATACGAAGGGGCAGACACAGTACGCAGTGCGTGTGGAGAGGAAAAAGAAACTGCTGAACACTTGATATGGTTCTGTAAAGGGCTTCACCCTATAGTTCAGGATGATGGCGCAGAGTTTTTCAAAGCACTGGGGTTTAGGGACCGGGAGGGCAAAATAGACTTTAAGCGGGTAGACTTAACTAGAAGGAGGGTATCTGATTGGTGGCTAAAGTCAAGCCACGAGTGGAAATTAAACCCTTCACTGCAAAGTACGAATCCTCAATTTCACATTTAAAGAAGAAAAATAAATCCAGTTTTTGGTTCATTAAGTATTACGGCTTGGTGGCACTCGCCACCGCCCGATATTAAGGGTACAGCCATATCCATCCATCCAGGAGGAGAGCACCGTCCTCTGGCGGACGCGCGCTGTGTCTCTGACGAACGCCTTCGGTGTCCGTGAAGGACGCGCCACTGTATTTAGGAAGAAAAGCAGAAAAAAGGGGGGTGAGACAGCGCTGCCCAGGTCGTAGCGGGTTCATAACAATATTATGCATTCAGCCCAACCACGCTCTGCCGTGGTCGTCTAGTGGCTAAGGTACTCGGCTGCTGACCCGCAGGTCGTGGGTTGGGTACCCGGCTGCGGCGGCTGCATTTTAGATGGAGGCGGAAATGTTGTAGGCCGGCGTGCTCAGATCTCAGTGCACGTTAAAGAACCCCAGGTGGTCGAAATTTCTGGAGCCCTCCACTACTGCGTCTCTCATAATGATATGGTGGTTTTGGAACGTTGAACCTCACATATTAAGCAAATCAGCTCAACCACTGCTGAATTTCGCATCGGTGCATTCGAACAGTGTTGAATGAACAATAATGACGTCAGACTTACGCTCGCCATTCAAGGAAAACATTGGCCCCGTATCTGCATGTAATCTGCAAATGTCGACGACATTTAGAGATTACATTTGGAGTGGAGAGAGTGAACAAGACATTAATTTGATCTTCTGCGCAAGAAAATCGGTGAATGGTACTATGGAGGCGCTGCGTTGGAGTGCCTCGAGCGTGCAGCGGAGGCGACCGAGCGCATTAGGTCACGTCACACGTGAGACATAAGCACCATATGGCAGTTTTCTTAGAAAACAAAGCGCGTGGCTCTAAGGCGCGTGTGCGCGCCCACCTCAGAGGTGATAAGGTGTAGAACGCAAGGCGACGGGTAGGTGCTACCACCGTTTCGTCTTAGCAAAGGGTTGTAAATACTCGCCTTTCCGTGGAAGCGTTGCATGATCAACGCAGCGTGATAAGCGCTACGGTCCTTAAAATTACTTATGTATGCCTTTTTTTAGTAAAAGACGCATATGCAGAATATATACGTGTTGCTAAGGTGCCCCAGACGTACGAAATATTTGCTTTTCATTTGAAAATTGAACAAGCATGAATGCCCAACCTTGAGCAACAGGTGGGCGCTGCGGATGGGGTCGGCCGTTTAAAGTACCCAATGCCGTTAAGAGTGGACAAACAGAGAAATGTACAGACAGACAGACAGACAGGCCAAATTTTTTGCGTCGAAGGTCCCCAAGAAAGACTATCGTCTTTAAAAAACACTTGCACACGATATGTGAGCAATGGCTTTCAGCAGCAGATTAGTCGCTTCAGGGAGGCGTGGTATCCTGCTTATCACGCATTGCAAACAAATAATAACATAGCAGTCCTCCACCCACGAAGAAACTAGGAATAGTGCAGTTATTAGACGTTCTTAAGCGTTGTAGTCGCATAGTCTGAAAGGTGAGGGTGGCGTTTTCCACGCCATAAGCTTTGTGAAATTTGTTCCGCAGAGCACAAAAGGTCGCAAGGGTCTGCAGTGGGCAGACAAAAGTACTATCAGAGGCCTTCCAATTTTTCTTTCAGTTGTTGTGCCAGAGTTGCTAACCGATTTCCTACTTCTTTTGTTCCCATATATGACCGTCCATATATGAAGACGGCATGTCGTAAAGAACACCGTACTTTGTTTAAGTCATCCTTCGCTATCGCTACAACACGAGGGACTTGACTTTATTATTCGACTGTAAACACGCGCCTTGGCTGTTAACTTTTTTGCTCCTCTTTGTGGACATGCGTGACGCAAGCCTCTTTTTACATCGATGTTTTTTTTTAACACGTGCAATAACCTTTCAGTTGTGAGTGATCGTTTGCAGTGTGTCTATTTCTTTCCTTGTCCTACTTACTTCTTTTTGTCCTGTAAGTTTATTCCAACTTCTACTACAGGGCCAAGAAATCTTGGTAGGTGAATAATGTTTGTTATTTATATATGCTGTCACTCACGCGCATGCTATCCAGTGAATGTGCCTTATTTTACAAAATTTCAGCTTTTTTTGGTAGACTCTTTGAATACGAAAACCTTGCAATTTATTTTTCAACACTGTCAATGGATATTTATTTTTAGTGCATCCGTGAATCATGGACTGTTCCTGCCCTTTTAAGCAACAAATCTTTGTTTTTTTTCCTTAATGGCGAAGGAGGACTGACGCTGAAAAATAGGTTGGGGTGGGAATCACTTAGTACACGTAGATAAAAACAACTGATGAGAAACGCTTTCCAATATTTTTCACGGCCAGGGAGACTCTTTGACGAGGTATGCACAGATATGCTTCCAAAGTGGCACCAGTATCTATGATAGGTAAGTCCGGGGCAGAAATAGACGTAGCCACGAGCGCCGAGCCAATTCAGACATAGGGTATAATAACATGCAGGGTAGTAGGAACTGGCTGAAGTGGGAAGAGATAGAAGAACAGCTAAAGGAGGAGAAGCCGACGGTATACGGTTTTGTAGAAACACATCTCAGGGACATGGAACAACCTGTTAGCAATCCGCACTACGTGTGGAAATATTGTAATAGAACAGAAGGCAGCAGAAAGGGGGGGCGGTATTGGGGCATTCATTCATAAAAGTAGACTGCGAAAGGGTCAAGCAGGAGTGCAAGAAACATTTATGGTTAAAAGGGAAAGTGGCAGGGCAAAGGACACTTCTTGGTTTCGTGTACTTGTTGACGGGAGCAAAGGCCTGAGAGGAAAACCAGGCAATGGTAGAGTGTATATCAAAGGACATTCAGGAGTTAAGTGGAGAGGGCAATATGAATATACTAGGAGATATGAACGCGCACATAGACGATATAGATGGGCATGCCGACCCGACAGGCAAAATGATCATGGATATGTGTGAAAGGCTCGATTTCATCATTTGCAACAGTACCGAGAAGTGTGAAAGGCAAATAACATGGGAGGTAGGAATGCTGCAGACGACGATAGATTATGCACTGATGTCACATAGGATGTATGATAAGCTCAGGGGAATGCACATATATGAAGGTGGTTCCAGAAGTCTGGGTAGTGATCACAAACGTATCAAGCGAAGTTTTGGAAGAGCAGTGAAAGTGGGAAAGAGACAACATCAGCAACTACAAGAAATTTTTTATCCAGAAAGGTAAAGTGAAATAGCCACTAAACAAATTGAGAAAGTAATCACGGAGGATAATAAGACAGTGTGGACATACACAAATCTAATTACACTGCTTCAGCTAGAGCTTGCTAAGGCACGTGACAAGTCACCCCGGAAAAGAAGACACAAACCCAAAAGTTGGTGGGATGAGGAAGTGAAGAGAGGCATAGCAAAACGCCAGGATGCCTTTAGGGAACACAGACATGCTAAGAAGTGGGGTGAACCGATACATGATAATGAAAGAAAATGGGAAATCTTTCTAAGCTGTAGAAGGGATGTGTTGTATATTGGTCTGTTTGGCTTCGGTCCCACGATCACTACCGCAGGTGGCGCCAGTGTTGTTTATGTATATAAGCATGTGCAAGTTGGAATAAAGGGGCTTTTGTTCCGATGGGCACTCAAGTTGTCTAGTCGTTCATTCACCAGCGGCACACGCCGCCACTACATTGGCGACGAGGGTGCCCGTTGAGGAGGGGGTCTGATTTTCGCCATTTTCGCCGACTGTTTCCCGCACCATGACTGTTTCCGGACTGGCACCACCGCCCCCGTTCTTGCCCACGCCTGGCCGCCCTGCTGTTGCCTGGCCGCAATGAATCCGCATCTTCGAGAATTTTCTGCTCGCATCTGGTGTTTCGGACAGTGCGCCAGACCGTCGCAAGTCTCTCCTAATCCAGAACCTCGGCGTAGAAGACCAGCGCTTATTTCACAGACTACCGCTTCAGTCTTCGTCCCACGCAAACTCCGGTGAGCCAACAACTGATACGGATTCGGGAGATGTCAAGTACACTTCTCAGACACAGCATGAAGCGTCGTCGTACGATACCGCTGTCGCATCGCTGCATGCGCACTTCACGACAACCACAAATGTTGAGGTCGAACAGCCCCGGTTCGGTAGGCGCGTGCAGCGAGTCTGTGAAATAATCAATGAGTACATTACCGCTTTACGTGAGCTTTCTGCTACGTGCTCTTTTCCTTTTCAGGAAGATTCCTTGCGTGACCAGTTTGTTGCGGGCGTATTATCTTGGAACTTGCGCGAGCGGTTGCAGCTTGAAGGGTCTTCTCTTTCGTTCGCTCGAGCTGTACTAATAGCGACGCAGTTTTAGCAGGCAAGCAATGATTGCGAAGAATTTGCTACTGCAGATGTCCTGAGCATAAATGCTCGAAAAACACGCCTCCGCCAGCATCTTCCGCCAGCAACCCCTCGACGCGGTCGCGCCGCCAACAGGGCCAGTGCTACCGCTGCGGTTCACCTCGGCACAACGCATCTTCATTTTGCTGCCCCACCAAAAACAAGTGGTGTCATGGTTGCTGTATTATGGGTCATTTTCGCTTAGTCTGCAACACAAACGCCGCTGCTGTTTGTGAACTAGACGACGAAAGTTCGATAACAGACGTATCGAGAATTCTCGCAGTGACAACATCCACTCGTCTCGCAATCTGCGTATCGGTAGCAGTTGAAAAAACGAAGTTAACTTTCCTCGTGGATTCAGGGTCATCAGTATAGATTTTGACGCATGACCTATTTAGGCAGCATTTTGAAGGTCAGCAGCTTTCAGCTGCTCGAATCAGACAACTAAACTATTCGAAGAAACCCATTCTAGTGTGCGGTCGCTTCTTTGCTGATGTCACGTACAATACCTGCACAACAAAGCTTCTTATTTATGTCGTTGAACAACGCACCTCACTTTTAGGTATTAATGCAATTAGGGCGCTCAGTCTACAGATTAATGGGTCGTCGCTACAGTGCTTTGAAACGACAGCGGCGCATACTAGCGCTCGAACGGAGCACACCGCAGTCACGACACCGGCGGAAGAGTCCATTCACCTTCCATCAGAATTAGTCGAAGAGCTTGGTGCTATTTTCTATCCAGGACTTGGCACCGCAAAGGGTTACGTTCATCGCGTCAAAACACGGTCGACAGTTCAGCCAGTTGCTTCAAAATTCCGGCGCCTTCCCCTCTCACTGCGGCCACGAGTCTCGGAAGAACCGCGCCGCTTCAAAAAAATGGACGTGATAGAGCGAATAGAAACATCCGAGTGGGTGTTTCCCATTGTTGTGGTTGAACAGAAAGATGGGGGTATCCGCCTTTGTGTAGATCTTCGACAGGTAAACAAAGCCGTCGTAGCAGATAGCTTTCGCCTTCCTCATACAGAAGAGCTATTGCATAGTCTATTGGGGGCAATTCACTTTTCCAAGCTTGACCTTGCATCGGCGTACCATCAGGTCATGCTTCACCCCGAGAGCCGCGATTTAACGGCTGTTATAACACACGACGGCCTGTTTCGTTTTAAGCGCCTGTGTTTTGGGCTCCTGTCGGCACCATCTGCTTTTCAGAGTATGATGTTGAAAATTCTGCAGGGCTGCAGCGGCGTCCTCTTCTATATCGATGACATCATTGTGTTTGGGAAGGGTAGAGAGGAGCACATGGTGAATCTTACCGCAGTGCTGAGGTGAATAAAAAGGCAGGACTCAAATTCAACACGAAATGCGTCATCGATACGCTGGAGCTTCCGTTCTTTGGCCACAGTATTACCGCAAACGGTATTCTGCCATTGAAGGAAAAGGTTGCTTTCATACGAGACACCCTAGCGCCTACGGATCCAGCCAGCCTTCGATTGATTGATTTGTGGCGTTTAACGTCCCAAAACCACCATATGATTATGAGAGACGCCGTAGTAGAGAGCTCCGTAAATTTCAACCATCTGGGGTTCTTTAACGTGCACCCAAGTCTGAGCACACGGGCCTACTACATTTCCCAGCCAGCCTTCGATCATTTCTGGGATTGGTCGAATATTATTTTAGGTTTATTCCCAATTTCGCTGTCATGGTTGAACCAATGCGTGTCCTGCTAAGAAAGGGGCAGCAATTCGGTTGGTCTGACAAGATAGACGCTAGTTTCAGAAAGACCAAAGACGCGCTGGCATCTAGCTCTATACTGAGAATGTTCGATGAATCTCTTCCAGTCTCAGTGTCGACGGACGCATCAGAGTGTGACGCTGTTGGAGTGGTCCTACAGCAGGTGGACGGACATAAACTGCACACTGTCGCTTTCGCGTCTCGAGTACTTTAGCCAGCTGAGAGGAAATATTTGGTAGGAGAACGGGAAGTGTTGGCCTGTGTTTGGGCGTGCGAGTCTTGGCACGTGTACTTGTGGGGACACCACTTCGCGTTGCTTACTGATCATCAAGCCTTGGTAGCATTGCTTTCATTCCAAGGAACAGGAAGGCGCCCCTAGCGGGTAGCGCGATGGGCAGCGCCTACTACGGTACAATTATACAGTCAAGTACCGCAAGGGGTCGCAAAACCAAGTGGCAAGGAAGATTTGCAGAGATTGGTGGACATTTGCGGTAATGAGCGAGATCGATTAGATTTCAGATTCATTAAGGAAAAATCAGCACTCTTGAATTTTAATGACAATGAAGGTAGTCAGCTTAGAATACGAAAGGTCACGCTAGAGATAACAGATAAATACAAATATCAGGGCGCACGGATAAGCAATGGGGCCGAGTATCTAAAGGAACACGAAATATACGTGACGACTAAAGGTAACAGGAATGCAGTCGTAATGAAAAACAGGGCATTGTGGAATTACAATAGATTTGATGTTGTGAGTGGAATATGGAAAGGGGTCATGGTTCCTGGTCTAACGTGCGGCAATGCGTTCTTGTGCATGAGATGAGAAGTTCAAACAAGATTAGAAATAAAGCAACGTGGAATAGGTAGTACATGGTGATATAAGATGGACATCAATTGAGGGCAGGTAAGCTAGCAGTAAGATAAAATTTGAAAAGCGATTGAGAGATATGGGGGAGGAGCGTTGGGCTAGGGAGGTATTCAGCTACTTGTACATGAAGTATGTCGATACAAAATGGAGGAAGTGCACCAGAAAATTGACTGTTGAATACTTAGAAAACAGCAGAGGGCCAAACCAAAAAATTACTGGGTAATAAGAAGGTGAAGGAAGCTGAAACCGATATGTGGAGAATTGGCATGATTAAGAAGTCCGCACTAGAGATCTATCGAACTTTTATGCAGGAAATCCTCAAGGAAAGGATCTATGATAATACTCGGGGTAGTTCTCCACTGTTTGAGGCCAGGACGGGAGTATCGTGAACGAAGACATATCGGGACAAATACGAAGGGGTAAAGACGCTATGCAGTGTGTGTGGAGAAAAAGAAGACACAGCGGATCACTTTATAAAGTTCTGTAAAGGGCTTCATCCTATAGCTGAGGATAATGGCGCCGAGTTTTTCAAAGCACTGGGGTTTAGGAACCGGGAGGGCAAAATAGACATTAAGTGGGTAGAATTAACTAGAAGAAGGTTATCTGATTGGTGGCTAAAGTCAAGACACTTGTGAAAATAAACCCTTCACTACAAAGTACGAATCCTCTACATCACTAATTAAAGAAAAAATAAATCTAGTTTTTGTTTCATTAATTATTGCGGCTTGGTGGCGCTAGCCACCGCCCGATCTAATGGGTACAGCCATATCCATCCATCCATCCATCCATCCATCCATCCATGGGTAGTGAGCGGCGCACTTCGCAGGGTTTTCCTTGGCTCTGCTGTTTTTTATTCGCAAGCGGTAGCGGCTTTACAAGTACTTCATCAATCGGTAATTGCGCTGGGTTTCTCTGAAATGCCTGAAGGTGTCGACGACAACAAATAAGGTAGACCCAGCGTCACTGCATTATGCTTGTCCGGAAAACTTAATGCTTCAGCTCCGCCTGTTGAAGAGTTCCAAGGGTGGCAACGTGAATCACTTAGTATCTCTGTCTGTAGAAAAAATGCTGCATGAGATGGAATAAAACGAAGAAGACTACGATAGACTTCCATCTGATGCTCTAGCAGTGTCTGTGGCCCATGAATCGTACACCGCTGAGCGGCGGATGGTCGCCCTATATATTATGTGGCAAGCTATGCTGTCAGAAATCTGGTACTTCGTAATAATCGTGATGAGTGCGAGAACGCCCGCCTTGTTTCTAGTGTTGGTGGTGACGCGTTATAAGTAACACCGTTATTGGTATAGCACGTTTTTTCGGCAATCAGTATTTGACGCATCGTTATACATGTAGAAATAGAGCTGCTGCGTAAATGTAGCCTCCACTACGGTGCATCTTATAATCATATGATGGTTTTGGGACGTTAACCTATATATATCAATCAGGGATGATAAGCGAAGAATATGTACGTTATTTTTATTTCGGTAACAGCAACATGTTGCCTTTCTGGTAGGCAATGTAGGATGGTAACGCGAATATTTTTTGTTATCGTAGCGAGTAACCTATCTGGTTACTTTTTTTCGGTAATGTATACAACGCTACTTGCTTCTAAACTAAATGCGCCAAGAAATCTCCCAGTCCAGGCAGAAGTGGTATCTCAGCGGAGCTTTGCAGATCGGTTGAATTCCTCACTCAATCACAAAGAAGTGGGACTCACTCGGTCCCCCTTCTTTTTTAGAACGCGTGAACCTACCATAATAATAAAAGAAACAGCAAATAGTAAATCTCTGAGTGCTGTAGGGCACGAACACCTGACATACATGAAAATGAAGTGTTTTTGTAAAAACTGTTCGCATGTCTGCTGCTGGAAACATGGTTATTGCGCTATTTTTGTGTAACTGTGTAACTGTGATGGATTAATTGATATGTGGGGTTTAACGTCCCAAACCCACCCTATGATTATAAAAGACGCCATAGTGGAGGACTCCGCAAATTTCGGTCCCCTGGGGTTCCTTAACGTGCACACAAATCTGAGAATAAGTAAGTGTACGCCTCTAAAACTGTTACAATCGGTGGCCGATAATGAACGCTAAGTGAGAAGTTAGGTTGTGGCTTGTGCAAGATAATGCGTTCGGAAAAGCGAAACTGGGTTATGATACCCAAGTTTCCACTCGTGGTTGAATGAATTTAGTGTGTTCAAATTAATATGAAGCCTTACAGTGGATAACATCTCTCGGTGCACCTGCAGCAGCTTCGCCGCCAATAACCGCAATAATATTACAGGCCAACTCCAGCAATGTTTCGAGGTCAATGGATCTCTATGAAATTCGCTGGGTACCTTTCTTTCCGTATTTCCGTCATTTATTCCAATTTAGGGGCTTGATATATGCGCTGATTTTTTGCAAATGAATTGCGAAACTTTTCTTACACAGCTCAATTCACTTGCCAGAATAATTGGCAACACTGTCTGTGTGACGTCATGTTTGGCATGTCAATGGATGTGATGCAGCTGATGCTAACGCTACTTTGGCCGCTAGCGTTTATTGTGGTGGCCACAAGGGGACAGTGGATGTGTCTGGCAGGGGTATTGCAAAAGAAAGCTTCCTTCCCTCTTGAGTGGTGTTTGGCCGGTGCTTCATTCGTCGGGCTTTCACAATTTATATACTACGAGCTGGCGGGACCAGTATACGGCCTGCGGTTCTTACCAAATATTAGGTCATACGCAGAAAGGGCGCACGGTCGAATTTCCGTTTCGCATTTTTCGCTCATTAAAATATTTGCAAATTTCCTGAGAATTTCATCTATTCGTCTCGTGACAAGAGTATCTCAGGAACATAGAAACACCATTACCTTGACATGGCTGAAAAATCGCTCGAGTTGGCCTTCAAGTCCACGAAAGTTGGCCTCAAGTCTTGCTTGTAGGCCTTTTCAAGAATGGTTTTGAGAGATAAGATTTTAAAGGCCTTGGGTGCCATGTACAGCCCTACACTTGCTCGATCAAAACAATTTTACTGAAAACGGGTCACCTTCACACAGCCTAGGAGCAATTTTGTGGAGAGCGGCGCGTGCCGTCTCGTTGGTCTCCTCCGCAAGGTTACCCGCACCGGTGAAAGCAGCGCCCCAAGCTGCATCGGCGCGCTTTGGGGACCGGTTTCAGCGGCCGCTTTTCACACCTCCCCATTCTAGCCATCCTAATATGGGCCTCCGCCATTTCTCCTTCATACAAATGGGACCACCAAGGGCGGAATCGAACCTGCGGCCTTCGGGGCAGCAGCCGAGCACCGTAGCAACTGTTACTGTGATTGACGAGAAAGAAACCCAGGAGTGTGTTAATTCGACGGGTACACCTGGCTCACAAGGCGACACCGTGTTCTGCAAACCTTGCGGGATATTCATGCCATTGCTCAAACATGGGCGCCTCTGTGCGATCATAAAAAACAGTTTTTGTGGTTCCCATCGTAGATACAGGTCGCGCACGCCTTCGTTTGAAATCTTTAGAAGCTTTTTTGAATCAATAATGCAAATATTTACGATTTCATAGGCCTAAAACAGTGCCCCACTTGTCTATTTTTGGCCCCTAAAACCCGCCTTTTTAAGTGCCTAAGAATCCACCCTCAAGTTATGACTTCTGAAGCACTATGCATATTTCGCCACGAGTTTACTTTAATAAATTTTATTTTTAGATGTATATGTAGTTTACCAATTTAAAACTAAAGTTTACCAAAGTGCTAGAATCCTGATACATAATTATAACTTTTGCCCATAAACTGCAAACGTCTTTCTTAAAGGTGTTAACCTACCTTAAGACAGCGGGACGCCTGTAATATAGGAGTGCATATGTAATGTTTACAAAATTACATAGCCAGCACTGCAATCCCAATTGACCTTTCTTCAACATTGCGCCGGCATATGGTCTTTCTTCAAAGCAGTTTCGAGACCTGGGAGGGCTTTGTTGTAGAACACGTCATTGCCATGCAGAATGCTTCAGCTAGATTCCAACTTGGATCCAGATGTTTATTTTTTACACTGGCCCGGACAAAGTCGCCAATGTGTGTTTTTCCGAAACGCTTCTGGACCTATACTACCACTGCCTGCTCTCGCCGTTGCTAGTCAGATATGCATTGTTAATCTCTTGTGGTACGTGATTGCGTGCCGCGGCTTGCCACGGCCAATGGTATGTGGGTATGTGCCACAGTCTCCTGGAGGAAACTAACTAACGAAGTACGCTATATATACAATATTTTCATGTTATACATGGTATGACCAGCCACATGTAATAATAAAACTCTCATACCCTGTCATGATAGGTTTGTCTACCCAAAGCTAAAGGGGCCATGACACCCAATTTTCCATCATAGTTTAGCTTTCGTGGGTTATTAATTTATCATTCACAATTGGGCTGGTGTAATGCCAGCCCAATTGGTCGCGTAATTATTTTTAATTGAATATTATTACAAATATCTGACTAGCCTGTTAATCGGGCAGCACAGGTGTACTCGCGTGCCGTAACGTAGAAAGCAGCTGGCCGTGAGAGTGTCTGCATTTTGGCGAACCATAGTGTTGTGTTGTCTGCTGTGCGTCTAATTGAGATGTTTGACCTTTGTAATGCTGGGCACTGAAATCGAACAATTGTTAGCGGCTGCAAGTTGCTAGAAAACGACGGCACTGCTCCGTGCTGCACGTGACGTCCCATGCACCATGACAATATAGCGGTATCTGATGGATGACGGCTGTCGTGGCCATTGACGTCTGCGACTGGTCTTGCACTGAAATGTTCTTTGACGACCTACGTTCACATCTGTATTGGCCTAAGAGACCAATTGCTTCTAGTTTTTGCTAAAAACCACTAATCGTTGGGTGAACATCAAAAGCGCCCTCGACAATGTTTGCCATAAAGGAGTACTACAAAATCTCGTAGATACCGGCTGCGGGTCCAAGATTTATGACTATGTTCGAAGCTTCTTCACCGGTCTTATGGTCACGGTGGGGAATTGCAACATACAGAGCGAAAAATTTGAGCTGCCGGACAGGAATGCACCTAAAGGCACTGTTGTGTCACCACTCCTTTTTGACGTAGCACTCCTTAAGCCCCCCGGCTTCTAGAAAAAAACAGGGCCTACGTCACGCCATCTACGTAGACAATTTTACGTTTTGGAAGCGCGACAAGAGCACTGGAGAGCAAGAAAGTTGCCTTCAGGAGGCAGTCAATGTTATAGAGAACTACCTCGAAAGCTGCGGCTTCTATTGTGCACCTGAAAAATCGGAATTACTGGTACTCAAGGCCGACACGCGAGGAAGACCTCCAACGTGCGTAGCGCCAGACACATGCATCATCCTTCACGGGGTCCAAATACCAAAGGTCACGACGCTTCGCGTGCTCGGCTTGCACCTGCACCACGACGGATCAGGGGCCACCATTCTTCCTAGACTTCAACTAACAGTCTTTCAGCTCACGCACCTTCTAAGGAGAGTCGCAAACCGATGCTGTGGCCTGAAGGAAAACGATACCCTGAGAGTTGTGCAGGCTCTTCTAACAAGTCGAATGAGCAATGTAACCCCGTACCTCACTCTCAAGAACTTCAGAAGCTGAATGTGCTCATCCGCAAAGCGTAGGGCTACCTCCAGTGGCGTCGACAATCATACTCCTAAGAATGGGTATACACAACACCTGGCAAAAGCTGGTAGAAACCCAACGGAACAGCCAACTCGAGAGACTTAAGCCTACGTCGACGGGCAGATCGGTTCTTGCGCGCTTGGGCTACAGCGAGAGCTATATCTGTGAGGCAGACTGCAAAACAAAGATGCCGCCATACCTGCGAGAATCATTCAGTATCGCCCAAGTACCACATCACATGCATCCCGAGTTCCATCGGGAAAGACAAATCGCTCGTGTCGACACCATCCGCAGAAGACACCAGCAGGATCCAGACGCTCGCTGAGTCGACGCGGCTAAATACCCGGGCGAAAAAACGCCTACGCTTTACGTGTGGTCGGCGCAAAAGGACAAGAAGCGGCATCCGCAACCCTTCGGGTGCGGAGCTCTGAGTCTTCCGAAGAAGCAGCGATCGTCTTTGCCACTACGACTGGTGAGCACAAGGTCGTAGTTTTCACAGATTCCCAATCCGCTGTCCGCAATTACACGCGAGGCCGAATCTCCGCCGAAGCTCTCAAAATTCTGAGAAAGAGCCGAACTCGATCCACTTTCTTCCACCTGCGTGGTATGGGTGCCGGGGCACGAGGGGCTCGATGCAAATGAAGCGGCTCATGCCACGGGCCGCGGTCACGTCAACCGGCCGTTCCTCAGCGCCTCGCTTGACCCACGGTTAGCCAGCACTGCACAAGAAGTGGAGACCGTACCACCGACATACAATGCCATCCCACAACAGTGCCGTCTAGTTCGCAGGATGTACCCGCCACCTCACCCCAAGCTGACTAAAGAAGAGGGCACAGCGTTTCGGAGACTTCAAGCTAACACCTATACACACGGCACCCTATGCATAGAGTCTACCCGCTATACGCCAACAACTGCCCAATATGCGAGGCGCCAGACACACTAGCCCACCTACTACTCAAGTGCCCGTGGCGCCACGAAGATGCGAATACCAAGCCCGCAACGTCTGCACGAATCAACCCCCTAGCCGAGATGTGGGAGCCCAAGATTGACGCACGTGACCTAGATGACCAACGAGGACTTGTCGGCAGGGCCTGGGAGGCGATTGCGGCCAGATGATTCCAGGAATAAGGGACCCTCCCACCTCGAGTGACCTCGAGCTCACAAACTCGGGAACACAGTTTCGAAAAACAAATGTCATCATCGTTGGGTGACCGTGTCACGGCCTTTTTACGGAGGCCATCATGAGAGCACCAGACATACACGTCTAGAAGGATGAATAAATGCGTAGATAAAAACGCTCAAGGTACCTGCAGTTCGCAAAGAAACCCGTCGCATTTAAACGTGTGCTAGCGTTTACACGAGGCTAAAGTTTTGAACTCTGCTGCTACAAAATTTAGAGAATCCATATGTCAACAGCATGAATTTTAAAATTTCGTGAAGTCATCCTATGATTAATGATTCATTCTTTCTGGTATTCAATAAGACTAATACACTGTGCTTGAATGAGCGCAACTTTTCTTGTGTGGATGGTATATCCGCATGACTACAAGGCTCTTGGGCTGTCTGTTCTAAATGAAGTAAAACATGTCTTTTCTAGGTGATGCTCTTTTTGCTGAGACGCTTAAGCTTCTGCAAATTTTATGATTGCTTCTGAAGACGTTAGCTTTTCGAACGTGTATTTCAACACATAAAAGGTAACCCCATCCATCTATCTCATTTACATTATCTTCTATTAGTATAATTACAATGCGGCAAAGGGCAGCGTTTCTAATGCTACGTTACTGGATAATAGCTGTAAACACACTGAAGTTCATTTGGCTTTATTCGGCTAATACTTGAACATGCCCACTCTCCTCAGAAATTGCTATGTCCTTTTCCCAGCTCTAAGTGGGTCGAAAATCTCGTATGCCAGTTCGCGCGGTATTTCTGCGCAAGCTTATAAAGAATAAAATGTTTCTTTGAGATATTCTTATTATCGTAATCGAAAAGTCGAGACAACTAGTTCAGTTTTTTCAAAAGCATTTCACAGAAAATTTTGTTCAATCTGTTTTCGGCAATATTTGAAGCAGTATACCCTTTACGCTTATGGTATACTGAAGCAGTATACCCTAAGCAGTACGGCAGCGTACCCTTTTTCAAGGACTCGAAATTGTACGGCTCGAGGCCTGTGCAGCAGTTGTCAGCCTCCTATTTAGCGCAACCTTAGGGGCTAATAGATAATATTTGAAGCGGATTGTTAATATCCTCTCGTCATACAGGTGCGACGCATACCCGCATTCATTCCAAGTTTGCTCGGCGCTTGGTTTTGAACGTGGTTTCATCTGACCGATGCACTATACATACTACACCAGAAACTGTCAGATGAGCCTCAGGGTGAATTAAATTAGGCAAAGAAAAAAGGAAGAATACCCCACCCTGGTTATATTTATAAAGTCTTCTCATGGAATCAAAGATAGTGAACTTTCTGTTGTACTTACTAATTGCTTCAGAATGCTACAGTGACGAGAATGTGATTAGGAACACCTCGTGGTAACCTGTGCGCAATTTTTCCCCGGGTCACATGAAAATACTGCGATACTGAAAAAAAATATATACCAGCATCTCATTCTGTAAGGCCTCCATTCTAATGAAACAGCTTCATGAACGTAAATTAGAGCGAGGTGTGAAAAGCAGTGTCTCCAAAAGAGAGTCATCAATAAAATATGAGAATACAGCGTGGTCTCATTGCTACAAGCAGCGTCGCAAGCAGTATTGATCGCAGATACAGAGCTTTTAGTGAGGCAGTGCTCCGCCTAATTTGCCACTTGTATCACGTGACAAGCGACGACAGGAGACGCCGGGACGCGTTATGACGACAGGATATGCCGACATCCGAAGCGCATAAAGGGTTCAGCGCCTAAAATTACAAAAATTATTGGCATAGACAAGGGCCCCTATTCAGAAAAATGTCTTACGCTGAAATTTCTCGTAAGAAAATATACCAGCCTATGACAATGTGACATGTATTATGAGTGAGGCTGTGTGACCAATGGGAAAACAAAGTTATGAAAACTTGGCTGAAGTAATGTGTTTTTGGCAATACTTTTCTATTGTTCTTGCCAATAGATAATTCCTAGAACAGCAACATAGTGAAAAATTGGGTAACAAATTAGCATTATCCCATTTATTCCACTTTTTGGGGTGGATACAGCAAACACATACATTTGGAAGCTTTTCAGCAAACGCAAGGCATTGTGCTGCGGTCGGGGACACTATGTATTCGGAACTCACACAAAAGGACTTACCTGTTGAAGCCAAAGCAGGAAAAATGGACCCCTGTTCAGCCTGCTGAGGTTTGCGCTGTCAAATCCCGGTCATATCAATACACTCATATCCTCTTGTGTCACGGCCTGGGCCCTTGTTTTATTTCGCTTGAGCTATTTTCAAATGAATCTCAAAAAATTAAGAGAAAAATATCCAGACTGTCATGCGAAGTAACCGTTTCTGCTTGTTTTATACGACATGCTTGTCAGCCACTTAGTTTGGGTTTATATTATAGACAGATTTTCTTCACTGTCAACTGAAAATGAACCTAGCGTGCAGTATTATAAGTTATATCGCCTAATACGAAACATTCATTCTTGCCTAACACCCAGACTACTAGAATTGGTATGCGTTAAGAAAAAAAAACAAGAAAATGACCACTTGTCGCTGTGTTATTTGCTATGACAGATTCCTTTGGCGAAACTGATATGGGTGTAGTGCAAAATAAACAGATCTTCAGTTAACCCCGCCACACTACCAAATGATAAATGCAGCACGGAAGTTTGCTAAAATACCTCAATAAAACGCAAAAAGATCTCCCAAGTACTAGTTTAGAATGCCTGTTGTCATATAATTGGCAAACATCTTCTATGCGCTTCTGTCACAGATTACGAGAACTTAAAGCAACGTTTCACTTTAAAAGCAGATTCAAACAAGGCCTTAGAAAGATAACAGGTAAAAGTAGTTCTATTTCACCTAACTGTTTGTTTGAAATGGCGCATAATGCTTATATTTGAAGAAGCATAGGAGTGTGCATAAATTGCGAATTTCCGTCTGAGTTGGCGTTACACTTCCGCACGAACAGCTACAAAAGCTGAAGTCGTTGACAGATTCCACAGTCATGGGTATGTACACGCCAAAAAAGCAAAAAAAAACATAATAAAGTTGTCGAAAGTCATGTGGTTCCACGCTGTTAGGGTACTGATCTCAAAATTAATTTTATGTAGTGCGGAACGCATTTTGTGGGCGAAAATATCTTATCATTTTTCTTTGACAATCACTATTAGTATATAAATTTATTGTAAATTTTGCTAGAATAGATGCCCACCTATTGCATTTTTCTCTACATAGCGAATGAAAGCATTAAACCGACAGTAAAAAAATGGCCCCGTATCTGCATGTTACACTGCAAATATCGTTGAAAGACGATAATCTCGCGTTTGGAGACAGTGAATAAAGCGTTTGTTTGATGTTCTACGCAAGACAATCGGTGAATACTATTCTGGAAGCGCTGCGTTAGAGTGCCTCGAGCGTGCAGCGGAGGCAAACGAGCGCATCAAGTCAAGTCACACGTAAGACATGAGCTCTATCTGGCAGTTATCTTGATAACGAAGCACGCCGCGTGTGCGCCTGTCTCGGAGGTGATAAGGTATAGAATGCAAGGTGACGTGTAGGTACCACCACCGTGTCATTGTAGCAAAGCGTTGGAAACACTTGTCTTTTCGTGCAAGCGTTGCATGGTCAGTGTAGCGTGATAAACGCCACGGTCCTTATAATTACTTATGTATGCCTTTTCTAATAAAATACACAAGTACAGAATATTGAAGCGTTCTTATGGTGCTTCAGATGTGCGCAATAATCGCTTTTCGATTGACAATCGCACCAGTATGAACGCTGAATCTTGAGCATTCTTGGTGGGCGCTGCGGATGGGGTCGGCCGTTTGGGGTAACGTCTGGTGCCTTTTAAAGTACTGTTAGGGGCGCACAAACAGACAAATGTACGTACACACAGACAGACAGACAGACAGACAGACCGACAGACCAAAAATTTTGCGTCAAAGGTCCCCAAGGAAGGATATCGTCTTTAAAAGTACTTGAGAGTGAAAAGTTTTCTGGTTGCTCCCCACTACTGGTCTTGCAGATCACGGCCACCGTGGGGAGATAACGTACGGCCGAAGCTCACGCGTTCAAGTGAACCTCCAAGATCCCTTGAAGAGAGATAATACGGAGTGGGAAACAACACGGGGCCGAAGGTGGGCACATTGGACAAGCACTGAGTGCCAGTTGATAGTTTTATTGACATCAAATGTTATACACGCCTGTATTCAAATATTTACAGAGGTAATGACCACAGTAGCAGTGAAATCGTGAAAGAGAACCAGTAAAAAAAATTTATTCCGCGTTTTCTAACATTATTTTTTACCGGTATGATTAACCAAGTAGCCTAGTTAGACACAGGTAAGTAATAATCTAGGAACAAAAAGTACGCACCCACAACATAATGAAAAAGAGCAATGCTGATGTAGTCTAATTGTTTTGCAAGTTTTTTCACTAGCCGCTATTATTTGCCATGCGTTCTGCAGTCTCCTCCGGCAGAGCGACGATGTAATTAGCGTCTTGTTATTTTTTGTGCCTCTCCGGGGGTAGTGTTCATTAAACGTTGAATGAAAGTCAACATAATAAAATATGATGTCAGTCAAAAGTTGATACCGTCAAAAAACGCATCGCAAATTCTGGGCGATCTATGTGACACTGTGGTTTCGAACTGCGATTGGACTCACCAAGAATTATTCTCGCAGACTCAGTCATTTGCCGCATCAAGTGGAGATCATAGATCACTTTCATATTCCTAACTTCATGCGTCAACGTCAGCTCAGTTCCTTCCGTTATGTTTTATATTGTTCCCAATTCTTTCTCTGCATGATTCGTAATTTTTTATAGCTTTATTGTACAGAAAAATGGAAAATATGGTGTCTGTTTAGGACGGGTGCGCTATTACTTGATTATTTGAGCATCATTAGACAAACATAGGATGTTTGGCAAGAGACGCTTTCCTCAATCGTTATTCAATGCCATTTCAACAAGAATACACCATAAAGCCAGCGAAACCTCTTAGCGTCACACTTAATAATCAACCACCGGAGCAACGCGCCGCTTATGGAGTGTGCACTTCTAAATAACAACACAATATAAGTGCGCACTAGACAACGCCTATTTCAAAAAAGGAAAACACAGCACACAAACTTTATCAGTATGAAATATAAGCGCGCACTAGACAATGCCCATTTCAAAAACGAAAACACAGCGCTCAAACTTTGTCAGTATGATTGGTCAACCTGAGCCCATTGCTACGAACGGCACTGTAATGGTCGATGGAACACTGAGCTCTCGGATGCACACACCAGGCCTGTAACCATTTTGTACCCTACCGTATCATATTCATCAAGTTCTAGTCTTCACCATCAACCGATGGTGAAAAAGTGTGTTCTGTTATCCGACATTGTGAGTGCCTAAAACACTCGGCTGCTGACCTGCACGTCGTGGAATCCAATCCGAAAGAAGGGTGTCTATGCAGGCTAGTTGGGTTTTATTACAAGTTTTTTTTGTGTGTAGTGCGAGATATGAAAATTATAAAACCGAAGTTGACAGGAAAAAGGTACTATCGCAACTAAGCTTTATTTTGCGTCCATTCACATATAGGGCCAAGAAAACAACGTGTTATCGATGGCACTGCCACATACGAATACAACATAAAACCATATAGTACCGCTTACAGCTCTAATCGTCGAGATTGTCTGTCATAAGAAAGCAGGCAAACAGACGGCTTACTGATGCATCTGCTCCCCAACCTGTTGATGACTTACGCCTCAAGCATTTCGCGCTGTTGTTTTCTTCTATAATTTTTAATGCAATTTTCATACGCGGCGGCACAACAACTACAAAAAAGAATAATAAAGTCGCGGCTGTGACATACGCATATTTAATTAAGGCGACAATCGTTGAGGACCGCGTGCTTATATTTAGGTGTGCGTTAAAGAACCCCTTGTGGTTTAAATTCTCCGAGCCTTCCACTAGGGCGTCTCCCATAATCATTTGGTAGTTTTGTGACGTTAAACACCAACAATTACTATTATAAGTGTATTCGGTTGCTCCACAGATGAAGTAAAAATTATACGGCAGCATGACATGGCTGAGCGAGCCAGCGATGGTGCCCCTTGGGTAGGAATATGCCCTGCACTGGCAATAGCAGATGCGATAAAAATAAGGTGACCAATAGTAATTCTTGCCTCTCATGGCACCAGGGCAACTTCCTTCCTGAAACGTTTTCTTACCAGGGTTCCAGATTGCGACGTGATCTTGCGTTCTAGTTTTTTCCTTCCTCCATGGCTTATTCCGAATATATACGAGCACTGTAGAGGCGAGAAATCGCCATTCCGCAAAACACACTCTATCAAGTTTACTGTTTTAGTGAGCCTGGGAATCAGTGCACATTCAAAACGACATGATGACATTATCTATAAAAATAGCTGAATTTATCCTAGTTCCTGATACGTTTAATCTAGCCGGCTAAATCTTTCTGCTCTCTTCATCATTTGGTTAATGAGATGCATATTATTATTAGCATGAGAAGGCATCACTAGTTTCAAAACTCAAATAACAGGTCATAATAAAAAGTCATGACATACTGGTGACGAACGACAGTATTTACAAGCCATGGTTTTGATGCTGCTCCAGCAGTTTCATTATCTATTTAACAAATTGGGTATGGCATGACAGAACTGTAAGATGAGCGTAAGTGACTGCTTGTAATGTGAAAAGTGTTATATGTATGTGATGTATGACATGATTTGCATGAAATGCTTTTTGGGGAGATTGTGGCAGGAATTGAGTTGCATGTGTACTAAAATTGGGAAGTTGAGACATTTCTGTATGACTAACCGAAATTACAGGTTTTAACACCAGGATTCGCCGACGGCTATCTTGAAGGGCTACTTGGTACACGTTATTGAAGGGGAAACGACTCGAAAATGGAGCAAGTAAGAAGGCCACACAACACAAGCTCTGAGTTGTGTGATGTTCTTACGTCGTCCCGTTTTTGCATCGTTTCCCCCTCAGTCTGACGACTTCCATGCCATGTATGGCATGATTTAAATGCCACGTTCATTTTGCTAGCGTGACATATACACTAAATGACATGCCGAGACATGACTAAATTGTCACGCATGAAAAAAAGACTTCGGGCAATAAATACCGCGTAGTCACAGCGACTCAGGTGAGTGACGTGACACAACCAAAGAGTCTGAGCGAGAGAGTGCGCTGTCCCAAACAACTTCTTTGTTTCTCCTGGATTCGGACTTGTGCTCACCGCAGTTAATGAACAGGTGGCAAAACACATCGTCCCGTTGCTCACGCAACTAGCCGTGCATAAGCGGAAGGAAACCTTAGAAGCGCACTGTGGGCATATTGAAAGCAAAAAAAAAAACAAGAACGTACTAAGGCCACTGCACAGTTGCACTAACGCGTGAAGTACGGCTTGAGCCATATACCTGAACAATCTTTGAGTAGTGCTTTCGGCACAGGGGTGACGTGGTTTTTTCTGGGACAACCTCGTAGTTTATGTCACTCACACGACGCACTACTTTATAGGGTCCATAGTAGTGACTCAGAAGCTTTTTCCCTGGCGGCAAAGCAGAGTCCATATCCAAACTGAATCTTCTGGGTGGTATTTCACCGATCGATGTCAAAGATTGTAGCGGCGTGCATCTGCAGTTTTTTGCTGCGTTATGTGCCAGCGTGGAAACTATCAACCTTCTTCGGCGTACTGAGTAAGCTGCTAAGGATCAGATGTGAGCGAACCGTCGTATTCGAGTGGCAACATAGCGTCTAGAATGGTCTGGAGGTCACCTATATAGACGAGATGAAACAGTATCAGTTGTGTCATTTTTGATAGCAGCTTTGTACGCAAATATTATGTATAGGAGGACTTGATCCTATGTCTTGTGCTGAACGTCCACATACAAGAATAACGTATCGGTGAAGGTCTTGTCCAGGCGCTCCGTCAAGCCATTAGTCTACGGGTGATACGCCATCATCTTACGATGGCGCGTGAAGATTAGCTTGAATACATCGTCAGTAAGCAGAGCCAAGCAAGCTTTCCCCAGTCAGTCATCACGCAACGCTGGGCGCCATGGTGAAGAACGATCTGGTCTAAGAAAATGTGAACAATAACGGAAGCGGTAACTTGTTGGGGGGCTCTTGTCTCGACGTATCCCGTTACATAATCTGTGGCTGCAACTATCCGCTTGTTACCGGCAGATGACAGAGGGAATGACCCCAGTAAAGCCATTCCTATTTGACTGAACGGCACCCTTGGTGGTTGGATTGGTTGCAGGAGGCTGGCAGGTTTCAGTGGCAGAGATTCGCGGCGTCGAAATTCAGGGCAGCTGTTCGCATATCCCTCGACGTACGTGGCAACTATCGGCCAGTAGTGCGCCTGTTGAACTCTGGCAAGAAGTCGTGAAGTACCTAGATTACCGGATGTGGGCTCGTTGGGGCAGGCTAGAAGAATGTCCTCTCGATTGTCAGAATGAACCACTAGCAGATAGGCTTTCCCATTGCCGTTCGAGTATGTGTTGTAGAAGGCACCGTTTCGTAGGCATAACCAAGAGAAGTTTTGACAAAAGTGCTGAGGTGCGTGTGTGTTGTGTGCTTTCATTCGTTCAAATATTGCGCGAACCGCAACGTCATTAATTTGCCTTGCGATCAGATCAGCTGTAGTGAGGACTTCGAGGGTGCCGGTGTCATAGTGATTGTCTCGGTCAAAAACTTCAGTAGGTGCAAGAGACAACGAAACAGCATCTTCCTGCTTGCAGCCTTATTTATAGACGATGGTGAGATCGAATTCTTGCAAACGAAGACTCCATATTGCCAGACACCCAGACGGGGTCTCGTAAATTGGCTAACCAGCACAATGAAGGATGATGGCGCACTACTTTGAAGTGACAATCGTACAGGTAAGGCTAGAATTTTATGGTGGCCCGCACTATTTATTTTATTTTTATTTTATTTTTTACAATACTGCAGACCTACTTAATGGTCCAAGGAGGACGGGCAGAAAAAAAGAATGTTCACGCACATACAATGCAATGCAATCTAACAAAAACAATGAAGCAACAAAACGCAGAATTCACTTGGAACTACAAAATAAACAAGCCACGGTGAAACCGACTTTTCGCACAAACATAGCAGGGTTTTGAATCCAAATAAAACTAGAAATTCACGCACAACTTCAAAAAACATTGCTAAAAACCCGAACGTCAGTAAATAAAAGTTTCTAAAATGATGTATTTATTTTTACAATACTGCAGACCAATTTAACTAGGAGTTAACTAGGAGTGCCTCACTAGTGTGAGGCCCTCCTTCTCCGAGGTGGAATAGTTCGTCTTAGCACGAGGCAGGGTATGGCTGGCGTAAGCTATTGCTCATTTGGTGCCTTCTTGATGCTGAGCAAGCACGGTGCCAAGAGGTATATTGCTCACGTAGGTATGAACATCGGTGGCAGCTACCTCGTCGAAGTGAGTAAGAACGGGTGGTGCCAGCATACGCTCCCGTAGATAGACAAAAGCCACGTTCTGTTCTTCATTCTAAACTAACAGTATGTCGTCTCGTCTAAGACGAGTCAGAGGCTCGGCCATTCTAGAAAAATTGGTGATAAAGTGACGATAGTAAACGCAAAGGCCGAGGAAGTGACGCACTGCTTTTTTTGTGACGGGGAACTGGAAAGGAGGCTACGACAGTTGCCTTGTCGGGGTCGGGTCGAACACCATCTGCGCTCACAATATGGGCCAGAAAATTAGGTTCTTTAGTGCCGAAATTGCATTTTTCCGGCTTCAGCGTGAAATTCGCAGAGCGCAGTGCTTCCATACCAGCCTACAGACGCTTCACGTTCTCCTCAAAGGTGACCGAAAACACGACGACTTCATCGAGGTAAACAAGGCAAGTGTTCCACTTCAGACCGGTAAAAGAGTGTCCATCATTTTTCTGAATTATGGACACTGTTGCAATGATGGACACTGTTGCAATAAATGCAAGTCCCTCTCGTTTCACCGTCTGCACAGCCCCCTCACTTATTCTTATCAAATCGGTAAGTTGCATAGGAAAATGTCATTACATACAAGTACTTGGGAGTCACTTTGAGTAACGATTTATTATGGCGCTTCCACATTACCAATATCATATCATCAGCTAACGAATCGCTTGGAATCTTAAAGTGGCATTTACGTTATGCTCCCCCTCCTGTGAAACTTCCACCTTTTAAATCTTCAATT
The DNA here is from genome assembly GCF_043290135.1 of Rhipicephalus microplus. Lineage (NCBI taxonomy): Eukaryota > Metazoa > Arthropoda > Arachnida > Ixodida > Ixodidae > Rhipicephalus > Rhipicephalus microplus. The sequence continues at coordinate 456,852,651 of NC_134710.1, read as the reverse complement.
CGCACCCAACTTAAATACGCGTCGCCTATCTGAAGCCCTGAGCAAGCGTACTTAACCGACTCACTAGAATCACTCCAAAATTGAGCGGCTAGATTCATTCATTCCTCGTATTCGTACAACATGATTGTTTCATCTCCTAAACAAGAATCCAATCTTTAAAACCTTAACATTTGTCGCCGAGTTGCCAGCCTCATTTTGTTCCACAAGCTCTATCACAGTAAACTCGGCGGCCACCAACCCTATATCTTGCCTCCTGCCCGCACATCTCACCACACCACTCATTCCTTTCATGTCGGCCAGCCACGTGCCCGTACCACGACATTTTCTACCTCCTTCTTTTTTCGTGCAGCTTCCGACTGGAATGGTCTTTCCACTGATCTCGCCACCATAATGTGCCACTAAAGTTTTACACAAAATGTCACCCGTTTCTTTTCAATTTGAATACATTACATTGTTCCTTTTTGTGCCACTGGTTCTCACTTTGTCTTCTTTTTTGGCAAGGTGTTACGCATGTTAATACATATAGTTATCCTGCACATGTATTATTTTATTTCTGTATTGGTTACCCCTGTTCATACTTGTACCCATCCTGCATATGTATTACATTTGTTGTATATTTCCCACCCCTTATGTAATACCTCCTCTAGAGGGTCGTTATGGTAACAAAGTGAAGTGAAGTGAATGTCACCGGTGCGAAACACATGGTGAAGGAGAGCACCTTGTATTCATACCAGCCATCCAGTGTAACAAAATCAGTTTTTATCGGTCTCTTTCACCGCACTCTATCTGCCAGTATCTGCTTTTGAAGTCTATGGAGGAAAAATACCTTGCTTGTCATAGTCTGTCTAGTGAATCAATGATGTAATAATATGTGGCAGAGAATAAACGTCTTTGTTAGTGACGCCATTCAGCTTTCTATACTCCACTCAGAAACGCAATGTTCAGTTCTTCTTTTTAACAAGAACGACTGACGATGGCCAATTACTGTTGGACGCCTGTATAACATCATCTTGAAGGACTTCTTCGACTTGAGCATCGATCATGACTCGTTCTTTGGTTGAACCTTGGTAGGGTTATTGCTTTACGGGCGATGCACGGACATGCGTATTATTCCGGTGTTTCATGAGGTTGTTTGACGCACCTTGGAGGGCGAAGAGAAACACTCTTTGAATTCAAGCAACAGTTCCTGCACAGATGCGCGTTCTTGCTCCGAGAGGCTCGAATTGATGTGCACCTTTTCAAGAGACGTAAAAACACTTGGCAATGCTGCTTGTAGCCCACTGTTTATTGATGTGGCAACGAAAAAATTCAGCAACGTCTTCGATGGGTAAGGCGAAAGCGATAGCGGTGCGACAAATAAGGTGTCACTGCTCATTAATAAAATTTGTCACAAGCAGTGCGGCATGTCTGTCGTGAATTGTACTGATGCTTCGGCCACGTGGACACCTATGCTGAACAAAAGTGCTAAGTTGCCTTCGGCGACTGTCTCACCATCACGTAGCTCGCTACACACGACATCAACTATCACGCTTGAAGCCGGGGGCAACGTGAATATGTCGGCAGAAACGCCAAACCTGCCGAGATGGCTATCATCAGGGTTTTTTCTGCTACTATGTTTGTCGAGAACGTCACGGTGCACTTTCGGAAGTCAATTATAGAACTTTATACACGTAAAAAGTTATTGCCTAAGATGAGCTCTCAGGCGCATTGAGGAAGTCCACTGTAGAAAAATGTGCGTCCGCGAATGCCAACTCTAGTCATACACATACGGAGAGGGGTGACGAAGTTCCCGCCAGCTGTAGAGATTTGTGTTTCGTACCATAGCACTGCCACTTTGATAAGATGCGTCGGTAGGCTTCTACTCATGTGGGAGTAGTCAGCCCCCGTATCGAATAAAGCACTATCATTGCGGCGGCCGTGGAACGTTACAGGTATGTCGAGCGAAAATCGGCTCTCTGATTCGGCAGCTGTCGTAGACGAATCGCTGCTGCAACGTCCTCGTGCCGATGCGGTCTCTGGCTCACGTCATGTATCAGCGGCCTCGCCCCCGAAGGTCGCTGTCCTTTGTTTTTCCGCCTAGGCCTGAGCGAATGCGCTGGCGCTTTTCCGGGGTAGTTCGATACATTTATTGCAGACCTTCTTAGAGAAGGCGATTGTGAATGTCTCCTCGGGCTCAGTGGCATGCGCTGCTGGGACAGGTGTTCCTCGGCCGCCCTGGTTCTTTCGCCAAACCTTGGCCTGTAAGAGTCGACGACACAACCGTTAAGTCTGAGGCGTCGGTACTAGAATTCGCGGCATACTTGTGCGGCTTCGCCCCAGTGGTAGCACAGCGGCCACCTTTTTGGTGTGCACAGTACGTCGAATTTCCTCGGGAGGGGCTGCGGATTTTTAAATGCTGGATTGGTTGGTCGAATGAAAGCGCTTCGCGACTCATAGGGTGTACGAAGTGGCGTGGAGGGGCGTAACAGCTCGCTCCTTCAGCGTATGATGCTGCAGGGGCGTAACAGGTCACAGCTTTGGCATATGGTGCACGCCGAGGCTACGTCGGTACAGGTGAGGAGGCATCGCTGGAAAACAAGACTTGTAGAGCCTGCTGTGCTTCACTGCTGTTGAGACTGGAAAGAGATCCTGAAGTACGTGGAGGTGGGGAATGAACCCTTTGCAGCTCCTCGCCTACCACTGGTATGATGATGTCACAGAGTGCATAGAGACTGCTGTTGCTCGCCGCAAATCTACTCTAGCCCACCAGCGAAGCGGCATTGACATGGTGGTTGTACACAGCTGACCACTGCTGCAGCATGTTTTCAATGGTCATGACACTTGTTGAAAAACTCCGCCACAGTCTTCGGGAGACTTCGATCGAGACCAGCGAAGAGCTGCTCCTTAACTCTTCGCATAAGGTGCTGCCTCTTCTTGTCTCTTGCCATACCCGGGTCAGCGCTGCGGAAAAGGCTCGTCATGTCTTCCACGTGCATAATCACGCTTTCATTCATCATTTGATTGCGTGATTGCATTGCGCGCTCCACTTGTTCACGGCGAGGGGGGTCGGCGTTACTTGTCAGCAGGTGACAGCTAAACACCTTCCACGAGAAGAAGGGTTTGCGGCTCTCGTACCACGTACGAGCGCCATCTTCAAGTCTGAAGTATGCATTCCGCAGCTTGTTAGCGTCGGTTCACTTGTTCAAAGCACTTACGCGTTCAACATGAGCCATCAAGTCTACGACATCTTCTAAATTGGAGCAGCGAAGCACCATCGGTACTCATGGCTTCTGCAGCGTACAATTGGTAGCCGGAGTATTTTATGTACTGCTCTGGGGTGGTGTAATTAACATTATCTCCAGTAGGAGTTCCCACTTGGGGGGGGGGCAATCTTCAGACTCGCCAGCTTGCCCGGTAGACAGATCTTGTGACCGGAGGCCTAATGATGCCAGGAGGCATTTCGATCATTGGCTGCAATATCAAGCATCCCCACCAGTTGTCATGCGTAAAAAAGAAGGACTTCGGGCAAGGAATACTGCATAGCCACAGAGACCCAAGTTCGTGATGTGACACAATCAAAAAGCCTCAGCGAGAGAGTGTACTTTCCCGAATGACTTCTTCGTTCATTTCTTCTGCATGTGGACTTGTGGTTGCCACAGTACATGGCCAGGTGGCAATATGACGAACGCAAGTGGCAGGTGGTAAAAAGAAAACCATGATATGTATGTCACCTGCATTCTGTTTAATTGCCATGCTCATATAGTGCTGGCGATCACGCTATAAATATTACAAACAAACTCCTATACAAATCTCCACACTCTACACTCTATCTACGTCACGGCGTATATGCCCATGGTGTATATATGCCCTAGGTGTGTAGTATATATGCCCGTGGTGTGTAGCCACCCCAACACTCTTTTTTGATTACGTGGTAGTGCGCAGAGCACGGCGACTGACACGACACAAATGGCACACGGGACGAATGGGAAGCGTTGGTGTATATCTCAACCCTGGTGGATCAGCTCCGACCTATTCAAAGGTATGAATAGATGGCACATCCAAGTGGTGTCCTGGGATCGGGACACCGCCCTCCCAGACAGGCGAAGCTGTTCACTCTCTTGTGATATGGTTTATTGACGCTGAAAATTAGGGAAGCTCAAAAAACGTTAAACGTGAAACATCAAGGAGCGGCGGGCGTTGCTAAGATCACCAGGCTGTCATATTATATGGCACGCGGGGTTAAAGTATACAAAAAACAAAACAGTGCACCCTGCGGTGGGGACTTGTGTGTCGACCCTTTTTAATGTGTGCGCCGTGCAGGGGCAAATCGCGTATGTGCCGTGCGCTGGCGAAGAGGACGCCGATCGTGTGCGCGGCGTGCCTCGAGACAGCGTGACCACGGCGTGGGCGGTGCTTGAGGGTCGGAATTCCAAGGCTGGGCTATTCTTCGCTGGGCGTCCGGTCCAAGAAAGAACCCGGAGCCCTACCTCCTGCTGCCTTGACTTAGAGCGCTCCCGCCTGTTCCGCTACGAGGAGATCGGGCCTGGGAACGTGCACGAGGCTGGGCCAAGGCCTTGACGCTGTGTGCAGACGGGCACACTCAGGGTTCGGCACACGAGCACGCACAGGCCGAGGACGTGCAACGTGGAGCGGGTCCCTTGGTCGCAGCGTCTCGGCATCAACTGCCGCAGAGTGGACCTCCGGGACTTCACGTGGCCAGACCAAGAACCGAGCTACGGCATCGAACAGACGGTCTACGCACGACGTCTTCGACTCGGTGACCTCGTCGGCTCCGACAAAAAACTGTACGCTACTGCTTGACTATTTCGCGTAGCACCCCTTATGTCAAATGTAACTTTTACTATTTGTTGAGACCTGTCGTGTGTGTAAAGATGTCCTTCGTGTGTTTGTCCACTTGAGTGCTGCATCATTCTTTCTGGAGCGAATCCTGAACCCAAAAGTAACATCACACAGGCTTCCCTTCGCTATGGGGCGCCGGAGCCCAAACAAAGCAGGCAGCCCCGGGCACTTTGCAGCAAGAAGAGAAGCACGAGGGCGAGCTCCGCAGTTTCGCGTGAGGGGTAGAACACCGCTCAGAAGCACTTCATTGTTAATGGTGCGGGAAAAGCGACTCTTCGAGCCTCCGGGCCTCAATCACGGCCACGACGCCAACCGCCCGAATACGTGGAAGTGGAGCCTCGGACTGTGGCTATCTGCGACCGGCTGACAGGATGTCTTTGCACGGATTTGCACCAGCTGCCAAGACCCATGCTTTGGGGCAAGAGGTTAACCAGGCCAGCGGTTCCAAGCTGACACCACGGGTGATCATCAAGCTTCCGTAAGACGCACTCGTCACATCCAGCATGCTGGAGGCATGTTTTTCGCGAAGAGATGATTTCGCGAGAATAGTACAAGTGTGTGTGTGTGTGTGTGTGTGTGTGTGTGTGTGCGTGTGTGTGTGTGTGTGTGTGTGTGTTGGGGTGGGCCAGCATTGTGACAAGTGGGACTCGCCAGCTGACTGGAAGAAGACGTCGACCCGGTTTCCCTGGAACTGAACTATAGGGACTATGGTGAGATAAAAACGCAAAAAGATGCCTCAGAGACCTGACCTGGACCCAACTCTGATAATGTAAATGTGTATATAAATATCTTTTATTCCCCTTCAAAACTTTATCCTGGCCCTCCCCAACAAAAGCACTTCTGAAAGATGAGGTCTTCGACCACCTGCCTGGCTGCGAGAAAACCAGGGCAGTCGGCAGAGTCTCTAACCTCAACTACGATGGCAGTGGTGGGATCCTGCTGATATCGCATTTCCACAACTGCTTATCATCGGGTGGGATGAATCTGGTCACATGGAGCTGCAACTGCAGAGGAGCGTTCGGGTTTCGCTCTGATATTTGCCAGGTTTTTAAACTCTGGGTCAAAAGTTTGAATTCCTGGGAAACTAGAAGAGTTAGGATGCAAAGTGCGGTTCTGTGAGCATCGTCGAGAGGGCAAAACGAACGTTTAAAGCAGTGACCATGGACCTGAGGAAGTTTTGAAAGGAAGGATTGTTCCTGTTGTGTGAGGAGCTGGCACTTTTTTTGGATGAGGCGATGCAAGAGGGTGATCTACTAAGGAAAATAGATGCAAGCAGTAGCATCGCCTAGAGCATTGAAATCGCTTGGTAGCTTCTTAAAAAAATGAAAGAGAAAGAAATAAGCAAAGCATACGAAATAAAGAGACAGAAAAGAGAAGTAAGAAAGTTGGAACTTGAAATTGAAAATAAGCGTTTGGCAGTACAAGGATCGGTAAGCGGCACTCCGTAAAGAGCAAGCGAGGGTGAATCTTATCGCATGGACAAGTGGATTCAGTCATTTAAATTGGGAGAAGACATAGGATTGTTCATAGTACATTTTGAGAGAACTTTTGAAAAGTTGAAATGCGCTCCGGACACGTGGGCACCAAGGCTTTTGACGTTGCTACCTTACGAAGCTGCAAATGATGTAAAAGATGCGGATGACTACAAGAAGTTAAGTCGACCCTCCCTAAAAAGTACCGACTTTCTACGGAAGCGTTTCGTCAGAGGTATTGGGACTCGGCAAAAGAAGGCAATAAAGACTATGCAGAGTCTGCATATGAGCTGAAAACTAACCTCATAGAGTGGCTGAAAAGCACAGAAGTTTACGAGAATTGTGACAGAATGGTTGAATGCATGTGTCTTGAATAAGGTCTGTAGCGATTTCCACAATAAATTAAACTATGGATACAGTATCGAGATGGGGTGGACATGGTCAAAAAAGCTGCTGAGGAGGGGGACGAGTACGCGAGCTGTAGGAAACTGAACGCGGAGAAGGGCCACTTAGAGCGCGGGAATACGTTGCAAAAGTATTTTTCCAGTAAAAAACCTGCACAAAAGAGGTATGTTGAGAAAGCAGAAGCCCAAGAAATACCCCAGAAAAGGTCCTGAACTCGTACGAGGGCGGCTTGACATCGGACGTGGCCAAAAAGGCAGGAAAAAGAAATTCGAAGCAAGACCACCATTGAGGTGCTAGAATCGTCAGGGGTTAGGGCATATCGCATTGTAGGGTAAGAAGCCACGTACCGTGTTCGCATACGTGGAGAGTTGCGACGAGAACTTAGAGCTTCTTCGACCATACATGCAAGAGCTCAAGTTTAATAAAAAAAACCCGCAGAGTACTTAAAGATAGTTCTGCCACCATGGACGCCGTGCGCCCGTCTTATGTTGCCGCTGATGATTTTGCAGGAAAAGTAATGTGGATAAAGAAGGTACTAGAGGAGCAGTGTTTTTTTGTCAGTGGTGAAAGTCACTATGTCCGGCCAGTTCAGCGAACTCGTAACGGAAGCTGCGGTCTCGAAAATGGTTTCGTTGGACTACCCCTATCTGATTTCTAACCGATCTGACCAACTTTTGCACGAACGTGGTCAGCAAATCGGAGAGGAAAGGGTGTGGGCATTGACAGGGTCTAAAATCCGTGAGCTTGCCGCTCAGCAAACGCAAAACTTGGGAGCGGGCACACCACAAAACTAGCAAAAAATTCTTAAATTGGTGGAAATGACGGATGTAGAGTTGGGATTTGAAAATTTTGAACTTGAAAGAAAAATCCTCGAAGGTATTGGGTGCAAAGAGGCTGAAACAGAGGAACCCGAATCAGAGAGCAACAAAAAATGTTTACTGCTAGCTCCGGGGTCGACTAGTTTTGACAGGCTTTTACAAGTGGACAGAATTTCACTGAGTGCTGAGCAAAAGAAATACTCCAGTTTGCGCGTTTGGAGCTCATGGCCAAGGAGGGAATTGCTAGACGCAAAGTGACGGTGCACGCAAAGGGGGGACTTCTGTATAGGCACTACAAAGACCGGAAAGGCACTATTCTCGACCAGTTGGTGATACCCGAGAGGTACTACCAAAATATTCTCAATCGGTGTCATGGGAACGTATGCTCGGAGCATCTGGCAGTGCACAAAACAAAAGAACGACTTTTTATGGAGTACTATTGGCCAGGGTGTTTCAAAGACGTAGAGTAGTTGGTGAAATCATGTGATGCCTTCCGAAGAATTGGAAAACCGGGGGTCAAATGAAAAGCCCCCCTTGAAACTCGTTCCACTAATCACGGAGCCATTCTGGCGACTTGTGATAGATACTGTGGGACCTTTGCCGCCGTCAAAGTCAGGATACCGATGCCTCCTGAAGATGCTACGTCCGACAACCAGGCTTCCACAAACAATTCCATTGAAGGAATTGAGCTCCTAAGAGATTGTAGACGCGCTCTTGACGACCTCTTCCCGCATCGGTTTCTCCACCGAAGTCCAAGCAGACCAGGGCATTGTGTTCATAGTGCAGTGACAACCACGTCTCTCAGAAAGTGTGGCGTAAGGCTGATACACTTTTCAGCATATGAACTCTAATCCAACAGCGGAAATAAACTGCTCTCGGTCCTTAAAGAAATATTACGTGCCTTGTGCTACGAGTGCCGAGATAACTGGGAAAGCTGTCTACCCGCAACTCTCTTTGCAATAAGGACCGTCGCACATGAGGTGACTGGGTTCACGCCGCCTGGGCTTCTGGATGGGAGAAATTTCCGATCCCCATTGCGTATGTTGCGAGAGTATGGGAGGAAACATGAGATAGACAGAACTTCGTGGCTCATGTTCTGAAACTCTTGGAGCGTCTAAGTGCCACGCGTAAATTGGTTGAGAAAAGCATGAAAGTGGCTCAAGAAAGCGCAAAGCCGTATTGGAATAGGACTGCAAGGCGTCGAATTTTCAATGAGTGTGATAAAGTCATGATCATTCAGCTTGCAAAGGAAAACAGGCTGTAAGTTCAATGGGTGGGCCAGTAGAGGTAGCCCTTAAGCTTTTGGAGACTAACTATGCAGTAAAATGCCTGGTCAAGGAAATAAAAGTAAGATTTATTACCGAAACCCAATAAAATTATATGTCGGAAGAGGAAAGGTTGTCAACATGTTGTTAAATGTAACCCAAGAAATAGCTGACCATATCCCCTTGTTGGGAGCAGACGCAAGCGCAGACCGCAGTGTGCAGAAAAATTTTGTCCTCTGTGCGAGTCATGCAGTTCTCGAAGAACGAGAGTTGATGAACCTGAAGAAAGTGCTAGGTAAACTTCGTGACCACTTTAGCGACAGGCCCGGGAAGACAAATCTGATCACTCACGAAATTGAACTAACGTCAGCCATGCCAATCACACCGATGCCTTGCAGAGTTTCTTCTCGACAGCATCAGATCATCGAGGGTGAAATAAAGCATATGCTGCAGCTTGGGGTGATTGAACCGGTGGAAAGCGATTATATGTCACCTATGACTCTAGTTCAGGCGCCGGGTAAGGATCCGCGATCTTGTGTCGATTATCACTAGCTGACCGCAATCAATAGGGATCAGCTGTACCCAATACCGAACATTGAGGAGGAGGTTGAAAGAGTAACTGGTGCTTACTACATCTCTACGATTGGCTTTATAAGGGGATAATGGAAAGTGCTGTTGTGAGACAGTGCCAGCCGCTATGCAGCATTTATTTCTCCGGTGGGTATTTTCGGCCTCTTGTGTAAAGCTTTGGACTTTAGAATGCTCCATATAGCTTTTCGAAACTGATTGATATTGTTCTCAAAGGCTAAGATTTTTTTTCAGATTTTCATTGATACAAATACAAGGATGTGACATGTGTTTAGTATACAAAAGCAGGTCCCAAAGTTAAAGACTGTATCGGGACTCGCATGACTACGCCGTACCATATCTCGACGAATTAGTGATATTTTTAAAGCATAGATAGAACATGTAGCACATGTGAGAACTGTGTTAACAAGGCTGCGTAGGTGGGGCTCACCATAAAATGCGAGAAATGCAGCTTCGATTGTTCGCAGGTGGCATATCTTGATCACGTGATGGGAGGAGGGACCGGGAATTAGGGACCCGGACTCCATCCGAACTCAAAATAGGGCCTCTTCCTGAGTTCCCGCGACCTCAGAACAAGTGAGATATTCGCTCCTTTCAGGATGTGCTTGGGTATTACCAGCGGTTTATACCGAGATACTCAGATAGCCAGCCTGCTGACGAATGCACAACAAAAAGGAGAGCCGGAAAGGGTAACTTCGGATGCCGAGAAAGAAGGTGCTTTTATAGAACTTGAGAGATTCTTAGTGTCAGGGCCAATGCGGCGAACACCTTACTACAAAAAGGAATTTGTAGTGCAGTGTGACGCGAGCGGCAGAGAATTGGATGTCGCATGAAGTCAGGTGAGAGAGGATGAAGAAGGACATCCAATTGTCTATGCAAGTCATAAGTTGACATCAAGAGAAAAGGTGTACAGTGTCTCAGGGAAAGAGTGCGCATGCTTACTGTGGGTGACATGGAAATTGTCCTGTTACTTGTATGGAGCGAAGTTGACTTTCTAGATGGGTCATAGCTTTCTGATGTGGCTACGCTAAATGTCTAACAAAACTGAACACTTGATCTGATGGAGTTTTATCCTCCAAGAGTACAACTTTTCCTTACGGTGTGAAAAAGGTAAAATCAACGGAAACGTTGATTGGCTGAGCGGAATAATTTGATTTTTAAAAAAAACGACGCATTATCTAACCATTTGCTTGTAATTGTGTAGCCATTGTCTAAATAGTTCTCAAGTTCGTGTACATGACACTTGCGACAATTTATCTTTTTTGTGGGACTTTCAAGGGGAGTATGGTCGCTTCATTTATTTGAAATACTTTTCACGGGTCAAAATTTATTGATAATGAGAATTTTAGTTTGTTCTATGAACACTTCTTTGATTGGCCTTGTAGGTTAAAGGTAGACTCCGGGCACTTTTGCGCGGGATAGTGTTGCCGGAATAATTCCTATGTTGTCCCCTTTTGTGTGAGGGTTTTTTAGTTGAGTGTCAGCAGTCGTCGTTGTCTTCAAGGTCCCCTCTTTACAGCCAGCAAGTGTGTTGATGGCCATTCGCAAGTTTTCTGGCCCCGGCGGAGCTATTATTATTGCCGGGCCTTCCTTCCCTGCGGGGTGCCGAAGTCGAACAAAGCAGTCCGCCCCGTGCACTTTGCAGTAAAAATAAAAGCGCAAGGGCGACTTCTGCAGCTTTGCGGGAGGGGTCAAACATGGCTCAGAAGCACCCCATTGTCGCTAGTACGGGAAATGTGACTCCTGGAGCATGCGTGCCCCAATGACAGCCACGACGTCGAGCGTCCGAATACGTGGAAGTGGTGCCTCGGACAGCGGCTATGTGTCTCCTGCTGACAAGATGTCTGCGCGCGGATTCGCGCCAGCCACCCAAACCCATGCTCTAGGGCAAGAAGGTAACTGGGTCTGCGGCCCCTATTCGACGCCGCGGGTGGTCTTCGAGCTCCCAGAAGACGCACTCGTCGCATCCAGGAGGCTGGAGGCATGGTTTCCGTAAAGAGACGATTCCGCGAGAATAATAAGTGTGTGTGTGTGTGTGTGTGTGTGTGTGTGTGTGTGTGTGTGTGTATTGGGAGTGAGGGCAGCAGAGTGACAAGTGGGACTCGTCAGCTGATTTGAAGAAGACGTTGAGCTCAGTTTCTCTAGGTCTCGACTCCAGGGAATATCAGGGGGATAAAAACGCAAGCGGATGCCTGAGAGATCTGATCTGGAACCCAATATTCTAACTGTACAAATGTAAATATATATCTTGTATTGCTCTTCGAAACTTCAGTCTGGTACTCTCCAACTTGTGTCAGGTATGTCCAGGCAGGTGGTCCAACACGAGGTCTTGGACCACCTGCCTGAACGTGAGGTAACAAGGGCAGTCGGCGGAGTCTTCAACTTTCAACAGCATCAAGCAGCCAAAATTAGGGCAAGTGTGAGCTTGAGTCTGGTGCTGCTATTCATTCTGGTGCTTGCTTGCTTGCTTGCTTGTGTCTATTGTCGTCGTCTTCCCTTTATTACATTTGCCCTTGGGGAGTATAAAGCTATTTTGGCCACTTTAGGCGTTGGTAATATAGCCGAGTCATCATAGGACTTGAGGCGAGAGACGTGGATAATTTCTCGGCCGCGACAGCCGAACTTGTTAGATGCTGACAACGGCTTAACCTCGTAATCTACGGGAGAAGTCCGAGCAAGAATGCGGTAGGGGCCGTCATAGCGGAGGAATAACTTGGAAGACAGGCCAGGAGTATTTTGTGGGACCCAGAGCTAAACTAGGGCACCCTTTTGGAAAGCAGCGTGAGGTCAGTCCTCATCAAGCTTCAGCTTCTGGTGACCTTGGTCCTCGCTCGTTAATGAACGAGCCAACTGTCGATGTTCTTCTGCGTACTTTGCAACGTCAGAAATCCCACTGCACTCGCAGGCATCAGGTGTGTAAGATAGCATGTTTTCTAGCACGCATGATGGCTCGCGTCCGTTTAAAAGAGAGAATGGTGAGAATTCCGTGGTCGCTTGTGTTGCAATGTTGTACGCATGAGTGACAAAAGGGATGGCGTCCCAATTTGCCTGGTGATTTGCGGTTTACTTCGTCAGCATATAACCGAGAGTGCGTTAGAATCATTCGCTTAAGTCATTTATTGTGGATGATATGCCGTCATTTTGCGGTGAACGATGTTACACTGAACGAGCAATGCTTCGACAACTTCGGATAAAAAAACACGTCATTTGTCGCTCAGAGATTTGTGGGGTGCATGGTGGCGCAGGACAAAGTTGCGTATGAAAAACGCACCTTCTGTGGCTGTTACTGTGAGCAATGCTGCCATTTCTGCATAACGCGTAAGGTGGTATACGCCGACGATGATCCATTTATTCTCTTAAGTGGTCGAGGGAAGCGGGCCGTACAAATCAGTGCCGACGCGGTCAAATGAACGCGACGCACATGGAATATGTTGAAGTGTACCGGTGGCTGGTTCAGAGAGAGCCTTTGGTCACTGACTGGCAGGACAAGCGCGTATATACTTGCACAGGAATTGATACATTACGCACCAAGAGTACCTCTGATGCAAGTGGGTGTGGGTCTTCAGAAGGTTAGCGTGAGCCCTTTGCGTGATGGACATGGGCGTGACGTGACAGACACGGGAGAGGTTGAAGTGTACCGGCGGCTCATTGAGGGGGAGCCTTTCGTCGCTGACAGGCATGACAAGCGCGGATATACTTCCACAAAAATTGATACATTTCGCGCCAAGAGTACCTCTGACGAAGAGGGGTGTCACGGATGAAAAAAATAAGTATGTAGGACACGCAAATGAAAAAACAAATTGGATAAAAGAAGAAGAGTGTGCCAGTGCACAAGAGATTGGATGAGCACACGCACGGGAGAAGATTGGCGTGGACGACGGAGAAGACGGCAGGTGTTCAAGGCAGCCTTGGTCCTGCCCCAAGACTGCAACGCGTTGGAAGCCGCCCGAGTTTGTACCTCAACGAGCTACCGTCTTTGTGGCTCTCGTCGTCCAGCTGGCAGGCGGGGCAGAGAACGGCCGGGACCGGTCAGTGTGACGCCACCGACCTTCAGCGAACCCGGGCTTGTGGACGCCCGTCTGCCACGTCAACGGCGCACGGACCGAACGGGCCTGGGATGTGCCCGGAGTACCTAGTTCGACCACTGCATCAGAATGACATCCTCACACTTCGAAGCGTTTGCGGCGGGTTTTTCCAGTTCAAAATAAGCAACTAACACGGACGCACACAGTGAGCTACGCTCGGGTGTCGGCACGAATGCTATTCGTCGTAAGCTCGTGACACCCTACATCCCGTTCATCCGAGAGACGTAACCTCTGAATGGAAATATAGGGACGCGCCTGGAACGTGGCCTTAGAGGGACGTGTAAACTGTTGTGTTTTGAGATACGGAATCGGTTTTAGAGATGGTTTGTTTTCTTTGTGTACTCTATGTGTTTGAGTGTGTAATGAAAGGTGTTTTTGTGCCACACCCATGCCCACTTCATGCGTTCATCCCGCTTGACTCAAACAAGCTGAGCCGGGCGACATTATAACGTGACTGTGGGTGTAGGTCTTGAGAACGCCAGCGTGAACGCTTCGCAAATCGGCTTGAAATCCAGTAGATAATTGCGTGCGCATGTGGAGAGATATCACAAGCAGCCACCTTCAGCAGACTCGTAAAAATTCTGCCAATAGAGGAGACCGTTTCCGGTGGCGAAATGGGGCGCTTGATGACCTAGAGCTCTGGAAGCAGGGTAAGCTGACGAATTAACCAGAAAAATTGAGCAGGTGGCAAACCCACGTATCTTTGCGTTCCACTACTGACTTGTAGGTGACATCGACTGGCGAGAAAGAAGCGGACGGTGAAGCTGTGGTGAATGCTAAAGGTGAACAGGAAAGAGCGTCCGCGTCGGAGTGCTTGCGGCCTGATTGCTACACAACAAGTACGTCGTCCTCTTACAGTCCGAGCGCCAAGCGACCGAGTCGTCCCGATGAATCTTTCAGCGACAAGAGCAAAAAACGGAGCGTGGTGATCAGTGACGACGTCGAAAGGGCGGCCATAAAAGTACGGACAGAATTTAGCCAAAGTCCAAAATATGGTGAAACATTCTTTATTCATGAGAGAATAGTTGCACTCGGCTTTCTCCAGCGTTCGACGCACGTAAGGGATGATGAATTCCTGGTATCCCAACTTTTGTGAGCCAACACTGCACTAAAGCCGACACCACTGGCATCAGTATGAAATTCCGCCGGCGCATCCGGGTCAGAATGTCCATAGAAGGTAATGTTAAAAGGCGCCGAAGCGTCTCGAAATAGGTGTTGCACTCTCGTAACCAAGAAGACAAGCCACTGGAGGCTGTCATAAAATTGTTAAGAGGGGCAATGATGGAAGTGAAGTCCTGTACGAATCGGCGAAAGTAGAAACACAGCCCAATGACACTTGCAAGCATCTTCATGCAAGCGGGGTTTGGGAAATCGGCCACGGCACGCAGTTTCGCTGGTTCCAGCAGAACGCCTTCATTGCAAACGACGTGACCCAGTGTCGAAAATTGGCGTGCCACAAAATTACACTTCTTTATGTCGAGTTGAAGACCAGCTAAGCTGAGGCACGTCAGAATCTTCGGAAGGTGGACAGCGTGAGTCGGAAAATTCTTAGAAAAGACTATGATGTCGTCCGTGTAACAAAGGCAGGTGTTCCACCTGTAGCCACGAAGGGCATTGTCCATCATTTGTTCGAATATAGCTGGGGCATTGCACAATCTGAACAGCATGACGTTAAACCCGTAGAGTCCATGAGGCGCGACAAAAGTGGTCTTCAAACAATCAGCGTCAGTAATCGGTACTTGCTGATACCCTGAGCGTAAATCGAGAGACAATAAACATTCTGCTCTTTGTAAGCAGTCGAGAGAATAGTCAATGCACGGTAGCGGGTACACATCCTTCCGAGTCATCTTATTCAAGTGGCGATAGTTGACACAGAATCTTATTCTTCCATCTTTCTTGCGCATAAGGATGTCAGGAGAGGACCAGAAACTTTAAGAAGGCTTAATTACTTAGCGTCGAAGCTTGTCATTTACTTGCTTGGTAATAATTATGCTCCTGCACGGAAAATTCATCAGGTAACTGGCGTAACAAAGTATGAGAAGCAGTGCCGACGTGGTGAGTGGCGCTCTTCACGCAGCCCAGGTTTGGCCGGCGCAATTGAATGATAAGCGTAAGTCACACAGAAAAGCGAGAAGTTCGCTGCGATATGAGTGTGGAGGGTCGTCGGCAATCGAAGGGCAAAAAGAATATAGGGCTGAAGACGTCGTAACAGGTGACGTCATGGCATTTAGCTTAAGGTGTTCTTCGTCCACAATGATGTAAAGGAAGCTTAAGAGGTCGGTGCCTTGTATACGCCCTACAGATTCCCCTCGAAGCAACGTCATGGCAAGCGTGAGTGAGTTGGCAAAGAGCATCATCGTCACAGAAGATTTAACTGAGAATACTGCAAAGGGCAGTCATAAGACGCAACGACGGAGGAATACTTCCGACGGAGCGAAGAAATCTGCCACGCCGAGCGCACTGGTACACATTAGGGTGACAAGGGTTCACGTGTGGGGGGAATATCTGTGTCCTCCGCGACGTCAAGTTTGTGAGGAGGAGGATCTTCTGAAGGTGAGGTCTACAAGAGCGTCAGAGCAACTTCCGCACAAGAACAATCTAAGATGGTGATATGGCTTGAGAGGAAGTCCCACCCGAAAATAATGTCGTGAGAGCATGCCGGTAAGGCGAAAACGTTGATCACGTAAAGTGCCTTTTGAATGGTAGTGCGCACCGTGCACACAGCTTACGGCGCAATGCACTGGGAGCTTGAAGTACGGAGCATTAGTCCTTACAGCGATGTCGTCAGCTTCTTGAGCTTGTGCTGCAGTGTCTCAAAAATGACGGAAAAGGCGGCTCCTGTGTCAACAAGCGCTATGGTGGCTGTTTCTTTTGTATTGTGCAAGATAGGCACGTGCTTTGAGTACCAGCGCTGTACCCGCCAACTACTGAAGTCAACACCTACACTGGCTTGCACGTGCCAGTGCCACTATAAAAGCCAACAGATACTATCAATGAACGTTCTCTCTGTTCTTGCTTTAGCTGACTGTCGCATGGTGTCAGAAGAAGGCCGATTGTTCGCCTACCACGCAATGGCTTAAGTAAATTATGAGGCGTCACGCCAGTAAGCCACAGAAATGGAACTTCTCAAGCCACTCAATCAGCTGCTTTTGTCCGGAAACATCACAAAAAAGTGGGCGTTGTTCAAACAGTTGTTAGAGTTCTTCCTGAAGGCAACAGCGTCAACCAAAAAACCACAGATGAAGGCCGCTAAGACGGCACTGCTGCTGAGTGCTGCAGGAGAAGACGTGCTGTAAGTATTAAACAACTTCGCTTTCACGGGGCAAGAAGACAAAGATGGCTATGCAGCAGTTGTAAGCGAGTTGGATGCGTACTGCCAGTAGCACCAAAATCCAGTCTACCGGAGGCGTTCCTTTGATTCAAGGAGTGAAGCTGAAGGTGCACCTTTTGAACACATCCTGCGTGACTTGAGCAAGCTAGCTAAGACTTGCAACTTCTCAAGATTGAGCGAATTTTCTATTGATGACCAAATAGTGTTTGACACCAACAATCCCAAGTTGCGCAAAAAGACACTCAACGTTAAAGACCTCACGCTGCTCAATGTAGAACAGATATGCAAAGCGGCTGAGCTGTCAGCTTTCCAAAATGAGACCTGGGCCTTAGCACATAAGCACATAGTGGCTGTAAAGCAGCGTGAACGGTTTAAATGTGGTAGGTGCCACCGAACGTCAATGCTAATAAATGCCTGTTGTTCAGGAAGACATGTTTCTCGTGCCAGGGTGCCAATCTCTTCACAGTGTGTTGCTGCAAATAGCCTGCCATCAGTGGCATAGTGCGCAATGAGGGCAACTTTGACATTCTCAACGTCAGAGGTGCGCCGTTAAAAAAACAGCTGACTGGATGATCGCAGCCAAAGTAGCCAACCAGCGCACGGTTTCGAAAGTAGACACTTAGTCACAGGCTAACTTGCTGCCGTATTTGTCTTCCACAAATTACAAGCTCATGGATACCTGAAGCCAGGCATCTCTGTCCTTAGCTCGTGCAGTGGTGACCATATTAAATATTTTGGCGTGGCAACCCCGCCAGCGGTCACGAATTACAAGTCCGGAACCTTCACTTTCTTCATAGTCAAGAAAAACAAGCAAGCGATACTAGGACTACACGCAACGGAGGCGCGGGGATTGCTTGTGCGTTCAGTTAACACAGTGTAGGACCAAAACTCGTACAACGTGCCTCTCGAATTTCCGCAGATTTTTAAAGAAACACGCTGTGTATTGCGCCCATACAGGATCGCCCTGCGCAATGATGCCATACCTATGATACAGCCAGCGTAAGGTGTCGCCTTAAAACTAAAAAAAACACTTTGTGTAGAGCTACAGCGCATGAAAGGAGCTCACATCATTTAAAGGGTGCGTGAACCAACAGATTGGGTGAGTCCTATCGTCAAGGTGAGCAAAAATGACAAACTGGATTTTAGCCTCGCCGCGGTGGTCTTGTGGCTAAGGCACTCGGCTGCTGACCCGCAGGTCGTGGGATCAAATCCCGGCTGCGACGGCTGCATTTCCGATGGAGGCAGAAATAGTGTTGGCCCGTGTGCTCAGATTTGGGTGCACGTTAAAGAACCTCAGTTGGTCGAAATTTCCGGAGCCCTCCACTACGGCGTCTCTCATAATCGTAAGGTTGTTTTGGGACGTTAAACCCCACATATCAGACTGTGTGTTTACACGGACCCTAGAAACATTACCTAGTGCCCAAAGGGAGACACTATCAGATGCCCAAGCAACACCACATCGAGGCAGAGCAATCGGGCGCTAAATATTTCTCATGCCTCAATGTGAACTCGGGGTTCCATCAGATTATAGTGGATCTGGCCACATCAAGCATTTGTATGTTCTCTACTCCTTTCGGGCATTACGGTTTTTTGAAGCTGCCGTTTGGCATTGAGTCAGCTCCTGATGTTTTTAAAAATTTTGAAATCAATTTTTGATCAAGCACCAGGACTGTGCGTGTATGTTGATGACGTCCTCGTATGGAATACTACCCGGAAAGTACATGACGAGCACTTTCGTGAGGTGCTCGAACAGAATACGGGAGTGTCGTTCAATGCAGCGAAATGCAAGTTTGCGTGCACGGAAGTCCAGTTCTTGGGTGACATCGTCAGTGAAGACAGTATAAAACCAAATTCCGCATTCAGTGCATTATTAGCAAAAATAGCATGCCCGACTGATAAGCAGACGGCTCAAAGAATGCTTGGTGTGATAAATTACTTCAGGAAGTCTATCTCACATCTTACTGAAAAGAAAGAGTTGTTGCAAGTTCTTATAAAAAGGACATTGATTCGTTTGTGCGGTTTAACGTCCCAAAATTACACTATGATTTTAAAAGACGCCGTAGTGGAGGGCTGCAGAAATTTCAACCACTTGGGGTTCTTTAACGCCCACCAAAATCTGACCACACAGGCCTACAACATTTCCGCCTCCGTCAGAAATGGAGCCGCCGCAGATATATAAAAATGGCAGAATGTTCCGGTGTACTGAAAAACATACGACCCAGTGGACAGCGATCTACACAGTTCTAAGCAGCACACGTGTGCTAGCAATTTTCGATCCATCCAGGGAAACCAAGAGCAGTAGAGACACATCAAAAGACGGCTAGGAGCTGCATTTTTGCAGTGAGAAGCCAATATTGGCGTCCTTTGGCCTACGCCTCGCGTGTCGTGACATACACTGAGCAAAGATACTCGCAAATAGAAGAAACAATGGAAATATTATTTGGGTGTGAAAAATTTTACTACTCTGTGTTCGGCCGGAAAATTTTCATCAGGGCAGACCACCACCCCCTTTTAGCGATTTCGGCGAAAGGAATCGGCGATATGCCACCAAGTTTTCAACGTCCATTTTTCCTTGATTGCTGAAGTATGATCATTCCCTTCAATTCGTTTGAGGAAAAAATTTGCTGCTGGCCGACATATTTTCAGGGGCTCCCGAAAAACCACGGGGCACCAGACACTGCCAAGACGACGTAGAGTTTCTGGCGGTTGGTGCGGTCACAGCCATGGTGAACAACAAAACGCTGAGTTGGTTAGTTGAGGCCTGCAGTCAGTCATACAATATTTACGAAAATACAGTAGCTTGGTCGGCAGATTGAAGCAATATGCTGCGGAATAATTACAAGTAAAAGTCAATGTGTTCAAAGACACTAAAGTAGTCATACCGAAATGGACTAGGGCGCAAAGGGATACATGAGCGCCATTTCAGTTTTAACAAAACTAAAAGAACAACTCGGCCACTAGTTTTCTGGCCAGATCTCAACAGCGACATCGAAAGGTTGCTGAAAGGCTGTGCTGGTTTCCGGAAATATGCGTACAAACAAGAATAGGAGCCATTTATATTGCGAGAAACACCACTATATGCTTGGTGCAGGGTTGAAATCGATAGTTTCTAGCATGCAGGCAGCTCTTACTTGCACGTGTATGATGCCTTCTCGTTGTAAAAATAAACGACACCACATCTCGTACAGTTGTGGTGACACTGGGTGGCATCTTTGCCTGTTATGGTATTTCATGGGAAGTCTGCAGTGACAATGGTTCCTGGCTTGCGTCTTACGAATTTGCTGTTTTTTTCATCCAAGTATGAGTTCCAGCACATTACATCGAGCCCTGAATTTCCGAAAAAGCGGTTCAAATCGGTAAAAATTCTGAAAAAATACGCAAGAGACAAAGCAGGACTTCTAGATGTTATCCTACTGGGCGACACCACTGGAAGGCGGTTGGTTGCCGGGTGAGGTCTTGCAAAGCAGAACACTGCGTGCACGTCTTGCGGACTTCCGCCGGTGGAAAAAAACAGCCGTCTACAAACGCTAGCCACGAGATACGGATGCCAAAAATCTGCCTGGCCTCCAGAAAGCCCAATTGGTGAGTGTGCAGGACAAACACTGGAGTCGCAAATCGCAAGTAGTAGGACAAGCAGCTCCACAGACATAAAAGCTGCGTACCCATGATAACAAACTTCTTCGCCGCAACGTCAGACATCTAAGTGTGACGTTGGAACCTGCAGAACGCAGCACACTTTAAAGCGACTAATCGGACAGCGAGTGTGAGCCTGTCAGCGAGCATGAGCACGGTTCGACACAGCAGGAATCGGACATCTCTACATTCTCCACCGATCGAAAGTATACACCGAGGTTGAGGCACTCGGCCAGAAACAGGAGGTCGTCAAACAGGCTGCACTATGATCGCAACGTCAATGCTGTGACTTAGGGACACTTTTCAAAGAACTGATAAACAGCGGAAGATGTATCGTGCAAAATATGCATGTGCTGTGCGTATCAGCGCTGTACCCACCAAATAGTGGCGTCAAGGCCTACACTGGTTTGCAGGTGCCAGTGCCACTATACTAGTCAACAGCTGCGATTAATAAACGTTCTTTCTGTTTCTGCTTTAGCTGACTTTTACACCTTCGACATTGACGTCAATAGCATTTCAGGGCGAAACACATGAAAGCTTTGTGCAGTTAGACTCACCTGCGGTTCTTCCCTCCGTAGGTGCAGCAATCTGTTTCTCTCCTCTGTAGCGGAGTGGCAACGCATGGAGGCCAGAAATAGTCATCGAGGAGATGGGGATCGGGCACTTTATGGGGAGGGCCGGTTATCTGGGTTGGAAGTGGGTGGTGTGCTTGGTGAAGAGGCATTGGGCATTGTCATCGCTTTGAAAAGAAGAAGGTGGGTAGCGCTGTCAGTGGCGAGTGACGTGGCCAGCGAAACTTAGCTTAAACAGATGGGCCTGTTGTCCGGCATTCGCCACCCGTCTGGGCTGCGGAATAACGATGGCAAAGGACCTGCATAGAGAAGCGGCGGTGCTGAATTTGTGGTTGGTGGGGAGACTGGGGTTGGCATCACAGGGCGGGTGTAGGATGAACGTTGCTGAGGTGGCCGAGAGGTGACGGTAGCGTAAGTAGGTGGCTCAGAGACGGGTTCAGTGACGGGGGCATAGAGTGGAGGCTGCTGAAGGGGCCGAGAAGCGATGGCAGTGTAAGTAAGTGGCGCAGATGCGGGTTGTTGCTGGGGCATAGGAGGTAATGCCTCCGCTATTTTGTTGTGAATGACGTACTGAATGTCTAGAGCTAAGGTCTAAACTGGCGCGTTCGTAAGAGGGAGCAATAAAAGCTGATGCGCGATCTCCTCGAGGATGACGCCCTTGATGTTGGATAGCAGGGGTCACTGTTGTGCATAGCGAGCAGTAAGCTGCAAGCTAGATATTGTGTCGGGCTTTGGGAGGGATCGACCATGGCCGGCGCAACTCGTCAAAACTCTGACACAAGGACATCATTAGTGCGACAGGAGGAGGGTGGTAGCGTCATCCTCGATGCCTTTGACATTGTGCCTATAATTCTCACCTTCGGTGACGGTGCAGTTGACTCAGTTGCAGAGGTTTAGCGCATCTTCATTGTAGCTTGTTAAGTTGTCACTGGAGAGCTATGCTCGTTCACCCAAGCGCTGCTCTGCCTCAAGCTGTCGAGCCGACAACCTACAGATGACGTCCGTATTAGAAGTCCTGAAAACAAACCAAGTGCGTGGGTCACTCTCGAGGTTGTTGTACTACGATTGAGCGATGTCCGTAAGATAAAACTGAAGGTACCCAAGCGTTATTTGGTCGCCCCACTTGGTACTGGTGCTGGTATGCTCTATATCCAGCTTTTCTAGACACAAAACAGCCAGTGCCCACAGCAGTTCGGACTCAAAGCTAGCACTTTTTCACTGAAGCCAGTGACTTTTTCTCGAAGAAATATTTGTACATGGTGATGTTTAAAAACATACAACAGAGGACGTCTGGGAACCAAAATGGACGAGGACGCTGCAGCGATCATGTTGTAGTCAGCTTCAATTTTTTTCCCAGAGCACCTAAAGGTCGTGCAATCGGAGTCAATGGAAACGGCAAAAAGTGGCCTCTTATTTGAGACAAAACCTTCACTGCAGTAAAACAAAAAAGGTTATAATAACGATAAATGCACCATATGTAGTCCTGACACTCAGCTTTCTAGTGAAGTTATTCTCAACGGGCCACAATTGGCATAACAATCTTCCCTAACGCTTTTTTTTCTACGTGGTCCTTCAAAAGCTTGTGCTATATTGCTGAACTCTTGCTTATCGCAGGCGACTTTGCGTCATTCGTGGCCGAGTGCGTTTATCACACAGTTGCGGTGTGGAACAACAGCGCGCCTTCATAGCTTCAATGCCGTGGCTCTGAGCAGTTTTTTTTATCAGGCCATGAATCACTTCCACAACATTCTACTAAAATCGCCACCGAAACAAAAGAAAGAAGGTTTCGTTTCAGTTTTGATTTGTCGCGGTGATCCTAAAAGATCTTTTGCTTTCTTTCAATTTCATTACTTTACAGTGCATTTTTAAACACTGCACGCATATCGAATTCTGAAGACGTGCATGTGTAATTCTTATTTTATTCTTTTAAACAACCTAAGGAAAACAATGTTTCATAAAGTTACATGAACAAAGCTCTTTTGTTTTTTTTGTACGCGCGCTGTAGTGTAAGGTTACTTCCTGTTTTCATCATTTCGTTATGCTCTTCCCACGTCCCAACAATTCACCAATGTAAAGAACATGAACTAAGAGTAGAGAAGCAAGGCATACTATATGGCGAAATTACACGTTTTGCCGTTGCTTTTTAAATGCGAAGCGTTGCTTGGCGTATCATCTATCTATCTATCTATCTATCTATCTATCTATCTATCTATCTATCTATCTATCTATCTATCTTTCTATCTATCTATCTATCTATCTATCTATCTATCCGCTCACTAGTGTATATATCGCCGTGCCTTACTAACATTTGTCTACTAGGTAAGGAGGTGTTATACGTAGTATATATCGCCATATATCAAATGCCGCACTATCTGCTTTGTTTATCGCCTCCTCATCTTGACGTAAACCAGTGTTAGCATTTAGGAATAAAAAAGCCTGTCGAATAAACTTGAAGGGTCATGACATGTTTAAATTTCTAATCCCGCTACGTACGTTCGTCGCCAAATCTTTTCCTCCACACATATGTGGTATGTAGCCCATACCCACATATCCCATGTGGCGGTGTGCGGGTGTATGACAAACTTGAATAACTGTTTGTTGACCCTGGAGCGGCGGAAACAGGCATTTGTAATATAGGTGCGAGAGCACCAGAAAAACAGAAACCGGCAGCGCTGACCCAATGCATGCAAAATAAATATTACAGTCCCTGCAGGAATTCAAACCAAGCATTCTGCGTGGCAAGTACAGTACTGTACCACGGTTCCACGTTGGGTCTCGATACGGCTTTGGAAAAAACACCCCAATGCTGGCGAAATGGCAATTGAGGTTGTGTTGCTGGCCATTCAAATTTATAAAAATCACATATGTACTCCTAAGACACAGCATTCACGTCAGCTTACCGTCAGTTATACAGCTCATCGACACCCGCTGAAGTTTGTTTACGCACCACTAACTCGATTTTCCATTCTCGCAAGCAGAAGCGCTACATATCTGCTCACCTCTTGTGTGTTGTTGATAACCATGTTGCTGTTGGCATTGTTGCACAACTGTAAACCTATGGTTATATGAAGCATACGCGACTGTTAAACATATGTCTGAGCGACGAAATTTGTACTTGTATTTATCATAATTTTGTAATGTCTAGCTTAATCAACAAGGTACGACAAGGTAATACTCCTTGCAAATGCCTCGCTTTACATTGATCTCCATATTACGTGGGATCCGCCAAATAAAATGACGAATAGTCCCTTCTGTCTATGTGATCAGGACATGTGTCAAGATGTAGGGCTTCTTCGGAGAGGTTAAACATAGCATTCAAATAAACCAATAATTTTGTGTTTTATCTCAACCGTGTGTTATTGTGATATCAACTATATAAAATCTATCGATAGGTTCTTGCCGTCTGAAGGCCGTTTCACATGACACAAAAAATAGCGAATTTCAGGCTGCGAATTCGCTCGCAGCGAAAAAAAAAGGCAGTTTGATCCCGCCGCAGTGCTCCGTGGTGAGCTTCCAACATGTTGGAAATTTTCGCTGTGATCGCAGCGGCGGTAGCAATTTTTGGTCGGGACCGTTCGAAATAGGGCTGGTCCGACCAAGCCATTGAAATAGAGTCGACGTGTTTATTTTGGTAATGGCCGATGCTGTGCATTTTAAAATGAATTCAGACTGGACAGTGTTCTTAACTGACGAAACAAGCGGGCCCTTCGTTACCGTTCATGGTAACTTCATGATATCATAATGCATATATTATTACATTGCATTCGTGTCTGATCCCGGCTGCGGCGGCTGCATTTCCTATGGAGGCGGAAATGTCGTAGGCCCGTGTGCTCAGATTTGGGTGCACGTTAAAGAACCCCAGGTGGTCAAAATTTCCGGAGCTCTCCACTACGGCGTCTCTCATAATTATATGGTAGTTTTGGGACGTTAAACCCCACAAATCAATCAATGCTTTCGTGTCTGTCACAAAGAGCGGAGGGAAGAACTCACCGCTCCAGTCGCTGAGCGAAAATCGCGGACTGTTCGCGGTTCATGTGAAACGAAACCGCCATTAGTGGTGGTTGCGAACAGGGCGATTGGAGCGAACGGAACGATTTTTTTAGCTGCAATCGCGGCATATGAAACGGCCTTATGTCGCCATCCCTGTCATGTTCCGTAAAAAGTCTCCAACCACATCATTCTTATGTGTACCGTATAATTTATGGGCGGGTAAAAGCACCTGAATGGTGGAAACTAACACGGCTGATCAAACGTATCGGCCCATCTCCGTCGATCAGAGAGTGCATGAGATAAGATAAACCCGCGGGTGAAGCACGCCATCAAATGCTACTGGAAAAAAGCGTAAACGCACTGTTTGCGTTAAAGGCGCATGAAAAGATGCGGAGGGGAAGGTGAGGGACCAGTGCTCGAGCAGTGACTATGAACGTTGACTATGAACATTGAATAGCTGACACATATCAGCGGTCGGCTTGTATACCCTTCTACGTTCTTTGATCTCAACGACAAGCAACTGTGCGGATTCCCCTTTCCTACCACAAGCAGCTGCGTTTTTTGCAGCAGCATTTTGTAGAGTTACGCAACACTGTAAAAATTTTGTAATTTTATTTGTTGCTACTACACTTATTACATCACCCTTGTGGAGAAAATGGGTTATGTTTATAACAATCGTCATATCTAAAGTGCTGCGTGAGAAGAGAAGGAACTGCATGCCTTCTTTCTTTATCATCATAAAGCTCTATGCGCTGCACCAGATAGGTTTGTGTCATAAAGCATAGGTAGATCAAAGCTTTCAGAAAGTTCAAGACACTGGCACTGTCGCAGGAAACAACAAAGCGTCATTGATAGAACATAATTTACGATCACGAAACATTTTTTTTCATTGCTCGAATGTGCAAGGGAGGCTGCGCTCACGACTTTTATTACGTTTCAAAATTTGGAGGACATGTAAAAATATTTCTACATATTTTGTATGTTTCATAAGCTTCATTCCTTCTTTTCTTTCTTGGTGAAGAGCGCATGTACATATACCTATGGTCGAAAGTATAACCAGTTGTCTTATGCTTTCCGCATTGAGATGGCCGATACCGCAGCCTGTGACCACTGTCACGACGAAGAAATCATTCCACATATCTTTTGTGACTGCTGACCATATAGTGCACAGCGGCTATGCATTTGCAACG
Source organism: Rhipicephalus microplus (assembly GCF_043290135.1). Taxonomy (NCBI): domain Eukaryota; kingdom Metazoa; phylum Arthropoda; class Arachnida; order Ixodida; family Ixodidae; genus Rhipicephalus; species Rhipicephalus microplus. Next base: position 456,826,463 of record NC_134710.1, on the reverse strand, counting down.
AGCTCAACAAATCAGATAATCAACGTCTATCGAAGGGAAAAAATACAATATTACAACTTGGTGAAGAATAAACTTATAAGAGCGCCTCCAACTTCGAGGTACCTGGCATTGAGGCAACCCCAAATGAATGAATGGCTCTTCATGAACGAGAAAAGCTCTTATCAGAACTACTAAAATATCGCTGTTTAGGGGGCATCTTTTCCTAATATGTGTTTTTTAGGTTGCTTATTTCTAAAGGTCGCATGATCGTTTTCGGAGTTTGCTATTAGTTTTCGGAGATATGCACTTTATCGCAGTTTACGAATTACTAATCTCCAATTCTGTGAAAAATTGCCGCCTACTTTCTCAGTTTTCCCACATTCCTCCAAAATCACATTCAGTGGTATGTAAGGACGAGAACATCAGAACGCATGGAGTGTAATTTAGCTGTCATGGAGGCTCGCACAAACACAAGCACAAGTAAGTTGAAATACTTGAATACGGGACTTTGTCCGCATAACAATCCCTAAGGTTGCGGTATACGCAAATTTATACTTGTAATTTACGCAAGAATATTTTACGAGGTTGTCACTGATGCAAGCGAACTCCTTTAAAGTTGTGATTCTCGGCCTCTGAAGACGGGAGTGCATCAACAGAGTGATAGTTCTGTGCTGCTTAATCACTTGTTAGTATATCATGGTGGTCCTACGCCTAGAAAACTCCTTGTCACATGAGGTTGCAGAATCTGTCACTGCTTGTCATCCGCGAAGCTCCGGTGACTCGTCGATGGCGATGAAAATAGGGCAGTTTTTCAAAAAATGTCTGTCTACACATAATCTTTCGCATTATCTTCATATAGTTCTTTATGTATTGAGGAGAGGGTACGAAGTGTAGACACGCTAGCACCAAAGAAATCAGTTTTCTTTTAGCCAAGTGGAAGACAAGTGTCTCCCCCCCCCCCCCAAAAAAAAAAAATCTGCCTACGCCCTGGAGGTTGACGTATCAATGATGGCTTAGATCATGCTTATTTGATAAAACTAGAACAAGGTTATAATGATCGTTAGAAAATAGGGAACGCTAAAGCTTCGACTTTAGGAGTTCAACGTGATAGCGATCTTCTGTTTCTATAGTGCGTACTTCAAACACTTAATGCATGAAACCTTTCCAAACCAGCCTTGCACTCTTTACATAGCCATAAGGAAACAGGTGCAGGTTACATGTGTGCGTTGTTTGTAGTGCGTTACCGGCTTTAAACAACAAAGTAATTGGGATAGTCACATGTTATCACGCCTAATTTCGGTTGGCGTTTGTACAACGCATTATTAAGGCGCTATTTGATGTTGCGTTGTGAAGCATGTATACAGGACGCGTGTGTTAGTAAACAATGTTCCACTTTCACTGCATTTCCAAGTACAGAAAGCTATTTTCAATGTATTCACAAGCATACGCTTGGCTGTGTGGTAGAACATCCGCTCTACACTGATACGACGCGGGTTAAGTTTTTGCTGGGACACAAACGACCCGGCTTCGATCCGCACTCTAACCAAATATTTTTGGTTATTTCTGTTATTTCCATCGTTATCGATATTTCGGCGACGCAGAATATAATTTTTTTGCTCAGAACCAATGACGCCGAAGCCGAGTTCAATGCCAGAATTTCTGCGAAACGAGCTCTTTACCGTTATTTTGTTAAAATGGGAATTGGTGAATAAAACGGAATGGTGAAACATTTTACACGGGTGAGTTTATTGATTTTTTTATTTATTCAAAGGCATAGAGCCATAAATATAACAAAGGACACATCGAGGACGAAAGCTGTTGTTGTCCTCGGTATTCCTGCCCCAATGCGTACCATACCGCTATATAAAAGTCATAGTTTTGTTCCTAAATGCCTACACCACGCTTCTCCGTTGTGTGATTGGATATGGTGTCGCGACAGTGTCAATCTAATCAGTTACACTGCGGTGGAAGTGGGATGTAAAGTGGGTGCCACTGATGCTTTGCCGAAAATTCGTTGCGCTTGCAATCACGCTGGAAGAACTTGCACTAATACTTTTATTTCCCTGTATTCACGCCCATTACTGAATTGAAAAGATTACCTGCAAGTTTAAAAGCAGCATTTCTAAATGTAGAGTGTAGTTACAGCCTATTGGTTAGAATAATGGATGTGAAGTGGAGGTGTTTAGGTCCACTGCGATATATTGGCTGCCTTGGTGAACAGACTCATTTCGCTTCCGCCTTTCCTGTACTTAGCGACAGTACCAAAGGGCAATTGTATATGCGAAAGTAGGACAGAAAACACGTGATAACATTATTAGCGATAACTAATGACCTACAGCGACTTCAACTGTTAGAAAACGGTGACAGTAACGCTGTACGTGCACGTTAATTTGCCGTTCTGAGGCGTCAGAGATGGCGCGGTGCTGTGATGCACACTCCTCAATAGCCAACATTGACACGCACATATACAAAAAAACGGATGATCATGCATAAGATATGTGCAAATACCCTCCTCCCTTTTCTCGCAGACTCACGCAGGTCAGTCATGACGGCGGCGCCAACCGATATGCGCGGAACAGATGGCGAAACGGTAGGCATGCAGACGCGGAAACGAGACAAAGTTCGGCTGCCCGTAGTTGCCATAGTAACAACACCGATATCTTCCATCGGCTTCTTTGGTGCCTGCTTGCGTTCCGTTTCTTTATTTCTCGGCGCTCGTCACCTTTCTATCAAACAAAAAAATATTGTCTCGGGCTGATAACATGCTGGCGATTCTTGAGTGAAAGTGGTGAAGCCGGTCGGTAAGGCAATCGAGAAGCACGTAAGACTTCACGGCTAATTTTGTGAGGCGAAACAGCATGTGCTTTTTTAATGTACTCTGCTTTCGTGGTCAGTATAAGAATAACTGGGCTTTTACGCTCCAGAACCACAAGATGACTATGAAACACGGCGTAGTGGAGGGCTCCAGAAATTTTGACCATCTGGTGACCTTTAACGTGCACTGACATTGCACAGCTCATTGCCCGCTACCATTTCGCCTCCATCCAAATGCGATGGCCCGTGCCAGGATTAAGCCTGTGACCTCTGGGTCAGAAGCATGCTCCATAACCACTGATACAATGTGGCGATCTGCCGATCAGCGTATTTTGATCGGGTGTAATAACCGATGACACACTAGTTTCATTGCCGCAATATCACTTTACACCGTTCAAAGAGTAATCCCTGCATTGAAGGCTAAGTTCAGGCATGACCAATTGCATGGCGTCTTTACTGATGACTTACCCGGAACAGGTACCCATGTCAGCACTATAAAACAGAGTGAATGAAAACAAAAAAAAGTTAACACTAACAAGCGCTTTTCGCAATAGTGTTCTGCCTATAGAATCAATGAGACAAGTGTTCAATGCTCACTGTAGACTGCTCTGAGCACAGTGTTCGTGAACCAAACCCAATAATGGTTCATACACCAAAGAACAGATTAAGTGCGCATTGCTTGTTTGCCTCAAGTTCGCAACCAACGTTCCGCTGCTCGCTAACTGCTGGAAAGAAAAAAAAAACAAATGCCGGCACTGCATCGAATTCTGCCAACAGTTTTGTATCACATTCGCACGTGGCGGCTGCATTTTCGTCGATGCATTTTGTTTCTTTTTTTATATAGGTACCTTCTGCCATCGCTTAACGCCCATCTTGATTGATTTGTGGGGTTTAACGTCCCAAAACCTCCATATGATTATGAGAGATGCCGTAGTGGAGGGCTCCGGAAATTTAGACCACTTGGGGTTCTTTAACATGCACCCAAATATGAGTACACGGGCCTACAACATTTCCGCCTCCATTGAAAATGCAGCCGCCACATCCGGGATTCGAACCCGTGACCTGCGGGTCAGCAGCCGAGTACCTTAGCCACTAGACCACCGTGGCGGGGCACGCCCATCTTAGTCACCGAAAGCCTTTTCAAGTGACCTTCCTTCGTGAATAGTATTTGTGAATTCCTGAACCTACCTTTGAGGACACTACAATACAGCGCGTTAGGCGGCAGTGATGTAATAATGTTGCAATTTCGCGAACTTTAAAAAGAGGCTGGTAAAAAATAAGCAGTGAAGTTGTCTTCTCGCAGAATGAATATTGTGTTATCTCTGTTTAGGCGCTAGCAATTTCCGATCGAAGATCTTTTCAGGAGTCACAATCACAACTTTCATTAAGCAATGTTTGTGAATTGTCAAGATTGCCAAACAGAAAAGAATATTCTGACATGCTCTATATGGCGCCGAAGCATACTGCACTTATTGGAGACATGTAGTGCTCTTGTATAATTTTTTTATTTTACTTGTCGGTTTCAGCTAAAACACCCTGTTAAGGTTGGAAGATGTAAACTTTATCAGTGCACCGCAATCAGACTCTACGGGCATCCAAAACAAGTTATAGGCACGTGATGGACACAACGCTGCAATGCGAATTGCAATGGCATAAAAAAATGTATCCCGTTAGACAAGAAAGCACGCCTCTCTCCAATGAGATACTGCGAGACATACCACTTATCAGATTCATTGGCGCCATGTAAACCGTACATAGCAAAAGATTGCATTGTGCGAACAAAATCAGACAAAAAACTACAACAAAAAACAACCCTTTTGTATCAGCAGCATTTCCCAAGAAAATATAGGTAGTCTGCGGCAGCATAAAACTGTGCAAGCACTGCATATTATATTCAAGTTCTAGGAAGTGTTGCTTCAATATGCAAGCACACTGGAAACTTTACCAGCGTTTTTGTTTAGGCTCCTAGAAGGCGTTTTCGAATTGGTAATTGAGATTTACTCGTAAAATTTGTGCTTATATTGCGAACTAACTGCCGCTGTCAATACCGTGGGCCTAAATAATACGAGGGTATGCCCGGTGTTGGGAACGTGTGTATGTATCAGCTAATGAAGCATACGCCCAGCATATGCGTATTATCATTGTTTATCTGCCGTAACACTGCTGGCCAATAGCTCTACCAGTCGTCTGATGATGTGATGACATAGTGTACAACTTTCTATTTTTTGTTGTGTTTGCCCCTCTTGCTAGGGCCGAAGTACAAGCCTGCAGAACCTGTATATAAAAATAATAAATAAATATCACATGCGCGTTGTGAATACTGAACCGGTACCAAAACGCAATGTTGATTTTCTCTAAATTCCCTACATATTAGGGATCACATTCGGCCGTGTAAACTCTGCTGATCACGTAAGTTTGAGAACACGATTCAATACTCTTTTACTGCGTGTAATCTTATTTAGAACAATTTATAACAATAGCGAAAGTGGCTGAACATTTTGGTGCTGCCTGTGCCAAGCAGTGCTTACACTTTTTCTGGTCTTCTCTTGCCGAGGGGAGTTTTATTTTTGCTAGTGTTTGTTTCTTGTCATCAATTTTGTTTATTTTTTCTCACGTGCATGCCGCTCCTTTTTTAAATGATGATGATAGTTATCTATATGTATGGCTCATGCCCACTCTTCGGGAATGAGCAAGAAATGAATTATTTATCAAAAAAGTGTTCAAAAAATTGTATGTGTAATGAGTTATATATCAGGTAAATTATTATTCACGCAAACTTAGATTGTTCAAATCAACATCACTCCAATTTGTTAAAAAATTCAGCCCCAAAAGAAGGTCTAAGTGACAATGATGATGAGGGCCTCCCAAGGATAAAATAATTGAAATGATGAAATCTAGTCCGATTCGATCAGCTCCATTTTGAAAATTTTTCCTTCAGTAAATTGAAGCGGACGTGAAAAAACCAATATTTTCGGTTGTTTCGTCCTGGTAACAAGATTATAGCAAGAAACGTGGGGAGCCAGACAATATCTGTGCCTATATCGTATAGTTTGATTTTGGAACGTGAGTGCCTATTCAAGTTATTAAAGTAACTATACTACATTGCGTGTTGAACGAATAACTGCTACACCAAGGGAATAAAAGGTGTAAATACTGGTTTAGGTGAGTGATAAATGAATTCACAGGGTCAAGTTATTGCTCGCCTTCTGAATCTGCCACGAATGATCAGTGCTGTTGTCAGAATAATTAAGAATATCGGACCAATGGGAGCGCCTTTCGACGAAGCGTCCGCTATTTTGTCATTTTCGTTCATTTTCGCCCATTTTTGCCTGGTAGCCTGAATAATCTGATTAGAATTACGTGGGCAGAAAACAAAAAAACGAAAAGTTTGTGATCTAACTGAGAATAATATAATAACAATATCTTGAGTTTAATGTTCCAAAGGCATGTGATCATTGCGAACCGTTATTTTTAGCGAGTACCGAACAGACATCTAAAGTATTTGTAACTGTGGCCGCACTTGAGGTTGATGGGCTGAACTTTCGTAATGCCATTCAACTGAAGTAACTGACCAAAATCGGAAAATCTTATTGAGAATGAACCAATTGAAGGTTTCGGAAAAAATACCGATGCCAAATTTTTTTTCAGCTGTAGCTATAATATTTTTTGTACATTTATCCGCTCTAATTGCCTTTGCAGAAGGTATATTATTATATGGTAAGGCGAAAGCTTTACATAATTTCATTATTTATCCAGAAAAACGTATTTAATGTTCTGCTTTTCATTACCGATGCAAGAAAGTCCAGTCAGTTCAACATCTAAACGTCCAACATTGCTTCTAGGAAGCCTAACCACAATGTATGAAACCAAATTCAATGAGATAGAAAAAACAACTCATACTGATGTCTACAAGATAATGTATATTTTTTTAGAATTTTCCTAAATATTTAGGAATGATTGCACAGCTTCCAGTTGAAAATCCCACCCGAATGTGTTTGGTGTGTTCTTGTGGATACACCAGAACACACTGGTGTGTTGTGGTGTATACATCTGCCTGGTGTGCTGGGTTCTGGTGGGAAGACTGACCCACTCTAGTGGGTCCTGGTGGGATGTGTTCTGGTGGGACATGTTCTAGTAGAATATGTTCTGGTGGGAAGACCACAATGGTGTGGTGTGTGCTGGTTGGATGTGTTCTCGTGGACAGAAGGAATATAATTTTTCTTGGGGGTTGGACAAAAAATTTTCTTCAAATGAGTGCACTGAAACTCACACTTCTTAATATTTTCCTCAACCAGACACACTTGTACTAAAGCTCACCAAAATATTACTCAGCCGGTCACTCTCAAACTCGTGGCTTAATCATTTTCAGTAAGTTGACTCATGAGTACGTTAACTTATAATTAGCTTTTCTAACCAAGGTGTCAATGCTCTCTAGTTTCCCTGGGCATTTATTGTTAACACTCACAAATAACAATCAATCCAGGCAACACGTTTAACAAAATTTTGTTTCATTTCGGTGTTTTCTTTGTCCTGGAGAGTACGCTAGGCCTTTGACAAACAAATACCAAAGTCATCTTGGCCCACGCAGCTTATTGAAGCACCACCCCAATATGGAAAGCATAATCTCATGCTTCTTGCAGTAGGATTTTTATGTATTGTGGCATATCTGCATTGTTTCTCAAGCTTTGTTAAACTGCCCACTTCTGAAAGATAACCGACGTAATAGAGCTTATCACATCGAGATGGAACAGCTCCCTTTACTTGCAAGCTTTGTGTCTGTGTGCAACCAAAATTACTCTTGGAGCACCTGCATGCCCAATCACCTTCACTGTTTACATGCAACGGTCCATTAACCTACAGCCATCTACTCAGCGCTTGTTACTATCCCCTTGTGACTTAGACATATGCCACACCGTTTACGTATTGCTATAATATGACGACCTAGACATCAAAACCAAACAATTTCTTTAGGTAGCATTATTTATTATGCATTACCTGCGCTCCAAACAAATATAAAGTTTGGACACATCAACTTTCTTTGGAAGCAACAATACTAAAACTGTTGAAATTCGTAATAATTCATCAATGCCAATATTTACCATAATTGGTGCCCTCCTAAGTCCATTTTGACCTCGTAGCTTTTACCATGAGTTATGAGTAGCAATTCAGTAAGGACATTCCTAATGAAAGGCAACTCACATGCAATATTCTTATCAAAATAACGTTCGATAACAGAAATTGTGGGCTAAGGGCAAAGACCCACTACTGTAACTTTCGCCTTCTATCAACATGTATTTCGAAGGAGCATAAACTGTCATGCACTGAAGCATGCGGGTAGGCACAGTCATGAACATAAGCCGACATAAGACGGATAGTAGTGAAGTTGAGTATATAGGGCCATAAGTCGACACAAAAGTGGAGCTCATACGTGCTCACTCAAGAAATAAATTTTGTGCTTATGGCTGACTTGAACTCACCCCCCCACTATTTCTGAACTAGACTCTTTAACTAAAACTTCTCAAAATGTTACTCACCCCAAACCTACTCCGTCTCAGACTTGCTGATTGATCTAAATATGAGTTTGTTGCTTGATGACAGAGTTTACTGAGTTATGTATATCCCTCTCTGGTATGCCTTATTCTTTTGCACAAACCACATCTTCATTTGCTGCAACGCAGCTAGCCAGGGCCAAGTGATTTCCAGATCATCAAAGAACACAAGACAGTCCTACTATTTTTGGGAACACGATGTCTCTACACATTGTCGAACTGATGACCGACAAAAGGCACAGAAACTGAAGCCATGCAGTAGTGTGTACAAATTTTTTCAGAATACATAGTTAATTACACTATACAAAGCTTTTCTATGGCAGTTGTTACGTACAAGATACTACATAATGTCGTAATATACTTGATTAACAGATACTAATAGTAGTAAATAATTCAAAAATATAACAGAACACTGTGCAAATTAGGTACTACAATAAGGGAGCAGCTATATTCTGCAGTGTATAGTTTCGTAGCCTTCACATAGCAATAAACAGAAAACTATATTCAGAGCGGTCATTGGTACTAAGCTCGCGTATATGTCTGGTGCACAGCAAACACTCATCTGTATAAACTCGTGATGGACATTTTGACATGGCATCCTAGGTCTAATGAAAGTTATTTATATGGTGTTTACCAGTGCAGCACATTCAACAATACAAAGAGCCACGCAATTACACTAAAATGTATTAATTTCTTTCTGTACCTGAAAATTGACTTCCATGAGCTCAAGCTCCTAATGACAGCAATGTTGACAGCTGATGCAGTATACAAATAGTTTTATAAATTTCATTCGCTTATACGGGGCTTAAAGCTAGCCAAAACTTTAAAAGTAGCACAAATTAAATGGCTTGGGTTTTGTGAAATCTGTATTCAAAAGTATTGATGCAAAAATTACCAGTTGCATTGTTAGGCTTCGAATACAATGCAAAGCCTTAAAGGGCCCTAGATAGTGCACTAGTAAGCATCAGTGCACCTTGAAAAATTAAGTACACATTAGTTACAGTTTGTACTGTACCCTGACACCACGACATAATACAACCTTTTCATCACATCCTCACCCAAGTTCAAGATATTGACACATTTTTTACGGTTGGCTCTGTTGGTGACGCATAAGCAGCCATTTTGTTTATTTTGTCCCTGACGTCGTCAACAATGCCCATACTGGTGCACGAGGCTACCAGAACCACACTATTGGGTCAACATCACAACGTGCACCAAGTTAAAATAATATTCTCTACCTTTCTCATGTTTCACACTGTCTCATAGTCAAGTCCATATAAAGGATATTTGTCTGGCTGAGTTAAGTCAGCTTTTAAAATTGGTATTTGTACCCTTTTCAATAGATGCAAACTTTTTTCAAAATATTGCATCATGCAGCTTCAGCAAGCCATCCACCTGTGTCCATTGCAGTCTAGTTGTTAAAACGAACTCAAAAACTAGCACAAAGCTTCCAATCTGTTATGGTAAAAAAGTACATACTATTCAAACTACATCGGTCACTGGCTCCTGCGGGCCCGTATCTTGTTTACTGCTATCATTCTGTTTTGATACCAGGAAAACATTCCGGCTGCCAGCACTAGACGTGCCAGTGCACCACTTGGGCACCTAACCCTCTTTATGAACCGCTCTATATCTAACGGGCAGTACGCCCTGCCCAAAAGGGACCAGTATGTCTTGGCTACACGGCAAGTTAGCAATCCGTGTTTATTATCCTCGTGCTCCCTGCAGTGCACGCACTGCTCCGAGTGGTACAAGCCGAAGCGCCACACCACATCCCGAATACTGCCCGGTAGCCAGCTAGGTGTCAGCAGGACCCCGGGAAACCCGGGGTTCTTAGCCTCACAGCCAGAATTCACCAGTAGCCCCTGCGCCAAAAACGTAGCGTGTATTAGCGCAGTACTTAAAAGAAAGGGACACTACACAGACGTAGAGATAAGTAGGCGCTAAACTTCCAACTGTTTATTTCATGCCAGTCACACCCATTTTATACATCTGCGACAAAGCACAACTTTAACTCATCTTGCACGTGTTCCTAAACCAAGGAACGTCATTTCCTTTTCTGACAAGGTAATCGATGACGAGTTTAAAAACAAATGGTCTAATTCTTCTATAGCCTCAGCTTCTGTTATCTCCCGTGTGAGCCGATCTCTAGAAAGACTAATAACTATGCATTTATACAGATCAGGGGAGCACCCACAGCCTTTGCAGTGTGCCGCCAGAAATCCTCCCGCCGTAAACTTATTTCTCGCGTTATAGCAGTGCTCGCGTAGTCTGTCATTCAGACACCGTTTTGTTTGCCCAATATAGTATATCCCGCAGGATAATGGAAACTTGTAGATGACACAGCATACACAAACAACGAATATAACGTGGTGTTGCTTCTCACAAGCTTGGACAACATTTCTTGGACCAGTGAGCTCGCAAAGCTCCCCTAGTTTTTGGGCGCTGAAAAAACGACACGTACATTAGCCCTCTGGGCGACTTTTCTTAAGTTGTGAGAAATTGTGTGCATGTAAGGGATTACACCTACTCTGCAGCCTGAGTACTCCGAAACTTCACGCCTGTTTTCTTTTCGAGACTTTCGGAGAATGCGTTCGGCTACAGAAACCTGTAACAGAGTTGGGTAGCCTGCTTTGGTTAGACGCTCGCTTAGGGTCTCAAAACTGGACGCCATCTTGTGGTGACACGATTTGGTCATGGCATTTTTAAAACACAAGTTTGCGATGCCCCTTTTAATGAGTTTTGAATGCGCGGAAGCGAAAGAAAAAAGAGGCTTATTCGCTCACGACTCATGCCACCAGCACGTGTGATTCTCCGAGAAAAACAACCTGAGGTCCAAAAACCGAGTAGAACCCCGTTGTGTAAGTTCGCAAGTGACCACCAGGGGCGCGAGACATTCCTTATTCACAGGCAACACATCATCAACCCTCGCATCTACGTCAAAAGAAGTGCAGTCAATTAAAAACAAGAAGTCGTAGACAAAGCGAAAAACTTTGCACACTTTGGTGTATTGTAGCGTTTGAGACAAGTTAACGCTAAGACCAGATAAAAACAAATCACTAAGAATGGGTGTTATACATGAACCGATACACACGCCTTTTTTTGCAAATACAGGGAGTTAATAAAACAAATAAAAGTGGACAATAAGTAAAGCGATAAAATTTCTTAAAAATGACTAATCGACACTGAATATTTGTTTTGAAAGCGCGTGGTGCCATATTCATCGATGGCATGTTCAAGGCAAGACAACAGAGCACTGTGAGAGATTGAATTATACAAATCTTTTATGCCGACGGAAAATGCTTGAGAGCCTCTTCGGGGATGTTCCTTCAAGAACCCAACCACATGATTCGAGTTCCAAATAAAGAACGGGTCAGTCACGGGCAAACAATTGAGCTTCGCTTGAAGAAACAAAGCGACTGACATCTGCCTGGTGTGATTCTCTGATACATTTACCCTTATACAATTACCCCCTCTGATACAAAAACAGGCCACTTAGCACTCTTAGGAAATAAGTCACCAGTGTTCTGGCCGGGTATTGTTCTGGTAGCTGTAACACCCTGATTGATTGATTGATATGTGGGGTTTAACGTCCCAAAACCACCATATGATAATGAGAGACGCCGTAGTGGAGGCCTCCGGAAATTTGGACCACCTGGGGTTCTTTAACGTGCACCCAAATCTGAGCACACGGGCCTACAGCATTTCCGCCTCCATCGGAAATGCAGCCGCCGCAGCCAGGATTCGAACCCGCGACCTGCGGGTCAGCAGCCGAGTACCTTAGCCACTAGACCACCACGGCGGGGAAGCTGTAACACCCTGAGGGTCGTCTTCAACGCAAAAGTATCTGCCAAAACGACGGTCGAAAGAATGGTCAAGCCGCCCTTCGCGCGAGGCAGGGCTAACTGTTCACAATACGGTTCATATTTGACAAAGAAGGCTTTTGCGTTCCAAAAAAAATCCGATAAGCTGCTGTTTGACTTTGCGTGCAACTTGAGACGGCATCACTAGAACATTGGACAAAACCAGAGGCGACCAGTAAAGACGCTCATAAGTAAATAACGGCGTACAAAGTACGGAAATTTAAACTATAGGGCCCTCTTGATCTGAAGTTTCAGTGTCTTTACCTCCTCCTCCTAGCTCTCCCTGGTCGCTCCGCTGGCCTGATAGCTCACTCTTAGAATGGATACTTTTTTGCGACGGAAATGCCGTCAGGCATGTTAGCGGCGACGCGTTAAGACTTAGATTTACAATTGTGTACATTAAGTTTCGCTCCGGAGAGCTCAGCGCACACTGAAAGAAACCTTGAGAACAGCGCTGAGGCTGTCTTTGTCCCTGTGATATATCGTTATGTCATCTGCGTAAGCAGCTGCTTTAACGGTACCACTACCGGGGGTTTGCAACCCGAGGACACTCTGGTGTGTTTCAATCTGAATAAGAAAATGTTCGATCGTTAATGTGAATAATAGCAGGAAAGAAAAAGAACCTACAAATTTATTGTTTATTGTGAGGTTACTGTGTTATTGTCATTGTATAATTCCCTAATTAGGTACAAAAACTGTCTAGATAAACCAAACGTTATTAGAGTTGAAAATTTACGTATGCTTTGCTTTGGCGAATGCTTGTGTCTGGTAAATGGAGGTGAGCCATCCCGTCGCTTGTCTCTGTCTTGTGCATTTTATAATATCCCTGTTAAGCATATTCAAGGTTTGCACATAACGGCCTACCACTGAACATTACTGCCAAGATGTGATAAGCGAAGGCATGACTCCCTGTAGACGCAGGGTTAGGCAAGTGGTTAAGATTTTGTAGTCTGTCGCCAATAACGTAATGTGGTGCCAATTACGTCGGTCCTCAAGGTGTTCTTGCGTCTTCGGAAGCAGGATGATCCTGCCATTCTAAAACGATGGTAGGAACATGTGTCTGCTCGTAAATACGTTTAGCACCTTGCACAAAATAGGTGCTATGACGTCCCAGAATGCAATGTAAAATTAGACAGTTAAGCCACCGCTTTCCGGTGCAGGACCTCTACGGAGGTGACGCATTGCCACCGTGAGCTCCTCTAGCATTATGGAAACGATTACACTGCAATACACCTCATCGCAGAGTTGTGGCAGATTGCTTTGAAACTGATGATTAGAAAATGATTCCAACTCAAGTTTTTGTTCATGTGTGCCCATGTTTTCAAATTGCGCGCAAAACATAAAGATGTCCTGTCGACTCAAGTAACCGCGATTTTCGGTCTGCCCGAGTCGGGTGCTTTTGATGTAACTCAGGACCTTCATACGGCAACTAGGAAAGAATCTGGCTTGGTAGGAGCTATCTGTGGTGGACGTTGGCGTTCTTAGTTGTGCTGATCTTAATTTCAAGTTATTAGCATAGGTCTTCATAAGTAAAGAGGTCGGTTCCCCTCTTTGCACTATCCGGATGCACTGGAGCGTTGCTTTCACCATACCAAAATACCTGTGTTTCAACTTTTTACCCTAGTCTCTAAAGATTTATCGCCACGCCTGCTTGAGAGAGTCTCAACTATAGTTGCCTGTGGAGGCTGTGAAACGTTTGCGCAAACTGCCCTTGCCGTCTCATCGTTCAAGAGTTCACGGTGGTGGCAAGACAACTTGTCGTTAACCTCAAAGGACACTACCGTGGGGCTGTGGTCGGAAATGGCCAAAGCGTACGAGAGAGGGTCAACCACCTGACAGTACACCACCGTTGACCACAGAAATGGAGTCACATACACTCGGTCTAAGTGAGCCTGCAAGTTGTTACATGACCAGGCGTGGTGAAAACATTTCCCAAGGAACAGTGTGTACGCGTCTATAGCTTGAATTGTTCTACCATTTATTATAATTCTGAAATGTAAATATCTTTTTTCACTCTGCCCAGGCCTATTTTATTGTTTAAGCTATTCAAAAACGCAGTTAAAGTCACCTGTTAAAATTAGTCAATTCCTTTACAGCAGCATTGGGTTTGATTGCCTGTAAAATCTTGCCGTTGCTTGACTTGGTACTGGCACGTATATACTGATTAGCCTAAATCGCTCCTCTTAAAACTCAAAAAAGACCACTCGACCATTCGGGTCTAACGTAAAAGGGCCCCCGTTAAGAAGAGACCAGTTAAACACAATTATGGCTGTGCCACACACATGCTGTGTGGGAAATGAGAAACATCCACGAGCAGAGAATTGCAATACCCGTCCCGAACGTTTGCGCAAATAATTTATGTTTTTTTCCTGTAGGCATAAAAAGTCGCACTGCAGTTTCCTGGCTGTTCTAGAGAATAGCTTTTGATTCTGTAGGGTACTTAAGCCACGGAAATTCCATCTAAATATTTTACGAGAATTTTACATTTGCTAAACAACAGGAAAAAACATGGTGTTTTTCCCTTTTGCAGCCCTTCGTTTATATTACCATCTCATTCTAGAAACCAAGTAAACACAACCAAGTTGCCGATTGGCATGGTCTGCACTATCCTATCCTATATATGGACGAAGTGATTCTCTCACAGGACGCTTGTGCCCGTGTCTCAGTATTTTCAATTTGTGTTCCTGGAGATCCTGAGAGCTGCCACTCCCTCTGCTGTGTTGATGCTTCAGGACACACTTGAGAATGTTCCAGGCGTGCAACCGTCGCGCTGCGCCTTTGTCGTCCAGAAAGCGTAGCGACGCCTCGTGCGACACGACCAGCGAGGCAACCGATTTGTACTCGGATGGCTTTGAGTCATCGGATGATGACTTCATGGTCGTCATGGATCGATCTACAAAACGAAGACTGCTGTGGACGGCATCGTCGGCAAGTGTTTCCACCGTTAAGACTGCACCACAGCGGTGGCCGCACACCATGCTGTTTATGCCCGAAGACCGTGCATCTAACTTGTGACTCCTCAACAGGCAAGTTCTTTCTGTGCTTCTCGAGGAAACCACGCTGAATGATATCAAAGACGTGAGGATCAATGCACGGAAGAATGTCCTTGCTGTAGACATTATGCACCGTAGTGCACTGCAAAGCCTTCGGCACATAACAGAAATTGGCAACGTGGAAGTTCGGCCAATGGTCACTACAGGTTGTAATGGCACTGTAGGCGTCGTTTATGATGTGGATCTTTCCATCCCAGCTAATGACCTGCCAATACTAATAAAGCCGGTGACAGAAGGCACCCACATCACGCACATTACCAGACTCAGCAACTCACGCTGCTTGAGGCTTGTGTTCGAGGGAGACAGCCTTCCCTCGCATGTCAAAGTTGGCCATGTTCCCCACTCAGTGCGTCCGTACATACCAAAGCCACTGCAATGCTACAAGTGCTTCAAGATGGGACACGTAAAAGGTGTCTGTGAGAATAAAGTTGTGTGTCCGCGGTGCGCTGAGTCTCACTCAAAAGACGCCTGCGGTGTCACCATGTTACGATGTCCAAACTGCCACGGCGCTCATGAGGCCTCATCCAAAGATTGCCCGTGGATGCGAAACGAGAACGTGTTTCTCAGGCGTATGGTGCGGGACAATTCAACGCACAGGGAAGCTGCCGCTCCTCTACGGCTACGATGGCGTCGCGGGCGGAGGCCATCACGGAAAAACTGCTCTACCAATAGAGAGATGTCATCTTCAATCAAACAGGTTGACCCACAAACACCGAGCTCATTAAAGACGGATACTGTCAAACAGATGAAAGGGACAGCAGTCGCACCTTCCGAACAGTGGCCCTCACTTCCACGAAGTCAAGCTACTTCGGAGCCACATCAAGTTCCGCCGCCCTCGACGACCCGTAAAACCAGTGATGCCATGAATGAAGATCAAGTGATAAGCTTGCTGCAATCGCCGATGAGTACCATGTCTGTCCTACTGAGTAATATGAAAACTTCGGCTGCGCAGACCGCACTGCATGTGCTGGACACCCTGAGTCCGGCGCTTGCAGCTCTTAGGTAAAACCATGGCCAGCGAGGCACCGTTGTTTTGAGCGGAAGTCAAAAATGCATCTGTCTTTCAGTTGAACGCCAGAGGACTGAAGTCACGCATGCCTGACTTTAGACATTTTGTATTTGTGTACCGCTTTCCCTTTACCGTGGTTTGTGAACCCAACCTGCCTGCTTCAATCAAGCTGTCAGGATATGAGTGCTTTATGCCGTCCACTCACAGAGACTGCAGCAAAGTTGTTGTATTCATGCGCCATGACCTCACTTACGTTCACCGCAGAGTCTCGCCTGATGAAGGAAACCAGTATGCGTGCCTTTTTGTGAAGAAGAATAAGGTGGCTTTCACGATTATCGGAGCTTACTTATCTCCATCAAGCCGCGTTGACTACGAGCGCTTACACGGTATTCTGACATCGTCTCCAACGCCATCGGTGATCACTGGCGACTTCAATGCCCATCATTTCCTATGGGGAAGCTCCAGAGTCAACCCTAGAGGAAGAAAATTGGTCTATTAGCCTCGGAGTACGAGCTCTGGGTTTGTAACGACTGAAGCCATACATATTTACGCGGATCAGCCTATAGTAGCTGCCTGGACCTTACATTGGTTTCCCGCTCACTTACCAGAAAAGTGCACTGGTTTTCGGATCTGGAAACGCGGGGCAGCGACCATATACCGACTTACCTGTGTATAGAAGGTTTCACCAGTTCCAAGTCCTCAAGAGGCCTCAAGTACACCGATTGGCCGAAATTCAAATTGTTATTGGAAGACTGCTGTACCGACGGCTCATCATATAGCCTAGAGGACTCGAAAAAGAATGTCCTGCAGAATACCACGCGTTCACTGTTGACTAGTCATAAGCGCACCGATCAGGACATCGAGCTTGAGAAACTTCGCGCAATACGCCGTCGTGCAGAACGAATGTACCGACAGACAAAGTGCATGGATGATTTGAGGCTGGCTAGACGCATTCAAAAGAAAATGCAGCGGCACATGGATAAACTGGCTTGACGACGTTGGACATCCTTTTGCGAGTCGTTGGATCCACGAAAGCCCCTATCACTGATATAGCGAACTCTCTGGAGCCTTAGCACAACCTTGGCTCAGCGACACCCGTTTACATCTCTGGCACTTCACCTTCAATGGAGAGAGATGGACGTCGCAGAATTTTTTCGTAGAAGAATTGCTGGTGATTACAATTTCACAGTATCAAGAATGGGATCATTTGACAAAGCACCACCCTCACGTGATCCCCGTATGGCATGCCAGTTTTCTATGGATGAGCTGGAGGTGGCACTGACACTATGCAGACGTTCTTCACCATCCGGACCTGACGGCACCACCTATCGTGCCCTTTGTAATCTTGGAGACGAAGCTCAGAAGGCACTCTTACGCCTATACAACGACTCCTGGAAGACTAGTATGGTTCCCCAGGCATGGAAGTCAAGTAGCCTCATTTTACTTCTAAAGGCTGGTAAATCTTCTTTGGATATTGCCTCATACCATCCTATCGCACTTGCCAGTTGTGTGGGAAAAACGATGGAACGAATGATTCTAACGCGAATGCAGTGGTATTTAGAGAACTACAAAATCTGCCCAGTATCCATGATCGGATTCAGGCGCGGCCATTCGTCAATCAACAACGTTGTTGATCTGGTGACATATGTTCAACACCAGAAAGCCTGTCAGAGACTGTGCGCCGCCCTGTTTCTAGACGTGAAGGGGGCTTACGACAATGTCACCCATGAAGCCATCCTTATTGCTTTGGAAACAGTAGGTCTGGGTGACAAGATATATATGTGGGTGTACAGCTACTTACAGCTGAGATAATTTTACGTGATGACAGGGAACGGCCCAACACCCGATTATAACAGCAGCTGAGGAGTTACTCAGGGGGAAGATCCAAGCCCTACACTTTTCAACCTAACTCTCATTGGTCTAGTCGAGCAGCTACCTAGCGTTGTAGAACTTTCTGTCTACGCTGATGACATCTGCATTTGGACATCAGATGTGACAAGGCTTCAGCTTCGCGCCCACATTCAGAAGGCTGCTACAACCACGTCGTGCTACCTTCGTGAAAAAAGGCCTCCAGGTGTCCTGCGGAAAATGTGCAGTGGTAGCGTGAACGCGGAAACAAATGTCTGCTTACAGCATGTCGATTAATGAAGAATACATACCGTTCAGCAGAAGCCACAGGTTCTTGGGAGTCATCATAGACAGAAACCTGTCGTGGACTCCACACGTGAGCTATGTGAAGAGGCAGCTGATCGCAAGATGCCACATATTCAAATTCCTTGCTGGAAAGAATTGCGGAGTGCCCATACCATCAATGCTACAACTGTAAAGAGTGCTGTTTATTGGATTCTTACAGTACGGCTTACCTGCAATATCTAACACCGGCAAGACCAACCTGCGCACAATTCAGATCGTTGAAGCCCAAGCACTTAAGATATGCTTTGGACTACCCGCAGTGGTTCAACGGCTGAAACCATTGCCATCGCTCAAGATCACTCAATAAAGACGCATATTTTTACCGAGACAATGCGCATGCACCTCGGGCATAATGCCAGGACACCTTCTCACCACCTGGCGAGCCTAGCTACTGAAAGGCCCCACGCGACATACGGCACTGCTGTCTACAAGCATCGTTCATCGTTTACTGAGATGTACACGCCTGCATCAAAACCAGTGCTTCCACCTTGGAGCTTGAGCCAGCCACTAGTTCACCTATTGATTCCAGGATTGAGGAGAAAATCGGACTTACCGACACATGCCCTGAAACAACTGAGTCTATTCTTACTGGAACAAAACTACAGTACCCACGTGCACATTTACACGGATGGCTCTACTACGCCATCTAGTTCAGGTGGAGCAGTGGTTATACCGTCACAAGAGGTAACTCGGTGCTTTAAGACTTCACATGTGAACACGACAACGATGGCAGAACTCGAGGCTTTGCGCAATGCACTGGAACTCATCAATTCAGAAGAAAGACCAGGTGAACGGGCTGTGTTTTCTGACTCAAAACCAGCATTACAGTGCCTGATATCAATTCTCCGACGCGGATGTCACGACCAGTTGACCTACCAAACCATGAAACTTCACCACCTTTTAATACAAAAAGGCCGCGACCTCATCTTTCAGTGGTTACCTGGGCATTGTGGCATAGGCGGCAATGATTCTGCAGATCATGTTGCTCGCACGTCACATAAAGAAGCGAACAGCGTTCCTATTCCGCTTTCAAGAGTGGATGCGGTGAGGCAGATTCGTCAACTGGCCCGCAGTCTCACACTGACCGAGTGGAACACACCAAGCATACGACGTACAAGACTGCACGAGCTTGACCCTTCACTACAACTCCGACCTCCACCCGGCCTACATCGACGTGCACTTCGCTTCTTTGTCGCCTTCAGCTGGGAGTTGCTTTCACGGAAGCTTCTACCTCGTTAATCGGAATTACTGATAGTGCGGCGTGCAATGTTTCCGTCACCGACGAAAATATGGAACACCTGCTGTGCCATTGTCCTCGATTTGCCTCAGACAGACAAGTACTTGCCAACGCAATGTGGCGACTGGATGATCGGCCTCTTTCTGTGCAGGGGCTATTGCAGCAACGTCTACATGCCTCGACAGTCCACAAGGCAGTGAAAGCCCTTCTGTGTTTCCTGAGAGAGACAGGCTTGTGTGAACGCCTCTGACATGCGCTAGAGTTCTACACGCCGCAGTGAAATTACTGTCAGTCTCTCTCTCACGCGTTTTTGTTTTCGCTCTCTTTCCTCTTTCTCGTATTTCTTGTCCCCTTCCCTATAACCCAAGTGTAGGGTAGCCAACCGGATGTCTGTCTGGTTAACCTTCCTGCCTTCTTCCTTTTATTTCTTCCTCCTTTTTCCATCCTATCCAGGAATAAATAAAACGGCCGAAATGTGTGTAGAACACAAAAAAACAAAATGCCGGAAACGGCCACTGTCATGCTCACACTTTACAACAGGCCCTCTTCAACACTTGAGAGGGTGGGCCTGGACATGCTTTTTGTGGGGCCGTCATGTGGCGTACCCTGTATACTGACGAGAACATCCTATTCTCAGGAAAAAAAGGAAGACATACCACATAGGGCACTCTGTGTATGGGCATGTGTGGCACTGTACTATATAGACTATGAACATAAAGACGCAAGTGCACTCACACAACACTATCGCCTGTATCACTCGAGGTAGGAATAAAAAAAATGAAACCTGTATCACATGCTAAGTGTTGCAAACTCATCCACTCTACCATTGCCGCCATGACGCTAATCTTATGATGGGGCAGTGGAATAATCACAATGAAGCTTTGCCAAAGAAATGCACAGTGAACTTGTGTGAAACAGACTCGGCCAGCTGCCTCACGTCACCACCTAAAAAGCAGGTGACCGTTCCGGCGCATAGGACTTGAGATACACATGGCATTTGCACTTTCACATGACACAGGAATTACCTCAATGAATTGTTCTCTGTGCACTGCTGAACAATGACCTGTCTGGACCTATCGTTAAAGTAAAAAAGAAAAAAATAGCCTTCGTATGGCACATGCTTCTTGTTCCTTGGTATTTTGTCAGAACATTCGTGCCAACTCTGAGAGATAACTTTGAGGCGACATTGCTCAGCTGTGCATTCACAGCACACACTTTTGGAAAGGTTGGGCGCATAAAGGTCTTCACGCTCTTAAATCACTAGATATAGCCATTTGCAATGCCAATAAGTGTCAGAATGCAACAAAGACGCTCCACAGTTTGAGACAAGTGCAAAAAAAAACACTGCGCACACTAACTCTTTGCCGGTATGAAACCAACAAAGTAATGACACACTCATGGCGTGAACATTAAGGTACCTTTATACATCGTGTTTACCGCTAGGAACAATTTTTTAAAAATAGAAAGAAAGAAAAGAAGAAGAAAAAAGATACAATAAAAAGGGAAAGGACGGTGGCCCGACATAATCACACACCGCCATGCATGCATGACTTTTTCAAAGCACTGAACTGTTGAGCTCGTTTTTCGACTAATGCCTCAAATTATTCACACATAATTTTCGCACGACTTATAGTTCGAGGCCTCGCAAAGAAGCACATGACAATTATTGCTGAGTCACTGGGACTTGCGTGCTAGCGTAATTCTGGAAATAATCAGCCCTCGGCTCGCTCCCCGACGTGTGGCCTCTCGGGTGCCCCGCGGCGTCACGTCGTACTTTTCTGGCAGTGCGTTGAGGGCGCCCTGCGTCACCCTTGTGCGCGCCCGGATTCAAGGGTCTGATCGACTTGGAGAGTATTTCACTGTGGTCGGCGTCGGGGTTATAGCTCCGGCTGTTCCGCCCTCGACCGACCCCTGCCGGCATCGAGAACGTTTGCTGCTGAGTGTGCTCCGGAAAGTCTGGTGATGTCGGTGCACGCTCGTCATAACAAGCTCGCCGGGCTCATGCTCGTCTGATGACAGTGTTGTTGATTTCTTGGCTTCCACAGCAGCTGTCGCCATCTTGTCTTCCCGGCTCGGCCTTCCTCTTGCTTCGCCATGTTGGTCGCCACGTTGATCCTTCTCCGAGGCACGCTGCTCTGAGGCGCCGCCATGTTGCTGCGCCAGCTGAGGCAGCGATTGCTGTCGGCAGGAAGTGAACGGTTCAGGGTGTTTCGGCGCGTCTTCTTCTAGCGACTTCACTGACTTTTCTTGCTTGGCTGAGGTGCTTGTCGTACGCAGTCTGCAGGACGTCGCGGTCATGCGGCCCG
This sequence comes from Rhipicephalus microplus, assembly GCF_043290135.1. Classification (NCBI taxonomy): domain Eukaryota; kingdom Metazoa; phylum Arthropoda; class Arachnida; order Ixodida; family Ixodidae; genus Rhipicephalus; species Rhipicephalus microplus. The sequence continues at coordinate 456,804,460 of NC_134710.1, read as the reverse complement.
TCGTCTCCTTTCTTGTCCCACCACGTTCCTCGCACGGGGGTGCTGGTTCCCAGCGCGGACGTGGCCTTGAGGCTGGGATTGCGACCCTTTGGACGCCGTGGAGCGGTCATTCTTCCCGTCGCCGGACACTCCCTCGGTGCCGCTCTTCGCAGCGACCGTGTATTCTATGGTAGCCCAACTCACTGCCCAAGCGGCGTCGTCCTCCACTTGGTCATCATCGCTAGTGTTTTTGTGCCGTTTTTTACCGTTCTTCACTCCCACGCCGCTGTCTGCAACCATCTCTAACTCGGCGGCGGTAGCTTGGCTAGGTTCAGCATGGCTGTATTCCTCCTCCAACCTCTCGTCGCAGCACATACTCACTGGCGTCCCTACGTCTGTTCCGCTGCATGCTTTCTGCACCTGTGGTGCCGTAATTGCATGCGCCGGCGTTTTCCCTGGGATAGCGGGTGGTTCTGTCCGTTCTTCGGCATCACTCGGCTTCAGTCGCTTCGCAGGGTGCAGGATGCTCATTCACCTTTGCGTCTCTCCTGTCGGGGTGCCGTGCTAAGTACAGAGAGCTCGTCGATATCCATCGCTTCTGCCATACTATAAGATTTCCTCACGGAGCAGTCGACGCTGGCGTGAGCTCCGCCACAGCGTCGGCAGAGTTCGGTGCAGGTGTCTGTGTGGTGCCCGAAGACTCCGCACGTGGCGATTTCAGGGTTTCGCATTGGGCCTTGAAGTGACATTCTTGTTTGCAACGACGGCAGAGAAACTTCACGCTACGGTAATCGAAGGTCAATTTGTGGCCTCCCACTCGCGCAAAGTTTGGGAGCGGGTTCTCCAGCCACATGTCCATCTTGAGATACCCGGTTCCCATGCGGATATTTGGGCGGTCTTTACACCATGCCTCTTGAATTCTCAACATGGTTTCGTAAGACTTCAGGCCGGTTGTGACCACGTTGTCTCGCACATAACAAGGCAGGCACAGGCACGTAACTCTGGCTATCTGTCGTGCCACCGCGACAAGCGGGACTGATGTGGTTCCAAGGCGGGAACCACCAGTTTCATATTTCATATCATCATATTTTATTTCCTTAAAGACCCCACAAGGGGGTATTACATAAGGGGTGGATGTACAGGATATAAAAAACATTTGCCACATAAGGGGCTGGTATACAGGATATAAAACTTTTGCTACATTCAAAATATAAAATATGCTACATAGGTGTGGGTATATACATTGCCATAAAGTTTCACTGACAGAGATGAGTTATTACATTTTTAGCGAAAGTTGATGGGCAGGTGATTGTGACGACGTGGTTTGGGAGGTCGTTCCAGTCCTTCACAGCACGCGGAAAGAAGGATGCGGAGAAGGTAGCAGTCCTAGTGCGGTAACGGGAGACTTGGAGGGGGTGGCTGGTGCGGTGCGAAATGTACGTCGGAGGGATGACGTATGGAGGATGGTTGAGGGGCGAATAAAACAGCTTATGAAACAGGGAAAGAGTGGCTATGCGGCGTCGAAGGGCAAGTGGCTGCAATCCAGATTGGGCTTTTAAGGATGAAACACTGATGTTATAAGAATATGACGAATGTATGAATCGGACTGAGCGATTTTGAATTGATTCAAGGTCATTGATTAGGTAAATTTGAGGTGGATTTCATATAGCAGAGGCGTATTCCAGTTTTGGCCTGATGAGGGATGTGTAAGCGAGAAGTTTTACGTGTTGAGGTGCGCAACGCAGATGATGTTTCACGAATCCCAATATTTTGTTTGCAGATGAGATAATGTTTGTGACATGCGCATTCCAAGTTAGATCGGCGGACAGAGTGACACCTAGATATTTGAAACACTGTACTATTTCTAGAGGGGCGTTAGTGATTTGGTATGGGAATAGGAAAGGGTTTTTGCGGCGAGTGAATGAGACAACCTTACACTTGTTGGGGTTAAGTTTGAGAAGCGAATTGTCACACCATTCTTGAATGTTGTTCAGATCGTGTTGCAGGGTTAGTTGATCGGAAGCATTAGTTATTGTATGGTAGATCACGCAATCGTCGGCGAACATGTGGATTTTGCAAGACACAGTTAGTGGTAGGTCATTAATGTAGATTATAAATAGCAAGGGGCCAAGGACGCACCCTTGCGGTACTCCTGACGCTACTTCGAGAGGTTCAGAGGATTCATTATTTACGTGCACGAATTGAGAACGATTAGCTAAAAAAGATTTAATCCATCTTAACACGTTAGGGTCAAGATTTAGCCCGGATAACTTCTGTATTAGTTTGTTGTGTGGAACTGTATCAAATGCTTTTGCGTAGTCAAGGAAAATGGCGTCAGTCTGAAAGTTGGTGTCAAGATTTGTATGTATGTCGTGAAGAAAGAGTGCTAATTGTGTTTCACAGGAAAGTCCCTTGCGGAAGCCATGCTGACAGGTGTGAAAGAAACTATTGGAATCGAGGAAGTTGATAACATGAGAATATATGACATATTCCATGATTTTGCATGGGATGCTTGTTAATGAAATGGGACGATAATTGAGTGGGGAGTTGCTGTCGCCTGCTTTGTAGACTGGAACGACCTTACCAATTTTCCAGTCATTCGGAAGGTCGCCGGTGCTGAGTGACTGTGAGAATATGAGGTGCAAGTAGGGTACAATTGTATCGGTAATGTTCTTTAACAGTTTAGAATTAATTTCGTCAATGCCGCATGACGAGGAAAGTTTAATGTTTTTTATTAGGGAAGAAATGCCGTCTGCGGAAAATGCTAGCGCAGGCATGCTGGAACCTATCAGGGTGGTTGTGGGAACGGAAGGCATACTAGGTTCTCTGGTGAACACCGACGAGAATGCAATGTTAAAAATATGAGCACACTTGGCATTTGTGGTCACTTCACCGGATTCGTTAGTAAGGGAGATAGTGCGAGATGGTTTTGGATTGACGGTCTGCCAAAATTTTTTTACGTTATCACTTAGCATGTTAGGTAGGTTCGTGTTAAAGAATGCGTGCTTGGCGTTGCGAATTGCTGTAAGATAGTCATTTTCGGCGGAGTAGTATATATCCCATGCGCATGGCGTTCCTTTAGATTTTGCCTGGCGCAAAAGGCGTTTTTTTTGTTGCTAAGTCGGTTTAATGTTTTAGTATACCAGGGCTTTTGCTGCGTGGCACGAAATGTGGTCTTCGGAATAAACTTATTTTTTAGTTCAATAAGTTTTTGTTTAGGAACTATCCAATTTTCATTGACGGATCGGCTGCGGAAGTTGGCTTCAAAATCTGGGAAGAACCTACTGAGTTCGTTGTTAATTTCTTGATAGTTACCTTTATCATATAAACATATTGTTTTGTTTAGCATTTCACGGCGCTCTGGGGAAAATGCGAAATCTGCATGGATAACTTTATGGTCGCTAATTTCATCGAGATAGGTAATTGACGATAAGCTAGAAGGATGGGTGGTTAGAATGAGATCAAGGATGTTTGCGGAATTGGCGGCAACACGTGTTGGCTCTGAAACAAGTTGTGATAAGTTAAAGTTGAAACAAGCATCTAGAAATTCTCTCGAGTCTTTCTGGTTTCCTTGTGTGGTTGTTCCTATTTGCCAGTTAATATTAGGAAGGTTAAAGTCACCAAACAGCAAAATATGGGCATTCGGGTGGGCTTTGGTGAGCGCATTTAGTATATCGTTAAATTTATTTGCGAAGTCTGGATTTGCATTCGGTGGTCTGTAGCAAACACCAAGCAGTATTGTGTGGGGTGAAGCCCGGCAATGTAGCCATAAGATTTCTATGTCAGATGCTATGTTGATCACGGAACATGATAATTCCGGGCCGACGGCGATCAGTACGCCTCCTCCGCGAGTGCATTCGCGATCTTTTCGGTATAAGTGAAAGTTAGGAAGATCTGCAAGAACTTCAGTGTCCGTCACGTCATCGGTAAGCCACGTTTCTGTTAATACAACAAGATTGGCATTGGATGACGTCACAAGGCTAGATACTTTTTCTCGTTTCGGTAGAAAGCTGCGTATGTTAGTAAAGATTACAGATAAGGAAAGATTGTTTTGTGCTAGATTTCGGGGGCGGTTCGTTACTTTCTTCGTTCGAGGGATTTGCTATGCGATTTCTTTTACAGTTTGGGAAGCATTGTCAAAAATGTAACGTTTTGAGCCAATATGAAGGGTTTTATAACGTATCTGAAACTTCGCCGATTTTGCTTTCGCGAAATTAACTAAGTGTCGGCGAGCGGTTCGGACAGACTGGGAGAAGTCTTCGCCGATGCTGAAGTCGGTTTCTCTCAGCATGGGTGCAATTCTAAGTACGGCTTCTTTGGTTTTATGGAAGGTGAACTTTGCTATCATAGGGCGGTTGCGATTAGTGGCATGGCGTCCGAGGCGATGTGCGCGATCTATTTCTTTTGGGTCGATGACTAAGTGGAGGTGTTCACGGCAGTGTCTGATAATAAGCCCTTCTCCTTCTGCATTTGTTTCGGCTGGGTTAGGCTGGGTTAGGATCGGGAAGGTTGTAGAATATTAGGTTATTACGTCGTGAGCGGTTTTCTGCGTCGTCTTATTTAGCCTCCAGTTTGGAGACCAAACGGTTCGTTTCAGTTGCGTCCGTACGGATAACTTCAAGATCTGCATGTAGAGGCAACAGGTTCTGGTAGCGGTTTTCTACTTCAGTCATGCGTTTACTTAGGTCAGTTATGGTTTGGTTGGTTGTCGATAGCTTGTTTTTAAGTTCCTGTACCTCAGTGAGAAGTGTAGCTTGCCCAGCGGAAATTTTTTGTAGTTCGGTGAGTATTTCTTGCATTTCTGGGCCAGGATTAGTCTCAACATCACCGGACAATAATAACAGTAGACAGGAGGTGGTATGGGCGCACTCAAGGATCATTTCACAAAGGCACTGTGGGCTCGGCAGCTGCACCAAGTAGTAGTTACTTGTCTTTTTAGCAAATAGGCTATTGTACCCACTAACCTGCATGACCAGGGCGAAGTGGTAAGTGCGCTGCGACGTGGCACAGCTGCCTAGCCCACGAAGTGCTGCTGACGGGCGTTGCTCTTTTATAGCGGGGGGGAGCGATGATGTTGGCTGCGATGGTGCTGTCCAGGTTGAAGTGAGGGTTGGGGGGTCCAGTAGTGTTGTTGCCAGTAGTGGTGCAGCCGCGATGATTGCGTATTAGCGAGCACCTGCCTCGCTTTCGCAAGGTGGCAGCGTCCGATTCCAAGAAAAATCCAACGAAGGATTCACCAGGGCGGGAAGCAGTAGGTGCAGGACCATTGCCAGGGATACCTGCATGACCAGGGTGAAGTGGTAAGTGCGCTGCGACGTGGCACAGCTGCCTAGCCCACGAAATGCTGCTGACGGGCGTTGCTCTTTTATAGCGGGGGGGAGCGATGATGTTGGCTGCGATGGTGCTGTCCAGGTTGAAGTGAGGGTTGGGGGGTCCAGTAGTGTTGTTGCCAGTAGTGGTGCAGCCGCGATGATTGCGTATTGGCGGGCACCTGCCTCGCTTTCGCAAGGTGGCAGCGTCCGATTCCAAGAAAAATCCAACGAAGGATTCACCAGGGCGGGAAGCAGTAGGTGCAGGACCATTGCCAGGGATACCTGCATGACCAGGGCGAAGTGGTAAGTGCGCTGCGACGTGGCACAGCTGCCTAGCCCACTAACTGCCTAGTTTCGAAAAGAACTTCAAGTGCTCGTGTCAAATTGACGGCAATCTAGAAGTCAAATGCTATGTGGTGCTGCACACTGTGGATTTCTTAGATGCCGACCAGCGCTTTCATTCCATCGATTGCCTCACCGGCGGAGCGCGAACAATTAAAGATGTTGCTCGGGTGGTGGTATCGCGACTACCCACGTGTCATCTCAAGTGGGCATTTTCTTGAGGGACCTGAGGTTCTGGCGGTGTGTAAACCAGTGATGAACAGGAATTGCGGCCTCTGTCTCCATTAATTTTTTGTCCACCATTAACAATTTCCCAAACGGCACCAAACGATACTCCAAATGGCCAACCCCATCCGCAGCACCCACCAATATTGCTCGTTTCAGCATTCATACTTGTGCGATTGTCAATTTAAAGCAATAATTACGCATAGAATAGGCATCATAGAACACGTCGATATTTTGTATGTGTGTCTTTGTACTAGAGAAGGCACACTTGTGCAATTCTAAGAACCGTAGCGTTTATCACGCTGCGCTTACAGTGAAACGCGATGCTCAAAAATGCAAGTGTTTCCAACGCTTTGCTAAGACGACACTATGGTGGCACCTGACCGTCGCTTTGCGTTCTACAGCTCATCTCCTCCGAGAGAGGCGCGCATCTTTCTCCGTGGGCACGCACGCCTTTCTTCGTTTTCGAAGATAACTGCCAGATAGCGCTCGTGTCTAAGGTGCCTTGAAGCACTCGTTCGTCTTCGCAGCATGGATCGAGACTCTCTAACGCAGCGCTTCCAGAATACAATTCACCAATTTTCTCGCGCAGAACATCAAATAAATCTTTTGTTCACTCTCTCCACAGGCAAGACTATCGTCTTTACGACATTTGCAGTGAAACAAGCAGATACGAGGCCAATTTTTTCATCTAGTCTACATTATAGAGGTGACTGCCTAACTTCACATTATTTCACCGTTAAGGTTACAGCTCGTGCCGCCTGTCATCTATGTCATGTAGCACCTACGCAATATCTCAGATTCGGCTGCTTCGAGTAACGTTGATGCCACGAAACGGAGTGCTGCTTTGTCAATGTTTCGTACTAGTTTTGATCCCCACGCCTCGTGGTTTTGATTCTAATAACTAGATTTCTCGTGGCTTGTATCATCCATGCTTTTACTGAGGTGGAGTGCATACTGAGAGCAAAAAAATACAGCAATAAAAGAAATTGAGGATTGATTGTGTTAATCGTACTTACAATTTGAGCATGACATTTTTATTGCGCTCTAATTACTTGTCTACAGTAGTTGCATTCCTCTACGCCAACAGTGTCCAGGCTTGTCGGTGTCGTAGTGCAGCCGTTCAATGTCTGCGCCTCCCTTTATGCTAACGGCATTAGGTGAGCCTCTGTTTACGCTGCCGGTATGCCGCTGCACCGAAAGATGAGGCGATATCTACCGTGAAATCTTGGTGGCCTACACCCGTGTTCTCCCCTTCGTGCCAAGGTTCATTTCATCCGTGATGTCTAATAGGAGCTGGCTGATGGCAGATAGCACCGAGGTGCGAACAGGCAGAAAGCTAAAAACCATGACTCCTTTTACGCATTGCAAAAAACTAATATGTGGTCGGCTTCTGACACGTTGGCCACGCGTTCGATAACGGCCATGGTAGTGGCGTTTTGATCGAGTGGAAATGGTACAGGCCTGTGAATTGTGCAATAGTTGCGACACATAGATAGGACCACATCAGCCAAATTTCCGGAGCCCTCAACCGTGGTTTACTTCAAAAAGATATTTTGGTTTGTGACCTAAAACCCCGGGAATGATTATTAAAAACCTGTTTATCTCAAACTCGGTAAAGACAAAAGTTTCTGTGCGGAACAATGGTAGAATTTTTAGTATATGAAGGATATGGTTCATAATGGCGATTTTTTTTCATGAAGAGATGAGATTTAGTGAAACATGATAGTTCATATTAACTGATAATCACGTAGTTTTTTACTGGAAAAAATAATTTGATATGTGCACACGCAAAATAATTTTTACCGCTGGTGAAAAAATTCCCAAAGAAGTTGGCTTTTGTACTTGCTTGGTTGTAAAATTAGCATTGTGGTGGTCTTAGTAACAAAATATGGAACATAGCGCATTTCCTAGTAACCTACATTGGTTACTGGCTGAAAAAGCAACGAAATTGCTTTTATTATTTTGAGAGACAAAAATATTTTTCATGTGGTTGCTGTACTCTGTGCTTGCCCTTGTTTATACTTTGCAGCAATGCGTCCAAGTAGTGAATACTAGCTGCACAATCCTGAGGAACAATTAGACAACATATCAGTTTCTTTCATGCTTATTTCACTAGTTTACAATCTAGTAATAGCCTCAGTAAACGAGAGATCCAAAACTTACAAGAGTGCATTTAACAACGTGCGGCTGTCTTCTGACAGTTTTAATAGTGTGCTTATGCAGCGCTGGTAAGGGACACTCATGCACGCAACAACAGATTACCTGTACGATAAGATTTCGAAGATGGAAGAACACCCCAGTTAAGAAAAGGATCCATTCAGCCCCGCCACGGTGGTCTAGTGGCTAAGGTACTCGGCTGCTTACCCGCAGGTCGCGGGATCTAATCCCGGCTGCGGCGGCTGCATTTCCGATGAAGACGGAAATGTTGTAGGCCTGTGCGCTCAGATTTGATTGCACGTTAAAGAACCACAGGTGGTTGAAATTTCCGGAGCCCTCGACTACGGCATCTCTCATAATCATAGCCTGGTTTCGGGACGTTTAACCCCACAAATCAATCAAAACGATCCATTGAAATCAGAAAAAAAGACTGTGTTTTGTCATGAACCAACTCATATGTAATAAAGTGACCATGCATGTCGAATAGTTGCAGCAAAACTCAGACACACAGATAAAAAAAATCAACATGAAGACACTGCTAACTGCTGCCGTTTATTAAAACCTCTGCACATCTTATTGCTGATGTTGTCTGCAGTTAGAAACTGCTAGTGAAAGATTGAAAAGTGAAAAAAAGATTTAAACAATAGTGGGGCACTTGTCATGAAGGTAGTCAATGTATCATACCATGAAGCCCCGTTAACAAGTTATCTCTTTTCTCTTCAATTCTGTGGGATGTTTGCAGGGTGAGAGATGCTATCTTTGATGTCACTCCCACTCTAAAGGAAAATTATTTGATACCTTAATTTAGTTATTGAAATAGGATCAACCCTTTTTTTCACTCAAAAACATAGTTGATACCTTAATATTCTGAATAAAATAAAACCTTTTCTTTCAATTTGAAACATTTCAGTCTATTATTTCTCAATGCACCATGCTTTATAAGGTCAAACGACTGCTTTCAGAGAGCAGAGTTGCTTGCAGAGGGCGCCATTAGATTTCAGCATCTGAGCTGCTGAGTATCGCTGAACTGCTGAGTATACCCAAGGCTGATCACCCAATGTGATCACCGATTCGATTGTCAATTATGTTGTTTTGACGGCTCGCTTGGTCTTCGTCAAATATTGCGATACCCACTAATCGACCATGTTTTTAGTTACGCCGACATTTGCCCTTGATAACCGCGTTGATTTTCGGGACACCGCAGAAAAATTTATATATGCCTTTTTTTTCAAATAGTTTTCATAGCGGAAGCTGTATATTGCCTGCGGTTCAGGCGCATGCGAGAATATAATATTTTACGTGCCAAAACCATCATAAATTAGGAGGCACGCTCTGGTTTCTGAGTGTATTTGGTGTAAGGCACGATCAAAACGCAACGAGGGTGCACACACACCGAGAGTCAGTTTTGTTTACATTGAGCGTCATACCAGCATACACGTGAAATATGCAACACCAATATGACCTGTCTTCCTTTCTTGCACCAAAATGTAGCTGGCGTGTACAGAAACCACTCATGGCTTCGATCTTGGCATTGTAACACCTCAGCATGGTAACTAATCGGTGAGTGTTGCAGGCAACACCTGTATGTTAAACGCTCAGCGCGAACTCGCCGCATAACACACTGAGCGGCGACTAGACGTCTACAGCCATCCGCTGAATGAAGCCCTTGCAGGGCTCACAGCTTGGTATTTTACCAGTGATGCATTAAGCTGGCAAGCTCCGCCGCTTTCGCACTGCCAATGGTCATCTTGGAAAGCCAGAGCCCAATCGCATAGTGTACAACGTTTGCCTTTTTGCTGTAGTTTCAGTGTAACAACTCACTTTGTTTTTGTATGAGTCCGCACATCGCGCGTCTTTCAGGTAATAGCTTGCAGTAGTGTGCACGACTAAAATATTTCAAAGTGACAAGTCCGCGGAGTATCGGCGAACTGCCACACTTAATTCTTGCTATTCATAATTAAAATTTAGGAGCGCGAACCAACGGGACACAAGAAAAGAGACTAACAAGCGTAGACCGAAACTCGTTTATTCAGAGAAGAAGTTATATACCAGAAAGATCAGACAGGAAAAAAACTAGAGAGAAGGTTGCACCATGATCTGGTGTCGTTCATAAACAAGATTTCACATTCTAACAGTGATATATACGGTGAACAAACACAACTATCAATATTCTTTTTAATAAAAAAAGGTTTCCGCAATCTGTCTAGTTTTCGTGTCATGATGGCTGTATAAGACAAATGTGCGCAAAAATTCAGGTACGCAGCCACACTTTTTGCCATGGGCGGAATGTAAACCCGGGGTTGAATTCAGCGCATTGTAGTGTTCTTGCAGGCGAATATTCAAGCAGCGCCCAGTCTGCCCAATGTACAACCTGCCACAAGACAGTTTCATTCATAAACAAATGCAGGATGTCGGTTGAGAGCTTTCTGGAAGTACTCTTTTTTATGTGAAATCTACTCTTGTATTATAAGGCGATAAGTATTACGTGCAAAAGTCTGGCACTTGTATCGGCTCTCGTGTAGCACCGGTCCTTTGCGACATATTCTTAAGTTATTTTGATAGGGCTTTGCAAACGGCACTAAGCAGCCTCGTAAATAATGTCTTCAGATATGTGGACGATTACCTTGTGCTCGTTCATTCACCTTCCTTGGATAAAAAAAGCGACAAGATTATTGAAACCTTCGAAAAAAATGGCATAGATTACGTTTCACGCACGAGCTTCCACATGATAAGATATTGCAGTTTTTAGATCTTGAGTTATCTTTTCGCGCAGAGCATCAATGCTGGTCCTACTCCCCCCGTTCAAAGAAACCGATCTTGGACTAGTTTTTTTCGCATTCTAAAGTAGTAAAATGGGGTATTGCAATTATTCTTCTCAATTCTGCTGTAACTAAATTCCGTTTCCACAAAATGGTGCGTGTTTTTTCTAAACGAATAATTAGGTTGTGAGAGGCAGGCTTTCCGTCCAGTGTCCTCATTTTCGCCACTCAGAAGGTACTGCGTATGAAGAAAGGAAAGGGATGCCCCTTAAAGAATGCAGATAAACGACGTAAGTTTGCGTTAGTTTCATATGTGCACGAGTTTTCGCATAAGATAAAAAAATGTGCAAAAAAATTCAACGTCGACCTTGTAATTTCCGCAGGTGCAAAACTGCAGCAAATGTGTTACATTTGCAGCAAATGTGTTACAAGGTGCAAAATGCAGCAAAATTGACTTACAAAGTAGAATGAAGGCAGGTCTGGTCCAGAAAGGTTGTGCTGTCAAGCATATCAACTCTCTCCCCAATTGTCGATCTAATGTCGTTTATTGTATTTCACTGTCTTGTGGCAGGTTATGCATTGCGCAGACTGGGCGCTGCGAGAACACTACAAAGCGCTGAATTCAGCCCCGGGTTTACATTTGTCCGCCCATTGCAAAAAGTGTGGCTGCGTACCTGATATTTCGCGCACATTTGTCTTATACAGCCATCATGACACGAAAACTAGAGAGGTTGCGGAAGCATTTTTTTATTAAAAAGAATATTGATAGTTGTGTTTGTTCACTGTATATATCACCGTTAGATTGTGAAATCTCGTATATGAACGACACCAAATCATGGTGCAACCTTCTCTCCAGTTTTTTTTTCCTTTCTCATCTTTCTGGTATATAACTTCTTCTCTGAATAAACGAGTTTCAGTCTGCGCTTGTTTGTCTCTTCACTTGTGTCCCGTCGGTTTGCGCTTCCAATATTTTCATTATGAATTTGTATCAACTAGCCCGCCTGTCAACCCTTCTTCATTCTTGCTATTCGCACTGCTTGCATTGGAAACGGTATAACTTTACGGGCAGTTTTTAGGTCTTCGTCATGTTTAAACTTCCGTAGCAGCTAACAAGGCAGCACTAGTGCCTGCCGGCTTTTCAGAATGACAAAGGAGCAGTGCCCACAGCGTGCAAAATGCGAGTAAAACGTCTGAAGGAACACGTTTTCTGTGCGCGCAATAAGAAAACCCATCAAGCGTGGCCCGTTCATGTGACCGGTGCTTTGCCCTTTTTCCGCTAGGTCGGCCGACGGCGCTGCACAAACTTGAGCCTGTCTTCCCAATAGGGTGGACAAGCTCAAGTTTTCGCAGCGCTGTTCTCCATTCCAGCTGAAAGAGGGCAAAGCTCCGGTCGCTCTGACGGGCCGCGCTTGTGGCGTTTTCCTGTTGCGCGCGCTGAAAACGTCTTCTTTGAAGCGCTCATCTCACCTTTGCACGCTACCGGCAGCGCTTCCTCGTCATTCTGAAAAGCAGGCACATGAAAACAACATGAAAAACCTGAAACAACATGAAAACATGAAAACCCTGAAACAACATGAAAAAACCTGAAAACTGCTTGTCATGCTTTACTGTTTTCAATGCGATCAGTGCGAGAAGCAAAGGCGTCAAGAGTAGAATATGGCAGTTTGCCGATACTCTGTGGTCTCCTTACTTTGAAAACTTTTATCGTGCACAGTACTGCAAACAATTAACTAACTTAAAGAAACGCGATGTCCAGACTCATATTTAAAAAAGCGTGTTTGTAAACTGAAACTACAGCAAATAGACAAGCACTGTACGTTTTGTTATCGGGCTCTGGCTTTCCGAGACAACCACTGGTAGTATAAAAGCGGGGAACTTGGTATCTTATTACACATAAAATATTGTACTGTGAGCCCTTCCAATGTTTTAATCAGCTAACCGGTGTACACTTCTTGTTACCGCTCAGAGTAAAGAGATTTGCTGCGGCCGGTTCACGCTCAGCGTTTATGCATACAGGTCTTGCAAGCAACATTTACCGATAAGTTAGCATGATGAAGTGTGTTGCTAGGGTCGAGATTCATGACTTCAATTCTCGCATATGCCAGCTGCGCTTCCACGGGAGCGAAATTCACTAACAGTGCTCACAGATTTTGGTGCAAGAATGACAGACAAAGCGTGTTGGAGTTATCAGAGGCAAATATCAGCGTAACTATGACATGCTCGATCCTAGTGGTTATTGAGTAATATGATGATGACAAAGCGAGCTGTCACAACAACCCAATCAAATCTCGAATCAGTAAACAGGCCTCGTGATCAGGCGTGAATATTATCCGAAATGAAACTTGCACTGTCAGAAATCTGCATAGTCGATATAGACATAAAAAACTTTTTGTGCGAATCATTTTGCTTTCAAAGGAGCTGAAAGAAATCAAGGGTGTCCTTGAACTTCTGATACGACATTGTTAACATCTGATGAAAACCTCGGCAAAAGTGAACGTCCTTTGAAAGTGAACACACAGCATTAAAATGGTGCCAGGTACTGAACAGGGCAGACGTAAGCTTAGTGTCTTCACACTGACCTCCTAATAAAGTGAAAACCACGTGACAAACTTGGAATTCAAGCAATATAAATCCGAACGGTATATACAAATGCACGCAAAATTGCGGTGGTAGTTTGCCAAAAGCTCCGAGAAGACACCAATTCCGCAGCAATTGCGCGTTTTATTGGTGCCATGTAGATTTCGCACCGTCCCTTTCCTTTTTACTGTCATAGAAAGGCAGTTGTTTACCAACGACTTTCACATAGCACTCGCTCAAAGACATCGTGTTTGACCCGCCGCGGTGGTCTAGTGGCTAAGATGCTCGGCTGCTGACCCACAGGTCATGGGATTGCGTCTCGACTGCGGCAGCTGCATTTCCGGTAGAAGCGGAATTGTTGTAGGCCCATGTGATCAAATTTTGGGAGCATGTTGAAGAATCTGATGTGGTCAGAATTTTTGGAGTCTTCCACTATGGCGTGTCTCCTAATTGTATTGTGGTGTTTGTACTTTAAACTCCACATATCAATCAATCAGACATCGTGTTTGTGTTGCTTAGGCCCGCAAGGGTTGTGAATGGATCGCTCTTGGTTCTGTTAAGGTTCACGCTATGAAAACGTTTTTATATTCTTTCTAAACCTTCGGAGTTCATTGCAAAGCAGGCAAACCATCCAGCCTCAACAGCCTAAGACTTATTTTTCTTACTTAATGCGTGGGCGAGGTTATAGAACGTGCCCTCCTGGCACATGTCAATACACACCTCGAAAACAACTCTCTCTATCCCAACACAATTATTGGATTTTGACTTCACCCCTCAGCACAAGACGCTATGTTGCAACTTGAGTTAAGCACGAAGTTCTAAATCATCGTTTCCATAACACCAAATCTATTCTAGAACTCGACCTTAGTCAAGCTTTTGACAACATTTCCCATGCTGCTGTTCTCGAACAAGTGTGCCTCCTCCACCTGGGAGAGCGAGACTACAATTACATTCTTGACTTCCTCTCCAACCGCATGGCCAGCCTTTTGGTCGGAGATTTACAATCAGCCCTGATTCTTCTTGGCAGTGTAGGCACCCCGCAAGGGTCAGTCATCTCTCCCATGCTCTTTAACTTAGTCATGCTTGGCCTTGCACAGCAATTCCAACAGGTCGACAACATCCACTACAATATCTACGCCGATGACATCACCGTTTGGGCGTGAAAGGTAGTGATCGTCAAGTGGAGACAGCCCTGCAAACGGCGATTGACACGGTTGAGGCCTATCTACGAAGAATCAGACTGCGCTGTTCACCGACTAATTCAGATCTGCTTCTTTACAAGCCCATTCAGCGGGGACGTCCCCCAACACCTACATGCTAAAAGACCTTGTGACACCGTCACCCTTGACCTTCAGGATGGCAGCCCAATCCCGCACGTTCCTAGTATCCGGGTCCTCAATGTCACTGTAGCAGCCAATGGCTCTATCAGCTTGGCTCTCAGCAAGATCTCTGCTCAATCTCACAACACCTTACGTCTTCTCAAACGTATATCCTACCGAAGAAGTGGTCTCGAAGAAGAGAGCCTTCTCCGCTTCGTGCAGTTCTTTGTCCTGTGTCATATCATCTACGTTGTTGCTCAATTGAAATGGTATCGTGCAGAACAAAACAAGCTCGATACCCTCATGCTAAAGGTCTACAAGCAAGCACTTGGCCTCACGCACTACACCATCACTGAACTTTTCAATCAACTGGGAGTTAACAACACCCTCGCAGAACTCATCGAAGCCAAACAACGCAGTCAGCTAGAATGGCTCACACTCTCTGAAACGGGACGTTCTGTTCTCTCCACGCTTGGCTTCACGTATCATCAGCAACAGGTGCCCAAACAATCAATTCTGCATAACATCCACAGCTGGATTCACGCGCATCCCATTCCTAGAAACATGCATTCTGAGTACAACAGAGCCCGGCGCCAAGCTCTTGCTAGAGCCGTCACAAAAGCATTTGCCCATGAACCTGACGCCACATTTGTTGACGCAGCTCAGTATTCTCGAGGCACAGGTTTTGTAGCTCTAGCCTCATGCAGTGGAGTCCTACATCATGCAACCAGCGCCACAACTTCCTCTGCCGAGACGGATGAAGAGGTGGCCATCGCTTTGGGCACTCTTGATCCCACCTGTGACACCATCGTATGCGACTCTTGCTCAGCCGTCACTAACTACAGCAAAGGCCGCATTTCTCTTCAAGTGCTTCGCATCTTCTGCCAGGCACCACACTCCGAAGAAAACATGATCACCCTGACATGGATCCCCGCTCACGCAGGCCCAGTCGACCCACGCCTCCCCAACCTCAACGAGGTCACCCACTGCCTTGCGCGAGGCCTTGTCAACTGCGCTGGAGCTACTGGAGACGAGATGGACACCAGGAACAACCTGAGTACCTACAATGATCTGGTTAAGAACTTTTACCTCAGACGCCAAGCCTTTCCCCCACCTCATCCCAAGCTCAACCGGGCACAACCCACCACTTTGCGCCTACTTCAAACAAACACGTATCCTTCACCCGCTCGCTTTCACCTCATATTCCCGGACGTGCACACAACCTCCCACTGCCATTGCTGCGGCACTCACCCAGCTACGCTTCCGCACAAGCTGTGGGAGTGCCCGGTACAGTACAAACACACTATTGCGATGACCCTTTTGTCGAAGCTCGACGAGGCTCTGCGGAGCACCGCTCTTGACGACCAAACCTGGGTGACCCAGCACGCCCGTGAGGTGACGTCGAGGTGAGGTGAAAGTCCTTGACGTCCCCTCATGGGAAGATTAGGCCCAGCCTTTTAAACCTGCTGGTTTCTCACAATAAAGTTTATTCCTCCTTGTGTGGAGCAAGTCATAGGTGATGCTGCACGTGGAGGGCGACCAGATAACAGCACATGCAGAACACCTGAATACGCTGTGTTAGCGCAGACAGAGGACGGGAGCGGGGCACTGAGCGACCGGCTTTTATATAGAAAGGCGGCGAAACGCGTGCGGTGCAGCGCCCACTGCTCCGAGGTTTGGAGGCTCATACGCGTGCCTGTTCGTATTGATATGTGGACGGCGTGC
Source organism: Rhipicephalus microplus (assembly GCF_043290135.1). Taxonomy (NCBI): domain Eukaryota; kingdom Metazoa; phylum Arthropoda; class Arachnida; order Ixodida; family Ixodidae; genus Rhipicephalus; species Rhipicephalus microplus. Next base: position 456,788,062 of record NC_134710.1, on the reverse strand, counting down.
ACTATAGCTCGCGAAGACTTGCCGCTTTTCGGGTTTCATTTGCCGCTGATAGTACACTACCTGGAATTCCAGGGTTCAAATGCAGCCACAACTACGATATTTACTGTATATTTTCATTGAGATGTTTTGCATGTTTTCAAGCGTCTGTTATTGCCAACAGATGTGCTGTGTAATGCCTACGTAATGCTTATTCACTGGGATTTCCGAAGGGCATTCTTGCTGTTCCTGAGTTAATATAGGCAGTGAATCACATGTGGGTCATATACACACCCAACACGCATAAAGAAATACTTGTCTTACACTTCATTTACATACTCTAATTTCTACCGTTCTCAAAGTAATCTAGTTTCACTTCAAAGGCGCCCTAAAACACTTTTTCAAGTAACCATGGAATGAATTCACTGGAAGAGCTTGTTGCCTCACGCATTAAACACCACAAAAATTTTAAAAATTCGTCCGTGCGAGTGCAGTCACAATGGATTGTCGGTTACTGCAATTGCGTTCTTTCTTCTCTCGACCCGAAGAAAGTGGTAGAAGCTAAGCAGAGATGAATGGCAGCATCACAGAAAATTGTCACACGGGCCTCATGACCTTGAGCACTTCCTTTTTTTCGAATGCGCTGATTTTCCAGTGTGATCGCGCGCGCACGCGTACAGAAATAGTGGCCTCCCACGGTGGTCTATGTAAAGAGCGAGCGCGCCATGTTCAAATCAGCCAATGACTGATAGGTGGGCTTGCTACGTGTGATTTTTTAGGCGTATTACATGAGTTGTGGAGACAACAAAAAGCAGTTTTAGTTGACTATGATAACTTATTGTGAAAACAGTCCGCGTGCTTCGCTATAATGTTTGGCTCGCGTGTTGTCGGGAGCCTCTACTATCGATCAACAGCGTTTTCTAGCCAACCTCAAAAAGTTTGGCAGGGACCCTTTAACAAAACGCAAGGAGCAAGGGAGCATCAACTGAGTAGCGCACACACAAAAAAGTGATTATACCACCAAATTGTCCTCTTCGTACCCAAGCATAAAACTTGACGCTCGGTGAAAACGAAACCCTGAAAGCAGCATGCTTTTGTAATACGCATACCGATACGGCAGCGCGGAAGCTAAAAACAAATAAACAAAAATACATACGCTTCTTTTGATACACCACGAGTGCGTCTATCATGGTCACACAATTCGTGCGGAATTCTACGAGCTGTCTCGCATGGTGTCTTGGAAAAGTTCTTTCATTGCCAGTTGTCGCCGCCGAGATACCGCGGACGCACGGCAACTTTTTATCTGTGCTCTGAGGTGGAGGGACAATCACAGGGTGTGTGCGCCGTTCTTCATTATGTGTTATTGATTGTTACGTCACTGCATACTTCATGGTGGGACTTTTGAATTCTTTAAGGTCAATATGCCATGTGGTGTCCGTCACGCGAATTAAACCACTGGTGTCCAAAAAAGCTAAAAAAAGAGCCTTAGAAATCCTCGCGCGAAAGCGGGCAAAAACATAGAAGCATTAAAACCATGACATTGACGCTAAAACACTGCGAAAAACTGATTGATTGATTGATTGATTGATATATGGGGTTTAACGTCCCGGAACCACCATAACACTGCAAAAAAATTTTTCCCTTGATTTCGTAAAAAGGCGTAGGTAACATGCTGCCAACCACTTCCGTAAAAAACACAAATAGTACACCGGAGATCACGTATAACACATAGAACGTACAGCACATTCAACTTTCGCGGAGATCCCCGCAATGAAGAAATAAAGTAACAGCTGATACTGGTACGGAACAACACCTACTCCGTAGGGCCATTTCTCTCAAATTATTCTTGATACTATTGCTACATGGCTATAAATAACCAACGTGTTTTCATTTGACACAGCATCAGGCATGCGTATACAGCAGCTTTTTCTTCTGCTAGTACAAGGTCATTCCAAATTTCCCAGGCCACTATTTTGACTAATCCTGGGGCAGCGTCACCTGGTAACTTTTGACTGCACCTAGACACGCTAAAAAAATTTACGAAGTGAATTCAAATGTTCAAAAATCAACAAGGACAAGTTTCCTATTCACTGAAATTGAATTTTATTTTCTTAAGATTATAAAACGAAATAGAGCACATACATGCTACACAGTGCGTGAACAAATATTTTCAAAAACTTTCTTTTATTTCGGCGGCTTTGTATCTGGAATTTAAGATACGAAGAAAAAATATCATAGCTTCCAGATACTCAAGCACCTGTGTTGTTTTCCTATTGTGGCAGTATTGTGCAACTTCTTTCCGAAAAAGAGGAAAATCATTTTTTTAGCACGACCACACCAGGCGATTACAGAGCAAAAAACAGTGCGAGCACAATTATTTATCCATTTCAAGACTCTCAATAGGCCTTGTTAGAAGCACCGGCTTGCAGCACAAAAATAACTGATCACACATATTGATTATTAAAATATAACATACAGAATGAAATGGCTGAAATCACAAAGAACTCTATAAACACACCAAACATTGGCTAACTTTATTATTTGAGGCAAAAGGAGCAAAGGAGTAATTCAATATAATAAACATTACAACAATTGGAGTTATGCCATGCAAAATCACCCAGAGTTTATTTATGACCAACACGAATATGGCGGAAACAACTTTCACGTTTTTCAAAGTTCAAAACTTGTCCCGGTCATTTATTTCCGCTGCCTAGCGTTTGGCTCCCTCGTTATAAAAGCCTGTAGTACGGCGCCCACTGAGCTACAAGTCCTCAAACAACAAAGTTTTTGAAAAGTCGTTTTCGAAGGCAATCAATAAATGGCATTTACAGCAAGGTAATGAAGTGACCTAACTAAAAATAACGACTTATTTATATATATATGAATTCTTTGACACCTTTTCCCGCGAGCAATATTGAATAATTTTGGCACGTTTGGGATTTTTTTTCTCGTAACATGGCAAATTCCAATGACACAAATAAAATATGTACTAGTGACCCTTTTGCTAAGCTACAAATTAAAAATAATTTGGGCACTGAACTTTAGCAGATATTCTAAGAAAAACTGTAAATTTCACTTTTTTAGGAAGAGCACTGTATTCAGCATCAAAAAGCTTGCCTTGGTGTTCGGAAAAAAATATGCACAACATTTCACTTTGAAGCTTTATGTAATACCTCAATATAAGGGAATTTATTAAAGGGTATTAGTTTTAAACTCGAGAAGTATTGTTTTCAAAATTATGGATCTCCGCCAGCTTTACCCTTACCTAACTAAAGCGGCATGAAGCATTCGCAAGGGCAATCTTCAACAGACTTCCACAGACCTGAAGTACACACAGCAAGCTGGAGGCGAGCAATTGAAATGTGAATAGGGCTATCATCTGCGTTCCATTACCAACAGAGGTGCGCTACAGTAAATGTCGCTTGAGTGCGGAGACCAGTAGTGAAGCAAAAAGATATTTTTCGCGTGGGGGTGGTGTGTGAGGGAAAAGCCACTCCGGCCATACCTTATATACATTCTTGCGTGTTTGTATGCGTGCATGTAGGTATGCACATGGTGAACTAAGAAAACCACAGCATGTCTACGAAGTGAATGATGATGTGTGGGGTGAAGCTTTATTCAGAGGGTTTTAACGGTAACCGTGAATCCGCCTGTCTGTCTGTCACTTACACTTGCACCTTCTGCTGAGTCTTCGATAAACTGGGCGGTCACGAACCGGTCGCAGTATAACGACAATCCACAGCTTTAGAATAAAAAATACCTGGAGAGTGCGGGAGGAAGAGTTGAGCAGCTCCTCCTGCCTTCCTAGCTACACCACTGGTGCTGACTCCATGATGAGCCATCAAGCCGTTAAAAAGTATACAGTACTCAATACTCCCTTACGCACAGCATAAATGAGACTATCACTTTGGCTACCAGTTCTTAATTTAACATTTTTTCGCTTCTACATATATATGAGAGGCTTTGGGTCTCAGGGAGCAGGCTGCTCTCCTAAAAGCCAGAAAAATGAAAAACAGTTGTTTTACGATAGCGTTTATCAGTCTACTGCATCGATGCTACTTGCATGCTATAAGACATATGTCCCGCATGTGACTAAATATTTTTAAGAAGTGTATAAAACACACTTAGTGCATTTGCAGAACTGCCCAGAAAAGCAGGATGTCTGACTTTATATCTATAAAGCTGCATGCTTCACCTGGAAATCATCACACTCAACTCAGTCCTTGCAGCACCCCTCGATTAGCAATGAAATGCAGATTATAACCCTATTTCGATTTCAATTACCCAATAGAGAGCACCAATTTCGCTCTCTGTATTCCAGGTCAGTGGAAGATTGCCCTAGAGAGCGTGTCATGTCGCTTGGGTTAGGTAGGCAAAAAGCTGGTGCAGATACATAATTGAAAAAGTATTTTTGACAAAAAAATATTACCCTCTAGTAATTTAACCAATTATTAGCTTGCCCATAGAGCTGTGAATTGAACTTTTGTGCATAATTATAGTTCGATCACCAAGGCAAGTTTTGATGCTGGATACCGAGGTTTTCCCAAACATAGTGGCACTCACAATTATTTAGAGTATCTGCTCCAACATCAGTGCCTAAGTATATTTAATTTGTAGCATGTTGACAGGCCACTAGAACATATATTATTTGTGTCCTTGGAACTTATTTTGTTCTCGGAAAAAAATTTCCAAAAGTAGAAACTTTATTAACTGTTACTGGTGTGAAAAGCTCTCAAAGAGTTTATATACATAATTAAGTCATTTTTAAGAGTTAGTTAACTTCATTACCTTTCTAGGAACGTCTTTATCGAGTGCATTCCAAAAATCTCTTTGAAAAAAATTGTTATTTGACACTTTTTACTTTGGCGCCAAACAATAGGTTCTCGAAAAGAGGGAGGAAAACTTTTGGCAACAAAACTAAATGACCAGAACGAGGTTCGCACTTCCAAAAATACGTGGAAGTTTTATCAGCCATATTCGTAGTGGTTAGAAAAACGTTGAATGTTTTGACAAGGATTGACTCATTAGAGGTAACATCAACAGATTATTAAAAATTGCGTCAAATATTTTTAAAATTTTGAGAAAAGAGGCATTTGCATGCTACATGCAGCGTTGCCTTTCTGTGGCGCAAGTCATCTTCAGATAGGTACAACCAACAACTATGGTAGTAATTATAGAAATTAACACAATAATCTATTTACTCAGTGAAAAGAGCCGGTCGGGTAAAATGGGCGAAGCAAAGCCCTTTATACAAATTGTAGATAGGCCGTTTAAAATTCAGGAAAAGCGGTCACTGGTAACCACCGCAGAGCGATGTATTCTGCTCAATTAAGCTGGCGAAACCAAAACCGACACACCAAACAGTGCATCTATTATTCACTTCAACAATGTCCTCCATGGCGACACTGTTTCTCTTGCATTGGGGGAGAAGATTAAGTGAGCGCCAATAAGCGGGTACAAAGCAAAATGTCTATATTGACATTTGATAACAGCTAGAGAAGAGTGTCGTTATTGAAGTCGTTGACGAAATGAATGGTAGATTTGGTGTCTGGTGCATCGGGTTTCCTTTCGACAGCTAAATTAGGCAGATTGCATCATTCCACAGTGATTATCAGTGGCTGATTTTCCAAAATATCAAAGTTGCTGTGGACTTTTCATAGAAAGGACTTAAACTTGCCTGCTTGACTCGACCAGCTAATACCACTGGTAAAAAGGCAATTGTCTTAATTGTTATATTTACTGCCGCAATTATTGTTTGTGCCTATCTGAAGATTGCTTTTGTCACAGGAATGACAATGCCGCCACTAGCACGCAAGTACCTTCTTTCTAGAATATTGGAGAGACTTCTTGAAACACCCTGTATTTCATGCCGCGACACGCAGACAATGCGAGGTAAAAACAAACGATGAAGAACGGGCAAGAAAAAATAGCGAGCTCATAAAAAGACAGCCCCGTAGCAAGGAATGTTTTTAGGAGAGTGGGGGGCACTTGTTTATGCCATGAAAAATGACCTTCTTCATTACTTGTGCTCAGTAGAAAAACCCACAACATGCAAATTTATAGGGGGGACAAAGTCCTCGGGCACCCCTCTGGCTACCGGCCTCCTGTAAGCACACTTCCTTAGAATGCAGGAGATGTTACATAAGCAGAAGAAAAGTTGCCATTATGAACAGATTTAAACGAAGGTCTGCACAGAAGAAAGTCTTTAACACAAGTGAGCACATTCAGAGGAATGGTTTGCTGTGTTGGTAAATTATGTTGCTAAAAACCCCAAGAAGAGCTGTAGAAAATAATGGAAACAATGCGTCTACATGAGAGCCAATGTCAAGTAACAAATGCATACAGTCAAAAAGGCCAGCAAGTCTAGCGTAACATGAAAAGACTTTCGAAAGCCATATCATAATTGAAAAGGATGTTACGAACTTTCCTCTAGAGGCCTTGCCTTGCAACAGGAAAGCTGCTACTCATCACATATTAAACTTCCTAATTGTTATACAAGTTGACAATGATGCATCTGATCTCACTAGTTGAAAAGTGGCCTAAGCATGCGCTCGTAAAATCAAGGTATACGTAGTTGCTCACTTTTTAAAAAAAAGATCCTTCATGGCGCCGGCACTCACCCCACTGCAGTATTGTAAACTTACGAACGAAAGTTTGGATACCTATTGGGTGCTGTTTCAACTTTGGGCTCTAGCTGACTAATTTAATATGCTGTCGAATACAGTTACAACGTACCAGAAATGTTTTGCAATGCTCTCGCTAGGTTGCCAGCACTTGCCAGCACTATATGTTTGAACTCACTATGGCTTTAGGTTGCGAATGTAAAATTTAACACAGAAGTTACAACCGCGGGTCTTCAAGGTCACCTTTTAAAGGCTATCTTTTGAATGTGCGATTTCGAAAGCAAATTTAAATCTGGATAATGACACGAAAGTAAACGTCATCTACATGGTACAGGTTTGTGCTACACTCACTAACGCGGCAGAACAATAACAATGAGTAGGAAGTCTTGGCAGTAGTGCTATAGCCTCAAGCAACGATGATATATGTTTGCTTATGAGCTGCTTGATCACCTGTCACTGTTACATGTTGCTGGACTGAATGCTGAATGGTTCAGGATTGGCAGTGGAGGATGCAGCGAAAGTGATGGCGCTTGATAATTTGCTGGTGATGCGGTGACACAAGTTGCTTGAACATCAGGTCATTAAGGTGCTTGTGGCATGAACAGTCATTGTGGCACTGGCATGAGAGGTGACAGCTGGCCGAAGAATAATATAAGCAGCCCCTGGAAGGTAATAAATAGTGAGTGTGACATTGTAACTGCTGTGTCATGATCCAGTGGCCAGAATAATGTGACAATTCACTGAGACAACAGCAGTTTATCATGTTCACTGAAAAACATTTCAGCGATAAAAACCTAAAACTATCAGTGATGCATTTGAATATTTCCAGCCTACGTGAAAACTACAACAGTCTCATCGCATTTATTTTTTATTTATTCACAACTTCTCATTTATTTGTTTGTCTGAGACGTGATTGTCACCAGACGACAGAAACTTGTATGCGCTATCAGGGTACAATGCAGAATACTGCTATCAGGCTACACCACGGGGTTGTGAATCCGCCGTTTTTAATAAATCGTCATTGTCATACAAACGCCACAATGACCATGCATTTTCTAATATGTTCTGTGAATCTGTAAGAATAGAATTTGACAAGAGTGTTTTCTCAATCGATTGGCCGGAACACAGTATTAGGATTAATTTATCGTTCACCAGCATCTTCCCAGTGTGAGTTATGTTTTCAGTTCGGGAAGTTGTTGCACATTATTACGAACGAAAACAAAACTATCATAATCTGCGGAGACATCAACGTACACATTATCGACCCTAATAACCATCCATGTTCTGATTATCTAGGTTGTTTACATGGCTACGCTTTTGAATATTCAATAACCACTCCCACCAGATGTGACATAGCAGGGTCTAATATGGTGATTGGCCACATATTAACGAATTTCGCTACAGACAATACAGAAGGAGTCATTGATCACAGCATAACTGACATTACTTTATATTGCTGAATTTGGGCACAGAAAATCACAAGTATAAGAAAAACAAACAGAGTACATCTTTTAATTCTCAGAAATTCGTATCTACGGTACAATCAATTGACTGGACAGTTGTAATAAATGAATCCTGCGCTGAAAAGGCTAGCTATTTTTTACTGCAGTTACACAATCCATTACCGAGTGCACTACGGTACATATCATAGCTCATTATTTTAGTAATCCCTGAAAACTTTGGGGTAAAAGGGCCCTACTTCGATGCATCTTGAAGAAGAACCAGCTTCACAAAACAGTGACTTGTGAGCCATGTAACTCTCAACTTTAAATTCGTTTCGAGAAATATTCCAACACGCTTGCATATGCACCTAAAGGTGCAATAGAAGAATATTTTCAGAAAAAAATTCGAATAATGGCAATGATACGAGGCGCAACTAGCAGGTCATAAACAAATTCTTAACTAATAAATGTTGTGAGCAGATAACGAAAATTAGAACTGAAGCAGAGACATATAGCCATCCAGCGGATGTCGCCGATGCGTTCAGAGAATATTTTAGCAGTACCTGTGAATCTTTGAGAAATCCCCCATTACAAACATTTCCTCTCCAGCCTTATTTTTTCTTCTACTGACCTACAAGTACAGATGAAGTTCTTCGTTCTATAACTTCGCTCAGATCCACAGGACCTGGTCTTGACTCTGTTAATTTACCATCAAGTTAGTGTCTAGTGTGCTATCTCCTGTCATTGCAGATATTGTAGACAAGAAGTTTAAAGCCGGCATATTTTCCGATTCCCTAAAAGTTGGTAGAATAACACCTGTTCACAGAAAAAGTGATCGCGAACCTCTGAGTAATTAGAGGCCCATTTGTATTCTTCTGTTTTTCAGCAAAATAATTGAGCGCCTTTTGCATACAAGAATAGTATCCTACCTGACACAATTTATTCTGTTGGCATCTAAACAGTACGGCTTTCGGCCTCGCCATTCCAAATGGATGTTATTTTGCTGCTGTTTATGGTAATGAATTTATCCAACATGAAAATATCTTGCCTTGTGAACCTTGTCAGACCTGTCTTTTTTTTTCTTTCCTATGCAGGCATTGTATGTAAGGAAGGCAGTAACAGAGAGGTGATAGCTTAAGCATCGGAAGAATAAATGCTGGCAGTGAGGCGATTCTCCATCAAACATCTCAGCTATTTTGCCAACCATCCAAAATGTGTTTTGAAAAAAAATATTGTGCTCGTTTACTGTATTGAAAATAGCAAATTGCTAAAATATATCGCAGAGAACAAAACAATAGGCCACCTTGGTGCTATCTGAACTTTCCAGGATGTCATCTGGGTGTTGTTTGTAAAAAGTAAAAAGAACAATTTAAAAAATACTGCCTCTTCTACACCAAATTTGATCTAGGCATTAAGTAAAGGTGATTGTGGGTAGTGCATGAAGCTCACTAATAATAGTGGAATTTTTTTGCCCCATCAAAAGCAAGGAAGCAGTTCTCTTTATAAGGCAAGTTATATGATTACACTTTGTTTTAAAGAATAAATTAATTTTTGAAATTTCCTAATAATGGCTGTTTTCTGCATTTGATATACGACAGCTTCCGTACCGAAGTTCCCCATGGCCCTCAAAAGGAGACTTCAAAAATCATTTTCCTCATTGAAACAAAAATTGTAATGATAACACTTGCCATAAAACAAGAATTGTTTATTTGCTTTCAACTTACACATAAAAGTAATATTCCATTAGACAAACACGTAATTCAAATTGCATCTCAATGTGGACAAAAACGATTATATATTGATATTTGTAATCTGTACCTAACACTATTTTTTTTCGTGAAATATAACTTCTGTGGAGTGAGTAAATTTGTCGCTCAAATATTCATACAAAGTGCAGTATTGCCATACAAGAAATGCAAACGATAAATAGTTTGGCTGAATTCTTCAAAGACTATGTAGCGGATAAATTGCACTAATGTTACTCGGCTTCAAATACTTTAAAGAAGCACCTTTACTTAATATGTAGATCAAATTTCAAATGGCAAGAAAAAGCGGTACTTTAAAATTTTTCTCACAAATAACACCCGCATGACATTCTGCAAAATTTTGATTGTACCCACGTGACCACTACTTTTTTTTTCTCTTCAAAATAATTCTGCAAATAACTATTTTCAAAAGAGTATATTACCATCATTTATAAAACTATATATCTGTGATGCTCACCAGGCAGTATGGTTTGGATGTTTGGTGTAGAATAGCCCATTGGGAAAAAAAAACAAATGTCTGAGCATTCTTTGACGCTCGGAGATTTCGAAAGCATTTGTTTGTTAGAAGCAATTCAATTAGGCCCTTGTCTTCATGCTTAGGCCCAGAAACAAAACACAAGTAACCAAAGTAGTCCTAAGAGTCATGCAGTCTCGCTGTTCCAAGGCTTGTGGAGCCTAATTTAGTGCAAGCTTCACCATTCTTTGAAAATTCAGATTCAACCAACAGGTTTTGGAGGCACAGTGCATTTTCACCTAACTTGTTTCACACCAGTTTTTTAGATAAAAAGCGGCAAGTAGAGGTAAAAATACCATTTTAAAAGCATTGTAGGTAAAAACAAAAAGGTCTGCTTTCTTTTTTTGTGTGGTGCTTTGCATGAACGCTGTGCTTTTTGTGGTATAGTTCATTGTCTAGTGAACATAGGCCTTAAAAACTAACATTAGTCATGTTGAGGTCAATTTCTTGGTTATAGTCATAGTAGCCATATGAAAAATTATTACTTCAAATTTGATTGTTATTTTGAAGATTTTTTCTTGCATAATGATATTTCAGAGTCTTAGTCAATTTTGTTATAAGAAAACGTGTTGTTTTTTTGGCAGTAGTGCTCACTTTTTATAGAGTCGTTCAGTTTTACCATACCTTTTACATTTATAATAGAGCACTTATATTCAATATCGGTATTCAAATTGGAATGAGCATGCTGTATGTAGTAAGGTGTAAGCACTTACAGATAGCACTTGCACCCAACTTTTCTGTTGGCAGTTTATTTCTGTTATTCTTAATTGATATGTGGGGTTTTACGTTCCAAAACCACTATATGATTATGAGATACGCCGTAGTGGAGGGCTCTCAAAATTTCGACTACTTGGGGTTCCTTAACGTGCACCCAAATCTGAGCACACGTGCCTACAGCATTTCTGCTTCCATCGGAAATGCAGCCGGAATTCGATACCGTGACCTGTGGGTCAGCAGCCGAACTTCTGCTACTCTTGCTCTCCTATTTTTGTGCAGTTCGGTTATAGTTGTCTGGCTTGCACAGACTTTTAATGGCACCTGCCTGATCCTGCTTGCTTTCATGGTGATTTTAACTTTCATAATTTGCATAGGTATACCTCTAAAATTGTTCAAGATGACAATTTCGTGCACAAACTGTATAATATAAAGGCAGCAGATGTACATGCACACACTATTAAATGTACATTAAGAGCTTTCACTGGTAGTTCCTAAAGTTTTACTGTGCAGGAAGCATTTAAATCATAATTCTCCTAAAGACATATCAATAGATTATCTCTACCATTGAAAATCGTGACAACCTAGTTATTTTCACTGTGATAAGCATGCTGTTTTTTTTAATGTGGCAGAACTAATTTATACACCTATTTCTTCTATTATTCACATATGCATAACATGAAGGATTGTGTGCCTTACATTTTAAGTTTCATTCTTTGTGTTATATTTCTTCTGCATGTAAACAAAGGTGCTAACATGTGTCTCTGACATTATTCGTGCTAAATAATTACACTTTCAGGTGCCTATGAAGGCCACATAAGTTCTGTGGCTGTGACCTCCCAAATCTACAGTGGTTCCGGAGCCTCAAGCAGCATTTCGCCGATCTCCACAAGGCGTTCATGAGATAAACACAGCGCCACACTTTCACAGTGCTATGGTTATTATTTATGTTTTAGGATTTCATTTTAAAATTGCTGTTACATTGTGTTTTGTGCCACCATCCTGTGGCTTAGGTGGAGCTTGTGAAATTACGGTGTAGTCACCTCACTTGTGTACCATCAACACTGCAATGTCGCTATTCACAGCTGAAACATACATACAAATAAAAAATATATTGATTGTAGGAGGGCTGATGTGTATAATAATGCTTCTGTATTGCAAATAATAACTTTATAAGTTCGTAAAATCTTGCATAGAACAATGCAATAATGCGTTGCAACGTAACCACCATTTATGATCGCTAGCATGTTACTTTAGTAGCTTTGTAACAAATTTTAGTTAAAAGCTAATTTTGCTTCTACAACACGACAATTTAAAAGATCCCGATGATTCAATCCCTCATCATGCATATTTAAGAAATATTGTGATTTGTACACAGTATTTCATGTACTCAAGATGTGGACGTCTATTCAATTTACACATTATATTCTTTTGCACTAGATTCGGACGTAACATGCACACATTTCAGTTTTTCTGCATGATACGTCGTTCCATAAAATGCGGAGTCCGCCTCTAGCGTCTCTCCATAAAATGCGGAGTCCGCATCATACGTCTTTCAATTTCTGCTTCATACGTCTTTCCATAAAATACGGAGTCCACATCATACGTCTTCCATATTCCAATAATTCTGTACTTGAGGTCTCCGCATCAAACGGAACGTTTCAGTTGGAATTCGGGGTGCACACCAAGATTGCGATCACTCCGATCAACTCAAATCCCTCGCTGCCCTTGCCACAGACTCACGTTGTTTCTCCGCAGTCTCTTGTCTCGTTCGCTCAGACAGTAGACACTGGATAACTCTTGCACAGTACTGGATACCATACTGCCCATTGTTTTTCTCACCACACATGCCCTCAAAAAGTGCAGTGTCAGTACGATTCGCCTTAGCCGCAATATGCTATTTGACAACACATTGGCGAGAGGCATATCGCGTTGAATATAAAGAATTGACCCTGCGCGGTTGTGCTAGATGTCCCTACTTACATTGCTGTTTTCAATATTGTGTTTATTATCAGTGTTCCTACCTGCGCGTCCGATGGTTTTATGACTAATTAGATCAAGTTGCAGTTGTGGCAGCAGGTGAGTCCTGGAAATAAACCACTCGGAGGATCAAGTCAAAAAGGGAACTTAATTTACATTTCAAAAGAGGTAAAAGGTTTGCAGTGACAGACACTTTAAATAAGTAACAGTTGGCGAATAACGATAACCTGAGCCAAATATTTTAACAAGTCGACATTCTTGTGAAAGTTGGCATGGATGACAAGTTCAGAAAATGAGTTACCCTTGCCCTTGCTCGCCCACTGTTGATCAGCTGACACACGAGATAGATGATGCCTGTTGGTGTTCCCAAAAGCTCTCAGTTGTAAAAAAGAAGTCACGCACCAGTACACAGAACTCGCATTACACCGCGTACTCGCATACAATAGGCACATATAAAGCACTTGAAACACTTGACAGCTGTAAAGTGTTAAAAGTCACGTTAATAATGTGTGGACTCGCTTGCTGAATTCCGTGCCCACTTGTGTCCCCGCGATCTCTGACGACAGCGCAGCTCCAGCTGACCGGCTCGCCCACAGCCATCTCCTGACGCCGTGAAGTACTCATCAAGTGATACCCTGTTCCTGGACTCCTTCAACCTTGGCCTTTTTCTCTATTTTCTCGTTACATTGTTGTGTGGGTGTCTTCATCTCTATCATATCCCTTTTCATCCTCCCTATCACTTTTTATCTCTCCCTACCCCCATCCCTCGTGAGCCATTGTTGAGGTGTTTCACAATCATTCAGACAGTTACGGGGCTCACTTTTTTCTTTTTTTTCTCTTTTCAGAATCACTTACACTTACATCGTAACAATGTCAGAAAAATAGGCATTCAGTAATCATTGCAGTCAAGTCTGCATAAAGAAACTTTTTAGGATGGTTATTCATAAAGTAAGGGTCATTTCTTATTATAATTATTTGCACGTTAGACTGAAGAGTTATACGCAAAGCACAATCTACTAATTCTCAGTGAAAGTACTGTAGTGATTGCTCTGGCTCAGTAGTCATCTGCTTGCCGGAGAAAACAGACAACAATGTGGGCGAATGTTGTTGGTCCCGGCTGTCGAAACGTGCACACTGTAGATTACTTTGCATGCGAAAATGTAATTGGCTTTTTTTCAAATTACGGGGAGCTGTGCGTAGTTCATAGATCGACTTTGAGGAGTGAAACAGGTGCCAGAACGCTGTATCTAGACATCCGAAATGGCTGCCCAATTGTGTACGAGAAAAAGGGAACACTACACCAGGTATCCCGACTGACCAAACTGTTCAAGTGGACTGGATATTGCAATAGATTGACGACTAAGAGTACGTGGTCTGTAAGACAAAAAGCCCCTTGTTGGCCTCACTAGAATTGGCCCAATTGTAGCTGATATGCCCAGATATCACAAAGCTTGTTCAAGCTGGGTTCTAAAAATGCTAACCGACCAACTCAAACACCAGAGGACGTCATGTGGACGAGCGTTTTTATACTGCTACCGATGAGACAGGCATGGTTTGTTTTTCCACACTATTGCTCAGGTGATGACTCTTGATAGTGTATGCAAATGCAGAAACAGCACAATGGTGCCACCACATTTTTTGGAAAAACAAATAAAATTGATGCAATTAACTTACTTTAATTAGAAAATGAATGCTACCAATTTTTCTAGCCAAAGAGGTTTTTCAGCGTTTTATTTCATAAATTGTGGGCTATAGTTACATCTTACGTATACTCTGAAAGATTGACCACAGTAATAACTACAATAAACATTGATGAAGTCACAAAATCTCATCTCTAAACGTCCTCCTACATCACAAACTGCATCCTTGCACCACAGGCACAACAAATGGGAAGATCATTGATTGATTGATCATATATATATATATATATATATATATATATATATATATATATATATATATATATATATATATATACATATATATATATATATATATATATATATACATATATATATATATATATACCGGGTGTTCAAAATTAAGCTTTATGATTTTTTTAAAATTAGGCGCTCGAAGGCACGTGAGAACCACTTGTGCAAATAAGTTAAGCGGCCAGGGGGACAGAAAGTTAGATGATAATTATCGCTGTCAGCAGCCCAATTAACTAAAATTTAATAATTAACTTTTTACTGGCTGCGGTAAGTTGGCATGTTTATATTGAAAAAATGTAGGCAGTGGTGTTTGTACACAGTTTCAGTTGGAAGATTTTTTCTAGCACGCCTGTGTTCCGAGATATCCGGCTCCAAAGTTTAATTGTCTTTCGCACGATTACGCATGCAAGAGGGTGAGGGTCCGCGCAAAGCTCCTCCCTAAAGTGACGCATCTGTTGCGTGTGGTGTTTAGTGTGTGAAGAGGGTGGAAGCGTAGGCATAGGTGATAGCAATTACCCTTGCCCTCTTCGGCCGGCGAAATCAAAATGTGACAGCGCGGTGCGCCATGAGCCTTACGCATGATCCTGATGAACGCGATAACAGGAGACCATTTTTCGCGACGTTTTTTCGTGACTTTAGATCACACTGAGACATCTTCTTGTGAACGCGTTAGCAGGACCGTCCTGCACTAGGGTGCCTCCGGTTAGAGCACAGCGTCTCTGCATTGAAGGTCTACCAAGGAAATCCACGTGGAGTCCTTTCGAGCTAATATGGCTGCTTCTGGCGTGAGGTATTCTACCAAAGTAAAAGTAGACGTGGTGCTTGCAATGGCTGAAATGAATGGCAACGCTTCGTTAGCAATGGAGCTTTACGCGTCTCGCCACCCACACCGTCCCCTTCCAACAAGGCCCACTTTCACAAACCTGTTTCGACGCTTCTGCACAACAGGCTCTGTCCACCTTCCGAGACGGACCAGGAAGGCAATCGTCGATGAAGACTTTGAAATCGACGTTGTCGCGTGCGTAACCTCGATGCCAGAGCTCAGCATCCGACAGATTGCCGATCAGTGCGGTCGCAGCATCGGAACAGTCACAAATGTTTTAAGAAAGCACAAGTTCCATCCATATCACGTTTACCTTCATCAGGACCTAAATGAGGCGGACTTTGAAAGGCGAGTTGACTTCTGCAATTGGGGCCTCATCAAAACTGATCAAGAAAATGACTTTTTGCACAGAATAATTTGGACTGATGAAGCTCGGTTTTGCCGAAATGGAAGTGTTAATCTTCACAACGCCCATTATTGGGCACAAGAAAACCCACACTGGCTGAGGCAGCACAAGCATCAAGTTCGCTGGAGTGTGAATGTGTGGTGCGGCATACTCGGGGACAGGATCATCGGACCTCACTTTTTTGAGGACAACTTGAACGGAAAGATGTACACAGAAGAAATATTAGGTGTTGTCATTGATGATCTTGTCTGCAGTCTTTCCCTGAATGACCTGCGTCAAGTATGGTTTCAGCACGATGGAGCACCACCACATTTTTCTACCAGGGCGAAGAACTGGTTGGACAGACGTTTTCCACAACAGTGGATTGGGCGCGCAGGAGCGATGTTTTGGCCACCAAGATCACCTGACCTTTCTCCGCTCGACTTTTTCCTTTGGGGCTACGTTAAAGATCGAGTTTACGTAACAGAGCCCAGCGATGTTAATGACATGAAGGACAGGATAACATCTGCCTGTGCGAGTATTCCTGCAGAAGTACTGCGCCGAGTCATCGAGTCGACGCGACAGCGGTTCATGCTTTGCGTTGCTGCCGAAGGCAGGCATTTTGAACACTTTTTGGGGCATTGACGTCTTGAGAGGTGAAGAGTTTCGATGAGATTTGTGCATGACCGAAATATGCTTATGTAGCAGCAGGAAATATGCGTTAGCAAGGATAAAACTGTTTCAGTTATTATTGGTGGAGTTGTTGCTCTTGTTTCAATAAAAGTTACAGTACTCGGACATCAGCAGTCACGCTATTCGCGTAGCCCAGGCAACGACCACGCATGCTTCTCTAGTGATTATTACGCACGCGCACTGGCATCCAGATTCTCCGCTCGCACCATTATCTCGGCATGGTATCTGCCACTATCGTTAGAGGCTCTGCAGTTGCGTGTTACGACACTGGTTGCAAGCGTTCTTCGATTTTTGATTTCGACGGCCGAAGAGGGCAAGGGTAATTGCTATCACCTATGCCTACGCTTCCACCCTCTTCACACACTAAACACCACACGCAACAGATGCGTCACTTTAGGGAGGAGCTTTGCGCGGACCCTCACCCTCTTGCATGCGTAATCGTGCGAAAGACAATTAAACTTTGGAGCCGGATATCTCGGAACACAGGCGTGCTAGAAAAAATCTTCCAACTGAAACTGTGTACAAACACCACTGCCTACATTTTTTCAATATAAACATGCCAACTTACCGCAGCCAGTAAAAAGTTAATTATTAAATTTTAGTTAATTGGGCTGCTGACAGCGATAATTATCATCTAACTTTCTGTCCCCCTGGCCGCTTAACTTATTTGCACAAGTGGTTCTCACGTGCCTTCGAGCGCCTAATTTTAAAAAAATCATAAAGCTTAATTTTGAACACCCGGTATATATATATATATATATATATATATATTTATGGGGTACACTGATTGCACGCCCTACTGTCCTGAGCCAGCACCATGCGAATATTTTATGTTCTTAATCTTGAAACGGTGGGCCGGGGTGTGAATTGAAGACAGTGAGAAAATCAAGATCACCGTTCACAACAGATTCAATTACGAGGTGGCGATCTTTCATGCAGATTGACTAAATAAACTGGTAGGACGGTACGAAAAGTATGAAAACGTTAGAAGTCATTCTGGAGAAATGTGAGATTCGTTTTTTGGCAAACTAACGAATATTTATTTCTTAACAACCAAATAGTCCTTACTTTTTGAATGACTCTCAAAGTTTTTGAATTACTTTTTGAATGATCCTCAAAGGTGAATAACTGAGTCTTTTTATGTGCCAATCGTGCATAGTCTTTAAACATACTGCGCAAACGATGGATAACGACAGAAGCTGAATTCACATTTTCACTCTTGACCTCTACATGACTGTCTGCGTCTCTCTTAACATAGGTATCGTACAAAACTAGTATTTTGCCTACAAAGTTCACAGCAAGATCAAGGAAAAACCTGTTAGTGAACATTCGAATTATCAGCTGGTACAAACACTGGTCAACTACGACTATACCTACCGAGTGCACTCAGCCAATGTTGTGTAAAAACTACCATACCTTTCAATTGCCTTGTCATGTGTCAGGTTGTGTACATAAAACAATTATTATTACAGTAAATGTTCGCCATTTGCACTCAGTTAAGTAAAAGCGCACAGCCCATGTGCTTCAATGGGGCGAAATTTCTCGATAGTTTGAACACAGTGGTATTCAAAATGGTTCATTCAACTGACAGCCCATTGTTTTGGTTGCTGCTCGCAGAAGTCTTTCTGAAGTGATCACAACATTATGTGAAATCAAACCAAACTTAAGTCAATAAAGGTGGAAAACAACCAAGCAGAAACACTTCTCAGCAGATGAGATTTCGGATTCTCACCTGGAGCACATGAGCACGCTGAGAATAATGGTCATAGAGTCACAGTGAAAGAAATGTGAGCGAATGCAAATGACTGATTAAATGTCATTTTGATTGCGTTAGGTGTGTCATATAAACAAACTTGTTTTGAAGCATAAATATTTACAAGCGTTGTAACGGTAAGGCTTACTGTTTGCGCGCTTGTCGGTGCTTGTTCTTTGCGTGTCATCATCATCAGCTTGAATACACCTACTGCAGGGCAAAGACCTCTTCGACGTTCTACCAATGAACCTGGTCTTGTGCTTTCGGCTGCAACGTTATACCTGCAAACAATTTGATGTCCTGAGCCCACCTAACTTTGTCTCCCCCTCGTACATTTGCCTTCTCTGGGAATCCAGTCAGTTACCCTTAACGACCAGTAGTGTTCCTGCCTACGTGCTACTGTCACGGCCCATGTCCATTTTCTTTATTTTAGCTATGATATCCTGAACCACGGTTCCTTCCCTGACCCACACTGCCATTTTCTTGTTTCTTAAGGTTACACCTATTATCTCCTTTTCTCTTGCTCGCTGCGTCATCCTCAATTCAAGCTGACCTCTGGTTGTCTCCTACAGAGTTTTGCTCCAAAGGTAAGTACCGGCAAGATGCACCTGTTATATACATCTCTCTGGAGGGTTACAGGCAGATTATCATTCATGACTTGAGAATATTTGCCGAATTTGATAAACACGATGCTTATGGTTCTAGTTATTTCGCTCTAATAGTTCGTCTCTGTGCTGGCTACCTCTGGAAGATGTCTTGCAAAATAAAGGACGAGTTCTTGCACAGTTTCTCTTTTCAGAACTTTGACAGAGTCACTCTTAAAACGCAAATGGTATCAATACCTTAGTTTCAGCACTTTTGCAGCTGTACCCACAACTGCTTTGCAACAGTATTCATATTCACAGAATTCTATACTCAATTTGAAAAAGAAGTGCTGAAATTATGCACTGCCACATATCCATTTGTTGCGTAGTTATCAGAGATACTCGATGCAAAATTGACATGTGGAGTGAAATACAGCATTGCACGCCAACACATGCACTCTCCAAAAATTGAAATCCTGCATATTTTCTGTAACCTCACTAATTCATAAAGCAAGCAACAACAATCTGTGCACCCGTATTCGCACAACTTGAACATACTGTCTACTATCACTGCTTTTCAGTATGAGGCTTCTATTTGTCCTTCTGGTATATTGGCGACACGTGAGGTTGTCACTATCAACTTTGAGCTTCTTATGACTTGATTTGAATAGCATGAAGATGAATAGTTTTTCTTTTGTTCAGTTTTCTGAGAAGACAGAAAAAAATACGAAGTCATGAGGAGGGTAAGACATAATTGGTTAAAAGTAAATAGGTTGAAAAAATTGAGTGTCTTCAACCATACCTTGCGCAAATTTTGGACAAAGAGCTTGGTTTCACTGATGACACATTCTCCGCTGGCTTGAGGTATATGAAGAGCGATGAAGGATGTCAGCGTAAACTGATATGAGCAGTTCCTTGAATGCTGCGGTTAGATTATAGGAGGAAAAAAACAGTCCTGGTAACTCTGGTAAAAGCTTGAACGGATTTGTGGTGCATGACAAAGGAGTATGTATATGAGAACACTGCATATAAAAAATATAGCATGGACACAGCTTCGCTATTTTTGTGAATTTGTGTTGAATTTGTTTACAGACGTTCTTCAGAGGGCAAAGCTAGGTAATTGCGCAACTAAATTACCTACATGTTTTATGCAAATGTAATATGCTTGATTACAAAGTTGCGAAAAGTGTGTAAAAAGGTACATGTACTAAAGGTTCACTTGGCTCTACCTTGTGAAGAATTTATGACCATTTATTGAAGAAGACTAGATTTAAGAACACACAGAAAGAACCTATGCTGTGAATATGTCTTATAGGCTACAAAGTTTAGCAGTAAAGATATTTGAAGCGAATGTGAGAACGAAGTAAACAATCTCAAACATTCCTAAGGTGTGCATCATATTTTCTCAACAAGCTGAAAGCCTTTTGAAATTACAAAAGCTGTAGCGCATGCCAAATTAAGGGTCCAAGTTTAGATTCAAAAGACGTAATTTCACTCACAGGTGAGCACGCCCGCATTGTGCATGATTATTTCGTTTACGTAGGCAGTCTCACAGTGATTTGCCGGCGTTAAATTTTTAGACTCGAAGCTGCGCAGCCAGAAGTTGGTAAGGCAAGCCAAATGACGTAATTCACAGGTTTATACACCTGCGCTTCGTCGTAGCGGCACGTAAAGCTTAACACGCAAGCTCGCATTGATATATCAAAGATGAGTTACAACGGAGATTCGTGAAGCCACTCAGTAAAAAGTAGCGCGGCTGAACGAGGTACAATTGAAACAAATTAACCGACCAACGCAATCGATGCCATTGAGCTGCTGCTTTTCGAACATTAAAATATTCTGAATAGTTGAATTTTAGTCACCGCTCTTTTATTAGTAGTATTTGTAATAAAAATATTTTTCTCCATGTTCATGAAAAGCGACACGGTAACTACTTTTCAACGGTCGCTTGATACCTCCTAAAATAAAAAGGTTAGTCGTGTTGAGCACCCCTAACGGCGTAAGTGCACAGTAAATTATCCGGTCGCTAAAATAGCAGTGAGTAGTTCCACTATATGCGCACATGATGAAACTTACCGTGGTTATATTATGTTTATGCAGACAATGTTGTGCTCTTTTGCAACGGCAGATAACATTTAGGCCATATATGAGCGGCTACAAACTTGCCTTATATATCTCAGGGAGGTGGCTCCATGGCAACCGTTTTCTACTTATTCAGAATAAATGTCCCCTTCTTGTTTTCCCACTGCCGTGGTCATTTTACTAAATTATCACCTTGAGTATATACCGAAGGTGTACCCTAACGTATACATTGTAGTATATATTATTAAATCACTGGTCTGGGGACCTCACATCGAATATATAGCCAGAAAATGTGCGTACGCCATTGGTGTATTGTGAAAGCTAAACAACTATCGCATAGGTATGAAATGAGAAACACTAATAGAGAGTTATATTTTACCATTAGCATGGTAGCGGAGGTTAAAGTAATAGCGTTACCATGCAGGAAACGTTTGTTGCGGACCACGTCTTGCAGTTTAGCAAGATAGCTAACGAGTACGTGGTTTACGTGCCCCTGCTCTTATAGTGGCTTCATTTATTGGAGGGTTGTTAAGATAAAGAACAGTGAGAAAGAAACGGTAATAAGAATTTTTGCATGTGTCACCGAACAAAGAACTGTTACAAGTTTATTTCTGTACCAAAAAAGCAAACAAATTTTAACCACGCACCAAAAACAAAACCTTTCATGTTGCCGAACTGTTTACTACAATCTTCAGTTATGACTATACACGTTCGAAATCGGAAGCTATATTGAAATTTACGCTAGCTTATCCCTAATACTTAGTCATAGAGTCTAACAATAGGCAAGCGAAGCCATTTTAAACAGTCGCTTGAATTGAACCAACTGAATCTTGAAACTACACCAAATCACTTCCGAGCTGGCGTATGAAACCACCACCATGCTTACGCACACTGAAATTTGAAAAATAGTACGTGTACAGAAGCAGTAAGAGTAACGTACGTATCTTTGCATGCGCCCTCTGATCCCTCTATCACGGTAAGCTCGCGGTGCCGCAAAGCTCGGTATGCTATGCCTCTCTTATAATGGTATATCGCATTACGTTCGTCCTATTCCGAAAGTGTGTTGTGTACATTTCTGTGGGGCTCGAGTCTACAAATTCTGAACTTATTATTTTTTGAAAAGATAACAAATGCGCTCATATTTTGACCTGCCTAAAAGAGTTGCTAACAATGTGTTCTTCCTATATACCAGGTCTCTTCTGTTCCTTGTAATTTACAAGTTCAGACTGTTCAGACATTCACAAGAATATACAACTCAACGTTACAACAGCCAGCAGTATTTTTTGGAATTATTTTTCGGTGTTTTATGGCCTCGACATCACACGTTGAAAATTAAATTGAACGAAACTAGCTGCATACTCTGATTGCGTGTATATGCGATAACATCCTCGCTCGTTATACTTCTAATGCTGAGGAAACGCAACTCGATAACATTTTTTTTCTTATATTGGAGAAATTCTTGCCACCTTGTGTTAGATGGCTCATTTGCAGATAACCTGCACAGTATCGTAACGATTGGTATTATTGTCATAGCTGTATCACAATATGAAGAAAAGACCACCGTCAACTCACTTAGCCCTAATTGAGATTGGTGTTACTTCCTCAGTCGACTACAAGATTTCGTACCTCTTTTTGTGGTTTAGTTTCCGGCAGTATTGTGCTTACCTTACACAATTTGGAGACCGATATTACGGCAGCTGATATAATACCATATTCTCTATCTCTATTTGCAGCACCTTTTGTTAGTGCTGAATCACACGTAAAAGAGGCATTCCATCCACTACTACCGGAGCAATTGAAAAGTTATGATCCGTTTGGGTGTTTGAAAATAAAGGGCTTTTTGTTAACAAAACACCTGACTATTTAGCCAACTCGTTCATAATTTGATCAAAGTAACCATACTTTTTATCATTTATTTATGTAACTGCTGCTCGATTACGCAGGCATGTGATCCAGGAAGCTTTTGGAGACACAGCACTGACAAACTCCACCGAATATCCCACCTATTATTATTCTGGTGGAGAAAATTTTGTGAAACCTGTGAACTAGAAGTAGCTCTCACATGGCTGCGCTGCGGCATACTGAATGTAAATGTATACAAACACAGATCTGCTCAGGCATTTTCGCTACTGGGCGCATTCTGTGGTGAACTGGAAGCAATAAATAATTTCTTTGTGAGCTGCAGACGGTTTTCAACAGTAGGCATAACCCTTTTAGAACCCTTTTAGGTATTGAAATGCATTGATCTGTGCCTGCCATCTTGTTCATTGGGTTTTTTTCTGTTTATTCTCCAATGCGAAGGTTGGCGTGGCTGTCCGAGGCTATAATATTGATACTAATAAATTGACAAAGTGAGGAGTATGTTTATTGTATTGTGTCGGCAAATATATATATATATATATATATATATATATATATATATATATATATATATATATATATATATATATATATATATATTTGTGTGTGTGTGTGTGTGTGTGTGTAGACGTTCTTTTTCCATTATTTATTTGCTAATATTTACCGAAAGTATATTTCGTTTTTATTAGACACACATATTATCAAGCGTCATCATTTTCCATGCAATCTACAATCATTTCAATATAGAAACTTCTATACTCTAAAGCTTAACATTATTATATGAAAATACCCTACTCTCGTCCAATCCCTCTCATTGGGTATGAGCTAGTGTTATTAGGTGAACAAGAAAAAAAAATATTGGCTCTCGTATCTGCATGTTTCACTGCAAATCTCGTCGAAAGACGACAGTCTTGTTACTGGAGAGAGTGAACAAAACGTTTATTTGATGTTCTGCGTGAGAAAATTGGCGAATTGTTTTGTGGAGGCATGGGTTAGAGAGTCTCAATCCGTGCAGCGAAGGCGAACGAGCGCATCAAGGCACGTTAGACACGACCGCTATCTGCAGTTATCTTCGTAAACGAATGAAGGCGTTTGCGCCTGTCTTGGAGGCGATAAGGTTTAGAACGCAAAGAGACGAGCAGGTGCCACCGCCGTGTCGTCTTAGCAGAACGTTCGAAACCCTTGCCTTTCTGAGCATCGCGTCGTATTGTCAGCGCAGCGTAATAAACGCTATGATCCTTAGAAATACTTATACATGCCTTCTCTAGTATAGAAAAACATACAATATATTGACGTGTATTTATGGTGCCGAGATAACACACTAATTACTTGTTGTTGACAATAGCACAGGTACGATTGGTGAAGCTTGAGGAATATTCGTGGGCTCTGCCGATCGGGTCAGCCTCTTCGGTTATCGTCTGGTGCCGTTGGGCTATTGTTACAGTGGACAACCAGACAAATGTTCAGACGGATAGACCAATTTTTTTTTCGTTGAAGTGCCCCTAGAAAGACTATCGTCTTAAAAATAGAGACTTCGGGCAAGAAAATGGGCCTCGAATGACAATAATGATGGTTATGGTGAAAGCGTTGAAGCTGAGGGTTAGTATGTTAATGATAACAAATAATTTCTTTGTGAGCTTTAGACAGTTTTCTACAGTAGGCAGAACCCTTTTAGAACCCTTTTAAGTATTGAAATTAATTGATCTGTGCCTGCCATTTTATTCTTTGGGGGCTTTTGCTGTGTGTTCTCCCGTGCGAAGGTATGCGTGGCTCTCCGAGGCTGAAATATTGAAACTATTTGATGGACTAAGTAAGGCGTATTTTTATTCTAATTTTTTGGCAAATATATATATACATATATTATGACGTCTGGGTTCAAACAGCATTTATTCATCCCAAGGACTCAGCAACGAGCGGGCTGTCTGAGACGGAGCGTGCACACACCCGATGATGTTTGTGGTGACCCCCAGTGAAGATGAGGACAGGTACCCAGACGGATGATGATGATTATGATAATGCATATATGAGAAGCGCATAATGAATGCCCACACTAATTCCCCCCACATCAAAGTGGCCAACCTGGCCGTAGCAAATCTATGTGGCAGAGAACGTCGCCTGAAAGGCTTCATGCGAGACACGTGCACGATCTCTGTGGAGCAGTGACGGCGGTCTGTTGGGACGATTAGTGGGGTCACACGATAATTAAAGGGCGAAGTCTCTACGATAACTATGTAAGGCTCATTGTAGTGTGGCTGTAACTTGTCACACCGACCAGGTGTAGAAATAGGTGTGAACAGGAGCACCTCGTCCCCAGGTCGGAAGAGTACAAGGCTATGGGATGCGTCATAAATTACTTTTCGATTTTGCTGTCGTGCTTCCGTGTTCATGCGAGCACGATCGCGACACCGAGCTAGTCTTAAAATGTACTGCTCGCTGGAAGACGAAGACGAGTTGGCGCCACTGTTGAAAAAGGAAACGTTGAGGAAGAGAGTAGGGGAACGTCCATAAACGAGGTAGAATGGCGAAAAACTGTTGGTGCGCAGAATAGCTTTGTTGCAGGCAATGGTGAATAATGGTAGGAGAGTATCCCAGTTTTTGTGATCTGGACTGATGTAGACGGCTATTATAATAGCAAGAGTACGGTGAAACCTCTCGATGAGACGATTGGTCTGAGGGTGGTAGCTTGTAGCTGTCTTGTGTGTTATTCCAGAGGCGCGCAATACTTCATTTAGCACTTCTGGCAGGAACACCCTTCCACGGTCACTCAACAATACACGAGGGGCACCGTGGCGCAGAATAATTGCGTGCAGAACGAAGTCAGCAACTTTCGAAGCAGGGGCATTTTATACAGACGTTGTCTCCACGTAACCTGTCAAGTGGTCTACGGCGGTCACTATCCATCGTTTGCCAGTGGATGTGACGAGAAGAGGGCCGTAAAGTTCGATACCTACAACCATAAATGGCGTTGTGGGGCACGGAATTGGCTGTAGAGTCCCGGCCGGTGCAGTTGCCTGGATTTTACAACGCTGCCACTGGACACAGGAACCGAGACGTAGCGCGTGATGCTAGTAGAAATACCGGGCCAGTAGAAGCGACTTCGAATGCGATCGTGAGTTTTTTGAATACCAAGATGTCCGGCAGTCAAGTCATCGTGGAAGGCTTTAAGCACGTCAAATTTAAGAGAGTGTGGTGACACGGGGACCCAGCGTTGACCATCAGGGCGATAGATGTGACGGTACAGGACTCCATTCTCCAGCTTAAATCGCAAGAGCTGACGACGATGCCGCGCGTTAGGTGGATGGGAAGCTCCTGTGAGCTGGTCCATAATACATCTACAGTACGGATCAGACAACTAGCCGGAGTGAAGTGTGCGCTGGTCGTCCGATAATAGCTGGTCTATTGAGGCAAGCGTGGGCGCAACAGTAGAAGTGATGACCGAACTTTGACCGATGCTTAGCTGGGTATTTGGTAGCGGGCAGAGTGTAAGGGCGTCGGCGTCTTGTTGTTTTCTACCTGACTTGAAAATGATATTGAAGTCATACTCTTGTAAACGTAGAAACCACCGAATCAAGCGTCCAGGCAAATTATTCAACGTGGAAAGCCAACACAGGGCGTGGTGGTCCGTAACAATCGTGAAATGACGGCCGTGGAGATAGGAACGGAACTTTTGCACCGCCCAGACTACAGCCAAGCACTCCTGCTCAGTTATGGTATAGTTCTTCTCGGTCGCGGTAAGTACTCTACTGGTATATGCGACTTCTCTCTCTAGTGAAGAGGTGTCGCGTTGGAAAAGAACGGCACCTATACCCCAGCTGCTAGCGTCCGTATGTAGGATGGTCGGTGCGGCCTGATCGAATTGGCGGAGTGCAGGTTCGGACGTGAGGGCACATTTTAACAGTTCGAATGCCGTTTGACATTCTTCCGACCGCAGAAAGGGAACGTCGGAAGCTAGAAGCTGGTGCAGTGGAGCCGCTATTGATGCAATGTTTTGTATGAAATGGCGAAAATAGAATGCGAGACCAAGAAAATTTCGCAACTCCTTCAACCTTTCGGGGTACGGAAAGCGAAGCACTGCGGCAATTTTGTCTGTATCCGGCTGAATTCCGTCTTTGGTCATGACGTGGCCCAAAACCTTGATAGCTTTTGTGGTGAAACGGCATTTTTTGTGTTGAGTTGGAGACCAGCGGCAGCAAGGCACGTCAGAAAGTCATTCAAACGTTGCAGGTGCTGAGGAAACGTTGACGAAAACGTGACGATGTCATCCAAGTAGCAGAGACAGGTCGTCCATTGGAGACCGCGTAGCATGGTATCGATCATGCGCTCAAATGTAGCGAGCGCGTTGCACAGCCCGACAGGCATAACGTTGAATTCGTATAGCCCGTCGGGGGTTGCAAATGCCGTTTTCTCTTTATTGTCTTCGTGCATAGGAATTTGCCAGTATCAGGAACAAAGGTCGAGGCTGGAAAAGTAGTTCGCGCCTTGTAGAGAATCAAGGGCGTCGTCAATTAGAGGCATTGGGTACAGATCCTTGCGAGGGATCTTGTTGAGCGCCCAAAAACGATGGAAAAGTGCACGGAGCCATCCTTCTTGTGAACCAGAACCACAGGTGACGACCAAGGGCTAGATGAAGGGCGAATTACCTCTCGTTTGAGCATGTCAGCTACGTTTTCTTCGAAGATTTTTCTCTCAGCAGGAGACACGCGGTTGGGCAGGCGGCGTACAACAGATGTTCCGACTTTGCGGATTTGATGCGTTATAGTAGTAGTGCGGCCCAACGTCGAGGAGTGAACATCGAAGGAACATGCGTGTTTCTTTAACAAAGAAAGTAGCTGTTGCTTCTGTGAAGGTGTCAAGTCGTTGCTAATGGCTGCAGTAAAGGCGGAAGAAGATGCAGGCTCACCCCTAGGGCTGTCGTTCGAGAAGACGGCATGAAGAGGCCCGACGAACGCAGGCTCGAGATCCGTCACGCAGGCCACCGTGGTGATCTGGGGAAGTAGAATTTTTTCGGATGTCGTATTCACGGCGGTGATAAGTGCGGAAATATTAAGAAACCGAACTACACCGGAAGCGAGAGTGATGCCTTTACCGACGCATTTAAATGATGGTGAGACCACGACGTCACCATGGTCGATGTCCTTGAAGGTAACAGTTACAATTCGCTCTTGACCTGGTGGTAATTCGGTATCTTCCGCAGCTGTCAAACGAAGTGGCCTCTGGGGGTCGTCGCTGAGCGTGCAGTTCATGTCGGTGAGATGGACGACCGGTTGGCCACAGCAAATAGCCGCAGAGGCAGAAGAAAGAAAATCCCATCCTGAAATTAGTCAGTGAGAGCAGCGGGACGGCACAGCAAACTGGATATAAAGGCGGATGCCGTCATTGAAAACACGCACAGTACAAAACGTGGAAGGGCGAATGACGTTTCCTTGGCAGCGACTAACGTGGGACCATCGTAAGGCCTTGCTACTTTCTTTAAGTGTTCACACAAATCAGCACGTACAACAGACAATGTCGCACCTGTGTCCACCAAAGCACTGACTCGCACTCGTTCTACTTCCACAGAAACCATGCCCCGCCGCGGTGGTCTAGTGGCTAAGGCACTCGGCTGCTGACCCGCAGGTCGCGGGTTAAAATCCCGGCTACGGCGGCTGCAATTCCGATGGAGGCGGA
This sequence comes from Rhipicephalus microplus, assembly GCF_043290135.1. Classification (NCBI taxonomy): domain Eukaryota; kingdom Metazoa; phylum Arthropoda; class Arachnida; order Ixodida; family Ixodidae; genus Rhipicephalus; species Rhipicephalus microplus. Next base: position 456,759,266 of record NC_134710.1, on the reverse strand, counting down.
AATGTTGTAGGCCCGTGTACTCAGATTTGGGTGCACGTTAAAGAACCTCAGGTGGTCGAAATTTCCGGAGCCCTCCACTATGGCGTCTCTCATAATAATATGGTGGTTTTGGGACGTTAAACCCCCCTATCAATCAATCAATCAATCAACAGAAACCATGTTACACGGGCCTGATGGAGGAATTTCACTTTTCATTTCGAATGCAGTTTTTCCTCCACAAATTGCATCATTTAGTTTTCCGAATGAATATCAGAGGAGAATGAGGTGGGCTGAAGTGGAGAAGTGGAACGGCGCAAGGGCAAAGGCGAGCGGCGTCTCGTGTTTCGGCTGTTCCGTAGTGCTGTCGATGCTGGAGGAGATGTAGAACGGTGCGGGGGCGACGAATAACGCCGACCTTGGTAAGAGGCCCCACTGTACAAATCCCGTTCACGCATGTCGTTCCGACGCTCATCTTGCTGGCGCTTTCGGCAGAAACGAGATATGTGGCCGCGATAGCCACAGTAGTACCAGACAGGGCGGGACGAGCGCCAGGGTGGGGAGTAGATGAGTTCGAGGCCCCTGGAGATAGCGCATTCAGGTGGGCCGAAGAAGGGTCAGGGGGCATCGAACGGTAGTTCACCGGGGGAGCGGCCGCGACCGACGCGTACGATGCTAGATGCAACGTCGTGTTTACATCGCTGGGAGCATAGCAGCGACCTGCACGTAGGGTTAGTATGGGCCGAGACGAGGGTGACTGTACGCGAGCCGGAGAGTTCACAGATGTCGGTTCCTCCCTGATAATTTCGCGTATTGTCGCTCCCGTAGACTGTGGAGAACACGGTGGAAAAGGTGGGAAACCCATGTTCTGCAACTCTTCACGTATTATGTCTTTTATGAAGTCACGAAGAGGTCTGTTAGATTGTTCGCCTATGCCTGGTTGTAGACGAAAAGAGTCCAGACTATCGAGGCGCTGACATGTCGTGACGACGTCAGCTATGGTTGCCGGGTTCTGAGCAACCAGGGCACTGAGGGCAACAGGGCCTATACCCTTCATAATATGGCGTACTTTGTCAGACTCCGGCATATATGAATTGGCCCGCCTGCAGAGCACAAGAACGTCCTCCATGTACGACGTGTACGACTCACCGGAATGTTGTTGGCGAGTGTCGAGGGTTCTCTTCGCGGCTGTGGACCAAATGACCGGTGTGCCAAAAACGTGACGCAGCTTCTGCTCGAAGGTCTCCAAGTCGGGTATGTCAATTATGTGGTTAAAGTATCACGTCTTTGCCACACCGGTCAGTAGAAAGATACGTAACGGAGCTTGGCGCTATCGTCCCAGCGATTAGCAACACTAGCGCGGCTGTACTCATCAAGGCAGTTTTCCACCTCTTCCACGCGACGTCGGGCGAAGAGAGGGGAATCACGCTGGTGGCTGTGTACGTACACAGGAGGCGCGGCTGAAGACGGCGGGGGAGACCTGTCAGCAGTGATGGTAGCAGTGCCAGCAGGCTCGTTCTGTGACATGCTGCCAGAAAGTGGGGACTATCGGCGGCCTGAACGCATCTCCAGGGAGTCGAGCGAAGTGGGAGAGGACCGAGGACCGAAAATCCACCTCCACCACGTATGACGTCCGGGTTGAGCCAGCGTTTATTCAGCCCAAGGGCTCAGCAACGAAGGGGCAGTCTGAGACCGAGCGTGCAAACACCCAATAATGGTTGTGGTGAACCCCAGTGAAGATGAGGACAAGGATCCGGACGGATGATGATGATAATGTATATATGAGAAGCGCATAACGAATGCCCACATTATGTATATATATATAAATATATATATATATATATATATATATATCACAGCTGGTAATTTTTTCATCCACTTTTCTCTCTTCTTTCTTCTTATTTACACTCCATTGGTTCTAATAAATTCCCCTGTACATTCCTTGACATTACTGTCTGTTATATCTCATTAATATTGTGTTAAAACACGGAAATACGAGCCCTTAGTTATACACTTCTCTCCCTTATTTCATTGAACGAGGGTCTCGTACTGCCAGACAGGGTGTGTTTAGGTTGTATAAGAGGGACAATTATTCAGCTACCCGCTCATAATAAGTTCATGTGCTACGTGACGCCAAACATGCGAATAAGAGTGTTTTCACACTCGTTGTGTGGCTTGTAGATGGCGCTGACTGTCACTCCTACTTCTAAATTCACATATAAACTCCAAAAAAGTAGATGGAGGGACGGCCGCGGTGATAGCTCAGTGGTTAGAGCATCGAACGCGTTATTCGAGGGTCGTAGGTTCGATTCCTGCTCACAGCTGGTAATTTTTTCATCCGCTTTTCTTTCTTCTTTCTTCTTATTTACATTCCATTGGTTCTAATAATTTCCCCTGTAGATTCCTTGACATGACTGTCTGGTATATCTCATTAATATTGTGTTAAAACACGGAAATACGAGCCCTTAGGTATACACATCTCTCCCTTATTTTATATATATATATATATATATATATATATATATATATATATGACCTATGAAGGCATGGTAGAAGCCGATGAAGAAGTGGTTGAGAACGACGGAATAAACATGGCGTATGAGCCAGGCTTCGTCGCCCATTCATCATAGCGTCACACGAGTCGACAGGATGGAGTCCTGCCTGCTCCTTCATCAGTCGCTCAGCATCGACGCAGTTCTACGCAAGACACCCTGACAACACATGCACAACCGTGCAAGCGCCTAGCATTAAGCATCGACCAGCATCATGTCAGAAGCATCTACTGACCTTCCCATCCCCAAGTACACCGGAGCAGCGGACGATGGACCCGTACAAGACTGGTTCGTCCTGTTTGAGCTCCACGCTACCGCTGCATCATGGTCGGAACGGGAGATGGTCATCAACTTTACTGACTACATCTCAGGTGAGGCATTCAAATTTAACTCACCCACATCTCCGAGAACGATGAGTCTTGGAAAAAAATTAAAGAAGAAATGATCACCCGTTTCAAAGAATACTATGAAGACCTGTCCATACCTCATCAGCGGAAGGCTTTCCAACTCACCCATTACAGTTACGTGAAGTCTTCCCACAGTAAGCTAATTTTCCAAGTGAGACCTCAGCGAAAATATACCACCATTGTACCGTCATATAACTCTTCCGATAAAACGTCACGCGTTCGAACACTGACCGGTAACTTGCACGTCGCAACAGACAAGGTAAAGCCTCCATATACCGAAAGGAATCTAGACCATTTCGCCAAAAGACAAAACCTAAAGCCGTCTTTCTTAAGAGCAATGAAATCGGCATTTTCAACGTGTTCACTGCACCTCAACATTTCAGATTTTACTGAACCACCCGAATCGCTTGGTTCTTCGTGTCACACACAAGGCCCAGACGGTTTCGAACGTGCGACAGAATTTCCGCGTGACGAGCTGGTGGATCCTCACAATACCAGCCCATACCCTGACGTTCCGGACCAGGGTCGTTCGACAGACATTATCAGCCCAATCACGCTGCAAAAAGAAGAACATACGCCATCAGAACCATCCAAAGCCATGTGTGTTGTGCTCTCATCGTCAAGTGATAACACACATAGGAGTCAAAGCACTGAAGGAATTTTGAATCCACCAACGCTGGCGCATTTTTAACTGAGAGAAGCATTTACAATCAATGATGACTCACAGCCACCTTGGGAGCTTTCTCTTCAGTCTGTCACACTGCTTTCATCGCAAGACAATCCCATCAGTACAGTATTGACTACCGACTATCTACTGATCACATCACCATGCAAAAAAAGCAGACTCATGTTCCTGCAAGATGCCCATCTGACCAACTTTCACAACAAAACGAGTAATTTCAACAAAGGCAACTCCATGAACTCCAGGAACTACAACGGCTACTCGAACAAGAACAACAATCAAGTGAAACCTCCTCACGAGTATTTTGTTGCTTAAACATCATCAGAGACAACAGCAATTGAAGAAGCAAAGACAAAGTCAGTGCCTAAGCCATATTCGCAGAAGGCTTCCAAAGAGATATACAGCTACAACGTGTACAACGAAGAAACACAGGAATCGTATCATCAGCTTCGGTTCGCGCACATGCAAGCTGCAAGCACTCGTTCTGTCTCAGCCACGACACAGAAACCAGCGTCTACGACGAACTCGGTGCCTACGACATCCGACCCTCGAATGCTACAAGGACATGCACCCTTTTTCATTGCTCACAAGAATTGCTGTGTCATCAATAATTTCTACCTTCCGACCGTGCTTTTGTTTGCCAGACGCAACAGTCAACCTCGCCCACCAGAGTTGTTATAGAATTCACAGAACAGATCCCTCGGCCTTGAAGATTAAGTGAGATTGTGGAGATCCTTCTGGACGTGAAACTGAATTTGGCCATTATTTTGTTTATACTCCTCTTGAAGTTGTTCTACTTTGTAACCAGTACCATATTTTGGGGAGAGGGGGAATCATGTGACGTATGAAGGCATGGTAGAAGCCGACGAAGAACAAGTGATTGAGAACGGAATAAACTTGGCGTATGAGCCAGGCTTCATCACCCATTCTTCATAGCGTCACATATATATATAAAGGGTTTTTTTGCATTATTTATTTCTAATATTTTCACAAAATATACTTTGTTTTTGTTAGAGACACACGGTAGCTCAAGCGCCATCATTTTCTATGCATCTCTAATCTTTTCAATATATACACTTATATACTCTAAACTTATAATATTATATGAAAAGACCCCATTCTTGTCCAATCCCTCACAGTGAGTATGAGCTAATGGTATTAGGTGAACAAGAAAAAAAAGGATGGCCCCATATCTGCATGTTTCACTACAAAAGTCGTCGAAAAGAGATAGTCTTGGTACTGGAGAGAGTGAAAAAACGTTTATTTGATGTTCTGCGTGAGAAAATTGGTGAATTGTTTTCTGAAGGTGCTGTGTTGGAGAGTCTCGGTCTTTTCAGCGAAGGCGAACGAGGATATAAAGGCACGTTAGGCTCAAGCGCTATCTGGCAGTATTCTTCGAGAACGAAGGATGGCGTGCGCGTCTGTCTCGGAAACGATAAGGTGTAGAACGCAAAGTGACGAGCAGGTGCCACCACCGTGTCGCCTTAACAAAGCATTCAAAATGCTTGCCATTCTGAGCATCGCGTTGTATGGTCAGCACAGTGTAAGAAATGCTATGGTCCTTAAAATTACTTATGTGTGCTTCTCTAGTATAGACACTCATACAAAATAATGACGTGTTGTTATGGCGCCTAGATAATGCACTAATGGCTTGTTAATTGACAATAGCACAGTTACGAATGCTGAAGCTTGAGCTATATCGGTGGGCGCTGCAAATGATGTTGGCTGTTTCGGGTATCGTTCGGTGACGTTTGGGTATTGTTACAGTGGACAAACAGACAATTGTTCGGACAGATAGACTAAAATTTTTCGTTGAATTACCCCAAGAAAGACTATCGTCTTTAAAAACAGAGCCGTCGGGCAAGAGAATTGACCTTGAATAGAAAGTGATGATAATTGTGAAAGCGTTGAACCCGAGGGTTAGCGTGTTGATGATAACAATAATGAACGACCGTGCTGCCACTCTTCAAGCAAGCATAAAACAATTCAATCTCACAAAAGATGTACCGTCCATTTTATGGCTGATCTCCCAGGGTAGGATGCGCAAGGACTCTGAGAAACAACCAACCAACAATGCCAAGCGTTCACAAGAATTTTTAGAATAATGTCGATGACAGAAATGACAAACGAGTTGAATTGATGAAGGCATTGTTCATTTTTTATGTAGTGATCATCAGAACGACTAATGGGTTGAAAACCAGCTATCGGAGTTCAAGGTTCTCATGAACGACCAGGAAGGATGAGGGACCTATTGTAACTGGTGTGATCAACGTTTACATGTGCAGAAACTTGTTTTCATCTAAAACTACGATTCAAATTGGCAAGCTTTTGATTTATTTTCACTTCGCTGGTAATATTAGTGCGTAAAGAAAAAGAAATATTTGCTTGTACAACCAGATTGAACATGAAATACAAGGAGTAAACACTGCTAGCGCCCATTGGTCTCGCTACGGCCCCCGCAAGATGCCATTTCCGAACTTTCACAAAACGACTCCAATGCACGCGTGGCCGCTAAACGGTTATACTACTCGACGGCGATACTAAACCGCCACTGTAGCATCTACATTTTGGAAGGACATCTAAATGCTTGATCATTGTACAATAGGGCGCAAAAGGTGGCCTAATTTTCCAGAGTCATTTACTACTGCGTGTCTCATGATCATATAGTGGTTTTCGGATAAAAATCCTCATTCATTACAATTTTCTGAGACACGCACTTTTGGAAGGACACCTAAATGCTTGATCATTGTACAATAGGCCGCAAAACGTGGCCTACGTTTCCGGAGTCATTTACTACTGCGTGTCTCGTGATCATATAGTAGTTTTGAGATACAAAACCTCATTCATTACAATCTTCTTAGGCACGCACAGACATAGCCGCAACGTCTGCTGATTCATCATCAACCTACACGCATCTGTCAAGACGGAGCCTTTATACTGCCAAGCGAAAAAAAAACATGTGGTGCGGTAGAATCATGCAGTACCAGGGCCCGACCAAGCTGTCATGTGGGGCGTCACCAGCGCTAAACCAGCATAACGACGTCCAGGGTCTTTGACCTGTCCCGTGGAATCATCTTGGCTGGTTATAGCGAACGCTTCTGGTGGACCTAGCGCTTCCTTCTGGGTTTTCGTCCCAGTCCTGCGTTCTCGAGGCAGGCGTTGAAACGCGTGTGTGCACGTTCAAGCTTCTCAGCGTTGCGGCGCTGTAGATGAACTTACGTGCCGAGCACCTCAGCTCCTCTTTCTCGGCGGGCACGCCCAACCCGAAATCTGCAACAGCACGCAACAGCCGCGAGAGGAAACGCTCAATGTGTTCTTGTTGATCTTCCTTCGACGGGCTTTTTCTCGACGTCTCGCTCCTTGAAGTGGTAGGGCCTACATGAGGCCGCGCCCTAGTACCTTTGGATCGCACCGCCTCCGTTCCCTGCTCAACTGGTGAATGAGACCCGCGGCGCTTGACTACCTGCATCTCCGGAAGAAGAGGAGGGTTGCCGTTCTTGGTGACATGCGGGCTCACACCCGGTGGCCATGGTGCGCCGGGCTTAGGAGCCACTTCGTTAAAAATTGCTTTAACCATCCACCGTGGCAACGAGGTGAACCGCGCGACTACTGTGTGGTGTATGGCCGCTGGACGTAGTAGTACGGCAAGGGGTCTGTTGGCAGTGTTGGCCCCGGTGTCCAAGAAAACGTGGACGGAAGGCCAAGCAGCTACTGCGCGTAAGCGGCTCACCTCAGCCCGTCAAACCCTGGCAGCGGGTGCTGAGGTAGGCCATGAAACAAGTGCCTCCGTGGTTGGGGGCCATCCGAGTGTGGAATGAGTTTTGGTCTTTCGCTTTGGTCACCCATGTCAGTCTTGCCTTGTTGCTGCGGAATGACGCTGAGCTCCTGAGCGTGCACTTTGTGCACCAGTGAAAGGGCCAGCTAGGCGTGCGCGTTACGTGATCTGTACAAAACGTGAGCACGTATAGAAGAAAAAAATAGCTACTTGTCATCCTCTGCGCTTAGCCTTCCAGATTTTGTGCCCATTTTTGTAGCAGAACTTTTAGCGATGATTAGAGCGCTCCGCAAACTAAGATCTTTAACAAGTTCCACAGATTTTCGGACAGATTACTTATCCGTTTGTTTATTCCTTTTCAGGAAATTAGCAATAAACTCTTCTGCGTTACTAAAACATTATTGTTCTCCTAATGTTCGATTAGGTTAGCTTGACTTTCAGGTCAACATGGCCTATTTCTAAAAGCAATGGCGGAAGCGCTAGCAAGGACATCTTTGAAAGGCCTGGCTACTCATGCATTGCCGTTGTCGAAATTCATAACAGGCACTGAAATAAGAAGAAAAATTGTGTTAGAATATATTTCTTATCCACCATTAACGACCCCTTTCGAATTTCAGCAACATTTACACCGGTGGAAGAAAAAACTATGTCCAACCAGAGAATTTCAAGCTTCAATCACCTTAGTACGTTTTCATACTCCATGTCTGAATACTTATTTACACAAAACTTTTATAGCAGCTTCTCCAGCCAGTATTTTTGCGGGGTCAGAAATTATTAAATGTCAGAGTTTATTAAAAGTTGAAAGAGATTGGAAAGCTTTTTTCTAAATTGCGTGTAAATTTTTATATTCCATTTTCTAAATTACGCAGCTCAGAGTTGCTACCTGTGTTTGCATTTACCTATTTCTAGTGTTTGCGATTTCGGTATTTTATCATTTTCATAGGTATACCTTGATGCTAATAAAGAAAAAATAGTAATTTTCCCAGAAAACTGCCCAGATATTGACCATTCCCCCAGCGTGGATTTGTGCCACTGTTCAAGTTTCAACTCTACTGCGGGTCTTTGCGTAGAAAGAAGTGTTCTACCACACAATCACGCGTCTGCTTCGTCCTATAGTCAAAATAAATTCCACCGGCTGGAAATGCAGGAAAAATATTTTTCATGCTGCACACGTCCTGTACACAGGCTTCATAGGACAATATGTAATATTGCATGATAGAAGCGTACATTGCAATCGGGTATGACAACATGTTATTATCAACACGACTCTGCAGTTTAAAGCCAGCCAACCATTGCTAATGCCACAAGCGTTATTGCGTGCACTTCCTCAGGACCACATATTGGGTGCACAGCAAGTACAAAAACATTGCGCGCAGATAATTCCTCAAGGTTTTAAGCATGCTATGTTTGTTTACACAGAACGCAGCTATGTGCAAAAGTGAAACAAGACACTTTGAAGTTTCCCAATTATACTATCATATTCTACAATTATTCTTTTTTTCAAGTAGCATCATACAATATTAGTTCGCAATAGTTGGTTCAAGTTCGCACTAAGGGCAGAATATCAATATAGCATTATACATTGAAAAGCGGAGGTTAAATGTCCCCAATCATGTTAAACAGTAGCAAGCCCTAATTCAGATAAGTCGAGTGTGGTTTATTGGCTTGCATAAATCTGTGTGTAGTGCGGCCAGATTAAAATATTACGTTGGATTTTTAGTCTGATGATGAATATGCGCAGCTACTCATAGTAACCATATGATGTTTCGACAAATGTGCTCGTTAGACGCAATGTTGGCTCTGATGTACGCATTACAGTCGAAATGAACAGATATCATCTGAACTGTAAATTGTGGAAGCAAAATTGAGAAACACTGATGCTTTGTCTATAGGAGTTACAAAGGTTACTAAAGGTGGAAAATAACCAAGCCGAAGCATTTCGCAGCAGATAAAATTTTGGATGCTCAACTGGAGCACTTGGACACGCTACAAATAAAGTTCATGTAGTCACAGTGAAAAAAATGCAAGCGAATGCAAATGACTGATTACTTTTTATTTAGATTTCGTTAAGATTGTTATGTAAACGAACAAGATTTAAAGCATAAATATTTACATACGTTGTAACATTAAGACGTACTGCTTCCATGCATATCGGTGCTTGTTCTTGGCGTGTCATCATCGTCAGCCTCATTACATCCAGAGCAGGGCAAAGGCCTCTCCGATGTTCCGCCAATCAACCTGGTCTTGTGGTTTGTGCTGCAACATAATACCTGCATACTTTTGATTGTCATCAGCCCACCTAACTTTGTCTGCCCTTCATGCATTTGCCTTCTCTGTGAATCCAGTCAGTTACCCTTAATGACCAGTGGTTATCCTGCCTACAGGCTACTGGCACGGCTCATGCAAATATTTTTCTTTTAATTTAGCTATGATATCCTTAATCCTGGTTTGTTCCCTGATCCACTAAGCTCTTTTCTTGTTTCTAAAAGTTACACCTATCATTTTCCTTTCTCTTGCTCGCAGGGTCATGCACAATTTAAGCTGACCTCTCGTTGTGCGCCTTCAGGTTTTCTCCTTAGGTACACCAGTAGGATGCACTATGTTATATACCAACCTCTGCAGGGTTAATGGCAAATTATCGTTCATGATTTGAGAATGCTTGCCGAGTTTGATCTACACCGTCCTTCTTCTTCTAGTTATTTCACTCTAATGGTTCGGATCCGTGGTTCTTATCTCTGCAAGACATGTCTTGCTTACTGAAGCGACGAGTTCTTGCAGAGTTTCTTCTTTAGAACTTTGACAGAGTCGCTCTCATCATGCACGCGGTATCAATAACTTATTTTCGGCACTGCTGTACCTGTACCTACCGCTGCCTTGCAACAGTCTTTACTTTCACAGCAATCTATACACTATTTGAAAAAGAAATGCTGCGAATTATGCACTACTTCAAGCCCATTTGTTTCCTCTGTATAATTCTTACTCAATGCAAGTTTGACATGTAGAGTGAAATACAATATGTGAGTCCCATCACATGCACTGTCCAAAAACTTAAATCCTGCATATTCCCTGTAAACTTACTAATTCACAAAGCAAGCAGCAACAATCTGTGCACACGTATTCGCTCAACTTGAACATACTGTACACTATCACTGCTTTTCAGTATAAGGCTTCCATTTGTCCACCTGGTACACTGGTGGCGCGTGGGGTTGTCACTATCAACTTTGAGCTTCTTATGACTAGATTCAGGTAGCATGAAGATGAATGGTTTTCCTTTGTTAAGTTTTATGAGAAGACAGAAAAAAACGAAGTCAAGGGGAGGGTAAGACAGATATGGTTAAAAGAAAAGAAAATGAAAAAATTTAGTGTCTTCAACCATACATTGTGCAGATTTTTGAACAACGGCTTGGCTTCACTGAAGACACATTCTCCGCTGGCTTGAGTTATATGAAGAGCGATGAAGCTCCTAAGCGTACACTGATATGAGCAGTTCCTTGAAGGCTGCGGTTAGGTTGTAAGAGGAAAAAAACAGTCCTGGTTACTCTGGTAGTAGCTTGAATGGATATGTGATGCATGACTAAGAAGAATGTATACGAGAACACTGCATATAAGAAAAATTGCATGGACATAACTTGGCTATTTTTGTGAATTTGGTTTGAATTTGTTTAGGGATGTTCTTGAGAGGACAAAGCTAGGTAATTGTGCAACTGGATTACCTACATGGTTCATGCAAATGTAATATGTTTCATTACAAACTTGCGAAAAATGTGTAAACGCGTATAAGTACTAAAGGTTCACTTGCCTCTACCTTGTGTAGTATTTATGAGCATTTATTGAAGCAGACTAGTTTGAAGAACACACAGGTAGAACTTAGGCTGTGAATATGTGATGTAAGCTACAATGTTTAGCAGTAAAGATATCTTAAACAAATGTGAGAACGAAATAAACAATCTCAAACATTCTCAAGGCGTGCATCATGTATTCTGAACAAGTCGAAACCCTTTTGAAATGACAAAAGCTGTGGCGCAAGCCAAAGAAAGGGGCCATGTTTAGATTCAAAGAAGCGCAATTTCACTCACAGGTGAGCACGCGCGCATTTGGCATGACTATTTCGTTTACGTAGGCCGTCTCAGGGTGATTTGCTGGCGTTAAATTTTCAGGCTGGAAGCAGCGCAGTCAGAAGTCAATAAGGCACATCAAATGACATATTTCACAGGCTTTATACACCCGCACTTCGTCGTAGCGGCACGTAAAGCCTAAAACACAAGCTCGCGTTGATATATCAAGGCTGAGTTACAACGGAGATTCGTAAAGCCGATCAGTAAAAAGTAGCGCAGCTAAACGAAGTACAAATTAAACAAATTAACCGACAAACGCAATCGATGCGATTGAGCTGCTGCTTTTTGAACACTACAATAATCTGAATAGTTGAATTTTAGTCACCGCTCTTTTATTAGTAGTATTTGTAATAAAAATATGTTTCTCCATGTTCATGAAAAGTGACACGGTAACTACTTTTTAACGGTCGTTTGATACATCCTATTAAAAAAAGATTAGTCGCGTTGAGCGCCCCTAACGGCGTAAATGCAAAGTAACGTATCCAATCGCTAAAGGAGCAGTGAGTAGTTCCACTATACGCACACATGATGAAACTTATCGTGGTTATATTATGTTTATGCAGACAATGTTGTGCTGTTTTTGCAACGGCGTATTACACTTAGGCCATATATGAGCGGCTACAAACTTGCCTTATATATCCCAGAGAGGTGGCTCCATGACAACCGTTTTCTACTTCTTCTGAACAAATGTCCCCTTCTTGTTTTCGCACTGCAATACTCCGTGGTCATTTTACTAACTTATCACCTTGAGTATATACCGAAGGTGTACTCTAACATATACATTGCAGTATATATTATTAAATCGCTGGTCTGCGGACCTCACATCGAATATATAGCCAGAAAATATGCGTGGGCCATTGGTGTATTGTGAAAGCTAAGCCACTATCGCATAGGTATGAAACGAGAAACACTAATACAGAGTTATATTTTACCGTTAGCATGGTAGCGGAGGTTAAAGGAATAGCGTTACCGTGCAGGAAACGTTTGTTGCGAACGGCGTCCTAGAGTTTAGCAAGATAGCTAACGTGTACGTGGTTTACGTGCCCCAGCTCTAATTGTGGCTCCATTTAATGGAATGTTCAAAAGATAAGGAAGAGTGAGAAAAAAACGGTAATAAGAGTGTTTGCACGTGTCACCGAACGAAGAACTGTTAGAAGTTTATTTCTGTACCAAAAAAAATAAATTTTAACCACGCACCAAAAACGAAAACTTTTATGTTGCCCAACTGCTTACTATATTTTCAGTTATGACTATACACGTTCAAAATCGGAAGCTATATCGAAATTTACGCTAGCTTATTCTTAATACTCAGTCATAGAGTCTAACGATAGGCAAGCGAAGCCATTTTAAACAGTCGCTTGGAGCGAACCCACTGAATCTTGAAACTACATCAAATCACTTCAGAGCTGGCGTCTGAAACCGCCACCATGCTTACGTACACTGAAATTTGAAAAATAGCTCGTGTACGGATAGCAGTAAGAGTATCTTACGTATCTGTGCATGCGCCTTCTGATTCCTCTATCACGGTAAGCTCGTGGTGCCGCAAAGCTCGGTATGCTATGCCGTCTTATAATGATATATCGCATTACGTTCGTCCTATTCCGAAATCGTGTCGTGTACATTTCTGTGGGGCTGCAGTCCACAAATTCTTGACTTATCATTTTTTTGAAAAGATAACAATTGCGCTCATATTTTGGCCTGCCTAAAAGAGTTGCTAACAATGTGTTCTTCCCATAATCCAGGTTTGCTTCTATTTCTTGCAATTTACAAGTACAGACTGTTCAGACATTCACAAGATTATACAACTCAACGTTACAACAGCCAGCAATATTTTTTGGAATTATTTTTCGGTGTTTTATGGCCTCGACATCACATGTTGAAAATTAATTTGAACAAAACTGGCTGCATACTCTGAATGCGTGTATATGCGATAACATCCTCGCTCGTGATACTTCTAATTTTGAGGAAATGCAACTTGATAACATTTTTTTTTCTTATATTGGAGAAATTCTGGCCGCCTTGTGTTAGATGGCTCATTTGCAGATAACCTGCACAGTATCGTAACAATTGGTATTATTGCCATAGCTGTATCACAATATGGAGAAAAGACCACCGTCAACTCACTTAGCCCAAATTGAGATTGGTGTTACTTCCTCAGTCGACTACAAGATTTCGTACCTCTTTTTGTGGTTGAGTTTCTGGCAGTATTGTGCTTACCTTACGCAATTTGGAGACTTATAGTACGTCAGCTGTTATAATATCATAATTTCTATCTCCCTTTGCGGCACTTTTGTTGGTGCTGAATCCCACGTAATAAAGGCATTCCATGTACTACTACCTGAACCTTTAAAACAGTTATCATCTGTTTGGGTGTTTGGAAAGGATCGGCTTTTTGTCAAATAAACGCCTGACTATTTAGCCATCTTGTTCATAATTTGATCAAATTCACCGAATGTTTTTTTAATTTATTTATGTCAATGCTGCTCGATTACGCAGGCATGTGATTCAGGTAGCTTTTGAGACACAGCACTGACAAACTCCACAAAATTTCACCACCTATTTTAGTTCTGGTGGAGAAAAGTTTGGGAAACCTGTGAACTAGAAGTAGCTCTCATAGAGCTGCGCTGCGGGATACTGAATGTAAATGTATACAAACACAGATCTGCTCAGGCATTTTCGCTACTGGGCGCATTCTGTGGTGAACTGGAAGCAATAAATAATTTCTTTGTGAGCTGCAGACCGTTTTCAACAATAGGCATAATCCTTTTAAAACCCTTTTAGGTATTGAAATACATTGATCTGTGCCTGCCATCTTGTTCATTGGGGGTTTTTTCTGTTTATTCTCTAATGCGAAAGTTTGCGTGGCTGTCCGAGGCTATAATATTGACACTAATAAATTGACAAAGGGAGGAGTATGTTTATTGTATTGTGTCGGCAAATATATATATATATATATATATATATATATATATATATGTGTGTGTGTGTGTGTGTGTGTGTGTAGACGTTCTTTTTCCATTATTTATTTGCTAATGTTTACCCAAAGTATATTTCGTTTTTATTAGACACACATAATATCAATCGTCATCATTTTCCATGCAATCAACAATCATTTAAATATAGAAACTTCTATACTCTAAAGCTTAACATTATTATATGAAAATACCCTGCTCTCGTCCAATCCCTCTCATTGGGTATGAGCTAGTGTTATTAGGTGAACAAGAAAAAAAAATATTGGCCCTCGTATCTGCATGTTTTACTGCAAATCTCGTCGAAAGACGCCAGTCTTGTTACTGGAGAGAGTGAACAAAATGTTTATTTGATGTTCTGCGTGAGAAAATTTGCGAATTGTTTTCTGGAGGCACTGGGTTAGAGAGTCTCAATCCGTGCAGCGAAGGCGAACGAGCGCATCAAGGCACGTTAGACACGACCGCTATCTGCAGTTATCTTCGTAAACGAATGAAGGCGTTTGCGCCTGTCTTGGAGGCGATAAGGTTTAGAACGCAATGAGACGAGCAGGTGCCACCGCCGTGTCGTCTTAGCAGAACGTTCGAAACCCTTGCCTTTCTGAGCATCGCGTCGTATTGTCAGCGCAGCGTAATAAACGCTATGGTCCTTAGAATTACTTATGCATGCCTTCTCTAGTATAGAAAAACATACAATATATTGACGTGTATTTATGGTGCCGAGATAACACACTAATTACTTGTTGACAATAGCACAGGTACGAATGGTGAAGCTTGAGGAATATTCGTGGGCTCTGCAGATCGGGTCAGCCGCTTCGGTTATCGTCTGGTGCCGTTGGGCTATTGTTAAATTACAGTGGAGAACCAGACAAATGTTCAGACGGATAGACCAATTTTTTTTTCGTTGAAGTGCCCCTAGAAAGACTATCGTCTTAAAAAATAGAGACGTCGGGCAAGAAAATGGGCCTCGAATGACAATAATGATGGTTATGGTGAAAGCGTTGAAGCTGAGGGTTAGTGTGTTAATTATAACAATAATGAACGAGGGTGCTGCCAGCGTTGAAGCAAACACAAAACAATCCGATCTCACAAATGAGGTACCGTTCATTTCATGGCCAATCTCCCGTGGTGGGATGCGCAAGGACTCTAAGAAACAAACTACCAAAAAACCTTAGCAAGCGGTCACAATATCCTTTAGGATAATGTTGATGACAGGAATGACGAACGGGTTGAATTTAAGATTGCGGCGTTGTAATTCCTGATGTAGTGATGATCATAACGGCTAATGGGATGAAAACGAGCTATCGAAGGTCAATTATCATGAACGACCAGAAAGGATGATGGACCTATTGTAACTGGTGTGGCCAGCGTCTACATGCGTGGAAACTTGTTTTCTTCTAAAACTACGATTCAAATTGGCAAGCTTTCAGTTTATTTTCAATTCACTGGTAGTAATATAATATGACGAAAAAAATATTTGCTTGTACAACCAGATTGAATATGAAATACAAGTAGTTAACACTGTGAGCGCCAATCGACCTCGCTATGGCCCCCGCGTGTTGCCATTTCCAAACTCTCAAGAAACGACTCACATGCACGCGTGTTAGTCTAAGGGTTACGCTGCTCGACGGTAACATCAAACTGCCACCGTGGCATCTACTTCTTGTAAGGAAATCTAATAGGGTGCAAAGGGGGGCTATCATTCAAGGAGTCATTTACTACTGCGTGTCTCCGCATGACTCAGTGGTTTGAGATATAAAACCTCATTCATTAAAATCTTATTGGGCGCACACAGACATCGCTGCAACGTGTGCTAAATTGTCATGAACCTACACGCATTCGTCAAGATGGACCCTTTATTTGGCCAAGCAAAAATATCTTGTGGTGCGGTAGACTCATGCAGTACCGGAGCCAGACCAAACTGTCATGTAGAGCGTCAGCAGCGCTAAACGAGTGTAACGACTCCCAGGGTATTTGACTTGTCCCGAGGCGTCTTCTCCGCTAGTTACTAGCGAACGCTGCTGGCGGACGTGGCGGACGTGGGGCTCCACTGGGGTTTCGTTTCTGTACTCCGACTGCGAGGCAGGCGTTGAAACGCGTCTGTGCACGTTCGAGCTTCTCAGCGTTACGACGCTGTAGATGAACTTACGTGCGGAGTATTTTGGCCCTTATTTCCAGGCAGGCACGCCCAGCCCGAGGTCTGCGACAGCACGCCGCAGCCGTGAGAGCACCAGCTCGATGTGTACTTGTTGCTCTTCCTTCGACAGGGTTTTTCTCGGCGCCTCGCTCGTTCAAGTGGTAGCGCTTACATTAGTCTACACCGTAGTACTCTTGGATAGCACCGCCTCCGTTCCTTGCTCAACTGATGAGTGGGACCCGCGGCACTTGACTACCTCCATCTCCGGAAGACGCAGAGGGGTGCCGTTCCTGGTGACATGCTGGCTTGTCACTGGTGGCCCTGGTGGGCCGTGGTTGAGAGCCACCTCGTAAAAAATTGCTTGAACCCTCCACGGTGGCAACGAGGTGAACTACGCGACTACTGTGTATGGCCGCTGGACGTAGTCGTACGGCAAGGGAGGGCTCTGTGGGCAGTGTGGGCCCCGGTGTCCAAGGAAACGTGGACGGAAGGCCAAACAGCGGCTGCGAGTAATCTGCGTACCTCAGTCCGTCAAACTCTGGCAGCGGGTGCTGAGGTCTGCCATGAAACAAGTGCCTCCGCGGTCGGGGGTCATCCGAGTGTGGCATGCGCTGGGGTCTTTCGCTGTGGTCACCCATGTCAGTCCTGCTGCGTTGCCGCGGAATGACGCTGAGCTCCTGAGCGTGCACTACATGCACGGGTGCAAGGGCCAGCTAGGCGTGCGCGTGAAGTATTCTGGGCAAAACGTGAGTGCGTATCGAAGAAAAAGATGAGTACTGTCATCCTCTGCCCTTCGCATAAAGGTTTAAACCTCAATGAATATGCAGTTGCACTCGCAGTGGCCTAACATAATTGTTCCATAACTTCTATATATCCGAAGCTAGCATTTATCACCGTGGCACGCTTTGAAAAATTTGTCATGTCAGATCAGTTTAAAAAAATTTCGCTTGGCAACATCGGAATTTTCTCATCTTAAGTACCCCTGGAAAAATCAATGGTGCTCCCCTGGAACGGCGGAGATTTCAATTACGAGACTAATATGCCGAGTCACCCCCCCTCCCCCCTAAACTTTTATCTACACAGGTCTAGTCTAGCACAGTCTCCCCTATGCCTCCACTGCAACGAGAGTGAATCCCTTCACCATTTTCTCTTAACATGCAGGTTATATACAGAGCAAACGAAGAGACTGTAAGAAGAACCTCTCTGATGGTTGGCTCTAAATTTATTCCTTCCTGTGGTTTTTTTTTTGGAGTAACTGAAAAGGGATATAGCCACATGAGTGCTTGTCAGGCCGTATGCGATTTTCTAAACACAACAAAACGTTTGGAATGTTAAGCTGAGGTATAAATTCACTATATTTCAAATCATTTTAGCTTGTTCGTTCTTTGTATGATCTCTTACTATTTTATTTCTAGTCTATCGTTTACCAATTGGTTCTTTGTTTTAACATCCTTACCTAATAATCCGGCTAGTAAAACAACTTCATCTCACTAATGAGGCACCCTCCGTTTAATGGCTGATCCCCCATGGTGGGTTGCACCAGGACTCTGAGGAAAAACCAATCAACAACCAATCTACGCTTTCCAGATTTTGTGCCCATCTTTGTAGCAGAACTTTTAGCGATCATTATAGCGCTCCGCAAATTAAGATCTTTAAAAAGTTCCACAGTAATTTGGACATAAAACTTATTGGTTTGTTTTTTCTTTTCAAAAAATTAGATATCAACTATTCTGCGTTACTGAAATCATTATTGTTCTCTTAATTGTTCGACTAGGTTAGCTTGACTTTCAGTACAAAAGGGCAAATTTTTAGATGCATTCGTGGATGCGCTAGCAAGGACATCTTCGAAAGGCCTGGCTACTGATGCATTGCCGCTGTCAAAGTTCATAACAGGCACTAGAATAAGAAAAAAAATTACGTCAGAATATACTTCTCCTCCTTTATTAACAGCCACTTCAGAATTTTAGCACCATTGACACCGGTGGAAGAGTAAACTATGTCAAACCAGAGAATTTCAAGTTGCAATAACAAGAGTACGTTTTCACACTTCATATCTGAATACTTATTTACACAAAGCTTTTATTGCAGCTTCTCCTGAGTGTTATTTTTGCGGAATCAGCGTTTAATATGCCAGAGTTTAATAAATGTTCAAAGAGATTGGAATCCTTTTTTGTAAATTGCGTGTAAACTTCTATTTACTATTGCCTATATTACGCAGCTCAGAGTTACTACCTTTGTTTGCATTCGTATATTGCTAGTATTTGCAATTTTTGTACTGTACCATTTTTTCAGCTATCAGTTGATGACATTTAATCAAATAATTAGGATTTCTTCCCGAAAACTGCCCAGATGTTGACCATTCCCCCAGTGTGGATTTTTGCCACTGTTCAGGTTTCAACTCTACTGCTGGCCATTTGCGTAGAAAAGAAGTGTTCTACCACACAATCACGCGTCTGCTTGGTCCTATAGTCATAATAGGTTCCTCTGGCTGGAAATGCGAGGAAAATGTTTTTCATGCTGCACACGTCCTCTATACAGGCTTCAAAGCACAAAATGCAATATTGCATGGTACAAGCGTACGTTGCCATCAGGTATCACCTGTCATTATCAACACTACTTCGTGGTTCAAAGCTAGCCAACCATTGCTAAAGCCAAAAGCGTTATTGCGTGCACTTCTTCAGGACCACATGGTGGGTGCATAGCAAATATGAAAACCTTTTGCGCACATAATTCCTCAAGGTTTGAAGCATGCTACCTTTGTTTACAAAGAATCTGTCTATCTGCAACAGCTTCAGCGAAGGGACATTTTGAAGCTTCCCAATTATACTATTGTAAACCACAATTATCCTTTTTTTAAAGTAGCATCAAACAATAAAAGCACGCAATATTTGTTTCAAGTTCGCAATAAGGGCAGAATATCAATATAGAATTATACTCTGAAAAGTGGAGGTTAAAGGTCCCAAATCATGTTAAACAGTAGCAAGCCCTAATTCCGATCAGTCAAGTTTGGTTTGTCGGCTATCTTAAAATCATGTGTTGTGCTCGCGGTATAAAACTTTACAGCACAATTTTTAAATGATGGGTATGTGCAGTTATTCAAGGTAACCACGTGATGTCTCAATGAATCTGCTCTTTAAAAATAATGTTGGCTCTGATAAATGCATTCCAGTCGAAATTAAACAAATATTACCTGAACTCTAAATTCTTGAAACAAAAATGAGAGAACACTGAAGCTTCGCCTATAAGAGTTGATTGAATTATTGACATCCGGTTCCTGGTGCGTACTTTAAACACCCTTGCATGAAACCTTTTCAATTTTACTACGCACCCACTACGTGGCCTTACGTGAATAGGCGCATTAGTGTGTGTGCCTTTTGTAGTGGAGGACCAGCTTTTAACCACGGAGCCATTATGATAAACACATATTCTGGAGCCCACTGGCAGTGGACGCTTCTACCGCGCTTCACTCATCATGCCTCATCGTCGTCAGCCACCGTATGAACAAATGGCACAAAATTCCTTGCAAGCGTTTAGTGGATACCACGCTTCTCGGAATGATGAAGGATAGCATAGAAAATGCCGACCTACTACTCAGAAAATATTCTTATTGTAACGGGGTTTATTTGCAGCGCAGAACGCAGAAAGTGAAGCAGTCAGCAGCGTCCGGCCAAGCGCAGCAAGCACGAGCTTATGCTGATGGCGATGCCCCTGATGCGCCGAGAAATGCCGCTGAAGCTCCTCTTCTTCACTACAATCGCCCTCCGCACAAAAAGACGCCATCCTGGCGGATTAGGGAGAAGAAACGACTAATGGGTCGTAATATGGCTTGAGACGAGAGACGTGGACAGTGTCGCGGCCGCGGTAGCGTAGGTCTGTGGATGGGATGATGGGCTCCACGATATAGTTGACGAGTGATGTTCGCTCTACAACGCGGTATGGCCCGATGTATTTTGGAAGAAGTTTTGCAGAGCGGCCAGGTGCGGTAGCAGGTGCCCGAAGCCATACCAATGAACCAGGTGGAAAGTTTGGAGCCGAACGGTCCCCAGTCTGGCGGGATTGCTGCTGCTACTGGTTCTCGGTAGAAAAAGAGCGGGCAAGCTGGCGGCATTCTTCAGCATGTCGGGCAGCTTCGGACAGAGTTGTACTTTCGGACTCATAAGGTTTATATCGAAGAATAGTGTCTACTGTATTTGAAGGTTCTCGCCCGTACAAAAGAAAGTATGGCGAAAACCCCGTAGTAGCTTGTACGGCAGTATTATACGCGTAGGTAACGAACGGGAGAACTTGGTCCCAATTTGAATGATCAGAGGCGACGTACATCGACAGCATACTGCCAAGAGTACGGTTGAAGCGCTCCGTCATGCCATTTGTTTGAGGGTGGTACGCTGTACTTGTGCGGTGCACGATTCGGCATTCGTTGAGTAATGCCTTCAAGGTGTCAGAAAGGAAGGTACGGCCTCTGTCACTTAAGAGCTCGCGAGGGGCACCATGACGCAGAATGAAACGTTGCAACAGAAATGTTCCAACTTCACGGGCTGTGGCAGTCGGCAGAGCGGCTGTTTCGGCATAGCGTGTCAGATGGTCTATCGCAACAATAATCCAGCGATTACCAGCTAGAGTTGATGGTAGTGGTCCATAAATGTCAATGCCGACGCGATCAAAAGGTCGACTAGGACAAGGAAGAGGTTGTGACGGGTATACTTGCCCGGGAGGTAACTTTTGTCGTTGGCACTGAGCACACGAGCGAATGAACTTTCGCACGTAGTTATACATGCCACGCCAATAATATCTCAGTCGAAGCCTAGCGTATGTCTTGAAGAGGCCTGCGTGGGCGCACTGCGGGTCCGCGTGAAAAGCTTCGCAGATAGCAGCTCGAAGATGGCGGGGTATGACAAGGAGACACTTGCGACCGTCAGAAAGGTAGTTGCGTCGATAAAGAAGATCATCCCTTAGGCAAAAGTTGCTAGCCTGGCGGCGGAGAGCGCGAGACGGCGAAGGAGTGAGAGGATCAGAAAGAATGCTTATGAGGCCACTGATCCAGGGATCCTTTCGTTGTTCCACCGTCATGTTGCGCAAGGCGGATGACGCAAGTGCAGGCTCGAGGGAAGAGAGGCAAACACCTTCATCCGATATGGGT
Source organism: Rhipicephalus microplus (assembly GCF_043290135.1). Classification (NCBI taxonomy): domain Eukaryota; kingdom Metazoa; phylum Arthropoda; class Arachnida; order Ixodida; family Ixodidae; genus Rhipicephalus; species Rhipicephalus microplus. The sequence goes on along the minus strand of NC_134710.1, from coordinate 456,737,519 downwards.
GAGCGAGAAAGGGCATCGGCGTCCGTGTGCTTACGACCAGATCTGTAAATAACGCGGATGTCGTATTCCTGAAGTTTGAGCGCCCAGCGAGCAAGTCGTCCGGAAGGGTCTTTAGGTGTGGATAGCCAACAAAGGGCGTGGTGGTCAGTGACGACGTCGAATGCGTGACCATACAGGCAGGGGCGAAATTTTCCAAGGGCCCAAATAATAGCTAAACACTCTTTCTCGGTCACGGAGTAGTTAGCCTCGGCTTTCGTCAAAGTACGGCTTGCGTAGGCGACGACATATTCATCAAACCCTGCCTTTCGTTGCGCGAGCACAGCGCCAAGTCCAACACCGCTGGCATCAGTATGAACCTCCGTGGGAGCGGCAGGATCGTAGTGGCGGAGGATGGGTGGTGAAGTCAGCATGTGGCGTAATTTGGTGAATGCATCGTCGCATGCTGGTGACCAGGTGGAAAGGTCCTTGTCGCCGCTAAGAAGGTCCGTAAGGGGCGCACATATGGAAGCAAAATTTCTAATAAAGCGTCGGAAGTATGACGACAAGCCGACAAAACTTCTAAGTTCCTTCAAGTTCTTTGGCTTCGGAAAATCGGCGACTGCTCGAAGCTTGGCGGGGTCGGGAAGTATGCCGTCCCGCGATACGACGTGGCCAAGAATGGTGAGCTGCCGAGCACCAAAACGACACTTCTTGAGGTTGAGTTGAAGGCCGGCGTCGGTGAGACGTGTGAGGACGTGCTCGAGACGATTTAAATGGGTGTCGAAATCGGTGGAAAAGACAACTACGTCATCGAGGTAGCATAAACATGTGTTCCACTTGAGGCCTCGTAAAATAGCGTCCATTATTCTTTCAAAAGTGGCTGGAGCGTTACAAAGCCCGAAAGGCATAACGGTAAACTCGTATAACCCATCAGGTGTGACAAATGCTGTTTTCGGTCGGTCAGATGCTTCCATAGGAACTTGCCAGTATCCAGACCGTAAATCCAGCGAAGAGAAGTATTCTGCTCCCTGCAAACAGTCAAGGGCGTCGTCTATTCGAGGTAACGGGTAAACGTCCTTGCGGGTGATCTTGTTTAAACGTCGATAGTCCACACAGAACCGAATGGAGCCGTCCTTCTTCTTAACAAGAACGACCGGTGACGCCCAGGGACTGTTAGAAGGCTGTACAATACCCCGCTGGAGCATGTCAGCAACCTGGTCGTCAATAACACGGCGCTCCGACGCTGAGACTCGGTAGGGGCGCTGCCGTAGAGGCGTATGGCTTCCTGTGTCAATCTTGTGAGATATGTTCGATGTGCGACTGAGGCCAGAAGCGTGGCTGTCAAAAGAAGTACGAATTTTGCAGCAGGTTCACTAACTGGCTTCGTTCTGACGAAGATGTTGCGACATCGATGGAGCGGTGGAAAGCGTCAAGGAGTGACTGGTCAGCAACAGAGTCAGAAATGAGTGGGCTGAGGTCCGTAGAAAGTAAACTAGATTGAGCGTCAAAAATGTGACGGGCGTCGATCGGATGCACGTGACCGAGACATTCACCATAGAATAAAGGTAAAGGCCCTTCTAGCGTATTGTACACGAGCGTCTTCAGGACGCCATGGTGGAGAGTAAGAAGAGCAATGGGCAGTGGAGAACATTTGCGTTGAATGAACAGGGCAGAGGGCGTAAATAAAACATCACCGTCGGAAATAGCGTCACACGACACAGTCACCAGCAGAGAAGAGCGCGGTGGTACGGTGGTGTCGTCGGAAACAAACAGTTTATAACACGACAGGGAGGCTTCGACAGCGTCAACATCAGGAAGTGCAGATAGCTCAAGTTCAGCGCGACAGCAGTCAATGACGGCATTATTATTCGCAAGGAAGTCCCAGCCGAGTATCATGTCATGGGAACACGAGGGCAGCACTACGAATTCGACAATATACACAATCCCTTCGATGACGACTCGTGTGGTGCAGGCTGCGAGAGGTGTTACACTTTCTGCGTTAGCCGTTCTAAGAGAGAGGCCAGATAATGGCGTCAGAACTTTGCGGAGTTTGCGGCACAGGCTCATGGACAGGACGCATAGAGCGGCTCCGGTGTCAACAAGTGCCATGACGACGATACCATCGACTGACACTTCAATTACGTTAGCTGGACAGGGGCGAGGACTTGTGCATGACGACGGGGACGCAGTTCGTGCCTCGGGAACTGCGTCCGTTAGTTTTCCTGGTCGGTGGGTCCGGAACGGCGACGCATAGGGGAAAGGGAACGTCGACGTGGAGATGGGGAGCGGCGGGTCGGGCCGTGTGGACGATCAGAAGGAAAGGAAGAGGAAGGAGGGCTTGAAGGCGTAGACGAAAACTGAGGGTCAAAAGAGGGCATTCGTCGAATGTTCTGGGCAGCCTGGCGACGACGACAATAACGTGCTACGTGGCCAACACCACCACAAGCAAAACATATGGGACGGTTGTCGTAGGTCCGCCATTGGTCGGAGTAGACTCCGACTTGCGGCTGGGGGGCAGAAAACTGCGGCCGAGGTGGTATCGGCATAGGCGGCGGTGAATAGGTCGGCGGTGAATAGGTCGGCGGCGAAAAGGGCGGCGGCGAATACATAGGCGCTGGCTGGAACGCAGGCTGTCGTGGTCGAGCAACGGCATCGGCGTACGTGAGAGGTGTGGCGACTGGGAAGGTTCACGGGCGGGAGGAAGAACTTGTGCGACCTGGTCTTGAATGAAGTCGCGGAGTGTAGACGGCGATCTGCGTGGTTGATCGGGCACACAGGACATCAAAGAGAGCTGACGAGCGACCTCAGCGCGGATGAACTCTTGGATCTTGGAGAGAAGAGGGGCATGGTCTTCTCCTATGCCAAGGGTGGAAAGGCCGGACGAAGAGTCGTCGAGCACCGAGGGACGTCGGGTGGAAAGACGTTGCCTGCGCAACTCGTCAAAACTCTGGCATAACTCGGTCAGTTCTAGGACAGTGCGAGGACTCTTGGAAAGCAACATTTGGAAAGCGTCGTCCTCAATGCCTTTCATGATATGCTTGATCTTGAGCTCTTCGGACATTGACTCGTTCACTCGCTTGCAAAGGTCCAGAACGTCCTCAATATAGTTTGTGAAATTCTCACCAAGCTGCTGGGACCGAGTATGTAAGCGTTGTTCGGCACGGGGTTTGCGTACCTCAGGCCGCCCGAAAACTTGTGTGAGGCTCGTTTTGAAGATCGACCATGTAGGGAGTTCCGCTTCGTGGTTTATAAACCACAGCTTGGCCACGTCCGACAGGTAGAAAGAGACGTAGGCCAACTTGGCGGTGTCATCCCATTTGTTGTTAGTACTCACTCGCTCGTACATTGAAATCCAGTCGTCAACGTCCTTGTCTTCTGTGCCTGAGAAAACAGGAGGATCTCGCAGACGCAGAGAACCGGCGCAGAGAACAGTAGGCGGTGCCGGTGGAGGAGTTGGAGCGGCGCTTGCGTCGGTAGGCATAATGGACGGTAAAATGCGATTCCGAAGCTCCAGGGTGATCGAAACCCAGCAGAATCCACCACTTGTAACGGGGTTTATTTGCAGCGCAGAACGCAGAAAGTGAAGCAGTCAGCAGCGTCAGGCCAAGCGCAGCAAGCACGAGCTTATGCTGATGGCGATGCCCCTGATGCGCCGAGAAATGCCGCTGAAGCTCCTCTTCTTCACTACATTATCAATGCCATATTTTGTACCTAGCAAGTGGGCCTGAAGCAGTTACCCAAATATGTTTAGAATAGGCCCTGAAAGGCCGCTCTTCCAGCTTTCCCTGTGACCACTGACTGTGCTACGCCTTCCGTGCAAGCTTAACGTTTTGTGTGCCTGGACTGCATCATAGGCCTGGTGAACGCGTGCTTAATCACGTTTATACTGTAGGCACTCTTCTAGGGTTGTCCAATATATCATGTTGGTTATTGAATCATGTATACAAAATGCGTGTGTTTGTGAACCATGAAAGGTACTTTGACTGCATGTCGAAGCAGAGGAAGTTCTTTTCACTGTTTTCACAAGCAGAGGCGTGGCCGTGTGGTAGAACAACCGCTTTCACGGAAACAACTCGGGTTCAGTGTTTACTTAGACCTGAACAACCGTGGTTGAATACTTACTCTGCTATGGGTTTTTCTAACATTTAGCCAATTTATTTGCATCGTCCTCAATTTTTAGGTCAGGAGTAAGATGATCATTTTTCGCTCGCAACCAACAACGCGAATGCCAACACTCGAAATTCTGCAAAACGAGCTCGTCAACGCCATCGCGTTAAAAATTCTACTGTTCCTAAATTGTCCTGTTTACATCCGTGAATACTTCACACAGCTTTTAAAATCCACATTTTCAAAAAAACGTTTTGACTGCGTGGACTCATGAAGACACGCGTAAATATAAAAACAATGACAAAGTGGGAGAAAACAGACAGATAAGAACGCAGGCACACAAATTTTATGACAACCTTGGGGATAAATTGTGCCAACTGTTTTCCGTTTGTTCATTGTGCAAGTCGTAGTTTAGGCTTTGTATTTGTTGAAGTTTAGAGCGAGAAACAGAATAAAACACTCTACAAAAGTTTTTACTTTTACCAAATTCGTCCGATGTTTCTTTCCGATGAAAGAGAGCCACGCGTGGGAGAAATAGAAAAAAAGTGGTGATGTTGTATTGCTATAAAAAACAGCGTAATGAAGTGACCACAATTAATACGAAGCTTTTTACTCACAAAGCGTGCAATGCGCCTCGTTTCCTTAGTTATAGTATTTAGAAACAGCGTGCTGAGGTAATGAATATGACAAACTTACCTCAATGAGTAACCAAAACTTGTGTTTCGCAGAGCCTCTTAACCCAGATAACCTAATCACACTTTAAGACTACGTTCATTAGTACAGCTTTTTAGAAAGGAAGTTGTCAAGGAACGCTAAAACGCAAGATTAGGGTTCATTTATTTTCGCACAAGAAGTTGACAATGGTCAATCTAGTGGAATACACACACACACACACACACACACACACAAACTCTTGCATGTGCGTTCACAGCTGCAGCACGCACGACGATGTGATTCCCTGAGAGTTGTGTTAATATATAGTGTATATCGCAGCAATAGTTGAACACGATTTAAGAACAAGAGCAATAAAAAGTGACGAACGGAATTCGCACCCATGACTCCGGTAAAGCGAAAAGGTAACAATGGTGTGGATGGATACAATATAGACTGGACAGTGTATCCTACATTGTCCAAGAGATCAACAATTCACGCACTTCTCATGGCAGGTGGATTTTTCTAAGCTTATTGGCGAAAAAAGTTTTATTTGTTCATAAATATTGACACAATAATATTGCCTTGCAAGTCAATGTGCTTGGCAACTATCTTCTTTACTTTTGCTGTAAATTAGCCACGAAACTTCCTTGCCTAGCGTGCTGAACGACTGCTGCTTGCACGAAATGTTTCCCGAAATTTTCCCCCCTCTGACTGACACAATTTTGTATTCTTTACTATTTTACCTCTTAAAAGCAGCAGCCAGCAGTAAGGCGGGTTTTGAGGGCAATGGACATAAGCTGTCCACACTGGCCACAGATAGCTGTAGTTGAAACACATTTGAGAAAGCCATTCTGTGAATCCGCAATTGTTGCTTCGTGTACGCTGGCTACGAGGATGCGTTCCAGCCACAATATCATCTTAGTTCTCATGCATTTATAAACAGTATTACAATCAATATACCAATCAATCAATAAAGGGGCCAAAAACAATCATAACGTCTTTGTGCTGGCGCATGCAAAAATGAAACAATATTAATATACAATGACATATAAAGTTTTCAGAAAAGTCAATGAAAAAAATAAAACGCATAGAAAAAAGAAATCAACGTGTGAAGAGGTTTATTAGCCGTTAAAGGCAGCGACGAGACAGCGTGATGAACCGTCCAGCGATCGGCACAGCAACGAACCGAAGCACGAGCCGAGACAGCCGGGCGTTGGCGATGCTGCTCGCTGCAGGCACATCTTCTTCTTCACAAACGCAAAATGCGAAGCAACAAAAGCCCATACGATAATCGTAAAAGAGGAACACACAATATGAAGTATACAGAACTACGATAAAGCTACGATAAGCAGAACTACGTAAAACTTTGTTAAGACAGGGCAAAGCACAGATAAAAATTAACTGTGGGTCATCAAATACTCAACGAATCAAGAAAGTTGACGTTTTAGAGACTTTGTGTTTCGTAAACGGTAGAGCGTTGGAAGAAGCTGGAAGGTACGTGCAAGAGTCGATTCTCTCTGCCGAACTTACGCCGAATTGTAAAATTAATACAACTGAGAAAGAAAGGGCAGAATATGTTACTGTGAACTAGCTTGTTAAGCAATAACAGTTCAGCGCTATTTCATTGACAGTGAATCGATGGCAATGATAATCATCCAGCAGTGTTGAAAGGAGATCCAGAATCATTTCTAGCGAAACGATAGGTAATGGTTATGGATTTGTGTGAACTGGTTCACTGGCGCTCCTGCTGCCATTAGCGAGGCCATACAAGATCAGATATGTATATATACTGAAGTTTAGGAAGCCATATTGCGATGTACAATTTGTGTAAGGCTGTACGAGAACTGTAATCACGAGAAAATTAGCCAACCAAGTGGAGAAAACAAAGTCCTCATATGGCAGCACTTTTAGTGTGAAGAGAAACATTAACATGCTAATAGGAAGAACAACAATATCACTGATATCTTAAACCTTACGACATGTTATTGACAGAGTGTAAAACAACACAAAGGATATTCTTCGAGATATCATGATAAATCTACCAATCAATAATATTGATTAAAATAATAATAATATCAAATGCATATAAGAACTTCGAATTTCGTCAATTATTTGCACGGGGCGAAATATCTTTGGCCACATTGAAGCAAAAACTAGAGCACAGTTTTCTACTAACTACGCGCTATATAGTGTTTTTTGTTGTTTTTTTCTCAATGATAGATAATATTCAGGCCATATATGGGTGGCTACGGACTTGCCTCAATATCTTGGAGAGCTGACTCGATGGTAATTGCTTTCTCTTGCTGTCTCATAATTATTAGTCTTGCTTTCTCATAAATATTAGTATACAAGAGATATAACCTAATAAATACCGCGTAGCAATTTATCATACATCTTCTAATTTGTGAACTCACAAAGACTATGATGTCAGAAAAAGTTCCCGCTCCATTGGCGTATTATGAAGGCTAAGCAACTACCACTTAAATATGCGAAGAGACACACTAATGGAGAGTTATAGTTAAGCGTTAGCGTGACAGCGTGGGTTAAACGAATAGCGGTACCGTGCCGCCGACATTCACTGCAGAGGGTGTTTTATAGAGTAGCGAGATATCGTGTATGTGGTTTTTGTGTCCAGCTGGGATAGTGGCGTTACCTATTGAAGGGTTAAAAAGTTAAAGAACAGATAAGAGGAAACGAAAACGAGAATGTTGGCCTTTGTCACCGTGCGAAGCGTTGTTACAAGCTTATTTTTGGACCAATGAAAGTAAAAAAACCTAAAGCGCGCACCGAACACGAAAACACTTATTTGGCCGAGTTGCTCACTTCGATGCCTAGAGACATTCTAAATGTGAAATTATTTTGAGAATATGCAACCTTATACATAATACTCGGTCATTGAAGCTAACGAAGGGCAATCGAAGCCATTTTAAACAGTCGTTTGCTGCCAACAAACTGAATCTTTCAATAACTACGCCAAAATAACTTCAATTGTCCGAAAGCGCCGCCATGTTTACCTACACTATGCACACCACGCTAACACATTGACGTTAAATGTGAAAGTTAGCACGCACGAAAAGCGGTATATTAGCGTACATATGTGCGCTACAAACTTCCATCTCCCTATTACGGTAAGCCTACCCTGCCGCTAAGCCTGGTATACTATAACTGTCTAATAACAATATATCACAATTCGTTTGTCCTATTTTGAAATATTGTTGTGTACAATTCTCTAGAGCTTCAGTCCATCCCACCTTTGATTTTTTTTAAGAGATGCATTGCGCATATGCCTTCGCCTGGCTAAAACAAGTGCTAACAATGTGTTGTACTTAAAACTGATGGTTCCTTATCCTTCCTTTAGGTTTCACGTTTTGATTATACAGACTGCCTCAAGAATTTACAACTGGCCTTTACAACAACCCACCACAATCTTTGGCATTTTTTATGCGCTATATGGCCGCCAAATCACACCCCGCAATATATTCGTAAAAAACTCACTGTACAATTCGAATTTGCGCCAATGCGATAACATCCTTACATATGATAATTCAGATCTGTAGAAATTCAAATATATAAAAAGTTTTTATTAATACAAAGGTACTTCTCTACAATTTGTTAGGTGGCTTAATACCAGATAACCTAGACACTACCATAACAAATTATATTATTGCGATAGCTGCATCACAATGTGAAGAAAAGTCCGGCGTTAGTATACTTGGCCTAAATTTAGGTAGGTCTTATTTCCTTCGTATATAATATTTCACACCCGTTTTTGTGGGTGCATTTCCGGCAGTGTAGTGCTCATGTTACACATGTTTGACACTGATATTACGTCAGGTGTCATATTGACACTATTAGTTTGTGTGGCAGTTCTGCTGGCGCTTTATCCCACGTGCAAAAGGCCTTTCTTGCACAAGTACCTGCGCAAGTGAGAAAGGTCTGACCAGTTTAGGTGCCTGGAAATAAAGTATTTACTCTCAAAGTAACAGCTTTTTGTTCAGCCAGCTCGTTCCTAATTGTACCAAATTTACCGCACTTTTCCTCATCTCTTATGTGAGTGCTGCTCGATTTCGCAGGCATGCGACTAAGGAAACTCCCATAAATATCAGCCCTTTTTATATCCCCGGTGGAGAGCCTTTTCAGAAACCGGTAGATTAGAAGTAGGTATCACGGGGCGGCACTGTCAGATACTGAATATAAATTACACAAACACAATCTGCTCAGGCACTTTCGCCACAGCGCGCTTTCTGTGTAGAACTGGAAACAACAAATATATGTTTTTTTTTGTGAGCTGAAGACGGTTTACAACAGTACGCCGAACCCTTTTGTTACCCTTATAGACATTGAAATGCAATAATCTGTGCCTGCTATTTCGTCTTTTGGGGTCTTCATTTCTGCGTTGTCTAATGCGAAGGAATTTGTGGCTGTCAGATAACATAAAAAACTAATTGACTGACTAAATTGTCACTAATATTATTAGAATGTGTTGTCAACAATATACGTGTATAAAAGTAAAGGTATTGCATGGTTTATTTACTAGCTTATTTGCAACCGAAAACGTATTTTGTTTTTAATAGACACATACATTAGATAGCAACACAATTTCCTTAGTAATCTGCCATTTTTTCAATATACAGGGTGTTTCAGATAAAATCATTAAGCAATAAAAGTTTGAAACTGAGTACTAAGTGTCTCTAGACAGTGCATTATTGTTTTTAGCTGTATGTAGCACGTCAGAATATTTTTTGTAAATCTGCCGAGAACGGTTAATGAGAAATGTTCCTTAATGTACTTTTCAGGTACTGGCTCCAGAGAAAAACTTTAAATACAACCCTTGTAGTTCTTTTTCAAAAAGGACAAAATTTTAAAGTTATGGTTCGATAACAAAGCTGGTTATTATTTTTTCTAGGGTTTCTTTAAAATGCGCAAAATAAAAAAATACCACGTGACTGCCGCCTAACAAACGGTGCTTTTAATGCCCTAAAATATAAGTTGAACGAATTAGCGAAGTCTTCTCACGCTGGAAGGTCGCTTGAACATGGTATCGGTGACTACGATGAACATTAACCGATGGTTGAATGGCACCGATAGAATAAAAGGTGGAGGGAGGGAGAAATAAAGGCAATAAACTTCGACGGAAAGGCGGCTGCCACGTGGATTGCGCTGCGAGACCGCAGGCAGCATTCGGCGCAGCACAGACGTTTTTTTTTTGCAGGCCAACGATAAACATAATAGTGAGAGAGCGGGTGAAATTTTTTGAAGGAATGATATAAAAAACTTAGCGGTAAATATTCCAGATGTTCTTTTTTGTGGCTCACAACTGCATAGATTACACGTGATTGCTCTACTGAATACTTGTACGGAATACGGCACGATTGGTTGTGGGTACAAAAATTTATTGCTCTTACTTCGTCTCCATTAAAAAATTCATGTTTAGTACCCATTTGTTAGTGATAAGTGCATATAAATAAACAAAATGAATGAAAAAGGGGTCTGTGCTCTTATAGCTAACTCGTAAAAATTGGGAAATCTAGGTGTTAGAAAGAGATCGGCTTAATTTCAAAGTCTAAAGTGCTTTTATTGAGAGTTCATAGACAGTTACATAGCGTGCTCAAACAGCCCTCTAACAGCGCTTATACAGAATCTACAACGAGTCAGCGCATTTTCTGGTGCATTTCGTAGCATTCGTGGAGTAATAGAGCGGCACACACTGCTATTTTAGACTTCAGTTTTGCGGGTGTAGTCACCGCTTCAGGGTAGACGTTGTGTTTAAAGTATCCCTATAGAAAGAAATCTAAAGCAGTTAAATCTGGGTATCTTGTGGGTCACTCTACAGGTTCAAGATAGCCCATTCCTTTTTCGGGAAAATCTCAATCAAGCCACGTTCGAGTCCGCGTGCAGCTGTTTGAAGGAGCTCTATTTTTCTGGAACCAGATATTCCCAAGCTGCAATACAGAGGTTACAGGCGAAGCCACTGAGTGGGCCCTTTAACATTTTGCGGGTGTGGCGTTATGCGGTGAGTGTTCTATTGAAAAAGTCCAGGCGAACAATTTTGCCACCCTTAATACCGCACCTAACACTAAAAGAGCACTCCACCTCGTTCTCACTGCAACAGCCAGCGAAAATTTGTAGCGTTCCAGTAAATATTATTGTGAAAATTGACTTTGGCATTCAGCCTCAAATGACCTTCACCGGACCAGATTATGTTTTTCAGAAATCCGGGATTACCTTCTTTTTCTATGAGTAACCAGTTTCAGAAGTCAAGACGGCTTTGAAAATGTCTTCCAGCTGTTGATGCAGGTGAACAAGGCATGGGTGAAGTTCTCCGCTCGTGAGTTCGCGCCAAACACTGCTGCGGAAACGCCGATATCAGCAATCATGTCACGCACGCTTGCTTGGGGATAGGTTATCATGTAAGCAAGAACGTTTGATTTAAGAGACTCAGTGAGACCTTTTGTGCGCTGACACTGCTTTTTGAACGTACCTGTCTCCTTGAACGTTTCGTTATTTTGCAGCAATGTTGAACTATTCACCCGAACTTCTGAGTGCCATCTGCCAAATAATCTTGCCGCCTCACTCCCGCTTCTTTTCGCTTGGCCGCGGGTGAGAACCATATTCGCACATTCCTAATTAGTTAAACGCACCGCCGTCACCTATCCACCCAAGAAGCCAAGCGACAGATTAAACACCAAGTCTTAATCTACCCCACAAATCCACACGAGCCATACTTGGTCTGATTCTCAAGAGAGCAGTTGACAATGCAGCTCATGAAACAACTTTTAGCCGCATATTGAGCTTAAACACGGGTGAGCGAATCTATAATGACGTAAAAACTTCTTAACCAGAAGAAAAACAAAGCTCAGCTTAGGAGGCCTTATACCTGATCTCAAAGAATCGGGCTGCAGAGACACTCCACAGGGCTCCGTAATATCGTCAATGCTCTTTAATTTACACATTGTTGTGCTACTGAAATAGGTAAATAAAATTCCGAGAATTTATCACTCTATCCCCGTGGATGACATCGCAATATGGGTCATTGACCGCACGGACAGCTACATGGAACAGAGACTCCAAGAAGCATTAGGAACAGTTGAGCAATATCTGGAAGGCACTGGATTCACATGCTCCCCGGAGAAATCAGAACTTCTTCTCTACAGGCCAGCAATTAGAGGCAGACCACCCTAGTCACAGGAAAACAAGCGGCGATATGAGTAAATTAGAATTCATACACAGACGAGCACAGATTTACCGACAGTTCTCAAAATACGGGTACTGGGTTTAGTCATCGAGGCTAACGGCGGCAACGGCGAGACGGTCCGCTGACCTAATGCCAAAGTCACTAATGCGATTAGACTCATTCGCAGGGCCACAAAAAAACTCTGAGGTATGAAAGAAGCCTACGTAATTCGTCTGATCCAGGTCTTCGTCATAAGTCACATAACGTATAGCACCATACCACAACTAGCAAAAAGCTGAAACTAACAAAATAAATGCACTCATCTGGAAGGTCTACAAACAATCGATAAGAATATCTGAGTATACTGGCACAGACATACTTCTTCAGCAAAAACTACACAATACGCTTGAAGAGATTGTAGAAGCTTCGCGCATATTCCAGCTAGAAAAGCTCACTAAATTTAAAATGGGAAGAAATGGAATGAGTACAATAGGAATCATCTACCATGCACAACATGGTATCAAACACGACATCCCCAACACAATCAGAACTAGGATCATCTCTAACTCTATACCAAAAAACATGAACCTCAATATTAACACTGACCGCAGAAAACAACGCATAAAAGTACTGTTCAAAAACACCGCACGAACAGTAAATCTCTTTTTGTAGATGCTAGCCCATACCCTGAACGAAAAGCTCACACTGCTATCGTGATTGACATGTCCGGCATTAGTATTATAGCGTGATTTGTCATAACAAACAATATAGAGAATGCTGAGAATAGAGAGAAATAGCATTTATTTATACATCCGGCGTGTAGGAAGTTCCCGGAACGTAGCCTTAGCCATGGCTATCACCTCCAACAAACACTCATTCATACTGAGCGATTCGCAAGTAGCCATCAGAAATTTCAGGCAAGGACTGATTTCACAGCAAGCCCGCAGAATCCTCAATAATAACCAAGAACTACACAAAGTTGACGAACCCAAACACCTCGTATGGTTCCCGGCACACACAGAGACTGATACATCCAATCCGAACAAGCTGGCGCCTGAGTTGTCGCGAGAATTAACCCGCCACGCAACGGGACCACATCACTCGGTTATTATCCCTGTCGCAGTCGACGTACCACACAAAGACCGATTTAGGAGCTACAAAGAATACATGCAACACTACAGAGAAGCAAGGCGTGCCTTTCCCGAACATCGCCCGAGTCTAAACAGCCAAGAAGCACTCCAGACAAAATGCTACCCAAACCCTGTGCACCTCCGAAAGAGCTACCCACACTTATACCCGGACAATTATTGTAAGCTATGTGTACCAGGATAGGCGTCTTACAAACATGTAATATGGGAATGCCCCAAATTATGAGCAAGTTATCCTGAGGTGCTCCCGGAGCAGTGGCGGCTTGTGCTGCTCAGCCCGGAGGTTCAAGACCAAAAATGGTGTATCCAGCATGTCAGGGAGCCTGTACGGAGACATGCCTTCTGGTACCTCTTTGCGCAGTCTAGCCCGGACCACAAACATGCCGGATACAGAAAAAAAGTTGATTCATCATCATTATCACAACTACATGCAGCTAAGAAGAATACTGCGCAAGCTGGAGACGCGTAGCACTCAATTTTAATTTTTTATTGCTTCGTGCTTTTTAGCTGAAACACGCTGTATACACTCCACTGTTCTGAAACATCAAAATATTTTATAAATTACTCTTTTTTTGGCGAATTCTCCACAGTTGGTATGAGCCACAGTTCGTACCTCAGAAAAACGAAAAATAGAGCTATTGTGCAAGAAAATGGGCTTTGAATGGCAATAGTTATTATGATGGTGAAAGCGTTAAACATGAGAATAAGAGTGTTGATGATAACAATAATTAACGATGGTGCTGACATTGTTGAACCAGACCCAAAACCCTTCGCTCCCGCAATTGATGTACCGTCCATATTGTGGCCAGTCCGTCGGGTTGGGTCGTGCCAGGGCTCTGAGTAACAACCACCCAACCAACCTTAGCAAGCGTTCATGAGAACCTTTAGGTTGATGTTTGTGATAGTATTGACGAACAGGTTAAATTGATGATGAAGTTGTTGATTTATGTAGTGATGATCATAAAGACTAATGGGTTTAAAAACAGCCTTCGGTGGACAATGATCTCATAAACGATCAGAAAAGAGTATGAACCCATTGTAAGTAGTGTACTAGGCGTCCACATTTGTGGACATTTTTTAGGCAAGATGCTTCCTATGGCCTGGGTCTGTCGCTTCTCTGTGTGTATGTATGTATGTATGTATGTATGTATGTATGTATGTATGTATGTATGTATGTATGTATGTATGTATGTATGTATGTATAAATGACCAAGGACTTTGCCACCGGGCAGTGTCCTTCGCCATTTACTGTTCCTAAAATACATTAAAGATTGACCCTCAGGCATATCTTCTAACATACGTCTTGTCACTGACTACTGCATCATTTACCGCCCAATTAAATGCACTGAAGATCACCTCGTACTTCAAAATAATCTCCTAATAGTTACAAAGTGGTGTGACAAATGGAAGACGAGTCTTAACTCTACCAAATGCAAGCTTATCACTTTCAGGCACAAGCGCATCAATTCCGATTTTTCATACCTCATAGATAGCACATTATTATTTCAGGCGTCATTGTATAAATATTTAGGCGTCCATCTCAAGCAAAATTTTTCATAGGACATGCATATTAGCACCTTTTCTGCCAAGGCATCAAGGTCACTTGGATACCTGCGCCGGAACTTTTTGAACTGACCAAGCAATCTAAGAAAACTCACCCATGAAATTATCGTTCGTCCGCGATTAGAATATGCTTCACTATTGTGGTCTTCTCATCAAGTCTACCTGACTAACAAGCTTGAGTCTGTACAAAACAGAGCTGCTCGTTTCATTACTTCCTACTACACCCCATATTTCAGCATAACGCAGATCGAACATGACATAGCGCTTATGCAATTTGATGTACGTCGTTCCATTGCTCTTTTATCGGTCTTCCATAAATATCGCTATATCATCATGACATCTCCTTTACCACTAGAAGCACCCTCACACTTATCACGCCACTTGCATAACAAAGATAGCATTAAACGCGTCACTGGATGAACTAACACTTTCAATTCATCCGCACTTTCCATAGCTATTTTTCTATGGAAAGATCCTCCAGACATTATTGCATCTATTAGTAACCATCAAGCATTTCTTGACCAATTAAGTAAGTATTTCATGACGGGAGCATTACTTTTTTATTTCGCGAATTCTTTCTCCATTCTTTCTTTCGCAAGTATGTATGATTGGCGAAAATTTGTTTCAAGGAATAACAAATGCTGCTCCTCTGTGTCAAAATGCTTTTGAATATATATATTTGCTTTTTGTCTTTGCTGTTATTTGCTGTTTTAGGCCATGTGTAAAAAAGGAAAAGCAGGAAGAAAGTTTCTTATTGCACTGTACCTTTTTTTGTTTTTTTTTTCACTTTTATTTCTCTGTATTTATTGATGTATTTTTCTCTGATATTTTTGTTTCGGACTTGCTCCCCTCACTCATTGCTCTATAAGACCCTGTAAGGTATCATGAATACCTCAATAAATGTATGTGTGTATGTATGTATGTATGTATGACGTAAGAATGCACGGATGGATAGGAGAAGTAGATGAGGAAAAAGTCAGAATGGAAAAAAACATGGCATATGAGCCGGGCCACATTTTCTATTAATCATAGCGTCACACGAGTCGGCAGGATGAAGACCTCCCAGCCTCTTCATCAGTGTCTCATCATCGACGCAGTTCTTCCCAAGACGCCCGGACCATACATCGACTACGGAGTCATCTTTGGCCGCACACAGCGACCAGCATTATGAGAGAGCTACTGGCTGTTTTTGACATCCCCAAGTACACCGGATCAGCGGACGCCAGACCCGTACAAGACTGGTTCAACCTATTCAAGCTCCACACCACCGCTGCACCAGGGTCGGAACGGGAGATGATCATCAACTTCACTGGCTACATTTCCGGTGAGGCTTTCAACGTTTACTTGACACACATATTGGAAAACGACGAATAGTGGCAAAAGATCATGGAGGAGATGATCGCCCATTTTCGCGACTACGATGAAGACTTTTTTACTGCTGACTATCTCGAAACAATCGCACTCAGTCGGCACATTCAAAAGCACTGCTCACCCACGGGGACACCAAGAATGAATCGGCCTTTGAAACAAGACCAATAAAGCACCGTCTCACTGAAAGGCAGCCAGATCTGTTTCCAGGAAGAGTGCACCCTCCACCGCACCGCGTTTTGCATTTGCCTGATCAAAAATCAACCTTTACGTCATCACTGCACCGTAGAACTCACGTTAGGGAGCCACCCTGTGCACTGTACTCTCTATCTCGCGCACTTCGACCACCTCCTGCTTTCCCGTTGCTTTGCTCTTCAGTTGCTCACAACACTCAACTCGCATCTCACAGGTTCACTACGGTTGATATAGAGATGGAGAACTCGGAAGATACTCAGCCAGGCTCTGGCCCTTCTCTGCAGATGTATGCGTCAGAAGACCTTTACTTGTTAGTTACACAGAAAGACGAAACTCTCCGATAAAATTGACCAAACCACGCCGGCTGTGGGGTCACCATGCAATGCACGGACACCTGAGAGTCTTAACAAAAGAGGGGGCTCAGAAGCATCAAATCGCATACGTTGCCGAGAGACAGAAGCGTCTATTAGGAACGGCGTCACAAGGACCTCCGAAGTTCCTCCAGTAAATTATAGCGCAGAACCTTCATTACCCGAAATGCAACCTACCAGCCCACAGACTACCATCTGCCTACTGGAATCCACATCCAGTTGCCCAGAAAATCAGTGCCATGGTGAAAAATGGCTGTTACCTCGGCTTCTTCCGCAGCAACACCATCAATGCCAGCAAAAGCAAGCCCATGAACAACAGTCTCCAAGGGCCATTACACCAGCAAGAATGACTACGAACGGAGACATCTTTGGAAGAACACTTGTGGAATAAACAAAGGCGTCTACATTCGGGTCAAGTGAAGCGACGACGAATTCAATACGTATCGCTTAAGGCAAACAAGTCTTCTAATTCAAGATATTTTCGCGAAAACGAACATCGTAATATTTTTTGCCAGAAGAGATCAAGACTCAGTGTACAATCAAAGCTGCTGAGACAACAGGACACAAAGGAACGATGAAGAAGGCACAAAACCACACCCTGTATTCCGGAAAGACTCAAGAATCACCGCATCAATCTTGGTCAACAAAATCGCAGACGGGTGGTGCTGCATGTGTACCAATCAAGGCAAAGAACATGATGTCTACCCAAATCATGCTGCTGAGCCTCCAAAGACTTCAAACCACGTTCGTTCTTTGCAAGTATACAAACCCTTTCATCATCTGCAGTTTCCACGTTTAAGGTGTACTTGTGTTTTCCAGTAGGTCTCGCCCCCCAGGATTCCGGCACTTACCGGACTGCTGCACTCTCCTGTGCAGCTATAGTGTGTTAACGGAAACTTCCTGGGTCTTGCAACGATCTTCCCTTTTTGACAGTGTTCACTTCTTAGGCGTGCATGTTAAGTCATCGTTTCTCTTTGTCTGACGCGACGTCTTTCGGGGGAAGGGGACTCCTGTGACGTAAGAAGGCGGGGATGGTTAGGAGAAGTAGATGAGAAAGAAGTTACAATGGAAAAAACATCGTGTATGAGCCAGGCCACGTCTCCTATACATTATAGCATATGTATTTGTTTTTTTCATATGTTTGTTGATATATGTTGTTGCATATGTTTGTTGGTCACTGCTGTTTCTCGCCACGTGTAAAAAAAGAAAAAAGAAGGAAAACAGTTACTTAACGGCACTGTACTCTTTTTTCAGTTTTTGTTTCCTTTTTTGCACGTATTCATTGATGCATACTTCTCTGACTTTTTTGTTTCGGACTTACTTCCCTTACTCAGTGCCCCATCGGGCCCTGTAAGGTATCATGAATAAATGTATGTATGTATGTATGTATGTATGTATGTATGTATGTATGTATGTATGTATGTATGTATGTATGCATTTATTTATTATTTATTTACGTATGTATCTAGCCACCGGTGGCACATAACCGCTCTAGAGCGTGTATATTCCACCGGGGTTGCGAGATGAGAGATGGCGGTACTTGGAGTGTTTACTAGATTAACGTCCGGACGGACGCACGGACGGACGAAGAGATTAGCGGACGGACGGACTAACGGACGCACGGAAGAAAGAATGAACGGACGGACGGAAGCACGGACGGGACGCTTCGCCCCACTCTTCAACATTCACTCTGTAGATATGCTGTTATTTTTCTAAAACTACATTGAAAATTTACAAGTTATCGGTTTGTTTTCGCTTTGCTGGTATTATTATCATTGAATTGCGCGGAAAAAGAATTACTAATACAACCAGAATGAAAATTGAATGCAAGGAGTAAATACTGTGAGCGCCAATTGGTCGCGCTACATCTCCGGCGTGTTGCGATTTCCAACCTCCCAGGAAACGACACAAATGCACGCGTGGTCGGCTAATGGTTATGTTGTTCCACGGTGATATCAAATCGCCACTATGGCATCCACATTTTGCAAGGAGATCTAAATCCCTGATCATTCTACATTAGGGTACAAAGGGTGGCGTATATTTCCAGATTCATTTACTACGGCGTGTCTCATCGTCATACAGTGATTTTGGGACACAAGACTTCATTCATTACAATCTTATCAAGCGCGTACAAACATCGCTGCAACGTCTGCTGATTATTCATGAACCTACACGCCTTTGTGAACAAGGAGGTTTTATTATGCCTGGCTAAAACAATGAATTGGTGCGGTAGACACATGCAGTTCCGGGGCCAGACCAAGATCGTGTAGAGCGTCAGCAGTGCCAAACCAGTGCAACGACGCCCAGGGACTTTAGCCTGCCGCGGGGCGTCATCTCGGCTGGTTACTCACGAACGCTGCTGGCGGACGTGCTGCTCCCCTCTGGGTTTTCGTCCCAGTACTCCGAACGTGAGGCAGGCGTGGAAACGCGTCTCTACATGTTCAAGCTTCCCAGCGTTGCGGCGCTGTAGATTTACCTAATTGCGGAGAACTTGTCTCTTCTTTCTCGGCAGGCACGCCAAGCCCTATGTCTGCCACAGCACGCAGTAGCCGTGAAAGCACCAGCTCGATGTGTTCTTGTTGTTCTTCCTTTGACAGGCTTCTTCTCGGTGTCTTGCTTGTTGAAGTGGTTGCGCTTACATGAGTCCGCACCCTAGTACCCTTGGATCGCACCGCCTACATTCCTTGTTCAACTGGTGGCTGGGACCCGCGTCGCTTGACCACCTGCATCTCTGGAAGACGCGGAGAGGTGCCGTTTCTGGCGACATGCGGGCTCGCATCCGGTGGCCATGGTGTACGGTGGTTGAGAGCCACATCGTAAAAATTGCTGGAACCATCCACGGTGGTAACCTGGGGAACCACGCGACTACTGTGTATAGCCGCTGGAGGTAGTAGTACGGCAAGAACTCTGTGGCCAGTGTGGGCTCGGTGTCCTCAGAAACGTGGATGGAAGGCCAAACAGCTGCAGCACGTAAGGGGCGCATCTCAGTTCATCAAAACCTGGCAGCAGGTGCTGGTGTCTGCCATGAAACAAGTGTCTCCGTGGTCAGGGGCCATCCATGCACGGCTTGAGCTGGGGTCTTTCGCCACGGTCAACCATGTTGGTCCTGCTGCGTTGCTGTGGAATGACGCTGGGCTTCTGAGCGTGCTCTACATGCGAGGGTGGAAGCGCCAGTTAGGCGTGCGCATGATGTGATCTGGCCAAAACGTGAGCGTGTATAGAAGGAAAATGTAACAACGTGTCAGCTTTTGCCCTTCGCCTTCCAGATTTTGGGCCCATTTTTGTGGTAGAACGTTTAGTGATCAATATAGCACTCTGCAAATCAAGGTCTTTAACTGGTTCTACAGTAATTTGAACAGATGACTTATCGGTTTGTTTTTCCTTTCAGGAAATTAGCAATCAACTTTTTTGCAATACTAAAAATATTATTCCTCCCCAAAATGTTTGATTAGTATAGTTTGACTTTCAGGACAAAAGGGGCTATTCTTAAATGAAATGGCGGACACGCTAGCAAAGACATCTTGATTGGCCCATCTACTCATGCATTGCCGGGGTCAAAATTCATAACTGGTACTAGAATAAGAAAAAATTGATGTTCGAATATATTTCTTCTCCATTACTAGCGGCCACTTTGGAATTTCAGCACCATTGACACCGGTGGAAGAGTAAAGTATGCCCAACCAGAGAACTTAGTCTACAATGACAAGAGTACATTTTCAAACTTCATATCTTAGTACCTATTCACACAAAGCTTTTAGGGAGGCTTCTCCTGACTGTTATTTTTGCAGTGTACATGAGAAAACTGAATGTTATCTCGTTTCCTACAAGAGTTATTCTACGTTATTTCACTGATACCATATATTGCCGAGACTTTAGGTACCATTTACCGACTCTTTAGACTAAATAAAAGTATACCAAATGTGGTGTCGTTCAGGCTGTTGTGCCTGGCCACAGTGACGTGAAAGTTGCGAATGCCTTGTCAGAATTTAATGAATGTTCAAAGAGATTGGATTCCTTTTCCTAAATTGAGTGTAAAATTCAAGTTACCATTTCCTAAATTACGCAGCGTAGAGTTACTACCTACGTTTGCATTCATAAATAGCTAGTATTTCCAATTTCGGTATTGTACCATTTTTTCAGCTTTAACTTTAAGACATTTACTAAAAAAATTAGGAATTTTTCCTGCAAACTGCCCATTTATTGTCTAATCCCCCAGCGTGGCTTAGTGGCACTGTTACGGGTTTAAATCTTCTGCTGGCCATTTGCGTGGAAAAGAAGTGTTCTACCCCCAGTCACGAGTCTGCTAGGTCCTATAGTAAGAATAAGTTCATATGACTGGAAATGCAGGAAAAACAGTTTTCATGCTGCACACGTCCTGTATACAGGCTTCACAGCACAGCATAACATGTAATATTGCATGACACAAGCGTAACTTCATCCGGTATCACAACATGTCACTATCATTGCGACTACGCGGATTAAAGCCAGCCAACCAGTGCTAAAGCCACAAGCGATATTGCAACCAACCAAGCAATCGACCGACCGACCGACCAACCGAACCACGACGCACCCACCTAACCAACAAACCGACCTACTGACCGACCGACCAACCGACCGACCAACCGACCGACCGACCGACCGACCAACCAACCACATGCGGGCTTGCAATTACCAACCAACCAACAGGGAAGTCTGTTCTGTGTGCGTACACAAAGGAAGCAAAAAGGTTACCTTGTTATGTATTTTATTCTTATTTTGGATTCGAGTCTATCTGATTGCCTCACTGCTCGCTCGTGGAGTATTTTGTTTAATTTGTTTTATTGTGATTTCATATAAAATTTTTAATAGAGCTTTGAGCGCCATATGCCACCAACTCAAACATTCTGCAGACGGGTCTTTGCCGATCCCCCTTTGTGGGCGACAGCCAGAAATTAGAGAAACATTGTTATTACATGGTGGGGGTCAGCCCTATAAGCATGCCATCATCATTATAATTTTTACCTAAACACAAATTCGTGACTTATTTGCACTCCAGGTCGGAGCAGGGCTCGTTATTGTTATATGCTGTTGCAGCCTAATATACCAAACTTGGTATATAAGAAGCTGGCGTATGGACCACGAGCGCATTATGAGCGTGGCATGTGGCCAGGTTTTTGCATGCCACACATGTTAAAAGTACCATGTTCGCAACAGTCATAAACCTTCGTCATCGAATGATGTTATGTAATAGTAAACTTGGTGGTATGGAAGCTAACTAAACGATCGCGAGGACATCCAGATCCAGCTTTCACAGACATTGGCGTTTAGTTTGCCTGTCGTCCACCACGTTCCGCATGACTTTTATGTTTTTGAATCTCGCGCGACTTCAAGACATGCGTCGCGGCGAAAAAAAAGAAACAAAAGGAAAAAATTCAAGGCTTGGCTTGGAGTGGCTGGAGTGAGTCGCTGTGCGGACGTGCTTCGCATGAGCTCCAGGCCGGTGACCGACTATCAGTGGACGCGCTTTGTTCTGGATTTGCTGTTGGTGGGCTCGTCTGTAGGAGGTTGCCCAGCACCTACAGACACCGCTATTATATGTAAGTTTGTTCCCGTTTTAGGAGTTTCCAAGATTTCCCTATCAATGCTGCGGTGGCAAGGCTAGGCCTACCTCCTAGGCCAAGCCTGGGCAGTGACGCTGGCCGTGCGGCTTGTGTCTGGTGACCGTGGGCCTTGTTAGGTTGTAGATGGAATACTACGCCGTAGGGGAGGCTATAACACACGAAGATTTTGGAGCGGGAGAGTGGGCTCCAGTGCTGAAGGCGCAGGACCAATTTAAGAAGACTCTGCATGGCGACAGCGCCAAGAGTAAGTCTTGCGAGACGTAGGCCGGCAGCGAGGGGCGCAAGACTCACGGAGCACAGCAAGTCAAGAGGGGGAAATCGCTGGTGTGGAAGAAACGCGGGCCGTTTCTCATGATGCGAGCCATGGATTTCAAGGTGGTGTACAGGCCCCAGAACTGGGATTTGAGTGTCGTGACAGCGAGAGAACTCGGATGTGCACTGAGAGCAGCAGCGCGTCTAACGAATGCGATTGCTGTCGAAGAAGACAGTGTGCGGGTTAATGGCACCGACAACACTTTGTCGGTGAGCACACCGTATATGAATCGTAGTGGGGCATATTCGGCAGTGAAAACGCTGAAGCTGGGTGATCGTGTCCTGCTGGTTTCGGCACTCGTGAGGTCGTTGGAGAACTCCGTTCGGGTAGTGATTTACAATGCTTATGATGGATGCCCAGTGGAAGAAGTTCAGGCGGCATTCCTAAAAATTGATGGCATAGATACTCTGCACGCCAGACCTCTAGGAAAATCGAAGGTGATTCAGGTTACGTTCGGGGGAAAACGCATACCTCGGCCGGTTACTTACTGGAATTTTCTGTACGCTGTGATCCCGTATAGAAATTTACTCGAGACCTGCTACAGCTGCAGACGAATTGGACATCAAGCGGACGTTTGCTATCGTCCGACGAGTAACCTGTATCACCATTGCGGGAAGGACCATCTTGTCCCGCGAGAAGGAGATCCACTCATGTGCACACCGGACTTCATTGTGTGCCATGGTGCGCATCACACAATGAGCCGGAACTGCAAGTTTCACCTGGCTCGCAAGCCCCCGACAGGCCGGCAGCAGAGCATCGAAAGAGAGATGGAAGCTGGCAACGATGAGTGGTCCTCGAGGTCCACGGAACAGTCGTCGAGGGGTAAAAAAGGCACAAGAAAAAGCAGGGACCAGTCAAGTTTCTTTCCGTCATTTCCAGGGCGCCGGGGGGGGGGGGCAGGATGGCGGACGACTATCTAGTGCCGAAGGCTACGCATGCGACACCAACAAAAAGGTGAGCTTGTCAGGCACGGCCTTCCAGAACAAAACTGCTCGAGAGAGGAAGTTTGCAGCGCTCGTTCAGCGGAAGGGAGATTTGATTAAAAAATAGGTAGTAGAATTGCAGAGATGGAACGCGCACTTAAAAGTGACAAATGACAAGGAACACAGGCACCAGCAGTGCAAGGCCTACAGAAAACGACGCAAGAGGCGTCTGCTCGCGTATAGGGGAGTGCAGCTGTGGAAGTGGAGAATCGAGGGACAGTGAAGAGGCCACTGTCAGTGGATGAGGACGCTAATGCAAAACGATCAGCTGAAACTTCACCTGTACGCATGCCACAGCATGTTTTTAAGGTCACTATTCTTAAGTCGAGTGTGACTTCCCGTGCAGATAAAGTAGGCAAAGAAAGAAAAAGACAGTATAGGCTTGAGGCTCGAGTCGAAAAAATCGAAGCCATAATATACACAATGGAGGAGCGTCTCGGCATGCTCTCCAGTGAATTTAGGGCTTCCCAAACCCAGGTCATGGGTAAGTTTTGGCAGTCTCATACTCTATTGTAGGCAAGACTGCCTTCCATGGGTGGCCAAGCGCCATTAGTCAACCTGGTGCCTCATCATGGCACCTCGCCAGCGATTTGAGGTTTGGCAGTGGCACTGCAGAGGATTTTGTCACAAGCGGGACAACCTGCAGTTGCACGTACAAAATCTGGGTAGTAAACCGGACATATTAGCCTTACACGAAGCTAGTGGTTCCGTAAAATTACCGAGATTTAGGGCATTTAAAGCGCCAGGAATTGATTCAAGGGGCGTATCACGCGTCTTTATAGCCGTGCTAGTACATCGCAACATCACTGCCATTCAGCATTCCGTAGATAGCAGCAGAGAAGACTACGATCTGCTAGAGATTTTGCCTAAACGATAGTATGAGAAGAGTCTGTTTTTACCTAATGTGTATAGTTTTCCAAAAGATAAAGGATTGGGCTTGCCACAACTGTTGATTTAAACTCAACGGTTAGCAGGTCGTGCTCAGCTTATAGTTGTAGATTTCAATGCACCTCAACCGGAGTGGGGTTATATTCGTGCTATCCCAAAGGTTAATCGGCTTAGTCAAGTTGCCCTGGGATCTGCGATGGACGCTGTTAAACAATCCGCAAGATCACACGAAGATAGGCAACAGCATAAGCATGGATACCTTTCCAGACCTTATGTTTTGTAGAAGTATCAGTAATGCAAAGTGGATTAACATGATACAAGCACGAAGAAGAGATCACTATATCATTTTCACGACGTTCAGCGCTGCGAAGCATAAATACAAAGTGAAGGGGCACAGAATTATGGATTGGGACAGATTTAGGAAAAACAGGGCAGACACTGTGAACGTTTACCGGAAATTTAGAGATCAGGACGCATGGGTAGAGACGCTCAAGGATGATGTAAAGAATACCACGGTAGAAATTCCTGTCGAGCAGGAGGAGTTTACGGCGGACTCTAGACTATGGCTTTTGGGGGAAGCGCACAGGAGTTTTTTGAGAAGGCTGAAGGAGAAAAAAAGATTGGCGTCCTTCGCAGGATTGCCAAGTTAGAACGTAAAGTTGAAATTTATACAATTAGTTGCAAGCCCAGCAGTGAGGCCAGACTTGTGATTGCATGAAAGGACAGTTTTGATGCAAAAATACATAGCAGCTGTTGAGGCAACTTTTCAATCCAACAGCAAACTAATCAGCGCAACGTGGACAAATGACTTGGATAATGTATCAATATGAAGGCACAATTTGAGAGTTTAAACAGGAACTCCGAAATCGGTACATAACTGGTGGAGCAGACGTTTGCTTACCACACTACTGGGGGGGGGGGGGGTATTCGGAACTTGATGAAGAGTTTACAATTGCGGAGGTGGAGTTTGCCATGGGGCAGCTGCGTACAACGTCTGCCGCAGGCTCGGATGGCGTTACTAATAAAATGCTCAGAAATCAAGATTTCAAATCGCTTGGCGTGATCACTGACTTGATAAATGAGTATTGGTTGGCCGTGGAAATCCCAGCACAATGGAAGCATGCAGAGAATATATTTATTCCTAAGCCAGCCAAGAAACTCTGCTTGGATGCCCTGCGCCCCATATCGCTGACATTAGGCGTGGGCAAATCGATGGAGCACTTGGTTCTCAACAGGCTTCAGGGTTATGCAGAGGACAAGGCAATCTTTCCATCTATGATAGGTGTCAGGGCCAATTTGTACGCAAGATGCAATGATACAGTTGAAACACGATGTAGTCAATTCCGGGCATGGCACGGGCAGCAAAGCTGTATTGGGGCTGGACTTGAATAAAGCTTTCGACAATGTTGGGCATGAGGCAATAATGAATAACCTATCAAAAATTGGCCCAGGGGCCAGGACATTTTAATGCATCAGATCAATCTGGGAGGGTCGAACCGCAGAAATTTCAATAGGAGATATCAAGTCAGACTGCTTCGCGTTGGGAGGCAAAGGGACGTTACAAGGTTCAGTTTTCTCGCTGTTTCTGTTTAACCTTGCCTCAATTAAAATACCGCCGAGGCTGGAGGAGATACCCGGACTCAAACACACAATTTATGCAAATGATATTACTTTAAGGGTAACCAGGGGTAGAGACGCGCATCTGGAAGCAGCACTACAACAGGCAGAGAATAATCTGGGCACTACTTTGAAACGACTACCGCATGCGCTATTTGTTAAACAAGTGCCTTATCATGTAATTAGTTGTTTTTATTTGTGCTATTGTTCTTTTTGTTTGATAATTTATTGTTTGTTCAACAGGTGTCTAATTACGTGAATTTATGTTTTTTTATTTGTGCTCTTTTATTCGTTTATTGTAACCACTTCTGTAAAGTCTCAAACATAAGACAGCGGTATCTGTTAATGAAATAAAATAAAGAATACTGTCGAAGAGTTGGCAGGGGAGGCGGGACTTTCATGCGCTCACCCCATGTCCGAGCTCTATGGAGTTCGTGACAAACGCAGAGGGCTACATGCAAGACACTATATTCCGCCACCGCCATTGAAGTTAAAAGTAAGGGGTAGGCCAGTAGGTGAAGCTCAAACAATTAGAATTCTTGGCCTATATCCGCAAACTAACAAGAAAAGTAGGGTGGCCCTTGAACAACTTAAGACTGCGGTCAATGCTACTGTCAGGATAATTGGGAGAATCGCTAACCGTAAGAGCAGGGTTCAAGAAAAAGAACTCTGTAAGCTGGTACAGGCATTTGTGCTAGGCGGCATTACTTACGCGACGCCTTATATGAAGTTCGATGCTGCAGAAAAAAGCAAGGTCGAGGCTATGATCCGGCAAGCTTAGAAGGCAGCGCTTGGATTTCCTAACAATCCTCCTACAGAAAGGCTGTTAAACCTAGGGGTGCACAACAGCCTGGACGAATTATGAGAGGTGCAGCTGGTGATACGGCACGCTAAGCTTTCGACCACCAAAGCGGGCAGCATCATATTGGAAAGGATTGGCATTGCAGCTGACGCTCCCACAGCGGACACTAAAATTCAAGTGCAGCGAGAGTGACATAAGGCCCTGTACATACAACTTTTGCCCAAAAATATGCATCTGATTCACCATGAGCAGCACAGGCAAGCAAGAGCCAGAGCTTTACTCGTTGAGTACGGCGAGTACAAAGCTGCAGTCTATACAGACGTTGCGGAATATTAGGACAAAGACGCTCTGTGATTGTGGTGGTAGACAGGCGGGGACGCTTGGTCATCTCTGGATTGGTCGAAACCCGCTCCCAGGAAACTGCAGAGGAAGTGCCAATAGCGTTAGCTATAACTAATTTACAATCGCACTTGATTCTTTGTGATTCAAAGACAGCCATCAGAAATCTGGTGAGGGGCAGAATATCGGTGACCACCACACAATTTCTGCACGGGATCACGGGAAGAGAAATTCGAGACATAGAAAGTGTCTGGGTACCAGCACACTATTGGAAGCCTGGGAACGAGGTGGCTCACCAGAATGCTTGGGGTTTCGTCAGCCGGGTAGGTGAGCCGCCTGTTTTGGGGAGGTCTGCGAGAAATAGGCTGGTGTTCTTTCACGACATAACGAATTATTATAAACTAAAGCGGAGGTTTTATCCACCCCCGCACAAGCAGTTGACTAAGGCGCAGGAATGCGTCTGGACAAAAGTGCTGACACGATCTTCTCCCAACCTTTACGTGGTTAACAAAATATACCCGGAGGAGATAAAGTCACAATGCAAATGATGCCAGGCTGTGGCAACGTTTGATCACATAATTTGGGAATGCAGCATAGTGCCGCCGCCGGTGGTTATTGTGCGTGATCCCTCTCTTGAGCTCTGGGATGCCACGTTGACCAGCTCAGACCGAGTTGTCCAGTTAAGGGTCGTGAAGTGGGCCACACAGGTCGCCGCCAACCATGGGTTAGTGGCCGTCTAACACGGAATCGTCCGCAGTTGCTTTCTGACAAAATAAAGTTTTTCTATTCATCAAGACGTGACTTATTTCTCTGTCGTACACCGTGAACGCAGTGACAAAGACCGGCGAGTTGTGATGTTGAAAGGAGGCTAGTCCTTCCTCGGCCCTACAGCAACAAATCGTTCAGCGCACGAAAAAAAAAAACGAGTCAACCACTCTTTTTTTTCTTAATGACATGGGGGCAATCAAGCCATTTTTCCGCTTCGCGACTTGTAGAAAAAACCATGATTACGCTTGTGGGGCGGTGACGTCAAGCAGAGTTAACAAGAGCTCTGATTGATTGATTTATATGAAAGATTTATTGTCCAGAAATCACCATAAGATTATGAGAGATGCAGTAATGCAGAAATTTAAAAATTTTCACCACCTGGGGTTCTTTAACGTGCACACGAGCCTACCGAGGCAGCACAGAAGGTTGGCCCAATATTGGGGATAGATCGGCACTGCCTGGCCCATGAACGGCCCAGTTTTCACAACGTACTGCCAAGATTGGCTATGCCAGCCAAATAGAACGGCGACGTTGGACCAGCGTTGACAACGTACCCCCAATATTGGTTCTGCCAGCCGAATAGAACGGCTATGTTGGACCAGCATTAACAACATTCCGCCAATGATGGCTGTGCCAGTCTATTAGATTGGTTATATTGGGCCAGCTTTCAGAACTTTCCGCCCATATCGGCTGTGCCGGCCTATTAGAACGGACACATCTGGCCAGGTTGTACAAGTAGCAGCCAATATGGGCGGAGCCATCCATTAAGACCGGCATTATTGGCCCGCCGTTTGAACGTTATTGCCGGCGTCAGCTGAAAAGTCAACATCACGATGTCATAATATTAGAATATGAGCCAATTTCTGCGTGTGCTGCTTTTTGGCGCTGTTCTGGCCCCAATTCACGCGCCGATTTTTTAAGTTAGAGAGAGAGAAATATATGTGCCGGGCACAATATTAGAACTATCTTTTCGTCATTAAACCATGCCTCGCCGCGGCGGTCAAGTGGCTAAGGTACTCGGCTGCTGACCCGCAGGTCGCGGGTTCGAATCCCGGCTGCGGCGGCTGCATTTCCGATGGAGGCGGAAATGTTGTAGGCCCGTGTGCTCAGATTTGGGTGCACGTTAAAGAACCCCAGGTGGTCGAAATTTCCGGAGCCCTCCACTACGGCGTCTCTCATAATCATATGGTGGTTTTGGGACGTTAAACCCCACATATCAATCAATCAATCAATCATTAAACCATGCACAGCTCGTTGAAATGCATAATCGTTGGTTGAAGTTGTGCAAGGTAGACTTTTTAAGTGAGAAGAAATTACCGATCAAGTTTCTCTGTCAGACGTGACGTCTGATGCGGTGCTATCCGTACGTATGACGAAGCTGCTGCGGATACCGCTGTCTTACGCGTGCATGTAGACGTCGAATATCTGACGCAAATCTTATCGTATCATGTGTCGGGCTAGCTATCTACGCGACCTATTCGAATCTGTTTTGCGTTCACAGCACAGTACGGTTAACGGCACTTGCTGCTGCTTGACGTGTGGGAAGAGCGGGGGTCGCTAGTTGCGTTATGGTGACTGAATCATACAACATATGCAGTTGCCGTGATCTAACACACAGACGCCCGTGCGCACGCACGCACGCGCTATATTCATGCAACGACCACACGAATTCCCAACAACATCACAGCGAACGGTTGGTAAGGTGTTGCGGAGTGTGTGGGCGTCGTAGGGCACCCTGTCAGTGCCCAGCTCGTTGCGAACGCGAATTTCGGCGTCGAACGCAGCTCTTTATGTACTTTTTTTACGCGTGCCCAAAACGGTAGGCTGCGCGATACGAGAAGTACGAGACACAAAAAAAGAAGAAACGTGAATGCATAGGGCAAATCGTTAATAACAAAAAAACACGCACGCTCACGCCACTGCAGTGGCGTGAGCGTGCGTTTTTTTTGTTATTAACGAAGCACATGTGCTTCCATAAAACATGACAGCCAAGAATGATGAAGTATTTATTTACATACAAATTACTATGAGTTGCTGAAACTCACGCAAAAGAACATAATTTTCTTCCTTGGATATTGATCGAGTGCCTTGGAATTATGCTATGTGAATTTGACACATCAACAGTGCATTATGATTCCCACCATAAGCGGCCACAATCTTGGCAAGTAATAGAAGTACTCTTCCCACCTGATGTGCACCTAACGTAAAGAGGCCTTGTTTCTCAAGTTAGCAATATATATATATATATATATATACATATATATAATCACTGAAAAATATACCAGGTGTAACCAGAAAAAGGTGCACCTGCAGTTTTAAAGTTTAAAAGAAGCAATGACATGCCAACCATCCAAAATAGAACGCCCGAGAAAGGAGCATCAATCAGTATTACAGCAGCTAAAAGCCTGCTAACAGCTCAAGGTAGTCATGCTGCTCTTCCATTCAAGTATAGTGTACACTGAGAAAAGATACTGAAGATACACCATCAGCAATTGACAAAAGCAATACAGACAGAGCTTTTTCTTATAATACAAAAAGTCTTTAGCTGAGGAGGCAAATAAGTCATTGGCACACAATAAGTGCACAAAAAAAAGCTGTCGCACGTGGCTGTCAGCGCTTAGACAACACAGGCAAAAATACAGTAGACTGAAGAAGGGAAAACCCATAGCAAAAGTTACCATACTCCTGAGTTCCTTCTTTGCGTGCAAATGAAGCTAGCGTGAAGTTGAACACTAGATCAAAGCACCACAATCAAAATCTGGAAGTCAATGCTTTAGGAATAATACAAAGTACTGAAGAAGCATGCAAAGAGCATTCCTGTGAAGGCAAATATAAAAAAAAGACTGAAAGCTCTGTGGCCCAGAACAAGACAACACCACAACCACTTGAAGAGCCGTTCGGACACACTAACAGTTCTGGCCAACGCTAAAAAGTCACAAAAACATACCTTTAATGCCTTTTTTACAAGAGAACTTCAAAAGAAAGGTGCATACACCAATGCCAGAAGTATCGATGGAAGCTATTACTCATATTCAGCTCTTCATTGAAACACTGACAGAAGATACTCGTACCTGGATGCTTAATTACTTTGGTACAACTCAAGAGCGTCGACGCCAAGTGGCAAAAAAATTATGATGGAAGACTACAACGTGATCAAATGCACACGTCAACCACCAACCAAGGTCCTATGCTAGAGTGAATATCGCAAAAAGTCTTGAACGCCTAATGTCACTGGCTCATACTCAGCGTTCTCAATCAAAATCTTGACCTCCCACACAGCATATTATTTCAACAGCCTGCCACCTCTCACCATGTCATGAAACAAGCTCGAGTATACACAAACCCTCCTCACCGTAAGGTAGTTAGATAGCTCCACTAGTGCTTCACTCTCGGAACACATAGACCAGGGCCGTAACTAGACGGGTAGTGAGGAGGTTCTGAGCCCCTGAAGTATTTTCATGCTCTGACTTTTCGTCAACAATAGCTTAATCTGGGCAAGTTGGTTCATCGTGGTTGTGTTCTAGTAACAGTGAGAGAAGTTCAGGAAGAGACAAAAAGGACAGGAAAGAGCTCTGACTGCCGACTGAATTTTATTGAAGGTACTACGCCCACTTTTTTACAGAGTACAAGAACAGTGCTCATGCACAACGACACATGTGAGATCATGATAATATAATCTTAACTGAGAAAAGAATACTCTCTCTCCGAATGGATGAGTGAAGGTATACTGATGCACTGATCCTTGGCCTCCCTGACAAGAAAATGCTTTCACAGTCTCTCTTTTATTTCTTGTTCTTGCTTTTTCAAAAACAGTGTTTTATGAAACATAGAACTGCACTTACATTCTTTACAGTGTATGGCCATGCGACTACCATAGCCATTCTTAACATTTTAAGCATGCTGTCTTGCTCAAACATTGGGGCGTTGCCCAGTTTGTCTTATGTTTACGTTTCCACGTGTCAATAGTATCTCATACACAACATTATATTGGCATTCAGTATACCTATTCTCGTGACGAATGGTGAAATAATGGCTATTCCTGTTGCTTTTTAGTACACACACACTTTGGAAAACTTGCAAGGGATGGCAAATAACAAGATAAAATCATATCGGCTCGCTATTTTCTTTATATTGTGAAACACCTTATGTACGTACGGTATAGCATGCAAAGATCTTTGGTCATTCTGTTTTTATTTTGGTCCTGTTTTGTTTAACTTGACTTTCTGCAGGAGGGTTTAGCACACGGGTGTGATGGTGCTGTTGGGATATCCAGCATCCTTTAGTCATTTAATCTGGTTTTGAAGGCTTACCTCATCCTTGTGCTCACATGACTTCTGAAGGGTGGCCTCAATGCACGTGGTGGCAATTCCTCTGTGTAAATTGTGTAAATGTGTACTTACGTGTTATGATGTACTAAAAAAGATGTCCCAAGAATCAGAATAAGTGACAGTAGTCAAAGTTTTTGTCACTGCCTTTATACAAATACCAGTTTATTTGTTGCCTCCTGCAGTATTTTAGGGCCTTTTATATAGATAGGATGTTTTCTCACTTTTATTACATTTTTGTATTGATGATGCCATATGCTCAGGAGGTAGAATGTCGTTATGTTCTTTCTGATAACTTCTAGCTTCTGAGCAAAGATAATGTTTCAGAAAAATGAAAAAAGGCTAGCATAATATTCAGACATGGGAAGAAAGCAGAGTTTATCAAAAATGAATGCATTAGATGGGAATGAGAAAAAAAGTTGGATGACAGGTCAGTAATGTCAATTAATTTGTATTAGGACACATGAAATGTAGCAGAGGGTGGCAGGTGATTAGTTCCAATGAGATCGAGAAATTATCAGCCATAATATGAAATTGGCTCATACAGGACAGGGAACAATGATTGGGCTTCCACCCTGCAGTGGACATAATATAGGCTTAACGCTAACAATGAGCAAAGCCTGTGAAATTAATGCTCCATGAAATGAGCAGTACTGCACAGATTGCTGTGCTAGACTTCCCATTTTGCATGTTTTTACCAGCTTATCCTGCTCGCTGTTCAGACACAAAGCTTCACCAGAAAAACAATGTTATACTTGGTGAGGTTAATGTCAGTGAATTCAGTGTTTTATCTACACCTTTCCTTGCTTAAGTCCTCCTCCAAACTATACGATTTTTCTTGGAAATGTTCTGCTTACAGCACACCAACCTATCAAGTGAAACAACTTTATTGGGGTCCTGCAGGACGCGCCCTAGTATGCAATCACCATTTCACTTCACGTTACAACATACTGGTGGTAAAAATATTCTCTGGCAGGGTACAGAAGTGCATGCACTGAGCTAGCTTGTGCAGCGCGGTCTATTCCAGAAAGCTGAACCTATGTTTGGTACAGAATTTTGTAACCACATGATGCTTGCACAGAATAAATGTGGCCACACATAGCAACTTCTGAGCTTTTTTATGAAATGATCTCGCAGTATCTGAAAACATTTGTTTTTTTGTTTACTTCATAGTTCCCAGTGAAATATTTCTCTTGTTCCTCTCATTGAATAATGGCATTTGGTGTGACTAAGGTGTTCCTAATGCCTCACTATGAGATGAGAAAAACGATTCTCCTTAAAATTGCTTCACAAGCATTTCCTAAAGTATTGATTGACACTGCTTGCACATGTATAAACATTTGCTAGTTTATTGAGGGTTGATGATAAAGGGAATCAGTTGGTGCATCCAAGCCGGACAGAGATTGACTGGCTCTGAACAGGGCCGTTTAGTTATATATCTTGCAGCTTGTTCCAGGTAGACAGGGCTTCATTCTGTAGAAATGGTAACTCATCACACCGGTTCCCCAGCATGAAGAACATAACTTGATGCTAACACTGACTCAGATGTTCTGAAATGTCATAGAGGGTACATGAAGGCTGGGTACATGAAGGTTGCAGTTATACTAACTGTACAGTCAGCATGCTTGTGTGATATGTGCATAGCTGCATCAAAGTCACGTGTGAGAATGGAGTGAACAGCTGAAAATCTCAATGGCAGCATAGCTTAAGAAGTCTGTCATCCCTTTTTTGCCAGTTTCCAATATCATCCTTCCCTTTTCATGCATCTTCTTTCAATATATCTGGGATTTTAATTCCCAAAACCACGATATATTAATGAGAAGCAAATTTTGAACATCTGGTGTTCTTTAACATCTTCACTTGTTTGCAGCGCAACACCAGAAACACAGGACAGGGAAGGAGCAAAAGAGAAAGAAAAGACGGCGCCGACTCTGAAAAAGACGGCACTGACATCATGACACGCACATGTCGTGATGTAAGCTGCCCAAAAAGTGGCCTCCCGTGAGAATAGTGAAGAATTGGGAATAGGATCTACCAGTAAGGGCTTTGTGTGCAATTCACAAACAGTGAAAAAGATCCACCAGGGGTGAACCACAGGTACATGGTGCACTCTGGTTGAGAGAAAGCAGAGTAAAACAGATGTGCCAGAGAGGAGATTATAAATGGTTTTGTCTGGAGCTGGTGCCAGACCGAGCTCTGATTAAGCGTAAGGGAGTATTGAGCGCCAGGCCAATCTGATCCCATTCCTGTGATGGGGTGCAATGTGATGACAGGTGCGAATTCCATTTTCTTTTTTCTCCATGAGTTTAGGGAAATAATTTTTCAGGGATCAGATGAAAATACCTCCGACATACTTAATAACATGCTTATTCTTGGGCGTGGTGATGCCTAGCCACCAGATTGGGAGAAAAAAGAATGTTTCCCGAAATGTGCGATAAAGTGTTTGGTGCTACGCCTTGACGGAAGTATTGATAGGTGCTTTGGAATTCGGTACGCCATTTCTGTAATCGTTAAATATGCAACTGCATGTGCCACTGCTAGGGATAGCGTGAC
Source organism: Rhipicephalus microplus (assembly GCF_043290135.1). Taxonomy (NCBI): domain Eukaryota; kingdom Metazoa; phylum Arthropoda; class Arachnida; order Ixodida; family Ixodidae; genus Rhipicephalus; species Rhipicephalus microplus. Next base: position 456,702,772 of record NC_134710.1, on the reverse strand, counting down.
ACTCCCAGTCATTTCGGGGTAAGCCGTTTTAATCTACATGAAGATGTTAATGAGCCCGTTCTCCATCACAGCAGTAGCTGTGGCCATTCCTTCAACTAGGCCTACTGCAGCGCCAACTAAACGTCTGCATGAATTTAGCGCTAGTACCGTACATAATAATCAGCACGTGCCTTGGGTTCACTTCGATGGTGTTGTGAATTCATCTTGCGTGACAATGGTTTAAGTTGCATGCGTGCCTTAATCATTATTGCAATAGGAGACCATGATTTATCGTCACGCATGGTGTTGCTTAGCTCGCTCCTCAGTGTTCGAAGCAGGTTCCGCCTTGTGAGTGCATGAGAGAGGCACAAGAGTTGATTTCTGCTCTGCGTTTCTATAATTCCCTAGCCTGTATTATACAGGAAGCGGATAGTGCTGATGTGCGTCAGCTGCTTCGGTGCGCTCTCAACCGCCTGCCTGGTAAGACTGATAGCTCATTCTATCAGCGCCTTGTCGTACTCCCTCCTCACACTGCGACATGTCCTCCACTTGGAGGACATGATGACGGAACAAGATGATACGAAACCCAAAACCGCAATGTTTGCAAGCCGCAACCAGAGCAAACAATTCAACGGTGAGGCCAGAAAATCTACCTGGAGCAACTAGCCAGAGATCATATTCTTGGCTGGATAGATGGATGGATGTAGCCGTACCCTTTAGATCGGGCGGCGGCTAACGTCACCTAGCCGTAATGCTTAGTGAACTAACCACTGGTTTTTTTCCCCTTTAAATAGTAAAGTTGGACGGGTACTTTGAAGTGAAGGGTTAAATTTTCAATCGTGCCTTGACTTTAGCCACCAATCAGATAACCTCCTTCTAGTTAAGTCTACCCGATTAAAGTCTATTTTGCCCTCCCTGTCCCTAAACACCAGTGCTTTGAAAAACTCTGCGCCATCATCTTGAACTATAAGGTGAAGCCCTTTACAGAGCATTGTCAAGTCTTCGGCACTTTTTTCTTTCTCTTCGCACGCACTGCATATTGTGTCTACCTCTTCATATTTGGCCCGATATGTCTTGGTTCGCAATACTCCCGTCCTGGCCTCAATCAGTAGAGAACTACCCTGAGGATTATCATAGATTCTTTCTTTGGCAATTTCCTGCTTAAATGTTCGATAGATCTCTAGTGCGGACTTCTCAATCATGCCGGTTCTCCAAACGTCAGTCTCCGTTTCCTGCAGTTCCTTTTTAACCGATAGTTCTTTCTGGTTTGTCCACCTGCTGTTTTCTAAGTATTTACCAGTCAATTTCCTGGTTCGCTTCCTCCATTTTGTATTGACATTCTTCATGTACAAGTAGCTGAAAACCTTCATAGCCCAACGCTTCTCCCCCATTTCTCTCAATCGCTTCTCAAATTTTATCTTGCTGCTAGCTTCCCTGCCATCAAATGATGTCCATCCCATATCACCTTGTACTCCCTGGTTTGGTGTATTTCCGTGAGCTCCTAAAGCAAGCCTACATATTTCACATTGCATAATTTGTAATCTTGCTTGAACTTCTGACCTCATGCACAAGACCGCGTTGCCGAACGTCAGCCCAGGAACCATGACCCCTTTCCATATTCCTCTCACAACATTATACCTATTGTAATTCCACAGTGCCCTAATTTTCATCACTGCTGCATTCCTGTTATCTTTAGTCGTCACGCATATTTCGTGTTCCCTCAGGTACTCGGTCCCATTGCTTATCTATACGCCCAGGTATTTGTATTTATCTGTTATCTCTAGCGTGACTTCCTGTATTCTAAGCTCACTACCTTTGTTATCATTAAAAATCATGACTACTGAATTTTCCTAACTGAATCTAAAATCTAACCTATCTCCCTCATTACCGCAGATGTCCATCAACCTCTGCAAATCTTGCTTGTTGTCGGCCATTAGCACTATATCGTCTGCGTAGATTAATGCTGGTAGTGCCTGATCAGTGAGTTTTCCTTGTTTGACTAAAGAGAGGTTGAAGCCAAGTCCCCTTGCCTCTAATTTGGCCTCTAATCCTTGTAGGTACATTATAAATAAGAAGGGTGACAGTGGGCACGCCTGCCTAAGTCCAGGTTTCACCACTGTGGGCTTGGATACCTGTTTTTCCCACTCTTTAACTACCTTGTTAGTTTTATAGATTTCCTTCACACGATTAGAGAGTGACTCCATCTTTTACACCCAGTGTGTCTAGTATTCCCCACAAGTCTTCTTGAACCACGCTATTGTACGCTCCCTTAAATTTCTGCAGGCCGGTAGGAAGCTTCACAGCGCAGCGCCTGATCTTGTGAAACGGCGCAGCCATGCAGGCAGGGCCTTCAATTCCCTCCCTATTTTTGTATACTACTGTCCTTGTGTACATCGTAGAACACATAACAGTAATGATAGCAAACAGATCATTGATTCGGGTAGGCTTGGTGTTTTTATTTAAAATGGAACAACGAGGAAGCTGCTGAAGCTCGTGCCTGTATACAGCTGCTTTATATGGAGATGAAACTTTAACAAAAAAAAAATGTAATGATAAACAGTAGGCTCATAACAAACAACATTTCTCTGAGGGTGCATGGAATATATGTCCCATGCAAGGCTATGCATTCCAGTCCTTACTGCATTAATTATGTACACGTACTGCAGGGCATGCAAGTGTATGCAGACACACGCCGACGAAATGACATTTTTTGCTACATACAAACGTGCACCGCACCAAATAAGACGCACGTGTTTGTATAGTCAGGGAACACTCGTGAATATTGATGAAATCACACAGCTCGCTTACAGTATAAAACAAACACAATTGCGAACAATAAAATGCGACGCTGTTTAAAGAGGCGGACCCAGGTTACGAGGAGAATTATCAGTATGGCATACACACCACGTGTCAAGCTTTTGCAACATCTAAAGAGACTAAATATGGAAAGTTGCCTTTGTAAGTTAACATGACAGTACCAAATGGAGAAGCCACACGAGAAAACAATTCATCGTGGGCTAAAGAATGTGTTTTAAATATTATACACAGCTTTGCAAGATAATATCGACGAGTTTTACTCGTCTAGGTGTGGGAGGTGTAGGCCTGATAAAATGCGATGTTGCTTCAGAGCCTTTCTTTCGTAATATTGCAAATTTATTCAACTCTTTCAAACGCGGCACCATAAATTTCTACTGGGTGCTCCAACACGGCAAGCAGGTCGCGGGGCGAAATCTTTGTAACATTTTATTACCGCAACAGCGATACTAGCAATGCTTGAGCTGCACTTGCTGTTTTCTAAATTGTAACCTCCTCAATCTCATCACTGTGATCAGGAAACAGAGAGGAAAAGTACAGCAGTAGTACGCACAGAAATATTCAATTTCAAGCCCTTTAGCAATATCATCTAAACAAATTGCCAGTTCACTGTTGAATTCTCGATGGAAACAAACAGCTGATCAGGGACGCAAGCTGGGCTTGGCACTGGCTTGGCTGTTCATACAGAGGCAAAAGCCGCTGCAGGAAACTGGATTGCGGATCGTATTGAGACAAAATATTTTATACATTTTTGTTTTCTTTGTTTCATTTCTCTAATTGCTCTTGTGATGGCGTAGACCGCGCTTCGTGATCTCAAGTACCGGCGCACTGTTTTTAAGTTTAGTATGGCGCACGATAATACATGATTGCGTGCTTTAATTTAAAAAGGTTCGCGAGTATGGCAGCAACACTCCAATGTCGGGAAGAGGATAAGAGTAGAACCAGTAGCAGCTGCAGGCCCGGATGGAGTGACTCAGCAATGTCAAATGCCTTTTGTGTTGGCCGTTCTGGCAGTTCCGCCGACTTTATAGAAAGAGACGACCCCGTCGCTTGTCCTCTTCTCTTTTCCTTCGGGCATCAGCGGCAACATTGACGGACGACGTGTTCGACTTCACCGTGCACGTGAGTATAGGTTGGTTTTTCATTCGAGTGAATTCTTGTTCAGATTTGCAACTTGTCGACTTCATCCTGATCACCTGTCACCGGCAATAAGTCACATACGTGTGATATTTAGGTGAAATAAATGATAATGCACATTTTCTGCTCCATTTGCGTGACTTAGCTACACCAGGACATGAAGTAAAGCCTTTGTCGCCTAGCCACTAGTAGGCAAGATCGATCACTCGCATCCTTCAGTTCACGAATCAACGCGCCTGCCTTAAAATTAGTAAGCTGCTCGCAAAGAAATCTTACCGAGGCAATTTTGTTTTCTGTGAACAATGCACCGTAGATTTGTCTTGAATAACAAAAAAAAACTTGAAAAATAAATGTCGCGACCTTTTAGAAAACCCCGTGTCTAAGAGCTAGACGCGGCATTTTGTAAAAGGCTCATTAAATTCAGTATGTTTTCGTAGTTTCTGCTTGAAATTATTATTGTCTATGAATTTCATGGCCCAATCTTTTGCTTTGGCTGAAAATCTCGGCGGCAAAAACTTTGTTCAGTGTCCCTTTAAGGGCAGGTGTAGATGCCATCATTTCAGTCGCAAATCTTTTTGCTAGTCGGTCGGCTGGTTAACAATAAGGGTACTAACTAGAGTTCCAGATTTTAACAGCAACACATCGTCATGGCTTCATCGGATGCTGCATTATATTTGGGCGCACGTTAAAAAACCCCAGGTGGTCGAAATTTCCGGAGCCCTTCACTACGGCGTCTCTCAAAATCATATGGTGCTTTTGGGACGTTAAACCCCACAAATCAATCAATCAGATGCTGCATTATATACATTCTATCCTCGTTTTTACATAGGTGTACCGTATGGTCCACTGTTACAGGAAACAAGCGAGCTCATGGACAGTGAGCTATGTGGTGCTAACTGGCAGCGAGGCTTGTGAATGGGACGCATGCGCATAGAATCGGGGTGCGCCCAGCTTTGTCTGCCATTTCTCCGCCTGTACGCATGACAGCATTGGAAAGTGCATCCGTATTTTAGCTGCGCAATTTATCTAGCCCAGTGCCTCCTGCTTCAGGGATTTCCTGTGAGCACAAAAATGCATGATTTTAATCGTTGCTGCAGTATTTTGCAAGTTGTCACGGTAAAGCACATCATATTTTTCGCATAATGCTCGCTGCAACTAGCAAGTTTCGATGACTCAAAATGCTGTTCAGGTCTTATGTAGCAAATATTTTAAGCTCGTCCTCGTGACCATGAAATATTGGTTTATTAAATATTGGAAGGCAGAGTTGGTATCAGTTGATTTACAGTGTGAATATGAAAAGTGCGAAGGACCGTGCCTCGCAAGTAAGCCCCGAGAGCATGAGCAGAGAAGTAGCAGATGAGGAGGCTCATGCGCTGCATTTCCAAATCTCACCAGCACTAATGCTTGACAGACTGCTGGCCACGCACTAGCGTGTTCTTTCTGAAACAGGACTTTGGCCCTGTAAGCATGTTCTTGAAGGGCATAAGTAAATAGTAGAATGGGCCCCCTAAATGCACCCATCCTTAAACCATTGGGCTTATGAATTAGTGCCCTTTTCAAAATACAACTATTCTGTGCTATAAATTGTGACAGAACAGTGCACGAAGTTTAAAAATGGGAAAAAAGTGTTTAAATGTCTCCTTTATACATAGTGTTCTTGTGATGTCACTTCTGCCATTGTCGCCCTCTTCCGCCATGCCCGGGTAACTCCCTGGGTACCTACGGCAGTTCACGTGCTGCAGTGCGGTTTGTTGGGGGCTCGTCGTCTGTTGCTGTGAACGATGTGGAAGCATTGTGGTTTTTTGTTGTCTTACTTTAACGAGCTCATTGGATTAGGAAGGCCTCGCTCGTTCACTCAATACAAGACCAGATAATCAAGATGTGCGACACATATACCAGCCACGGGGTACACCGGCTGCCCGCCACAACCTATGAGGGCCTATTATCTTGCTTTCACTACAAATTGCCTGGCCCAAAAACAAGTGAAAGCTTGAAGTCTCTCGAGCCGCAATTTTAAGAGTGGATGTGCGAAGCGCAGCTGCTCCCATCGAAAACTAGTCGTGCAGAGCTAAGCAAGTTTACAAGAGATATAATATTATGAATATATTGTCACGGCCTACGCCACCAAAGTAGCAATGCCCCCTCCCCTCCAAGTGTTTTAAACAGTGCTGATGTTGAGCTTGAGCCTCTTTGATTGCAATTTGTGGAAATAGTCGAGGAAAATATTATACAAGGCAGATTGTGACTTTGCGTGGTGTGTGCCGCGGTAATGCCAGTCATCACTTTATTTTTCGCGTATGCTTTAACACACTTTTGACTTTGTATTTTGCTTTTGTTGTACGCTAATGTACAGTGGAGTCACTGAACATGATAGAGACCGTGTATAGAATTAATTGACTAATTAAAAAAATCCTGACGCCCAACTTGAACCGATCGGCTATACTTCAAAATGAACTAATATTGTTTCCCATTCTTTATAGTTTGTTTCAATGCAATACCAAATCTCCGCGATCACCATCACGATTTTTACCGCCTTCCTCGCCATCATGATTTTAACTGCGGACAAGTTTGTATGTTTAGTATCTTGGTAAGCTATATCTGTTTGCAGGTAAATACTTGGCTATGGCACTTACCCGTAATGAAGTTGCACCTGAAGATGCAAATATTGCAGGTTCTTCAAGTAGCTTTTGTTAATCTGCACCAGCCAAATATGCTGGTACTTTTAGGAAAATCGGAATGTGCGTTCTCAATTTCAGGTTATAACTTTCAGCGAAGAAACACCCTAAGCTCTGCTCCCTCTGCGTGGACTACTAAATCAACTTGCCTCACTAGCAGCTCATAATTTCTCAAACTTGCATCGTGAGGCAAAACTAAACGGGTGCAAGCACGAGGAGACAACATGGCAGTTGTAGGCGATAGATTCGGTTGGTGCCCGGGCTTGTTGGTGGCGCATTTCGGAAGTGACGAAAAGGCGCTGCGAGATGCACGTGCACACTTTGTAGAGTTGCTGTATTGGACAGCAAAGTTTTTTTCTTATCTGAGCAGTTTCACCAAAGGAAGGTTCATCATATGGCGTGATAAATGAAGCGAATCCACAGGTTGAACCACATCATAGCCTCGCTGTGCTTTTGTACTTTTTTAGCTCGCAAAATTTATTTGTACATATAAGTGACAACTTGCCAGTAATAAGGCAGCACTTGTTTCTTTACCATATGATCATCTCCGGTGTGCTGCTGCCTCAATATTTCAAATTCTAAGCATTTACACCATTGTATGCTAACTTTTCCTTCAAAGTGAGACAAGCCACATGTGTATCGTAGATCAAGAAGCATGCCAGTTTTACGTACTTGCAAGGTAAACATCAGAAATGCACAAATGATCAAATTTACTAGTTTAATGGTGCATCTACATAGCAGAGCACCTGTGGCACCTCGGGAACAAGATAATGCCACATATGTTACAAGAGATAATTAAAAAAGACAGGGGACGTTCCGTGAACAAATAGAAACAAAAATAAAATGGCACGTGGCAGCGAGCGAAGGCGGAAAGGGGGGGGGGGGCCCGTGGGACTTCAGCGGATGAACGTAAGGTGTGTGTTTAATATGTGGAAGAAAAAAAAATTCAAAATTTTCGCGACTGAAATGAGGGTCATTTAGTGAGTGCGCTCATGACGAGAGTAAACACGGTTATTATTTTTTTTTCAAATCTCTTTTGAAAGCCACAAAAATCTGTATGTGGTGCAGCCTAACAGAAGGTCCGTGAAGGCAAATTATGAATTCGTCGTTGTTCAAAGGCCTATTTTTTTTTCATGCGCACCATCCCTGCCGCGGTGGTCTAGTTAAAGAACCCCAGGTGGTCTAAATTTCTGGAGCCCTCCACTACGGCGTCTATCATAATCATATAGTGGTTTCGGGACGTTAAACCCCACATATCAATCAATCAATCATGCGCACCATAAATAGTGCTCAAAATTTAATTGCATATGTTGCTTTCATCCTCGCTGTATTCCGAGCTGTTTATGATGTAAAAAAAAAGTAGCACGCTGAAGTGGTGCTGCTTTTGGGCAACAGTTGAAAATGGCGGGGTGCATGAATGCGGAATACTGCCGCTTACACTCAAGTCACTCTTGTGGTCACCTCCCACTGTTTGCAGCATGTGTTGTGTATACACAGCTGCATATTTTCTAGCTAGAAAAATTTCATTTTAGGTGTTTCACGCCATTTTCCATGCAACTATTCCACAATTGCACACACTGATCAGCAGGCTTTCAATTGCGCTGAAGGACACAGGTGCCATAAAATTCATAGTCGATTCTTTCAAAAAACCGTATGTAAAGGCTGAAGCTTCATGCGTACATACACACACACATACCATATTGTTTTTTGTACTTTATGAAAGCTGCGAAGGTCTCATGTGCCTCCAAGCGTAACCTGTCTTATTTATTCTCCATCACCGCAAAAGTTTTGTGAGTTTCAAATAAAAGAACTTTGCGCATGGCCACTTTTGGGTAATTTTTTTGTGTAGGTGTTATTTGAGCAGCCTACAGTGTTTACTTTATAAGCCTGTATGTATATGTTGCATTATAAGGATGCAGAATGTGTGTAGCTGTACAATATAGATGAAGTGTAAAAATTAAGTGTGTCTATTGTAGTGTTCTTGCAATCAATCTTACCCCCATATTCTAGAACGTCCCTCCACTCAACGCTTCACCTTCACTTGAGATGGCTGATGGGAGCGCCGTCTCTAAGCAGAGAAAATTGCTGCATGTCAGCAATAATCTGCTGTGATTCTCCAGTAGCGCAGCGTCGCTTTCAAACGAGCAGCGGCACAGTGCGCAACTCTGTCAAGTGAAGGGTGAAAGTCGAGTCGGGGAGCGTTTATGAATATGGGGGTTAGTTTTGTTGACTTGTTAACCTGCCATTAACAATGGATTGATGCTACTTTGCTCTAGCTGTACAGTGCTCTTCAAGGCTCAAGGAGGCACCGCACGGGGAAGGCTCGGAGCAAACCATGCGTGAGTTTCCTTTCATTGTTACACTATGCACGTATTAAGTGATAGACTTTAATGTATGCTATTTGTATTGTGAAAGTTTTTGGGGACATACAACTTCCAACACTTATATGTTCTGACGAAAATCACGCAAGAATGAGAGAAGCTTGTGCAAAAATTATGCAAGAGTGTAAGAAGCTTTTGCAGAAGTCTGTGAAATGAAATTTTGAAATTTTGTGGCAATGTGTCATTGTACAGTGGTCAACAGTCTTGCTCAGCATGCTTGACTGCAGGGCTCCCGGCTGCACAGGCGCATCTACGGAGTGCCTGATGATTGATAGGCCAAATGTCAGCCTGCACACTGGTGCCTCTTATCCCCGTTTGTCTGTTACATCAGTGTCTCTTGTAAAGGGGATCAACTGTGCTACCTTTTTTTTTTAATGTAATGACTTCTTTTTCCAGATTATTGTTGTTTTAAGGTAGAGCCTCACATTTCCATCAAATACTGAAGATTCCATTTTTCCTTCTAGATGCTATGAAGTCACTCCTTGTGTTACAATAGAGTGAACACTGTTCTGAGAAAAGCTACTTTATGGAGTTAACTCACTCCATATTGACTTAACACACAGAGTTGGTGAAAATTACACTCCATTCCAGCTGCATTAGGAATAATATTCATTTGCATACTTCTGTTTCTTTTGTTTGTTTGTTGGCTGGAGGTTTGGAGTATAGGGTGGCCAGAGGGCACTGTGTAGTCTTTCTTCATCTTCCCAATTTTGTGAACATCAATTGATAGCCGTATGGGAAGCAGCCAGCATGCTGAAACAGCGGTGCAAGCATGCAAGATGTTCACCATTGCATGCAGTCAGTTGCTGTGAGCAACCTACTGCATACAATTAACTGCGAGTGGTGAACTAACGCTGCACTATGTGTGCCTCCTGGAAAGCTGCAATGGTAAAGTGCCACAATCGTATAGTAACATGGATAACATCGGAATGTGTTTGTTGAATAATTTTGCAACAGAATCAAAGGAGTTTTGGATACATTTGTGTATCTGCCTGGTTCATCAAAGCTACAGAGTCAAATGCGGTATATACTCGCGTATTAGGTGTACTTTTTTTGTCAATCCGGTCATGTGCGAAGCTAGTAGGAATCGCTGGCCTAAAAGCTCAACTGGGAATATATGTTGCAGGCGCTGTCACAGCTGTCTCAAAGCGGATTGTCATTTGTTTGCTAAGCCTGTTCAAATGCTCCCATTTTATTGAAGTTCTTCCGAACAGTGCTCACAAAAACCAGTTCCCACGACAGGGTTATACCAGAGAACATAAGTACTCTCCAATAATTGTCGGGAACCGAACGTAAAGTAAGATGCAGAAGAGGAAGCGCGATGCCAACACAGTGCTGTGTGTGTCGCCCTTCATGTGTGTGTGTGTCCATTCCTTGTCACAGTCTTCTAATGCGTTGTGTTCCCTCCGATATCTAACCGACACACCCAAGCTTCTATGCTAAGTCTTATTCAACGCACTCTTCTGCTGGCTGCATACTGAATATTGCATGTCGAAGAACTCCACGCTGATGTGCTTAGTGGTAGCACGGTTTCAGTTTTCTTCGGTAAGCTTTATAACAGCAATCTGCCTCGTATATAATTATTGTAGCCTATCACAAGGAACGGTAAAAACGCAATGGCCAGATGGCGAAACCGAAAAAAAAAACCTGCCTCATCTAGTTGATGTGACAGGTCCTTGCACGCGTTCAACATATGTGCTGTGTCTCGGGAATACATTCTTGCCGTGGAAGAGGTGGGAAGATAGGAGGCAAACCTTTAGGCATTTCGGACTACACATAAACAGGTTTCAGTTTTCAAGTTCGATATTCTAGGGAAAGCATAAAAGTTCATGGAAGAAGGGACCTTGCACTCAGTCAATTTTGTGTAAGACTGCACTCGCGTGCTCGACAAGAGATGTGCCTGACCAGAGCATCATGAAGTCAAATGTGTCTGTGTGTGTGCTGGCAAGGTGGCTCGGGCTGGTTGAGGAGGACAAAGTATGCGAGCAAAAAGTTTCTTGTAGTAAAGCAGGCTGGCTAATAACACTGGTGAGCAAATTATGTGAGGATGCAAATTGTGCGAGTAAATATGGTATGTACTCTTGTATGTTTCATCTCTATTGCTACGGATCCTGTGGATCCAACTTGGCATCCGGCAGCAACAGAGGGAGGTTCTGCAGGAGGTGCCACAGCTGAAGCACAAGGTACGGCTCTTTTCCGTGCCTCAGCACGCCCAGCCAGCACAGCGCCCCTCTGACCTTCCCCGGCTGCCTGCTGGTACAATTGGAGAAGTGGAGGCAGCAGAGGCAGCTGTGCAGAGTAAAGCTGTGGCTGCGGCTTTGGTGTATATTTCTTGATTTTTAATATGTCTATGTAACATGCAGAAATTTAGTACTGCTATAAGATACTGTGTTTCGGGAAACAAACTAGTCAGGTTATCTCATGAGCCACTGTACTACAGTCGAATATGAATAATTCGTACTCAAAGAGGCCAGAAAATGTGTTCAAATTAAAAGAAGTTCAAAATAATGAAAGTTACCGTAATTACTTGAATCTAACACGCACCTTTTTTCCGGTTAAGAGAGTTCATAAATCGCATGTGCGTTAGAATCGAGTACGAAAAAAAATGAATATGGTCATTCTATTGCCATCGTCACTTACAATATGGCCACAACCTACTTGCGTCGGCATGGCGCGTCGGTCATTTCTGCCTATGTGTTTCCCATGCGCGGCACTTCATACGTGTGCTGAGGAGTTCGTCATCTTGTAGTACATTAGCATCGACGGCATGGTAGGGCCGACTCCAAAAACTCGACCAGTGCACCACAATGCTGCTTCTAAAAGAAAAGTCGTCGCGTGTGCCGGAACGGACAGAAATCGGGCCGCATCGCGGTCATTCGGAGTTCCCGAAACGTGCGTGCGGGACTGTCGGAAACAAAAGCAGAATATTGTCGACAGCAAAGATTCACGCACAGGCTTCAGTGGACCACAGCAGGGTCGGTTTCCACAAATTGAAGAGCTGCTCGGCGAGTATGTGATTAAGCAGTGAGCGGCACAGAGGCCCGTGACGACAGAACTGCTCCAAGTGCAGGCGATGCAGTTAGCCTTAGAAAAAGGGCTAATGCAGAGCCATTTTAAAGCGAGCAGGTGCTGGCTAACGAACTTTATGAAGAGAAAAGGCTTTTCCCTCCGAAGGCGAACGGGCATATGCTGGAAGTTGCCGGAGGAGTACGAAAAAAAGCTTCAGTCTTCAGAGGTTCTTGAACAACGGCTACCTGCTTGGGCAAATCGGGAATGCCGATCACACGCCTCTTTACTTCGACATGCGTGACACCACAACCGTCTAGGAGAAGGGGGAGAAGCAAGTTTGTGTACTGACATCGGGCCACGGTAAAACTAGAGTGACAGCAATGCTCTATTGCACGTCAGATAGGCATAAGCTTCCCCCGTACTTCATATATAAACGGAAGACGCTCTCAAAAAGAGTCGTTTTCGCGAGTGGTGTGATCAAGCGGGCCAACGAGAAAAAAGGGTGCGAGTTGCAACCGATGTCTTAGTTTTTTTGTTTTTTTTTTTGTCGTGGAAATCGGGCGTGCGTTACAATCGAGGGCGCGGTAGAATAGAGTAAGTACGGTAAACGAGCGGAGGGCTCACCATGCAGTGATGCATGTGCATGGAGACGTTTTATTCACAAATTACAGGACATCCGTCAATAATTAAAGTAGTCAATACATGTCTGTACACGTTGGCCTTGCAACGAGTCAACAAATATTGCTTGCAGTTTGCAAAGCATTTGTACTTTGGCTTCAGTATTCTCCTGGCAAAAGAAGTAGCGCGCGGCAATGTCCAGTGCTGACACTCTTCGAAGACAACTGTGTTTCCACAGTTACCATCTGCGCTGCAGCCGGAGTGTGGCCAGCACATGATGAGAATGGAGGAGCGTCTCCACCTGGTGAAAAGCAGATCGGCATTCGAGAGAGAAACACTCCGCGGCAGCTTTTTTTTCTCTCTTCATGCGCGGTGTTCAAAGGAGAAGAGTCTCTACATAGCAGGAACGAAAAACAGGGAAGCGTGACACCGGCGCGTTGCAGATCGGCATGAGAGAGCCAACTCTCTGCGACAGCTTTTTTCCCCTCTTTCTCTTCATGCGCAGTGTTAAGAGGTGAAGGGTCTCTACGTGGCAGGGACGGAAAAAGCCGAAGCGGGGCACAGGAATGTCGCAGATTGGCATTTGGCAAACATTCCACCGCAGTCTTTTCTTTCCTTTTCTTCATTTTCTTCTTCAAGCACAGTGATGAGGTGTCTGAAGTGCCACCGCAGGATTGGGCGGGGTGCTGAGAGCATTTTCGGAGCGCGGTATAGCTTTGATAGGACCACAGCGTCAGTTCGAAATAAGTGTGTTGGATTTAAGGAGATTCGACTGTATTTGCTATAGTCTGTGAAGTCCGAGTGAACTGTCCTAAGCTAGCAGACGATGTAGGCGGCATCGTGTGTTTGATGGGCAGTGACTAGCAATAGCCTGCTTAAAACAGACATTCAGCATGTTTGTTCATTTATCACCCTATTTCGTGTCCACTGCGGCTCTCTCTACTTTGAGCTACAGTTCACCCTGCCTTGTGTTAGCCGATTTCTTACTTTTTTAAAAATTTTACATGCACCAAATTTTTCAGTGTGAAGAAAAATGCACCTTTGTTTATTGTGATGAGATTTCTATAGCGACATGCCTCTTTGTTGGCTATCACAGAAAAATATAAACAGCAAATGGTGCGACCATCTAGTGCGACCTTTATTTTTCTATCAGTTTCATCTATGACCAAGATTTGGTCGCTCTAAGGTTGCCTCCTAATACGCCTTGATCATGTTCATTTATCTTGTTGTGCTCTGCTTACAATGCATTGATTAAAAACATGTCCAAGCTTCTTTTTGAATTCCACATATTTTATCGATTTTCACCTGTAGAAGCTACTCCTGGTCAACATTCAGGCAAAGACATTGTAACCTCGAAGAAACGTGTATTGGAATTTGAGCACTGTACAAAGTAATTATACTATTTCGTAGCAAGAATCAATATTTATTATGGGATTTAACAGTGTTGTATTTGCTTTCATAACAGCGAAACTGCATTCAGAGAAGGACTCTGAAAGGTTCTCACACTGAGTGTGAGAGGGCTGATGTGATAACCATTTTAGGTCAAGTGAGTTGAAGTTAGCGTAAAAAACAATGAAATGTTGTGATGCCCAAAAATTCAAGTTGTTGTTTTCAGTGTCCTCTTCTTGCAGATTTTTATCATGAAAACATTTCGATGTGCTGTTGCGTTTACCCCATCTATGCTTCTTGCATTTATTTACAGCGCAAGCGCCTCCTGCAGATTGGGGTACGTAGCCTCCGAGAAATTGGTGTGAATGTCATGAAGGCTGTATTGGCACATGACGTGCAAGTGCTGTACAGCCTTCATGGCAGAAAAGAGAAAAGGGCCTCTGTGAACCTGAGGCTCTGTATATTAGTGACAGGTTAGACTTGTTCATTGTTTTATGTGTGTGTACCCTTGTGTATTCTCTGTACTGCAGTGGTTCATGTGTACTCTGGTATTTCTGTTCTTGTATGCAGATGTCATCTGCCAAAAAGCAGGATGCGACCAGGCGGAGGCCCTCAACTTTATTAGGAGGTGGCTGCCAGGGTCTGGTGATCGCTGTGGGGGCAGGAAGCGGCGCTTCAGAGAAGCATTTGTTGTGGAGCAGCCCGATGATCCCCACTATCAGTGTGCAGATTATCGGCTGCTCGCGGCAGCTGGCTTCCTGCCCAGCCACAGCAGCCAGGGCCTTGACAGCACCACTGTCACTGTGCCCCCAACGCAACCTGACCTGCATTAGAGCGGGCCTTTTTTAGTTGTGTATATATATTTTTCAATGTATACATTTTTTGTTGTACCAAATAAATAAAAAAAACAAAGAATAAATAGTCTGCAGACTGTCGGTGGTGCACTAATCGGCTAGCTTATGCTGATTCGGAAGCACCATCACCATGTTTTAGTTACAAAAAAATGCTCTAAACTATGAATATTCTCGATTACCATGTGAGGGAAATATGTGGGGATTGCAAGTGGGGGACATACGCTTTCAACATTTACTTCCTAACGACTTTTTTGATCTGATGTACCAAATACCAGTACCAAATGAAGCACTCGCTATTGCAAAAGATAAATTGGTAAAAAAATAAACCACACTTCTAGTGTTAGCAAAGGGAATGAGGTATAAAAGATGAAATAGATCGAGTAACTGCTTTCAGTTGTCAGCATTCAATTTTCTGTTGCCCCAAGTATACAGGGCTGCAAAGCTACAAGAGCGGGTCATCGAGGCATATTGTTTAAATCTTCTGGTAAGAAAAATTCCCTACTAATAATGGTTACATAATGGCAAGCCAATCAGTAGCCAATATTCGTCGTGCAGGAAACATTGGTGTAATAACGGCATTTGATTGGCTGCAACGTGGCCCTGGATTGGTCCAATGTCGGTCGTACATCCGTAGCCAATATTCGTCGTGCAGCAAACATCGGCGTAAAAATGGCATGTGATTGGCTGAAATATGGCCCAATGTTGGCCGAACATTGGCAGCTTTATCGGCAATACGATGGGCCTTCGTCGGCCCAATGTTGGTTGCATACTGGCTAAAACATCGGCAAAACGTCGGCCTATCATTGGCTTGAACGTCGGCCCGACATTGGAAGAAGTTGCACTTCCGACGTCGGCCCGACGTCGGTGCCGATGTTAGCCGATGTTGGTCCAAGATTGGTCCAACGGCGGCGTGCTGCCTGGGTATAGTATAGGGCAATTTTGCCTCGTTCTGAAGTGCAGTCGCTGCAGCCGGGTATGATCCTGTGACCGGTGGCTCAGCATCCCAGTACCTTAGCCGCTAGACCACCACGAAGGTCTAGAACATGTCTGCCTAAATAAAGCAATGTACGTATAGACAAACGTTAAAAAGCGATGTGGAACATTGTAAAAGATAATTAGCTACACATAAGTTGGCTAATGAGATGCCATCACAATAAGCCCTCAATGCCCAGATTTGATTTTTTGTAAAGCTATAGTCATTCTGAGGAAGGTAAGATGTGTGGAGCTTAGTCTAATACTAATTACGACTGAGTCTAACTCGTGCTAATTTGGTCATTAGCTAATCGAGCTTAGATTAACATGATATGCAACCAACTAAAGACCCGGCCATGATTATTTCGATTAAGTCAATTGAATATTCAAAGAAGGTGCTTGGTGCTGCAATTTTGAAGCGATTCTCAATTGAAAGCTATTGATACCTAGTCCATACTTATCAATTTCAATGTGATCAAGAAATAATTTTGTGCATATTAGTGTGATTGACTCCTCGCCTATTCAAGCCTGGACACGCCAGTGCCGAATAGCTTCGCGCTGCCCCAGCCTTCCTTAATTCAGCGATAGTTGAGGAAATTTTTTATAGTGTCGTAAGGCTCGGCTGATGGCAGATCTTGAAAACTTTGGTAAAGAGATGATGACTTAACAGCTGAATGGTAGCATTTCCCAACGTTGACTCCTAGGTTACTTAACTTGTAGCACAGCTTGACTTCTCTTGTTTTTTTTCGAGGTTTTTTCACTACTTTTCTGGCTGCACAGAAAGCGGTAATACTACTTATAATACTTCTTTGTGATGTTGCGTCCAAAAGCGCCATATTTATGTGAGAGGTACTACAGTGGAGAGCCTTACGGTTTGACGACGTGGGGTCAACCTCCTTCTAAATCTGAGCACACGGGCTTTTAGTTCATTGGGTTTATCGAAATGTGGCCGCAAACTCAGTTCCGCAAACAAACACGTGTTCTCTAACATCTACCTCAACCCAGGCAGCACACCGGCGTTGAACCGATCTTGGACCCGTATTGGCTAACGTCGGCCGAAATATTGGCCCAAGCTCGACATTTCGGCAAATTGCAACTTATTCCTATGTAGGACCGATGTTTAAGCCGACCTGGGGCCGACGTTCTGCCGTTGCATCTGCCAATATCCAGCCGACGCTGGCCTGCTCTACAACTTCCAATGAAGGCCCGTCCTTTCCCCGACGTAGTTGCCTACATATATCCAGCGTAGGACTATTCTCGGGCCACTTTGTTGCCAATGAAATGCCAGTTTTACGTCAGTATTCGCTTTACGACGAATATTGGCTACCATTTGCTTGCCAATAATCCACAGTTGTTAATTTGGGCTTTTACTACTGGCATTCCTTAGCAGGTAAACTTTACATTACGCCCCCAGAACTTCCCCTGGCAGCTTATAGCAGCCTCGTACGAGCATCACGGAGTAGTATACTTCAAGGCGACTGACCACTGGATGACTAGTGTAGGAACACTACACGATTTCGCTATATCGTCCATTTTTGCCTTTTTTTCTTGTATTGCCTATTACCCTCCCCACATGTAGAGCGTAAGACTGCACAAGTCTAGTTACTCTCTAGTTTTCTCCACACATTCTTCCCCAGTTTTGCAAGAAATTGTAACACAGACTGTTTCATCAAGTATTCGCTGAAAAAACAATAACTAAATTACCTGCTCGGTGCAAATATTCCGAACACAAGCCATTTAAAAATAAGAATACAAGAACACAATTTTTGTAACTTAATTTCTAACTATACCAAGTCAAACCATTTATTTTTCAGTTCAGCTTTTCAAATTACTGCTGTTCAGTACTGCAGCCCGAACTAGGAGGCGAGTTCAGCAAGGCTGTATGTTCATAGGGCTGGCCAAGGCAGCAGAGATGGGGCGATGATTCAGAGGCTGCAGCAGGAGATGAGGCAATGACGGTGGGCTGCTCACTGTCCTGCCAGAAACAATTGGGCAGGAAACCAACCGGAGAGAAGGATGCAAAGTGGATTGCATCTATGCTTGAGGCTTTGAAGAGATATTGTTGTGCAGCGATGGCAACTCCCTCGTGGTCAATTTCTGGTTGGGATTTTGTGCTATGGTAGTACCCGCTTATATGCCCGTGTGGCGACGATACTACACTGCGCACTTCTGTAGTTAAAAAAACGAACAAGTAGTGGCTGCGGCATCATTTTTTTCTGGCGGCATATGTACATCTTGTCTGCGGTGTGTATGTACGTGGACGTTGATCAATCAACCCACTGTGACAGCATAGCATGGGTGGTGTCGCGGTCTTATGCTTGATAGCGCGGGATGGATCTCCGACCACAGTGGCTGCATTTATATGGGGACGAAATATAAAAAGAACACCCGTGAACCAAAAGATATGTTCACAATGGATAACCCCAAGCGGTCACAATCTTGGTACGCACTCTAAAGCACACCTCAGAATGATATCTTGTTGGTAAGTTAAAGCCTAGCAATTATCGATGTTGAACAGACATGTCCATTTTAAGCTGACACAAGCGAGCCGAAAAAAACTGAAATTGTGTGTTAGGTGAACTAAGCAACAAGTACACAGTTACATACAGTCACATACACAGTCACATACACAGTTTCAACCTTATTATGAAATACAAACAAAGCTTGCTATCAAACAATGCTTGTTTTCTTAAACTGTGTAACCTCAGGAAAAATACACAATCTTATTATGACATTCGGAAAAGGCCTTCCTGGTTTGTTCCTTATTCGCGAACTAATCACGGTTTGAGAAGACTTGAACACTGTATTCCAGCTTGTTTTAACTTGTTTGAAAATAAAAACATCGACATCTTTAATATACATAAAAAACAACTTAAGAACCTTCTCATCCAAAATGGCGCCGTGTAGTTTAGCATCTTCTAGTTGTCCGGCTACAGTACTATATGTAAAAGAAACACCCTATAATAGTGCTTGTGTAACATGGCATCGTATAATGTTTGCTTTCTTTGACATTTTTTTTCGTTGCTTTTTTTACGAGTAAAACATACAACATTTCACTCGTCAGTGTTCCCCTTGTGCATTAAAACTCGTGCTTTTCGCATACCCAGAGTTGTAAACGTTGTATAATCATTTTGTAATACTTTGGTAGCCGTTTAGCAACGTGTGCATTGTTTCATGATTGGCCGCACGCTGTTTTCTTTTGTTTTTTGTTGTTTTTCTCTCAATGTGGTTTGCTTATTTTATGTAAACCTGAAACTGATGTAATTTTGATGCATTTTGTTTTTATTTATTGAAGTTTTGAAAATCGACGTCAAATTGTTTTTTTATGTTTTGTGCTCTGCTGATTTTGTAATGCCAAGTAAAAAGGGGTAGGAGCCTCGTCAAGCTGCTAATATAGCAGCTTTTTGCTCCTATCCTTGCGTTTTCTTTTTCGCAACTCTGTGAAGAAAATGCTCAATAAAACTGAAACTGAAACTGAAACTAAACATCGAAGACATTTGATAAATCTCTAGCAACGCATAAATTCTGATGTTACTTAGCCACACCAGCAAGTGAGAAAAACGCCTACCGAATGGGCTTGCTCCATAAAGCTAAGCTTCGAGTAGTCCGCTCTTTTGTTCCTAACAAGAACCCTGTCTTTTGCATAAATTAGGTTAAACATCGGTATTTCGGCAACGAGTTTTACCGCGAGAGTATCTTTTATAACAACTCAGAGGCGTATGATCGTGGCCTGCACAAGTGTTCTGGGCAACGCAGCTTTCCTTTACACCCAACTGTCAACAAAAAAAAGACTACCTGTCTATCGTTTCGTTCACTACACGCAGTGGGATCAGATAGGTTTTGGTGGTGGTGGTAAAATGAACGGACGCAAGGAAACTTTGTTAGTCTTGAAGTTCACTACTCAACACTCAACTGGCCAGATAAGAAAAAGTTTACATGCCGTTTGTTGCATAATGTGTTCGCTTCATTTCCGGCAAAACACCGTTTAAACTAGGCTGTTTGGCCTTGGTCTCCACGGGTGGCTGCCTTCACTATCAATTAAATATAGCAGACACATGCCATCCGGTTTAGAAACGAGCCCGACAGCACTCGAAATGAGAGCGAGAGAAGAACTTAGCTCGGCTGACCGCTTGGATGCAACGCTGCCTCCTCTTTCTACGTTCTCTCTTTCCTCTATACGTTCCTCTCCCTTTCCTCTATACTGTTGCGCTTGAATACGCAGCAGTACCGCCAGTGCCCTTTGGTTTTTTTTTGAAAGAAATCTATATCCTTACTACACAGGGAACGTTTTAGAAGGAAGACACAAGATACAATTGATTGATATGTGGGGTTTAACGTCCCAAAACCACCATATGATCGTGAGAGACGCCGTGTATTGATCGAGCAATGCTTGTAAGCCATGCGCACGCATGCACCACCGTCAACGAAACCAATCTTAGATAATGACCACACTTGTTTATCATGCGGCATACTATATATATATGCATTCCTTGTTTGAATAAAACGTCTTTAATTACTGGCTTCCACTCGACACAGATTTGATACATGGTGTCAGAAGTGGGCTCGTCACTCCGCGGTGTACATGAAATCGGCCCACAAGCTGCAAGCAGTAAGCGGTCTATTCAATTAGAAGCCACGACCGCCCAGCAAAATTGAGCATTAGCAATAGAACTTCTCAAGGCACCAGAACCCTTGCTGCTATCCAGAGACACGGCAAAGAAATGTGAAAGATTCAAACAGAAGTTCGGGCGGTTCTTGGAGGTGACATCACCTGCGAAGGAACCCAGGACTCCAGCTGTCATGACCGCGCTCCTGCTGAGCTTTGCGGGAGACGATCCTACTGAAACGTTCCGTATGATGCGGAGACCACAAGTACGGAATTATTGGAATATGGAAGACGTATGATGCGGACTCCGCATCTTATGGAAAGATGTATCATGCAGAAAACTCATTTGTGTGCATGCTACGTCTGAATCTAGTGCAAAGCAATATAATGTGTAAATTGAATAGACGCCCACATCTTGAGTACATGCAATACTATGTACAAATCGCAATATTTCTTAAATATGCATGATGAGGGATTGAATCATCGGCATCTTTTTAATTGTCATGTTGCGGAAGCACAATTAGCTTTTAACTAAAATACGTTACAAAGCTACTCAAATAACATGCTAGCGATCATAAATGGTGGTTACATTGCAAACACTAAGGCAGTGTTCTATGCAAGACATAAAGAACTTATAAAGTTATTATTTGCAATAGATAAAAATTATTATACACATCAGCCCTGCTACAATCAATATATTTTTTTATTTGTCTGTATGCTGCAGCTGTGAATAGCGACATTGCAGTGTTGATGGTACACAAATGAGGTGCCTACACCGTAATTTCACAAGCTCCACCTAAACCACAGGATGGTGACACAAAACACCATGTAACAGCAATTTTGGAATGAAATCTTTGAACATAAATAATACTCATAGCACTGTGAAAGTGTGGCGCTGTGTTTATCTCACGAACGCCTTGTGGAGATCGGCGAAATGCTGCTTGAGGCTCCGGCACCACTGTAGATTTGGGAGGTCACTGCCACAGAACTTATGTGGCCTTCGTAGGCACCTGGAAATGTAAATAATTGGTACCAATAATGTCAGAGACACATGTTCGCACCTTATTTCACTTGCACAAGAAATATAACACACATAATGAAACTGAAAATGTAAGGCACACAATCCTTCATGTTATGCATATGTGAATAATAGAAGAAATAAGTGTATAAATTAGTTCTGCCACCTTAAAGAAAACAACATGCTTATCACAGTGAAAATTACTAGGTTGTCACAATTTTTAATGGTAGAGATAATCTATTGATATGTTCCTATAGAATTATGATTTAAATGCTTCCTGCACAGTAAAACTTTAGCAACAACCAGTGAAAGCTCTCAATGTAGATTTAATAGTGTGTGCACGTACATCTGCTGCCTTTACACTATACAGTTTGTGCACAAAACTTGCATCTTGAACAATTTTGAGAGGTAAACCTATGCAAATTATAAAGGTTAAAATCACCATGAAAGCAAGCAGGATCAGGTAGGTGCCATTAAAAATCTATGCAAACCAGACAACATTAACCGAACTGCACAGAAATAGGGGAGCAAGAGTAACAGAAATTCAGCTGCTGACCCGCAGGTCAAGGTATCGAATCCCGGCTGCATTTCCGATGGAGGCAGAAGTGCTGTAGGCACGTGTGCTCAGATTTGGGTGTACGTAAAAGAAACCCAAGTGGTCGAAGTTTCCGGTGCCCTTCACTACGGCGTCTCTCATAATCATATAGTGGTTTTTCGGACGTGAAACCTGACATATAAATCAAGAATAACAGAAATAAACTGCCAACAGAGAAGTTGGGTGCATGTGCTATCTGTAAGTGCTTACACCTTACTACATACAGCATGCTCATTCCATTTTAAATACCGATATTGAAAATAACTGCTCTATTAGGAATGTAAAAGGTAAGGTAGAAGTGAACGACTCTTCAAAAAGTGACCCTATTATGACATCAAGTTTTCCTATAACAAAATTGGCTAAGACTCTGAAATATCACTATGCAAGAAAAAATCTTCAAAAGAACAATCAAGTTTCAAGTCATAATTTTTAATATGACTACTATGACTATAACCAAGAAATTGACCTCAACATGGCTAATGTTAGTTTGTAAGGCTTATGTTCACTTGACAATGAACTATACCACAAAAAGCACAGCGTTCAGGCAAAGCACCACACAAAAAAGAAAGCAGTCTTTTTTGTTATTACCTACAATGCCTTTAAAATGGTATTTTTACCTCTACTTTCCGCTTTTTATCTAAGTAACTGTGTGAAACAAGTTAGCTGAAAATGCACTGTGCCTCCAAAACCTGTTGGTTGAATCTGAATTTTTTAAAAACGCTGAAGCTTGCACTAAATTGGGCTCCACAAGCCTTGGAACAGCGAGACTGCATGACTCTTAGGACTACTTTGGTTACTTGTGTTTTGTTTCTGGGCCTAAGCATAAAGACAAGGCGCAACTGAATTGCTGCTAACAAACAATTGCTTTCGAAATTGCCCGAGCGTCAAAGGATGCTCAGACATTTGTTGTTTTTCGCACTGGGCTATTCTACACCAAACATACAAACCATACTGCCTGGTGACCATCACAGATGTATAGTTAAAAAGGATGGTAATTTACTGTTTTGAAAATAGTTATTTGCAGAATTATTTTGAAGCGAAAAAAGTAGTGGTCACGTGGGTACCTTAGGAATTTCACAGAATGTCGTGTGGGTGTTATTTGTGAGAAAAATTAAAAAGTACCGCTTTTTTTGCCATATCAAATTTGATCTACTTAATAAGTAAAGGTTCTTCTTAAAGTATTTAAAGCCGAGTAACATTAGTGCAATTTTTCCGCTACATAGGCTTTGAACAATTCAGCCAAACTGTTAATCGTTTGCATTTCTTGTATGGCAATACTGCACTTTGTATGAATATTTGAGCCACAAGTACTCACTGCACAGAAGTTATATTTCACGAAAAAATTAATGTTAGGTCCAGATTACAAATATCACTATGTAATCGTTTTTGTCCACATTGAGAGGCAATTTGAGCTGTGTGTTTGTCTACTTGAAAATTACTTTTATATGTAAGTTGAAAGCAAATAAACATTTCTTGTGATATGGCAAGTGTTATCATTACAATTTTTGTTTAAATGAGAAAAATAGTTTTTGAAGTCTACTGTTGAGGGCCATGGGGAACTTCGGAACGGAAGCTGTCGTATATCAATTGCAGAAAACAGCCATCATAAGAAAACTTGAAAAATTCATTTCTATTTTAAGACAAAGTGTAATCATATAATTTGCCATATAAAGAGAACTGCTTCCTTGCTTTTGATGGGGCGAAAAATTGCACTAATATTACTGAGCTTCATGCAATACACACAATCACCTTCACTTAATACCTAGACCAAATTTGGTGTAGAAGAGGCAGTATTTTTGAAACACTTTTTACTTTTTACAAACAACACCCAGACGACATCCTGGAAAGTCCAGAAGGCACCAACGTGGCCTAATATTTTGTTCTCTGTGATATATTTTAGCATTTTGCTCTTTTCAATACAGTAAACGAGCACAATAATTTTTTTTCAAAACACATTTACGACGATTGGCAACATGGCTGGGATGTTTGATGTGTAATTGCTTCACTGCGAGCATTTATTCTTCCGAAGCTCAAGCTATCACCTCTCTGTTACTGCCTCCCTCACATACAATGCCTGCATAAGAAAGAAAAAGAAAGGCAAGTCTGACAAGGTTCACAAGGCAAGATATTTTCATGTTGGATAAATTCATTACTATAAACAGCAGCAAAATTAAATTCATTTTGAGTAGTCCAAGACACAAGCTATATACCAGCATACTAAGAACCAAGCACAAACTTTTCATTTGAACATGTGTGGTAATAGACAGGAAGCACTTATTGCAAGACTGATCGGTCTGTAATTAACTGAATGAAGTACAATGCACTGTTCAATCCAACACCACATAGGCATCTTTGCTATAGCAAAGCCATATGTCCTACTAGATGGGACAATGCAAATGTAACAAAGAAAGGTGAAAAAAGAAAACAAGGGAAAAAAGAAGAAAAGTGGGGATGCAAAGTAGGAGTAGTGTAGCACTACTTTCACTCTGCATCTCTCTTTTCTTTCTTCTTTTTCTTTCTTTTCTATCATTTATCTTTTTTTTGCTTCCCTTACCCCCAACCTTCGACAGGAGAACACTTTGTATCAGCGCAACCTAACTTGAAAAGAAGCACGGGCTGCACTCTTCTGCGTTATATGTTTTTTTTTTCAGACAAACATTTCAAACAGGCACACACACCTACACCAAAAGATGATGTCATTATTGACCCCATTTAAACACGCCAAGGATGACAAAATAACTTCAAAAAAATAAGTCCTCCTATCACAACATCGGCCAGCCTGTCTGAAGCACTTCCACTGTTCACCCTGATTACCGCACTAGATGTTTCCATCTGTCGACTCACATCATCATTATGGATAACACTAAGACGAGCTTACATTGATGAATATGCACAAAAGTTTAGTGATGTATTATGTATCAGATTAAGCAACTCTGTTAAAACATTATTGATAGCTTGCTTCCAGGCTTTTTATACTGTAGCCTGAAACTTCGTAATGTCTTCTATGCACATGAACCAGATTGACAACGTAATGCACAACATGCTTAAGAATACTGCGAGGAACATGATAACGACAAAACGACCAGCCACCCAAATTTTTCGCTGTACATGTTTATAAAATGTTCATGTACACTCAAACGAGGAGCTTATGATACAAGCCGAAAAAACCTACAAGTAGGGCCTTGGAGCCTTCTGGACGTAGACGTGTTGCATTTTTTGTGTGGAGGGCTTTACACCCATAAGTGAGGAACAAAACTCGTGTATATTGAAGAATGTTGGCAGCTATCAGTTATAGAATAACACAATGAAGCTAATCTTCCCCGACACATCTGTACATTTAGAGAGGTGACGTAGCTTCTGTGATTGTGGCAGTAACTCTAACAGGACCAGTGCGAAAATTGGCACTACTAGGCTAGAAAAATGTCAAAACATGCCTGCCCGACTCTCTCTATCCATCCCGGCTGAATCTGACACATCATTTTTAATTGCTGGCTGCACAAAAACAAAACCACTGAAGCACTCACAATACACAGCTTGAAGTTCCTTTGAAGTGGTCAACTTCGTCTTCTGCGATGAAAGAGCAGCACAGTGTACTGATAAGGCACTCCTTGTAATGGTTTTCAATGCCACACAGTGACCTTGCTGTTCCTGTCGAAGAGAGCTTCGGGAGCTTGGAGGGTGCTTGCTTTTTTCTGGAGGCTGCTGCCACTCCTCGTTTTCTGCTCAAGGTCAACCTGTTTAAACTTAGAGACGTGGCTTTAAGTGTTGTATATAATGATATACAAATTTTCGCTGAACACACATTTTCTCGTGGCACACTGAGGAAGTTCTTATAAAACTTAAGGCCTCGCTTATGCAAAAATTTACAATCGATCCGAAGATGCACTCGACTCTAAAGGAGCAAGTTTCCTATGTAGTGTATATAAAGAAAGGTCATTCAGCACAACCACAACTACAGTTGCACAAGAAAACGATATTTTACATGATCCTGTTTATTTACATGGTTCATTTTATTTTATTTATACACGGTCCTGTTTTACACGATCAGGTCTGCATGAACTTTTGAACCGGGCACCATATAGGTTGAAAGACACACACAGAGTTTGAGACAAACCTAGTGTCCCGTGCAGCATCCTCTTGCACTATAACAACACATCTCAATCTAGTTAGTTGGTCAGAACGAGGTGAAAACAGCTCGCACTTGAAAAGCACGGGCAGAAAGAATGAGGTCTGCACCCTGTGCTCCCTGTACATTCTCGTTGAGGGTGCAGTTTTCACCTTATCCTTATGCAATTTCGCATTTATAACATTGTTCGCTGCATAATATTTGTGGCAATAAAGTGTGTGATACGGTCATGTGTATTCCATGTAATTTATAAAAATAGAATACAAGATAGCTTGACTCAAAAATGACAAAGTGCATCCAGCGCAACGTCCTGTAGCCATTCTGTTGGCAAGTGGCAGAATGATTTATTCTTCAAAACATATCTTACTTGTAACCACTTTAAGAGCTAACTCGTGCACTGGCACATTCTGTTTGCCTCTTCAGAATATAAGGTACCTTTTTTACACCAGAAAATCATCAAGAAGAATAGAAGTGTTGTAATTGTGAAGAAAGAAAAGTAGAAGGAAAAAAAGATGACCTGCCCTGTACAGGGACCTAGCCTGCGAACTTCGAATAACATGTCCGATGCTCTATCAACTGAACTACCATGGCGGCTATCCCTTTTCCATTTTGTACGGTATATATATGCATTTATACATGGAAGAGTCAGTCAGCGCTGCCTGTTACCAATATGGCGAGTGTGGGACACCTTTTTTTGCCTACAGGCAATTACATTACGATTGCAATTACGTTACGATTACTTCCAATATCCCTATACTTCTTTGGCAGCATTATGCATCTGTCAGTGCTCAGAAAATCTGCTAGTCACAGGAGGTAGCAATGGTTCGCCCTCCCACCTAAATGCATGTACTTGAACACATGCACAACTGATCGAATAAAAAAACAAGTCACAGACCGCTAAGATTACTGAGATTCACTGTTTAAGATTCATGAGTAAAGGAAAGAACTATAAATTTAAGGTTTTGTTGTCTTTGTTGAACACATTAAAATGAGAACTAGCTGAAAATGATGCGAAACAAACTATAGGGGATGTTATAAAAAGTAACTTTAACAAAATTGTGAAAAGAAAAGTGAACAAAAACGTAATTTGGCAACGTTTTTTGACAATTGAATTGACATTACTTTTTATAACATCCCTATACTTCACTGGGTAATGTTGTCGGGTAATTCTCATTATTAGAGTGTTGAGTAGGCTGACAAAGAAAGTATATGGCATTGATACTTCTTTTGAACACCTAAAGGTTTGAGGACTTTAAAAGAGCGGAAGCTACTTTGAGTAGACAAGAATATTTAGTTGGAGCAAAAAAAAACGTACACACATTTTTACCAGGCTTTTTAACACACTTAGAGACATAAAAGTGTATGCGGCCAGTAATTAAGTACCATTACTTTTGTCACACTATGCACTGTAGCAGGTGTAGTTAAAGTGGTGATAGTGAAGGGTTAATCAAGCACGCCACCAACGGCATTCACATCAATGGTCGCGTATTTTAAAAATAAACATGCTGTATAGTAAAAAAAATTTTAGAGCATTTGTGATTTTATCCAAATCAAGTTAAACCGACTGGGTAAGCAAACCATTTGCATAAAACCAAAAAGCATAAAGTGATTCATGTATTATAACTAAGTGAACAATTTCAGCAATGCAGGGCAAAGTGACAACAGTTCTATTAAAAACTCCTCTTATTATAACATGCATGAAAAGCACCACACCAGAATATTTTATAGTGCATGTAATATCGAGACTACTAGACTGTCTATTGACCTTTTAGAAGAAAGGTATCTCCTTCACGTTCAAGGGGCAACCACTTAGCCTTTTCCTGAGCTTTTCTGTGAATATTTTCTGAATTTCAGTTATAATTAGGATCGATTTAGAGTGAACAGATTTTGCTTACGCATTGAAACCTAGTTCTGTATGTAACTGCAATTATGTGTGCTAAACCACCTCCAAAAAATTTTTAGTATTTAACTAATTTTTAACTGCAGCAGCACAACTAGCTATGGGTGCCCAAAAAGTAGCTAGAAACAATACCTTTACCTCTTTGAGCCTTTTGGAAGTGTTGAGCTTCTCAGTGCTCACCTTACAACATTTTTTTTAAATACATGTTTGTGTGCCCACTGCTCTTGCTCCTTGTACAGTGAGGAGGAGCACATGGCAAGAAGAGACAAGAAAGAAGCATAATAAAAAAATTGAAATAATCGAGGACCTCTTTTGTATCGTACAATGTGTGTAACATTACTATTGCAACAACATATAGACAAATTATCACGGCTATGCATACATTGTAGAGTCATACACAGCTGCTACACCACGACTAAATTTCAACCTTGTGTTGGTTTAGGATCCCTTTATAGTGGCAAGCTAATGATATCTGCATTCGTTTGGCACATATTAAGATGCAGTGAAATGAGATATGGTAATCTCATTTAGAATGCACGTCATGTGGCTTCATTGTATATGTGGCCACAAGTGACTCTGGTTGCAAAGCAATATGGCACAGCCTAAACAGACGTCACCGACCACTCCAGTCTGAACTTGTCTTTGCCACTTTCCCATTGTCATCACAGCAAAAAAGGAACAATTGAATCTGCTACAGATATGTGCTAGCTTATGCTAAGGACCAAGTATGAAGGATGTTTTGTCATTATTGAGATCAGTTATTTGTTCAAGAACACTTGCTGTCAAACACAAATATATTGCTGTCGAAGCATCAAGACTCAAATATAAAGCAAAAAGAAGTGTATCTTTTAAAATTACAGGCCACATGGTGCAAGATAAATATTTGATATACTTGGGATGTAAGGCGCGCACAAGAGGTGCTGCCATAATATACTTTTCCTTGTGTTGAAACCCGCTTGCTTTACTCACCCAACACATTTGTAAAGATGCCGTGAAAACACCAAGGAGCTGATGCAGCAAGGTTGAACACATGTCCAGGGATTCCACCTTTCCTAAGCAGCCCTACAGCCCACACATTCCTGCAACCATTTGTAAGATAAATATAGTTCTATCCAAAGTTCTTGGTTTACAGACACACATGCAAGACGCATAACCACTCTATAGGAAGTTTGCATGATAATGTGCTGGGTAGCAAAACGGATGCCAATATCAAGTATCCCGGCCTGCCACTTCTTTCTTTCCGTTCTTAATTAATCAATCCATGGTTAATAAATGTTCCCCCAATGTGAAACGTACTGGCAGTTCGGTGAAGAATCGCAATGTACTTCAAACACAGTCCAATTCATGGCAAGTAAGCAAGCAATAGCATTTTGTCAGCTGTTCGAGAAGAGAGCATGAAGTTTAGCTAAAACCCATGTTTTTTATAAACACTATTCAATTTGATATAAAGTTGTGAGCATAATTTGAAAGAACACGGATTCATGTTTAATGAATGATAACTTATAATGTACTGATATGAATTCAACTAAATGAATATGAAACGATAATTTTTCCCTGAGAATTTAGAGTTATGAACACTATCGCAGTTGCCAGCTGCATCTTGTGCAAAACAGCAGCAAGATAGGCTAGTTTCTGTAGGTGAGCAGTAATGAGCAGTGCAAAGTAACAACAAGAAACACCAGTAACAACAGTATGGAGCAAGCACAGACTGCCAACTGTATAATTTATTGCACAAAAGTTCGCCTGAATATCAGTCAGACAACTCGTGCAAATGAAGGTCCAGTTGGGAATGAACAAGTTACGAAATAAACAATGCCTGCTTTCACTAACAGGACCCTCATTCACATAAAGTATGCAGCGATAAGCCCCTACCGAGGTACGTCACAGCATGATGTCACTGGCACATGTAAAAGGTGTGGCTGGAAAAACACTCCCGCTGGTGGCTCAGCCCGGTACAGTCGAGCGGTGTTTGGGGCAAGTTTTAATTTTTCAAAGCTTACACTTCACGTTACAGTGTTGACATTAGCTGTAGTATGTGTCAGCAAACATATAGCTGTGTGGTAAACTGTGTGGTAAAATGTTTGCCACGCTGTCTGTTTATCTTGAAGAAGTAAACACATGTGGTGGCCTGTGAGAGGAATAGCGGCATAGTCTTCAAAAATGTGCACTGTTAATTGCGACATGTAGTGTGCATTGAAAGGTATTGAGAATATCGGTTCAACTGAGAATATTGTGTGTGCTTTGCGCAGTGTCAATAACAACGCGTCTTGTTTGCAAAGGTGTTAGCACTCAAGGCAGAGACCGGTCGATGAAAAAACTTGCTTCGACATTTTAGCCAAGGTAAATGTGCACTTGACGTGACCATCTGCGAGTGGGTATATCTCGGTGTTTGCGCTGTGTGCAGAAAAAAGTTGCATGGTCACCGGGCTGGAAGATCCCATTTGCTGAAGCTGCATGTATGAATCGCCCCGACGAGTACGCAAGCCCAATAAAGCTATAACTCGTTTTATCGAAGGCCTCATATGTCTTCATGTAATAAGCAGAGATTCTTGTTTCACATATACTCAGTACCATTACCGCTCAATATTCATGAAGTGACCATGCAAACAACAAGTTTCTGAGGTAGGTCCTAAGGGAGCAATGTAAATATGCAAATAAGTTGTAGGTGTCAGATGCAGCGATGTAACTGCACAAAAGATTACGTATATATTAGGCTACAAGTTTAGAATCGCATACATCTAAGTTGTTAATCAGGAACGTCACAAACAACTTTTTTGCAAAACCAGCCCTTGCACAGACGTAGGGAATGGCTGGCACGGTGCTCGAAAAGACGTCTCACTATTTGCAAACATAAAGAGATTTCTTAGGCAACATTTTTCACAAAATATTTTTAGATGCAAGACTGTACTCGTCCACACTGATCATACTAATGTCTTTTGTTGTTACTTTGTGCTGTGAATTACTAGGCATTTATTCACCATGATCTTTAAAAGCTAATTTCAGTGTTCTCTCTCATACTGCTGACAACTGTGTTGTTGCAGAAATTGGGCAAAAAAGCAACACAGAAAGACTATCACATTATATACGCCAACATGGGTATTTTCCTGCAAACAAAAGTCGGCACTGGTTCTGTCATTAACCGTCTTCTTTTTCTCTTTGCCTTGTTTGTGCCGAAACAGCCAAACACCTGATGAGATGATGAGAAATATTAACGCATCAAAACTATAAGTGCTTGCATCAGGAACTACACAACAGCGTGATAACCGCACCCCTGCCACACAGCAGCGAAACATATTTTGAACATGCTGGCAGTGTATTATTTTATAAAAAGCAACTCTGGCAGATTACAAAATCTCACATTGTGCATGCAAGTTTTCTTCAAAGTCAGGCGTACAATGTAGGTGCTGGCCGGTGCATTATTAGTTACAAGCAAAGGCGTCTTGCAGGTACACATGCAGATTGCACGAAGACCTCTCTCTCTCTCTACACTAGGCACACACATTATATCTTTCAACAAGCACACGCCACTGTTTAGGGGCATAATAACGCTCTACCGTGAACGTATGCTAATCAACCCACTTAGGAGGTTGGCTAGGTGAATCAAGCCAAGTTACAAACTGTATCGCCCGTGAACGTAAACAAAATGCTGCTTTGCATCGAATGGCACTGCAGGCTTCGTTTAATGAACAACGTAGCAAGCGCCGTGGGCGTCTTCCTCAATACATTGCACATATGAAAAAATCGATCACCATACACATGCGTGTTGCCGCAGTTGTCTCGAAGTAGCTCCAGTAAAGCCGCGCCGATGCGCCATGGCTCTGCTGGCGTTAGCGTTGTCAAAGCCAATCGGCAACCGCACCCGCAAAGGCGCGTAAGGTTGCCGTTTCACGACGCCTCGTTCGAGTGCAGCAACACACACTTGCACTGAGTGGCATACTTGGTCTACATAAAAATGAGTCCCCCTTACCTTTAGTTTCTTTCACACTGTCCTAGGGAAGCGACCACAGGCGTCAGCCGTCGCCTCGGAGTCCTTCGAGCGCCCGCCCAACCCGCCGATTCCTTGGACGACTCGCACTTGATCCGCAATTGAACAATCGCGGGAATAGGGTGCAATCTTAGCACATCACATGAACGAGGAACGGCGCTTCCCTGCGTAAATTTAACATTTCGTGCTCTCGTGTGTAGCAGCGCAAACACACGAGAGACGCACCGAAACGGCATGCCCACGGAAACAAAGAAGACAAACAACATGTGGCTTTAGCTGTGAATGGATTTGACTTGGATATCTGTGTGAGGAAAATAAAGAAAAACATCTGTCGCTGCTATAAACTGAAAAAAAATGTATGTTATCTGGCAAAATAACTTTAAAAGTGATAAACGGTTATTAAAAAACAAGTTACAACTTATGAATATTTTTGCAGGTCTTTATTTTGTTTTTGTTCTAGCAGACGACAGCCTCCTACTGCTTCTACGACAGACGTAGTGCGGTTTGACGTTCGGTGCGTGTCGCCGACGAAGAGCTCTACAGTAGTGATATCAGAGTTATCAATTCTATATGAATCACAAAATGGCTACAAAGCAGTAACATTTTGACATAGTGCAGTACGCAATCTTTCAAGGTATGACATTTCTTTGCTCTGAAGCAAATCAAAGCAAGCCGGCCGGCGCAATCAGCTGATGTCGCCACTACGCGAGGCATGGTCGTGCGCAATAGCTTCGAGCCCCGCGCTCGATTTGTCATCGAGCGATAGAGCTACTAAGTGGAATACAGCTAGATGCAGAGATTAATGGCGTATCACTCTAATTCCCTATGGTGGCCGACTCAATCGCAAGAGAGCCCCGGGAAACAACCTTCAACTGCTCAAGCTTGTGTGTGGGTGTAAAAATACTTGTTTTCATCCGCGGCAGGGCAGCAATCTATAGTTGAAAGACATGCGAAAAGCATGTGACGTATATACAATCACAAAACACATGCACACAACAATACATACTATCGCATATCGTGCATAAATATGCCAACACATAGCGTGTAAAAAGCAAATTTGTATACATAACTTAAACTCACTTGTAGTTTTCAGCGCGAATAGCTTAGCAAGCTAACGCACTCAGTTCACGTACGCGAGCATACCTAAGTGGCGCAGGTTCGAGTCCCGCCAAGTTTTTTTTTGTTTTTTTTTCAACATTTTTATTGTACTGCTTTCTTTGTAATACCTTAGGTCCTAAAACAAAGTAAAAGCAGTATTGCGTTCAAGTGCGTATGTTGGACTGTGTTTTTTGCGCAACAGTTATTAGTATTTTTATTTTCATTATTAATTTTTTATTTATTTCGTAATATAACAAAATTAAGGACTATGGGGAACATTGGGTCTGCTTGATTGTGAAGGGACTCGAGAAGTGAGAAAACTCAAACAAAAAATTTAAAAAAAAACAAGCATTTCACAGCCGGACCAGTTTCTTCAAGGGTAGGCCCTAGGTATGCGCGAGACTTGCTATATGACTCATCTCAAGCTGAAGCAGTTGAGGGAAGGCAATATCACCGAGACGCAGTTCCAAAATATATTTTGGTTGATGGATTTTGATTCCTCCAAAATAAGGGCTGCACAATTGTGATCGAGCCAAACCAAGAATTTCGGGCACGAAGTCATGAGACAGAAAATGAATAATGTTGATGGTTTGAAAAATTGCCCTTAATAAAAGGAAGAGTTATGGAGTGCTACGTAGCTTAACTCGATGTACGAATTTTATAAATACATATAGTTAGTTTAGAATGGACAATGTTGCTCACACAGACATTGGTTAAATTTCTTTGCATCATAGTTGAAGCATCTATGTAGAACTGAAGCATCAAAATAAGCTCATGCGTCCTAACTTTATTGCGCTTTACATAGCTTGTATGCGTCCATGCAGCTATGATATGATATATTTAAAAGCATTTGTTTAACCTATAATCTTCTTATTCATTAAAGCTGGCCCATAAGTTGTGTCTTATGTAGCACTACAATTGAAGCTTAATCAGCATGGTGGTCTGAAACAATGCTTTTGAAAATCTCAAAACGACCCAGCTCTATACACGACCATCCGAGCATCAATGATAAGCATCATTAGGTGTCCGTACATATCAGTTGTGCTGTCATACTTAATTATTTTTCTGACCACTCCCTCTGCCCCTACCTTGTTTCTGTCGTGAAGCTGTTGCAAGTGTGTATAGCTGTATTTATATTGTAGGAGCACACACTATCCATAAAAAATTATTTTTAGGCAACATTCAATTAGTTTTTATAGATTTTCATTTCTTTTATCGGTGCTCAGGAGAGCTAACCTCATGGTCGATATTTTAAAATGACATTTCTCTTTGCCAATGTTAATGAGAACAGTTTCAATAATATTGACAAGTTCATTCACATTAAAATTAGTTTTCATTATTATTGTTTCTACCAAAAAACGAGCCCTTGAAGTTAAGTTTTTTTTTGCTTGATTTGTTTTTGTGTGACACATGCAAGTAAAATGACAGTTATTGTCATTCCTTGTGAATGACACATTTTCCGTGTGACAGACTTTAGCACCTGGTCATCTGCAGAAGTTGTATTCATTCTGGAAAAGGGCGAACAGCGGTGACTAACAACACAGACTAGCCTGCGTTATTTTTCTGTACTATATATGTCACTGTGCATTCATTTAAAACTTTATAGAGCTCAGATTTCCTGCTGAAATTGTGACAACAACTGTAGAGTTTCCACGTTTTTTCAACAATCCACATGCCTTTCATACACTATTGCACATTTTCGTAAGCACCTTACAAATTCTTTATATTTCCGTAAGATCTTACATTCTGCATTTTCCTTATGCAAGCTTCTGTACACTGCATACAGTTTCCTTATCCTTCCATATCTTCCATAGTGAACTCTCCGTATGCTCCATAAGTTTCCTTATCTTTTCATATACTCCATAAAACTCACTCCATCCATGCCATAAAACTTCTTTATCCTTCCATATACTCCATAAAAAGCTTTCCATATATGCCATAGATTTTCCTTATCTTTCCGTATACTCCAAAAAGAGCGTTCCGTATACGCCATACAATTTCCTTATCTTTCCATATACTCCATAAGAAGCTTTCCGTAAATGCCATACAACTTCCGTATATTTCCATAAAACTCCATTATTTTTCCGTATGTAGCATAAGGAAATATTACGGAGTCCATATATTTTCCGTAAGATTTCATACGGAACGTTTCAGTAAGGGAAGCACTCGAGGTATTTGACAATTTCAATTTTTCTGAAAGTGAAAGCAAGCAAGATTACGAGATGGTTGTGAAGAAGTTCGATGAACATTGCCAAGAGCAGCAAAATGAGGTTTTTGAGAGATATCTGTTCCGCATTAAGACACAAGCAGAAATCGGACACTTTGAGCATTTTCTACGTGATCTCAAGAGACAGGCACGCAGCTGCAACTTCTATTCCTTGACAGTATTTTTGATACGGGACCAGATAGTCTTCGGCACAAACAACGCCAAGCTGCGCGAAAAAAATGCTCAAGGAGAAGGACTTGACGCTCGACAAAGCGGGGAAAATATGTCGAGCTGCAGGAGTATCCACCCAACAAAATGAAGCGTGGTCCCATGCATACAACCAGATCGACGTGGTTAAAAAATCGCAACAGCAGGTCGGTGCCAAATGCAGTCGCTGTCACGTGCGTGCAAGGTGTCGAGCCTTTGGAAAAACTTGCTTCGTGTGTAAAAGAAGAAGTCACTTCGCTAGGTGCTGCACGAAAAGTCAAGTAGACGAGGTTCACAAAAAAAAGCGATGACTTCAGCGTTTTGGATGTAAAAATTTGCAACGTCAACAGCCGGGAAGAATGGACAGTCAAAGCGCAGGTAGCGGATGAAAAGGTGGTGCTTAAAGTTGACACAGGCTCTCAGGCAAATTTGCTGCCTTACTCTATCTACCGAAGGTGCAAGGAGGACCTGGAGCTCTACGCAAACTGTGCCGTACTTCGGTCTCACAGCGGAGGTGTTATCAAACACGTCGGCGCGGCAACACTGCAAGTTGAGACGATTGATCGGTCCTGTAGCATCCCTTTTTTCGTTGTGAAAAAGAGCAGCCCCACTCTCCTGGGATTATCTGCAAATGAAACTCTCTATCTGGTGTCGCGCAACGTAAACATGGTCAGAAAAGATGGCACCAGTGACATTGTCGAAGAATGTTTGGATTTATTTCAGGGAACTGGCTGCTTGCATCAACAGTACAACATGGATTTGCGCAAGGATTCAGCACCAGTAGTAATGACAGCGTGGCACGTAGCATTGCCCCTGCGAGGACCACTACGAGATGTCCCCGACCGGATGGAAAGAGGCAGCATCATAGAGAAGGTCAACGCGCCAACAGCTTGGGTGAGCCCTCTTGTAAACGTAAGAAAGAGAAACGGAAAGCTTCGTTTGTGCACGGATCCTAGAAACATCAATGAGTGTCTTAAGCGAGAACATTATCAAATGCCAAAGCGAAAAGATATTGAGGCTGAGTTAGCAGGGGCCAAATATTTCTCGTGCCTTGATGCAAACTCTGGCTTTCACCAAATCTTTTTAGACATTGCAACGTTCAGTATCTGAACATTCAGCACACCGTTCGGGCAATACCCTTTTCTCAGGCTCCCATTTAGTATAGCTTCCGCTCCAGAAGTTTTCCAGAAGGTGATGAGCAAAATCTTCGACCGCGCTGCAGGAGTGCACGTGTATGTTGACGATGTCCTAATATATGAAGCTACTAAAGATGAACACGATGCGCGCCTCTGTCATACTTTGCAATTAGCCAGACAGGCTGGTTTGACAGTCAATGCTGATAAATGCAAGTTCGGGCTGACTGAAATTCATTTCTTGGATGACGTCATATCTAAAGAGGGAATACAACCAAACCCTTTTTTGAGCGCATCACGGGGCAAATTACCTCACCCGGCCGACAAACCAGCCGTACACCGGATGCTAGGCGTGGCTAATACTTTGGTAAATTCATACCCAGCCTGGCTGATAAGACAAACCTGCTGCGCAGCTTTTTAAAGAAACACAGAATTTTTGAATGGACAAAGAACTTGTGCATGAGTGGGCAGTTATTTGCGAGCATATCATCAAACCACCACTGCTCGCCCTCTTTGACCTGTCTAGAGAATCTAAAATCTCGGCAGATGCTTCGAAATGTGGGCTAGGAGCAGCTCTTTTACAGCGTTACGGTGACGCTTGGCGGCCAGTTGCCTATGCATCTCGCGCTATGAGTGATGCAGAACAAAGATACTCTCAGATCAAAAAAGAGGCGATGGAAATTACCTACGGATGCGAAAAGTTTCACCAGTTTGTTTATGGACGCAAGATTGTGATTGAAACTGACCATCGTCTGTTGATTGCCATTACTACAAAACCTATTTGTCACTTGCTCCCACTACTTCGGCGTTTCTTTCTGCGTTTGTTCACCTATGACTTTGATCTTTACTTCGTTCCAGGCAAGCAGCTGCTCCTGGCAGACGTGCTGTCCAGGGCGTCACCAAGTGCCACAGGAGACGTTGGATTCAACGAGGACGTGGAAGTACATGCAACGAGAATTGTGTCCGAGTTGGTAAGCAAAAAGACCATGGATTGCCAAGCGAAGGAAACTGCAGCCAATCCCGAGTTTGGAGCTGTTATCGACTACTTGTGCGGCAAGGGAAAGCTCGAGGGCTCTTTAAATCGTTCGCATCCGAGTTATCCCTCGTACAGGGCATTTTATTTAAGGGATTCAAAGTGGTTATCCCAAAGTCATTGATGCGAGAAATACTCGACCGCATTCATGAAGGGCACTTGGGTATGAACAAGGCCGAAGCAAAAGCTCGACGTCTGGTTTTTGGCCAAGGCTTAATATGGACATCGAGAAGATGCTACAAGGCTGTACAGCCTGCCGCAAGTACGCTAATACGCAGCAAAGCGAGCCCCTAGTATTGAGACCCACAACGCAAAACGCGTGGTACAGAGTTGGAGTTGACATTTTCTAGCAAGGTGGAAGTTTATACCTCTGTGTCTTCGATGCTTTGTTTAATTTCCCAGAAGTCGAAAAGCTAATGGTCTTCACCACTATATCTGTAATCAATGAGCTGAGCGCCATTTTTGCTAGATATGGCATCCCAGAAGAAGTTTGCAGCGATAATGGCCCTCAATTCTCGTCCTATGAATTTGCACGTTTTGCCTCAAGATACGACTTCCAGCATGTGACATCTAGCCCCGGATTTCCTCAGTCCAACGGCCTCGCTAAAAAGGCGTTCAAATTGTCAAACGAATCATGAAGATGACTGCGAAAACGAAACAGAACTTCTGGCTTGGGCTGTTGAGCTATCGTTCTTCCTCCCTCGAAGATGGTCGTTCTTCTGGTGAACTCCTCCAAGGCAGACGCCTACGCACGAGACTTCCAGACTTCAGCCACTACTCAAGCGTTCCCGTGACTAAGCACAAACAGTTTGATGATCGGGGCACATGCTTGCCTGCACTAAGGAAAGTTAAAGTTGTACGCGTCAAAGAGAAGGCATGGACCAGAAAGGCACAAGTGCTAAAACGAGTCGCACCGAGATCTTACGAGGTGGCCACGGAGGACGGCAGAAGGTGTCGACGTAACCAGCGCCACCTACTGAGGACAGGTGAGCAGGATCAGGAAGACTTTGAAAGTGAGTTCTCATTGAGTGATGAACGTGATGGCCTCGACGAGCCAGAAGGGCTTGGCATGAGCCCAGTGACAAACATCGAAGCCCCCGTATTCTTTATTCGACAGATTGACAGGCATCTTTTCAGTTAAGTTGTCATTTTAAGATTTGATAAGGTGGTCTGACGCATGCGCTATCATTTGTTCTTTTTTCTGTGTGTGATCTCCTCACCCTCTTGGCTGTATATATTTTCCCACCATCTGTGCAGTAAAATTGGTTGTAAGTCTGCGCTCTGTCTTATCTCTTTGCTATATCTTCCCTCTGAAAAATTCTCTCCGCACTAAGGAAGTATATTTATCTCAAAAAATGCAATACCAGCCAGTCCAAGTAGCCACTTCTTTGGTTTTGTTACGGCGATGCGCCCACGCACCATCTTCACCAGCCACCACTCTCTTCTGCGGGGGCAGCTGAGAAGTGCACGCTCTCAGCGCCAGAGCGGCCGTGGAAACTCGAGCGCTGGTTCCCTGTACTAGCAATGTTTAGGATTCGTTGGGGCGGGTTCCGGAGAAAAAACCTTCGAGAAGGATAACTTGAACATAGCAAACTTTGAACGACCCTTTTACCGGGGATGAGTGACACAAATCAAACCTCATGGGCACATCATCAGCACTATGCGGAGGACCCTAAAAAACTGGAGATGGCAGGACTGTGAAGACGCAATTTTGTACTCAATTGAATCTACTAGGCAAACACGGTATCTTTGAGGTAAAACATCTAGATTGAGGAGGTACATGAATGAATAAGTTTTCATACAACTGTGAGGTTGCTAGAACACAAACCAGTTGTAGATAACTCAATTGAACTTTTATTGTGTACTGTATGCTAGCCTATTTTTTCCCAATCATATTCAGCCAAAAACAACTTTGTCACAACGCTGCCCCACACGATGTAGAGTCATTTGGACCCACTCACCTTTCGACCTCATAGAGCCATTTGTATGAAAATAGCGGATAAATAGAACGCTCCAGAGTGCAAGAGAAGATTTTATAAACAATCTTTCATTATTTATTTGCCTTTAAATGTATATTCTCCAACAAGAGAAAAAACATAAAAAGTCTGTCTCAAGGTAACCCCATGTCATGTTAGTACAGGTCTTCGACACCTAATCTAAATTCACTGCATGTCTTCGGATCATTCTGCCGCATATTTATCACGATAGCCCCTAAATTGGGCACAAGAAAGGGATCAATAACGCTACGCCATGCCCCAAAAATAACTCATGACTGCTGTTTAGGCGCTACAACACGAGGTAAACCACAAGGCCAAGTTCAACGAAATGATAGGACTAAAATGCCAGTGAACCTCTGGTGTTTAACTTGAATAAAATCAAATATTGCTTCAAAGCAGTGTTTGAAGTGACTGGTGTTGCACCAGAAGTTGGCAATGTTTTCTCACAGGTACACTGAAGGCAACCAATGTCTCAGTTTAAACTGACACTCTGCACACCAAGACCTCTCCTGCCACAAGTTTATTATTAGTGGAGAAAATTAGGGTTGAAGTTTATTTTTTGATTTCGTGATGCTCAAATTTTGAAAATGTATTGTATTTTCGCAACATTGGTTTGAAGAATATTTCTGAAACTTCAATCTCAGGTCCATCACACCGACAAATGAGAGTGCACCTAATTTTGATAAATTGTTATTTACGTAAGACCCAGTACACGCGTTTGAATTTCATGATGTCGTGTGGTTTTGTGTGAGACCATCAAAGCAGCATCTCCACCCACAATTTCTTTTCGCACGTTTTCTCACTTGCCATGCGTCGTTTCGTGGTACAAGTGGTATTTTCAGGATGGAGAAATTGTACTTGACTAATACGCGAAAAATGTTTTTTGTTGTAGTGTCGTTTGAAGGTGTACCCAGACAATTTTGAGACATTGCAAAAGGGACATTTTTACGTTCCTCTGTACGGAAGTTAGGGACTCTGCCACCAGGGGCCCGGGTTGGTCGAGCGGCTGCACAACAGCTCAGCCTTCGGACCTCAAAATCTCCTTCAAAACTGTGAGTAACATACTAAATTTCCTCGCATGGTTTTATGAGGCTTTGGAGCACTTCGAGAAGCACGGTTTAGCCACCCGAATCAGTTACAACTTGAGACAATAACGACTCATAGTTCGGTTAGGCCTAACAAAAGCAGCCACTGGCTCCACTTCGATCAAATCAGGAATTCTGCAAGAAAAAGCTACTACGCACCTGGAAAACCACCCTCGATTCTTCTCGGGACGTTCCAGAGCCTCGCCGCTACCATCTTATCTTGAATCTGCGGGAAAAAACGGTTTTTCTTCACCGAAATTCAATTGTGGGTAACACGTGTATCCCACCCATGGGGGCTGCCATGTTGACAGGGGACTTTAGCACCTGCCCTCTCAAGCTCAAAGATTGAATGAAAGGGCAAAAGATCACAACAAATATTGGCAACAATAATTAATCATGCAGAAGGAGGATTTAGGGTTCTGAGCTCAATCTTACCAGTTTCTGACGGGCGAAAACAAACCCACAAGCAATTTTCCCCACCTTATGACCATATGGGGGCCGCCATCTTGAGTGGGACCAAGCTACTTTGAGGACAACGAGTCAT
The DNA here is from genome assembly GCF_043290135.1 of Rhipicephalus microplus. Lineage (NCBI taxonomy): Eukaryota > Metazoa > Arthropoda > Arachnida > Ixodida > Ixodidae > Rhipicephalus > Rhipicephalus microplus. The sequence goes on along the minus strand of NC_134710.1, from coordinate 456,661,411 downwards.
ATCTCGGCTTCTACACACCCCAGGACGACAATTCAGGTCTCATTTGATTCGTTAAAATCTGGAGATAGCACTAGAAAAAACCGCGAACGCCCAATTAAACTCAGAGCGTCAAAAAAGACTTATTCAGAAGACACACTCAGTGTTGCCGGACTGCTGTCACTGCTTGAGCTCGGTTTGGCGAAACAGCTCCCACACGAATTAAGCTCACCGGAACTGCTCCTCCACCTTTTAGCCAATAAACACAGATTATTCAAACTCGGAAAACCTCAAAGAAAGCTCGTCAACGACATAACAGCTCAGGAAGATGCCGAACTCACAAGCAATCTCCTCTTCGCAGCAGACAAACTCACGTCACAAGTCTCGCAACGAGAAGTGCATGAATCAGCAGACAACTTATTATTCTCAAAAGGCAACTCCCCGTCAGAATACAGCTGCCGATCAATGCAGGAAAGGAAAATCATCCAAGAAGTCAAAGTCCAAGGAGGATAAGCAAGAAAACTCAGAATATCTAACACAGGACGGAGTCAAAGAAAGTACTCTCTCCACTAAGAAAACTACCCCAGAGTTCAGCACAGATGAGGAAGAGGACGATGGTAAGGCAAGAGAGCTTTCATCAGCACAGGTGATTCGGGAACGGAAAGACTCATGGGATGAACCTTCAGACAACGAAGGTAAAGGACAGGAGGAACTGAAAGACTCCTTGGACGACCCTTAAGACGATGAGGGTCAGGCACTGGAGGAAGACCTGCAACAGCACCAGCTTCAAAGGGAGACCACCGAAGAGTACCCTCCACTCCGCCATGAGGAGAAACAACAAGAAAAGACTACCCTACTTACCAGAGTTGCCAAGGCTGACATGGCCATCATGAAAGCCCTTATTAAAACTTCTACATGCACAGGACAAGAAGAAGGAGTGGCAACACAAATAGATACCATCATATCTGAACACTCCAAGTTGAAAAAAGTAATTATTGAACAATTCCAAGAAATTGGCTACCTAAAAGGAAAGATCGCCGTGTTGGAGAAAATAACAAAAAAACGAATGTCAAGAAAGAGAAAAAAAAACGGAGCTTCAACATTCTGTCGAGGAAGAAGAACGGAAATCCTACGCGTTGGTTTGGACTTCCGAAAAATAGGGCAAATAGGAGATGGCTGAACTCATTAAGACGAAGATTTACCCCACTGAGGTGGGCCTCCACGATGCTACCATGAGAGAAGGAAGACAGGGGATAATCCTCACCACGGCTTCAAAGAAATCATCTGGCAAACTGGAGAAGATTCTTCGAGCAAGAAACGAGTTCCAACAGCTAAAAGTGAACAAACCAAAACAGAACAGGTTCAACATAAAGGTAATCGGGGTAGATGACGAGCTCGCAAACGACGCCCTCCCGCAACGAATAATAGAGCAAAATCGCCTTGAGTGCAATCCTGAAGACATTTTGGTCCGGAAATCTTTGAAGAGAAAACAGGGAACAACTCTGGTCCTCGCCCTTAACAGGGTAGGACTAACGGCACTCAAGGAAAGGAAGTATATCAATATTGGCTGGAGTAGATGTTCTTGGTTTGACCACATCTCAATTCCTCGCTTTTCAAGGTGTGCACAATACGGTCATACACACTTTGACTGTCAGCGCCCAATCCGCTGCATCAATTGCGGCCGAAAGAGCCATACCCAAAATAAATGCCACGAAGAAGCAATCTACATAGCCTGTGAGAGAGAGGTCTACTCAGGCGACAAAGATCATTCAATGATGTCTTGGCAATGTCCCGTGTACCAAGACAGAGTGGAATTCGAAAAGAGGAAAATTCTGGCTCGACTAGACTAGCGCGCCAGGTAAGAACCAAACTTATTTCCTTTACATACTCGACAACAACTTTTCCACAATACAACATGGCCCATACATCTAACGGAACACCATCCCTCTCATAAACACAAATAATCCAGGCAAAATTAGGCAGGGCATTTAAAGCAAATCAGGCACTTGGAAATTTTCAACAGGAAGAAGAATTCGACATATCGGTATTGCAAGGACCGTACTCACTTAACAACAACGTCATAGGATTTTCACTGAAGCATAAAATCATAGCCAACAACAAAGACACAAAGACAGCAATTATAATTCACAAAGAAAACATAACCCCTATTCCAATTATCATAGAACAAAAACTAATAGCAGTCAAGATAAAGAAATGTCAAAGAGGATTGTTAATTATCAACTGCTACTGTCCTCTGAACGAAGATGTAGAACCGGCAATGTCAGCAATAAGGAACATCGTACAGAAATTTCTAGACATTAAAACGGTAATAATGGGCGACTTGAACTCTAAACATCAAACTCGGGGAAGCACGGAGACTGATGAGAAAGGTGAAAAAGTCTTGGAGTTCATAGTTTTACACAACCTGACATTAGTCAATGTAAAAGAGTCACCTCGTACTTTTAAAACAAGTAGGGCGAGGGGTTGGATCGACCTCACCATAAGTGACACGAACCTCTACCAGGATATTAAAAGTTGGGAAGTACTTGAAGATTATAATCATAGTGATCATACATACATTAAAGTGGTTATTACAAACGAAGACCCTCTGGAGGAATACGGTCTAACATTGAAAGGTCAAGCAAAAGTTATGGAAAAGTTGCAAACTGATCCCTGGTTTGAGGAAGTGCTGGAGAAAATAAACACGAAGGAAAGTATTAAAGAAATAGTCAATACGCTATACGAGAAAATCGAGAAACTTAAGAAGGATTTCAGTAAAAAGAAAAAACCTCCTAAACAAAAGCCGAACACTTGGTTGTCAATAGACCTAAAAATGGAAAAGAAGAGAGTCAGAGCACTACGAAGGAGGTATCAAAAGGCGAAAGGGGATATCAGAGAACAATACAAAAAGGAATATTACAAAGAACCCGACACGTATAACAATATGATAGAACAGGCTAAAAACAACAGCTGGAAAACTCTATGTACCACGGCTGCAAAAAATCCATTCATCCTACCATATAAAATTGCACGAAATAAAATGAAAACTAATGTCACGTGTAGGAGCATCACAAAAGAACATGGAGAAGTCGCAAAATCTTTTAAGAAAACAATAGAATACATTCTAGAAAAATTATACCCCAACTGGACAGGAAGTGACGAACCAGGACACAGTCAAATACAATCAAGTGACGACACTACAAACAACAATAAACCGTGGGGAAATGAGCCATCACAAACAGAAACGAGAGAACAAAGCTTATCCGGAGACGACCTCCCGTTTACGGAGTTTGAAGTAATGCAGGTAGTAAAAAAATGTAGGAAAGATGTAACTCCGGGACCAGACAACCTAAAAACTAATCTTATACAGGTGATGTTCGAAAGACACAAGATTTTCTTTGTTAATCTTTTTGATGCATGTTTAAAGCAGGGACACTTTCCTCAAAGGTGGAAGGAATCTAAAATTATATTGATTTCAAAAGGAAACGAAAAAGACAATCCGGAGAAAAACAAATACCGCCCCATTGCAATAAACTCTATTTTGGGAAAAATATTAGGAAAACTCACAAAAGATAGGATCTAATACTTCCTAATTAAAAATCCCCATTTTAACAAAAAACAATTCGAGTTCACCCACGGAACGTCAACAACCATGGCATTGGAAGAAATAATCAAACGAATAAACCAAGCAAAAATTGACAAGCTGAACAGCATGATAATAGCACTAGACATCAAAAACGCACTCAATTCCATAAAAGCTGAAGTAGTTACACAGAAATTAGAAGATTACAAGTGTCCAAATCACCTAATAAAACTGTCGGACAACATTCTACGGAAAAGGAAATTAGTCTACGAAAAAGACGGAGTCACAATCAAGAAAACACTAACATCAGGTTCCCCACAGGGACCGCCTTTAAGTCCACTCTGTTGGAATATAACAATGAGTGACCTATTAGAAACTAAGCCTCAAGAAGGAGTACACATGCAAGCCTTTGCGGACGATGTGGTATTACACATTACGTTTCGCTCAAGAAAAGAGGTGAAGGGAAAAATCTTCGAAGGTACTGACACTGATAAATCAGTGGACACAGGAAAAAGGAATTACCCTAAATAAAGGAAAGTCGGAATACATGATAATCGGAAAACAGCACATGAGCCATCCACCTCAAATAAAGATTGTACAGGATAAAATCAAAATAGTTAATGAAATGAAAATCCTAGGGGTGGTTTTGGACACAAAACTAACATTCCTTTCATTTTTAAAATACTTGAAAAGGAAGTAGAAGAAATCACTTACAATTTAAGTCGTACAATAAAAGACGATAAACATACAAATAGAAACACACTGCAGTTATTATATAAAAGGGGTATAGAACGAATGTTTACATATGCCTCTCCAACATGGTATAGCGGAAAAATCATTTTCATTAAAAAATTGAAATCAATTCATAGATTACCTTTACTATTAATAACTAAATCATTCAAAACAGCATCAAATCTTTCACTAAACATACTGCAAACACTCCACCTCTCCATTTGACAATAAAAAAGGAAAACGAATTACACTTTATACTTAAGAAAGGAAAGAACTTCACATGGCAACAGAAAGTATACACCGAAAATAAAATAATGAAGAAACACGACCAATGGCAAGATCATTCAGCCAATAAAGTTAGTATACCATTTGAAACGATAGAGGAAGAAGTAGATTTCAAAATATACATGGACGGATCAAAAAGAAGTAGGAGCGGCATTTATAAGGCTAAACAAAGATAACCAAATCCAAACGGTGAAAAAATATAAACTTTCAGAATACAGCGGTAATTATGAGGCGGACATCATAGCAATCCAGAAAGCAATAGAACATATCTTACTTCTACAGGCCTCCAATAAATATCAGCTCTTTACCGACAGCCAATCCGCACTCCTGGCAATAAAAAACCCAGATAACGTAAATCCACTCATTTGTAACATCAGGAAAATCTTAGGCCAAGCAAAAAGCTTAGATATCAAATTGACTTACGTAAAAGCACACAGTGGAAATATAGGGAACACATTGGCGGACTAATGTGCAAAAGAAGCGAGCAAAGCTGGAGAAGAAATATTCGTTCCCATAACAAAAACATTTATATAAAAAAAACTAACGAAAAAGTTAAGCGACGAATGGAATGAATTATGGAAAAAAGAAGGAAAGCATAGCTACACGTTTACATTGATAACAAACGTAAATTTTATTCTGTCGCATTTTCCAACTAATTACTACACATCACAAGCAATAACAGGTCATAGACAATTTCCATTCTATTTTACACGATTCGGAATACTACAAGAAGCAACATGTTATTGTTCAAAAATAACAGAAAGTTTTGATCATTACTTACAGCAATGTCCCACTGTAAAAAACGAAAGAAATGAATTAAAATAATTCTTGGGACAAAACCTGCAAAATAGGAAGCCAGAAATATTCAAACAAAAAGAAACAATGAAATTACTTGAAACAATGGTCGAAAAGATTAACGAGGCCATCCTACAATGCTGAAAATCGACGATAGACTAAGGACTTCTAAAACCCCTAAAGATAACAAGAAGTGCTTATGAAACCCAAAAGAAAACAAGTAGTGCTCGTTATGGGAATTGGCTAAAAAACCAATATTGGACAGGACACCTCGGCTCTCATTTCCCATGGGCACTGGAAACAACACGTACACAGAAACAACAGCAGAACCTAGAACTATCAGATTAAACACATGTCAAGAATCAATGACTGGCGGATCAACGACTGGCGGATGTCAACGACCAACGACCGGCGGATGTCAAGAATCAACGACCGGCGGACTCGAGGCCTCGAGGCCTAGAGGAACACCGGACAAGGACGAAGGAACACCTCCTCAAGACAAGAAGAAGAATGAAGACCATAGGAATTATTAAATCCAGTTAAATTTAAAATTAAGATTTGAACCTAAATATAACTGACTATACGTCAACTATATTACCATAGCTCACGAATTAGCCTTTCTTTTGAAAGCAATAATAAACGCCCGTTGACTAGCTGGCCCGCTCCCCGGCCCGTGGATTCCTGGTGGTAGCCTTCTCATCTTACTCACTTTCTCACTCTACAACTATACTACACTTCTTTCCTTCCCTTCCCTTTTATTCTTCCTTTCTCTTCTCTCTACCACACTTTCCTTACTTTTCTTTTTTCAATCCATCCCACTAATCCTCAACTGATCCCACTCTTCCTCCTACTCTTCCCCTTTACCTCATCCTATCTCTATTCCACTCCTTTCTTTACCTGCGATACAGTAGTGGTGCAGGCTCTTCTCACGATCTGTACGCAAGTAGTATTACCACTGAGCACACAATAGTCAGCCAGCATGCATAAGATAGTTACTCTGATTTTAAAGTTTTTGTTGCAGAGTATTGGCAATCAATGGAGTGGACATTAGTAGGACGAGTCAACAAGTTTTCCCCGAGTTTTCAAACGGAGTTCCCGTGCAGCCTAAATCACAAAAATAACTGTCACAGTCAATAGGAACATTGCATTCATCGTTTATATGTACCACGAGCAGATCGCTTATCTGCCATTCTTACATAGCAAAGTGCCAAGTTCCTGCAACATCACACCGCCCTGTCACGTTACAGAGAAGCTACACACTTGATATCGAAACTTAAAGTGTCTTTTAGAGGTAGAGGTATTAAAAATATATGCGATGCTTTCTCCGGCAACACAGAACTCTCTTATTGAACCCAATTGTCTTCTGTAAAACAACAATTCCTAAATATTGAAAATTTGTCTCAGTACGGCTTTAGGTTATTGTAACAAGATGAATCGGGACAGTAATATCAGATGGTTTTGCAGTATGTATTTCGGTACATGCACGATTACCTGATCAATTGTGAAAGTAACATTGTTAACGATTGTATGGTAGATCACAGCCAGCCTATAGGCGCTCGCTCGCTCCGTACTTTTATGGCTTAAGCAGCCACCGCGAGTAAAATATAGTTGTTTTTATACAGTGTCAGCGCACTCCTGATGAGGGCGTCGAGAACCAACTCTTCAGAGCGCCTTTTGCCGCATACGCATTGCATTGTAAATCAGCTGTACCCGGCCACTTTCTTGTGCCAATTACTTTTCCATTCGTAGGAAGCAGTGAGAGTAGTATAGGTATGCGAGCACAGCCTGCATTTTTGGAACTCATGCATTGGGTAATGAATACGCACACGCAACAGCACAAAGATCTTTTTTTTTCAAGGGTCGAACACAATCAATTCGCTAATTCGAAAACGCTTGAGGCTTGTGTAGTTGCAGTTGTCATTTAGGTGCACGTTAAAGAACTCCACATGGTGAAAATTCCCCAAGCCTTCCACTATGGCGTCCTTCGTAAACATATCAGTGAAATAAGTTCCTTGAACGAAAATCCTTGAAAATGACAGTTGATTCTTGGGTCATACATTGAAGATTCTCTGCTACTGGCCTGTCTGAAAAGTGTGGACAAGATTCACGCAGAAGGGTCGGTGCTAATTCTGAAAAGTTTCTCCGGATTGTTCTGGTTAATTGTATAAATTTTTATGGATCAAGATGACATGCCATCTTGCCTTGTTTACAAGCCCATACAAAAGCATTTCTGGTTAGAAACAATGACACTACTTCAGCTAAAAGCATCACAACAGAGTTTTGCCAACAGCGTTTTTTTTTCTTCAGGCGCAATGAAAATATATTAGTTCTATTGAGAACATTTTCTGATTTTCTGAAATTGTGTAGTGCCCCTGCATCTCTGGCGAGCCATATTGCATATCAAAATGTTTCACATTTTTTCATCAGCACTGAAGATTGCGGCTAGGATTGTGTGGGCTTGGAGTTGTTATTTTTTCTTTACTACAACGACTTTTCAAAACTGTATTACTAAATGCTCTTTCATGTTTTTAACTTTTGTGTTTTCATTCTGAACAATTATTATTTTCATTGACATTCTTATTACTATTGCTATAACTCCTGCCATTGCGAGTGCTATTCACACCTACTTGTGAAAAATAGTGAACATTTCTTTTAGGCTTCTACTGTCACCTTTTTGAAAGACTTATTTCAATAAACACGTAATGTGATAACTTGAACAAAAATGTGCAAAGTTTATCATTTTCTTGGGCACTGGCTGCCGGCATGTGGATTCGAAGTTAATGTCCCCAAAAGTATTTCTCTCAGAAAAAAAAGATCACGTTGTCTGTCATTTCATCTGCCAGTTAGTGACGGATCACGTGGCTGAGCCTTCTGAACGCGACGCACAATGGTAGATGCGTGCAGAATGGAATATTTATCAATTCACTCCTGTCTGCAGTATCAGAAAGAGTTGTCCTATATGCTTCCTACCATGTTTCTATTGCATTAGTACCACCACGAAGTACAACGGTAAAAATAAACCTGAGCATTATTTCAGTGCGCTAGCCTTTTTTTCCGATGGATGGCGGCGAGTTAGTTTGAAACGAGATTGCAGCGATAGGCAGAAGCACAGCCTCCTTCCTATACACAGGCCATTAAAAAAGCGAGCGTGCGCCTCCAGACTTGCCGCAGGTATATATACTCGGGACAATAAAAGAAACAATGACTTTACTTAGATTATTAAACTGTTGTCTCGGAACTCTATTGCTACAAGTTTTACGGTCATCACTTCATTATTAATGAATAAAAACCAAGGTCAAATTTACAATTTACAATACTTTACAATGTTAATTGTTTAAATTGTGTGTTTAAATATTGTCCAGGGGTGCAACAGCCAAACTAGAATTTGGAACAATTTTCGGAGCAGCAAAATGTTACTTTTGGAGCACAAAACCTCAAATTCAGAGCAGGTTACGAGCAAAAAACATTCATTTTTTACCACAAAAGACCGAATTTTGAGCACCCTGAGAAAGAAGGCTTTGATTTAAATATATATATATATATATATATATATATATACGCTCGTCAATTCAGCGAGACAGTCAAGGCCTACTGCCGAAGACCTAGCAAGGTGTCATACATCGACTACCAATTCGAGCAGTTGCCACCAAGACGCTTTCTTGCTGCTGATGGGCTTCATGCGAGTTTTATGGGTGTCGCTTTGATCGCCGAAACCCTCAAGAGTGCACTCGGTCGCTGAGATTTCGAAGCTACCACGGGGTGGTCGACTTAACCAGCAGCTCCCGTCAATATCCGTTCAACACAACAAGACACCCTGGACAAGAACTCTGCATATCAACATACACCAGGAACCCCACACCAGGAACCCCACACCCACCCAACATCACAGATGAATTCCCGACGATCGGTGAAACTGTGACTCCGGCGAGCCACAAGCACCCCCTCACCATCATCAACAGCGCACCACTACTAGGGCCTAAGTCTGCTGAACAGCCAACACGCGTCCCTCCATATTGGATGTCGAGACCAAAAGCACTACACGACAGCACCACTACACCACTCCTCAAAGAGAAGCCTCCTGAACTACGAAACCGCGTCCCCCTATTGCGGACTCCGGAACTGCCTACGAACACGTTCGCCGGGAGCCCAACGCCGAAATCCTGCCTACAACGACGAAGGCCTGCCGGACATAACTACAACCTGCGCACCTCATCAGTGCCATTCCTGCACCCAAAAGAAGATTGATTTCTGAAATGTAAGTCCAGCTCCTCGCTTCCCAGTTGCAGTGCCACTTTCCTTAAAGTACGAAAACTTGCTGACAAACGAATTAGACTATAAATGCATAAATCAGTATTGCAAGTGTACCTTCGTGCTAGAATAGCCCCCAAGGGTATGAAACTCTCCCTCACACCAGCCGCTACAAATCTAGATGAACACGACCAATTAACATGACAAAATGTCCTCCTTGAAGCATCTCTTAAATTAACAGAAATTGCTCTTATTCAAAGTGATAAGCAGGTAAAGAAACTGGTCGCTATAACCAACACCATTCTCCGCCACAACACTTTATCGAACGAAGAAATCACCGGATTAACAGAATTTGAACAGAATAAATACCAAGCCATCATGACCACGAAAATTCATAAACTCAAAAGAGACCACATGCCCAAACCCGCGTTCCCTGATATAGTTCTTTATCACTACAACACCACCACCCAGGAAACCACTAACGGTACAAACGAGCACCCATCTAGGAACACACCCTGTGACACTGTGGTTGTAAACTTATCGCACACGAGCTTGTCACCTGACGAAGAAAAAATGCTCTCTAAGAGACTAAGATTCTGCCCGACCAAAAATTTTTCGATGAATTCCACTTGATCCGAGACCTCGACAACTTCGCTCGAAGCTTAAGGTTGCGCGAATATTTCTTTGACACGCCTTCTAACCACGAAACAATTCACCGTCGTAAATCAAATGACTGGACACCGAACAGTAATCGAGACAAGTGCTTGGACCTTTATATCACTGCAGTCCAGAAAGATATAGTACACAAATACCACAGACAGAAAAGAAACCGAGAAAACTTGACAAAATCTGAAAAAATAGGTATAAGAAATTTGGCATCTAGGACAGACATAACAATAAACCCGCTGAAAAAAAGAAGCAATTGCAGTCCTTAATACAACCAACTACTTACAAGAAGCATACCGCCAACCAGACGACTCAAAATTTTACGAACGCCTCCCAGGTGATCCGACAGACGAATACAAACGTATCGTATCAACAGAACTAAAGAAACTGTTGGATGAAAAAAAAGATAAACACTGACCACAAACTGATGCGAGCAGCATACCCTCGTCCAGGTCGCTTATACATCCTCCCAAAAATTCATAAACCCGGTAACCCAGGTCGACAAAACATATCAGGCATCGGTAAAAACTGAACCCATATCAGGGTACGTGGAAAAACTAATAAGCCACATTCGATGCACCCTCGCGTCGTATATTAAAGACACCACACATTTTCTTCGAGACATGGCAGGTCTGTGTGTGCCGAAAAACTCGTACTCGGTTACTCTTGATGTCTCTTCATTATATACAAATATTCCTCACGATGACGGCATAGCTGCATTACAAAACATGTACACAAACCATAGACAATCTAACACCCCATATTTCTCTGCCATTGCAGCTTTGACGAGGATGATCCTCCAATTAAATTCATTCGTGTTTAACCAAGAGTATTTTCGACAAATCAGCGGGACCACTATGGGCACCAAAATGGCACCTAATTGCGCCAACATATTTATGGGAAAGCTACAATCTGAATTTCTTGCACAAAGTTCCTTGAAACCAACGGTATACAGAAGATACATAGACGACATCTTTCTTATTTGGACCCACAGCGAGGATGAACTTCTCAGCTTTATCGACACTTACAATGCTGTACATCCGAACATACACTTCACACACACATACTCGCAAGTAACCGTAAATTTTCTTGATGTTACCATAACCATAGAAGAAGAGAAGCTCTCTACAACCCTATATCGCAAACCAACGGATCGACAACTATACCTCCATTACCAAAGCGATCAACCATGTCACTGTAAAAACAGTATTTCATACAGCCAGGCTCACCGCTTTAAGCGAATCTGCTCTATAGATGCTGCTTTTGACATGAGGTCACAGAGGTTAAAACCTATGATCGAGAAACAAAAATACTCCCCCATGTAATTAATGACGCTGTTCAAAAAGCGAGAAAACTAAAGCATGAAGACTTACTTATGAAACAACCACCGCAAGGAGACCCACAATGAACAAACCTCTGCTTGACTTACAGCACAAACTTTTCCAATGTAAACAAAATCCTTAAACGACATTACAACAGTCTGGAACAAAGTGAACGTCTGAAACGCGCATTTCCATCCGCTCTAGGCGTCGTTTACCGACAACCACGTAACCTCAAAGACACACTTGTCCACTCTCAAAATAACACATCACCCCTCAATTATTTATGCCGACCTTGTTTAAAGCCACGATGTCTTGTATGTAAGGTGATGCGAGAAACACACAAAGCAACCACCACACAATCCAAGTTTTCGAAATAACATACGAGGAAACCTAACATGCGATGCCTCTAGTGTGGTATACCTACTCGAATGCAACGTGTGGTATGCAGTACATCGGACAAACAGAAACACCATTTAGAATTCGCTTCAATAATCACAGAGCCAATGCGAAATCAGCCCCAAGTCTACCTCTATCAAAGCATCTTAATCTGCTCGACCAAGCATTCGACAAACTATCAGTAACGCTCTTAGAGACGGGATTTAAATCAAATTGAGAACGTGAACAACGAGTCATACCTTATCCACCGATTGAACACCGTCGATAGAGGAATAAATGAGAATCCTGGAACACTTGCAGCAATTAAAGCAATAGAAAACAATAACGGCAATAATAAAAATAGTAACTGAGTTCACGGCACTGCAGCTGCGAAGGGCACTGGACAACTGAAAATGATTCCAGGTGTCTGTTTTATTTTACTACCCAAACATTTGTGCCATGCATGACATGCCCAACAGCAACCCTGTGCACGGCCGGGAGGCCCCCACTGCACACCTAATCCCGAAGCGGGCAAGGAATTCGCATTGCGCCCGCTTACCAGCCTCTGCCGCAATATGCGGAACCCCTCTTTCTACGACGACATGTTGACGGGACCTCGAGTAGTTAAAGGCTTAAAACTTCCTAAAATGCCCGCTTACCAGCCTCTGCCCCAATACGCGGTACCCCTCTTTCTACGACGAAATGTCGACGAAATGCAACGTGTGGTATGCAGTACATCGGACAAACAGAAACACCATTTAGAATTCGCTTCAATTATCACAGAGCCATGCGAAATCAGCCCCAAGTCTACCTCTATCAAAACATCTTAATCTTCTCGACCAAGCATTCGACAAACTATCAGTAACGCTCTTAGAGACGGGATTTAAATCAAATTGAGAACGTGAACAACGAGTCATACCTTATCCACCGATTGAACACCCTCGATAGAGGAATAAATGAGAATCCTGGAACACTTGCAGCAAAAAAAGCATTAGAAAACATAACGGCAATAATGAAAATAGTAACTGAGTTCATGGCACTGCAGCTGAGAAGGGCACTGGACAACTGAAAATGATTCCAGGCGTAACTACTCTTCGTAAGTGCAGGTGTAGTCTGTTTTCTGTTTTATTTTACTACCCAAACATTTGTGCCATGCATGACATGCCCAACAGCAACCCTGTGCACAGCCGGGAGGCCCCCACTGCACGCCTAATCCAGAAGCGGGCAAGGAATTCGCATTGCGCCCGCTTACCAGCTTCTGCCGCAATATGCGGAACCCCTCTTTCTACGACGAAATATTGACGGGACCTCGAGTAGTTAAAGGCTTAAAACTTCCTAAAATGCCCGCTTACCAGCCTCTGCCCCAATACGCGGTACCCCTCTTTCTACGACGTAATGTTCACAGGGCTCCGAGTAATTAAAGGCTTAGAACTTCCTAAAAAAGCTCTTTTTTGCCCCACACCGAACCGCCAGTGCCAGGAGGCGCCGTCTGGTCGGGAAGAATGCGTTAGTGAAAGGAAGCATACACAGACCACTGGCATCAGAAAGGTGAAGGGGAGAAAGAGGAGAGAGAGATGAAGGGGGATGTGGAGGGAAGAGTGGAAGGGGGGCGCCCGAGGGGAGTGCACCTTATACTTTTTTTCTTCTTTTTTCTCTTCTTTTTTCTTTTTCTCTTCTTTTTTTCTCTTTCTTCTTTTTTTCTTTTTTTCTGTGTTTTTCCCCTTTCCTTTCCCTCTGATTTGAGATTGTATAAAGCTGAGCACCAACAAACTATACCTTTAATCCTGATGAAGGCCAGACTCTTGGCCGAAACGTCGAAATAAACCACGTTGTGACCGCTCAAGGAGGATCTACTGAACTATATATATATACATATATATATATATATATATATATATATATATATATATATATATATGTATATATATATATATATATATATATATATATATATATATATATATATATATATATATATATATATATATATATGCAAGCCATTTAACATTCCCTGAATCATGCACAATGAATATAAGCACTGCTATTTCAAAAAAGTAGTATATCCTTCATTGACCCCACTCAGCAAACATTGATGAGGTCCGCATTAGAATTCACCAGGCCTGTCAAATTGTTTGAGAATTCAAATGTGGATTTCCCAAGACGGTGACCATGAAGTTCATAAAACTGGAAAAAAACTGACTTTCTACAGCTGCAGAGATGTCATATTGTACACCAAATAACTTTGCCAGTGAATTTTAGACATCAGCAAGCATATTAGTTCTCACAAATACGTGGCATGTACATACATCAGTCATTGAACAAACCATGCATTGTCTAGAGACTAAACTATAAGCCCCTTCTAAATATTATAACGCTTTTCCGCAGGGTGCTTATGTACTATGGCGAAGGTGGCTAAAGTGGTGTTTGTGCACAGGTTAGAACAAGACCAAGAAATTTTCAAACCACAACATCCCTCCCACCTCCATTTTATTTCATGAAGTGGTTAGGTTTAGGGCACAACTTTTTGGGTTTCTTGCAAGGCGCGTTCGAACAGATAAAGTAATAATGACACGTGCCAGTTGGCCTCGCAATGGCACCGAATATCTTTCGCATGTGGCGTTGCTATGGCAACTGACGTGGTCACAGCATGAACAAGCTGGTAGTGTGCAAGCTCGATATGCTGAGAATTTGTACACTTCCAGCTTTAGTTCCTCATGATTCTTAACATGCCATGACCACACTGACTGACAAGAAAATTCATATTTTCAACGAAGTGTTGCTGGCTACGGCAACACATCTTTTGTGTTGTAGTTGCGTCGTCCAGCCGGTAAGTATCTGCTACGGTCAGCAGACCAACAAGCACGCGGCATTGTTACTTCATCTCGTCGATCGAGTTTCGCGAGTGTCTTGATCTAATGCGCAGCTATCTTACACTGCGGTTTATGGCTAGGGTCGGCCCGCATATAGATTGATGATGCAAACTACAAGTGGCTAAAGTGGTCTCCATTTCTCGCTCAAATTAAGGCAAATGAGACAATTTTGAGACTGGTCGAGAATTCTGGTGCAGTGTGGTGCAATTTCGGCAAATTTAATGGTTTCTGCACAATTCCGCACAGAAACGAGGAATTTCATCAAATTCGCCCAATCAGCGCAGCTGTTGCACCCCTGCACTTGATCATCACGTAGAAAATTTCGAAATTCCTTTTTCGTATTTTTACGACATTGCCTCAATGAAATTTTCCAAACCATCGTATGCTAGGTCTAGTACCCACTGAACACAATGTACTTCATTTTTATTGAGTAGAAGCTATGTGGGACTCCCCCAGTAGACGCCTTTATTATTTAGTACGTCACTGTGTTTGGCACGGCAATATCAGTGTAATCTCCACCCAAATTTTCTTCTTGCATGTTTTCTCCGTTGCCGACCAACATGTCGCGGCAAGAGAGGTGTTTTCGCGATATTGAAATTACAGTTACGAAGATGCAAAAAATTGTTTTGCTCTTTCATGTCTCTTTAAAGAGAATGGAAGCGTGCTTCACTTTCGGACAAAAGTACTGCAGGAATTAAACCTTCAGTTTTTACACCTAAGGCTAACGCCTTACCCAAACTGGGATGAGACAGGTGAAACTAAATTGAGAGCAGTTTTTTGAGCAGCGACATTTCAATTTTTGAGCAGTTTGCAGCCTTTACTATGTTGTCCCGGTAGCTTAAAAATACCAATGTTTAGCAATGGAGGGGCACCAGTGCATATTGTCATGGGGTCGTGACGTGGCCGAAGACAGCAGACTTTGTGTTGGAATTTAACTGTTTATTTGGCGAACCTGTGCCCGGTTAACGGAAAGTTCGATTACAGTAGCAGTCTTGAACTGATAGCGGCGAACGGAGCGTCGGCCGTCGATCAACTACTGACAAGCGGCGAAGCGCGTCGGCATTTATACTCTTGCCGTTGAATATTCTAGCGTTATTGCTGGCGGTGGCGTAGGTTCCAGAATAATCTGTACAGTTCGCAGAGTAGGCGTGATCCTATCAAAATGATCCACTACAGTCCGGGAGCTTCTCGAAAGCTGCAGCGCGGTTTGCCCTGAGAATTGTGTAGTGTTTTGGGACGATAACAAAATTTGGGAAATAGAACGTGGCTTTGCCCCCTCTGAAAAAGGCATCGTCCCGATGCTTTAACTAAAGATGAAGGTACAACAATAATACAAGAAAGTACAACGAATAAATTACAATACAATATTATTACAAAAAAACGCTGAGTTTGTTAACGCGCATGAAACGGCTTGAGGCACGCGAGCGACATGGACGACTTCAGGTTGCGATCGGTGACGTTGAGAGTTCGTGATGCCGTCGAGAACAACCTCGTAATCAAGTGGGCCGAGACGTCCCACCCTGTACGGTCCGAAGTACCGTCGCAGAAGCTTTTCACTTAGTCCACGTCGGCGTGTCGGCGTCCACATCAAACACAATCACCGGCCTGGTATTCCACGAAGCGTCGTCGAAGATTGTAACGGCGGCTGTCGGTCGTCTGTTGATTCTTGATACGGAGACGCGCGAGTTATCGGGCTTCTTTGGCGCGTTGAAGGTACTCACTCACATCGAGGTTTTATTCGTCGGTGACGTTGGGTAACATGACATCGAGCATCGTTGCCGGGCTCCTTCCGTAGACCTATTTGTATGGAGATATCTGCGTCGTCTCCCGCACCGCCGTGTTGTATGCGAAGGTCACGTACGGAAGAATGGCGTCCCACGTCTTGTGTTTGACATCGACGTACATTGCCAGCATGTCGGCGATCGTCTTGTTAAGCCGTTCGTTGAGGCCGTTAGTCTGTGGGTGGTACGCTGTCGTACGGCGGTGGTTTGTCTGGCTGTATGCCAAGATCGCTCGAGTTAAGTCGGCAGTAAATGTCGTTCCTCTGTCAGTGATAAGGACCTCCGGGGCGCCGTGACGTAGGACGATATTTTCGACGAAGAACTTAGCTACCTCGGATGTACTGCCTTTGGGAAGAAGGGCTTTTCTCTCGGCGTAACAGGTGAGGTAGTCGTAAGCTACCACGATCCACTTGTTTCCGAAAGCCGACGTCGGGAACGGCCCAAGTAGGCCCTTACCAATCTGCTGGAAAGGTTGGCAAGGTGGCTCAAATGGCTGCAGATGTCCCGTTGGCCTTTTCGGCGGTGCCTTGCGTCGCTGATAGTCCCGGCATGTCCTCACATAACGAGTGACATCGGTGGTAAGACGTGGCCAGTAGTACCTTTCTTGCATCCTCGCGAGCGTGCGAGAAACACCAAGGTGCCCTGCCGTCGGATCGTCGTGCAGGGTCTGCAGGAGTTCTGGTCGCAGAGCTGAAGGCACCACAAGGAGGTACTTAGCTCGTAGCGATGAAATGTTTTTCTTTTGTAGAAGACCGTTTCGCAGGAAGAACGACGCAAGTGCGCGCTTGAATACCTTCGGAACTTCGGCGGTCCTGCCTTCGAGGTATTCTATTAGGGCCTTAAGTTCCGGGTCGGCCCACTGTCGTTCAGCGAAGTCGTCGGTAGTGATCGTTCCCAAGAAGTAGTCGTCATCCAGGTCGTCGGGTGGTGGTTGGTCGACAGGCGCACGAGAGAGACAGTCGGCGTCGGAGTGTTTCTGGCTGGACATGTAAATGAGAGTAATGTCATATTCTTGAAGTCTCAGGCTCCATTGTGCGAGGTGACCTGAAGGGTCCTTCAAGGTGGCTAGCCAACACCGACAGGCGCACGAGAGAGACAGTCGGCATCGGAGTGTTTCTTGCTGGACATGTAAATGACAGTAATGTCATATTCTTGAAGTCTCAGGCTCCATTGTGCGAGGTGACCTGAAGGGTCCTTCAAGGTGGCTAGCCAACACAAGGCGTGGTGGTCGATCACAACTTTGAAGGGCCTGCCATAGAGATAGGGGCGAACATTCGACGTAGCACAGATGATGGCGAGGCACTCCTTTTTTGTTGTGGAATAATTGGCTTCTGCTTTGGATAGCAATCAGCTGGCGTAACTAATAACCCTTTCAAGTCCATCAGCCCTCTGCACAAGAAAGGTGTCAAGACCTACGCTGCTTGCATCAGTGTGTATTTCTGTCTCGGCGAATTCGTCGAAATGGTCAAGTAACGGAGGCGTCTGGAGGCGACGTTTAAGCTCCTGGAAAGCGTGTTCCTGTGGCGTTTCCCAATTGAACTCCACGTCGGCCTTGGTAAAGTTAGTGAGAGGATCGGCGATGCGGGCGAATTTTTTCACGAACCGCCTCTAATAGGCGCACTAGCCCAGAAATCGGCGCACTGCCTTCTTGTCAGTGGGCGGCGGGAATGCGGCGGTGTTGGCTGTTTCCCGTTGATCGGGATGAACTCCAGACTTGCTATTAACGTGCCCCAGAAACAAGAGCTCCTCGTACGAAAATCTGCACTTTTCTGGCTTCAGTGTGAGACCGGGCGTTTTGATGGCTTGAAGCACAGCTTCTAGGCGCCGAAGATGCTTGTCAAAACTCGAGGAAAACACGACGACGTCGTCCAAGTACACGAGGCAAGTCTGCCACTTCAATCCTGCCAGTACTGTATCCATAACGCGTTGAAAGGTTGCAGCCGCTGAGCAAAGACCAAAGGGCATCACCTTAAACTCGAAGAGGCCGTCTGGTGTTAAAAACGCCGTCTTTTCTCGGTCTCTTTCGTCGACTTCGTTTTGCCAATAGCCAGCCTTGAGGTCCATTGACGAAGAGTACTTGGCGTTATGAAGCCGATCAAGTGCGTCGTCTATTCGTGGGAAAGGATACACGTCCTTTCTTGTGATTTTGATCAGGCGGCGATAATCGACGCAAAAACGTAGGGTCCCATCCTTTTTCTTCACTAACACCACGGGAGATGTCCGTGGACTCTTGGATGGCTGGATAATGTCTCCCCGCAGCATGTCATCAACTCGTCTCTTCATGGCCTCACGTTCTCACGTCGAAACCCTGTACGGACTCTGACGGAGTGGTCTAGCTTTTTCTTCGGTTATGATGTGATGTTTCGTGATTGGGGTCTGCCGAATTTTTGATGACGACGGAAAGCAATCTTCGTATTGCAGGAGCAAGGTCTTGAGCTGTTCTTGCTTATGGTTCGGAAGTCTGGGCTTGACATCAAAAGCTATGGGAGGAGCTCGGTTCCTCTAGCAGGTTCCGCTGAATCGGCGAGAGCGAAAGCACTGGTGGCTTCGAGAATTTCTTCGATGTATGCGACCGTTGTTCCTTTTCACTAATTTGTGAATTTCGTCAGCATAACCGTTGCTTTGCCTTCCCGCAGCTCTGAAATTCCCCTTGCGACGCAAATACTTCGGGTGACCAACAGATGCTGACTGCCATCAACGACGCCTTCCAAGTCAGGTGATTTGGGAGCGCCGACTGAAATAATGACGCTTGAGCGAGGGAGAATGGTGACTTGTTCTTTCAGCACATTCAAGGCAAGGCTTCCTGACGGCGTGTGTGGCGGTAGTGCTTCTTCTGTGGATAATGTTATCGACTTTGTTCTTAGGTTGATGACAGCACCATTGGGGCATAAGAAGTCGATGCCAAGGATGACATCTCTCGAGCTACGCTGTAGGACTACGAAGTCTGTAGAATAAATACGGCGGTTAATCGTGACTATCGCTGTGCAGATTCCTGCAGGCGTTTGAGATGACCTCCGGCTGTTCGGATTTCACGGCCTTCCCAAGCTGTCCTTACTTTCTTTAACTTCGTGGTGAACAACCCACTGATGACAGAATATTCGGCTCCAGTATCGACGAGAGCAGTCACACTGTGGCCATCGACAAGAACGTCGAGGTGACTAGTTCGCCGCCTCACGTTGCAAGCATTGGGTCACGGCTGCATCGGTTTGTTCCACTACTTCCATGTTGCATCGTCAGGTCACCTTCAGTAAGTGAGGATTCGTCGTCAGGACTTTGCCTAGTTGGCGTCGTGTTCGGAAAGCTCCATCGCGTCGTCGTCGTCGTCGGAGGATCTTTGGTAGTTCGTCGCACAGTGACCGCACCTCCATCGGTTGCTGCCCTTAGTTCCCCGGCTACAGGCGAAGAGACCGGCCCCGCATTGGGCCAGAGTACTGCCGGTGGTGTGGTGACGTGCGGCGGCTGGGCGAGGGCGAATGGGAAGGGCTTCGTGGTGTCCACTGAGTTCCTGTAAGGTAGTCGACAATGTCACGGGGCCGTTCTCCTTGCTGTGGATGCGGTGCATTGACGGCGAAGCCACAGTCCCATCTAGCAGTACTGGCAACGGCAGTATGTGTGCCCGGCCTCGCCGCAGTGGTATCAGAGCGGCCTATGATCAGGGGTGCGCCAGACGTCAGTCTTCTTCGGCACACTGCGCTGGGCCACTCGCGAACGGCAGGATGTCGGTGGGGGTGTGGGCGGCGGTGGCGTCTGGTGACGGAAGTGCGATGGGGCAGCGTTTTGGCATGCGCGTGGAGGAGGGCCGTGGCGGTGGACTAGAGCAGCATAGTTCATGGCTTGCAGCTGAGGCTCTTGAGGCTGAGGAACGCCCAGCAATTGCTCGACCTCCTGGCCTACGATGTTCACGATGGATTACACGTGAGGCTGCGCTGAAGAAAGTAATTTTCGCAGCTCTTCTTTCACAATCGCTCGGATCGTCTCACGCAAGTCAGTGGTTCCAAGCGCGTGAATGCTGGCGTAGCTTGTAGACGAAAAGCTACGGTTGTATTGCCGCGTGCGCATCTGGAGCGTTTTCTCTATCGTGGATGCTTCTGAAATGAATTCTGGGACCATCTTTGGCGCGTTTCTGATTAGCCCGGCGAAGAGTTCCTACTTTACTCCTCGCATGAGCAGACGAACCTTCTTCTTCTCGGACATGTCAGAGTCAGCGTTGCGAAAAAGTTTTATCATGTCTTCCGCGAATAGCGCCACGTCTACGTTTGGCATCTGCATGCGGGTTTCGAGAAGAGCTGTGGCCTTCTCCTTGCGTACCGCACTTGCGAAAGTGGTGAGAAACCTGGCGCGAAAGACGTCCCACGTTGTAAGGCTTCGTTCTTGATTCTCGAACCAGGTTGGAGCAGCATCTTCTAAGGCGAAATACACATGCTGGAGCTTGTTTTCGTCTGTCCAGTCATACGCAGTCAAACATTTCGATCCAGCTTTCCGGGTCTTCCAGTGGCGAACAGCGGAAAGTTGGCGGCTGTTTGGGTTGCCGGAGCAGGAGTGGTGCAGGCTGCACGGGGGCGGTCATGGTTGCAGTAGTTGATGTCGGGATGCGGGTCACCCCGGCTGCATCAGGAAGGGGCTCGTACTCTAGATGTAGTCCCCTCTGACTGAAGCTTGTTCGCTGTTAAGGGTTACCGTCCGTGTCTTCTTTGCCGCTTGGGCTGAGGTCGCGGCTTGAAGGGGGCGTCTGAAACATCAAGGAAGCAGCACCTCCACCAGAAGTCACGGGTACATGACGTGACTGAAGACAGGAGACTTTGTGTTGGAATTTAACTGCTTTTTTGGGCGAACCTGTGCCCGGTAAACGCAAAGTCCGATTACAGTAGCAGTCTTTGGTTTTGGAGAATTTTATTTCCGGATATATCATACACAGCCTATGTGCACACATAGAAATGGACAATGATGAACAGTGCGTATGTACAATGCAAGCTGTTTTATACAGCGAAAGAACTTATTGCATATGCAGTGATTTACAATGCAAAAATTATTCAACAAACACAGGATATTTTTGCCATCGAGATGATTAAACTTAAATAAACAGTAGGCTATAAGAAAAAACAAGGACAGGTCATTCACAGTGAAGGGTGATGTTTTGCATTCACCTGTAAGGGCAATTTGCTCTCGCGCTCAAGAACAATACTGCACAAAAGGACATGTTTCTAAGGAAGAAAAGAAAAATACACACTGTAATGTCTTAGTGGTACAAGCTATAGCCCACCTCCTCAATAGGGGAAGAAAGGCATGAACACTATGTAGTTTTTTACGATAATAAACCGCATAGACCAACGTCGGAGGAAAGCGTCCTCTCCCAGCATGAGTAGTGTTGTGTTAAGATGCATTAGCATTTTGTTTCTTAGCCGATGTAGTAGGCGAAACATGGCTCTCCGGGGGCGTCCCCTCAGACGGGCCAGTACCCTTCGTTTACATAAGACGAAGGCTCCGATAGCCATTAAGAGTACGACAAAGTTATCCCTGTGGCTTGACTTCCACTGCATACTTGTTTGGAACTTTTTGGTAACCATGTGCCAAAAGGTGCGTGCTACTATACATTCGTGGAAGACATCGTTCAGTGTTTCGACGCGACCGAATTGCGGGCATGTGTCAGAGGGCGCCACGCCCCACGCCGTAAGGCGGTTGGCAGTTGATGAAACCTCCCATTCCCTAAGCCACTTTAGGTCACGGACCTCGGAGGGGAGAGACGTGTTTGTAAAAGTCCAACGGCGGTTCTTGACACTGGTGTCACTCAGCCAAGTTTCCGACATGGTCTTAGCGAACGAGTGAAGGCCCTCTGCAGCGTCGGTTCTCGACAATGGAATTGGGGTTGTCTGGACGTACGCGTGGGTGGATCGGGCAGCACTATCAATAAGGTCATTACCGACAACACCACAATGTCCCAGTAACCACTGGAACACCACGTCGTGTCCTTTTAATAAAACTTTGTGAATCACTCCTCTTATTTCATTTCCTAGTTGTTGATGCTCCCTTTGTCGTAAAGCTGATTGCAAGCTATGAAGGGATGCCTTGGAGTCGCAGAACACAGCCCAATTTTGAGGTCAGGCTTCCGCGATATAAAGTATAGTAGCACGTAAGGCGGCAAGCTCCGCTGCTGTGGATGTTGTCCTATGCAACAGTTTGAACTTTATAGTGACCTGGTACGCCGGAATGACAACAGCACCTGTGGAGCTGTCAGCCGAGACCAATCCATCGGTGTAAATGTGGGTCCTCTGGCCGTATTTTTCGTTGAGTAGCGACAATGTGACCTGCCGTAGTACCACTGTTAAATGATGGCTCTTGTTCGTTATTCCCGGAATAGTGAGGCACACCTGTGGTAGTTCTAGCACTATGGAGGTGACGCTGGTCTTGTCGCTAGAGTGAAGCCAAAAGGAAGGCGTTCTCTATGGGCAGAAGTAATTTTTGAAATCATTGCTTGTGGTCTTTGAAGTGGACACACTGCAACATGGTGACCAGGAACTCGGCAGAGGTGTCTTATGTGGGCTCTCAAATCGTCAGTGGTGATGTATGTTTGAATGGAATGCTCTCTTGCGATCATGATTGCCCCGTAGGTTGAGGTGCATCGCGAAAATACTAAGCACACGCGTAGTGCTTGTCCTTGCAGACTTTCGAGGGTGCGGATGTTCGTCTTGCACGTACTTGCCAGTAAGGGCACGCTGTAGCGCAAAAATCCTAGAAACAGTGCCCTGTATAGCTGCATCATTGACCTTATCGATGTGCCCCAAGATTTTGCGCAGAGGAACCGCATTATATGGACAATGGAAGTTAGCCTTCTTTTCAGGTAATTGCAGTGGGCACTCCACGAAAGGTCCCTGTCAATAATCACACCCAGGAAGCGATGGTCCTTCTGGTATGGAACATTTTGTCCGTTGACTTTAACGGGGTATTGTGTCATGGCTCCGCGAGTAAACGCAAGCAATGCATATTTCTCCGTTGAGACGGAAAGAGCTTGCTTGTGAAGATATAAGCATGTCAGGGTGGCAGCCTGCTGGACTCTTGCACGTACTCGTAGACGAGTTACAGCCGAAGTCCATAGACAAATATCTTCAGCATATATGGATATGAGGATAGTACTTGGAAAAATTTCAAAAAGTGCTACCATTATGAGCTTAAATAAAACGGGACTTAATGTGGCGCCCTAAGGAACGCCACGGGACGTATAGTAATTGGTGGTGGGTCCATCTGAGGTTTGTACAAAAAGGACGTTGTCGTCAAATAATCCTGGATCCGTTGGAACATCCGACCACTGATTCCGACAGCTTCCAACAAGTCTAGGATGGCTTTAAATGTTACGTTATCATAAGCCCCTTTGACGTCGAGGAAGAGTGCCAGTGGTATGCACTTGAGGCTCTTCTGTTGTTGAATATATGTTGTGAGATCAATCACGGTGTCAAGAAATGACCTACCCCGCCGAAAACCCGTCATGCAGTTTGGGTATACATTGTAGCGCTCGAGGTACCATTCTAGGCGTGTAAGTATCATTCTTTCGATGAATTTTCATACGCAACTTGCGAGGGCAACAGGGCGAATTGATGTAAAATAAATGGTGACTTTCCTGCTTTCAGTCTTGGCACAAGTCGACTTATCTTCCAATGCTTGAGAACAATGCCCGCCAGCCATGAGTGGTTCTAATAGCTTAACCCCTGTCCCCTTGCCTCCTGTTGAAGTTTGGCTAGAGCAGCGTAGGTGATGCCATTGGTTCCTGGTGAAGATGATCGTCGGGAAGCCGCCAAAGATGCGTCAAGTTCTTCTATAGTGAAAAGATTGTCCATTTCAGAAATGTGAGGTTCAGGGATAACACTCCTAATGGTGCCATCAGACAAAGCGGACACACCAGAGGTTCGCGTAGAAAACTCATTTGCCACTTCAAGTTGGGTGTGGCCTAAATGTAGGGCTAAAGCCATGAAAGGATATCTTAGTTGGGGAGTCGAGCGCAGGCCACGAATAATGCTCCAGATGCGTGATAACGGCTTTCGGAGATCCAATGATTCGCAGAATTATTTCCAGCGTTCCTGTTCAAGTTTGTCCAAACGTCGTTAGACTTTTTTCTGTATGCGCCGTGCTAGCCTCAATTCGCATACTGCTTTCGCCTGCCTTTATCTCCTTTTCTCCCTTCGGCGAAGCGCGCGCAGTTTTTCCAGTTCAACGCCGAAGTCTGAACGCTTGCCAGTGAATGGGAGGAGTTAGAAAGCTTCCCTTATTGCCTCTTTGATGACATCCTCCAAGTTCTGGTAAGGTCTTCACGGCATGTATTTACCATGAGTCACTGAAATTTGGACCAATCAATTCTTCGTATTGTGGTCTTAGGAGAGGAGTTAGTAAGACCCCTTATTCGCATGCCAGTTGGAATGTGGTCACTCCCATGCGTTTCGATGTCTGAAAACCAGTGCACTTGCGACCGGAAATTTCTGGATACCAGAGTCAAATCGAGGCAACTGCTGTACGTAAGGCCCTGCAGATATGTAGGACTGCCATCACTTAAAAAACATAGGTCATGGTTGGAGGCGATTGACACGAGGTTACTTCCTTTAGCGTTGATTGTAGAACTACCACAGAATAATTGATGTGCGTTGAAGTGTCCAGTTATAACCAACGGGCCCGTAGTTGTTGTCAGTATGTCTCGTAGTCGGTCTTGTTCAAGTCCTCCGGATGGTGATATGTAGACACCAATGAGTGTGAATGACACGTTTTACTTTTTAACACGTAAGCAGACATACTGATTGTAATCATGCGGTTGAACTGCGTGATGCATATATGTGAAATCTGTGCGAATGTAAACAACCTTCTTGCTGCGTTCCTCGCACGTTGAAGAAACTAAAGATTCGTACCCTGATAGTTTAGGAGGTTGTTGCAAGTTTGGTTTACATATAACTATTGTAGGAAAACGATTCATGATTATATACTGACAGAATGAAGATATGCGAGATCTCAGGCCTCTCGCGTTACACTGCATTATCGACGCTTGTCGGACCTCGTTGCGGAAGGAGAAAATTGGTCGAGCCATGGTTGCTACTGGAGACTTGCAAATACTGGACTTAGAGCATCCAGTACTTGTAGTGCACTGTGAGCGAGTGGAGACTACAAGCTGCTGCACAGCTTTCGCATGGCATCCAGCAGTGTTCGGAACATTCTAATGACTTCTGTGTCCTCCTCAGGCAGCTTGTCAGCTGCTGGCTGGAGTGATGTAATTGTCGATGTGCGCTTGGAATTCAGGTGTCTGTGAGTTCGGCAATGAAGGCCAAACTGATTTATCTGCAACAGTGCTACTCGTTGGTTTGCTGACCGCGCTGGCCGCCTTCGGTCTGGGAGGCAAGCGCGGTGGAAGAGAAGGATTGTGGAGTGGCGATTTCGATGCACGCCTGCAGCATTCTTTGATGAACAGCGGTGACGATAACGCCTCTTTCGGACAGTCCTGGCAGCCTCTCGATGCGACAAATTGTCTCCGACCATTTGTTTCAATACCGCTATTTCTCTTTAGATTTTGGGGCAGTTTTTTGACGAAGCTGCATGTGACCCATGACAATTTGAGCATTTGAGGGTAGTTGCTTCGGAGTCATCCGCAAAATGGGCTTCCGCGCAACTAGGACACACCGTCCTATTTTTGCATACGCTTCTCACGTGGCCTGTGCCTGGTTAACCTCCCTGCCTTCCCTCTTGTTGTTTTCCCCTCCTCCCCTAAAGTAGGCGTGCTCCCCTACTGAAACGTTCCGTATGAAATCTTACGAAAAATATATGAACTCCGTGACATTTCCTTATGCTACATACGGAAAAAATATGGAGTTTTATGGAAATATACGGAAGTTGTATGGCATTCACGGAAAGCTTCTTATGGAGTATAAGGAAGGATAAGGAAATTATACGGCGTATACGGAACTCTTTTTGTGGAGTATACGGAAAGCTAAGGAAAATGTATGGCATATATGGAAAGCTTTTTATGGAGTATATGGAAGGATAAGGAAAGATAAGGAAACTTATGGAGCATACGGAGAGTTTATGATGGAAGATATGGAAGGATAAGGAAAGTGTATGGAGTGTACAGAAGCTTTCGTAAGGAAAATGCAGAATGTAAGGTCTTACGGAAATATACAGATTTTGTAAGGTGCTTACGAAAATGTGCAATAGTGTATGAAAGGCATGTGGATTGTTGCAAAAATGTGAAAACTCTACAGTTGTTGCAGGAAATCCGAGCTCTATAAAGTTATAAATGAATGCACAGTGACATATATAGTACAAAAGAATAACGCAGGCTAGTCTGTGTTGTCAGTCACCGCTGTTCGCCCTTTTTCAGAAAGAATACAAGTTCTGCAGATGACCAGGTGCTAAAGTCTGTCACACGGAAAATGTGTCATTCACAAGGAATGACACTAACTGTCATTTTACTTGCATGCTGTCACACGAAAACAAGTCAAGCAAAAAAAGCATAACTTCAAGGGCTCGTTTTTTGTTAAAAACAATAATAATGAGAACTAAATTCAATGTGAATGAACTTGTCAATATTAATGAAACTGTTCTCATTAACATTGGCAAAGAGAAATGTTATTTTAAAATATCGACCATGAGCTTAGCTCTCCTGAGAACCAACAAAAGAAATGAAAACCTATGAAAACTAATTGCATGTAGCCTAAAAATAATTTTTTATTGATAGTATGTGCTCCTACAATATAAATACAGCTATACACAACTTGCCACAGCTTCACGACAGAAGCGAGTTAGGGGCAGAGGGAGTGGTCAGAAAAATATTTAAGTATGAGAGCAAAACTGATATGTACAAACACATAACGGTGCTTATGACTGATTCACGGATGGTCGTGTATAGAGCTGGGTCGTTTTGAGATTTTCAAAAGCATTGTTTCAGACCACCATGCATATTACGCTTGAATTGTAGTGCTACATAAGACACAACTTAAGGGCCAGCTTTAATGAATAAGAAGATTATAGGTTAAACAAATGCTTTAAAATATATCATATCATGGCTGCATGGACGCATACAAGATATGTAAAGCGCAATAAAGTGAGGACGCATGAGCTTCTCTTGATGCTTCAGTTCTACATAGATGCTTCAACTGTGCTGCAAAGAAATTTAACCAATGTCTGTGTGTGCAACATTGTTCATTTTAAGCTATCTATATGTATACATAAAATTCCTACTGCAAGTTAAGCTACGTAGCACTCCATAACTATTCCTTATATAAAGGGCAATTTTTCAAACAATCAACATTATTCATTTTCTGTCTGATGACTTCGTGCCCGCAATTCTTGGTTTGGCTCGATCACAATTGTGCAGCCCTTATTTTGGAGGAATAAAAAAACATCAACCAAAATATATTTTGGAACTGCTTCTCGGTGATATTGCCTTCCCTCAACTGCCACAGCTTGAGATGAGTCATATAGCATGTCTCGCGCATACCTAGGGCCTACCCTTGAAGAAACTGGTCCGGCTGTGAAATGCTCAGTTTTTCTCAAATAAATTTTTCGGTTTGAGTTTTCTCACTTCTCGAGTCCTTTCACAATCAAGCAGACCCATTGTTCCCCTTAGTCCTTAATTTTGTTATATTATGAAATAAATAAAAAATTAATAATGAAAAAAAATACTAATAACTGTTGCGCAAAAAACACAGTCCCACATACGCACTTGAACGCAATATTGCTTTTAATTTGTTTTAGCACTTAAGGCATTAGAAAAGATAGCAGTACAATAAAAACGTTGAAAAAAAACAAAAAAAATCAACTTGGTGGGACTCGAACCTGCGCCACTTAGTTGTGCTCGCGTACGTGAACTGAGTGCGTTAGCTTGCTAAGCTATTCGCGCTGAAGGTAGCACGTGAGTTTAAGTTATGTATATAAACTTGCTTTTTACACGCTATGTGCTGGCATATTTATGTACGATATGCGATCGTATCTATTGTTGTGTGCATATGTTTTGGATTGTATATACGTCACATGCTTTTCGCATGTATTTCAACTATAGATTGCTGCCCCGCCGCGGATGAAAACAAGTATTTTTACACCCACACACAAGCTTGAGCAGTTGAAGGTTGTTTCCCGGGGCTCTCTTGTGATTGAGTCGGCCACCACAGGGAATTAGAGTGATACGCCATTTTTCCCTGCATCTAGCTGTATTCCACTTAGTAGCTCTATCGCTTGATGACAAATCGAGCGCGGTGCGCGACGCTTTTGCGCACGACCATGTCTCGCGTAGCGGCGACATCAGCTGATTGCGCCGGCCGGCTTGCTTCAATTTGCTTCAGAGCAAAGAAATGTCATACCTTGAAAGATTGCGTACTGCACTATGTCAAAAAGTTACTGCTTTGTAGCCATCCTATGATTTATTGAGAATTGATAACTCTAATATCACTACTGTAGAGCTTTGCGTCGGCGACACGCACCGAACGTGAAACCGCACAACGTCTGTAGTAGAAGCAGTAGGAGGCTGTCGTCTGCTAGAACAAAATCAAAACAAAGACCTGCGAAAATATTCATAAGTTGTAACTTCATCATTTTCACTGGTATAGCGCAACACGACAAGGACACACACAAAGGAGAGATTCACACACACACAGCGCTAACTTGCAACTAATGTTTTATTTGCGATCACACACACTGTTTATACAACAGGAGACGGATAAAACATGGATAATGTCACGTCAAGAATACAGCACAGCCCATGCACGTGTCATCACTGATAGCGACAATCTACACTAGCTCGTCAAAGCGAAAATTCCAGATACTTCTTTTCTTTAGATGATAATGCTATGGAAGCCACACTCACACATTTTTCTTTCATTTTGTCTATTTCAAAAGCTTCAATAATTTCACGTGTGGTTCTGTCACGGGCCTTAAAGAGTATAAACAGTTGTTGTATAAACAGCGTGTGTGATCGCAAATAAAACATTAGTTGCAAGTTAGCGCTGTGTGTGTGTGAATCTCTCCTTTGTGTGTGTCCTTGTCGTGGTGCGCTATACCAGTGAAAATGATGAATCCCAACCAACTAGCCCGGCAATGTGCCTTAGCAAAGTTGTAACTTGTTTTTTGAATAACCGTTTATCACTTTTAAAGCCTTTTTGCCAGATAACATACATTTTTTTTCAGTTTATAGCAGCGACAGATGTTTTTTTATTTTTTTCACACAGATATTCAAGTCAAATCTATTCACAGCTAAAGCCACATGTTGTTTGTCTTCTTTGTTTTTGTGGGCATGCCGTTTCGGTGCGTGTCTCATGTGTTCGCGCTGCTACACATGAGAGCACGAAATGTTAAATTTACGCAAGGAAGCGCGTTCCTCGTTCGTGTGATGGGCTAAGATTGCGCCCTATTCCCGCGGTTGTCCGAGTGCGGATCAAGTGCGAGTCGTCCAAGGAATCGGCGGGTTGGGCGGGCGCTCGAAGGACTACGAGGTGACGGCTGACGCCTGTGGTCGCTTCCTTCAGGACAGTGTGAAAGAAACTAAAGGTAAGGGGGACACTTTTTTATGTAGACCAAGTATGCCACTCAGTGCAAGTGTGTGTTGCTGCACTCGAACGAGGCGTCGTGAAACGGCAACCTTAGGCGCCTTTGCGAGGGCGGTTGCTGATTCGCTTTGACAACGCTAACGCCAGCAGAGCCATGGCGCATCGGCGCGGCCTTACTGGAGCTAACTCGAGACAACTGCGGCAACATGCATGTGTATGGTGATCAATTTTTTCATATGTGCAATGTAGTGAGGAAGACGCACACGGCGCTTGCTACGTTGTTGATTAAACGAAGCCTGCAGTGCCATTTCATGCAAAGCAGCATTTTGTTTACGTTCGCGGGCGATACAATTTGTAATTTGGCTCGATTGACCTAGCCAACCGCCTAAGTGGGTTGATTAGCATACGTTCACGGTAGAGCAATATTATGCTCCTAAACAGTGGCGTGTGCTTGTTGAAAGATATAATGTGTGTGCCTAGTGTAGAGAGAGAGAGAGGTGTTCGTGCAATCTGCATGTGTACCTGCAAGACGCCTTTGCTTGTAACTAATAATGTACCGGCCAGCACCTACATTGTAAGCCTGACTTTGAAGAAAACTTGCATGCACAATGTGAGATTTTGTAATCTGCCAGAGTTGCTTTTTATAAAATAATACACTGCCAGCATGTTCAAAATATGTTTCGCTGCTGTGTGGCAGGGGTGCGGTTATCACGCTGTTGTGTAGTTGCTGAGTCAAGCAATTATAGTTTTGATGCGTTAATATTTCTCATCTAACTCATCAGGTGTTTGGCTGTTTCAGCACAAACAAGGCAAAGAGAGAAGGAAGACGGGTAATGACAGGACCAGTGCCGACTTTTGTTTGCAGGAGAATACCCATGTTGGTGTATTTATTATGGCAGCCTTTCTGTGTTGCTTTTTTGCCCAATTTATGCAACGACACAGTTGTCAGCAATATGAGAGAGAACACTGAAATTAGCTTTTAAAGATCATGGTGACTAAATGCCTAGTAACTCACAGCACAAAGTAACAACAAAAGACATCAGTATGATCAATGTGGATGAGTACAGTCTTGCATCTAAAAAATTTATTGCGCAAAATGTTGCCTAAGTAAGAAACCTCTCTATGTTTGCAAATAGTGTGACGTCACTTCGAGCACCGTGCCAGCCATTCTCTCCCTCTGTGCAAGGGCTGGTTGGCAAGGAAGTTGTTTGTGACGTTCCTGATAGACCACTGAAATGTATGCGATTCTAAAACTGTAGCCTAATGTATACGTAATCTTTTGTGCAGTTACATCGCTGCATCTGACACCTACAACTTGTTTGCATATTTACATTGCTCCCTTAAGACCTAACACACAAACTTGTTGTTTGTATTGTCACTTCATGAATATCAAGTGGTAAAGGTACTGAGTATATGTGAAACAAGAATCTCTGCTTATTACATGAAGAAATATGAGGCCTTCGATAAAACGAGTTATACCTTTATTGAGCTTGCGTACTCGTCGGGGCGATTCATACATGCAGCTTCAGCAAATGGTATCTTCCAGCCCGGTGACCTTGCAATTTTTTTCTGCACACAGCGCAAACACCGAGATGTACCCACTCGCAGATGGTCACGTCAAGTGCATATTTACCTTGACTAAAATGTCGAATCAAGTTTTTTCATCGACCGGTCCCTGCTATGAGTGCTAGTCTTCGCAAACAAGACACATTGCTATTGACGCTGCACACACCACACTCAGTATTCTCAGTGGAACCGATATTCTCGATACCTTTCAATTCACACTACATGCCGCAATCAACAGTGCACAATTTTGAAGACTATGCCGCTGTTGCTCGCACAGGCCACCACGTGTGTTCACTTCTTCAAGATAAACAGACAGCGTGGCAAATATTTTACCACACAGTTTACCACACAGCTGGATGTTTGCTGACACATACTACAGCTAATGTCGACATTGTAACGAGAAGTGTAAGCTTTGAAAAATTAAAACTTGCCCCAAAAACCGCACGACTGTACCGGGCTGAGCCACCAGCGGGAGTGTTTTTCCAGCCACACCTTTTACATGTGCCAGTGACATCATGCTGTGACGTACCTCGGTAGGGGCCTATCGCTGCATACTTTATATAAATGAGGGTCCTGTTAGTGAAAGCAGGCATTGTTGATTTCGTAACTTGTTCATGCCCAACTGGACCTTCATTTGCACAAGTTGTCTGACTGATATTCAGGAGAACTTTTGTGTAATAAATTATACAGTTGGCAGTCTGTGCTTGCCCCATACTGTTGTTACTGGTGTTTCTTGTTGTTACTTTGCACTGCTCATTACTACTCACCTACACAAACTAGCCTATCTTGCTGCTGTTTTGCACAAGATGCAGCTGGCAACTGCGATAGTGTTCATAACTCTAAATTCTCACGGAAAAATTATCGTTTCATATTCATTTAGTTGCATTCATATAAGTACATTATAAGAAATCATTGAATAAACATTTATCCATGTTTCTTCACATAATGCTCACAACATTTATGTCAAACTGAATGGTGTTTATAAAAAACATGGGTTTTAGCTAAACTTCATGCTCTTTTCTCGAAGAGCTGACAAAACGCTATTGCATGCTTACTTGCCATGAATTGGACTGTGTTCTAAATACATTGCAATTCTTCACCGGACTGCCAGTACACTTCACATTGGGGGAGCATTTAATAACCATGGATTGAATAATTACGAACGGAAAGAAAGAAGCGGCAGGCCGGGATATTTGATATTGGCATCCGTTTTGCTACCCAGCGCATTATCATGCAAATTTCCTATAGAGTGGTTATGTGTCTGCATGTGTGTCTGTAAACCAAGAACTTTGGGTAGAACTATATTTATCTTACAAATGGTTGCAGGACTGTGGAGGCTGTAGGGCTGCTTAGGAATGGTGGAATCTCTGGACATGTGTTCAACCTTGCTGCATCAGCTCCTTGGTGTTTTCACGGCATCTTTACAGATGTGTTGGGTGAGTAAAGCAAGCAGGTTTCAACACAAGGAAAAGTATAATATGGCAGCACCTCTTGTGCGTGCCTTACATCCCAAGTATATCAAATATTTATCTTGCCTTGTGGCCTGTAATTTTTAAAGAGACTCTTCTTTTTGCTTTATATTTGAGTCTTGATGCTTCGACAGCAATGTATTTGTGTTTGACAGCAAGTGTTCTTGAACAAATAGCTGATCTAAATAATGACAAAACACCCTTCATACTTGGTCCTTAGCATAAGCTAGCACATATCTGTAGCAGATTCAATTATTCATTTTTTGCTGGGATGATAATGGGCAAGTAGAAAAGGCAAGTTCAAATTGGAGTGGTCGGTGACGTCTGTTTAGGCTCTGACAAATTGCTTTGCAACCAGAGTTACTTGTGGCCACATATACAATGAAGCCACATGACGTGCATTCTAAATGAGATTACCATATCACATTTCACTGCATCTTATTATGTGCCAAAAAATGCAGATATCATTAGCTTGCCACTATAAAGAGATCCTAAACCAACACAAGGTTGAAATTTAGTCGTGGTGTTGCAGCTGTGTATGACTCTACAATGGATACATAGCCGTGATAATTTGTCTATATCTTGTCGCAATAGTAATGTTACACACATTTTACGATACAAAAGAGGTCCTCGCTTATTTCGCTTTTTTTCGCTATGCTTCTTTTTTGTCTCTTCTTGCCATGTGCTCCTCCTCACTGTACAAGGAGCAAGAGCAGTGGGCATACAAACACGTATTTAAAAAAAATGTTCTAAGGTGAGCACTGAGAAGCTGAACATTTCCAAAAGGCTCGAAGAGGTAAAGGTACTGTTTCTAGCTACATTTTGGGCACCCATAGCTAGTTGTGCTGCTGCAGTTAAAAAATGAGTTAAATGTTAAAAATTATTTGGAGATGGTTTGGCACCCATATTTGCAGTTACATACAGAACTAGGTTTCTATGCGTAAGCAAAATCTGTTTACTCTAAATCAATCCTGATGATATCTGAAATTCAGGAAATATTCACAGAAAAGCTCAGGAAAAGGCTAAGTGGTTGCCCCTTGAATGTGAAGGAGATACCCTTCTTCTAAAAGGTCAATAGACAGTCTAGTAGTCTCGATATTACATGCACTCTAAAATATTCTGGTGGGGTGCTTTTCATGCATGTTATAATGAGAGGGGTTTTTAATAGAACTGTTGTCACTTTGACCTGCATTGCTGAAATTGTTCACATGGTTATAATACATGAATCATTTATTCCTTTTGAGTTTATGCAAATGGTTTGCTTACCCAGTCGGTTTAACTTTATTCGGATGAAATCATAAATGATCTAAAATTTTTTTTACTATACAGCAGGTTTATTTTTAAAATACGCGACCATTGATGTGAACGCAGTTGGTGGCGTGCTTGAATAATCCTTCACTATCACCACTCTAACTACACCTGCTACAGTGCAGAGTGTGACAAAAGTAATGGTACTTAACATTACTGGCAGCATACACTTTTATGTCTCAAAATAGGTTAAAAGCCTGGTAAAAATGTGTGTACGTTTATTTTTTGCTCAAACTAAATTTTCTGGTCTACTCAAAGTAGCTTCCACTCTTTTAAGTTCCTCAAACTTTTAGGTGTTCAAAAGAAGTATCAATGCCATATACTTTCTTTGTCAGCCTACTCACCACTCTTAATGAGAATTACCCGACAACATTACCCAGTAAAATAAAGGGATGTTATAAAAAGTAATGTCAATTCAATTGTCAAAAAACGTTGCCAAGTTACGCTATTGTTCACTTTTCTTTTCACAATTTTGTTAAAGTTACTTTTGATAACATCCCCTATAGTTTGTTTGGCATCATTTTCTGCTAGTTCTCATTAAAATGTGTTCAACAAAGACAACAAACCCTTAAATTTATAGTTCTTTCTTTTACTAATGAATCTGAAACAGTGAATCTCAGTAATCTTAGCGGTGTGTGACTTGTTTTTTTTTGATCAGTTGTGCATGTGTTCAAGTACATGCATTTAGGTGGGAGGGCGAACCATTGCCTCCCTCTGTGACTAGCACATTTTCTGAAAACGGACAGATGCATAATGCTGCCAAAGAAGTATAGGGATACTGGAAGTAATCGTAACGTAATTGCAATCGTAATGTAATTGCCAGTAGGCAAAAAAAGGTGTCCCACAATCGCCATAATGGTAACAGGCAGCGCTGACTGACTCTTCCATGTAGAAATGCACATATATACCGTACAAAATGGAAGAGGGATAGCCGCCATGGTAGCTCAGTTGATAGAGCATCGGACATGTTATTCGAAGTTCGCAGGCTCGGTCCCTGTACAGGGCAGGTTATCTTTTTTTTTTCCTGCCCCGCCACGGTGGTCTAGTGGCTAAGGTACTCGGCTGCTTACCCACAGGTCGCGGATTCGAATCCCGGCTGTGGCGGCTGCATTTTCGATGGAGGCGGAAATGTTGTAGGCCCGTGTACTCAGATTTGGGTGCACCTTAAAGAACCCCAGGTGGTCAAAATTTCCGGAGCCCTCCACTACGGCGTCTCTCATAATCATAGGGTGGTTTTGGGACGTTAAACCCCACAAATCAATCAATATGATTTTTTTCTTCTACTTTTCTTTCTTGACAATTACAACACTTCTATTCTTCTTGAAGATTTTCTGGTGTAAAAAGGGTACCTCATAATCTGAAGAGGCAAACAGAATGTGCCAGTGTACGAGTTAGATCTTGTAGTGGTTACAAGTAAGATATGTTTCGAAGAATAAATCATTCTGCCACTTGCCTAAAGAATGGCTACAGGACATGGCGCTGGATGCACTTTGTTATTTTTGATCAAGCTCTCTAGTATTCTATTTTATAAATTACATGGGATACACATGACGGTATCACAAACTTTACCGCAACAAAGATTATGCAGCGAACAATGTTATAAATGAGAAATTGCATAAGGATAAAGGGAAAACTGCACCCTCAACGAGAATGTACAGAAAGCACAGGGTGCAGGCGTTTCCTTCTGTCCGTGCTTTTCAAGTACGAGCTGTTTTCACCTCGTTCTGACCAACTAACTAGATTGAGATGTGTTGTTATAGTGCAAGAGGATGCTCCACGGAAAACTAGGTTTGTCTCAAAGTCTGTGTGTGTCTTTCAACCTATATGGTGCCCGGTTCAAGAGTTCATGCAGACCAGATCGTGTAAAACAGGACCGTGTAAAATGGACCGTGTAAATAAAATAAAATGAACCATGTAAATAAACAGGATCGTGTAAAATGTCGTTTTCGTGTGCAACTGTAGTTGTGGTTGTGCTGAATGACCTTTCTTTGTATACACTACATAACAAACTTGCTTCTTTAAAGTCGAGTGCATCTTCGGATCGATTGTAAATGTTTGCATATGCGAGGCCTCAAGTTTTATAAGAAATTTATCAGTGTGCCACGAGGAAATGTGTGTTCAGCGAAAATTTGCATATCATTATACACAACTCTTAAAGCCTCGTCTACGACTTTGTGCAGGTTGACCTTGAGCAGAAAACGAGGAGCGGCAGCAGCCCCCAGAAAAGAGCAAGCACCCTCCAAGCTCCCGAAGCTCTCTTCGACAGGAACAGCAAGGTCACTGTGTGGCATTGAAAACCATTGCAAGGAGTGCCTTATCAGTACACTGTGCTGCTATTTCATCGCAGAAGACGAAGTTGACCACTCCAGAGGAACTTCACGCTTTGTATTGTGAGTGCTTCAATGGTTTTGTTTTTGTCCAGCCAGCAGTTAAGAAATCTTGTGTAAGATTCAGCCAGGATGGCCAGAGGGAGTCGGGCAGGCATGTTTGGACATTTGTATAGCCAAGTAGTGCCAATTTTTGCACTGGTCCTGTTGGAGTTACTGCCACAATCACAGAAGCTACGTCACCTCTCTAAGTGTACAGATGTGTCGGGGAAGATTAGCTGCATTAGGTTTTTCTATAACTGATAGCTGCCAACATTCTTCATTATACAGGAGTTTTGTTCCTCACTTATGGGTCTAAAGCCCTCTACATAAATATGCAACACGTCTACTTTCTGAAGACTCCAAGGCCCTACTTGTAGGTTTTTTCGGCTTGTATCATAAGCACCTCGTTTGGAGTACATGAACATTTTATAAACATGTACAGCGAAAATTTTGGGTGGCTGGTCGTTTTGTCGTTATCTTGTTCCTCGCAGTATTCTTAAGCATGTTGTGCATTACGTTGTCAATCTGGTTCATGTGCATAGAAGACATTACGAAGTTTGAGGCTACAGTATAGAAAGCCTAGAAGCAAGCTATCAATAATTGTTTAACAGAGTTGCTTAATCTGATACATGATACATCACTAAACTTTCGTGCGTATTCATCAATGTAAGCTCGTCTTAGTGTTATCCAAAATGAAGATGTGAGTCGACAGATGGAAACATCTAGTATGGTAATCAGGGTGAACAGTAGAAGTGCTTCAGACAGGCTGGCCGATGTTGCGATAGAAGGACCCATTTTTTAGAAGTCACCTTGTCCTCCTTGGCGTGTTAGTTTAAATGGGGTCAGTAATGACATCATCTTTTGGTATAGGCGTGTGTGCCTCTTGGAAATGTTTGTCTGAAAAAAAAACCTATAATGCAGAAGAGTGCAGCCCTTGCTTCTTTTCAAGTTAGGTTGCGCTGATACAAAGTGTTCTCCTGTCGGAGGTTGGGGGTAAGGGAAGCAAAAAAAAGATAAATGATAGAAAAGAAGAAAAAAGAAGAAAGAAAAGGGGAATGCAAAGTAAAAGTAGTGCTACACTGCTCCTACTTTGCATCCCCCCTTTTCTTCTTTTTTTCCCTTGTTTTCTTTTTTTACCTTTTTTGTTACATTTGTATTGTCCCATCTAGTGCATGAATCAATGACACATGGCTTTGCTATAGCAAAGATGCCTATGTGGTGTTGGATTGAACAGTGCATTGTACTTCATTTAGTTAATTACAGACTGATCAGTCTTGCAATAAGTGCTTGCTGTCTATCACCACACATGTTCAATTGAAAAGTTTGTGCTTGGCTCTTAGTATGCCGGTATATAGCTTGTGTCTTGGACTACTCAAAATGAATGTTATTTTGCTGCTGTTTATGGTAAAGAATTTATCCATCATGAAAATATCTTGCCTTGTGAACTTTGTCGGACCTGCCTTTCTTTTTCTTTCCTATGCAGGCATTGTATGTGAGGGAGGCAGTAACAGAGAGGTGATAGCTTGAGCTTCGGAAAAATAAATGCTGGCAGTGAGGCAATTACGCATCAAACATCCCAGCCATTTTGCCAACCGTCCTAAATGTGTTTTGAAAAAAAAATATTGTGCTAGTTTACTGTATTTTTCTGAAAACAGCAAAGTGCTAAAGTATATCGCAGAAAACAAAATATTAGGCCACGTTGGTGCCTTCTGGACTTCCCAGGATATTGTCTGGGTGTTGTTTGTAAAAAGTAAAGTGTTTTAAAAATACTGCCTCTTCTACACCAAATTCGGTCTTGGTATTAGGTAAAGGTTATTGTGTGTAGTACATGTGGCTCAGTAATATTAGTGCAATATTTTTGCCACATCGAAAGCAAGGAAGCAGTTCTCTTTATTTGGCAAGTTATATGATTACACTTTGTCTTAAAGTAGAAAAGAATTTTTGAAGTTTTCTTATGATGGCTGCTTTCTGCATTTGATGTACGACAGCTTCCGTTCCGAAGTTCCCCATGGCCCTCACTAGGAGACTTCAAAAATCATTTTCCTCATTTAAACAAAAATATTAATGATAACATTTGCCATGTAACAAGAACTGTTCATTTGCTTTCAAGTTATATATAAAAGTAATTTTCAATTAGGCAAACACACAGATCAAAGTGCATCTCAATGTGGACAAAAACGATTATATAGTGATATTTGTAATCTGGACCTAACATTATTTTTTTTCGTAAAATATAACTTCTGTGCAGTGAGTATTTGTGGCTCAAATATTCATACAAAATGCAGTATTGCCATACAAGAAATGCAAACGATAAACAGTTTGGCTGGATTCTTCAAAGCCTATGTAGCAGAAAAATTGCACTAATGTTACTTGACTTCGAATACTTTAAGAAGCATCTTTACTTAATATGTAGATCAAATTTGATATGGCAAGAAAAAGAGGTACTTTGAAATTTTTCTCACAAATAACACCCGCACGACATTCTGCGAAATTCTGAAGGTACCTACGTGACCACTACTCTTTTCTCATCAAAACATTTCTGCAAATAACTATTTTCAGAAGAGTAAATTGCCATAATTTTTTAAACTATACATCTGTGATGGTCGCCCGGCAGTATGGTTTGTATGTTTGGTGTAGAATAGCCCAGTGCAAAAAACAACAAATGGCTGAGCATCCTTTGACACTCGGGCAATTTCGAAAGCATTTGTTTGTTAGCAGCAATTCAGTTAAGCCCTTGTCTTTATGCTTAGGCCCAGAAACAAAACACAAGTAACTAAAGTAGTCCTAAGAGTCATGTAGTCTCACTGTTCCAAGGCTTGTGGAGCCTAATTTAGTGCAAGTTTCACCATTTTTTTAAAAATTCAGATTCAACCAACAGGTTTTGGAGGCACAGTGCATTTTCAGCTAACTTGTTTCACAACAGTTACTTAGATAAAAAGCGGAAAGTACAGGTAAAAATACCTTTTTTAAGGCATTGTAGGTAATAACAAAAAGGACTGCTTTTTTTTGTGTGGTGCTTTGCCTGAACGCTGTGCTTTTTGTGGTATAGTTCATTGTCTAGTGAACATAGGCCTTAAAAACTAACATTAGCCATGTTGAGGTCGATTTCTTGGTTATAGTCGTAGTAGCCATATAAATAATTATGACTTCAAACTTGATTGTTCTTTTGAAGATTTTTTTCTTGCATAATGATATTTGAGAGTCTTAGTCAATTTTGTTATAAGAAAACGTGATGTCTTAATAGGGTCACTTTTTGTAGAGTCGTTCAGTTCTACCTTACCTTTTACACTCCTAATAGAGCAGTTATTTTCAATATCGGTAGTTAAAATGGAATGAGCATGCTGTATGTAGTAATGTGTAAGCACTTACAGATAGCACATGCACCCAACTTTTCTGTTGGCAGTTTATTTCTGTTATTCTTGATTTATATGTGGGGTTTCACGTCCGAAAACCACTATATGATTATGAGAGACGCCGTACTGGAGGGCACTGGAAACTTTGACCACTTGGGGTTCTTTAACGTACACCCAAATCCGAGCACACGTGCCTACAGCATTTCTGCCTCCATCGGAAATATAGCCGGGGTTTGATACCGCGACATGCGCGTCAGCAGCCGAATTTCTGTTACTCTTGCTCCCCTATAAGTGTGCTGCTCGGTTATAGTTATCTGGCTTCCACAGAGTTTTAATGGCACCTGCCTGGTCCTGCTTGCTTTCATGGTGATTTTAACCTTCATAAGTTGCATAGGTTTAACTCTCAAAATTGTTCAAGATGCCAATTTTGTGCACAAACCAAATAGTATAAAGGCAGCAGATGTACATGCACACACTGTTAAATGAACATCGAGAGCTGTCACTTGCAGTTCCTAAAGTTCTACTTTGCAGGAAGCGTTGAAATCATAATTTCATAAGGACATAATAATCGATTATCTCTACCATTGAAAATCGTGAAAACCTAGTTATTTTTACTGTGATAAGCATGCTGTTTTTTTAATGTGGCAGAACTAATTTATACACTCATTCCTTCTATTATTCACATATGTATAACATGAAGGATTGTGTGCCCTAAATTTTCAGTTTCATTCTGTGTGTTATATTTCTTGTGCATGTAAACTATTGTGCTAACATGTGTCTCTGACATTATTTGTGCCAATTATTTTCATTTCCAGGTGCCTATGAAGGACACATAAGTTCTATCGCAGTGACCTTCGAAATTTACAGTGGTGCCGGAGCCTCAAGCAGCATTTCGCCGATCTCCACAAGGCATTCATGAGATAAACACAGCGCCACACTTTCACAGTGCTATGATTATATTTATGTTTAAACATTTCGTTCTAAAATTGCTGTTACATTGTGCCACCATCCTGTGGCTTAGGTGGAGCTCGTGAAATTGCGGTGCAGTCACCTCATTTGTGTACGATCAACACTGCAATGTCACTATTCACAGCTGTAGCTTACAGACAAATAAAAAAACATATTGATTGGAGCAGGGCTGATGTGTATATTAATGCTTCTCTATTGATAATAATAACTTTATAAGTTCTTTAAGTCTTGCATAGAACACTGCATTAATGTGTTGCAATGTAACCACCATTTATGATCGCTAGCATGTTTGGTAGTTTTGTAGCGTATTTTATTTAAAAGGTAATTTTGCTTCCGCATCAGGACAATTATTAAGATGCCGATGATTCAATCCCTCATCATGCACATTTAAGAAATATTGTGATTTGTACACAGTATTGCATGTACTCAAGATGTGGACGTCTATTCAATTTACACATTATTGCTTTGCACTAGATTCAGACGTAACATGCACACATTTCAGTAATTTCCGCATAATACGTCTTTCCATAATATGCGGAGTCCGCATCATACGTCTTATGCGGAGTCTGCATCATACGTCTTATGCGGAGTCCGCATCATACGTCTTCCATATTCCAGTAATTCCGTATGTGAGGTCTCCGCATCTTACGGAACGTTTCAGTAGGGTCAGGGTTTCCCTCTCCGGGGAGGGGTCGTCAACGCTCCCTCTCCCAACTTAGTCAATGTATGGGGTAGACTTTGTGCCCCTCTTGTGACCTTTCTCTTCTCTTTCTCTCTCATCTTTATGTCCCCTTCCCAATCCCCCAGCGTAGGTTAGCAAACCAGGCATGTGCCTGATTAACCTCCCTGCCTTCCCTCTTGTTGTTTATCCCTCCTCACGTGGCCCATCTTCGTGCACTTATAACACATTAGGGCTTCAGTACGAAAGGTTGCACAGATTGCCTGAAATGGCCCAATTTTATGTGTGAAGGAAGAGAGTCGCCCTTGAACATAATCTTCAAGCAGCGTGAGTTTCCCAAAAGGACCACTTTTGCGATGACACTGGCTTCATTTGCCGGTTTGACCAAAGCATCGAAGTCGGAGCTGGGAATGGCAAAATCCACATTGTAGATGACTCCAGTGACGACGTTAGAGCTCACAGAAATCTAGCAGCGAACTTTCATTCCCTCCAGCTCATTGACGTTGCGTAGTATATTAAGTGCCGCAGCATGTAAAACGTCAATGGCCAATTCTTACGCGTGTTCACTCTGATATCTGTGACCTCACTTGGCACGAGTCTTTTCAGCATCACCAAAACAGATTGCCTGTTGAGGCGCTTCCTGTTACCGTCCGGTACCTCAGGGACAAAAAGGTAGTGTTTGTCACGGGTCTCTTTGGCACACTGTCGTTCAACGTACCCGATGACAAAGATGTTCTGACGTTCCACCTCTTCGCTTTACGGCTCAGCACCAGCTTAAAATCGTCGTCGTCAGAAGGCACTTCGCTGCTCAATGAGTAAACAAGAGTGCCCTTGTTGTCGTAGTCGCTGTAGAGTCCCGTACGCTTCCTGGATGCGGCCACCGCCGACGCCGCCGTAACTGGCGGACGTCCGTGGGGGTTCACGTCCATCACTGACGGACACGGATGTGATATTCGCGAAGTACACTTATACATAGGTAAAAAAATATAGCACCTACTGAAACAGCGATCTGCTAAGCAATCACTCCATCGTCGTCTCTCTCAAAAGATATCAAATATGGGAAGATTGATATGCACAAGCTACTTTAGCCAACTGAGCCGTTCCTTGCTTTTAGTTCAGTTTGACTCTCCCACTGATTATACGACGTCCTGAAGACACATACACCACAAAATTGCACATGGAGCATTTGATAATAAGACAAATGAACTAGTTATTCTCTAATCACAACAATCCTGTTTGCTCTTCTGCACTGAGTCTTGAGAAAAGAAACTATAGAAATATGACTGAGCTCGATTGAGAAACACTGTGAGAAAAAAATTGCAAGATGTCACATGCCAAATCTACAAAAAATGCACAGCTGCTGACAACACAGGCAACTGTCTTCAGTACTACAAACAGTCATCACTCGTAGCTCAAGATTTATTCATAGATATTGCCTTTCAGTTGTGAGGACCAGTCCTGACACCAGCTGTAAAATGATCCTCATGTTCTGGCGGTTACATCAATTTTGACACATTTTCCAGTTTGTAGCGCGTACCTCCATTGATTTCTCGAAAACAGCCAGCTGGCCTTAGCCACCCCACTCGAACGAAAATAATAAAGAACAACGAGTGTGAAATAAAACTCTCTACTTTACAGGAACAAGCTTGCCAGATCTGTGCACACAGACTTAAAAAAAGCAGTAGCGAAGGGAGTGGAGAGAGGTCTGTGGTTCTGTATTTGAGAAAACAACACGATGCCGTAAGCGTGCGTGTTTTTTGTTTATAAGCGATTTACCCTACGTGTTATGTGTTCTATGTATCCGCACTGATGAACTCACAGAAACCTGTGTTTTTTTGTGCGTCGTACTGTGGGTTCAGTTAAGTCTACGTACTGCGTAAGCTAGCTGATGTTTTGGCTACAGTAGAACAATTTATATGAATATATATATCAAAATAATCAACAAAACAAAGTTCCACAAAAACAATTGTAACTCGCGATGACCCACGGAGACAAGGGGCCCGACGCCCACGCATTCCACCACACTTTACCAACCACTCGCTGCAATGTTGTAGGTAATTCGGGTGGTCATTGCGATACAGGATGCGAGCGTCAGTGCGTGTGTCAGATTACGGCAAATGCGTGTGCTGTGCGATTCATTCGCCGTAACGCAACTGACAACTCCAGCTCCCACACGTCAAGCACTTGTGTGCCGTTTACTGGTACAGCACTGTGAACGTGAAAAAACCAAATGGGTTAAGGTGATAGCATAGCAGGACACGCGATACGATACGCTTTGCGTGCGATATTCCCGAAATCGAAAGCGCTTCGCGTGGCATCGCCGGCATAATGCGACAAAACGGCCGCCGGCGCACGCGCGCGTCGTGTCACGTCAAAGTGGGTCATGTACAGCAGTGGCACCCGCGATCACTTCATCGCACAGATCTGCACGATTTTTATCTGGGAAAGCACCGAATCGGACGTCTGACAGGCGACAAACTTTATAGATGTTTATCAGTAAAATAATCTACCATGCGCCACTTCAATAAACTATCATGCATATCAAGTAGGTGTGCATGATTTATTGACAAAATATATTACTCATGCGTCCGGCATATTACTCTCTCGAACTTGAAAAATCGACACTTGAGTGGGACCAGAACCACGCCAAAAGCAGCAGACGCAGAAATCAGCTCATACCGGTCTATTGTTATGCCAACAAAGTTGACTCTTTAGCCGACACCGGCAATAACGTTCGAACGATGGGCCAATAATGCCAGCCGAATTGCATGGCTCCACCCATATTGGCTGCTGGTTGTACAACTCGAGCCGATGTGGCCGTTCTAATACACTGGCACAGCCAATCATGGCGGGAAGTTCTGAATGCT
Source organism: Rhipicephalus microplus (assembly GCF_043290135.1). Taxonomy (NCBI): domain Eukaryota; kingdom Metazoa; phylum Arthropoda; class Arachnida; order Ixodida; family Ixodidae; genus Rhipicephalus; species Rhipicephalus microplus. Next base: position 456,616,696 of record NC_134710.1, on the reverse strand, counting down.
GGTCCAACATCACCGTTATATTCGGCTGGGATAGCCATTATTGGCGGAACATTGTCAATGCTGGTCCAGCATTGCCATTCGATTAGGCGGGCACAGCGATTATTGGCGGTACGTTGTCAATGCTGGTTCAACGTCACCGTTCTATTCGGCTGGCTCAGCCATTATTGGCGGTACGTTGCGAAATCTGGGCCATTCTCTGGCCATGAACTGCCAATCTATCCCCAACATGAGGCCAACGTTTTGTGCTGCTTGGGAAAAAAGAAAGTACGGCCGCACCAGCCGTGTTTTTGATGAAGGTGAAAAATCTTGAGGCCAATGTGTTTAAAGAAGGTCCCCGTTAAACAACCTTAGGTGGTCGAAATTTTCGGAGACCTCCACAACAGCATATTTAATAATCATACATAGTCATTTTGGGAAGTTAAACTCCAACAATGACTATGGTTATAAGAAGTTCAAGGTCATTGTTATTGAAGTTGTTGGCTCGTGGTACACACAAATCGGCCCATAGTAAGCATGTTCACGCACGTGTTCTACTGCTACAGATCTGCCAATCTCTTGGCTTTGTATATCAGAGTATTCATGGTAGTGATCAAGTGTTCCTCAAGTACTCAGTTTTCATGAAGTTCATCAATGAAAAATCACTACCAAAATAACGTTAAGCTAACGCTAAATGGTACATCATTTCTCTGTTAGGCTAGAAATATTGTAAATACCAGGGGTTTTAAACACCAAAAGCACGATGGGATTATGAGGTCCGCGATAAAGAATTCGGAAAATTTCGGCCATCTACAGCTCTCTAGGCGCAACTGACATCGCATAGTGCATGGTTCTCTACCGTTTGGCCTCTTTCGAAATGAGACCATGGTGGCCGGTTTCAAACATGCTCTTTTCAGGTCACCAGACACCGATCACCACAGCTGCTTCACCATCTTAGCCGTACCTATGCAGTGTCTCCACAGCCGCCATATTCCTTCAAGAAAAAAAGGGAACATATTTTCAATAAGGAAACTTTTAAGGCAGGCAGCTATATAGATACTATCTTTCCATTGTTATTCAGCGCGTCTTTACAGGATGTTTACAGGCGTTGGATAGCGAACCGCATGGGATAACTGGTAATAGAGGCAGTCAACTAACTTGTGATTTGCTTGACGGCATTGCCATGTTGAGTAAGTCGGGGGAACTATCACAAATCATAATTACTGATATAAACAGGGAAATCAGGACCGTGCGTCCGGAAAATAGGATGCAGAAAATTATAGTAACGTTGAGCAGTCTGGCTTGCGATACCCATCAAAGCCCTAGAAGTGGGAAAGGAAAAAGTCTATTTAGAAAAGATAATGATTGCAGATATGAAACAAGATATTGAAGTAACTACACGAATAGGATTGTTTTGCTGCAGATTTGGCAGATATTCTGAGATGATAGGTAGTTTACTATTATCCTTCAAGAGAAAGTTTTGTAGCAGCTGTGTTTTACCGGTTCTTACTTATGCAGGAAGAAATCTGCAGGTTTATGAAAAGGTGAAGAGCGCTTAACTTAAATTCAGGATGACGAAGCGGCCTAAAGAAATATATACATGGTTTCAAGATTGCAAGCGTTGCACCCCGAAAAACTTCCAGTACTCTCAATTGCCAACTTCTAATGTAGCAACTCAAAGCACGCTTTTAAGTTTTTTTCAAGCGTAAGGAAAGCCCCTCTGCAGTTTCTCAAATAAACGAAACGTGCGTAATGTTCAAGAGAATCTCTTCTGATTTTTATGTAGCTTAAAAGAGCATTTGTTCGAATATATTTAGCCAAAAAAAGTAATAAAAACATGAGACAATCAGCACGCTATTTTTGAACGCTCTTCTTGAATGCAGACGCTATTAAAGCACACTGGCTGAAAAAAACCAGATGTCATCAAGCGCCTGTGTTTGTAAACAGTGATACGCATCAGTGTAAGCTTATATTGGGCAATAAGAGTGGCCTAAAGAAGAGATGAGTGTTGAGGATATTTTAGTCAAATTTAAGAATGGAGAGAGAACACGAGGTAACTGGTGGCTAATAAAAGAAACAGCATTCCTGTTTTTTTAAAAGTCAGGCGCTCAACAGAAGGCACAAAGTTAAATGGGAAGACCAGGTTTCTAGGTTTTCGAGTTTAATTTGGGAGCAGCGTGGAGAGGGCTGGGTTGATGGGACACGCATTGGAGTGGCATGTACCCTACAATTACCAGTAATTAGCATAGACATGTTGACTATGACCCATTGATGAAAAGGAAATAGGTAAATATGATTCCATGATTGGTACTTTAAGAGACAAGAAGAGAGCATAGTGGAATAGGAAACAAGCCGGGTTTAAGGCTATCATAGTTGAAACCAAGAAGAGGAAATGGACCTGGGGCTGGGCATGTAGCACGTAGACAGTATAACCACCAGTCATAAGGGTAACTAACTGGTCACCTAGAAAAGGCAAGCGTGTTAGGGGGAGACAGCAGGTTAGGTGGGCAGATGGCATTAGGAAGTTTGCGGGTATAAATTGACTGCAGCAAGCACAAGGCCAAGTTGACTGGCGGAACAAGGGAGGGGCCTTTGTCCTGCAGTAGACGTAGTCCGGCTGATGATGATTGGTACACAGTTTCAAATATGTGTTTTTGTATAAACGTATCGTTATTACGACAAAAAAGTTTGTCAAGAGGCAAATCAGGTTTTCGCCTTAGCGTTTTTCAAAAGTGAAACTTGTTGATATATATTATTCATTTCTTTATTATATGCGAAGCATTTCTTAGCGAACTTCGGGGACTTTGCCCATATCTATCTATCTATCTATCTATCTATCTATCTATCTATCTATCTATCTATCTGTCCACCTACGACTTTTAGCTATCCAGGACTTTTCGATAAGGCCTCAATGCCAAAATTGCTATGGCATAGCATGGCTGTATGGCAAGCATAATTAACTTGTCATAACATGACAATTTTGACACGTATCTCATGAATATTATGATTTACATGTACCAGTCTTGCTGCTATTGCGGTGGTTTTGTCCACATGACATCTTGAAAAACTCTTATGGTATTACATGGCTGCATGGCGAACATAAGTGAGAGGCCCTAACGCAAAAATCAAGACATGCATGACGTGTAAGCCATGTCGACACGCCACGCTCGTGGTGCTCTCGCAGTCGTTTCGCTAGCTTCACGCATAACCAAATTTGGTATGAATGTCGAAGGTGTATGTGTAGTGCAAACAAGATAAAATGACAAGCGTGTCATGTAAGAACATGACTACATGCCACATTCATAATGCGCGGGCGGCCATTTTGCTAGCTTCACATACACCAAATTTGGCATTACTTGACGTGAACGGAAGACGAAGGTAAATGACATGTCCAAACATAATAATCATTAAATGTGTGTCATGTGAAACATGACTACCTGCTGCGCTTATAGCGTACTCGCAGGCATTTCGCTAGTTTCACATATACAAAATTCGGTATACCGGAACGTGAGGACGAACACAAATTCCAGGCGTGAGCAAGATAAACATTCCATTAAAGTGGTGCACTTCATAATTTACAGGTCTACAACAGCTGGTGCTCGTATTGCAAATGTCGCGACTATAAACAACTTACTTGCGTCTTATCTTGATACGTGAGTGCGCATAGCATTTCTAACTGTGTTTGGTGTGTACCACGTCCGTCTGCCTCATAACGTTGGGCTGATTTTGAAGTGACACGTCAAGCTTTCTCATTGGCACTTCGGGTGCAAGCTGGCGGTTCCGGGTCCAAGCTGGCGAGTTCTGCCTCCTACTGCTCCTTGTTAAAGGTTTGCGAGAAAGTTGGCTAAATCGCTTGGCTTACGATCACCCTCACAAGTTGAGGTAGAGAATCGGCCTACCCCACATCCTCTATACTTGGCCGGGTAAAGCGTTGAGTGTATAACGTGTAACCTCAGGAGATGCGGAAATATATCAATCTAAATTTTTTGGAGATCGGTAGCCTCTTATCTTTAAGGAATTTATGCGCTGTTTTGCATTTTTGCTGCGTGAAGCGCTAGTGAGCGAGAATTTTCCTGGGTCTCATTGGGATGGCCTACGAAATATCGCAGTATCCACTCGGTTACGAAAAGCACGAGCTGGACTGTCCGTCCTTTCGTTGCTCTCCAGCCCTGCGTGTTCAGGGCACTACATCAATGACTAATGTGACATCTCCCGTTACCGTTCTGAAACAGCAGTCGGTGTGTTACTTAGTTGCTGAAAGAGGTAACGCCTTAACGGTAGCGCTGTTAACTGCAAGGAATTACTGCCAACAGTGCTAATCAACAATTTCGATGCATGAAATAGCACTTATGGACCTAAATGTATATGCCTTGCTACCCGTGCGCCGGAGCTTTATGCCCGTAATTCAACAACATAGCTCTTTTTTACAGCGTAAGTAAGTGTGAAGGACAAAAGCCACACTTCATGAGAAGGAGAGAACACTGCTTATGTTTAAAAAATATGAGTCGGCAACATAAACTACGTGCTGGTTATGCCATTGCTGGTTGGTGCCCAGTACTATAGTTCTTACTTGAAACATTCAATAATACAACAATAAAAGCTTCCCTCATACTTTACTTGGATACAATATGTATTGTCTCATTGAAACTTCAGCTAACTAAACGAGAACCCTGGTTCCCTTTAAGAGAACCATGATACCCTTCTGTTGTAGGCCCGTGTGCTCAGATTTGGGTGCACGTTAAAGTACCCCAGGTGGTCGAAATATCCGGAGCCCTCCACTACAGCGTCTCTCTTATCTTATGATGGTTTTGGGACGTTAAAGCCTACAAATAACCAGTCATCAGCCCTTCTTTGAATAAATAAATAACAGTTTGCGTAATAATAGATATTAAAACATCAGATGTTTACTTCAGCTGGATAAGTAACAAAATTTTTAGCAATCACGCAGTAGTAATAATGGTTGCAGCAACTTTACGTGCCAAAACTGTCATATGTTTATGAAGCACGCCATAAAAAAGAAACTAGACAGCGTTAAAAAGGTGCTACAGCATGCGCTTAGCGCATATCAGGCGTCTTTCATTCTCAGTTGCGACAGAGGAGGGAACCGGAAATTTCGACCACCAGGGTTCTATCACGTGAGTTTTCACCTACTTACATGCATCTAAATTTAAGTATTTTTGGACTTTCGCCTACTTCGAAAGGCTAGAGCCGTGGTCATAATCAAGTCACAGGGTGCGGCGGCACCGAAACGATGTGGATCGCTCACAACCCTTTTCTTATTGCCGTCCTGTCACTTGGTGTCTTATGTACTGAGGGCTGCTTAAACCTTGTCACGCTGAACGCTTCTACGCATGTGAAACCGCTGTCCCCCTGTGACATCTGCAATCACGGCACCGTAAATCTGGTTTCGCAACTGTTCAGCAGACTGGCATGTCATTCTGCGTCACCGTGCGCAGAAGACTACGCGCATGAGCTGCGTGGAGGGACGCCTTTCAGGGAGCCTATAAAGAGACACCCGTTCGACGACTCGGCCACAGGGCACGGTGGCACCGAAACGATGTGGATCGCTCACAACCCTTTCCTTCTTGCCATGCTGGTGAGAAAACACTATGGCGAATGTCTTTCTTCAAGCGATTCCTTTTTATCGGTGCTGCCGAGAACGCGGCCGAGTTCTTTGCTGCATGCATGCTGTTCAATTCTCCCTGAGAAAGTTGCTACTTCTGGGAAGGGGGAAATTGAAGCAAACTTTGGCCCTGATCTTACTCAGATTTCAAAGCAGCTGAAGGAAATGTCAAGTGACATTAAGGATATTGAATAGAGGCGGCTGGTTGAAATTGAAAAGTACTCGGCTGCAAAAAGTAACTAGGCGCGCATTCTCACGCGGACCAAGGGATAAACACTTAACAGCAAGAACTTCACAGCATTCGCAGCGTAGTTCAGTCATTCGAAAAAAAAGTAGACGAACTAGAAAACTACGGCCACCAATCTAACTTATTCATTTATGAACTAAATGAAGCAAAAGGTGAAAATTCTGAAACTTTGGAAATGACTGCTAACAAAGATTTTTAAGACCCTTTTTAACTAGAAAATGTACCTATGAAACAAATAAATGGATTAGGCAAGCCAGCAAGTAACGCAAACTACCCGGTTATCGTAAGGCTTTCGAACTGAATAGAAAGAAAAATATTCTAAAAAAGGGATATAAATTAAACAACTTGAATACTTTATTCGTTGAAGATTTTTCTCGCAACTTTCGGGAAGTCAGACGAAAACTGTGGGCAAGTGCGAAGCCAAACCGGGAAAAGCTTGAGAAGGTTACGTTATCATTTGACATGTTGTACTTTGGCGGGTTGGCGTATGTCTGAGATAAAAAACAAAATGATGAAGTACTGGTTAAAACAACGAGGCCAGAGGGCCAATGCTCTCAATGACAGGAAGTCATACGCAACTGTTGTCATAGTTGAAGAAGCTAGCAAGGTTCCAAGCAGTGCGAGATGTTCCCCTTTCGCATATAACGACAATAGTAGTGCTGACACGTTTTCACCAAAAACAAAGCAGTTGCGTATCACCAACTTAAACGCCCGCGGTGTCATCAATAAGGCAGATTCATTAGAAATTCACTTGCTCATACACGGCCCTCATGTCAATGTCATTACAGAGACATGGTTGCACGGTCAGGTAACAGATGATCTTCTATTCCCACCGTGTTATAAAGTTTTTCTTAGGGACAGAGCACATAGGAGCGGAGCTGTGGCTGTTCTCACTAAAGAACCAAATAATGGAACACTTTTTATGAAAATTCAGACATCGAGTGCCTATGCATTCAATTGTCATGCTGGGGGCATTCCTTTGTGTTGTTTGCATGTTATAGACCACAAGACGCTACACCCGAATACATGATAAAACTAAAAGAATGCACGTCTCCTTTTCGGCATTAAAATTTTTTCTCGTAGGCAATTCTAACCTGCCTAGTATTAACCGGGAACGTCTTTAGGCAGACCTAAAGAAGGACAGAAATGCTAATAATATCATCGACCTTATGCTAGAACACAATTTAATTCAAACAGTTATTGAACCTACCCGTGTACAAGGTTTCTCTAGCAATATTTTTGACCTGCTATTTCTGAATCGTGACTTTTTGGAATGCGTCGTTTGTGTTGATGAAGGTCTGCCCAATCACAAGATTTTAAATGTTTCCTTGCCAATACTTACGCCTGTTGTCTCTAAACGTACAAACAAACATTGCTTCAGAAACTTTGCTAAAGCCGATAATGCAAGCATGCCCCGCCGCAGTGGTATAGTGGCTAAGGTACTCGGCTGCTGACTCGCAGGTTGCGGGTTCAAATCCCGGCTACGGCGGCTGCCTTTCCGATGGAGGCGGAGATGTCGTAGGCCCGTGTGCTCAGATTTGGGTGCACGTTAAGGAACCCCAGGTCGTGAAAATTTCCGGAGCCCTCCACTACGGCGTCTCTCATAATCATATGGTGGTTTTGGGACGTTAAACCCCAGTCATTCAATAATGCAAACATAATAGATTACATAGAAACGTGTCTTGGTGACTTCACTGATACTAAGAACAACGTATTCATGCTCTGGGCAATCTTCTTCAAAATGTGTCGTCATTGCATAAATACATTTCTTCCTAACAAAACAAAAGGGGTCAATAAACAAACGCCGTGAATGACGCGTAACATATTGCAACTAAAGTGCAAACTAAAAAGAAGCGAAAAGAAGGGTGACCCGGCTCAACCCATTACTGTTATTAAAAGCAAATTATTATCAGCGTTTCGAAGTTCAAAGGATTACTATTTAATCATGTGGCTACCTGGTTTCATGAAAAGTGCACCTGAAAAATTTTGAGGATATACAGGTGAAACTAAGAGACCTGTCTGTTAGATAATGGTCAATGGCACCATTTCAAAAGACGTGAAAAAAATCAACGAATATTTTAACAATTACTTCCACAGCGTTTTTTTCAGACAGGTATAGGTAACTTATTTCTTTCTACTGTTTTTGAGGCGCACGAGGTGGACTATCCTTCATACAATGATATTGTGTCAATGCTTTTAAACTTGAAGACAACAAAAATATGTGGCCCAGATAGTATCCAAAATCTGTTTCTTATGTTCTATGCGGAATGTATTGGTAGATTTCTTGTTATACTGTCTACTCAGGTGCCCAAAGACGGGAGGACATCTCGAGTAGTGCCAATCTTTAAAAGTGACAATCGTTTATCCGTAGAGAATTATCGACCAATATCTTTAGGTTAATCATGCTGTAATCTAATCGAGCATATCATCGCCAACCACAGGAAAAACATTTGGACAGAAATTCAATGTTAACGAACAGCCAGCATTTCTTCAGGAAAGGCTATATCAGTAAGACCCAACTGTGAACTGTAATTCATAGTTTTGCAAGAACATTGGATAAGAATGGCCAAGTCAACGCTCCTTTTTTTAGACTTTAGCAAGGTGCTCTACAGAGTAGTTCACTGTAAACTTATACAAAAACTCAGAGATTAAAATCTTCCTAGCAATATAGTATCATGGAGAGCAGCTTTTCTTCCGGATCACGTGCAGTTTGTCATTATTTAGGGCAACGACTCGAGCTGTCTTCCAGTGACATCCGGAGTACCCCAGGGTAGCGTCCTGGGGCCATTGTTGTTTTTGGTGTATATAAATGATATTGTCAACGTTGTTACACCTGGAACACAAATCGGATTGTTTGCAGATGATTGCGTTTTATATCAGGAAATAACTACAGTGCATACCCAAACGGACCTCGAGATTAGGTGCACAACATACAGGCGTGATGTGACAGATCAGACATGTCTTAAAAAAAACTCTCTGTCTTCGTCTCACAAGAAAAAAAAAGCCCATTAAAATAAACCTACACATTGGCTGCCTCACCGTTAAAGAACTTAAAAACTGTAAATATCTGTGAGTAACATTCTCAAACAACCTTTAGTAGAAAATGCATTTTATTAATATATGGTCCTCAGCTTTCCGTAAACACTGTTTCCTGAAACACAAGCTTAAAAATTCACCAGCCAACATTAAACTACGGAGTTACATTAATTTCAATAGACCAAAGTTAGAGTATCCTTGCATTACATGGAATCCCTGCAATAAACACAACATTAAAATAATAGAGAAAGTCCAGGTTCAAATACACCGATTCCGCCATACAGTTGATGACATAAAATGACATCCCCCTCCTCGAAACACGCAGGCAGATTCTCCGCCTCACTTTTCTACAATCAATCATTAAACGTGAATTATCCATTTACCCCGCAATATATGTAACACCTGTTGAAAAAACAGGTCACTGACCAATGTCAAACAAAACAATGACGTTTCGGGACCCGTACGGGTCCCTTGTTCACAATCTAATATAATAGTTTATATAATATATAATATAATAGATTGTGATATAATAGATTGCGAACAAGGGACCCGTACGGGTCCCGAAACCTCATTGTTTTGTTTGAGATTGGTCAGTGACCTGTTTTTTCAACAATGCCTTTACCTGACCAGACGGCATTCCGTCGAACTCTCGACTATGTAACACCTCTGTCCAAAATGCGTACACGTCACATTCACACACATGCTTTAACCCGTCATTTTGCTAGGACTGGTGTTTACAAATGCTCATTTTTTTCCCAGGACAGTGTCGAAGTAGAACTCTAGGCATAAAATGAATGACCTTTTTAAGTTACCACAATACCCGCGTTAGGTGTTGTAATTTGATTTTGTATGTCGAAGTGGAATTCTGGGCATATAAATAATGACCCTTTTTAAGTTACCACCATACACACGTTAGGTGGTGTTTTTTTATTTTGTATGTTTTACTTCATTTCTCTTACTTCTGTTGTAATTACAGTACTGCATTTTTTATTGTACGCAGTCTGAGTGCTTTTATTAAGTTGAAAGTGAAAATTTGCACATTCCTTGTACTCACTGTATTGATATTTTGGTATTGCATTTCTTTTTTGAGTGTACTATAAGCGCCCTTCCCACACGGACCAAATTCTGGTCCGCAGTATGTTATAAATAAAAAAGTCGAGTCCATTGGATCGGCACCCGAGCGCCGTAATCACCGACAGCAAGTCTGTAGAGAAAAAAAAAGAGGCTTTCGAGACATTCGAACACACTGGCCACGCGTGAGCAGCAAGATTAGTCGCTCAAGCAATACGTCTATTGACCACGCCAGCCACGCAGGAGGTAAAATGGGTATTATCAAGATAAAAGTGTACATGGCGCGAATCTAAGACGTGACTGTGTTGTAGAAAACTGGATTTTGGAACATAATTTTGTCACGCAGACGCTTGATTGCATGCTCAAATGAAAGCTTCGTCTTAGTACTACTTATATGTACGAGGAATTTGCAGGCTTCCGTCTAGATTTTCCAGACGGCCTGTTTTTATCCCGAAAAACAATGTGAGATTTTGGTAACTTCTATAGTCACAAGTTTTTTAAATTTATTAGTTGGGGAAAAAGAACGTAAAGCCCCGAAGTTAACTATGCTGCATTTGTGAAGTGCAGTACAGCTCCTAGAATGTGTCCTTTGAAGAAGTTCTTAAACAATATAAGCCAAAGTATTCGATGCAATATCAACCGAAATTGTCTCGGAAACCATGGATAACAAAAACTATTAAAAATTGAGAAATGAGAAATGTTGTATGCCGATTTTACAAAAACTCGTGATCTTGCTGACCTTAAGCAATTGAATGTGTATAGGAATAGACCAAAGAAGTAAATAAGAAAAGCTATAAATAAATTTTCTTTTCAATTCTTTGATTTTGGGAAGGAACGCCAAAAAAATTGAAGGAACCTCAATGGAGCGTGCTCAGACTGCAGAATTGATTAAAAAAAATTGGCGTAGGTGGCCAATTAGTATCCAGTACTGATATGGTAAACGCGTTTAATGAGTACTTTGTTAACATGGAGATGCAAACACAAGCGCACACAAACCCTGGATCCAACCCATATTCGTGTTCTATCCCGAATACAATATTTTTTCGCCCAACTATTGATGATGAGATCTGCGCAGTATTTATGGCAATGAAAACTTTGAGAGGTTCAATTAAAATGTCCTACAGATCTATCCAATTTATACATGTTTTCTCAGTGTAGCACCTGTTCGAGTGCACATCTATAACAGAGAAATCACTACAGGTATCTTTCCGTCAAAAACTAAGCCAGCCAAAGTCTTGCCACTATATAAAAATGTCGACAAGCTGAACAATCTAAATTACCGCCTTGTATCTACATTGCCCCATTTTTCAAAAGGTCTCGAAAAAGTGATTTCAGCTGAAATGTCATCATTTTGTAAAAAGCATCATATGATCATGGAACCTCAGTATGGATTTAAAAAAACTAAGTCCACGCAATTACAACTTTTAGATCAGAAAGATTACTTACTCAGCAACATCGAAAAGAAGCTGTTGACAATAGGTATACTTGTCGATTATACTCAGGCCTTTGATCATATGAATCTTAATATATTACTAGGAAAGCTCGAGACCTATAGAATCAGGGGCACTCCATTACAGTTTAAAAGGTCATATTTATCTGAATGAAGGCAATATGTACAGATAAATCAGTTTAAATCATCGTCTGAGAACATAAAACCAGTTGTTCCTCAAGGTAGTATGCTGAGTACCCTGCTCTTTAATTTATATATAAATGACGTAGGCTTGATACACAATGATGCTAAGTTTATAATATATGCAGATGACACTAGCATTTTCGTTACATCTTTATGTTACACCACGCTCATAACAGAGCCAATGAGTTTCTCCGGAAGATGTCAACATGGTCAAAGAGAAATCACGTGAATATAAACTGCGATAAAACTAAAAGGGGAATTTTCCACGCCAAAAGAACAATCTTTCCAAACAATCTTACCTTGGTATTCAGCAACAAAAAAGATAGGTAATGAAAGTAAACTATCAGGAACGTATTTTTGAAGCACATTACCTTGGGAACAACACGTTCACTTTGTTGTGAAAAAACTTAGCCGTATCACAGGCGTGCCTAATAGTAACAAATATCGTCTACCAACATCCGTACAACTACTATTCTATCACTCGCTATTTGTAAGACACATCAATTACACTCATTTCGTATGGAATACTACCACTGATTCAAACCGTGGGAAAATACACTTATTAAAAGAGAAAATAATACCTGTATTAGCAAATGTAACATACTAACGTTTCACTGAGGGCCTCTTTAGGCAGTACAGCAACCCCACTATAATTTCCTTCCACGACCGTTTCCTACTTTGTGTAGAGCTCTAAAATATCAATTCAGAAAAAGCGTAGGTGAAAAATAGTCTGATTACAGAAAAACAAAGCTGCCTATACCCCCCGTCACAGTGAAGTATGGTCTATCATTCAGTTGCGAACCGATTGTGGCATGCAAATGTTAAAACAAAAATACCCGAATTGCTTATATCATTCCTAAATGGTGGCTATATTACAATAAACATCCCCCGGTGTCAATTAGCATCACCTATTTACTCTTTTAGTGCTTTTTTTCATTGTTTTATTAAAATATCACTGCCTTTGCGAAAACGTGCTGGAGCATTTTAAAGTTGCATTGTAAGAAAGATTGCGTTCTCTCGCTCACTTACGTTTATGGTCAGCACACTATATTGTTTTTTTGTTTTTTAATTTAGTTTTGTCTCTTTTTTTGATTGTTAATTATTGTTCATGTCATCCTGAATGTGAGCACGTCTTTTCCATCTCCGCCAACTGCTGCCACCGTACAGAACGGAGGCCAAGAGCTCCTCAAGCTGCCCAGAGTCGCTTTTTTCTGTGCCCATGCCATGTTATAAGATTTTTACAGTGAAAGAAAACGAATGAATGAATGAATGATTGAATGAGTATCCGCTTCTGTGATTATTATTTTCCGAAAAATCACTCTGTTCTATTGAAAACGTCAGATCTTCCAGCCATGGCCGCTATGAGCACTGATCATTCAGTGTCCCTAGAGTTGCTGTATTTGCTACCTTTAGGTAGCAGAGTGATGACAAGCTACGCCATCTTGAGCTCAATTGCTTTGCAAGAAAGACACTCGCCACCCGCGCAGGAGCAGCGCTTGCGCGTGAGCGTATTAGCGTCGCTTCAATTACTTTTTTGCTTTCTGTAAATTTTTTACGAAAGTATGAGCAAGACTCGGTTTCTCCGGTCATTCCTACAAGGCTTGATTTGATCCTTACGTTCTTTGTATGTACTATTCAAACAATTTTCGTCGAGTCTACTGACATATATCTGAATAGTCAATCACACATAAACTTCGTCTTTTTTCTACTGTTTTTCCCATTTACAGATCTGAAATTGTTTTGTACTTTCGATCTCAATTCAGCCCGTTAGGAATGAAAGTTTTTCGTCGCCTTGGAAGCCTGTGTGAGGAAGCCAGCTATAGTTTTGTAGTCTTCGGTTGAAACGAGCTTGATAGCAATCGAGAGTGCCCTCGCGACGGTCATGTTACGCGTGCTTCTCGTATCACGCTCGCGTTACGATCACTGCTCATGACAGCTGATCTTATTTTTAGGTAAATAGCTCTGTCATGTAGAATATTCCTTTCGCCCAAGGTTTGAAAGCTGCACCAAAGTCACGCGCTAGCTGCAACGCCTTGTCGATTCAAAAAGTTATAGTTTAACTTCTCCCTTTATTTTAGCGTTTAGCCCATCAGACAAATTCGGACGTATACGCAGCTGACACACGCTGCCTAACTCCGCATGTATAACGTGTTAACTGCATCTGTGGGCAATACAAATAGACCATTTTTGCAGTGTTGTGGGCAGATAAAACGAAGCTAAGTGTTTACACCTTCCTCACGGAACACAAATTTGTTTGTAGCAACACCCGCTGCATCAACGTCTAATCACATGGGCTGTACGTAGTGGAATTCAACACACGGTGCACTTGCTACATTTCTCGCGACTAACAGACAACATGGTTTTAGTACCAAAAAAGCGCGGTGAGGATAACAACAGTCGGTGACAACCACGCTGAATCAGCCAAGAATCGGCGAAGCATCGGCATCGTCTCAGTAGTATTGGCTTCGCAACGCAAATGAACCACCTATGACAACGTGAAAGTGTTCGATCATTAGGGCGCTGAACTCCCGCAGGCAGTAAGAGTGGCGTCCGGAAAACAGTGGCGCAACTACGCTGTCTTAAGGCTGGTGCACACCGGCGACTAGCCGTGGTCGCGCGACCATTTGCGACTGGTCGCAAGCAGTCGCGAACGGTCGCAAACGGTCGCAAAGCGACTGTTTTGGCCAGTCGCTTCCTGACCGATTTTTTGGTCGCGCGACTGCAGTCGCAAAACAGTTGAACCAATCAGCGAAGACCAGAAGTGACGTCAGCCTTTGTTTACATCCTGCCACTTCGTATGTTATTTTTTTTCTCGTTGCGCTTGCCTACTGCCGTGAGGTACGAACGCCACGTACGTTCCTCCGTGGATTTTTTCTCGCATCAGGCGAATGCCACCACGGCCAGCTTTAAGTGCTCGGCCGAGCTCCTCATCGACGCGATTAAAATGTACCCATATCTGTATGACAAGCGGCACCCTTCTTTTAAAGATCGGACAAAGAAGGACCGGGCTTGGGCAGAGATCGGAAGCATGTTCGGCATGTCGAGTAAGTACCGAGATTTTTTGTTTCAGTAGCTATATAAGCAAGAACAGGTGTGTACTGCATGGCTGGCGTCTCCAATGAATGAACAATGAAAATATTGGTATTTGTACTGCAAGGTTTTAGTTTGCATGAGATGTATTGAATGTGATGTATGCGAGCGCAGTTGTGTGCACGTTTGTTCTCGCGACTTTCCGAGTTTAACATCGAAATCGACATGACAGAACATTGTATAGCTGATAACCCAGTCAAAAATATTCAATGGGTCCAACTGGAAAATTTCCATTTAAAATCAATGGGTGTTGGACCAGTAGGATTTTCGCCACCCATTGAACATTATCCCGTTCGAATCAATGGGTAAACCCTTATATTCTAAAGGGGGATCCAAGTGGCTCACCACTTCAATGCAACTGGTTCAACAGGGGACCCCATTGGCTACCAGTTAAGTGTGGCTGGTGCTGAGCAATTGCCAGTTAGTTGCAATGGTGCGCACCATTTGAAATTGGTTGGTGACAAACTGGTAGCCCCTTTGGCCTCACATGGCCAGCCCATGAAAACGAAATGGTACGCTGGTGGTTGTCCAATTGGTGTGAATTGGCTAACCCGTTGAATCTAACTGGTGGTCAATTAAATATCCCGTTGATTTCAAATGGTCAACCCATTAAGACTAAATGGTACGCAGGTGGTTGTCCACCTGGTGTGAATTGGCTGACCTGTTGAAGCTAACTGGTGGTCAATTGGAAACCCCATTGACCTCAAATGGTCAACCCATTAATACTAAATGGTATGCAGGTGGTTGTCCACCTGGTGTGAATTGGCTGACCTGTTGAAGCTAACTGGTGGTCAATAGGAAACCCCATTGACCTAAAATGGTCAACCCATTTATACTAAATGGTATACTGGTGGTTGTCCACTTGGTGTGAATAGGCTGACCTGTTGAAGCCAACTGGTGGTGAATAGAAAACCCGTTGACCTGAAATGGTCAACCCATTGAAAATTAATGGTAGGCACGTGGTTGCCCGGCAGGTCTCAGTAGACTAACCCGTTGAAGCTAACTGGTAATCCTGTGGTTCCAGATGTTTGGCCCACTGATCGTAACTGGCATTCCAAACAGCCCCCAATTCATTCTAGTTGGTAAGCAAATTCAATGTGGCTGGTAACCACATGACTTCCCACATTGTTGCAAATGGTCAGCACTTTGATGGTAATTGAGACTCCAATGATTCCATATGTTTCAATAAAAGGTTGAGTTGGGCTAGTTGATACATACTTGGATACATGCAGCGCGAACTTAGACAAAGAACACAGACAAGCGCTCGTCTGCGTTGTGACTCTCTGGTCTTCGACCAAGCTGCACTGCATGTATCCAGATGATTGGCCCAGTGACAAAAGCTGGTGTTTAGCCAGTCACCATTCTACCTGGTAAGCCAATTTAATATGGCTGGCCATTAGTTTCTGGTAAGCACTTGGTTGACGCTAAATTGCTAACTGCATTTCAGCCAGCCAGTGGTTGGTATACAGAGAGAGCCAACTGAAGCTAAGTAGTAGTGTAGTAATTGCAGTCTCTTGGCTGACCTATAAACATGATTATCACATTTCTGCGGATGCAAGTAGAAAATGACAATCCTGTAGAAGGCTGGCTGTCATCACACTGCACTTCATTAATTGCAATTTCACAACACAGTGGAAACAGCACAGGCTGGATTACCTAGTGTGAATGTGACATTAATGCACACTCAAATGCATGCACATACAAGATAAAAACAATGGTAGAGAAAAAAAAATATGAAAGAATGAAAATTTATTCACACATTCCATAATATTTACACTATTTAGAAAATGCACCAATGGTCCTCCTCTGTTAAACTTCCGCAACGCCCTGGTTGTCCTTCGCCCTGCAAATGTTTTGCAGAATTTATACATTTAGTCAGCCACACAATGGCTTACATTCTTCCAAGTCTAGATGTGATTTAACATAAAAACATTAACATAAAAATAGCTATGCATGTTGAAGGGGTACAACAGCTGTGCCAATTACGCGAATTTGATACAATTCCCCGCTTTTGCGCCGAGCTGCCAAAACCATATTGCGCCACGCTGCGCCAAAATGCCAGACGAGCCTCCAAATTTTCTCAGTCTCTTTCTGTACATGCATGTTGCAAGCAGATGAATATGGCCAAGTTTCTCTTAAAAAAAGGGGGGGGGGGAGTCCTTTGACACAAAGAACACACTTATCTTACCGCTTGGCAAGCTTCTCAATATCTGAAAGCTTCTCAACAATGAAGTGGTTCATCTGTTTGACTGCCAACGGCAGTACTCCTGCAGGCACGCCTTGATGCTCCAGACGTGCTCTGTAGCAGTCTGAAACAACAAAAATTATCAATAAATAGCCTTGAAGAAACCAGCTGCTTAAAGAACTAATAGCATCGATATTACTTTAAGAACACAAAAGTTCAAAATTGAACTTTTAGTCATATTTCTTGATGCAATGAAGTGTTATATGCTGAATGGCCTAGAATATGCCTTAGCAGCACAGGCTTGAACAATACAGAAAGCATTCTCCAGTTAGCAAAAGTGTTCCGTTCCAGCATTTATTAGAAAAAGGAAACTGCGAACTTAGCGTGCACATGCACAAAAATAATCTAAAAAAGTAACATTTCACAGCTCTCCACTCGCACCATGTAACTGTGTGGATTTATATAGTGCAGGAAGAAAGCAGAGAACACTATTTCTTTTTTTGTCATTTTTTATGAAAGAGATATAAGTTATGATGAAAAAAATGCTGGCAGTCTACACACTAGCTCTATTGTTGGCTTTTCTTTTTTTCGACTATCTTTTTGAACTACCAGTGCATTTAAGAGACTTAAGACTTTCACCTGCCTGCACTCCTGACTAAAACAAATGAATTTAATAGTAAGTAAGAGGCAAGGTGTTGGGTCACATTTTTACAACTACATAGTTTATGTAAAATTGTGTTCATAACTGAAGTCAAAGCAGACAGTAAAGTTTGTAGTGGCTTCAAAATAGACTCAATTGCAACCGAGCTTTGCTGTGATTTCATGTACTAAGAATAAGATTGGTTCAATATGCATTCCAAGAGACTGTCTGCACACTTACCACGCATTACGTCCAACTTCCACGGTGTTAGGGGAGCCTTGCGTGGACGGTTAGGGTACCGTGGACAATGTTTTCCTGCATAACAGATATCCACAACAACGAATTCCCCCGTTACCAACTGACACACACTATGCTTTTGTATTATAACCAACCATGCAGGGAGCGCTCCTTAAGGTTGTCTTTCGACCAGATGGTGACTAGCAGGTCCTTGACAAATAAGGAATCCTTATGATGGGACTGCACATGTTCCCATGCACCTTTCTTGACCATAAGCCCTCGTCCAATGTCCACCTGCACGGAACATATGCATTCTGAAGGCATCCATGTGCAGTGCAACCTGTATTGCATATCATAAACAACAAAGGTCTATTCATTTCACCAGCACTTTGTCAGCCAGTTTTGTGGTGCTGCACTCTAGCATTCTTTCTATGAACTGCACATGGTGGTGTCAGCACCACAGTATTCATTGAGAGAAAGTGCAGCCTTTGTGCAAGACCAGTTTACAAAGTGCCTGCACCTTCTCAGTGAGGTTGTGCTGAATCCGCGCAGCACGAGATGGCTAAAACAGCAGCAGACAAGGCCAAGTGTATTCCTTAATATTTCTGTCCAACAAGTACGTTAGTGAAGTTGTTTTAGTAAGTTGTGTTGCTGACAACGAAATTCATTTTTTTTGGTTGTTCATAAGTTCTGCTTAAAATTTACACATATCTATAATGATCACTGAACTCTTTTTGGAATGTCTTGCTCAGCTGTGCAGAGACAAACTTCTATGACAAGTAATCTATAATGCTCAATCTTGCTTTATATTATTTTAACATGCTTTCAAAAGAACAGTTGTTTGTAATTTGAACAGCTGCACATTATTGACATTCCAGATAGAATACCATTGTTTCACTGTCATTCGGTTGCGGATTGGATGAACCTGGGCGAAGGGCTCGCTCTGTCAAGGTGTCTTGTAGATCCTCAGACACGGAGGGGCTCGACTGGCTGCCATCCATGATCCTTTTCATAATTCTGCAGCCTGCATTTATACATGAGGTGCCGTGCTGTTTGCATTGCCCAGAGAGGAAAAAGAGCTGACAAAATATTTTCATTAAATTTCAACAAACAGCTGTAAACAATAGCCATTTGCAGTCTAAACTCGAAATATCTTCACTTAAAGACTGCCGAACGTTTTATGGTAACAAGCTGTACACACTGCTAAATGTCAGAAGAATGGCATTAATGCTTTCACAGCACAAAATCAGTACAATGAAGACATTTTCTGCTTCATACCTTTCATGTCTTCCAGTGCAGAAATAACCTTGTCCTGAAGCTCCATGTTCAGTCTTCTGAGTTGAGCCATCTCCCTGTCTTTTTCTTCATTTTGTTTTCGCAGTTGGCGAATGATGGTAGATTTTTTCTCTACCTGCTCTTCAAGGTTATCAATGGTTTCATGAGCCCCCTGAAGGCGCCCACTGTCCATTGCTTCTTTGTGGTGCTTTTTAGAATGTGGCCCATCTTGATTTTTCGCCTGCCTCTTCATATTTTCTTTCTTGCTTTTTAAAAGCTGAAGCAGGCGTGCCTCTGCACCACTTGTTGTTTTGTTTTTCGTTTTTTCTTTGATAGGGCTCTGGGCGAAAATAGAAAATAACTTGTTACACACTGTTTACACAAGTGTTGACAGGACCTTTTGTAGGAGGTTTAGATAATAATTTACCTCCGCTTCATTCTCGTAGTCCGAAGACGCCGGCGAATAAACCCTCTTCGGAATACGCGTTCTCTCTCTGGCCTCTGTCTCCGCGAAGTCCTCCGATTCTGGAAAACGTGAGGGCGGATTGCAACATTAACATTTACTGAGTTAGTGTCACATCATCCTCTGACGCGTGCACATTTCACGATCTCTAGCATGCACTTTTATTAGTTTTATTGCATTGTAAATTAACCATCGAACCTCGTGTGAATGCTTAAGTACCGTTGTAACACAACGTCATATGCCGCGAGCGAAATAGTAGCGTATAGACCTTGTCATTAGGTATAAAAGCTGCAGTGCCACAAACAAAGGCGCGTCCTACCGCAAAAGGGCCTTATATACTCCAGGCTGATATACCCGACGCTGTTGGTATCTCTCTGCGGCCAGGTAAATACCAGCGTCATCTCCGTAGAGTTTTCAGGTATATGCATAAATTAATAATGACACCATACTTATTTGCGATTGCACGCGGTAAATTAACAAAATGAACTATGCTAGTGGAGATTATCGATAAAATACTTTGTAGTTACTAACGGTGAACAGTGCTTAGCAGTCAGCCAGGCCAAAGAGAATGCATTTCGCCGGCAACATATCAAACAAAAGCAGGCTTACCTCCCAGTGCCAGAATCCGGGCCCTATAGTAATCGCTGTCTCCACTGTCGTCCGTCCATTTGACTAAATAGAGGGATTTGGACTTGAAGTCTTGCTGGTGACGGGGGAAGAAATCTTTAACGTCTTCTATTGGCACCGTTCCAATTTTTTTATCATCTTCGTACCGGACTCGAACGTGGGTAATCATCTTGCAATGCTGAAGAAAACATCTACACACGTGCGCTACAGCTGGTCAAACGCTGGTCGCACACAGCAAGCAACAAGGGTCGACCGCAGCTGCGGATCTGATAGTTTGTCAATGAAAATGTTATTCTTCATTATAAGTAAACAAAAAATCAGAATAATTTTAAAAGTATTTTTTTACTTTTATAATGTTTGTTTAACGCTACGCTGTTTCAATCAATTCACATGCAGACTGCTGGCTGCAGGGTGTCTATGCAATATGGCAGCCGCTGTGGCCGCAGGCAGCCGGTGCACATTGTCCTATCGCTTACATCGCCGTTTCTGTACTTCGTGTCCCGGAGTGAAATAAGCCGTCTTGTTGCTTCAAGACCTCGCGATGGAGCGCGGTCCGAAGAAAAGAAAGAGAGGACCCTACAAGACTTATTTAAATCCCAAGTCTCAGTTCCAGCTACCAAGGAGCACCGCACGCGCTTGCCCGCCGACCGTAAGTTCTGATCATTTTCAACATGGATGGGCACTTTCGATCGGGGTTTTAGCTTGATCCGGGCCCTGCTGGTATCAGATCAGCGGTTGTCCACAACATTAATCTGCATGTTGCTCAACGACTTCGATCGTTGCGCCGTGTTTTACGGTCTTCCTTTTTACCACCCTTTATAGTTCTGCCCGCGAATGATCGAATGTGCTCGGCCGTGTTAAATTGCTATTTTTTATCAGTGCATTTTCTTTTTCATTAATTTAGCGCAGCAATTTAAGTCCAAATCTCATTATTTTCTTCTAGGGTGCCAGCCCTAGCATGCCTTCTTCGAGTGATGAGGCAGACAGCGACACTGAAAGGGCAGATCCACCAAGTCGAACAACATCACTGAAGAGCCGGAATAGTCACATAGCTAGTCCGGGCTCCGAACGTCCGGAAAGTGAAGAAGATTTCCCCGAGTCCGATAATGAGCCGGTAAATTGAGCTGGTAGTAGAATGCTACGAGAACTATTGTTTCTATACGATAAACCGTTTACTATATCGGCGCACTTGTTCTATCACAGGTAACGTCAAGTGGAGGCCGGTTAGGCTCGTCAGCTGGCAGTGCTATGGAAGCTCCTGCTGCAGCCCCTGAAGCACAAGAGCAGAGGAACAGCGCTGATCCGTCACAGAAATTTCCTGCACGCGAGCCTCACGCCCCAGCAGATGAAGTTATTTTACTAAGGCTTATCAGTTAATTAGTAAGCATACACATGCTATTTTATGCTTATGTATTACGATGGGAAATTATAAATTTTGGTTGGTTTTTTTTAGGACTCTCCACTTCAAGACGGCATTGCAAGCCTTTCTGACGCAGATGATTCGTCACTGTTTGATAAGGATGAAGAGGTAACTTTTACACACTAGTTGCACTCTACAAATATGTGCAGCTGGAAGATTCACATCCACTAGAATAGCCTTGAGCAAGTGCATTGGCACTGTGGTTTTCTCTTGCATAATCAGTTCAAGACGAGTTATCACTTGGGACAATAAACTCTGGGAACAACCTGCAACAGGTTTTCAGACCATGTTCTTAACACTGTCTGTTGTCATGTAATTTACGTGCTATGAGTGAACTAGCACAGCTAACTAGAATAGGCAGATTGGGTTACTGTGGCACTAAATGCTTCTTTTTTTTTTTCTTCACAGGAAGCTTTTTCAAGTGACCATGCTTCACAGCAAGGTTTCCCTGGAGATTTTCTCACATTAGATGATGACATGGTGTGTTTGTTTTCACTGGAAATAACTAGATTTATGGTCAGGTTTTAAGGGCACTACTTTCACAGGCTCTTTTATGTACTGGAAAATGTCTGTGTAAATTGGGCACTGTTAAGAGGGACACGTAGCGGTGATTTGGTGAATGATTCATTTCAAGATCACTGGCTCTTTCATTTTAAAGAATATCTCACCAGTTGGTCTGTAAAAAGTTATCAGCCTAGCAGGCATGATATTTTGTACTGATCAATAACAGAGTTGTTTGCTCATATTCATTGGGCTTATCACGGTTCACTATAACTGAATTCTGTGATAGCTTCATTGACGAAAGCTTTTTTTTTTTTTACTTTCAGCAGCCTGCTGCAGATCCAGTGACAGAGCCTGATCCATCTTGCAAGGCACGCTTTGGAGACCTTTTTACACAACTTGTCACTGAGAAAGTGGTTCTTTCGAAGGGAGATATTCTCCTAATGGCACTAAAGCATGCTGTGAAGAATAATTTGACTCTTTTGGGTTTAACTAGCTTAATAGATTTAATTAACAGAATTTTTGATAAACCTATATTACCTCACTCACAGTATCACCTACATAAACTTTTTAGCGAAACTGGCACCACTATGACTTTTTTCTTTTTTTGTCCGAGATGCTTTTCGCATATTGGCAGTCTTGAGACAAATTCTTACTTGAAATGCTCGAAGTGCAGTCACACAACTTTTGTGTCTTCCCTTTCGGATGCCCCCTTTTTTGTCACTCTCGATGTGGAGTCGCAACTTCAAAGGCTACTTAAGGACTGTGATCTTCTTGATTTAACAAAGCCCCTTCCGACGAATGGGACATTTTCAGACATCTGGGATGGTACAATGTATCGTACTTTTGTAGCCGAATCTCAACACTGTGGACCAAGAATCAGTTTCTCGTTGAATGCAGATGGGACCCCGCTTTTCAAATCAAGTGGGACATCAATTTGGCCCATCCAGCTAATTGTTAATGAGCTCCCTCCACAGCAAAGAATGTCCAAATTGGTCCTGGCCGCATTGTGGTTCTGGAAAGAAAAGCCAAACATGGCACTTTTCCAAGGTACTTTTGTTGAGAAAATGAACGAGCTGTGTGAGAATGGCGTTGAATTACAACGTCAAGGAAGGGTTGAAAAATATAAGGTCTATTGTATCTGTTCAAGTGTAGATTCTGTTGCTAGGGCACCGATGCAAGGTGTAACCCAATTTAATGGGTATTTTGGATGTAATTGGTGTCTCCAAAGAGGTGAGAGAGCTGGCGGGGCAACTAAATACCCAGTTGAGGAAGTTGAACCCACAGAAAGAAGTGAGCTCCAAATGCTAAATGACATGGAGATTGCTTTGAAAGGGGGGGTGCCTGTGCAAGGAGTCAAAACAGTGTCACCGTTGATAAACCTGCCCCATTTTAACATAGTGTGGAGCTTTGTGCCAGACTATATGCACTGTGTCTTGCTGGGGGTAGCGCGCCAGTTCCTAGAATTGTGGTTCAATTCTGATAGTGCCTGTTCAATAAGCCGACATCAGCACATAGTGGACCGCAGGCTTATGTCTATTAAGCCACCAATGGATGTGAAGCGATTGCCGAGGCCGACAAAAGAGCGGAAATGGTGGAAGGCCAAGGAACTTGAGAGCTGGCTACTTTGTTACAGTGTCCCTGTTTTGCATGGCATTCTTGAGAAGCCATACATGCAACACTGGGCTTGCCTAGTTGAAGCCTTGCACATAATGTTGCAGCGTGCAATCAGCCCAACTGAGCTCACCATTGCCGAGGGGCTATTGTTGGAGTTTCATGTGCGTGCAGAACTGCTGTTTGGCAAGTCAGTCATGACATTCAACATGCACCAACTGACTCATATAGCAAAGAGTGTGCGCCACTGGGGACCACTTTGGGCACACAGTGCGTTCCCATTTGAAGCTGGGAACGGCAGCCTAAAAAAAGCTGTAAAAGCAGCTAACGGAATTCCCCATCAAGTCTGCCGAGTCCTACAGATGGAAAGCATGGTAGTAGAACTTCAACGGCAGGCTATCAGTCCAAGTGTAGCAGAGTACTGCTCGTCTTTTGATGGCACAAAAACGCAAAAAAGCGTACTTAGTAGTGGTGGCTACCGTTTTTTCGGACACGGTTCCCGACGTGCATCAGCAGGTTTGCAGCCATCTTTACATGACACTACCCTTGAGTTCACCAAATACAGAAGAATGTTGGCGAAGGGATCAATTATCACTGATAGCATGTATGCATCTAACAAGAGGACCAATAGCTCTGTTGTTGAACTTCAAAATGGGCATTTTGTTATTGTTGAAGAAATATACCATGGCAGCGACAACAAAGCATATATATCTGCAAGGAAATTAAGCTGCAGTCCAGTGATGTACAACTTGGTGGCCATGTCACATGTGCTGAAAGTAAATCACAAGGCAGCGAATACATCACTGGTCGAATGCTCTGAAATCAGAAAGGTGGTTGTGTTTGTGGAACTCGAAAGAGCTTCCTATGTATGCTTCCCTCCAAGTTCCTTTACATTGTAATGTATTTGAAGTGAAGAACCTATGCTGTGTAAGTTTTAAAGGAACCCTGTTTAGTGCACACTATGCCTCAAAACATGAGCGTTTTTTTATGTGAGTGGCCCTTGAAATGCCTTGAGGCGATCGACGTGAAATCGCCACCCGTGACTAGTTAGCTCTTCTAGTAGGCAAGATGTTTGTCATGATGACTCATACCATTGAAACAATTCCGTTTGAGTATATATAATGTATATAGTTCATCAAAAAGTATATAGTGAATCCAAATGTAAATTAATAAACATTGAGTATGTTATGTATATATAACATTGCCACGTCTATATATGGTAATAGAAGATTTGTACGGAGGATTCGCGGGTGACCTGATCATCTCCAAGCAAGCTCACCTAACATCATTCACTTTCTGGATATGGTGATGATTTTTTGTTTCACGATTATGTTTCAATGCATGGTGACAACATGGTGTACCTCATAAAAATTGTTCTTTAGAGCAGTCATGCCTGTGTAGCTCATGAACATACCAAGAAAATGTTTTTAAATGTGCAGTGAAAATGGTTATGTGTGGGCCCGCACATGAGAGCCTCCCCGGCTGCATATTTGAGACCACTGATATAGAGGGATTTATCGTGCTGTGCAGATTAAATTGATTGACCACATGGCTGTGACAAATTGTGAAATATCTGTCTGTAAGCCAGCTTGCTCTCTAGGTTTGATTGTTTTTGGAAATATTTTTTTTTCGTTAAAGTCTAGTGTTTTGCATATTGTATTAGGTATCTGAATATTACCGAAAAGAGATCGGTGGGTCTGAATTTCTTTAAATTTATTATGTCTCTTTTTGTGTGTATTAATGTTTTATATTTGCATTGTGTACTGAATGTTTTCCTATATTTATTCAGTGGGTGCTGTATTTTTTTTATTCTTACTGCTATTGTATTCTTTATTTTAGTGTGTGTGTCGGGGTACTGCAATATTACATGACGCTTTTTATTCTTTTTCATACAAGTTCAGTCTTGTACACTATGCATAGAATGTGTGCTTGTCATTCATACATAATTCATTGTGCCACTGTGAGCATCCTTAAAGGCCAACTCCAGCGATTTTTCGACCATGTCAAGGTAATGGTGTTTCTGTGTTCCTGAGACACTCTTGTCACGAGCCCAATAGCTGAAATGCTCAGGAAATTCGAAAACAATTTTTAATAAGCAAAAAGGTGCAAAACCGAAACCCGACCGGGCGCCCGGTCTGCATATGATGTACTATTTGTTAAGAACTGGAGGCCGTATACTGGTTCTGCCGGCACGTAGTATGAAAACTGTGAAAGCCAGACCAGCGAAGCACCGGCAAAACACCACAGAGGAAGGAAGAAAGCTCTCCCGTGCTATGGTCGTGCCAAACACCACCGCTGTCGTCTTGGGGCCAGCACAATAAACAATGTAGGGGCCAAAGTAGCGATGCCATCGCCTGCGTCACTTTCGTTGACATGACAAACTTGACATCGCACTGACAGTGTTGCCAATAATTCTGGCAAGCGAGGCGAGTTTTTCGAGGCAATCTTTAAAATTCATTTGCAAATAATCTGCGCATCTCTCAAGCCTGTAATTGGCATAAATGACAGGAATGTGCGTAAGAGTGTACCCAGCGAATTTGATTGAGATTCGTTGACCTCGAAAAACCACCGGAGTTGACCTTTAAGCATCCTTAAATAAGTAAAGACATGCTGTTCACGTGTAAACTGTTAACCTGTATGAAACCTGTTTCTCAGTGCTTTACTGAAATGCCAGTTGTATGGCAATGCCTTTTTCCTCCTTTGGAACTAAAATTCCTTTTATTGTGATTCAATTTACTGTTATAAGTATTTGTAATATTTGAAGTATCTTGTACGCCTTGTGTTGCAGCACTGGCCAAGAAATTTTTTTACACCAAAATATGTTCTGTGCTATTTAAATCCTGTTTGCCTTGAAATAAAATTCTTTTTTTTTCAATGTTATTGTTGCCTTTCATACCTTCTTTCGGATATCTTGTTAGTGAGAACATCTAATTGTTTTCTCTTAGTTGCATAACCTTTTCTATCGTATGAATATTAAAAAAATTCAGTCATATCCTGCAGCAGCATTATATGCAGTGACAGGTAGCCCATAAACACGTGACATCAGGTGCTCACTGGTAGTTAGCCATATTCCCTAGTTTGGGAATAAGACATCGTTGGTACATTGTGATGCTGCAAACAGTAGAAGGTGCGGTTCCAATGTGTACTAGTACTTTAACTGCTGCATTTTCATGATGCATATATGGAAAGCTTAATCAGATGCCCTGATACAGTGGTTGTTTGTAAACCAGGCAAGTGTTGTAAACAAGCTTAATTTAATCCAAGGTTTAAGTAAGTGACCGAGCTCAGGGATTCCAAGCTGAAGCACTAGCTCGAATTCTGTTTGGGTAACACACATAAATGAATTGCTTTATATGGAGGGTTGGATGCATCACCGTAGATTTCCATTTATGACTTTCAATACTGCTCAGGTAGAGAATTGTAAAAAATAAACTTCAAAGTTATGCATGTACTGCAATTGGGGTGTCCTATTGGACTCTCCCATTGCAGCTTGGGTCCCATTGACGTCCATTTGAGTCCCATTGCAACCAACTGGAACCACCTATCATGACAGCAGGTCATCCTGTTAGAACTTCAAATATGCAGAGTTGGTTAAAATGTTAGAAGCCACTACATGGGAAGTCCAATTGGACAGTCCCATTGCAGCATGCACTTCCAATTGGGCACCAGTTAGACACCATTTGAACCCCACTTAGCCCCCTTTGCCACCCATTGCTCCTAACTGGAACATCCAGTTGGACCCATTAACTATTTTTGACTGGGAATAAAGCTCAAACGTTCGAAATACTGCTCGCAGTTGCCAACTCACCAAGCGCATGCTCCTTGCTGTGTTTGTACGTCATCGTCTGGCCAAGGGAATGTGTGCTTTTGTGAACGTGCGGCATTTGCAATGCATAATATCTAGTGCGCGGTGAGGGAGGGGGGAGGGTGTTACGCTTTAATTCTGTTTATGCATTGTAGTTGTGCTGTTTTAAAAAAGAATGCAAAGTAGCTTCTGCTTTGAGCGCATTTTGGGCACTCCATAGAGGAGCGTGTAATTAAGACATACAAAACATGTTTAGCAGCACTCTCAAATGTCCGAATTTGGGAGTCAGACATGCTGTTGATGCCAAATGACATGCAATCGTAAAAAAAAAAAGATATGGTAGTGTTCTGGCGGCTGGGCGAACACTGAAGGAAAGCACAGATGGGGGAATTTATTCCTCTGTAATGTGGCCCATATCTAATCCTCATTTCTTCACAACTGTTGCTTTCCTCTCCTGTGTTTTTGTCTATTGGTGCCTTTATATTTCGATTATTCCTTTATTCCCAGAGGTTATATCTCTCCGCTTCCAACTGTGCTTCGTTTTTGTTTTTCTTTGTTCCTATAATTTAAAGTCAATTTTTCATGTCTGCTTCTATATGTGGGTATGTTTTCATGTTTTGGTCCCTTTATTTTCTTATTATAATTTCCTTCCTCTCGCTCTCTCTATGTTACACTTTGAGTCATATACTATGTTTGTTGCATTTCTTTCTCTCAACAATTGTCATCTTGCTCTAGTTAGTTTCATCCTTCTTTTCAAGTTATTTAACATGTTTGCTTTTGTTTGACAACAATCGCTCCCGCTGTACACGACAGTTTCGCTTGGCCGATACCAATGGTATATACTCACCTGTAAAGTTTTGCACAATGCAGTAATGCTTAGAAAGTTTCACTCTGAAGGTGA
Organism: Rhipicephalus microplus; assembly: GCF_043290135.1. Lineage (NCBI taxonomy): Eukaryota > Metazoa > Arthropoda > Arachnida > Ixodida > Ixodidae > Rhipicephalus > Rhipicephalus microplus. Next base: position 456,588,352 of record NC_134710.1, on the reverse strand, counting down.
TAAAGACATCATGTGCTAGTTCATGAAATAGACTTTTTGCAAGTGAACTTCAATTGCCGACAGTATAAACAGCCTCTTTGTTACAATAGCTTGGCAGACATGCTTACCTTCAAGAAACAGTGTACATAACTCTTTGCGCAACTAATCATTGCGTCAGCTGTGATGTCGTGCACATGTAGGTGGACGGTCGAAAACACTAGGTGGGCGGCATTTCTGGAACCCTCGGCTGCAGGTTCCCTCAATCATGGGCAGAGATTTTGCAATGTTTAAGCCCATACCAATACTTAAGTTTAGATGGCATGTGATTCATTTTGATTCCCAATATTCAGATTTCTAGGGTGCTGCAGCCGAAATGATCTGGGCAAAGAAAATAAAGACCACTCACAATTGTGCTGAAATAAAGTAGAAAATTTATCAGCAATACAGTATGCACAATACATTCTTACAGCAAGGGTTTTGTTTTCAGGTGTCCTTGTTGAGAAACTATTTAAGAACCTGCGTGATATCTTCAAAAGCAAACAACAAGACATACGTGAAAAACAAAGAAGTGGAGCCAGAGCAGCCGACATTCCAACAATAAAATGGCCCCATTTTGAGGCCATGCTTGAATTAATGGAAGGAGAATCTGAGCCTGTGGCTTAAGTTCAATATTAGCTGACTATTGAGTACTAAACAAAAAAAAGTTGATTTAATTCACATGACTGTTATACATACACATAAATACACACATATCAATACACATAAGTACACGGCACATAAACATAGAAGTCCCAAGAGGTAATTCACAGTGGGCATGCATGTGATCATGAACATGGTGGCAATGGGCTGTTTTGATGTCGAGTAATTGTGGCTACAGCTACGAAGAATAACTGTGTGCATCATTCTTTCAGGGTACTGTGCAACATGAGTGCCATTGACAAAAGGTAATGAATAATGCTTACCCTCCATTGAACAGAAAATGAAATGTTTTGGTTAGCATAGCACAATGCATCAGCACAACACAAAAAGTATAGCATACCGTACAAGTAACACGTGGACAGCTTCACAAAACAGAATATTGAGTGTACTTTCTGTGTCATTCTCGGCTCTCATTTACCAAAAGAAGGAAGGCTTAATACAAAATCTAAAAATTTAAAGAGATCGCTTATTGCATGTGTCATGAGGCTGTTCATAGACAAGCATTGCACATATTCATTACAAGAATGCAGCATAAGTACTTATATTGTAGCAAAACAGTGAAAATGCTCTAAAAATGCAAACAATAGCACTGACAGAATCACATATTGCATGTTCTCTTGCAGCAGCCACATCACAGCAGAAGAGGCTAACGAGAGGTGAGCATGCACAAAAATTTTCAGTACCATGTGCATGCACTTGAAGCTGTACACGCATGGACTTGAATCTAGAAACATTATTTTTTATTACAAGGTGATTGTACTTTGCTAAATTATGAAAAATACAAGCGTGCTTGAAAGGCGGTGTTCAGGTCGTTAGCTTGCCCAAACCACTGCATTTTTTTAAATACATTCAGCACTCAACACTGAACAAAAGCACACAGGAATACATGAGGGCACAGGCATTGTTTCTGTGTGAATGTGGTTATTGTACGTCAAATATTTCTGAAAAAGCAAAGTATTCATCAGCGACAGGCCGCAATTAAGCAAACTAATGCATTATCTGCATAGACTGGCAACACATTCATGTCAATTCGTTATGAACAAGTGCCCAGAGCTGATTGCAATACAAGTGAGCTGAATAATGTGAAGCATTCACTCATTCCTAGCAGTAAAATGATGCTGCAAAAGTCGTATGCAGCATGTGTTCAAGAAACATAATGACAGCAGGCACAGTTTCATCAGACACATCGTTTGCACAGCCATTTAGGATTGACTGTATAAATTTCATTCACATAGCCAGTGAGATATTGTTACGGGGTTAGAGACTTTTGTACAAAATGCGTTTACAGGGGAAAACCCACAGGCAAGATTCACAATGGCCGATTAACACCCTCGCGTGCTTATCAGCTGCTTGAGTTCTTCCTCTACCTTTACTTCATCTCCGTGACAATATCTCTTGTTCTCATTTAGATGCGCAACCTACATAGCATTTTATTAACATAATAGGCACATTAAACTTCTGTATGCACACCTTCCATACAGCAGTGCTCAATCAAGAGGTAACGCAAGTGTAAAATAAACCTCGTGTTGAGTGAAATCATAATGGCATTTTAACTCCCGAAGAATGCCTAAAACTGTTCATGTACTAGTGGCATCATCAAATACATAGAGAGAAGTTTTCATCACTGCAGATCACTGCCTCGGCCAAGCCATGCAGCGGAACCGGAACGTACCCCTGATACGGCTGAGGAGACTGGTGTCGACACCTGCAGCAATGAGTAAAACCTTTATGAATCCACCTAAGTAATGACAAATGAAGGGTATGCATAGATAGCCAATCTATTAAATCTTAAAAACATGTTTTGTAACCTTCTTCATGTTCTAGCACATTTGGAAAATGTGCCTAATGTTTTCACACCAGATTCTGCTGCATGCAATTGTAACACTTTATAAGTTGTATAATAATACTGCCTTCTTCTGCAGTGATGCTTCAGCAACCATCTCAAGAGAGCAGCCACCATCAAAACGGTGTGTAAACGAAAAAATTATTTTAGGTACTCCTGGCAAGAGATCACAATCACAACTTTTCGAAAAGGATCTCTTTCTGTACATTTAAGCAATATGTATAATTCACTGCAGGTCACGCTCGTCAAGACGACAACGGACCTGCGAGGGCGCTAGGTGAGATATACCGCTAACTCTTAGAGGATAAACTTGCAGATTTTTTTCTAACAATCCTGCGCATGCTACAAAATACAAAACTTTATAAGGTTAACGCTTGGTCAAGTTGATACACAGACATAGTAACAAAAAAGAGTGTGGGAACGACAAGGTAGAAACAGCAGAAACAGGATAGAGCACTCACTTTAAACTGATGTTTTTATTGTGGGCACATTTATACTAAGGCAGACAGAACCCATGTAACTACCATAATATTTAGGCGTTAATATCAGAACATCAGCACCCTGTCCCAAAACACCAGTGTCCGTTTCAAAGATCAAAAGCCCATTTATTTCTCACAGAGAGGTAGACGCCCTATTGACACATTTATCTTTTAAGTGTGCTATTTAATTTGCTTCAGTTCCTCTATATTTTTTTCTTTCTTAGTGCCGAAAAGCACAAACATTAGTTGAAAGTCAGTGCTGTGTCTTGTTTCTTCTGTTTCTACCTTGTCGTTCTCACAGTTTTTTTTGCTAAATGGTGCTTCACGATGTAACAATGCAACCTTAAAGCATTAATATGCATGAATCGCAGATCACACTTGCTTTGCAGCAATGCAGGAGAGGGCACAAGCCATGAAGCTGTGGCGCAAGCGTGCATGGAGCACCTTGAACACATCAGAGCGAACAAGGGGGTCATCAAAAAAGATAACATTGGTTTCTTCGCTCTACGTACCGATGCACGCCTCAGAGAGCTACCAGTGCACATTGCACAAGATGTAATGCATGCAGTAGAACTTATGCTGTATGAAGCAGAGGCAAAATTGCATCAGAGCAGTGAAGCGAATTGAAGTGTTTATATAATGTCAATGACACCCATCTTTTTTTATCTTGTGTTCACTTTTCTAGTCTCAACTTAAAGGGGTCATGACTGGTCACTCAACAATTGACGGTTGTCAGCAAAAAACAAAACTACAGAATAAAATGTGCTAGTACACGTGTGAAAAGGGGCCTTAAGAGATAATTTTAATCAAAAATATGCGTAGAAGTGCTCGGCTCCTAAAACTCAACCTACCACAAGTGACCGCCATTTTGTCATGGCATGAGAGACGTCACAAGCCGAAGGAGCAATGGCAAATGCTATACGCATTGCACATTCACAGGACCCATTTTGACATCCGAAATTATTTGCTGCAAGTACCAGCGCTACATTGCTGACACAGTAGCCATGTTTCGACCCCTGGAAGTCATTTAGGTTTAGTGGAGAGTTCAACAATGCGAAAAAATTTGATTGCAAGCGCAGTTGATGACGGAACACGACCGTCTGCCAGATTGCACACTGTGCAGCAGCTTGTCGAGCAAGCAGTTCGTGATGTCATGGATAGTGAGTGCGTCAGTATTGCCCAACTGTCAGGCAACTAGCTCGTTTATAAAAATATGCGATTAAAAATTAGCAGCTTGACCAAATCGCTCGAATTTTGCCAGCTTGTATGTGAACATGCAAGAATCAGCTCATACAACACACATTATGGTTGAAAATTGGGTGTCATGACCCCTTTAGGGCAACTTATTTCTGTGATAATTGTAGTGATAACCGTGCAATAACTCAAATATTTTAACATGAATTATTTATTTTTGTGTTTTCATGATTATATTTGGACATGACAGTTTTCCCTGTAATGTATCTGTTGTGTCACGGGTGATTTTTCTCTTGTTTGTTTAGCTTAAGAAGATGCTATGTACATAAGTTCTGTAAGCAATAAAATGCATTTACAACCCACCTTCACCTTGTACGCCTCAAGTGCTGTTTACCACTTTGTCCTGCCAAGGCACCTGACCGTCTGTGACGAAGTAGTGCGCCAATTTAGCTCGCACTTCCTTGGCATACCTAAAACGCAAAAGTGCCATGTGAAATTTCTGTCGGCGCAGCCATGATGGAAGACACACACTGTAAAAGGAGCATGCTGAGCTTGAAAATCTCACGCATAGTTGCATTTCAGTGTCATAGTCATGACGCTACATTGCCAAAGTGTTCCTCCTTTTTATGTATTATAGAGCGCTACCTCTGCTGTCTATTTTCTATGGCATCATCACAGCTTCTGATAGAATGCATATTTACTGACTAACTTTAGAAATTTCGATATGTCAAGTTCCATGACAGCCAAGGTCAGCAACTGCTCGCATTTGGACAAAACCATTGTACACTTTTGAGAGAACGATTGCGCTGTACAGTTAAACCTAATTAGGGCTTGTGCACACCAGCAACTAGGAGCGGTCGAGCGACCATTTGCGACTGGTCGCGAACAGTCGCACTGCTTGTGCACTCCGCAAGCTGTCGTATATGCAGTGAATATTTCTGTGCCTACACATTTTGGCGAATCATAAGCATGCATCAACCTTTTCATGGAAGAGCGTACGTGCTCATATCACTCAGGTTGAAGAAGGGCAACCTAAACGTACCTGTAGCAATTTGCTTAGCATGGATTTCTGAAAAGCTGTAAATTCAAGGAGAACCTATTTCGCAAAACGTACATCACTCAAGTCTATTGTTTAAATTGCTTTCACACAATGTGCTACCATCCACAATATGTATTGCCACTGCGCTACTGTCCACAGTGTATTGTGTCACTGTCAATTTAACAGAACATACGTAAAATTGTAGCAAGGTGCAGGGGTTAAACGCTGGTCATGTTTGTGAGAAATTTCGCATGTGTACTTGTGCAAACACACACCGTCGTGCATGCAGATACATAAAGGGTGGTTGGTTGAACCTCCTCGCTCCTCGATGCTGAAATATATTTTTGGCATGAATACTCTTTGAGTGCCTTGAACAGCACATCAATTTGTCCTAAAAATTTGTGCATAATTGTACTCGCAAAGCTGAGGATTGTGTTTCACTTATTTTATAACATCATAATTGCGCTCTATATAGTACCTGTGCATCAAGATAACAGAAAACGGGAACTGACACGTCCACAATGTAATGTCATTGTGTAGCGCAGAATCCCATTTTCTGTGATTTTACAAGCGGAAACCACGTACTGATTACGCAATAAGCCACAACAGATGGTTTTGAAATATTCACCACCTGAGATTCTTAACGTACGTGCGCAACAAACGCGCCAAATTAAGTGCATTTCGCCTCCACCTAAAGGCGATCGATGCGGCCGTAATCAAACCCCTCATTTACGCCTAAACTGCCGACCGCAGTAACGACTGCACCATCGAGCCCGCATACGTAATAAATGCAATTCGTTCTATCCGCCCAAGCGAAACTTCCTTACAAGCGAAGCGCAGCCACAAGCCACAGCATATTAATCTTCAAACCACACGCTCTTACCTAATGGTCATGGCCAGGCAGTCGTGCGCCGAAATTGTAGGCCGGTGGTTTGTGTCCTGCTTGGATATTGCGGGGCGCAGCAGTTCGAGCAAAGTGTCGAACGTTCGTGGCGGCATCCGCATGAAGCTAACCACCAAAAAAAGAATGAGATAACATGTTATGCACTATCTTATAAGCACGTAAAACAACCATAAACTTACTCTCGGAAATACTCCTCGTCGTGCGAGCGCAAGTCGGGAAGCAGACGCCCTGTGTGGCCAGCAACTTCTCGCGAGCGAAGGGACGGTCTCAGCCACCACCGCCTTGCTTGCTTTGAACGTTTTCGTGCTGCCAGCGCTGACACGTTGGCTGAGCACATCAGCACCGCCACAACCTCTTCTTCATCACTCACTCGAAGTCTATGATGCTGCCGGGAGAACGCACACACACACAGCCGTCAAAAACAAACGCATCGCGCTCAGCGGGCTCCGTATCTGATCAGCTGATCGTCGCCGGTCGCCCAAGTTCTCGTTGATAACGAGATCTGTACGTGACTCTCCGGGTTTGCGACTTCCGGTCGCTCGCATGAATCCTTGCCGGTGTGAACGCCGCTCGCAGTTTGGTCGCCAGTCGCAAATGGTCGCGCGACCGCGGCTAGTCGCCGGTGTGCACCAACCTTTAAGGTTGCGTACTTGCGTTTTTTTTTTTTTCAGATTCAAAGCACTTTTTTTCAAAACAACTATCAAATACGTTCCGATGAAGATTCAATGTGTATGTGTGAGCTATAACAAGTTAGAAATAATCTGAACTATAAAAATGCTGATTTCTCAAAAAGTGAAGCTGTAAGAAAACGACGCAATAATACGCACCCTTTGTGGCGTCATGCATGCAGTAAAAGTATTTCTTTCGCAAAAACATCATGAGAATGTAATATTTTGGGCCAGTTGTAACCAGCGTGTCGCTACAGTACAGAATGTAGATAGGAACTTGAACAATGTTTTTAAAGGAGGGAAGGGCTGGTTTTCAAGATTGTTAGGTGTGTTGAAAGTTTTTATTCATTTTGATAAGCAGGAAGCCCTTACATTCTTTTATTTATTTTAAACGTTTTTATAAGAGTAGGACGAGGGATTTCCTTCACTGTTGAATTGCCACAAGCTTGTCTGCAGTTTTTAGACTCAAGCCTCACGTGAAACGATGAGCATTTTTGCAGGTTTCATCCTCGTGTTGAGAAAGAGTTGTTGCCGTAACATTCTGCCCACTAAAAAATTGTGATTGGGGTGTTGCGTCTCATTTCTTTGAGTCAGCGCTGAAGAGGTCATGCCCAAACAGCATGAAACTTAGTTTTCTTAACCAGTTGAGCCGAATAAAGGTTGCTGGGTTCCCTCAATCGCTCATAACGGCTGTTGCTGAATCACTTCCGCAGAAGTTTGAACATGGAACACGGGAAGCGATGACTTCTAACAAGCCCTTGAAAATTAGTCCACAAGTTGTGCCATATATCCTTAGGTTCTCGCACAGCCTCAAGAAAGTTGCAGCCAGGCATGACGTACCGATAGTGTTTTCCGCACCAGAAAAAATTGGAAGGCTGTGTTAACGTGTGTTCGATTGCAAAAAGCACGAATGCGAGAAGCATGAGACAACTTTTTTTTACGTTTTATACAGGGTTCGTGTACTCCATACCCTTGTTCTACGGAAAAGTGAACATTTGCCATACCGAATGATAAATTAATGACCGGCTAAGGGAACACGCCCAAAAATAAACAAAACAAGATGACAAGTATTTCCACCTGGTTGCGCATGTCATCTCATATGGTTGTGATGCATGACTCTCCGAGACAAAGATTCTAGGCAGAAGTGCAAGTAAAACTGCACGTGAAGTGTTAGAGGCGTTTTTCATTAAAAAAATATAAAGATATATAATATAAAGATAAAATATATATATAAATATATATAAATATAAAAATATAAAGAGTGTAAGCACCACTTCATTATCATCGTTACCAAGTGAATTCCAGTTTATTGGTTATACGCTCTGAAAGTAATTAACTGTATTTATTGATAATGTATGCTGTTGGCTTTCAATGATGTTAGTGCGCACACGTGTCCAATGTATACATTCGAGTCTTCGAGCAATGAGTAAATCAGGGGGAATTGAGTGCTGTGCTGTTTGATGCCTGGATGTTTGTGTGCGTGAGTGACTGTGTCGTGCTTCCGCGCTCGAATTCATTTTTAGAAACGTACCAACTAACACAACAACAAGTTAATTTACAAGTAACGTGGCTGCCTATCATTAAATTTCTTTTGGTAGTTTCAGGTAAAAGGTACAATACATAAGTGAACCCCCTTGAAATGTGGGAGTGGGCCATAGGAAGGACAGGCAACCTAGGCATAGAAAAGGATGTCACTTCATACCTAGTGGTATTTTTTGTGCGCAAGTAAAATTTATGAGAATTCTTGCAGCCCCTTTCAACATATATCACTAAAACAGACTTATGCCATTTACTCTACCATACCCCCTTGACGTTTCCAAACGACTCCGGATACGATAAACGCAATGTTTAACAAGTGCATTGTAGATAAGAGTTACATTAACTAAACCTCCAGATATATATTCTGCACTGCCAATGCAAACTATCTAAATTGGGCATCTTGAGAGCTAGAAGCCTCCTTCATATTACCGGCACTTGGACCATACTTCTGTAACTTGTAAGAAGATGGGTGTAGTAAGGTTCTGCGTCCGTAGTACTACTTCGTTAAAATTACGTGGAAAAACGGAAGTTGATTCACTATCTGACGCAATTGCTCAAATGGAGTTTCTGAAAAAAAAACTCCACTTTTGCTTTCTCTGACATGTCTCACCTTTATTTTATTCGAAGGTTTCTGTATAACGTTCAGAGCTCGTGGGCACGTAATGCAACTGTGCGGGCAAAGGGACTACTTCTCAAAGTGCCTGATAGTTCACAGTTCTCATAGTGATTAGAAAATTCATCAATGCTCTAATCAAAGATTTTGTTGTTTCGCCGACTTCAAGTCTATGTGCCATGGGTGAAGCATAATGTATTGAGTCCTTTGGTATTAGATGGTTCTTTCCAGTTCCTCGTCAGCTAGCGGTGGCTTCTAAGCTGTGCCATGCCCGCCTCACTGGCTTCAGATAATCTGCTCTGCTTAACCTCTCTGAAAGCAACAGTTATTGTATGACCAGAATTTGACATGAAAATGATATTCTTACGTGCCGAGGTACGGCGTGATTTCTTCGTAACTGTGGCGAATGAGCTGAAAGATTTACCGCTAACCAATACCCACCTTTACAATCGACATTTTTACGACGAAAACCTACAGGTAGTTAACAGGCGTTCAGTCCAAGTCTCAGGTACTTTCGAACAAGGTAGATGCAATTCTAACAAGCTCTGTTGCAGAATCCTGCTCGAGTCGGCAGCGGTCGCCTTGCTTCGTGGACGGTGACCGGTCAGGGTCGGCCGAAGAGAATGCTCAGTGGCTGTTCAGTTCTTGTAAGGACACAAAGCCATCGCCGTCTGCATAGTCCTTGTCAACTCGCAGCGGCGCGAAGCCGGTTTGTAGGCTGACGAGAAGGCGCATCTGGTTCGGTGCCAGTGGTTCCATCAAGTAAGCATCCTGCAGAGATAGAGATAATGGCTTCGAAGCCTTCCTTACGGCGGTTTCATGCAGAATTTACACAGGCGGCGTAACAAAAGAGTTTTGAGAGAGGTTTTGGTACAATAGTTGGTGCTTTAAAAGCATGCGCGCAAAAGAGCGTATGTGACTAGCACTGCCTCTCGAAGGTACTAACAGAGTGACAGAATTTGTAAACACAAGAAAACTGAAACCTTATATCGCTGTAAGGGGTCCTAGCAATGCTTTCTCAAGTAATTATCGAATGATTTCATTAGAGGAAGTCATGCCGAACAAATGTTTTGCTGCAAAAGTGTTTAGAAGTGATGAATTATGAGTGGCGACACAAGGAACTGGTGCACTCTCACCGCCCTCTTTTCGTACCAGCGAATGTGTAGAAAGCTATGCAGGACTTATTGTTTATAGTGTGGCCTTGCTTTTTGGCATCGATTGCCCAAATAAAAAGGACTGGTTTACGGCCGAATTTGAATAAAGTCATAAAAGCCAGGTCGTGTTCCGTGCTATATAATGTTTCCTAGCGTGTCCAAAGGATTCTCGCCTATAGATTGGCACTGGTTTCTGACCATGATAAAAAAGGGCTGGAGGGCCCTTTGAGTCTCTTTTGAAGTGAGATTGAAGCTTACAATGCAGTCGAATTCACCTATAACGACCTGACGCAGGAGTACAACATAGAAGATGAGGCCATGCTTGCCTCATATCATAATCCCAATGCCACCCGACGAGTCCCGCAAGACGAGCGGCAACCTGTCACGAAGACAGAAAAAAAAGAAGGTGCTCAAAACCAAAAATGGTAAGGCAGCCCCCGCGTGATCTGAAAAGGCTGCTATTCATGTAGCAGCCACCACCAACAGTGCCAGCTCATCCCAACACATGGCTGCTAGCACACCACAACTCCCACACCAACAACAGAAGTTGTCAGAGCAGCAAGCGTTCTTTGCGCTGGTAGCTGGCTGAAACGCAAGACCAAGGAGGGCTCTTCGGGTGCCACTGACTCCATCGCACCTACCACGTTAATTTCGGCCAGCAGTATATTGAAGCACACGCACCGAATGCCCGTGAAACGGGGCATAAATGGCCTCACCCTGTAGGATGCGAGGAGCAGTCACCTCGTAACGCCACAACTGCCCCTCCACTCCACCCTCTACCAGCCACTGACGAACACGATTCCGACTCGGCAGTCACACAGCAGTCTACCCTGGCCCCAAGTACTTCAGCACCTGTGAGCGAGCCTTCGGTCAATTTCTTATAGAAAACAAAAGTCGCAGCTTTGCCGCAATCGCGAAGCAATGAACGTTATAGCAACAAATTGTAAGGTCCTGCGCAGATTGGTAAGCAGATTGAAACGTTCCTCGCGTTTCTCACGCACAAATGACACACAATACGTTCTGAGAGGTACAAATGAACGCCAATAAGCAAGCGTCTAACTGTTACTTCGCTGTGTCCGAAAAGCACGCCTGTTTCGGAAACGGAGACTGTGCAAAGATTGCAAAGACCTTTGTGCACCCGATAACTACAACAGAATTGTTCGGATGAAAGCCTGAGCCCAGCCAACGCGCACAGTTGTCCCCACCATGAGATGCGCGTATGCGTGAGGTCAATCCAGCCTCCTCTCCACGGGGCAAGTACGTGTGGTAGATGAGAGCGCGCGACGCGGGGTTGTGACAATGCGCCGACGCGCGCTCATTGTGCCATCTTGCTGGTAATGCTGAAAACACGATAGTTCCCCCGAGATGGCCGTCACCATTGGTAAGTGATAGATAAAAATAGCTTGCCGCTTGAAAGTTGAAGAATGTATTGTTTTGTGGCTTAGTGGTTAACAACTCACACTCACAATTCGGAGGTCCCACGCTCAATTTTGCTCACTGGTATCATTTGCTGGGTTATTTTCGATTCTTGGATTTTCATATATTTAGATACGTATGCATATACGGTGAGTGACGGCCACGCCGACGGCGAAATTAGCCGAGAGTATAGATATATTTGTCATCACCAAAATATTGTTATACCTGCAAACATCCGCCATGACATTTCTCCTTTCGAAAAAGTGATCGCGCGTAGCGGAGGCTGTGAATTCATTGCCGCTGTCGTCTCCTCTTAAAAGGTAGAGCGCTCGTGGCAAGTTCTGCATGCTTAGAAGCTTTATTCTGCCTTTTGCGTCTTAATAGCGCATATTAAAGTAATGTATTACGCTTTAAAGCGTTTAGAAGTTTATCAGTGAGCCATTTCTTCTACAAAAAAGTCAGATACTAGCTGTGCTATCGAACATGTTCGCAATCATTAAAAGGAAACTTTGATGACCCAGCAAAAAGACGAAATAAGTAAGGTAAGTTTTATTCATATTTTGTTTATTTACATGTACACGCTCACACACTATGTAGAACATAGGGAGGAACGGTTCTCACTCATTTGCTAAGTTTATGCTGTTTTATTTTTACTCTACTGAAGACCTCGCTTCAAAGACACGTAGTTATTGGTGAGAGTGTGTGCTGCTGCCACAAGTATTTTATTAGAGCGCAATATCAAGCTTATGATTATTGCAAGAATAAACAAAATCTTTTTTTTCATAAAAATTTCGTGATCGACACAAGGAGCAGCGGTTCCTCTTTTTCTCTGGCCCCTCTCACACTAGTGCATATTCACTTATTATTTAGGGTCTGAGATAAATGTAAGTACTGGGCATAGTATAAACTGTTCAGCCCGCATTGGTGCTTGTACTGCACTGCCAGTATTTGAATCGCTGTATTTCGTGATAGCTCTGACTATTCTAGCTTGAAGTAGAGCTCACACGCCTGAAACGCTTCACCGTGTAAGTGTATACAGGCATCTAAATGTCAAGGAAACATACTTAGCTAAGATGCTGGCGAGACTGGTGCAAAAGTATAATACTGCAATAAAATGGTTGAAACACCGGCGAGAAAAATAGAGCACAAAACCGATGCACTAACCAATGCAACAGCGTTCCTACCTTTTATTGTCAACCGATTGATTGATATGTGGGGTTTAACGTCCCAAAACCACTATATGATTATGAGAGACGCCGTAGTGGAGGACTCCGGAAATTTAGACCACCTGGGGTTCTTTAACGTGCACCCAAATCTGAACACACGGGCCTACAACATTTCCGCCTCCATCGGAAATGCAGCCGCCGCAGCCGGGATTCGAACCCGCGCCCTGCGGGTCAGCAGCCGAGTACCTTAGCCACTAGACCACCGCGGCGGGGCAAAGCCAACCGAGTAAACGTAGGTAATAGAAGCAGTGCGTGGGGGTGATCACCAATTGCGAAAAGTTTACAGGTCCTCAAGAAAAAAACACCTGTACTGAAAATGTACGGCCGCGCACATTCATTATTTTATTGCCAGGGCTCACGCTAACAAGTCAAAACCACACAAGACACCTTTATTTTAGAGCAAGAATGAAACATGGTGGAGATGTTGCCTATGGAACGACTTCAAAAAATATATCATGGACACACGTACCTTCTGGTCACGAAGAAGATGGATGTCGATCGGCGTCAGCTTGACCATTGACACGCTCCTATTTTGTTCTTCGGTTATCCTTAGGAAACGAGAACACTTGCAACTTCGGACCAATTACTGCGACAATTCACCACGCAACATCATTCAACCGTTCGAATTTCGAGCCCTACACATTGCGAATATCCAGTGCAAAAAGTGCAACACATATTCACGCTACACGGACACACAACAGTCTTTTAGAGCCCCAACAAGCACAGCATCACGCCACAAAAACGTTTGTCTGGCTTGGCAACTTTTCTCTGTCGAGCAACAAGTTCAAGTGTACGCATGTCTCTGCAGCGAAACACAACGGTCTAAACACAGTGACGTGAGAGCCTGTGGCACAAACAGTGAGCCGGCCTAAAATTATCTCTAGCTGGGTGCGACTTTAGAAAACCGAAGCACCGCAGCCACGTCGCACTGCGACTAGAAAAATAGTCCCGTTCAAAAGAATGAGACTGCTTATAAAACGCGTATGTTTTGGTTTAAATAAGATTTGTGTATTGTGACGAATGCTTTGGTGAAACTAATGGTGGAAATGCACGTGCCGATACAGCACATGCCATATCGCACAAGCCCATGAGTAACGTTCTTCACACATCATGCTCGGCTTAAGAAGTGGCATAGAAACGTATTTCAATGCTAGCATATCTGAATTGAAACCCTAATGTTCCCTGATCAGTGTTGGCCAGCTGAAAATGACCATTCAAGCTGCTAGACGCTGAGCTATGCTCTCACACTGCTGCCAACGATCTATCGTTTGCGCGCTGACCTAGAAACAATGAAGGCAGCATGTTCTCCATTCGGCTAAAGACGTCATCTGAAGAGCGCGAATATTGTAAGAGGATGGTGTGTATCCGCCTTTGAGGGGAAAATGCCGCTGCTCTCTGAAGTTGTACACAACTATAGGTGGCATTGCCTCGGAACTTTTCTGTGCCCTTGCTCACCTAAAGCTCAACCAGGAGCATGACAGCGCCTGTCCCGAGCTGGCTGCAAACGAGCTAGGTGACGCGCTCATCTTTCGGTCACTCGGGAAGAGTGCAAACTTCCTGGTGGTGGCTAGAGAGGTTATCGCCGGATTATGCCGCATCCACCCCACATTGGCACGGAGGACATCGCGGCCAACAACACTTCTAACGCTCCGGTAGTGTTTTGTGCAGGCCGGGGTGGGTGCTTTACACTGACATTTGGGGGCACAGTGATTCCCCTCTCCTCGTCCACCGCTGTGGCGTAGTGGTCAGGGTAGCCGCGCCGCGGTGGTCTAGTGGCTACGGTACTCGGCTGCTGACCCGCAGGTCGAGGGTTTGAATCCCGGCTGCGGCGGCTGCATTTCCGATGGAGGAGGAAATGTTGTAGGTCCAAGTGCTCAGATTTGGGTGCACGTTAAAGAACCCCAAGTGGTCGAAATTTCTGGAGCCCTCCACTATGGCGTCCCTCATATTCATATGGTGGTTTTGGGACGTTAAACCCCACAAATCAATAATGGTCAGGGTAGTTTATATATGACCCTTAGGACACAGAATCGACTCCTGGTTGTGGCGGCTGCATTTTAAATAAAGGCAAAACTGTTGTAGGCCCTTGCGCCCAGAGATAGGTGCATGAAATGAACTTCACGTGGTCGAGATCTCCGGAGCCCTTTTATACAGCGTCTCTCATAATGATATAGAGATTTTAGGACGTTAAACTCCACATATCAATCAAATCAATCAATCATCACTCCTCCACCAAAACTCTGCTTTTCAAGCGGGAGCGCCGAGTGCGGCCACGGCTGCTGCAACTCTTTCAGTGTGCCCACTGCGAATGTTTTGGCCATGCTACTGCAACCTGCTGGAGCGACGACCACTGAATCCGCTGGGGTGGGAGCCACCCCAAGTGACCATGCATTACGACCTCCCCGCACTGCCTTAACTGCAGCAAAAACCACCCAGTGGGCAATCCCCACTGCCCATGCTAGCAGGATCAATGCAACACCGCCATTATCCTCGCATTTTCAGATGGCCCCGTGACGCGCTGCCAAGCATTAAATCCAAGCGCGTCACCAAGCCAGAAGCGCTGTCAACAACATTGATAAGCGGGGCAGTGCAGCGGTCGTGAAGGGCCAGTCATCCCGCGCTTCTGTCGCCAGTGGTAGTAAATCGACCTTGGCAACCACCCTGCAGCCTTCCTCGAGTGCACCCGCTATCTCCCCGAGCTCGACGACTACACCACTTTCTTCTTCGACTCCGCCGGCCTCTGCTGTCGACCAGAAGAACACTGTGATAGTCGCACTCACTGCGGCAGGTCTTGCGGTGCTGGCGATCTTGTCAGCTGACTTTTTCTGCACGGAATATGTACTGTGTTCCTGCAATAAAAGCTTCTGTGAATATAAAACGTTAAACTAGCCTTTAAGAGTATTCGTCCTATATGTCTGTTACAATGCGAATAATTCGTTAAGTATTTACACTCTGGTACTTTTTTGACTGCCCCGCCATCGACGCTGTAAGTGTAATGAATTTCTGAAATGGTTTTTGCAAAGTTGATGTGCTTCCGCTTCGAGATGTTTACCCACATACTCCATGTGGAGCACCAACGTGTTACTATGTTTTCGCCATCTTGTATTAAATCGGCGTCTGTGAATAAAATAATGTGATAGTAGGTGACGCAATCATATATGTAAACTAAGATAAAAGTGGACCGAAAACGCCACTTTGTGGGACGCCTGCAGACATGTTTAAACATGAATACTTCTTTAAAGTTTAAAATGACACCCTGCTCGTGACCAATAAAATAAATCAGAGCAAGGTTTGCAGCTTTGTATTATTAAAAAGCAAGTTTAACATTAAACAGATTATCTGTGACCATGTCAAATGTCTAGCAAAAATCTAGAAACGAGGCATCAACGATACTGTTACGGTGAAGCGCAATTACGTTGAAATTCAGTTTATGCATGAACAACTCTGCTATACCCTTGCTGAGCATAAGCTAAAAAATGACAGGACAAAAGATTTTGAACATGCTATAAACAACGTGCTCTAATAATTAGTAAGAAGTTGATATTAGGGATATGGGTCTGTAATTCTGTACGTGTTTTTGATTCCTGCCTCACACTGGGACAACATTTGCGGTTTTCCAATCCTTCAAAACCACGCTTGTATCTACAGAAAACTTGTAGATTGCGCATAAATATTGCGCAACAATAGCGTGACCAATCTTAAATACACGTGATGATAAACTGTCAGGCCCTGTAGACTTTACCCTTTAATGCCTGATTTATGAAACAGCAAAAGAAAAATAAAATTTGCTTTCATTTTTGGCTTTAAACAGGAAGCTTTATATCAGTGGGCACGTCAGATGGCTGCCAGTCAACATGACCATAAATACTTTTCTGCTTTCTATGCAGACTTTCTTTCTCGGAACGTCGGTGACGTTCAGTGCAGGTGGTGATTCCGTGTGTTTCGTGTTTCCTGCACATCGCTTCGGAGTGTGCACAAGCACTCGAGCACAAGCTTCAGTCATCTGACTGGATACCACCGCCCCCTGCGACATCGTCAGCTCCCTTCATAAGAAGACGACTCTGCTGGAATTCTTTCAGTGGGCACGTCAGCTGGCCGCTTAACATCACCATGAATTCCTTTCTGCTTTTTATGCAGGTTAGTAACAAACACGCATTTATTAGGTCTAGTGAACGCTGTCTGCTCCAGCTGACGTGCCCCTACATTGTGTGTGTGTTTTTTTTGTATGCAAAGGGCGTTCTTTTCTCTTTGCTTATGCTTTGTGGGCATGTGCAAATAACTGCGGGACCCAACACCAGTGATCTCCTTAAGCAACTTCTGGAGGGCCAAAAGCTCACGCAAAATAGGTTGATTCACTTAAAAAAACAGCGCCAATAACGATGGACAAGAGAAAAAAGGAGGCAGACAGCGGCACTGACTTACAACAAGAATTTGTTTGCTAGAACCGCACAATATATACTTGGGTAGCATCTGACAAAAAAAAGAGAAAAATACAAACAAACAAAACAGATCCACCTAACAACCACGTAGTCATCTCCACAACGCACCATGAACAACACGGGTGCTAACGTTCCGAAGGGAATCTATTTCTTTTAGTGATAGCGCAATCGAAGGCCTGCTGATACATGCACTGCCCAGCCTTTCGATTTCTGAAGCCTCGTAAATTTCACGTATCATCTGGTTCCGATGACGCCTAATGACAGTACAAAGCTGAAAATCAGGGACACAACCGCAGTCTCCGTAAGGAATGATTGATTTGTGGGGTTTAACGTCTCAAAACCACTATTTGATTATGAGAGACGCCGTAGTGGAGGGCTCCGGAAATTTTGACCACCTGGGGTTCTTTAACGTGGACCCTAATCTGAGTACACGGGCCTACAACATTTCCGCCTCCATCGGAAATGCAGCCGCCACAGCCGGGATTTGAACCCGCGACCAGCGGGTCAGCAGCCGAGTACCTTAGCCACTAGACCACCGTGGCGGGGCTCTCCGCAAGGAATGCCGAGATGGCTCGAAGCTGTAGAGGAGACGTTGTAAGCGTGCTCTTTCAGCCACTCATTTAAACACCAGCCTGTTTGGCAGATGTATCACTTTCCGCAGGACAGGGGTAGAGATTACACCACCCCTTCAATGCATGGAACGTACTTCTTCAGTTGCTTAATATTGCAGCCTCGCTCACCCCTCGAACCAGGATGCGGAAAGTGGTACATCGGCCAAACAGGCAGGTGTTTATATGAGCGGCTCAAAGAGCATGCTTACAACGTCTCCTCTAGAGTTTCGGGCCATCTCGGCATTCATTGCCGAGACTTTGGTTGTGTCCCTGATTTTCAGCTTTGTACTGTCATTAGGCGTCATCGGGACCAGATGATACGTGAAATTTACGAGGCCTCAGAAATAGAAAGGCTGAGTGCATGTCTCAGCAGGCCTTCGATTGCACTAGCACTAAAAGAAATAGATTTCCTTCGGAATGTTAGCACACGTGTTGTTCATGGTGCGTTGTGGAGATGACTACGTGGTTGTTAGGTGGATTCTATTTTGTTTGTTTTGTATTTTTATCTTTTTTTTTGTCAGATGCTGCCCAAGTATATATTGTGCCGTTCTAGCAAATAAATTTATGTTGTAAGTCAGTGCCACTGTCTGTCTCCTTCTTTCTCTTGTCCTTCGTTGTTGGCGCTGTTTTTTTAGGTGAATCATGTCGTACCAACTCGCCTAAGCAACCACGTTAGCTAAAATAGGTTGGACATAATTGAATCTAAATTACAAAAGGTTGGGGCGTCTACGTCAACGCTGAAAGAATTTGGTGCCAAAATCACGAGACTTGAAAAAAGCATTGGTAACTCTGAAATGAAACTCTGTGACCTAGACGACAAAAGTCGTCGCAATAATCTTCTTGTATTTGGCCTTCCAGACGTGGTGAGTGAAACGCCACAATCGCTTTTCGCGAAGGTGGTTGATGACTTATTTTCGACGACACTAAATGTCGAAGTGAAATCTGTTGAGCGAATTCATAGAATAGGACGCAGACAAGCAAACAAATTGCGACCGGTTGTCCTATTGTTCATTGAATACCGCGAAAATATAAATGTTTTAAAAATTGCCACAACCTAAAGGCCAGAACGTTTCATCCAGTGAAGATTTTTCACTGCCACTAGAATACTGCGCGAGCAGTTGTGGGACTGTGCTGCGAAAGAAAGAAGCGAGGGAAAGAAAATGAAGCTCGCATATGGCAAGGTAAACATCGACGGCACTCTGTTTTGATGGGATAGCAGCCTAAACAAGAGGGTTCCTATTCTTACAGATAAAGCATCTTCTGCTTCTGACGTTCAGAGCACGAGTAGGCTTAGGCGCAATCGGTGAACCAGTAGAGGTTGCAGGAAAAGTATCCGTTGCCTAAATATCAATGCTCGTAGCATTCTTAACAACTTTGAAATGTATTTTTTGAAATGTATTTTCTGAAGTTAATTTGAAATGTATTATTATGGCCCACAATCCGCACATCTATAGTTGTAACTGAAACCTGGCTCCATCAAGACGTCAGTGACCACGAGGTAATACCAAAGGGCTTTAGAATCTACCACAATGATAGTGACGGTAGGAAAGGCGGAGTCACAATTTTTCTCAAAGAATCGCTGCGGGCATCCAGATTACCGAATGTGCTGGGCATTAAAAGTGTTGTGCTTGAACAATTCCTTGAAGAATGCAAACTGATTGCTGGGGGTATATACCACCCTCCAAACTGTGATAGTTCCTTTGCTGAAAAACTTAACGAGTTCTTGTGTTTGAGCACTATTCGTTCCGGTAACCTGTTACACGTGGGTGATTTCAACTTACCAGCATTTAATTGGTCAGACGATTTCCCAGTAGCTCTTACTGACGCGTCTCAACTATTCGTTGACCTCGTTATCTTGCGCAACTTAACCCTATTAGTTAGATCCCCCACACGTACTCAACAAACAGCGGAGTTCATTTTGGACATTTTCTTGTTTCAAATGAGCTTTTAAGGAGGAATCCAATAATAGATATTTTTGAAGGAATATCTGATCACTAGATGGTATCGTTAACTTTAGAAATGCACTTTTCTTCAAAACTTTAAATAAAAGAAAGTATATTCCCGTTTTTTACACATACTTGAGACGTCGACGTACTAGATTTAATTGGTAGTTCGTTCTCCGACTTCAGCACTCTGTACGAATCAACTGATGGCTCCGTCGAACAAATGTGGCGTTTCTTTAGGGAACTGGTTTTTCGATGCATTGTGCAGTTCGTGCCAAAAAAACAAAAGATTGTGCGCAGCTGTAACCCTTGGTTGACGAGGGACCGTGTTCAATTGAGGCGTAAGCTTAAAAGCCGAGAACTAGGCACAAAGAATATCCAACAAATGCTAACGCTGAAAAGATTAGTGAGCTACGCACTATGCTAGGAAACGGTATCATAAAAGCAAAAGTGCACTTCCCAAACGTGACACTGAAAAACTTTCTTCTCTCATCCCCTGATAAGTTCTGGCGGCACTTTTCACCGCAAAAAAGTCTCTGCGGCGTCTGTCCGCCGGTGACACAGTACTCGACAACAAACTTGATATAGCTCAAGTACTTAACACATATTTCTGTTCTGTGTTCAATAAGGATAATGGCAGTCCTCCAAAAACTTCGCGTCTCGAAGAAATACTGCCGATTGATGACATATTCATTAGTGAGGAGGGGGTCCGGACGTTGCTTCCTAAATTAGACACAAATAAATCTCCTGGTATCGATGAGATACCGAACGCTTTCCGTGTGCGATATGCTGAACGGTGCGCGAAGTATTTAACCCTGCTAAATCGCAAATCACTGATTCGTGCGGAACTTCCAGATGACTGGAGCTTTGCTAAAATTACCCCCATAGCTAAATCAGGCGACCAATCATCACCTTCTTCATACAGGCCTATATCAATTTTATGTACTTCTGTGAAGCTACTTGAACATATCATATTTAGGCACATTTCTTCCTTTGTTGAGGCCAATAATTTGTCGACCATCGGCAACATCGATTTCGTAGAGGGATGTCTACCGTAACCCAGCTAGTCCTAACAATACATGACCTCGCTTTAGCATTACACAGAAATAATCAGGTAGATATATTATTTCTAGACCTCGAAAAAGCCTCTGATCGGGTATCTCAGTCCATTGTGATACTAAAACTGAAGCCCATTCTCAAAAATTATTGATTTTTAGCCTGAAATCTGCGTACCTCTCGTCAAGGCGGCAATGTGTAGTCATTGATGGCACAGCTTCTCCTTCAGCTCTGGTGGCATCTGCTGTTCCGCAGGGCTCCGTTCTCGGGCCTCTATTTTTCCTGCTATATAATAATGAGATTCTTCAGAGCATAGGCATCCAAATTCGGTTATTCGCAGATGACTGCGTAATATACATGGACGTATCTAGCCCTAATGATCAGGTCCTGCTAAATCAAGCATTAAGTGTAATTGCAAACGGGTGTTGTACATGGCAGATGACAGTTAATAGTAAAAACGGTAGCAATGGCTATAACCCGCAAGTATAAACCATTTGAATTTACCTACCATATCAATAATCAACGTTTAATATTAGTGCAAAGCTATAAGTATTCAGGAGTAATGATAACCTCCGATTTGCCCTACACAGTAAAAAATTTTACACCCATAAGGGTGTAAATGAGCTTGTCCCAGGGACGACACCCTACGGTGTTACTTCAGCATCTTCCAAAAAGGGTGCTTTTCCATGCAACCTTAAAATAGGGTGTAGATGTAAAATACTGTAGGGTGTTACAAAAATAACCTTAAAGAAGGGTGCCTTCAATGTCCATCACTTATTTAACACCCACTGAGGAGGGTGCGAGAAGGGTGCACAAGGGTGTTGAATGCCCATGGCAGAGGTGCGAGTATTCTTTTCAACTGCACTAATAAATATCAGCATGCACTAATTACACACTACTTGAATAAAGTGGTCCTGATTATCAATGGTGCACCACCTGTCGAGCTCCATTCATTGCGTGTGGGCAAAAATATAAACACGTACAATCGTTTATGAACTTCTGCCAGATCTATATATACTTCACAGTATATGCGTAATGCACGGTACAGAAAACTAAGCCTCGCTGCCCTTGCATATTGCATTTATTTATTAGGGTAATAAAACTTATAAACTCTTCTTCTGCCACACAACTTTGTCAACAGATGTGTAACATGTTCACATATACGTACACTACACACGCAACACCTCAAATGTTTACTATATTTTTTCAGTTTCACTTTATTGACAATTCTTTGAAACATACAAAACACTAGTTTCAGTTTAGTATACTGCTTCAAGTACATAGAGACTACAAATGAAATACACGCTTTTATATCCCTATAATTCTTCAAGTATCTACAATCCCACTGGTTTCCAGTTTAATACCCCTTCATGTACACAATCTGTTAATAGGAATGAAAAAAGGCAAATATATTCCAATAATTCTTTCAAATATATACAATCACCATAATTTCAATATATACGCCTTCATGTACACAATCGTTCGCAAGAAGTGATGCACACGAAAATATTTACCGATAGTGTTTTCAAAAGTATACAATCACAGTGGTTAAAGCTTTGTGCTCCTAGATGTATAACAATTCGTTATGAGAAATGATGTACATGCGAACATATATGGGTTTTCGCACATATAACTTTAGCGAATACTTAAAAAACCAATACAATGATCACAAACAGAATAAGCTAAAAACGAACACAAAACTAAGTCAGGACACACAAAAAACAAAAGAAGTAATGCATAATTATGGCTAATGAGACAGCTGGGTCATTTTATGCCAAATTTCCAAGCCATTTTGGCGACCATCTCAAATGTATTCGAAAAACTCGTGCTGCAATGAAAATAGTGAATTTCTGGAATATTTAGAAGGGGAAAAATACTTGGTCACGTGACTGCCTTTTGAACTCCCTGGAATGCAGTATAGGTGTTGTATGTGGAAAACTTTATTTTAAAAGCACTGCTCCTTCTTTACATACGAAACTCGGTCTACGTGTTAGGTACCAAGACTTTAATTTGGGCGAGTTGGTTCATCGTGGTTGTGTTCTGGTTACAGAGTGACAACTTCAGGAAGAGGCAAAAAGGACAGGAAAGAGCACCGACTGTCTACAGAATTCAATGAATGTACAACGAGCCCTTTTAAACAGAGTACAAGAACAATGCTCATGCGCGACGACACGTGTGACCACTACAAAATAATCTTAACTGAGAAAAGAATACGCCCTCTGCGAAAGGATAAGCGAACGTGTAGTGATGTACTGATCATTGGTCTTCCTGATAAGAAATACTTCTACAAACTTTAAATTGCCATAAAGTAAACCTATTCTAATGACGAATGGCGCAAGATTGACTATTCCTGTTGCTGTTTACTACACACACTTTTAAAAGCCTGCAAGCGGTGGAAAACAACACGTTAAAATCATATCTGCTGGCTATTTTTTTTAATTGTGAGACACGTAATGTCGTATAAAATGCAAAGGTTTTGGTCATTCTGTTTTTTTTTTGTTGGTCCTGTCTTCTTTAACTTTACTTTCTGCAGGGGGGTTTCGCAAACGGGTGTGATGATTCTGTTGGCATATCCAGCATTTTTAGTCTTTTAGTCTGGTTTTTAAGCCTGACCTCACCCTTGTGCTAACATTACTTCTGAAGGGTGGCCTGAATACTTGTGGTGTCAATTCCTCTTTTTATTAATTTTGAATGCCCACTATGAAAAGGCAGAACATTCTTAGCACTCCAGAGCTGATAGCACCAGCCAATACCCCGACAGCATCATCACACTCGTTTGCAAAACCCTCCTGCAGAAAGTAAACTTAAAGAAACAGGACCAAAAGAAAAACAGAATGACCAATGACCTTTGCATGTTACATGGTACTACGTACATAAGGTGTCTCACAATTTTAGAAAAAGAGCCCGCAGATATGATATTGTTGTTTTCCGCCCCTTGCAAGCTTTCAAAAGTGCATGTACTTACTGCAACAGGAATACTCAGTCTTGCATCATTCGTCAATAGAATAGGTTTACTCAATGCCAATCTTATGTGAATGATATACCGCTAACATGTTGAAAAGTAAACACAGGAAAAACTGGGCAATGTTTCAATGATAGAGCAAGACAGCATGCTTTAAATGTTAAGAAGGGCTATAGTATTCTCATGGCCGGACACTGTAAAGAATGTAAGTGCAGTCCTAGGTTTCATAAAACACGGTTTTTGAAAAACAAAAGCAAGCAGAAAAATTGAGAAATTTCAGAACTTTTTATCAGGAAGGCCAAGGATCAATGCATCAGTACACCTTCACTTATCTTTTCCGAAAGAGAGTATTCTTTTCTTGGTTAAGATTATTTTGTCATGGTCACACATGTGTTGTTGCAGACGAGCCCTGTTCTTGTGCTCTGTATAAAACGCTCGTAGCACCTTCAATAAAATTCAGTTGACAGTGCTCTTTCTTGTCCATTTTGTGATAAAATGTTTATTTTAAAAGAAATTTTATATTCTTACAATTTAGGTATAATGATGAGTTTTCATTGTATCACAACATAGATCAAATCGCATCTCAATACGAACAAAAATCACAGTTTTGTGAAATTCGTGATATTTTCACGTATACTTCAGTAGCTTGAGAGGTGTAAAAATATTTTTTCCTCAAAATGTACTTTCTGTTGAGTAAGTATTCACTGCTTAGATATTAACACAAAGTGCAATATTGCAATAAAAATGCAACCATAACACATTTTGCCTTGATTCTTGGAAGCAAATGTGGCAAAAAAGTTTGCACTAATATTATTGAGCTTCAAATACCTTGCACAAGCACAGGTACTTAACATGTAGACCAATTTTGCTTTAGAAAAAATAAGCGGTAGTTTTAAAATGAAATTTTCCACAAACAGCACCCAGACAGCATTATGCCAGGAAGTTCAGAAGCCAGCCACATGAACAAAACTTTTTTTTCTCCCTGAAATATTCTAGCAGTTCAGTTTTCAACGGAGTAAGTCAGCACATTTTTTTTTCAAATACACCTAAGATGGTCGCCAAAGTGACTGAGACGTTTGGCATGGAGTGGTCCAGCTGTATTTAAGCAAAAGAACTTACACAAATTAGAATATTTCTTCGTCTACCATGACCACACTAGAAAAAGTTGTTCAGGCATTGTGACACTAAAATTTTCAGTGTCGTACTGCCTGAACAACTTCTTTGATAAACTCCAAACTCACTCCGAGAAAAAGCCGCTCTATCACGGTGATTCTAAGCCGTAGACAATTTTAAAAATAAAAATATCAACTCATCAGTGCTGTCACTCATTCTTCGTCATTACTGACACGGAAGATTTTTCGGTAATCCACGTGGAGGTTCAGTAACTAGGCTTGCTCTAGGCTGGGGCCGGGGTAGACTACGCAGGGCGTCAGCGGCACCCTCTCGTCCTGTAATAAGGGCAATTATGATTTCACATAAAATGATGTTCGTGCTGTTCCGGCAGCACCATATATGAAGAATGTGTAGTGTGTATCCTTTGAAACGGCGTGTAATTGACATTAAACTGAACTCGAAACATACAACCCATACATTCCAATAATTTCGTATGATATAGATAAGATAGTTTTCCAGCATACAGCAAATTCCCAAATGGAGGTGAAGTGTAAGACTACAGCTCAAAAATGGCACTTACGGAAGCCTGAACTCACCTAAGAATCAAATTCTTTAAATAGTATTGAGCCAGTGTGAAAAACAATTCTTACAGTACAACGTTCAGGACATGTAGCATTCATCAAAACGCACAAGAACTTACTTCTTCATGTACAAACAGTGAAGGCATCTCTGCTTTCTCTTTAACATGAGAACAAATGATCTTACGTGGCATTAGCGAAGAGGTCTGCAAAAAAAGTAAAAGATTTACTGACTTTAGTCACACCTCCAACAATTTCAGAAATTGTGACAATTCAGCAATCAGTGTAATTCTGACTGCCTCTATAAGGGCATCAAAATTGAACAATTTTCTCGTTCTTTCTACCCTCACAAGAAGCTGCTGATGATGATATATGGTGTTTTTTTGGCGCAAGGGCCATTTGTTGGCCAAAGAGCGCCATTTCATCTTACTAAAAATATGAACAATGATTGTGATAAGCGGCTGTATAAGGGCCATAAAATTCCTCGCAATAAGGCGGGTAAGAACATACAAGTAATAAAATGATGACCATGCCGTGAAAGATGTGTGTGGTGTGAATGATGACAAAAGTTGGTGATAATAAGACGATGGTGGATATGTATGGCATTAGCACAAGTGCCTCACTCGTTCATACCCTTGCGTCCAAGGGCCGTGAGGCATGTGCTTTCCTGTGTAGCCACCGCAGCAAAAACCTCTGAAGAGAGGTCGTGCTACGGTATGCCCGGGTATAAGATATGAAAATTATGAATTTCCTTTAAAAACGCTAATAGTGATTTGTGACTAAAAAGCGGTTCCCTACCGACGAACATTGCAGGGTGTAAAGGTGTATGTTGTCGGTAGGATAGTGGGAAGTGGTGTCTTCTTAGACTGTCTAAATGTTTACATTGAATTAAAACGTGAAGAACTGTTAATGTCTCACCACATTTATCACACAATGGTGGATCATCACCGGATAAAAGATGTGTGTGTGTCGTGTATGTGTGTCCTATCCTGAGTCTTGTTAGTGTTACCTCTGTTAGACGTGATTTTGATACTAGTGGCCAATGGCCAAGGTGTGGCTTGATAACGTGTAGTTTGTTTTGTGTGTGTGTATCCCACTTGCTCTGCCAGTAGTCCCTGAGGTTTCGTTTGAGAGACGGCTTAAGATCAAGGGCCGGGATTGATATAGATGTAATGGTGGTGCTCTCATGGACGGATGCAGCGAGCTGATCCGCCCTCACGTTGCCTTGGATCTCACGGTGCCCTGGCACCCAGCACACTACAACATGTTGTTTGTGTGTGTAGAGTGTGCACAAAATGGAGTAAAGTGAGACAAGGACTGGGTTTTTTTGTTTTTTAAGACTGTGCAGAGCCGTTACCACACTGAGGGAGTCTGTATAAATTACTGCTTTTTGTATTTGTAATTGTTTGATGTGTTTTGCTGCCACCAGTATCGCGTAAGCTTCCGCTGTGAAGATACTTGTGCGTGGATGTAGAGGGCCAGCATCCGAAAAGGATGGGCCGACAGCAGCGTAGGACACAGAGGAGTTAGTCTTGGAGGCATCTGTGAAGAACTCAGGACGTGTGTATTTGTGATGAAGTTCCAGAAAGTGTGTTCGAATATGGGCAATAGGTGCATGTTTTGTAACCTCTAGGAAAGACACATCGCAGTCTATAGTCTGCCACTGCCACGGTGGCGGGTATGCTACAGGAGCCATTAAACTGTGTTCGAGTGACACTCCAGTGTCCTCAGCTAGACCCTTCAGGCGAACTGAGAAGGGCTGCCTCATTGAAGGCCTATTTTGAAAAAGAATGGTGCTCGCCAAGTCATTAATAGTAGAGTATGAGGGGTGCCTCTTGTCTGCTTTCACCTTGAGGAAATATACAAAGGACATGTAGGTTCTTTGCAGATGAAGCGACCACTCATTTGACTCAACGTAAAGGCTTTCTACGGGGCTGGTGCGAAAAGCACCCGTAGAAAGGCGGATGCCCAAATGGTGCACGGGGTCCAGCATTTTCAAGGCACTTTGAGTGGCAGACTGATAGACAACGGCCCCATAATCTAAGCGGGTACGAATAAGGCTTCTATAGAGGTTCATGAGGCATTGCCTATCACTACCCCACGTAGTACGTGACAACACTTTTATAACATTCATGGCTTTTAAACATTTTGTTTTTAAATACTTTATGTGTGGTACGAAGGTCAACTTATAGTCCAAGATTAAGCCTAGGAATTTATGCTCCGCATTCACAGACAGACGTTGGCCGTTCAGTTCAATGTCGGGTTCTGGGTGCATGCCTCTCTTTCGGGAGAACAAGACACACGTGCTTTTTCCTGGGTTCAGCCGGAATCCGTTTTCCTCTGCCCATTTGGAGACCTTGTTTAAACCTAACTGAACCTGCCGTTCACACATTGCTAGGTTGCATGACTTAAAGCCAAGCTGGACGTCATCGACATATGTACAATAGAACATGTTGCGGGGGATGGACAGGTGCAAGGAATTCATTTTAATAATGAAAAGTGTACAACTAAGTACACCACCTTGCGGTACTCCCGTTTCTTGCACAAATGTTTGCGAGAGAATACTGCCCACACGGACGCGGAATTTCCGATTGGACAAGTAACTCTCGATTATGGAAAGCATTCTACCGCGCACACCCAGGTGAGACAAGTCTCTTAATATCCCAAAACGCCATGTTGTGTCGTAGGCCTTCTCGATATCGAGAAACACTGAGAGGAAGTATTGTTTGTGGACGAAAGCGTCTCGGATCTGTGCCTCGATACGCACCAGATGGTCGGTGGTGGATCTACCCTCCCGAAAACCACACTGAAATTGGTCGAGCAGATTGTGTGTTTCAAGGAAATGTAAAAGTCGGCGGTTTATCATTTTTTCAAAAAGTTTACAAAGGCAGCTGGTTAGTGCAATGGGCCTATAACTTGAAACTGAGGAAGGGTCCTTGCCCTGTTTCAAAATAGGGATAACAATGGCCTCTTTCCAGGAAGCAGGGATGGTGCCTGAAAGCCAGATAGCATTGTATAGAGAGAGTAAAGTTTTTCGCGTTTTGAGCGGCAGGTTTTTCAACATTTCATATGTGACACGGTCGTAGCCTGGAGCGGAATTATTGCAAGAGTTTAGAGATGTTTGTAGCTCAGCTAAGTTGAAAGGTTGGTTGTATTCCTCGTAATTTGTGCACTTGGATTCTAGTTTCCACTTTTCCATCTTTGCTTTGTGTCTTTGGAAAGTTTCAGTGTAGTGTGACGAGCTAGACACCTGCTCGTAGTGTGCACCGAGGAAGTTCGCTTGATCTTCCAGGCTATCACCCTGTGTGTTTACGAGTGGGAGTGAGTGTACTTGTCTTCCTGCTACCCTACGAACCATATTCCAGACTTTAGCCTCTTGTGTATATGAATTTATCCCTGATAAAAACTTGTGCCAGCTTTCTTTTCTGGCCTGCCGACGCGTTCTCCTGCCTCGAGATTTTATTTTCTTAAAGCTCTCAAGGTTTTCCGCTGTCGGCGAGTTCCGCAGCAACCTCCATGCCCTGTTCTGTTCCTTTCGTGCATTCTGACACTCAGTATTCCACCACGGAACGTGTCGTTTGCCGGGCAGTCCAGATGTTTGTGAAATGCACTTGGTTGCTGCGTCAGTAAGAAAAGCCGTGAAGTACTGCACAGCTTCATCTATGCCTAACCCGCATATGTCAGTCCAATTCAGGTGAGTAAGCTTTTGAAATTGTTCCCAGTTGGCTTTGTTTACCAGCCATTTGGGAACATGTGGAGGACATTCATTTATTACTGGTGTACTCAAAACTAAAGGGAAATGGTCACTTCCGTATGGATTATTTATGACTTTCCAATGAAGCAATGGTACAAGTGAAGGAGATGCGATACTGAGGTCTATGGAAGAGTAAGTTTTGTTGGCAAGGTTATAGTATGTTGCTTCTTTCCTATTCAACAGACACGCACCCGATGAAACGAGGAATTGTTCAATGAGACGACCTCGTGCATCACACCGAGAGTCACCCCACAGACCATTATGTGCGTTCAGGTCCCCAAGGACCAGATAAGGTTCAGGTAGTTCGTCTATTAAAGACTGGAATTGAAGTTTTTCGAGACGGTGGTGCGGAGGTATGTACAAAGAGCAGACAGTGACAAGTTTGTTTAGAATAACTGCTCGGACAGCCACCGCCTCGAGGGAAGTTTGAAGGGGTAATTGTGTGCATGCTATACCTTGACTTACTATAACCGCTACACCACCGGATGGTAGCATGGCATCATCTCTATCCTTTCGGAAGATTATGTAGTTACGTAAAAAGTTTGTGTTAGTTCGTTTTAAGTGTGTCTCTTGTACACACAGCACTCTTGGATTGTGTTCATGGAGGAGTTCTTGTAAGTCATCGAGGTTTCGAAGAAGGCCTCGGATGTTCCACTGTAGTATTTCTGTCTGCATATTTAAACAAGAGAGATGCTGCTGTGTGTACAAAGAGTATCCTGTGTTGGAGTGAGCTCATTAATTCAGGTGGCAGGACGGTTGTCCGGCCCCGTTATTGGTTTTTTATTTTTCTTGGCGCGCTCCAAGGAGGCGCCCCGCTCTTTTGGTACCAAGGGTACCGTTGTATCCATTGCCTCCTCAGAGGCACTGGGTGCCCGCACATGCGAGCTCGTGGTTCGGATTTTAGGCCTCGCCTGGTGAGGGGAGGCCTTGAGACCAGAGGACCCTGGAGTCTCCGGCCTCAATTCGTTAGGAGGCGGAGTAGCCTGAACTACTGCCGCCTTGGGGGCAGGTGCCACAGCCGTCGGCTCGCTCTGCGCTGGCCGAAGGAGTGGCGAGGGCTGGTGCGGCGTTGCCCCCTGACGCGCCGCATCAGCATATGTAGCGCCATAAAATGGCGACACTCTTCGTCTTGCTTCCTTGAATGTGATATTTTCTTTAATTTTCAATGTGATGATTTCCTTTTCTTTTTTCCAAAATGAGCAAGACCGTGAGTATGCGGCATGATTTCCACCACAGTTCACACAGTGTGATGGTTCTTCGCAATTGTCAGAATTGTGGCCTGACACTCCACATTGTGCACAAGTTTGGTGACCACGACAGCTTTGTGAGCCATGGCCATACTTCTGGCATTTAAAACAACGACGTGGGTTAGGTATGTATGGTCTGATCGACGTCTTTGTGTAGCCTGTTTGAATACTTTCTGGGAGATTACTGGAAGCGAACGTGAGTATTAGGTGTTTTGTTGGTGTTGTCTTGTTGTCTCTTCTAATGGTGATCCTTTGTACATTGGTCACATTCTGACTCTTCCACCCCTCCAGAAGTTCCTCTTCAGTCAAGCTGAGCAAATCAGCATCAGATACTACTCCACGGGTTGTGTTCATGGATCTGTGTGGCGTTACAGTGATGGGAGTGTCACCAAAAGTTGAAAGATTCTGTAGCTTTTCGAACTGTTCTTTTCCTCGGACTTCAAGGAGGAGGTCTCCGCTGGCCATTTTGGTAACTTTGTACCCGGCTCCAAGAGTTTCTGTGAGACATCTGGCTACTACAAAGGGTGATACGGTTCTGGCTTGCTTGCTGCTTATTTCACTATGTATAACATGAAAATGGGGGAAGTTTTCACTTGATCGGTTGAAAAAGCCTAAGTCTTCGGTGCGTACACGCTTTAAGGCGGTACGATCACTTAATAGGGGAAATGCTTTATGCATGCCAGTTTAATTTTCTTCAGAAGCGTTGGCGGCCACCCACCACGGAGCCCAACAAGGGGACGCTACAAGTTTGTGGATGCTAAAACCTGCAGACGCCAGCCGTACAACGCAACTATAACCCAATGCGCCTAGACCAAGGTAGGCTATTTGCACAGGGTTAACCCTAGCCGCCAGGAAGTTTGGAAGTAAACAGAAGAGAGTAGAAGACAGGACAGATAAACAGTAAGAGATAAAGACGAAGATGTAGGGAGAGAGAGATAGGAAAAGGCGACTGCCGATTTCCCCTGGGTGGGTCAGCCCAGGGGTGCCGTCTACGTGAAGCCGGGGCCAAAGGGGTGTGTTGCCTCTGCCGGGGGGCCTTAACGGTCCAATCACCCAGCGTCGGCTCAACCCCCAGGATCCCCTTTTCCCCGGACACGGCAAAGCCACGCACGGCTAGGCGTGGGAGGGAGTAGAAACTCCCCCGTTAGCTCGGGTCCGTGGTGTCGCTACACACCAAACGCCTGCTTTAACAGGCGCCCCTGCGGGGCACAAGAAGCTGCGTCCATGGCATATAATCCAAATTTGACGCTGTGCTTCCTATTTGCCTGCTTTCTAGACGTACAGCTGCGAACATGTATTTTGTGCACCTAATATAGCACACAAATTCATCATCTATAATTCAATCATCTTAATTCACTGTAATTTAATAAACAATGTGATAGCTAGTCCAGTTTTTAAAGAGTTGCGGGCCTGCAATAGGCACTGCCAGGCACGTATGAAAGTATTTCTTTTTAAAAAATTTCTTCAAAGCTTGCTTTTAGAAAAAGCGTCCGGCATATTTCGACAACCAATCCCATCCTCTGATAGCAATCAAGGGCACGCTATTAGCGATTATTGACCACGTAGTTTACAAACGTAACCAGCGCCTGAATACTCAGTTAAACACAATCAAGCAAGTAGGAGCGCTCGAAGGACACCTACACGCGCGGACGCCGCCTACGTTGTAACAGGCATGGGTTATGCTATAGCTACCGCACATAGCTCCCACAGTCAGGCATACTTTCTCAATTCTGTTATAACGCCGACCGTTATCGCAGATGAAAGCAAAGCTTGAAAACAGCAAACAGAAACGAGGGAAAACAACGCACGGCGATGGCCACAACAACGCGCCTTTGGAAGTCATAGATCTTTCCCTGTTGCTGGCGACACGTGTCCTAAATATTGTAAAAGACCGACGCACGCGTGCTGAGAGCGTCGCGGCATATCAGCACCTCAAACTATACCGTATTCAAAGAAAAAAAAGTGATTTCGCACAGTGCGCCTCGGTGCATAAGTTTTTCTTTTTCTTTCTTTTTTGTATGCTTACACCACCAGAAGCACGTTGCACATTTGAGTATTATTTGAAATGTTATTACAATGTAGCCTAAAGCGCATCTCGAAACAATATCAATCACTTTGAGCAGTGTAGAGACAATGTGCGATCAGCAACTTATTGCGCCCTTGTTAAGTGATGACATCACTCACTGTATGAGCTATGCAGGCACTTACTCAACATTGCGCACAGCAGTGTGAACTCGTTAAGTGACACGTTTCATCGGGCATCTGCAACAGGCCCGTGAGCGCATGCTGTCGTAAAAGGCTGGCAGCCCAATTCGGCAGAGTTGCTGCAGGCGCCCAGCTAGCGCTGTATGATTACTACCTACGAAAACAGTACACTCATCGTTAACAGGCCCACGTTGTCCGTGTCAGCCACTCCATGAATATTCTTAATCCGAGCGTCACTTCGAACACGGTGTCGTGCGTGACTACCATTGAAGATGCGCCTGTTCGCTAGAACTCACAGAGCGACCAAGACCCCAGACCAACGCAACACATTTGAAAGACGGATGAGACAGAGAGAGCAACGTTGAGAGAGAGAAGGAGGAGGCACTGGCGGCGGCGCCGCTGCTGTCGACGCAGGTGTTCGGTGACGCAACTATTCGCTTATCTACACCGCCGTTGCGGGGGCAAGGCTGGCCCGCGTGAGTGGGGTGAGCGGGAAACCCGCCAAGAAGGCACCGAAAGGCAAACACTATGGCGCGTAGGACGGGCGGTGGTTCGACACGGAAGGCCATCGAATTGCACTTCAAGAATGACTCCTTGTAATTAATCGACGGGGCGCGTTTAGAATCAAGGACAAGGAAAGGGACAGAAGGGAGCGCTTACTTCCAACAAAATTTTATTTCGAGGAGCGTACATATATATGCTCACGAAATTCGAATACAACAGACAAACACATGACAACCCTCTATTGCCATGCGCTAAAAACTTATGATCTCAAAACAACACTTCTTTTTCACAAAGAACGAGAGAAGGAGTGCTGACGCACTTCAGCCCTAATCTACTAAACTTTTCTGCTTCAATAATCTCCCTTGTCACTTTATTTCTGTTTTTTTTCTATGATTACCGTACCATGAGAAAGTGGTTTGCAGCCACACGTGCTGCAATGTAGTGCCAAAAAACCATCTCGATCATTTCTTACGTTGCAAGCGTGTTCGTGGAGCCGGTCATTAATGCACCTGCCAGTTTGTCCTATGTAGTGTTTACCGCATGAAAGAGGTAAACAGAGGCCATGAAAGAAGTAAACAGAGGCCGTTTGGGTCTGTGATCTGGCTCGTCTGCGAAGTAAGGCTAGATCGGCACCAAGACGGGAGGGAAAAGGCAAGAGTAGCGTTCACAGGCTGGAGCCGTTACAGCTGCCCGCGGAAGTGTCGAAAACCCTGTCACTAGGACCGAAGTTTGCGGTAGAGCCAAGGCTTTCCGCACCTGAAAGGCTCTCCTTGGTCCGCCGATTTTCTGGGAAGGCAACTGACTCGGAACATGACCGGTGTGTGTCAGCAGGTGTTTATGTGCTCCTTCGTTCGAAGCAACACTCTTCCAAATTGCCGCTGAGAAAAGTGGAGGCCTACCTTAGGAACAATGCCCTCGCCGTACTTCCAGCCGACAAGGAAGGAGGGTTTGCTGTTCTTTCTTACAAGCTTTTCAGTTCTAAAGCAAGTGAAGCTGTTTCATCTGTTTTCAAAAGTTCCGACAATGTTGTTCTTTCTAAAGTCAAGTCTCAGGCAAAAAAGATGTGTGAAAAGCTTGACCTGAATAATCTCGTTTGTGACAAAGCAAATAGCAAAAAAGATTGTCTTGAGGTATTCTTCAGTGCGAAAACACGTAAGCTTGAAAAACCATTTCAGCTTATCGTTTCAGGAAATGGCACGTGGCAAACAAATGTTGCGTTGTTTTTACAAAGTAAGCTTGGTCTATTAACAGTAGATGACCCATTTCTCGTGAAATGTTCCCATCAAGTTCTTGATTTCGTCCGACCCCGTTCGAATCAGCGCATGTGTGGTTTTTACATTGATGTAAAAGATCTGTATTATTCGTTGCCTCACAAATCGATTCTTAGTTGTGTAGAAGAGTGCATTGACAAGCTTGGTGGCATAACATTTCAGAATATAGCTGGTATATCGTCTAGTAGCTTTTTAGAACTTTTATCCTTTTATGTGAAATCTACTTTTATTCAATGAAACGGGAAGCCCCACCTTCAAAAAGAGGGCATTTGTATTGGATCATGTATTGCTCCAATCTTAAGTGATTTGTTTTTAGCCAAGCTCGACAGAACCGTTTTCAGTGACCTTAGTGACAACCGAATCATGCGCATCTTTAGATTTGTTGATGACTTCCTCATTCTTCTTGACTGTGAGACTACTTTTTGTGCCCTAGATATTTTCAACTTCATCAAAGACCGGTTTAGTCCCCTTGTTTCAACCCATGAGTTGCCTGTTAATAACACTCTCGGATTTTTAGATATCACTCTACTTTTTCACCTGGACCACATTTGTTGGATCTACAAGCCAAGAAGTAACACCCCTTGCTTCCGTACCACTCCGCCCATACTAAGCTCGTAAGACGAGGCATTGTAAACATGTGCTTTAGTAACGCCTTACAGAAGTCTTGTCCACATCTGATGGCAGATAGTTTCAAGGAACAAGCAGAACGACTTCTGGATGCTGGCGACCCCTCTCACGTACAGGTTTCCGTCGCAGCAATTCTGGTCAAGAAGCTTCAGTCCTCGAAGCAAGCTCTCCGTCATGTTTAGTCAGTAAGACGTCAGAAGCTTGCCGTAGTGTCTTATTTGCTTGGAATCTCCCACAACTTGAAAAAGGTTGAGGAGCGGGCCAATGTAAAGGTGGTGTTTTTTGCCCCGAAAAAGCTCTCGTACTTGTATATGAAAGTTGTTTCACATGCAAGACCGGGATGCTCTAAAAAGCACCTAACACTGTTTGTAACATGCGCGCAATTTGTAATCTATCAAATACCTCTTTCATGCGGTAAACACTACATAGGACAAACTGGCAGGTGCATTAATGACCGGCTCCGCGAACACGCTTGCAACTTAAGAAATGGTCGAGATGGTGTTTTGGCACTACATTGCAGCACGTGTGGCTGCAAACCACTTTTTCATGGTACGGTAATCATAGGAAAAAACAGAAATAAAGTGACAAGGGAGATTATTGAAGCAGAAAAGATTAGTAGATTAGGGATGAACTGCGTCAGCACTCCTTCTCTCGGTCTTTGTGAAAAATAATTGTCGTTTTTGAGATCATACGCTTTTAGCGCATGGCAATAGAAGGTTTTCATCTGTTTGTCTGTTGTATTCGAATTTCGTGAGCATATATATGTACGCTCATCGAAATAAAATTTTGTTGGAAGTAAGCGCTCCCTTCTGTCCCTTCCCTTGTCCTTGATTCTGAGTGCGCCACGTCGATTAATTATGTCTTACCAACATTCCCAACTTTATACTCTAGACTCCTTGTAAATGGCAACATCTCCTTCCAACCAGCTGCACAGCGGCGCAGGTTATTTACCAGCTTCGGGTTCTTTGAGTATTTTCATGGAATGCGACTGCAGTGGCCGAAAAATTGTGAAGCAAAACTTGCGGGAAACAAAGTGCGCCCTGTAATGGCAAGAAACAATAATTATTTTGTCCTCGGTGGCATTAGCGGGAGAGCATCGCTACCCCTTTTTTCAGAGAGATTTCTTTTCGCATTGTCCATGTCTGGCAATTCCGCATATGGTGCCACAAACACTGAATGCGTAGTCGAAGCTGGAACAAATTAGTCCACAGTCACGGATGTTTAGAAGGCTTGTCACGAACCACGAAACGTGCCGAGGTTGTTATAACAAACTTCTTGCTGACCACATGATCAGCGCATAATTACATATGTTTGCCCAATGAGCTACCTAAGCACCTTTAGCAAAGGCAGGGCACGTTTTTGTTAAGTGTTGTTAATATAAACAATGGTTGTGCATAAGCGCAGCGACAGCTTTCCGTGTGAATTGGTCATAACCTACGTTTTCGAGCATAGAAGCACCTCAGCGTACGTAATCAGCTACCACAACAAATTCGTAAGCAATGATGAGGTACGAGAATGTGCAGCAGTTTTCCATGTACTGAATAGTCTGTGTACAGTGCGTTGACCAGCGCCATTCCTTAAGCCACCTCCCATATGGACTCCCAGTCTGAACATGTGTGGGACCTCAAACACTAAGAAGCAGTGGCCCCCACCGCACACTCACACACACATGAAATTCGAGGGCGCACGGGCTGATACACACGCATACTTATTCACAGGCGCACACACATACACGTATACACAAATACGGCCACACACACACGTGACCGTAAACTCACGCATGCATGGGCTTACGCATGTGCACAGGCACGCTTAACACAAGCACGGACTCGCACATACACGCGCACGCAGACATGCACGGATATACACACAATCGCGCTTACACACGAACACATGCGCAGGCTCACGCAGACACACCCATACTCGGGC
This sequence comes from Rhipicephalus microplus, assembly GCF_043290135.1. Classification (NCBI taxonomy): domain Eukaryota; kingdom Metazoa; phylum Arthropoda; class Arachnida; order Ixodida; family Ixodidae; genus Rhipicephalus; species Rhipicephalus microplus. Next base: position 456,551,360 of record NC_134710.1, on the reverse strand, counting down.
GAACATTATGTTCCTGTATATAATCCTTAGCAAACATGTAGCGTATAACCAACGCTAAGGAAAGCTTTCGTGACGCGGATTGCGGTTAATTGCCATTACAGATGAAATGCGATTTGCTTCTGCTGGCATTCTGCTGTATTCGGAGAGCACCTTCCCACAATCTAAGTCAATTAGGCCGTCATTTAACGCAAGGTCCACATATTCGGGCAGTAGCTACGCTGCTCGGCCGCCAATCCGAAGGTCGCGGGTTTGATGCCGGCCGTGGTAGTCGAATAAGGCCGGAGGCGAAAAGGTAGACGCCCGTGCACTGTGTGATATCAACGCTCAATAAAGAACACCTGATGGCCAAAATCTATGGAGCTTTGCACTACGGCGACCCTCATAATCATATCGAGGTTTTTGAAAAGTAAAATCCCAAATAATATAATTAGGTGTTTTTCTTCTGCTGCATAATCCATTTGATGAATCGTCACCTACACCCTTCTCAGGCACAAAAGCACCCTTATAGCCTATTTAAGGTGCTATCGAGGCAAGCACCCAAATAAGGCGTGCTTTTTTTTCAATCGAGCATTCATGGGTGTGAAAAAGTATTTCAAAGAGTGCTTTCTCGTAAAATCACCCTTTTTACATCCTTTTGGGTGTAAAATTTTTACTTTGTAGAATAAACATGTAACGTTTATTGCTAAAAAAGCCTACAAACAACTGGGATATCTTTGGCACACGCTGGGTCACTCAACAACAGAAATAAAACTAGTAGCCTACAAGATGTTTATTAGGCCCAAATTGGAGTATGCAGCAGTGGCCTGGGATCCCTGTAAAGCCTCCAATAAACTAAAGCTGGAAAGTATCCAAAGAAAATCTGTTCATTTATAACAGTTATAGTTGGAAAATATCCCCGTCCCACCTTCTACAGAAAGCAGGACTAGAGAAACTTGAATCAGGGTGCTGCCATGACAGGTTAAAGTTATTTTATTTGTTCTATCACAAAAAAGCTACGAGTTGATTCATCCGCATTCATAAAACTTGCCATTAGCCGCTTTACTCGGTCTCTTCACAGAAAAAAATTGGCCAAGCTGAAATGCAGAACAAACACTGACGTACTCTTACTTTCCTCGGACGCCTTATTTTCTCATGTGGTAGAACGTTCCAACAGTGATTCTTTTCTGCAGGTATTCAGAAATGAAGGTCGTTAACCGCCACTATGCTCGGAGCGTCATGTGAAGTCATGTACTCACTTCCATTCGCTTTCACTTCGCTGTGTTCGAATGAATGATAAAACTTTCTTTTCTTTTTTCTTTTTTTCCTTTACTTTTTTGTGCTATTTAAGTACAATGTGAGTACCTGCAATGCTTTCTGCTATGTAAATACTTAACATGAGTACCTGGTAACATGAGTAACATGAGTACCATGCAATTGGTTCCCTTTCATTGCTTTTGCATATTTTACCAATGCCGTTGATTTGCAGAATACTAAGTGATGTGTTTCTTTTTTGTTTGTACAGTTCTATTCAACACTTCGAGCTTGTTCTGTGTTGTGTATTTATGCCCCATTCCTGCCTAAGGCCTCCATATGAGGCCGGCAGCATGTAATAATTAAATAACTAACTAAATAAATAAATAGATAAATTCTACAGTAATATATTTGAATTGCAACTTGAAGGCATTCTTTTATGTATATAACAAATTCTTCATATGCCACAGAATTGAGGACCTTCCACTGAAAAACGCACATCATAACTACGCAACATGTCTAACGCCACGTCTTGGGCACGTACGCACCAAATACACAACATTACTGAACAAAGAACTTACGCCAGCCAGGCAAAAAATAATGAAGAAGTCTGTGCTCTTGCACGTGCTTTGCACTCTTTGTCATCAGCTTAAAAATAATTGGTTCTAGCATTAAATATATTGCACAAAACAGCACTAGAGTTTTCAGGCTGACAGCTACCATTCCTGTAAGTACTTGACAGCCAGAATTAAAGGCGGCACGCATTTGGTAACTAGCTTGCTCAAATTTTCGAACTTTCTCGCAAATTCGCGATATTAGGCAAAAAATGGGTTGAAGGTGTGCGGAGTGCGCAGCAGACTATCTAAACCAGTATCATCATCGATTTATATTTTTGCCATGTTATTAACAACATTTTGTCATGTTACAACGTAACTATAGGCTGCAGATAATGGCACACAAGGACGTCAAACTGATTCGAACAACGGCAGTATGACTATTTTTTTTCTCTGCACGCGCATCTTTGTCCTGTTTTGAACAGCGGCACATACAAGCATGCCAGCATCTGTGTAAATAATACTTGCAGAACTTGTACTAGTGGCATTACCCCCCTTCCCGAAGGACATCGTCCCGATGTCATAACATAATTGCCAGATGAAAAGACGTACGATAAGCAGTACACAAGGGGGTGTTCACAATCACTGTAAGTCTACTCAAGGGAGTGTGACGAATAGTCAGCGTTGGTAAAATGGTTTCATCCTCGAAACATGGACGACGTGTCGCTGTTGTGAACGGCGGGATTGACGAGCCATGTCTTCGTCAAGAACCTCGTAGTTCACTCCGCTGAGACGACGGAGAACTCTGTAGGGACCAAAATAGCGGCGTAAACCTTTTCCGACCGGCCCCGTTGTTGAATAGGAGTCCACAACCATACTCGTTCTCCGTGTTGGTAAGAGACATCGTGACGACGAGCGTTGTACCGCAGCGAGTCGATGCATTGTTGCTTATGGATTTGTTCGGCTGCAAGCTTACGAGCCGCGTCTACCAATCTGACAAATTCGTTCGTCTTGACACTAATCTGGTGTCTGTCTGGTAGAAGCATGGCATCCAGCATTGTAGTGACCTCCCTGCCGTGAAGCAACTGGAATGGTGTGAATCCAGTTGTCTCTTGCGCAGTGGTGTTGTAAGCGAACGTGACGAAAGGGAGGATGTCATCCCACTTTTTGTGGTCTTGGTCAACGTACATGGATAGCATGTCGGCGATCGTCTTGTTTAGTCGCTCTGTAAGGCCGTTGCTTTGTGGGTGGTGTGCAGTAGTTTTTCGATGAACTGTGCCGCTAAGCTGCATGACGTCTTGTATCATCCGGGCGGTAAAAGCTGTGCCACGGTCAGTTATGACAACTGCTGGTGCTCCGTGTCGGAGGACGATGTTTTTCATTAAAAAGTGGGCAGTCTCAATAACGGTGCCACATTGTAATGCCTCTGTTTCGCAGTAGCGCGTCATGTAATCAGTAAAGACTACAATCCAGCGGTTGCCGTCATGAGACTTGGAAAAAGGTCCGAGTAGATCCATGCCAATTTGTTGAAACGGTTGTGTCGGAGGAGCGACGGGCTTCAAAAAGCCGGCTGGGCGCTGATGTGGTGCTTTACAGCGCTGGCACTCGTGACACGTCTTCACGTAATGCTTCACGTCTCGGCTGAGCTTAGGCCAGTAGTAGTGTTGGCGAGTCCGAGCCAAGGTACGTGTGAATCCCAAGTGGTTTGAGGAAGTCTCATCGTGACAGGCAGACAAGACATCGGCTCGTAACGCTGGCGGGACAACGAGCAGGTACTCAGTCGCGTAAGGGTCGAAGTTTCTTTTATAGAGGATATTTCTGCGGACGCAGAACAATGATGACGAGCGGGCAAATGCTGGTGGTGGATGCGGCGTACGGCCTTCGAGATATTCGATGAATTGTCGAAGCTCGGAATCGTTCTTCTGTTGTTTAGCCAAGTCGGATACACTAACGGCGCAGAGAAAACGGCCGTCGAGATCGTGATCACCTGACGCTGTCTTAAGAGGAGCTCGGGAAAGGCAGTCCGCGTCAGTATGCTTCCGGCCAGACTTGTACACGACTGTCAAATCGAACTCCTGAAGGCGTAAGCTCCACCTGTCCAGACGTCCGGAAGGTTCTTTAATGTTCGCCAACCAGCAGAGCGCATGATGATCGGTAACAACTGTGAACGGGCGACCATACAAGTATGGTCTGAATTAGCTATTGTCCAGACAATAGCTAGGCACTCCTTTTCAGTTTTTGTGTAATTCGCCTCCGCAGATGATAAAATTCGACTCGCATAAGCAAAAGGGCGTTCGACGCTGCCTTGCCACTGGACGAGGACTGCACCAAGGCCGATGTTACTGGCGTCTGTGTGTAGTTGAGTGTCGGCATATTCGTCGTAGTGTCCGAGTAAAAGCTCAGACTGGAGAAGCTGCTGGAGCTCGGAGAAAACGCGTGTTTGCTCAAGGCCCCACACGAAGGGAACGTCGTCTCTTGTCAGACGAGTGAGGGTTTCGGCAATGTTTACGAAAGTTTGCACAAAGCGTCTGTAGTATGCACAGAGGCCTAAAAATTGACGCACATCACGTTTGTTGGTTGGTGGTGGAAAACATACGACAGCCAATGTTTTGTCTGGGTCGGGCCGAATACCATCAAGGCTAACAAGGTCACCGAGGAACTTTAATTCGTTGTAACCAAAATGACATTTTACTGGTTTCAGTGATAGGCCTGCCATGCGAATTGCAGCAAACACAGATCTAAGTCGCTGCGAATGCTGCTCAAACGTTCGAGGGAAGACAACGATGTCGTCTAAGTAAACAAGGCATGCTTCCCACTTGAGACCGAAGAGCACTGTATCCATCATCCTCTGGAATGTCGCAGGGGCAGAACACAGACCGAAGGGCAGCACCTTGAATTCGTACGGACCATCAGGCGTTCTCAATGCTGTTTTCTTTCGGTCACGTTCAGCAACTTCGATCTGCCAGTAGCCACTGCGTAAATCCATAGAGGAGAAGTATCGGGTGCGTCGGAAGCAGTCTAGTGAGTCGTCGATGCGCGGAAGCGGATAAATGTCTTTCTTTGTGACTTTGTTGAGTTTGCGATAATCGACGCAAAATCGGAGAGTGCCGTCCTTTTTTTTACTAGTACGGCGGGGGACGACCATGGACTATTCGAGGAATAGATTACGCAATCTTCGAGCATCTGCTTCACTTCAGAACGTATAGCCTCTTGTTCCTTTTGTGATACTCGGTAGGCGTGCTGACGTATGGGTCGCTCAGCATGGTCAGTGAGAATGCGGTGCTTTACGATTGGCGTTTGTTTCATCTTGAATGTAGACGCGAAACAGTTGCTAAACATGCGGAGGATACAGAGGATTTGCTCTTTCTGCGCACATGACATGTTCGGATTGACATCGACTGCATCGGCTACCGCGGTGTCACTTTCAACGGCTGCAGAAATTGGGGCTTTCGTCGCACACGCTTCATCGTCAATGGATTCAAAATGAGCGATAGTTGTTCGCTTGGCCAAATGTTGGTATGCTCCACTAAAATTGGTTACCAACAACTCAGTCATCCCACGTTTAAATTGAATTATTCCACGGGCAACGCAGATTTGCTGAGACAAGAGCACCGAAAGGTTGGTTTCAGCGATACCACTACTGTCATGGTCTATGTCGCCCTGTACTGTAACGAACATACTGGTGTGTGGCGGAAGTGTGACGGTGTCGTCGACAATGCAAAGCGCAGTCTTCTGCGGATTGGTATCTCTAGGCTTCGGGCCATAGTCGTCAGCAAACGTTACGAGGCAGTCTCGAAGATTTATAACAGCGCCGTGCTCACGAAGGAAATCCATGCCAAGGATGACTTTCCGGGAGCATTCGGGAAGCACACTGAAAGAAGCAATGAACGTCGACTCACAGATTTGCAGCCTTGCGGTGCATCTCCCGATTGGTGTCAAGAAATGACTGCCGGCTGTCCGAAGGTTTGGTCCATGCCCCCAAGGAGTCATGACTTTGCTGAGTTCAGCCACAAGTTCAGCGCTGATAACTGAGTGGTCGGCGCCGGTGTCGACCAGAGCCGTCATTGGATGGTTGTCGACACGAACGGCAATGTCAGCAGAAAGGGGTTCGTCAGCGATGTGAGGTGTCGGCTGAAAGGAATCGTCGAAGGTCGGTGGATGGGTCGGAGGAGGCTATTTTGATGATAGCTTAACAGCGGTCCCACCCCCGAAGGCCGCTGATTCAAGTTTCCCCGGCGTGGACTTGGGGACCTAGCGAATCATCCCGCAAACACATCGGCGAAAGTGGAGTATTGATACGCGGACGTAGAGCGTCGAGGAGACGGAGAGCGTGATTGGCGTCGCTGAAGATTCGGAGACGGTAGACTTGCCAAGTATTTTGCGATGGCGCGGAGTCGTTCGCTGTCCCTGGGCCGACGAGCGTCTGGCCGAAACCCAGGTAGGCCCATCTGTCTGTTCGAGCACTCCCGGTACAAGTGACCTGGCATCCACAGTGGTAGCAAGTGGCCGATTGTCGGAAGCGCGCCACGTGCTAGATTTCCGCAAATGAGATTGCGGATTCTCATAGTGTGGTGGGCCTGAGAAGTACTGCGGCATCTGCAGGCAAGTCGGTCGTTGGTTTTCATAGCGTGGCCCACCCGAGAAGTGCTGTGGTGTCTGCAGGCTAGTCGGTCGGGGGAAATAGCTGTCTGCCGGTGCAGGAGTACGTACAGCTTCCGCATACGTTAGCAGAGGAGCTTCGGTTGGAGGAGGCGCTAATGGTCATACCAGCTGCCGCACCTCTTTACGGACAACGTCTGTCAGAGCAGCCACTTGAGGCTGTGAAGGCACTGCGTGAAGCTTTTGCAGCTCGTCGCGTACAACGCTACGGACTAGCTCAGCAAGGTCTCTCACGCTCGTGACATTGGGTGTTACCAAGGGTGCTGACAGACATGCAAGGTTGTCGGACCATTCATACTGTGAAGACCGCTGTCTTAGCATTCGCTCCATGGTCGTAGCTTTACGGAGGAATTCTGCCACGGTAGCTGGTGGGTTTCGCACAAGTCCTGCAAACAGCTGCTCCTTGATACCCCGCATCAGAATGCGTACCTTTTTGTCTTCCGTCATTGCAGAATCCGCTCGACGGAACAGACGAGACGTTTTCTCAACGAACATGGCCACGCTTTCATTGGGTCTTTGATTGCGAGAATTGAGCAGATGTTCGGCTTGTTCTTTCCGGTCGGCGCTACCATACGTGTTCCGCAGCTGAGTGCAAAACACCGGCCAGGTTTTCAGGGCGGCCTCGTGATTCTCGAACCAAATACGCGCCGAATCCTCCAGGTAGAAATAGACGTACCGCAGTTTCCGGTGCTCATCCCACTCGTTGGCGACGGCGACTCGGATCGTATTGGTCCAACCAGTCTTCAACGTCTTCGTAGGGCTCCCCATGGAAGGGCTTTGGCGTTCGAGAGGCTGGTAGCCATGGTGCTGGTGGAGTCGCGGTCGGTTCAGTCTGGCTTGCAGTTGTCGCATATGCCATGGTTCTGGAGCGTTTTGGAAGAGGGCTGAATTGGGGTGGTAGGCATAGTTGCCGCCGACTGCGTCGAAGGTTGGCTGTTTCTACTAAGGCGTCGATGCTTGGACCAAGTTCTTCCTCGTGGGAACAGTGCATAGACTATTACCCAGCACCTCCACCAGTGTCACGTTACAACGTAACTGTAAGCTGCAGATAATGGCACACAAGGACGTCAAACTGATTCGAACAACGACAGTAACTATTGTTTTTCTCTGCACGCGCATCTTTGTCCTCTTCAGAACAGCGGCACATACAAGCATGCCAGCATCTGTGTAAATAATACTTGCAGAACTTGTACTAGTGGCAATATTTAGAAGACAACATACTTCAAAAAATTCTTTGGGTTGGTTTTCTTCTCTCAAGCATGCTTTCACATTTTCCTTCACCACTGGTAGTTATTTTTGTAGATCTTGACTGCTGTGCAACGCCGATATTACACTTTGCCACGTCAAGAGTTTGGTTACCTCAATAAGTAATTGCTTTGTGGGGTTTAACGTCCCCAAACCACCATATGGTTATGAGAGACGCCACCCTAATAAATATACATGCTTGTACCTTCTGATAAAAATGTGGTCACCATTTCAGCGCCTGTGTGATGTCTTGTCCCTTGCTTGTCCATTTTAAACACTGTCTTTCCTGCCTATTTAGTTTTTAGGGACTCCGAGTATTTTCTTTAGTAAATTCACCTGATGCATTTCACTCAAGCCACCACTCATGGTATACGCATACGTCCCAAATCCTTTCATTTCATTCGCTGCAGCATATATTAGAAGTTTTAGGTGCCAAGTGCATTAGGCTCTTGGCTTGATGGTGTCTAATGTTGTCTCAGTGAGTTGTTTAGCCCCAGTATATCAAAAACGGTTATGCGCCTCAAAAATTGGATCTATATCACTACTCGATAGACATCCACTAAAATGTAGGAGGCAATAAACAGCCTCACAAAAATCTGATGATTTTAGTGGATCTGAAACACTCTTTCCTACAGGCCGTAAGGAAACGAAGCCACACATGTAGAACAACAAGAAGCACCATTTTTGGGCGCGCTGTATTCCAACGCAGTTTTCTGGTGACGTTAGAAGAGTGGAAATCTTCTTACCTACATGCCCGCTTGGCACCATTTGTGACTCCTCAAAGAAATTCGAAACACTGCTCGCCTAGCCTCTCCACACGTTTACCTTTAGTGTGGCTGAAACACGTTTTCGTACACGCTTCACCCGACTACCAGTTTTGTTTATCTTTTGGCGTGTGCTCTGCAATAACTGGAACTAAAGATTTTGTAGGAAGAACCCCAACAGTAAGCGTTGTTGTTTTTTATTCTTTTGTTCAGTCTAAGCACACCAGCTTATGCTTAAGCTGGTACATGAGAACCAAAAGCAAAACAAAAATAGCACACAAACACAATACTGTACAGTAAGCAGCGCAAATGACACGAACTGTGTTAATTTTAAATACCTTTGACAACGGCAATTACCGAAAATAAATTTGAAGTGAACTGCTTCAAATTTGTATATCACTTGCATACATTGGCACAAGACGGAACTTCTTGTCTATTTCTGGAGCATAGAACAGTCGATTGAAACACTAAAATTATGGTCGAAAGTCGGGCCATATGTTGATCTATGTTCTTCATGTTAAAATTGAATGTGGCAGTAATATGTTAATGGTCCCTAGAACAATAAATTATCGCGTTTTTGGAAGCTTTTAGGTTGCTTTTGTCAACATTCACACAAGGCAAAACAATATTCGCATGTTGCATTTCGTCTTCGCTTATCAAAGTTGCAGTTTCGGTCTTAGCAGTGTACAGTAGACAGTGTCATATATTCAGACAGCAGGCGGGATGAAACATAGGTGAATGCAGACCTGAACGTGAACTCAGAGTTTACTATAATCAGCTGAATTTTTGAATTCGGAAACATTATTTTTAGTGTACGCCTGATCAACAAGAACTTGAACCAAAATACTACAAAGAAGTTGCGACAGCACTTGATTAGTTGATTGATTGACATGTGGAGTTTAACGTCCTAAAACCACCATATTGCCACAAGGCAGTAGTGGGATTACGGCAAAGAAGTGGTTTACAGCTTACCAGTGAGAAGCGTTTAATATGTTTTCATCAGTGACCCAGATTCGGTCTTTGTCGCTTCGTTTTCATAAATAGCACATAACATATGTACAAGAAAAAACTGGCAAGTATAAATGTGAACATTAGTGAAGTACTAGCATCTGAAAATTCAAACAAGATTCTTAGTATAGAATATGAAGAGATCTTTTCTCCAGAATCTCAATTTCAATCCCGCAAATTTTCACAGAGCAGGCTAGCAGATTTCTTGGAACACACACAGACACGTAACTTAATAGCTACAGATGCTTCCGTCACTGAGGAAAGGTGAGGCGTAGGAATATTCTCCCAGTCACTTGGCTGGTCTTTTACCGTAAGGCTACTCGATTTTAGTCCAGTTTTTAGGGAGGAGCTGATGTCAGCCATCAAGGAACTGCGAAAACTTTCGATGAATGAAAACAGGGCAGTAATAATTACTGATTCGCTTTCGGTATGCGCTGGTCTTGCAACTTCTCATACATGTCGTGCCACCACGACATTACGATCTTAAGTCGCGTCTAAGTTGAAGTACCTGAAATTAGTATGAGACCCAAGTCACTGGGTTAACATTAAATTAAATGGCCGACGCCTTAGCCTGCTTATCGCTAGATCTCAACATAGTCAAGGTTCTTCCGGTGTAGAATACTTCACCGCAATCAGGTTTAGAAGATAAGCTTTCACACAGACAGGATGGAAGCGATAACCACGTGGACGGAATATAGTCACGTAAATCATTTAGACTAAAATTACTGTGCCAATTAGTTAACCGGAAGCTCTTATTTGATCATAGCCCCTACATTAGTCGCCTGGAAACACGGCGTGGTCGTCATTCTTACTCCCTTGCCTTAACTCCGTATTTCTCCAAAACTAATCTCTTCAAATTTTTGTTTTTTCCGCGCACAATCTGTGAGTGGAACAAGTTACCGTTTGCCGCCCTGCTGTCGACAGATTCTATTGACGCGCATCTTTTCCTGAGGATGTAAAAATGTTTTCCAGTTTTTTTTAAATCCTTTTTGTTGATTGCTTACTTTCAGTGCCATGTTGTTTCCCTCTGCGATTCACGCAAATGCGATTCTCGCAATCCCACTTAACTCATTGCTGTTATGATAAGCTTGGTTGCATTATTGTTGTACGTGTGTGATGATTGGATTATAGCATGCTGTGTGATGCTTGGCTTGATTGCCTTACTGCCTATACCATTCCTGCTTGGGCTCCATGCCTGCAGTATCTTGTAAATAAAATAAATAAAATAAAATATCCATGGAAATTGCATTAGAGCCATTCTCGACAATCAAAAGTGACGATCACCAGATTTCGATGTCGTCTCCCACTATTAAACGTTTACTGGCACAGGGTGGGTCTGACGATATCACCACTCTGTTGATTCTGCGAAGAACTTGAAAATACTGCGCATTACTTTTTGGATTGTTCAAGATACTCTCGCGTTAGAACTCGACTTCTAATTACTCCTTTTGCAAAATTAGGCTTGACCTTATTGAACGTAAATGTTTTAAGCATCGGTGCCTCAGGCTTGGGATATTGCGGCAGGGATGTTTTTATGCCATGGGTATTTGTAATACCTACTCAGCGAATACTATTTTATATGGTATTTAGAGTTATTCGCCATTTCATGAAGTTAACATTTCGCTTTTCAAAATTGTTCACAACAAGTTAGTATGCAAATCTGGAATACAAGCTCAAAAGCACATTTCGTGCAGTTAAATTGAATAGTTTAGGTAATATAGTAATTGATTTCTTTATTTCTGGTTTTAATTTCATAGCTTACCTAAAACAACATTCAACAGTCTGAACCTTGCATTCTTGGCCAATACCTCAAAGTGGGTACCTGCAATTAAGATAGGGAAACAAACTAAAAAACGGGTCTTATTCCGCCAGTGTCTATCCACTTCGCAGTTGTTTCTTCCAGCGTTGCGAAATACTTGGAAAGCAGTGTTGCGTAATAATTGAAGAATATTGGACGATCGCTCAAGATGGCTCGCGAATTTTCGTGAAAAAGCTATGACATCATCTAAGTAACACAAGCAAGTAGGCCAAGTGAATCCGCGGAAAAGAGAATCTATCATGCGCTCAAAGGTAGCCGGCTCATTGGAAAGCCCAAATGGCTTTCCCATCGGGGCTTACAAACGTGGTTTGCTCTTGGTACCGTAGGTCAACAGCGACCTGCCGATAACCAGATCGAAAGGCAATGGATGAGAAAAACTTGGCGGCATGAAGGCAGTCAAGGTCATCATCTGTTCTTGGTAAGGGGTAAAAGTGTTTCTTCGTGACTTTCTTTAGATTTCCATAGTAAACGCGAAACCGCCACGTATAGTTCTTCTACTTGACAAGCGTGACAGGGGATTTCCACGCACTAGATGAGTGTTCGACGACGCCTTTGGCGAGCATTTTGTTGACGTCTTTTTGGGTGACGGAGCGTGCGGTAGCAGAGACTGGGTATGGGCGGCGATGTATTGGGTTGTCAACGCCGGTGTTAATGTGACAGGTAACAGCTGATGTCTGGCATAAAGGGCGGTTCTAATTATGGAATATGTACACATAAGATGTCAAGAAACAGTGGGGGTCTTCTACTTTGGAGGGTGAGAGATCTGGCGTCAGTTTAGTATTGCTAATGCGTGAGAGGTGGGGCGCAAATAGCAAGTAGACGTGAGCAGTTGGTTGTTCTGCTGACAGTTCAGAGAGGTCACACCCTTGCAACGACGACACACCTAGTTTAATCAAGCAGGAAGCACGTGTGAGGGGAAACCAAAATTCAAAAGAGACCAATAAGTCTAGTGGTGGCACACTCTCACACCCAAGAGCGGGAAAAGAATGAAATGCTGTAGCAAAATGTCGGTAATGGATGAAACGACACATTCCCTATCGCGCCAAGGCGTATCACGCAGCAGCTGTACGTTATTCATGGCTTGTGGCAGAAGATGCAATACCTCGGTGGCGCATAGGCGGCTTTGAGCATCACGAACAATGCCGGCGGTAAAAGACAGTTCCAGCTGCACAAGGCCCGTTGAGCAGTCGATAAGGTGGGAGCACGCAGAGAGAAATTCGAGACCAAGAATTACGTCATGCGGGCACTGCTGCAGCACGGTAAACAATGCGATGGTCTGACGGCCAGCAATACACACCCGAGAGGTGCGCATGCCGAAAACTGTAGATGCGCTGCCATCGGCAACGATTACAGCACACTTAAGAGAAGGCCTGGTCACTTTGCGCAGAGTAATGCAGAGAACAACGCTCATGACTTGAATTCGTGCGCCAGTGTCTATGAGGGCTGTAATGGGAACGTCATCCACCAAAGGACCCAAAATAATGCGGCGTGTAAAAATTGTCAACACAGAATTTTCAGACCGGGTCGTTCATGCAGCGCCATTTCTGGGAGCTGAATGATTTAGTTTCCCGGAGTTTAGGACCCAGGCAGTGCAGGGGACGTGGACCAAGGAATCATCAGCGAGAGAGATCGGGGGCCTTTGGGTGATAATGGTCAGCTGAACATTTGGCCCTCAACGTTCGTAGCAGCAGTTCGGGGGTCGTACTCAATAGGAAACAGGCGAGAGTTTAAAACGACCCATAATGTCCTAGTGTTCCAGCACGTATTTGACGTCCAACAATTGCAGAAGTAGCGCGCAATGTGTCTGGTGCGAGAGCAGTGGAAGCAGATCAGTCGATCATCTGACGTCCTTCATTGAGCAGGGTTTCGGTAGCGGGAATGGTAGCGTGAAGGGTACACAGCAATCTGGTTAACCGAAGCTGATCTCTCGGTATACGAACGGTGCAAGCAGGTGAGATGTCGAGATTTGCAATTTTTTAGCGAATGATGGCTTGGATGAGGGAGACGTCGGATGCGTTACCTTGAGCGCCGTTGAAAGCGATGGCTGAAAGAGCTATTGCTTCGAGTACGCGGCGAAAACTTCGGGTGACATTGCCGGCTGATGTAGCTTGCGTGAACTTGCGGGAACCTTCGCAGGTCAATGTGGCTGCGTTATTAGGCAGACGCGCATACTGGTGGCTGATGCCACGGCTCTTGGCGTGCTCGAAGCGCCGACATTCCTTTACAACCGTGCCGAAGGTGACGCGATCTTTAGCGGCCAACAGATTAAAGGCATCGTCAGCAATGCCCTTTATTATGTGGGCGATCTTGTCTGTTTCACTTAAGTTCTCGTGGACATTTCGACAAAGGCCCTGTACGTCCTTAATATAAGATACAAATGATTCCGTCGATGTCTGCACGCGGCATTCCAGGTCTTTCTTCGCGACCTGCTGTCGCCCAAATGGCCTGCTGAACAAGTCGAGAATCTTTAGTTTGCACATCTCCCAGCTGGTCAACTACTATTCATGCATCTCATACCAGACAAGCGCTGTATTCTTTACGTAAAACCCAACGTTGGCCAGCATGAACGAGGGGTCCCATCTAGAAAATTTGCTGACGCGCTCGTACAATGCGACCTAGTCTTCGACATTCACCTTGTCTTTGCCGGTTACCGAGAAATCCTATGACACGTGATAGGAGTTGAAGTCACAGGTAAGAATTACTTCATTCTTGCAGCTGGTGAGGACACAGTTTAGCTGTGGTGTATTGTGAGCGCCCGAGAAAAAAAAATGCATTTAAAAATAAAAAACATCAGCATCCTGGCATGCTGAGGTCTATCGCCAAAATACCGATGCTCGAGGACGTAAACTGAGAAGCCAGACGTGCTGTGGGGTAAAATGTGTTCGATATTAGTATCACTAATTCACCCCTTGGTGAAGGTGATCGAACCGAAATATCAGAAAAATTTTAAAATGATATTTTTAATTAGGGGAAGCCTACTTTCTAGCAACATTACTACGTCGAAATTTAACTGAATAACTAAGCAAAGTAAATCTGTCGAAGCAAGAAAAAAACAAAGACCTTTCAAAGAATCTATGGTGATGCGCGAATCACTCAAGCAACAAGCGTTTCTGAAATACGTCTTTTGGGAACTAGATTGGGATTAGAATTACCTTTTTGGGGTTATCAAAACTGAGGCAAGTAGATATTACCAGGAACCCAGTTTGCTTCTGATGCCTGCTATGATGGCTGATTTCCATCTCATCCGATAAGTCTACTTGAATCAAGGCGGAAGGTCTTCATACAGTAGGCGTTAGATCTGCCTGATGCTCTTGCCGTGGTGCTGAATTAGACACCTCTGCGATGGCTGCTTTTGTTGCGCAAGACGTCAGCTTGGTCGTCGGTGCTACAGCTTTTCAAAGTGTTTGCGTCACCTGTGAGCAAAACACTTGCGAGACAAACTCTGTTATTGTAGTGATTATCTGATCCATCACCTTTGACATTGCTTTTTCAACTGCTGACCCAACAAGTTGCAAAAATTTGGCCTCGTATACTGACTCTTGCCTCGCAGCAACACAAGCTTATCCAAAGGGATGATCTTTGACAACAGCAACACCTTCTCGTCGTGAACATTTTTGTCAATCTAATAATTCCTGCAGTTGGATTAAATTTGACCTTACGTGGCACTTTATGTAACCAGCCATATATGGTCTCCACATAGACGGCACTTTCATATCTCAGAAGTGCATTTATTGGAAGGATGGTTAGCACCACAACCTCGGCATCTGTAACGTGATTTGCAACCCCCTAAGCTGTGGCCGAATTGCCAGAAGTTATGTCACTGAAGATGTCGAGAACCTAGGCATTCTACACAAAAAATGAGTAGCCATATAATAAATTCAGATGGGCAAGAAGTGCCGGCAAAGGTGGCAATAACCGATTCTGTGGAAACTTGCTCACCAATCCCTACACGCTTACACAGGTCTACGGCTATGACGACAGAATTCGGCACCTTCTTCAGAGTCTCTGTTGGTGGCAATGAAGAGTAGACTCCTCGGACGATTATCTTTGTACATGCCAAATGAGGCGGTATGAACGCACTAACAAGAATTCGCGCAGATCCCTTGCATTTCAATTTGTGTCGCTCCGAATCATTTTAAAGCTTGAAATGCCAGTGTAAGAAGATTGCATATTCGATCGCCCTAATATTAGAAGGTAAAAAAATGCTGATAAGTACCGTGACTAGAAAGAACTCTAGTGCTAGTATCTATGGTAGATGCCCATTTGGCAGTACTGGTAGAAGCGGTAGGCGTAGCTAGCTTCCCCGCAGTGGTAGCAGAGAGGGCGGTGGTCTGAGGTACGCCACAGGTTGGTTTTTTAGCGTTGAGTTGGCCGGCGGATGGACAATAAGGCGTCGACTGTTGCGATGCCTGGCGACACAAATACGGTGGCGCGGTCTCTTGACGTGGACTTTGGGTGGAATGTAGCGTCAGGAAGCAGCAGTAGAGTGAAATAGAAGTGTTGAGTGGCGTGACCGCGCTTCGCCACCTGATCCATTGCGCGTTGCCCGCAGGGGCGGTGGTGCAGTCGCATAGTACTCAAAGAGCCGCGCGCTGTGTGCAGGAACTCCTATGCGCTTTGGTCCTCTATCGCGCTTTCTTGATGCAGATTTCTTCGTACCTGCCCATCATTCATGTCTAGCGATAGATGCTATATCTTTTTTATGACACGCCAATCTACTGAATTTGAGATCAATAAAAGTCCTTGTGAAAGATCGAAAATAATTAGGAAAGGGCGTTTCTTATACTTATTTCTTCTGTCTCAACTCTTTCTTCTTTAGTTAGGCGTCTACAATATTCAAATTAAGTGAGCCGATTTATTGGAAGTTAACTGTGCTCAGAAAGCTGTGAGAGTAAAAAAATGCCGTTTCAAACGCACGCGAAATAAGGAGGCTGTAAGTAGAGAGGGGATGAAAAGAGAATCGAACCATCTGCACCACGAGATCTAGTCGTAATTTAACTCTTAGGGCATACCAAAATATTTACAGGCATTCCTAGCGACCACCAGGTGCGAAAGTTTGTCACTCTGCTGCCCCCCCCCCCCAAAAAAACATCTGGGTGCTAGCGTTGTGCCGAACATTAACAGTTGGCAAAGCTATAGCGGGTCTCTGTACAGATGCGCACTGTAAATTTTACCTTTTCGGCATTATGACGTCTTAAAACTAGTTCACGTTTAACGTAGTTGGACAGAAATGCACCGCCTAAATATAGTAGCTGTGCTAAGGGTCATTGCACGGATATTGGTAATTGGACGCTGACGTGTGACCTAAAGGCGTGCGTGTGTTCACTGTGTAAATATAGATGTTGAATTTCTTGAAACAAGAGGCACCGTTGCCGGCCTACACTTTTGACATTTAATAAGAGAACTACACTTATACTACAAAACACCGTCATAAATTTGCTGGCTTCCAATGGCGTTACACTAATGGAATATTTGAAAAGCAGCACAATTTAAGCTGTCTATACAAAATGAGAAGTGGTTACAATAAATTTACGCAGATTAACAGAAGGGCTATATATACAATTGGCACTTTTAATATGTTTGTGTGTTGTTTTTAATATGTTCCTTATGTAATAAGCCTATCGGAAAGCAATCATTATTATCTTCCGCAAAACTAGCATGATAAAACTGAGTCGTGACCGATGTGAATATTGTAACAACTTTACTTATGGTCGGGTTTCTCATGAAACAATCGAATGTATGTAGACTCATATAAATAACACTGCTCTAGATAATAAAGAGACTGCCGACGAAACGAGCGTATGATTTATTCGTGGTTTCGATACTTCTTCCTTCTTTGTAGTTTACCAGTAGCCACTAATGATGTAACGCAGCTCAAAGTGCATCTTGAGACAGAAGATAGGCGAGTCCGTGCATATACTGATTTACATTTTTTGCGTTTGATATGACAGGCTCTTGAAACAGTGAATGTATCGACGATATTTCGTCATGCCTGCATATTCACGCATGCACCTTGGTGCGTAGCAGGTGCGTCCACTGATGAAGGCTCAGAAACGCGTTCACCGCTCTAAAAGAGGCAATTACCCTACTGAAAAATTCTGCATGAAATCTTACGGAAAACATATGGACTCCGTACGATTTTCTTATGAGCTATACGGAAAAAATACGGATTTTTATGGAAACTTATGGAAGCTGTATGGCGTATACGGAAAACTTTTTGAGGAAAATATGGAAGGATAGAAAAATTATATGGAACATACGGAAATTTTTTATGGAGGGTATGGAAGAATACAGAAGTCATGTGGTATATACGGAACAGAACTTACGGAAAATATGGGAAGATGTGGAAATATAGAAAGCTTTATGGATTATACGGAAACTTCCTTAAGGAAGTTCTACAGAGCATACGGAAATTTTCTTAAGAAAATATGGAAAAATGAGGAGTGCGAGCAGACTAAAGGGACCAGAGATGTTCATGTCACTAGATTCAAATGGCAGTCTGAGATACAAATACCATTTGATCCGTGGTGGTGCTACACCGCGTCCAAAAAAAGTAATGTCATTGTGATTTTACGTGATGTCAATGTCGACAATTCAGAAATAAATAGCCGAAAAAATTGAAGGAAATTGTAGAGTGATAAAAAAGTGAATAATTACAGAAATAATTAGTCCTGTTCCAAAATGACGAGCACATAAACGAAAAAAACGTATACAGGACGAGCGCTCACTTGCAAAGTTTATTCCTTGAGTTATTCCTCTTAAAAACATGCTAATTGCTGAATAAATACGCAAAGAAATTCTATATCGCAGAATAAATGGCAACCATGAGCCAAGACGACCCGCTGAACCAGTATACACACAGTCGATAAAATAACCACTAGCAACACGGCGTGTGCGGCAGGACAAAAAACTAAACGGCACAATGAATGTCTCCAGTATATTCAGGTTTTCTAGAACGTGAAGTAACAGATGAATACCTGGTATCTTGTGGTGCGACTGCACACATGTCGAGCTACTTGGTTATTAGCTTTCATGCAAGTTATCAAGAGAGCAAACTTAAAATACAGATGCATGAAGCGAAATTGCCTCTCTGCTTTACTTTACGATAGGCAGTGAATCTTTACGCACATAATAATGACTCCGTGAAGTACACAGGAAAATGAAGTAGAACAGAAAAAAAGGAGAGGAAGAAGACAGAAGAAAGGCAGGTAGCTCAGCCAGGTTGATGATTTGCTGCCCTACAGCATTGGTAGGGGTAGAGGGAGTGGTCAGAAAAAATAATTGGGTATCAGAGCACAACTGATATGTACGGACACATAATTGTGCTTATCATTGATGCTCGGATGGTCGTGCATAGAGCTGGGTCATTTTGACATTTTCAAAAGCATTGTTTCAGACCACCATGCAGATTACGCTTCAAATATAGTGCTACATATAACACAACTCATGGGCCAGCTTTAATGAATAAGAAGATTAAAGGTGAAACAAATGCTTTAAAATGTATCATGGCTGCATGGACGCATACAAGCGCAATAAAGTGAGAACGCATGAGCTTCTCTTGATGCTTCAGTTCTACATGGATGCTTCAACTGTGCTGCAAAGAAAGTTACCAATGTCTATGTGTGCAACATTGTTCCTTTTAAACTATCTATATGTATATATAAAATTCCTACTGCGAGTTAAGCTACGTAGCACTCTATAACTCTTGCTTTTATTAAGAGCAATTTTTCAAACAACCAACATTATTCATTTTCTCTCTCAAGACTTCGTGCCCGCAATTCTTGGTTTGGCTCAATCACAATTGTGCAGCCCTTATTATGGAGGAATCAACAAACAAGAACCAAATAATATTTTGGAACTGCTTCTCGGTGATATTGCCTTCCCTCAACTGCCACAGCTTGAGATGAGTCATAGCAAGTCTCGCGCATACCTAGGGCCTACCCTTGAAGAAGCTGGTCTGGCTGTGAAATGCCAAGTTTTTTCTCAAATAAATTTTTTGGTTCGAGTTTTCTCACTTCTCGAGTCCCTTCACAATCAAGCAGACCTAATGTTCCCCTCAGTTCTTAGTTTTTTAAAACATGAAATAAATAAAAAAATGTAATATTGAAAATAAAAATATTGATAACTGTTGCGCAAAAAACACAGTCCCACATACGTACCTGAACGCAATATTGCTTTTATTTCGTTTTAGTACCTAATGCATTAGAAAAGATAGCAGTACATTGAAAACATTGAAAAAAGTAAAACTTCGCGGGATTCAAACCCGCAATACTTAGTTGTGCTGGCATACGTGAACTGAGTGCGTTAGCTTGCTAAGCTATTCGCGCTGGGGAGTAGTATGCGTTTAAGTTATGTATATATTTGCTGTTTACACGCTATGTCTCGGCATATTTATGCACGATATGCGATTGTATCTCTTGTTGTGTGCATATGTTTTGTGATTGTATATACGTCACATGCTTTTCGCATGTCTTTCAACTATGAATTGTTCCCGTCGCGGATGAAAACAAGTATTTGTACACCCACACACAAGCTTGAACAGTTGAAGGTTGTTTCCTGGGGCTCTCTTGCGGTTGAGTCGGCCACCACAGGAAAGTAGAGTGATACGCCATTAATGCCTGCATCTAGCTGTATTCCACTTAGCAGATCTCTCGCTTGATGACAAATCAAGCACCCGGTGCGACGCTATTGCGCACGACCATGCCACGCGTAGCGGCGACATCAGCTGATTGCGCTGGCCGGCTTGCTTCGATTTGCTTCAGAGCAAAGAAATGTGATGCCTTCAAAGATTGCGTACTGCACTATGTCAAAATGTTACTGCTTTGTAGTCATCCTATGATTCGTTGAGAATTGATAACTCTGATATGATAACTATAGAGCTTTGCGTCGGCGACACGCACCGAACGTAAAACCGCACTACGTCTGTCGTAGAAGCAGTAGGAGGCTGTCGTCTGCTAGATGAAAAAACAAAACAAAGACCTGCGAAAATATTCATAATTTATATCTTGTTTTTTGAATAACCATTTATCACTTTTAAAGTTATTTTGCCAGATAACGTACATTTTTTTCAGTTTATAGCAGCGACAGGTGTTTTTTTTATTTTCCTCACACAGATATCCAAGTCAAATCCATTCACAGCTAAAGCCACATGTTGTTTGTCTTCTTTGTTTCCGTGGGCTTGCCGTTTTGGTGCATCTCTCATGTGTTCGCGCTGCTACACACGAGAGCACGAAATGTTATACTTACGCAAGGAAGCGCCGTTCCTCGTTCGTGTGATGTGCAAAGATTGCGCCCTATTCCCGCGGTCGTTCGAGTGCGGATTAAGTGCGAGTCGTCCAAGGAATCGGCGGGTTGTGCAGGCGCTCGAAGGACTCCGAGGTGACGGCTGACGCCTGTGGTCGCTTCCCTCAGGACAGTGTGAAAGAAACTAAAGGTAAGGGGGACACTTTTTTATGTAGACTAAGTATGCCACTCAGTGCAAGTGTGTGTTTCCGCACTCGAACGAGGCTTCGTGAAACGGCAGCATACGCGCCTTTGCGAGTGCGGTTGCCGATTTGCTTTGACAACGCTAACGCCAGTAGAACCATGGCGCATCGTCGCGGCCTTACTGGAGCTAATTCGCGACAACTGCGGCAACATGTATGCGTATGGTGATCGGTTTTTTCATAAATGCATTATAGTGAGGAGGACGCACACGGTGCTTGCTACGTTGTTGAATAACCGAAGCCTGCAGTGCCATTTGATGCAAAGCAGCATTTTCTTCACGTTCGCGGGCGATACCCTTTGTAACTTGGCTCTATTCACCTAGCCAACCGCCTAAGTGGGTTGATAAGCATACGTTCACAGTAGAGCGTTACTATGCCCCTAAACAGTGGCGTATGCTTGTTAAAAGATATAATGTGTGTGCCTAGTGGAGAGAGAGAGAGGTGTTCGTGCAATATGTATGTGTACCTGCAAGATGCCTTTGCTTGTAACTAATAATGTACTGGCCAGCACCTGCATTGTACGCCTGACTTTGAAGAAAACTTGCATGCACAATGTGAGAATTTGTAATCTGCCAGAGTTGCTTTTTATAAAATAATACATTGCCAGCATGTTCAAAATACGTTTCGCTGCTGTGTGGCAGGGATGCGGTTATCACGCTGTTGTGTAGTTGCTGATGCAAGCACTTGTAGTTTTGATGCTCTAATATTTCTCATCTAACTCGCCAGGTTTTTGGCTGTTTCAGCACAAACAAGGCAAAGAGATAAGAAAGACGGGTAATGACAGGACCAGTGCCGACTTTTGTTTGCAGGAGAATACCCATGTTGGTGTATTTATTGTGACAGCCTTTCTGTGTTGCTTTTTCGCCCAATTTATGCAACGACACAGTTGTCAGCAATATGAGAGAGAACACAGAAAATATCTTTGAAAGATCATGATGACTAAACGCCTAGTAGTTCACAGCACAAAGTAAGAACAAAAGACATCGGTATGATCATTGTGGGACGAGAACAGACTACCATATAAAAAATGTATAGTGCAAAATGGGGCCGATGTAAGAAACCTCTCTGTTGCAAACCGTGTGACGTCACTTTGAGCACTGTGACAGCCATTTCCTTCCTCGGTGCAAAGACTAGTTGGAAAGAAAGTTGTTTATGACGTTCCTGATAGCCCACTGATATGTATGCGATTCCAAACCTGTAGCCTAATATATACGTAATCATTTGTGCAGTTACATCGCTGCATCTGACACCTACAACTTATTTGCATATTTAAATTGCCCCCTTAGGACCTACCACACAGACTTGTATTGTGCATTGTCACTTTATGAATATCGAGCGGTAAAGGTACTGAGTATATGTGAAACAAGAATATCTGCTTGTTACATGAAGACATATGACGCCTTCGATAAAACGAGTTATACCTTTATTGGGCTTGCGTACTTGTCGGAGCGATGCATACATGCAGGTTCAGCAAATGGTTTCTTCCAGCCCGGTGACCATGCATTTTTTTTCTTCACACAGCGCACACACCGAGATGTACCCACTCGCAGATAATCGCCTCCAGTGCATTTATACCTTGACTAAAATGTCGAATCAAGTTTTTTCAACAAGCGGTCGCTGCCACGAGTGCTAACGTCTTCGCAAACAAGACACCTTGTTATCCACACTGCACACACCACACACAATATTCTCAGTTGAAGCGATATTCTCAATACCTTTCAATTCACACTATAAGCTGCAATTACAGTGCACATTTTTGAAGACTATGCCGCTGTTCCTCGCACAGGCGACCACGTGTGTTCACTTCTTCAAGATAAACAGACAGCGTGGCAAACAGTTCACCACACAGTTTACGCACAGCTAGATGTTTGATGACGCATACTACAGCTAATGTCGACATTGTAACGTGAAGTGTATGCTTTGAAAAATTAAGACTTGCCCCAAACACCGCACGACTGCACCGGGCTGAGCCACTAGCGGGAATGTTTTTCCAGCCACACCTTTTACGTGTGCCAGTGACATCACGCTGTGACGTACCTCGGTAGGGGCCTATCGCTGCATACTTTATGTGAATGAGGGTCTTGTTAAAAAAAGCAGGCATTGTTCATTTCGTAACTTGTTCATTTCCAACTGGACCTTCATATACACGAAATGTCTGATATTCGGACGAACTTTTGTGCAATACACTATAAAGTTGGCAGTTTGTGCTTGCCCCATACTGTTGTTACTGGTGTTTTTCGTTGTTACTCTGCACTGTACATTACTGCTCACCTACAAAAACTAGCCTAGCTTGCCGCTGTTTTGGACAAGATGCAGCTGGCAAGTGCGATAGTGTTCATAACTCTAAATGCTTAAGCAAAATTTATCGTCTGATATTCCGTTAGTTGCATTCATATCAGTACATTAAAAGTTATCATTGATTAAACATGAATCCGTGTTCATTCACATAATGCTCACAACTTTAAATATCAAATTGAATGGATTTTAAAAAACATGGGTTTTACCTAAACTTCATGCTGTTTTCTTGAACAGCTGACAAAACGCTATTGCATGCTTGCTTGCCATGATTTGGATAGTGTTTGAAATACACTGCGATTCTTCACCAGACTGCCAGACACACTTCACATTGGGGGAGCATTTAATAACCATGGATTGATTAATTAAGAACGGAAAGAAAGAAGCGGCAGGCCGGGATACTTGATATTGGCATCCGTTTTGCTACCCAGCGCATTATCATGCAAATTTCCTATAGAGTGGTTATGTGTCTTGCATGTGTGTCTGTAAACCAAGAACTTTGGGTAGAACTATAGTTGTCTAACAAATTATTGCAGGACTGTGGAGGCTGTAGGGCTGCTTAGTCAATATGAATGTTGGAATCACTAGACATGTGTTCAACCATGCTGCATCAGCTGCTTGGTGTTTTTACGACATCTTTACAGACGTGTTGGGTGAGTAAAGCAAGCAGCATTCAACACAGGGTAAAATATATTATGGCAGCACCTCTTGTGCATGCCTTACATCCTAAGTATATCAAATAATTATCTTGCACCTTGTAGCCTCTAATTTTTAAAGAGACACTTCTTTTTGCTTTATATATGAGTCTTGATGCTTCGACAGCATTGTATTTGTGTTTGACAGCAAGTGTTCTTCAACAAATAACTGATCTCAATAATGACAAAACACCCTTCATACTTGGTCCTTAGCATAAGCTTGCACATATCTATAGTAGATTCAATTGTTCCTTTTTTGCTGTGATGACAATGAGAAAGTGGCAAAGACAAGTTCAGACTGGAGTGGTCAGTGACGTCTCTTTAGGCTGTGCCATATTGCTTTGCAACCAGATTTACTTGTGGCCCCGTATACAATGAAGCCATATGACGTGCATTCTAAATTATCACATTTCATTGCATCTTAATATGTGTCGAACAAATGCAGATATCTTTAGCTTGCCACTATAAAGGGATCCTAAACCAACGCAAGGTTTAAATTTAGTCGTGGTGTTGCAGCTGTGTATGGCTCTACAATGGATGCATAGCTGTGATAATTTGTCTATACGTTGTCGCAAAAGTAATGTTACACACATTGGATGATACAAAAGGGGTCCTGGCTTATTTCACTTTTTTTCGCTATGCTTCTTTCTTGTCTCTTCTTGCCATGTGCTCCTCCTCACCTTGCAAGGAGCAAGAGCAGTGGGCACACAAACACGTATTTAAACAAATGTTGCTGTAAGGTGAGCACTGAGGGGCTGAACACTTCCAAAAGGCTCAAAGACGAAAAGGTATTGTTTTTAGCTACTTTTTGGGCACCCATAGCTAGTTGTGCTGCTGCAGTTATCATTGTTGAGCACGACACTATTCTGAAGTCGTTGCACACATTTGCTTTAAATGGTAAAAAACAATTGGAGGTGGTTTGGAACCCTTTATTGCAAATACATACAGAACTAGGTTTCAATGTGTAAGCAAAATCTGTTAACAATATTTCAATCCTAATGATATCTGAAATTCAGGAAATATTCAGAGAAAAGCTCAGGAAAACGCTAAGTGGTTGCCCCTTGAACGTGAAAAAGATATCCTTCTTGTAAAAGGTCAACGCATAGTCTAGTATTCTCGATATTACATGCACTATAAGATAATGTGGTGTGGTGCTTTTCATGCATGTTATAATGAGAGAGATTTTAATAGAACTGTTGTCACTTTGCCCTTTGTTGCTGAAGTTGTTCACATAGGTATAATACATTAAGCACTTTGTGTCTTTTGATTTTATGCAAATGGTTTGCTTACTCAGTCGGTATAACTTGATTTGGATAAAATCATAAATGCTCTCAATTTTTTTTACTATACAGCAGGTTTATTTTTAAAATACGCGACCATAGATGTGAACACAGTTGGGGCGTGCTTGATTAACGCTTCATTATCACCACTCTAACTACACCGGCTACAGTGCATAGTGTGACAAAAATAATGGTACTTAACATTGCTGGCAGCATACACTTTTATGTCTCAAAATGTGTTAGAAAGCCTGGTAAAAATGTGTGTAGTTTTTTTGCTCCAACTAAATATTCTGGTCTACTAGAACCAGCTTCCGCTCTTTGAAGGTCCTCAAACTGTTTGGTGTTCAAAAGAAGTAACGATGCCATATCCTTCCTCTGTCGGCCTACTCACCACTCGAATAATGAGAAGAACCAACAACATTACCCAGGAATATATATGGGGATGTTATAAAAAGTAGTGTCAATTGAATTGCCAAAAAACTTGAACCCATTAGTAACTTGTCGCCAAGTTACGGTTTCGTTCAGTTTTGTTTTCACAATTTTGGTAAAGTTATTTTTGAGAACATCCCCTACAGTTTGGCATCATTGTCTGTTAGTTCTCATTATAACAAGTTCAGCAAAGACAACGAACCCTTAAGTTTATAGTTCTTTCCTTTACTCATGAATCTGAAATAGTGAATCTTGGTAATCTTAGCGGTGTGTGACTTGTTTTTTTTATCAGTTGTGTGTGTGTCCATTTACGTGCATTTAGGTGGAAGGGCGAACCATTGCCACCTCCTATGAGTAGCAGATTTTCTGAGAACTATTAGATGCATAATGCTGCCAAAGAAGTATAGGAATATTGGAAGTAATCGTAATGTAAGTGTCAAGAAAGAAAAGTGGAAGAAAAGATAACTTGCCATGGTGAGGGACAGAACCTGCCACCTACGAATAAAGCGTGCGGTGCTCTACGAACTGTGTTACGTACCACAGCAGCTATTGCCCCTTCCGCTTGGCAAGGTATATATGTGTACCTAATCATCGGAAAAAGTCAGCCCCGCTTGTTGCCATCATGGCTAGTTTGGGACAATTTTTCTTTTTTGTTGGCATCAAGTAGCATGTGATGTTAATACAAGCTGGCAGCCTGACTAACGCCCCTGTGCTTAATGCACATATACACCCCATAAGTGGACGGGTATATAACTGTCATGGTTAGTAGTGGGGCATCAGATGCATTATTCAAAGGTTTCCAGATTAGGTTATTCCGCACGACCAGTTACATTTTCTTCCACGTTACTCTCTTGCCAATTAAATTACAAATACTTTCATTATATCCCTAGTACTTTTTCTGGTAGCATTGTCAATTCTCAATAATATCGTTTCTAACAAAGAAAAACGAGCCCTTTTTTCCTTCATTCGTAGTAATGAACTTGTTATGGCAGGCTTGGTGCCATGAGGTTGTATATGGGGGATACTTGGTCTGCTGTTAGCTCATGTAATAATAGCGCGTGCTGCGTGCCGCCAGTAGGCAAAAAAAAGGTGTCCCACACTCGCCATAATGTTAACAAGCAGCGCTGACTGACTCTTCCATGATTAAATGCACATATATACCGTACAAAGTGGAAGGGGGATAGCCGCCATGGTAGCTCAGTTGATAGAGCATCGTACACGTTATTCGAAGGTTGTAGGCTCGGTCCCTGTCCAGGGCAAGTTATCTTTCTTCCTTCTACTTTTCTTTCTTCACAATTACAACACTTCTATTCTTGCAAATTTTCTGGTGCTTGCTAAAAAGGTACCTTATACTCTGAAGAGGCAAACAAAATGTTCCAGTGTACGAGTTAGCTCTTGTACTGATTACAAGTAAGATATGTTTTGAAGAATAAATCATTCTGCCACTTGCCTAAAGAATGCGTACAGGACATGGTGCTGGATGCACTTTGATATTTTTGAATCGAGCTATCTTGAATTCTATTTTTATAAATTACATGGGCTACTTATGACGGTATCACACACTCTATTGCCACAAAGAATATGCAGCGAGCAATGTTATAAATGCGAAATTGCATAAGCATAAGGTGAAAACTGCACCCTCAACGAGATTGTGCAGGGAGCACAGGGTGCAGGCGTCATTCCTTCTGCCCGTCCTTTTCAAGTGCAAGCTGTTTTCATCTCGTTTTAATCAACTAACTAGATTGAGATGTGTTGTTATAGTGCATAAGGATGCTCCATGGGAAACTAGGTTTGTCTCAAACTCTGTGTGTGTCTTTCAACCTATATGGTGCCCGGTTAAAGAGTTCATGCAGACCAGATCGTGTAAAAGAGGACACTCGTTTAACATAATAACATGGCTTAAAGCATAAAGCAGTTAATTAGACCGAATATCAATTTTTCTATTAACTGTTTTTTCTGCAATAGAAAACTCACTGGTCTGAGCGTGTAATCAAGCAGTGAAAGAAGAAAATTTTCGGGGCTTGTTTCTTTTTGTTTGACATGGCTTTCATGAGTACATTTATGGTAACACAGAAAGTGCTGGAAAAATTTTAAGAATTTTCGGGTCTCTGACTGCTATGAAGTGTCACAAAACACAGGCTGCAAACAGTGGGAGGTCAGCATAACAGCTTTATATGTTTGAGCATTGCAGTTTGCAGCGAAAGCATGCATTTCACATGCGTGTTAAATGCACATATTTCTCACTGTTTGCCACGATGGCAGTGCTGCTTTTTGAGGGTTGACTCCTCTGCGTAGGCAGCACAGAATAATGTTGGCACAGGTAATATGGATATATGCTGCAACTTTGACCCTTAATCTTTTTGCGTGGTAAAAGCCTATTTGCAGTAAATATACAAGCTGCATGACATACTGATTTTATGCTGTTTAAGTGCAATTTTAAAAGGAAATGCCACTCAAGTTGCAAAAAGAATGCAGTTCAATTCACGGCTTTTGATTTCCACCTCCAATCACACATTCTGGCGTCTTGTCAGTCACTTTGATGAAGAAAACCTAATCAAAATGTTTAGCTGAAGGGGTTGGTACTGATGTTGAATTTTGTGCATTGGTCGTGAGTATAACGATAGATTCGTGCCCTACCCGTCAGTACTGCTTGAAATCGATCAGGCTATCTTTGCATAGTTTTCTTATCATTGCACGATCAGTGTCAGCTCAAGCTATGTCATGAAAGTGCCCCACAGCGTCCACCTAATGTTGTTTCCATGTGCAACTGTAGTTGTGGTTGTGCTGAATGACCTTTCTTTATATAAACTACATAACAAACTTGCTCGTTCATAGTCGAGTGCATCTTCGGATCAATTGTACATGTTTCTATATTCGAGGCCTTAAGCTCTATAAGAAATTCCTCAGTGTGCCACGAAGAATTGTGTGTTCAGTAAAAATTTGTATATCATTATATACAACTCCTAAAGCCTCGTCTACAACTTAGTGCAGGTTGACCTTGAGCAGAAAACGAGAAGCGGCTGCAGGCCCCAGAAAAGAGCAAGCACCCTTTAAGCTCCCCAAGCTATCTTCGACAGAAACAGCAAAAACACCGTGTGGCATTGAAAACCACTGCAAGGAGTGCCTTATCAGTATACTGTGCTGCTCTTTCATCGCGGAAGATGAAGTTGAAGTTGACCACTCCAGAGGAACATCACGGTGTGTATTGTGAGTGCTTCAGTGGTTTTGGTTTTGTCCAGCCAGCAGTCAAGAAATCATGTAAGATTCAGTCGGCATGGCTAAAGGGAAGCGGGACATGCTTTAACATTTGTCTAGCCAAGTAGTGCCAATTTTTGCACTGGCCCTGTTGGAATTACTGCCACAAATGACAGAAGCTTCGTCACCTCTTTAATTGTACAGATGTGTCAGGAAAGATTAGCTGCATTAGTTTTTTCTATAACTGATAGCTGCCAACATTCTTCATTGTACAGGAGTTTTTTTCCTCACTTATGGGTGCAAAGCCCTCCACAGAAAAAATGCCACACGTCTACCTACAGAAAGCCCCAAGGCCTTACTTGTAGGTTTTTTCGGCTTGTAATCATAAGCACCTCGTTTGGGTGACCATGAATATTTAAACATGTACAGCGAAAAATTTAGGTGGCTAGTCATTTTGTCGTTATCATGTTTCTCGCAATATTCCTGAGCATGTTGTGCATTACGTTGTAAATCTGATTCATGTGCATAGAAGATGTTACGCAGTTTCAGGCTACTTCAAGCACCGTATTGTAGTATAAAAAGCCTAGAAGCAACCTATCAATAATTTTTTAACACAGTTGCTTAATCTGATGCATGATACATCACTAAACTTTTGTGCGTATTCATCAATGTAAGCTCGTCTTGGTGTTATCTAAAGTGAAGATGCGAGTCGACAGATGGAAGCACCTAGTGGGGTAATCAGGGCGAACAGCGGAAGTCCCTCAGACATGCTGGCCGATGTCGCGATAGGAGGACCTATTTTTTAGAAGTCATCTTGTCATCCTTGCAGTGTTAGTTTAAATGGGGTTAGTATTGACGTCGTCTTTTCGTGTAGGTGTGTGTGCCTGTTGGTAGTGTTTGTCTGAAAAAAAAAACATATAAAGCAGAAGAGTGCAGCCCTCGCTTTCTTTCAAGTTATATTGCGATGATACAAAGTGTTTTCCTGTCGGAGGTTAGGAGTAAGGGAAGCAAAAAAAAAGGTAAAAGAAAGAAAAGAAAAAAGAAAAGGGGCATGCAAAGTAAAAGCTGTGTGCTACACTTCTCCTATTTTGCATCCCCCTTTTCTTCTTTTTTTTCCTTCTTTTCTTTTTTTTCACTTTTTTACATTTGCATTGTCCCATCCAGTGCATGAATCAATGACACATGGCTTTGCTATAGCAAACATGCCTATGTGGTGTTGGATTTAACAGTGCATTGTGCTTCATTCACTTCAATTACAGGCTGATCAGTCTTGTATTAAGTGCTTTCTCTCTATCACCACACATGATCAAATGAAAAGTTTGCACTTGGCTCTTAGTATATTGGTATATAGCTTGTGTCTTGGACTACTCAAAATGAATGTTATTTGCTGCTGTTTATGGTAATAAAATTATCCAATATGAAATTATTTTGCCCTGTGAACTTTGTCAGACCTGCGTTTCTTTTCACTTCCTATGCAGGCGTTGTATGTAAGGCAGTAACAGAGAGGTCATAGCTTGAGCTTTTGAAGAATAAATACGGGCAGTGAGGCAATTCCTCATCAAACATCCAGTCATTTTGCCAACCATCCTGAATGTGTTTTGAAAAAAAAATATTGCGCTTGTTTACTGTAATAAAAACAGCAAAAGGCTAAAATATATCGCAGAGAACAAAATATTAGGCCACCTTGGTGCCTTAAGGACTTCCCAGGATGTTGTGTGGATGTTGCTTGTAAAAAAAAGTATTTCAAAAATACTGCTTCTTCTGGCCTGTAAACCACAGCTGAGGTGGTTTACAGGCCGGAAGAGGTACGACACGCCCTCACTATACTCAGTAGGGACTCGACAGCGGCAGAAGAAGCCGCGATTGCTTCAGCTATCAGGAACAGAAAATGGTCATACATCTATAGCGACTCCAAAGCAGCAATTAAGAGCTTCGACAAGGGCAATGTCGCTGGGACTGTGGTTAAACTTATGAACACAGTCACTCCTATTGATACTAAAATTTGATGATTTCCTGTGCATATGGGACAAGTGGACAAAACTCGGGTCAACCTCAGCGAGGTGACGAATGACCTGGCACGAGGACACGCTTGCCGTGCCGGTCAGACCCGACCCGACGCCCACTACCATTCCGGGGACAGTAAAGATATTTTATTCACATACAACAGCACAAAATATTATTACTTGGAGATTAGGCACTTCCCACTTCCACACGCCAAATGGAACAGGGCTCAGGCAGTCACGCTACGGTTACTGCAAGCCGGAACTTACTCCCACTCCGTATTTCCTACATAAATTTAACCTTACAATAAAAATTAAGACAAGTGTAACGCGAGTGATGACATCATTAGGCTCAGACACATGCTGGCGGGCTGTCCTGCAACTCTTGTCGACCCCGAAGAACAATGACTTTACTGGCAGACGATGGTGTGAAGCGCGTCTTATCAAGATCAACTACAGGCCGTCCAGAAGGTCCACGATGATACCACAAGACTCGGCCTGGCGGTAGCAACGCGGACGCGGCCCGCCTCGGCCTGAAAAGACCGGGCTTGAGGACACTAGTAAAGTTTTGTGAATGAGCGAATGAATACACTCTCGTCCTCAGCAACGTCATGGTTCTCTCCTTGCGGGCGATGCTCCTGAACGTGTCAAGAATGCACCCCAGAAGAGATCCTACTTTTGAAGCGCAGACTCCTAAGTTTTTAGCCAGGTCTTTAAGGTGTCTTTCAGGTAAAAGTAGGTGCAACGGAGCTCCTTTTCCGCTTCCTACAAGTTGAGAGCGGCTACTTTGTCGTTGGTCTCTCGCCAAATTTCTAAATGTTCCACGCGATGACCCAGGGAAAGTCGGTGGAGCCCTTAACTGCTGCATCATGATGGTGGGCGGTTGTCATCGTTCCCGCACAAAATGTCATAGCATTGGTCTTCCGAGCCTTGCTTCGGAGGGGCCTGTCTTTCGGTGGTAAACCTTGCTGTCTGAGGCTTGTTCACTGGTCACGGCTGGCGTCAGTGTTTTCTTCGCGACGTGGGCTGGGTTCACGCCTTGATGGAGGCGTCCGGTACATGGAAGAAGCAGCACTTCTATACTTGCATAGCTGTCCATCCCATGTTCGGCAGCTAGCTTATCAGACCTTCGTGCGCCCACAACTTGAATTCGCCGCATCGATCTGGTCACCATACCAAAATTACTTAATCAACATGCTTGAAGCTATTCAAAATAGGGCAGCCTGATTTATCTCACGAAATTACGACTACCATAGCAGCATAACGGAAATTAAACTTTGCCTTTCTCTTCAACTGTTGTGTAGTCGGCGGGATATTTCTCTCCTATGCCTCTTCTATAAGTATGTTTACAGTAACAAACCATTCCCAATTCAACTCGATAAACCTTGCGTTACATCTCGTAGGCTGCATAATAACTTAAGTTTCACGCGATTATATGGGTCAACGGACGCCTTTAACTCATCGGCTCTTCCTCGCGTCATCCGCTTGTGGAATTATCTCTCGAATGACATTGCATATTAATCAGACCCCGAAAAATTCAGACATTTCACTCTTTCTTTTCGTCATAGACACTTCGATTGGTTCCTTTTTACAAGTATTTGTTGCACCTCCTGTATTGTTCCAGTGTAAAAATATTCATTCGTTTTTTTCCATTTCCTCCCGCTTACTGCTTAGGGCCTTGTGTTCGTTCAGTAAAGAGCACGCGCTCTTCTTTTTTTTCCGCTTCACATTTTGTGACCACCTGCATTTTCCTACTTTATAATGTTCTCATACACACGAGATAAACTCTCTTATCGCCCTTTATTATCCTGTATTTCTTAGAGAAGAACAAATTGCTTTCTGCGCGCGGCTCTAAAATATTTTAGGCTACGTGTGTGCTAGGTGTTTTTAGTAAGTGTATTGCGGATATTTGTTCTCCTCCCACAATCAGTGTTTTGATGTGTAACTTCAAATGACTTTTTGTACATTCTCTCTTTAGTGACATATAACGCGTTATTTTTTGTTGAGTTCTTTCAAAGTTTGATGTTTCCTTACGGTTTTGTCACGACACTCACCCTTTGTAACCCCCTTTACACAATGCCCTGCAACAAGGGCCTGTAAGGTATTTTTAATTAAAAAAATAATAAAAATAAAGATATCCCGACGTCGTGATGAGGACAAAGGAAGCAGACTGTTGTGCGTTATAATAATAATAACAATATTTTATTTCTCCCATACAAGGTTGATATAGAAAGTGGAGAAAAAGCAACAGACCGCTTTTTTAAGTAGTTTTGAAACGCAAACAGATGAAACTCTTTATACGGCAAAACTTGTGGCCCGCAAACTGAAGGTCAAATTACAGCGATGCCCACTGCCACTGATAGCGCCGAACGGAGCGTCGGTTGTCGATCAACTCTGAAGAGGTGAGGCACGTCTGCTATATTACGCGTGCCATTGAATGAGATATCGTTAGCGTGAGTGGAGACATAGCTTTCAGAATAATCTATAATGATCGTGAAGTAGGCGTAATCTTAAAAAATTATCGACTAAATTTTTGAAGCTTCTCGAACACTGCAGGTCAGGTTGGCACTTAGAATCACAGCAAGTAAAATAGGGCGTTAAGAAAACTTGAGGAGGAAGTGATTTATTGATTGATATGTGGAGTTTAACGTCTCAAAACCACCATATATTTATGAAAGACGCCATAGTGGAGGGCTCCGAAAATTTTGACCACCTGGGGTTCTTTAACGTGCACCCATATTTGAGCACACGGGCCTACATTTCCGCCTTCATTGTAAATGCAGTCGCCGCAGCAGGGATTTGAATCCTGACTTGCGGGTTAGCAGCCGAGTACCTTAGCCACTAGACCACCATGGCAAGGCTGAGGAGGAAGAGTGGCAATATTTATTGGAAAAAACAGTCATGAATGAGGTAGTCGAAGCATTCATGATGTTTACTTCTTAGCTAAATGGCTTTTTACTACTGAATACTCTCTCGAGGACAGAATATGATTGACGTCTAACAAACAACCAACCCACGTTGTTCGACCATATTACTGTGTCTAACAAAGAAAACAAGCGCTCAAGTGTTCACTTCCTTTCTCTCTCCTGACAGCACGCTTCAGCAATAATATAGTGACCGAGAAAGCATTGCTCAGTATAACTTCTGAATACTGTCACCACGTATTTCTGAATGCTTGTGCACACCGTATATATATCAGCTGCGGCCGAAATTTTCCTTGTGCGCTTTACGGCAACACAGTAAGCAAGACTTATCAAGAAAGCGATCTTGTTAAGCTCCCATGGTTTTTATTGCTGCTGCACACAAAGAAAAGACTCACACCAGTGCAGGAATGAGTTCGCACAGCAGGCCACACTTTCACAAAATTGCAAAGAAGCACCAGTCGGCACACAGAAACTAATGCTCACATTGCCACAAAAGGGACAGTCTAAACAAAACTGATGTTTGACTACGGTTTTGCATCCTCTTTCTGAAGGGTGCCACTGCTCAGCGTTATTCATATTTTTGCAGCTATTTACTCACATGGCAACCTGCGATAAATAGATGTATTGCTAACACATGACAAAAAGTAGGAATAGTGACTGTAACAAACACAGAACATGCATTATTCAACTGCAGGCGCTTCTTTCACTGCTAGAGCTTTTATGAAAAGGTCAGAAATTTATAAAAATGTTTTTTAACACGTCGCCAGGTTGGTGCAGCTTGCAACGCGTGTCAAGTGTACACTGCCTGCGCAAAAGCAGCGTGTAAGCGGGCAGCTCAGTGAAGACTTAGTAGGTGACATGCGCCACGCAGCTATTGCATACAAGAAACAATGACTGATTCTTGTTCATTTGTTCATCGTATAAGCATGCGCGCATGCGAAAAAAAAACCGGCGAGGCGACATCCGAGCCCTCCGGCCACTACGCTTCTACAACGCAAGTTTCAAATAGCAGGTAATTGTCATTACCCTTATCACCTGACCTATACAAAAATTAAGTGAAGCTGAAAATGCAGAAAAAAAACATCCAACCGTTTGTGTTTCTTTTTAAGAGATGAAAATATTGAACGACACGCATTCTAAGTGATCGCACGCTGCAGAAGCCTAATACACTCTCTGCATGCAGAAAAGTTTTTGTCTTGCGGTTTCTGCGTCGCAAAAAATACCGGAACAGCATCAAATAAACACACGCTAGAAGCAATGAGAGGTTCATGATGATTTCAAGCGTCGGTTAAGAATTGGCGGCCCTTGCCATCCAAATGCACATACTCATATGCACACACTCAGCGCTATCATTTCATGTATGTATAGAGGCACACGACCGCAGGTACAGTACTACGCATACCAATTTTCACCTGCCCTCGAAGATAGCTATTAAGAGTATGCACTTGCAAGATAGAAGGCACGTAGTGTCAAGGAAGAAACAAGTGTTTCGGTCATCTTGATGCTGACCCATGGCATGCCACAGGGATCAGTACTTTCACCAGCATTATTCAACATCTTGATGTGTACTATTCTTAATCGATCAGGGGTGCAGACTTGAGTTGATGCGGACGACATTGCTTTTTTTGGTATAGTTGCTGACATACATCGCCTTTACGAAATATTACGGCCGTAGTTGAGTGAACTCAAGAAGCGGCTAGAAAGACTGCAGTTAAGTCTTAAAACCAATAAGTGTGCTGTTCGGGGTTTACCGGTTTACAATCTTATGGAAATATTTCTTACACATAAGCTGCAGGATATCCTGCAAGTGGAATCATTAAAATACCTCGAAGCCATATATAACGAACAACTATACTGGTAAGCTCACAATAACTATATAACAACAAGAGGAGCACGGACAACGGGTGTATTGCGCAGGCTCAGTAGCCGCAGATCGGTATGTGACCAAAAGCACTTTTTATGGTCTACAATTTGTACGTACGACGGGTATTGGAATTTGGCTGTGTTATTTTTTCCGGTGCGCCAGCATACCAGCTTCGGCCAGTAGCCCTATTAAAGCAAAAGGCTTTACTGCTATGCTTAGACCTTGCAAAATATTTGGCAAATGCACTATTATACTTGGATTATTATACACTACCCTTGTTAAAACAATTTAACCTACTTATGGTGCAGACTTTCTCGCGGCTGTACGAAACACTCTCTAACCATGCCCAAATAATTTTAACCTCCAATCCTGATATATTTTTCTCCGAGTAGTAACCTGAATTCCGCAAGCAACAAATCATATTTGCACAAACAATACTCGATTCCCTGAGTTCACAAATTCGTGATGTGTGCCCTTTGACCATAGAACCTATATTCACAGACATTGTCTACCACAACAATTTTCCGAACTACGCGAAAATATTACCTCACGGAATTCGAAATGAACTATTAGGGTATTACAAGAGCATGTAAATATTTCGCCAACAAATGTGGTTATTGCAACAGATGCATTGCAACGTGAGGAAAAAGCTGGCATAGGAATATTCTGCCCCCAACTTGACTGGTCTTTTTGTTACGACTGCCGGATTTTATCCCAGTTTTTATAGCTGAATTTATGACCATAATATTAGCTCTGCAAAAGATAGCGGGTCTAAGTACAGTAGTAGCAATCATCACTGACTCATTATTTGTGTGTTCTTCTATCTCTCCATCTGGCTAAACACCTCTTCTAAAGCTTTTCAGAATACTAGTTCACGCGCACGTACAATGTTTTCACCTAATTTGGGTACCAGGACACAAGGGTTTGTTTTTAAACAAAAGTGCTGATTCTTTAGCAAAGGCGGTGCTTTTGATGTCAATCATTCCGGTTTTCCCACTGACAACATACATTACAATGCACGATTCTGCAGCCTAACTATCAAAAACTGCTCATCACACCCTATCTTGACAGCTTCTTCAGAATACAAGCACCTATTATTTTCCTGGAACAGTGAGTTATCGCAGTCAAGAATGTTGGAACAGGCCATAACCAAACTTCGCTGCCGGGTTACCTCCATCAACTTTCACCCGCATAGAGCAAGTCAAGCGTTGTCTCCTCTGTGTATCTTCTGTAAGAAGGAGGAAACAATCAGTCATTACTTTCTATCTTGTCGCTGGTATACGTCATTGAGAATAAGAATTATAGCACCACCTCTTCGAAACTGTGGTCTGGAAATATCTGAATTAGTTCTATCTTTCAGCGCCTCTGCTCTGGGTTAGAGTCACAGGGATGCTTCCTACGCCGTAGAGGGACTTATAAGTCAGACTAAAAAATATAGAGCTAGTTTCTTCTTCTTTTAAACATTTATATATATTATTCAGTAATTACTTGTGTAACCTATCCCTAGAATATACGAGTAGTGTTGCGAAGAAACAAAAAAAATTCACCTAACGTTTGGCCGATCCCTCGCATTGGGTAAGAGCCATGAGATGAGGAGAAGAAAAAGAAGACTCCAGCACGCACACACGCGTTACTTAAAATATACAATTTTCACGGAAACGCAATTCTAGAGTTGGGTTGCGTTCTGTTTTCCGGAAGTGCTGAGTACAAGTGAAGGCCTCTTATATTGCTAGAAAGGCAAGATCTTCAGCTGTGTCTCGGGCTATTTAGGTGTTTTGCAAATATCGTGCTTTATTCGGAAGCTCAAATCATTCCACTTGATGTAACATTTTGAAGGTTCTCTGCAAACATTTTTAAAACTGAACAATGCGCCTCTCTCCGGTTCACAGACAGTGTTCATCAAAAATCCAGTTTCTTTCTTTAGGCGCCCGTGGTGTTGTTATCAAATACCCCAATTATATTTGTCGACTCTATGTTATAAAATCTTCACGTTTCCCCCCAGCATTTAACTCCCCAAACCCTCTGCTCGGTGCCAGTTGTCTTAATTTTCGATGATATTTTCCCCCGAATTGCCAAGTTACTTCCAAAGCATGTTCAGGAGGGCCTCGTTTAAGGCCATCTCAGTCATTTTCCTAATTACGTAGTAATTTAAACGGATGCACAGCAATATCTTCAGAAGGCTGGAGTAGGTATTTTTTCTCATCAGCTTACTTGGTCTTTTGCACTCCAATTGCCTGATTTCACAACAATTATTTCGCAGAATTCCTGGCTATTACATTGGCTCTTCTAGAACAAAGTTCTCAGCAAAAAAAATCAAATATTATTTCGGATGCTTTGTCTATTTGTACACATCTAACGTCCGCAAAGCAGTCTCCTATTCTCAGGATATCTTGGTCTCTCGTACCACGTAGCCTATCAGAAGTTCAGGTTTCTTTGGATCTTAGGACATGCTGGAATTGCACTATATGAAGTCGCTGACTCGCATGCTTCGGCATCTTTAAATTTCCCGGCAGTACTAGTAGCTCCACAGTTTTGTTTCATTACTGCAAAACAATTCAAACGTCTCTTAATCTTAAAAAATCAACAAAATATTGCTCCTATCGTCTGAAGATTTTTGGCACTTGAAATTCACATGGAACATCGCAAAATGCCTTTCCCGTCAATGGAAGGTGACCCTCACAAGCTTTCGCTGTGGAGTTCTTCGATTAAATTTTTATCTCCACAAATCACGATTTTCAATAACTAAGCTAGGTGCAGTTTGCAATGAACTGGAAACAATAAATCCCTTTCTTCTCACATGCCGCCTCTCCGCCTCACTGCGCCGAATAATTCTCAAGAGACCAATTGGCATGCTCGGATTTCTACTTAATGCATCCACCGTTTTATTGTTTGGAGCCAGTCAGCCGGGTGCGGGCCGCAGTGCCATTCTGTCAGCGCTACATGAATTCATTCATACTACAGGAAGGATACGCTGCTAGTGGTATTGCCAGTTATATGCAGTTATTTGTCCCCCTTTGTCATTTTACTAATTTGTTTTATACAGTCTGGTTTATGGAATTCTTCTACACTTAACGTTTTTAAACGATCATTATCATTATTCTTATCTAATTTCTCTCTCTTGATAGCAAGCGTTGCATAAAAAATTCCATTATAAGGTACAAGGTCGCCAATCCCGCTTATGGATATGAGCCAAGATATTCTAAGTGACAAGACAAGACAACACCAATAAATGAGGCACAAAGTTCATTCATATTAGCTTACCAGGTGTCTTCAATTTCAAAACTGTGGGTAAAACCAACGCCTTCGAATGAATTCCACTGCATGGCTACCGCCTATCAAAATGGCTGCCTTAACGTACATAGAGACGCTGCTTGAGACGCAACCTTTCAGCGCTCGAAAGTCCGGGTTTTAACGTGCTCCTGCGTCGTTTACGCCGTTAGGCATACACTGAAGTCCCAAGGCGTGGTTTGCGAACGAATAACGAGAGCCATGGCATCGAGTGGGTTATTTCAATGTTGCCTGCTGATGTAACTTGAGCGAAGCTGACGCTGAGGCAGAGAACGATTCTGTTCGCTTGTGAGTTCTGATGAAAAGGAACGTACTTGAATCCACCCTTCTTCCCCACGCCTTTTTTCTCCGTTACAGTCTTTTCACATCGGCTCTACTCCTATATTTTCTCATCATTTATTATCCTGGTAAGATAGTGCTTTCAACCATTTTACCCCCTTCTGA
The DNA here is from genome assembly GCF_043290135.1 of Rhipicephalus microplus. Classification (NCBI taxonomy): domain Eukaryota; kingdom Metazoa; phylum Arthropoda; class Arachnida; order Ixodida; family Ixodidae; genus Rhipicephalus; species Rhipicephalus microplus. The sequence goes on along the minus strand of NC_134710.1, from coordinate 456,512,182 downwards.
GTTTGTCCGAATCCGGGCTAGGGTGGTAATAGGGCATATATTATATGCTAAAAGCGCCAGTATGGGCCAATTTGAGTTTACAGTGACACTAAATTGATGTTATTTTCGTGAAACATTAGCCTTTGCTGTAAAAAGTTATCATTACTTCCGCCCACCCTCTAGTGTTTTATTGTCTTCCATGCTTAAGATTTTGCGTCGATTCCTAGTTTTAGAAAGCACGACTCCTCCGGGATTTAGATCTTCCCTGTCACTGGGAGTCCGATGAGTTGGCATTACTTTGCGCCTCCTACTTTTTGCAGCTGCGCCTAGTGCTTTTTCGACCGCACATGTTTTTTAACCCTTCGTCTACTTATTTTGTTGCTGCTGGAGCTACTGTTGCTGCTGCTTGAAGGCGATCTGCGATATCGCTTAGTGTAGCGGTGGATTCTGCTGCTGCTGCTACTACTGCTGCTGCTGCTTGAAGACGGGCTTGTAGAGTGTCTCTTGATGTTCGAGGACCGATCATGTCTTCGGTGTATCGGTGAATGGTGATGGCGGTCACTAAGGCACTTCCTCTCGCCACTGCTGCTGGACGAGGAGCTGCTTGTCGACTGATGAGCACGACGTGATGAGTGGCTTGGTCGACGACGCTCCTTGCTGCGTGACTCCCGGCGAGGCTTCTTGTGGCAGCGATCGCTGTCCTCGCTACTGGTCATCGGCGGGAGATTGAAGTGAACCCTCTTCTGGGACGGAGTAGGCGAAGGCGCGGAGCGCTTGCGAGGCAGCTTGATAATACCCTTGAGCACTGTGGTCGCCACTGAACGGCACGTTTCCACAGACGACCTGCGCTTAGCTCTTCTCTGGTCTGCAGTGGTGATCCTCTTCTTCTTGCGTTTAGTTTCACGTGTAGCTGATTGGACGTTCGTCTTGATCTTGCGCTTAGCTACCCGTTTAGCTTCTTGGACAGGCAGACTGTCATTTTGAGATGTGGAATCTTCACTGGACACAGCACGCTTGTGGGCCATATGGCTCGTTTCGGCAAACTGAGTTGCTAAGTCAGGTGCGCTGTGTGACTCCTACGAGGGCTCACCATTCGCGCCGTTTGGCTCGCAGGACTTGGGGAAAGGCCAGCGAGATGCCACGCGGTGCTGCCGTTGTGGCGAATTTAGTCGGCCTTTAGGAAGATTCTCGCGGCGCCATTCCACGGCTCAGACACCACGCGCGTGGCACTGCTATGCAAGTTGCTGATGATGATTAGCCTGAATTGTGGGCAATACCCAATACGTGGGATGGGTTAGTATTGGCGGCATTGCAAATACAGCCGCTTCTTTTATTTGTGTTTTCGAAAATAACCACATCACTACCTAAATAGAATAAATGTAATTGTCAATTTTATGACGAAGGGGCAACGTGCAATGGGACGTTCCGCGTCAGCGCTCAGCAATAGATCAATCACGTAATTCTGTGCAATTCGGAGTGTGCCGCACGTGCAATGATTACAATATCACACTTCAGTTACGGAGAGCGCCGGAAAACGTAGATAACTGAATGATTGAAAACGAATCTGCTGCTTCGAAAATGAAAGCGATACGTATTACAACCTATTTCGCTTTATAGGTATCTATAGTCTACACGTCAACCTTCTAGTTTGCGAATCTTTTAATGCAAAAAATGCCCGAATTTTGCAGCACTTCATTAGGTTACTGCCACAATCATGTCTGCTCTCCTGTGTTCAAATATATAAAAGCATCAAAAAGACTACCTTGTTAGTGTATTTTTGTATATTGCTCGCTTGCTTGTTCCTTTCTTTTGTGGCTCTCACCCACTAAGGGGTATTGGCCAAGAAGCCGATGGTTAATGCAAGTCAATACCTATAGAATATCTAGACTAGGGGAACATGATTACTGTGTTTTGACTGTGAAATTAAGTTGGTGCGATGTAAAAAAAGAAAATATGGGGGTATATTGATAACATTGGTTTTAATTTCGTCGTTATTTTTATCAGTAAGCTTGGATTAACTGATCACTTGCTCAGTAAGCATTTTCATGCACAACTAGTTTTATTTTAAACTAGTTTTCTAGCTTTGTTGTAGTTTCACAGAACTCTAGACATACTAGCACATCGTTCTTGACGCATTCGCCTTTTTGGCGAATCGCCATCCATAGAGGTCATCGTGGTAATCATCATTATATACCGGGTGTTCAAAAAAATATGTTTGTGTGCCCCGCCACGGTGGTCTAGTGGCTAAGGTACTCGGCTGCTGACCCGCCGGTCGCGGGATCAAATCCCGGCTGTGCCGGCTGCATTTCCGATGGAGGCGGAAATGTTGTAGGCCCGTGTACTCAGACTTGGGTGCACGTTAGAGAACCGCAGGTGGTCAAAATTTCAGGAGCCCTCCACTACGGCGTCTCTCATAATCAAATAGTGGTTTTGGGACGTCAAACCCCACAAATCAATCAATCAATCAATCAAGAAATATGTGTACAATGTTTTGAAAAATCGGGAAATTGCAATATTCGTTCGCTTCTTTCATGATTATCTTTTTTGTAGAAGCAGGCATCCTAAAGAACCTCAAGGGGACATGACCAGTGGCCGATGGTTGGTTCATGGTCGGCAACCTGTCGGTGGCCAGTTTAGTCGGCGAGACAACCGAAAAAAGTGGTTGACCCGGGACTGGCCATTGACCAGGTCAGCAGTAAGTTGGCCAGGGTGCTAAGGCCAACATCGTAAATATACCACAGCCAATGCCATTTGGCCAGGCAAGCAGTCGGCCAGTGAGCTCGGCCCGACGTCACAGGTTTACTTTGGGCCGACCTCTTTTTTTTTGATCGGCGACAAATACAAGTGCGGGTGATCATGCTTGAAAATTTGGCCATCGTGCAAGCAGAAACAGATCTATTCTGCATCTTCATTTTATTTTGAAGTATGGGCTGTGAGATTACTTTAAATTCGAAATAACTGCAGTGTATGTGACACCTGAAGGCTGCCTAAGGTGCAATATTCTAGCTCAAAATTTATTCTTACACAAAACTTTCAACGAATTGTACCAATAAAAGGTAGCATAATTCTTTGACAAATATAAATTTATTTTTTTGCATTTTTTACAATAAGCTTCTACGGTCAAGACGACGATATGCATCTGTGGAATACTAGTGTCAGCTAAAACTACTTGGATGGTTGATTTGACAAGAGACAACGAGCGAACAGCGTGGTTTTAAGCTTGGTGGGTATATATGCTCCACTTTTTTGTGAAATGATCATTAGGACAACGGAGAAAGCGCATTTTCGTGTCCTTTGAACGTTGGTAAACATCCGTGTCCCCTAACAAGCTCTCTTTCCAGCCCTTATACGCAATCCCATGCTGCGATCGTGCGAGGCTTAGACGTGTAAAGTCTGAAGAATAGAATGTAGCCAAATGTTTCCTAAGAAAAAAGCGCACAATATTCTGGCCATGCTCTTGTTCTTTTTGCTGGTAATGACAGGTGAAAGATTGGCAGTATGAAGCTCTGACTAAATCCAGAAGCACGTTTGATTGAACTGCACTTTGATTACCCACACGCTGACACTACCCTCGTGCGTGGGTGGATGCTCTGGAGAGAAGCGCAGTGTTTGTGTGGCAGTATCTGAGTACCATGCTACATTATTCGAACTATAGCAATAGCTTGCCATGGTTTGTGAAATTTGTAGCACAGCACGCAAAGCTAAATTTGCACACCACCTTTTAATAAGTGACCAGTTTGTCTTTTTGCATGTTATAAAACTGCTTCGGTCATTTTTAGGCTTAAATATTGAAAATACTGAATTGAGAGTTCCGTGGCTTATAGCTTGTATAGCATACTGACGAAAAGTGCTCATTTTTTCGACCAATTTAGCTCCTTTCAGCGTAGGTCATAGCGTTAACACTACTGTTTAAAAAGTAAATAGTTTCACCCATGTGGTGCTGGGTTGGATTGTCTTTTTGTTTAATTGGTTTCACCAAAGAAACGAGCCTCTTAAACTACCATTCACCTTTGGTCGTGCTCATTAGCTTGGAAGCAAGTCAACTTCTTTCCTAATAAATCTTGGAGTGGTGCTTCGAAGCCTTGATAAGTGTTTGTGTGAAAAATTTGTGTAAATAAGAAAGTTTTAGATCCATGAACCTGTGACGTGAACTTCATTGATCCTCCTATTGTTCATAGTATCTATGAACTACAGTGGCTACTACTGGCGTAAGCTGAACTTCAGTTGTGGGAGGGTGGTGGGGTGCAGTCGTACTTTATGCATGTTCGTGCGTAGGTTTTTGAGTGTGCATGCAGTTGTATACAATACAGCACACGTGCAAGTAAAAAATCAAAAAGGGGTTAAAGCTTGCCCCCCCCAAGATACAGCCTAGTGGGCGCCAGCTGGCCACGTGCTAATTTTAACTGGCCCGAACGTGGCCCTATGGAAGCTGGCACTCGGCCAGGTCGGCCAATAAAGTTCGCTGTACGTCGGTGGCCATAACATTGTCCGACATGAGACGAGTGCAAATCCCCATACGTGGGCAGACCTAGACAGTCGACATATGTCCAATGTCGGGCAGGTTGGTCAGTGACCTGGGACCAGCGTTTCGCCGAGCACTTTTGTACCATTGCGACCACATGCACGTGATTTTTGAGCGATAGCGACGAGTGGCAGCGACAAACATGCTCCGTCGCACTGTCGCATTGCGACGGCTGCTACCACAAGTAGGCGAAAAAGCATCATTGTTGCTTGAATGGAAATTTTCCTGTGCATACATAATCTTACGAGGAAACGTATATTTACAGATATTTACAACGATTACACGCGATGACAATGCCTGGCACATTGGCGGGCTGGGACCAGTCTCTATCCACTTCGTAGTCTTTTCTTTCAGCCAGGGACCCTCTACCGCTTTATGCCCCAATCCCACTACTGCCTTGTGGCACTACCCCGCGGCGTTAAAGCGCCGACATGGCACTTGTCACGAAAGGGGAGTGTTGGGTGACACATAAGGCTTCAGTCTTACGACGTGCGCAACAATGGATGGTGGTGGCATTAAGTGCGCTTCGTCGACGACTCGCTGTATCTCGTAGGTGAGGATGGTGATCTTGCGAAAGACTTTGTATGGTCTGTCATAGCGAAATAAAAGTTTTTCTGAGAGGCCGATGTGACGACACGGGGTCCACAAGAGTACGAGAGAACCTGGTGCATACGAAACTTCGCGGTGGTGACAATCGTATCGATCTTTCTGAGATGCTTCAGAAAGCATGAGTCGTTCTCGGGCAATCTGTCGTGCTGCGTCGGCTCGCTCTATGGCATCGCACACGTATGTGACAGGGGAGCTTGAACCAGCGGGAAGGAGTGTATTAAGAGGCAGAGATGGTTACCGTCCATAAAGAAGGTAAAACGGGGAATAGCCTTCGGTGTCATGTCTGGAGGAGTTGTAAGCGAAGGTGACGTAGGGTAACGTTGCGTCCCAGTCACGGTGATTTTGAGAAACATACATTGACAACATGTCCGTGATAGTGCGATTCAGGCGCTCTGTAAGTCCATTAGTTTGTGGATGGTATGCCGTTGTGAACTTGTGGTTCGTGGAACAGGAGCGTACGATATCCTGGACGACGCGAGATAAAAACTATCGGCCTTGGTCAGTAACGAGCTGTCGAGGAGCGCCGTGATGCAATATGATGTCATGTAGCAGAAAGTCGGCGACATCGGTAGCGCAGCTGGTTGGAAGAGCGCGGGTGATCGCGTAACGTGTCGCGTAGTCGGTCGCTACGGCAACCCATTTGTTCCCGGATGCAGAAGTGGGAAATGGCCCGAGAAGGTCGAGCCCTACGCGGTAGATTGGTTCAGCAGGGATCTCAATAGGGCTAAGAAGGCAAGCTGGAAGGGATGTTGGTCGTTTTCGACGTTGACAAAGGTCGCAGCTGGCGACATACTTTTGCACAGAGCGATATAGGCGTGGCCAGAAAAAACGGCGCCGGACGCGATCATAAGTGCAGGTGACTCCCAGGTGACCAGAGGCAGGTTCATCGTGAAGCTGTCGGAGAACATCTACGCGCAAATGGGAAGGCACGACGAGAAGGCGGTCAGGACCATTAGGGCGCATGTTGTGGCGGTAGAGAACACCTTCATGAAGGAAATACAAGTTCAGAGAAGTGGGTGGGGAAAAACAATTATATCATCTAAGTAGCGTAAGCAAGTGGAGCATTTGAAGCCGCGACGAAGGGAATCCATCATGCGCTCAAAGGTGGCCGGCGCATTACAAAGCCCAAACGGCGTTACTTTAAATTGGTATAACTCATCGGGGGTTACAAATGTTGTTTTTTCTCGGTCCCGTGGGTCAACAGCGATCTGCCAATAACCAGATCGAAGGTCAATGGACGAGAAAAACTTTGCGCCATGAAGGCAGTCGCGGGCGTCATCTATCCTTGGTAAAGGGTAAACGTCCTTCTTATTGACCTTGTTGAGATGTCTATAGTCGACGCAAAACCGCCATGTGTTGTCTTTCTTCTTGACAAGCACGACCGGGGATGCCCACGGACTTGATGAGTGTTCGACGACGCCTTTGGCGAGCATTTTCTCGACCTCCTTCTGGATGACAGAGCGTTCGGTAGCGGAGACGCGGTAAGGGCGGCGATGAATTGGGTTGGCATCGCCGGTGTCGATGTGATGGGTCACAACTGATGTCTGGCCTAAAGGGCGGTTGTCAAGATTGAATATGTCCGCATAGGATGTCAACAGACGGTGGAGGTCTTGTGCTTCGGAGGGCGAAAGATCTGGCGCTATCATTTTGGCAATGTCAATGCTTGACAGGTTGGGCGCAGTGAGCAAGTTGACGTGCGGAGTAGGTTGCTGAGCCGACAGTTCAGAAATATCACACTCTTGAAACGACGACATGACGCCTAGTTTAATACCAGCAGGCAGCACATGCGTGGAGAAACCAAAGTTCAAAAGAGACAGATGGGTCTGGTTGTGACATACTCTCACCACGGTGTGCGGGACAGCAATGGAGTGCTTTAGCACAACGTCGCTAATAGGTGAAACGACATATTCACCATCGCGCACAGGCGGATCACACATGAGCTGCACGTAAGTCGCGGCTTGCGGCGGAAGATGCAGGAACTCGGTGGCACAAAGGCGACTTTGAGCATCACGGGCAACAGCGGCGTCAAAAGGCTGTTCCAACTGAAGAAGACCCGTCGAGCAGTCGATAAGGGCGGAGTGCGCAGAGAGAAGGTCGAGGCCAAGAATCACGTCCTGTGGGCACTGCTCAAGCACGGTGAACAATACGACGGTCTGGCGCCCAGCAATACACACGCCAGAGGTACACATGCCGAGAACAGCAGATGTGCTCCCATCGGCAAGCAATACTGCACACTTAATAGGAGGCGTGATCACTTTTCGCAGTTTAATACAGAGAGCAGCGCTCATGACGGAAATTTGTGCACCAGTGTATATGAGGGCTGTAACGGTAACGTCATCCACCAAAAGGTCCAAAATATTGCGGCGTGTAGGAATCGTCAACAGAGGATTTGCAAAATGGGTCGTTAATGCAGCGTCACCTCCGGGAGCTGCATGGCCAAGTTTCCCGAGGTTGAGGGCCCAGGTCGTGCAGGGGACCTGGATCGAGAAATCACCGGCGAGAGAGATCGGCGGCCTTGGGGTGATGGTGATCGGCTGAACCTACGGCCCCTGAACGTTAGTAGGAGCAGGCTGTGGATCGTACGGTGTAGAAAAGCGGCGAGAACTGCCTTCAGAGCGACGCCATGTCCCAGTGTTCCAAGATGAATTTGATGACCAACGATTGCGACAGTAGCGTGCAATGTGGCCGGCGCGAGAGCAGTGAAAGCAGATCGGTCTATCATCCGACGTTCTCCATTCTGCAGGGTTCCGGTAGCGGGAAGGGTAGCGTGAAGGATACACCGGAATCTGGTTAACAGAAGCCGAGCTCTCGGTGGTGCGAACAGCGCAAACAGGTGTGATGCCGAGATTTGCTATTTCTTGGCGAACGACGGCTTGGATGAGGAAGATGGTGAATGCGTTGTCTTGAGAACCGTCAGAGGCGATGGCTGCAGGAGCCATTGCTTCGAGTTCGCGGCGTACGATTCGGGTGACATTTTCGGACGATGTAGCTTGCGTGGACTTGGGGCTATCTTCGCAGGTCGAAGTGGCTGCCGTATTAGGCAGACGCGCAAACTGGCGGGTTATGCGACGGCTCTTGGCGTGCTCGAAGCGCTGACACTCCTTCACAACCGCGTCGACGGTGGCGCAATCTTGAACGATCAACAGATTGAAGGCGTCATCAGCAATTCCCTTTAATATGTGAGCGATTTTGTCGATTTCGCTCATGTTCTCGTCCACCTTTCGACAGAGGCCCAGTACGTCCTGTATGTAAGATACATATGATTCTGGCGATGTCTGCACGCGACATTCCAGGTCTTTCCTCGCGGCCTGCTGTCGCCCAAATGGCCTGCTGAGTAACTCGAGAAGCTTTAGTTTGCAAACGTCCCAGCTTGTCAACTCCGACTCATGCGTCTCATACCAGGTGAGCGCCGTATCCCGCAAGTAAAATACAACGTTGGCCAGCATCAACCTAGGGTCCCACCTATAGTATTCGCTGACGCGCTCGTACAAAGCGACCCAATCTTCAACATTCACCTTGTCCTTGCCTGTGCCCGAGAAGGTTCCGGGGTCTTGTGGAGGCAGGAGAATCACAGGAGGCAGCTGCTGCTGCTGGTGCTGGTGCTGCTGGTGCTAGTGCTGCTGGTGCTGGTGGTGCTGGTGCTGCTGGTGCTGCTGGTGGTGCTGGTGCTGCTGCAGCAGCTGTGGCTGCTGTTGCTCTTGTGGGTGGGCCTGTTGAGCCATTGCAGAAAAATGAAGGTGGCGACCACTCCGAAGTTCCGTGTTGGTTTGCCGGAAAAGCCAGGCAGGCGTACCCAGCGCCTCCACCAATAATCTTACGAGGAAACATATATCTACAGATATTTACAACGATTACACGCGATGACAATGCCTGGCACACTGGCGGGCTGGGACCAGTCTCTATCCACTTTGTAGTCTTTTCTTTCAGCCAGGGACCCTCTACAGCTTTGTGCCCCAATCCCACTGCTGCCTTGTGGCAATATCAATGGCAAATGAAAGTTTAAAATGTAGTCGTTAAAAACATGCCAAATTTATTACTGTCGTGTGTATCGTAAGGAACCCTCAAAAGCATATGATGACCTCCTTTTTTGTGATTTTCGGTTTATTCGCAACAGTGTGCCCAGAAGCGCTATGACGCACTTCACAAGACGTTTTAGCTTTGCAGCAAGCGACCATAATTGTCCCAAACGAACTTCGAAACATCAAACAAAGCCTCAATAACACAACTTGCGTCAAAATACGCCACTCCTTTCCTTGGCCGCGTGAGATGCGAATAAAAACCGTGATCGATACCTTGCATTCCTTGAAGTACGTGCGGATAACGCAGCACCGAGAGCAGATTGCGACCGAAGCGAGAACTTACGGTGCATAAATGTTGCCGGAAATCGCCACGCTGACTTCCGGGTGATGAGCGATCTTCTCCAGTTTTCCAGAAACGCTCGACGTGATAAGTGACTGTTACAAAAGGGTCTCAGCGACAGCGAATTGTGTTGCTCGTCACTGCCGCTTGTGGCTGCCGCTAGAAAACTGCATGCATGCAGTTGGCCCTTTATAATGGCTCATGGTGTCATTTGGGACAAGATCAAAGTACATTGTGCGGTAAAAAAAAACGAACGCGAAAAGACGGACAGCGCTTGTCTTTCCCTTCTCCCGTCCATGTTTTCTACCACGCATCATACTTCGATCTTGTATCACGAACTCGGCCAATCGTCCACTTCCTTTGGCACAGCAAATAAGGAAAACATCTCTATTACCCTTTCAATTATTAGAGTTAGGTTGTGGTGCGAATAGAGAATAGAAGTTCTTGATGCAAAGAGCCCGTCCCAGTTTTGAGATATTGAAAAAGCAGTCTTTGTTGATGAATACATAATAATCTAATTCTACCAAGTTCATTGGTTGTGGACATTGAACTTCGGTAAAATTTATTACGCCACAATATAGCTAAGTTTTATATAGTGAAACTTGTATCAGTTAAAAAGCCTTTTTTCCATTACAAAGTGGTGAATTGTATTCCACCTGAATGCACCTTAATCACTTATATGTTCGCATATCTGCAAAAGATGTATACGCCTTAAAAATGGCAAAAGAAATTGGCACTAGCTTTGAATAATCTTCACAAATGGCTCTCAGTTCCGTTTGTTCCACCTTCGGAATGGAACTCGCACTCAATGCGGTATGTCATTTGTGGGCGCATCCGAAAGACCGCCGGATGTGCACACACGGCTAATTTTAATGCAAAACAAGTTAGTCATAAGGGAAAATTTTGAACAAATATTTCTTGTTGTAAAGTGAGCCCGTTCCGCAGTTCCTTTTCGAAATTTGTGGAATGGCGGACGGCTGTAACTTTGGTGACATGCTAGAAATAATGCTGCGTGGCAGAATCATTTGCGGCTTCAAGTCCAGCTCTGTGCAGAGGCAGCTTTTAGCAAAAACATTGATTAATATGTGCCCCGCCGCAGTGGTCTAGTGGCTAAGTTACTCGGCTTCTGACCCGCAGGTCACGGGATCAAATCCCGGCTGCGGCGGCTGCATTTCTGATGGAGGCGGAAATGTTGTAGTTCCATGTGCTCAGATTTGGGTTTCTGTTAAAGAACCCCCGGTGGTCGAAATTTCCTGTCTGAATTGTGGCTAAAAACAGTTTGAGAAATATCGTGGACAGTCGTTGCCGTTAAGACCAGCGCGCATCATGCTTTCCTGTTACTTTGCAAAACTGCTTGAATTAAGCGAGCTGAAAATGATTGATTGATTGATATGTGAGGTTTAACGTCCCAAAACCACCATATGATTATGAGAGACGCCGTAGTGGAGGGCTCCGGAAATTTCGACCACCTGGGGTTCTTTAACGTGCGCCCAAATCTGAGCACACGGGCCTACAACATTTCCGCCTCCATCGGAAATGCAGCCGCCGCAGCCGAGATTTGATCCCACGACCTGCGGGTCAGCAGCTGAGTACCTTAGCCACTAGACCACCGCGGCGGGGCGAGCTGAAAATGTCTGAGTCCTACAACGAACATAAGGTTAAGTGCTCTTTGATAGTGCTAAACTGTTCAGATTGCTTTGTTTCAATGAGGGAGCGATGTAGTTTGAAGAACTGAAGCAGTTAACGGCAGATGACCATCTCTTAAGTCAAGTGGTGAATATCAAGAAATACAGCTGGCCGTCCAGTGCAAAAATGTTGGATAGAAATATGGCGCCTTTTGTCGAGAATAAACTTGAGCTGTTTTTGGCCCACGGTTTGTTGTACTGAGGCTGTGGAGTTGTTGTTCCGTTGAAGGTGGGACGTTGTGTCTTATACCTTTTACATGTGACACACCAAGGGTCTTCTTCCAAGAAAGCGGTCGCTAGATCATTTTTGTCACCAGGCTCAGATTGCGAGGTTGCTACATCATGCCATAATTGTGTGTAAAACATACCCATGTAACCATCAACAATTCTAACGAGCCGACCTGCTACGAAAGAAAAATGGACAAGATTGCATATTGATTTTGCTGGCGCTATCGCAGGGAGCATGGTTTTAGTAGCCGTGGACGCTTACAGTAAGTGAATTGAGGCGGTGGCGCTCAGACAGGCCAAGACTGCATCCATAGTCAGCTCCTTGCGCGCTATCTTCTGCCGATTTGGCCCGTAAAGAATCATCGTCTCTGATAATAGAGGGCAATTCACCAGTGGCACGTTCTTGACTTTTGTTAAGATGAAGAATATGACGCACCTACACACAGCTCTTTATCACCCACATTCAAGCGGACTTGGAGATAGGGCAGTGAGGACCATTAAAGATGGTCTCACCAAGTAATGAATAGGCAGAACGAAGATACCCTAAACAAGCTGCTTTTCAATTACAGGAGGACGCCAAACAGCGCTAGGAAATGGCCGTCAGAACTTCTTTTCGAATATAAAATATAATCCCACCAGGATGCGTGCTTTTCTCTTTTATGCGCAGATTCCTCGGATAACATTATTCATAAGCATGTGGCGTTTAACGTCTCAAAGCGTTTGATAACATAGATAATTGGTCTCTGCCATCACCGGGCGCTGCTTCGTATGCTCGGAACTTTGGAACGGGTGGCGGATAGACGCCAGGAACTGTCGAGTGGCCGGCAGGGTCTTGAATGGTTCGAGTACAAACGCTGGCCGGAGTTATAAGACATGTCGACCAGTTACGGAAGGCGGGAATGTTAGACACCAACGATAAAATTGGATCAAGAACCGGAGCAGCAAGTATCAAACGCAAGTGCTATTAGCGATCATGAACAATCGCTGACGTCATCAACTGAACCGAGGGGTATTACGGCTGCTGATCCCAAAGTGCACCCGGCATCTACTGCTAGCAACGCTGCAACGGCCGTGCCTGACACACAAGCCCAGGTCTTGCAGCACTCTACTAGTCAATGAAACCCGTGCAGCGACTTCAGTAATAATGGAAGAGAGATGATGTATAGTGGCGTCAGTGCTTAACAAAGTGCTCGGCACGTGCTGTTACGTATGCACCTTCTATTTGCTATTGCCCCTTTCCGCCCTTTTAGTTGCTGTATATATACTTCCAAGTGAAAGGAATAAAGGAGTACGTTTTCACCTGTCAACTGCGTGGTGTCGTACTTGGCACACAAATCACATGAGCCAGATATATGTAACATATCTCATTCTTTTTAATGCTAAACTTGTGGACCTTAATGGGCATCGTTTTCACCATTCGGTACACACAAAAATATTTACACAAGCCTTGTTACACGAGAAGTGTACGCTATCTTTCCCAAAGTTAAACATTAAAAACACCTGACTGAGGTTGTTATATTCGCGAATGCCTGGAGCCACATTAGGGCCTAAGTGATAGAAGGAAAGCGAAAAACTATGGCAGGGACACACGCGTTGCTGGAGTAGATGTTACGCAAGTTGTCAACAATGAGCTGCTCCTGATGCATTTGTTGGCTTTTAGCCTAACATTACGCCTGTGTATTCTTAAGCTGTTAGCAACTTTTTACGTTAATTTTTATGCACTCTGACCGCCCAAAACAACAACGGTTTCACCATGTTTCCCCGGGCGACCAGTTTTACCGTAACCTCTTCCGTTGCGTATGTTATCATGGCCTTCTGCGTTTGGCTAAAGTTAGCATTACTATCCCAGGCAGCACAGAACGTTGGACTCTAAGGACTTCGCAATTTTGAACAACCCCTTTGCTTTCCAACCCCTGACTGTGTGGGTGCAACTGTAAATCTCCAGGAAATTATCCCTAACATCACCGCGATCATCAAATATTCACAACAAAGTACGGTGGTTCTTAAGTTTTCAGTTTAGCAATTCAAGCTGACGCTTGTGGTGAGTGCTGCAAGCAGGACATTGCTTCTGTAAGAAGTTTTTTTGCCTTCGCCGGTTTCTAGAACTAAAAATATTTTGCTTCTTACCTTCTCATCCACTATATTGCGTTATTAGGCTAACCAGTGATGTAACTACTAATACGTATCAAGTTGACACACGGGGCTGATTGCAAGACGTATCTGAATCAGAGAAGTATGTAGGCACAGCCTGCTATAACGTTATAGTAAATTTGCGCCCGGCGGCGCTAGTTCCTCCACCCAAGTAATCTAGCTGCCGCGACGCCAACACCCACTGCCCGATGCGTAAATTCTAGTTTAAAGGAGCAAAACGGGGTGGCAGCGTAAAAGAAACATGTCCACTTGACGCAGCATTGCACCACGTGTGGCAGCTCACCTTTTTTTATTAACATAGCCTAGTCAGTGGTGTACCAACGGAAGAGAGGGGGTGTCGACGCCTACTACCCCTCCTCACCTTTTTTGGAATTTTTCATTTTTTCATGTGGTATACATCGACAGAAACAAACATGAGCCGACATGCTTACAGGAACCCTGATAGCAAGTGCTTGGTTGGGACTTTTTTACTGTCATTCGTCGCTTCGTGTTGGGTAATCCTGATTTTGAATGGCAAATGCTCTTAAAGGATTGTAAAGTTAATGCTAGCATCGTTAATGGAGAACAACTTTGCGTAAATTCAAAACGCCTGCCGAAATGCCCTCCTAAACTAGCACCCCACAGTGATATACCTCGGCTGTCCGACAATGAAGCGAGAGTGACCAACAATACTCCTCGCCAGAGTTGAGCTGCAGTATTCTACTCACACCACTAACCGGATACAGTAATAGAGCTGGAGGGTTGTCAAACAATAGCCCTCGTCGCTTGTGCCTCGCAAATCTTCTTCACTGTCAAAAGACCACGACCGTGAAAATGCTCACTTTACTTACTGAACACCAGAAGTAACTACCCATCCCTATAATACTAGTAACAAGGTCGCGAAATGCTAAATATTCGGGCAAACACTGAAGCTTCCTTCAAAACCAAAATATAATGCCTTAAAGCAATAATCATCACTCATAAATGGACCTATACGTGCGTACGCATGTCACACTATTAAACAAAGCAAGCTTCTTGTGTTTTCTAATTTGGGGTCAGGAGCCCTTTGAGGTGTGGCTTAAACCCCCGAAAGTATTGAGTACACCTCTGTATCTAGGCATAGCGACAAAACTAGGCTGGAAATAATCAGCCCCTTCCATATTAAAGGATGCGGGGGTTAATGTGTCGGCCACCCATCTATTGCACTATTCCAGAAAGAGTTCTCCTGCTGGATGAACCCACTGTGCTAACCTTTGTTGGTTCTCAGCCCTTTTTTCTTTTTCCACCGCCGTGAAAGCACGCGTATGGATTGCTGCTGTGCTTTATTTTAAAACGATGTCACAGAACGAGCGCTAAAAAAGGGCGCGACGCCAAATTCTTGCGATAACGCGCGAAAGAGACGCCGCGAGGTCAAAAGAAAAAAAAAGAAAACAAACATCCAAGGTCCCCGGGCGCGCGCTCTCCCCGCGGAAGCGTGGCGTCGCAGACGAACCTCCTCACCCCGCATCGGCGGCCCAGCAAGCCCGCGATTTTTCTAGAACGAACGGGGCGGGGTCATACCGAGTTGAATCATCCTCCGGGGAGGGCAGTCAAACCGTCTCGCACCTCTCCCCAGCTTTCGCTGCGTATCGCGCCGACGAAAGGATGAGAACTTTCTGGAAGGTGGCGCGGAACGTATTTAATTGAGCAGCTGAGACGAGAAATCAGGAGGAGACGGAAGTTAACGCCAGAGCGCGTAAGGATTCCGCCGTGTAGTCGGCGAAGGTTTTGGTCCGTAGGGACGAAGCCGGAGATGAAGAGGATTTCCACCTGAGGGGTGAAGGCTCGGGCTACAGGCAAGAGCGTGTGTTTACCGCTATCGAGCGAAGACCCGTGGCAACAGCTGCGGGTGTGAAGCCGACGTGTTCCGGCGAAGACGTTGAAGTTTGAAGAGTGGCCAATTGAAGACGGGAGGTTTCCTGGAAGAGAAACTTCGAGGGCTGCGGAACGACAACAACGCTGGACTTTGAGTGAGTGATTCTCGGAAGAGTATCATCTCGACTTTGGTTCCAAGAACTGGACTGAATAGGTTTTCTATCTCTTTAGTCTTTAAGTGTCTTGGTTGTTCAATGCATGCGACTGCATTGTAGTGCGTATTGTTGTCCGTGTCCGTTGTTTCAAGTGTGGCTGATTGTATTGTGTAGTACGTTGATTGATTGGTTTGATTGGTGACATATTGTATGCAACTATTGTGGAGTGTATTTTTGTGTATTGTTTTCGATCTGCCATTATTGAGAATATAATTTGTTTGTTTATCAACTCTCGGCTCTGACTTGTTCTTTGGGCCACAGCTGGCGTCCGCTGGCGCGCCAAAAAGGACCACTTCTAAATTGTCCACGCTTTCGTGGTGCGGTTCGGGGGGCCGATACATCGGCTCTTGGAATTAGCCCGGCGATCGCCTCCCTAATAAACGGGACATGTGTGACAATTAATCTGGCGTCCGCGATACAGGACTTTTTGGTGCACGGTGTGTCCAAAGTAGTGAGAAAGAGCCTCGAGTTGTTGATAGTGCTATCGGAACGATTTTGTGGGTTGTTCAGTGTTCTCGTTAACGAGTGCAGGGGAGTGCTCCGATAGACTGATCTAGGCAGATACTTTTTGCACGCGGCAAGGTTTTATTTGCGAGACACCATGGATCTCGAAAAGATAGTTGCTCTTGGTGAAAAGATGGGTCTTTCTGGCGCCGAACTACGGAAGTGGGTCACCCAGAGGGAAAAAGAAGAAAAAACAGCTGAGCTGGAAAAAGAGAGGTTGGCGGTCGAAAGAGCGAAAGCGGAAAAAGAAACGAGTTGGAGAGAGAGAGGTTGGCAGCTGAAAGGGCGAGAGAAGAAAGAGAAGCAAAAGAGCGACAGCTGAAAGAAGAAAGAGAGGAAAGGGAACGGCAGCGACAGCACGAGATAGAACTCGAGCGGCTCCGTTTGCAACAGCGAAGTGAAACTCCGGTCCAAGCTAGAGTTGAAAGCAGCGAACGAGAGGATCACGGCTTCCGCTTGAACCCAAGCAAGCTGCTCGTAGCGTTTGATGAAAGGAAGGACGACCTAGACGCGTACCTCCACCGATTTGAGACGATTGCGAAGAGTCAGAATTGGCCGGAACATCAATGGGCAACTGCTTTGAGTACTTGCTTGAGTGGTGAAGCGCTCAGTGTGTACGGTAGGCTGACGCCGACCGATGCAGCCAACTATGCAAAGGTGAAAGCTGCTTTGTTGAAGCGATTTAGATTCACTGTGGAAGGATTCCGGGACAGATTTCGGACAGGAAAGCCAGCTGATGGTGAGACGGCTACGCAGTATGCCGCCCGACTTTGCCATTATTTCGACCGATGGATTGAACTTTCAGGGACCGCACAGGAGTACGAGGAGCTTAGAGAGCTCCTAATTAGAGAACAATTTCTTACTAGTTGCCACCCAAGCCTGTCACTGTACTTAAAAGAGAGGAAGGCTGACTCACTTGAAGACATGCTTGAATTGGCTGATCAATTCTTGGAAGCGCAAGGTGGCACTAATTTGGCCAAGGTAAAAAAGGAGTGTCCCGACGATTCGAAGAAATTGGCTCCCGAAGAAAAGAAGCGTGCACCAGAGAGCATTCCGCGATGTTTTCTGTGCAACCGAGTGGGTCATCGCGCGAAAAACTGTCGAACAATCTTTACGAGCCCTACGGCAGTGAAATGTTTTAAGTGTGGTCAGACTGGGCACAAAGCAGATGCATGTCGGAACGGAGTGAGTCAAACTCACCAGGTATCTTGTGTGCAAGCAGCACCGAAATCTGATAATAATGCCGTCACTGATGGATTCGTAGAGTTGAAGAATGGAGAGAAAATTCCTATTGTGGGTGCTGTAATGTCACAACAGCCAACCGGTGTTACGAAAGGAATGCCAACGCTGCCTGGAAAAGTTGCGGACAAAAAGATTACGGTGTTAAAAGATACCGGCAGCTCCACTGTTATCGTGCGGAGAGATTTGGTACGGGAAAGCGAGTTAACCGGCAAAACGAAACCGGTTTGCTTAATTGACCGTACAGTTCTGATGCTTCCCGAAGCAGAAATTGAAGTTGAAACCCCGTACTTCAGCGGGAAGGTTACTGCTTTATGCATGACGACCCCCCTGTATGACCTTGTCATCGGAAACATCGACGGGGCGCGAGGGCCAAGTGATCCAGAATGTTTGGGAGAAGACCCGAAGAAAGAGCCCTCGCCAACACAGCGGCCGCGAGATACAGTGGAGGAACACCCCGGGACGGATCTCACTAGAGCCCAAGGTGACGCTGCGGCGCAAGAGACAGCGAAGGAGCAGACGATCGTGTCAAATGAGTTCACGGGCCGAGCAACTGGACTTACGTCGGCACGATCTCAACCGACCGACAGTGTAAAGGAGACGGAGTTGGCCAGCCGGGCAAAATGTAGAGGCATGATCAAGCGGGTAAATAAACAGACAAGACCCGTCGAATGTAATGACGCGTTAACGGTGTCGGAAGTGACAACGATGGCTGAGACGCCGCCTCCGATACCGTCGTTGGAAAGGGCTCGCCGAAAAAGAACGTGGAAACACAAGAAGAGATCGAGCGAGCACCGCAAAAAGGGGCGCAAGCGCTGCTCGAAGTACTCAGGATAAGTGCTGAGGTCAAAGCAGAATGTGTTTGGCAGTGTTGAGTGCCATATGTTGTGTTAATGTTGTGGTATCCTTTGTCACAAGTCTCAAAGTGTTATGCTGTGATGTGATGTATAGTATTGGACCATGGTTGTAATGAGAGAACTTTGTACATTTGTATTATTGGGAATGTGTGGTGCAGTGTTGTACTCATGTGCTTGTGGTTGTGTTTTCACGTGTTGTGTAATTGAATTACAATGTACAATTGTATTAAGTGATCTATTGTGAATGTGAAGTGTCATGAGCGACTGATGGTGTTACAGTCTGTGAGAGTGTGTGGTGACTGTTCGCGCTCGTCTGTGGGGTTTTGAATATTATGAGATAATATTCTTAAAGTGGGGGGCAGTGTCACAGAACGAGCGCTAAAAAAAGGGCGCGACGCCAAATTCTTGCGATAACGCGCGAAAGAGACGCCCCGAGGTCAAAAGAAAAAAAAAGAAAACAAACATCCAAGGTCCCCGGGCGCGCGCTCTCCCCGCGGAAGCGTGGCGTCGCAGACGAACCTCCTCACCCCGCATCGGCGGCCCAGCAAGCTCGCGATTTTTCTAGAACGAACGGGGCGGGGTCATACCGAGTTGAATCATCCTCCGGGGAG
Organism: Rhipicephalus microplus; assembly: GCF_043290135.1. Taxonomy (NCBI): domain Eukaryota; kingdom Metazoa; phylum Arthropoda; class Arachnida; order Ixodida; family Ixodidae; genus Rhipicephalus; species Rhipicephalus microplus. Next base: position 456,493,390 of record NC_134710.1, on the reverse strand, counting down.
GGCAGTCGAACCGTCTCGCACCTCTCCCCAGCTTTCGCTGCGTATCGCGCCGACGAAAGAATGAGAACTTTCTGGAAGGTGGCGCGGAACGTATTTAATCGAGCAGCTGAGACGAGAAATCAGGAGGAGACGGAAGTTAACGCCAGAGCGCGTAAGGATTCCGCCGTGTAGTCGGCGAAGGTTTTGGTCCGTAGGGACGAAGCCGGAGATGAAGAGGATTTCCACCTGAGGGGTGAAGGCTCGGGCTACAGGCAAGAGCGTGTGTTTACCGCTATCGAGCGAAGACCCGTGGCAACAGCTGCGGGTGTGAAGCCGACGTGTTCCGGCGAAGACGTTGAAGTTTGAAGAGTGGCCAATTGAAGATGGGAGGTTTCCTGGAAGAGAAACTTCGAGGGCTGCGGAACGACAACAACGCTGGACTTTGAGTGAGTGATTCTCGGAAGAGTATCATCTCGACTGTGGTTCCAAGAACTGGACTGAATAGGTTTTCTATCTCTTTAGTCTTTAAGTGTCTTGGTTGTTCAATGCATGCGACTGCATTGTAGTGCGTATTGTTGTCCGTGTCCGTTGTTTCAAGTGTGGCTGATTGTATTGTGTAGTACGTTGATTGATTGGTTTGATTGGTGACATATTGTATGCAACTATTGTGGAGTGTATTTTTGTGTATTGTTTTCGATCTGCCATTATTGAGAATATAATTTGTTTGTTTATCAACTCTCGGCTCTGACTTGTTCTTTGGGCCACAGCCGGCGTCTGCTGGCGCGCCAAAAAGGACCACTTCTAAATTGTCCACGCTTTCGTGGTGCGGTTCGGGGGGCCGATACATCGGCTCTTGGAATTAGCCCGGCGATCGCCTCCCTAATAAACGGGACATGTGTGACAAACGAACAGCTCGAAATTCAATGCGGCTGTAAGGCTACAATGTGGTTTAGAAAAATTACTCTGTCCAAAGGCTGCTCTCACATAAAAAGCACACAAAATGGAAAGAAGACCTGCAAAGAGGACACTGTCTATGCATATGGCATAGCAGGGACAGTGCTGTGCCGTGATGGTGACTCTCTCCTCATTTTCTGGTTGCGTGATGGATTTCTAGTTAAGCTAGTACTGGCTGACATGCCACCATTTATATGTCTGTGCTATGTCGATATGACGCTGCCCACTTCTGTAGTAAAAACGAAAGAAAACAAAACTGGAAGTGGTAGCCACGCCAATTTTTTCTGGCACCGTATGTACGCCCCATCGGCGCTATGTATACACAGGGACGTTGATTAGGCAAAGCACCGTGGCAGCATAGCACGTGTGGTGTCGCGCTGCCATTCTTGAGGACGCGGGATATATTAGCGACCACGGCGGCCGCACTTCGAAGGGGGTGAAATATAAAAGAAACACGCACCCGTGAACCAGCATATGTGTGTGCATTGTAGAACCCCAAGCAGTCACATTCTTGATACGCACACTAAAGTGAGCCTCAAAAGAATTTCTTGTTTGAGACTATAATGCCTAAAAATAATTGATGTTGAACAAACACCTTTATTTTAGGCCGGCACAGGCAAGTAGAAAAACTGAAAATGTGCGTTAGGTGAACTAAACAACGAGTGAACATCAAAGACATTTGATACTTCTCTTGCAAAACATAAATTTTTATTTTACTTAGCCACTGGAGCGAATGAGATATAAAGCTTACTGCATCTTCTGACTCAAGAAAGCTAAGCTTCGAGTAGTGCGCAGCTTTGTTGATAACAATAACCATGACTCTAGCAATAATTAGGTTAAACAGAGGCATCTCGGTGTCGAGTGCTCACGGCGAAAGTATCTTTTATTACAGTTCAGAGGCCTAGGCGAGCATGCCCGCACACATGGTGGTCAGATGGATGGATGCAAAAGAAACTTTGTTAGTCCTGAGGTGCAATACTTGGTGCTCAGAGGTCCCGATAAAAAAAAGTTCATGTATGCCATAAGTTTCATATTACGTCTCTTTTATTTTCGGCAATGCACCGTTTAAATTTGACCCGTTCGGACCTGGTTTTCACCGGTGGCCGTCTTCACTAACAAATAAATATGGCAGGCGCGCACCACTCAGTTTAGAAACGAGCCCGACTTCACTATACAGGAGTGCGAGAGCGGAACATACTTTGCTCGCCAACCGCCTGGATGCAACGCCGCCTCCTAATTCTACGTCCTCCCTTTCTTCTATACGTCCTCCCTATTTCTACATATTGTTGCACTTGAATACGCAGCAATACCGCCAGCGCCCTTTAGTTTTGTTACGGCGATGCGTACTCGCACCGCGTCTACCACCTGCCACTCTCCTCTGCGGGAAGCTGAGAAGTGCGCGCTTTGACCACCAGGGTGGTCATTTAAACTTCAGCGCTGTAGGGTTCCTAAAGTTCCAGGGACTTTAAGGGTTCCTCGATGCGCGCGCTCCCTCCACCGCCTTGGAGGGTGGAGACAACCGCATCGTCTGCTACGGAGTCCGCTATTACGACGCCTTTTCTGCAAGCCGCCTATAGCCACTAAGGCCAGCCAACAAGTTTAGTGCGGCTGCATACAACGTTTTTTGCGTCAAAACGTGCGGTACTGAAACTACATGAGAGAAATACAAAGTTTTCGCATAGGAAGTATGAATGTCTTTGATTTCAGGTGTCTAGTCTTCATTTTTAAAGAGACATTAGCAGCCTGGGTTGCTCAAAGCAGAGAAATACTGTCGACGCCAGCCACGCTAACACCTTCAATTAACGTCTTTTGGACTAGCTGGTAACTATTTATATAAGTTAAAGATGTGAAACACAGGCACCTAAGTCGCAAGACCTTTCATAGTGCCTGTGTGTTGTGTGTTTTCCACAAAATGTAAAAACAGCTTGCCGTTTGTCAGCTGGCTAAAAAAAGAATAAAAATACGCGCTATCATAAGAACTGAGGGAAATTACAGGATACCCACGCAGTGAATGAGGGTGTGTGGGGTGAAGCGTCCGTCCGTTCTTTCGTCCGTGCTTCCGTCCGTGCGTCCATTCATGCGTCAGTGCATTCGTTCATGCGTCCATGCGTCCGTACGTCTGTCTGTGCGCCCATCCATGCCTGCGTCCGTCCAGCATATTCACGGAGCACCGCATGGTGTGGGCGGACGAATGCTTCACCCCACCTATTCATCATCATTCATGATGATGAGTGGGGTGAAGCGTAGGTCCGTCCATGTATCTAGCTGTCTCTCCGTCTGTCACTCTCACTAGCGCCGCATGCTGAGTGAGTCATACAACTAGGTGGTTGCGAACCGGTCACATACGTGCATGGAAAAACAGATGTTTCGGAAGTTTTGCCCTTACAACTGTGATTGCGTATCATATTTTCACATATTGTTTTTGAATTATTCACTAGCTATCTCATTTACAGACCACACTCTGCAATGCACATTATATTGTATTTCGCTTTCATCGTTTTTACCTGGCTTTAAACAGCAGATTGGCAAAAAATTGTTGAAAACGTATACTATTTGTTAAGGTACATGTGGCTTTTTTGGCATAAATTGTGGCTCGCACGCACACACACTGACTGCACAACAAAGTTCAGCGTTTTATATAGAATTATATTGTAAATTAGCTATTTTTTTAATAAACGTTCATTGATATCAATAAAATGAAGCTACCAACCGGCTTTAGAACAATAACAAGCAAACTGTATATAATATATGGCCGTTTTGATTGCCACTGCTTTATTTGGACGATAACTTTAATATACTTTAAAAACAAGCTCTATAACTTACTGCAAGTTAACTGCAGCGCATGTCTTGCTTCCACTTCCACTGCTTCACATCGCTTCGAGCTGGCTCAGGGTAATTTGCAGCCTTACTCGTGCATAATTTGAATTCAACAATATTTCCAGAGAGCCCTTGTGTTGCTGGAATGCCTCCACGCTGCACTTCGCCTTTTTGATTAAATACTCACAGCTTTGAGAGGCGACTTCAGGGTGAGCAGGTTGTCTGTCCAGGATGTGATTCCTTTAACAATCTAATAACACAATATCAGCGAGCTCATAACCTCGTCGCTCGAATAACCCAAGTTTTCATCATTCTAAGGCTGGTTTCAGTCACTGTTATTTTTTCTCGTTTTCATTGGTGCTTGTGGAAGACGCCGTTCTTCTGCCTGCGGAAATGGACGTAAATCACCGGGGCTTCCACCCATACCTTCCACGTCGTCAGTGGCCACTCTAAGAAAGCGCTCCGGCCACCCAAGTGACGTCGACAGTGAGGACACGCTGATATACTCTACGGCCAATGAAGAGAGCTCTGGTGAAAGTGACTTTGTGCCCGTGGCAAGACGCAAGGCGAAGAAAAGGCTGCTTACGACATCTCCTTCCCAAAGTAAGGCCGGCTCGAATATTCAAGAGCCACCGGTTCACACTATTTTGTTCATCCCGCTAAATGCCGCTGACAGCATGAACCGACTTAATCGCCAGGTCACGTCTCTGTCACTTGAGGCACTCGTTCCGGGACAAATAACAGACGTGAAAATCAGTGGCCGCAAGAACGTTCTGGCGATAGACGTTACGCAACGTACTGCTCTCGATGGATTGACCAAGGTGAATGTGCTGGGGAACATCAACGTACGTTATTTCATTCCAGATGGCAAGGACTCTAGGGCAGGCGTCATCTACGACGTCGACACTTCTATCAGCGTTATTGATTTTCCCATTCTAATCAAACCAGTACGGAAGCTACTATAATCTTGCCAGCCCGCCGTCTCGGGAACTCACGATGCGTGAAACTAGTTTTCAAGGGTGACAGTCTCCCAACTCAAGTAAGAGATGGCCATTTTCGACAAACAGGCCGGCCGTTCATGCCAAAACCTCTTCAGTGTCGGAAGTGCTGTAAAATAAGACATGTGAGTGCTGTTTGCACAAGTTCCACTGTGTGCTCCCGATGCTCAGAGTTGCACAACACAGAAGCCTTCCAAGCAGGACATCGCAAATGCGGCAATTGCCAAGGTCCTCACGAGGCGTCATCAAAGCAGTGACCAAACGTGAAGAACGAGATGCAAGTGCTGAGGCAGATGGCCAGAGGTGGTTGAACCCACAGGGAGGCTGCTGCCAAAGTGCGACGTCGGCGTTCGCGCCATTGCAAAACTCCTAGGACATCCTCTGCAAAGGCCAGGGATACACCGCTACCCCATATCACGCACTCACCACCACAAGCATCAACAACTGCCAACAACAAGCATCCTCAAAAAGACGCAAGAAACATTGACGTTGACGCGTGGCCACCGCTGCCATCAGTGACACCGCCAGTAGAGCCGCAGCATCGCCTGCTGAAAGCTACTTCAGAGCGAGTAAGTCATGACAGCCAAGATAACGAAATAATAGACGTGATTAAGACCCTCATTCAGCCGGAGTCTGAATAATATTCAGACTCCGGCTGCCCACAGTGCTCTTAAAATATTGGACGCTTTGAATCCGTTGCTATCAAATGTAGAGAAGCACCCTGGCTCTTTCTCTGCAGCCCTTCCATAAACATGTGAAAGAGGCATCAATTTTCCAGGGGAATGCCTGAGGTCTTAAACCCCGCATCTCGGATTTTCGACCATATGTTTTCAAGAACCTGTTTCCAATTATCGTAATTTGTGAACCACGTCTTCACAATGCTATACGACTTTCTAAATACGAGGCTTTCATATCTGCAATCCGTAACGAAAACAGTAAGGTCATTGTTTACATCAGGTGCGAACTCACATATATTGAGCATCCAGTAACACCGGACGACAGCAACCAATACGTGTGCCTGACCGTTAAGCGTAAGAACGAGAAATTCACGCTAGTGGCAGTATATATTTCGCCTTCAGGCCGTTTCGACGCAGCAAGATTAAGTGTCATTATATCAGCGACACCTGGGCCTTGGATTATTACCGGTGATTTTAACGCTCATTACCCGCTGCTGGGAAGCCAGAAGGTGGACCATCGGGGAAGAAATGTGTCCTCTTTTGCATCTAAGCACCAACTATATTGTTTAAATGACGGAACTCCCACGTTTTACAGGGTCTGATATATAGTAGCTGTCTCAACCTAACCTTTGTGTCAAGTAGCCTAAGTACAAAGGCGCAGTGGTTTGCGGACAATGAAACGCATGGCACTGACCAAATCCCCACATATATAAAGATCAAGGGGCTAAGCAAGTCGCAAATCGCGCCCGCTTCACGGATAGACTGGTCAAAGTACAGATCATCCACAAAGAAGCAATGCGAGAGAAACCAAGAAGGTTCTCTTGAAAGCCTAGAAGGTATAATGAAGGCCGCTATCCAAGAGGCAACGTTTAGTTGTGGACCTTTGCCAGATTTTTGCAAATATGAGGTGGAGTTGCAGCGACTTCGAGCAATCTGTCGTCGCGCCGAACGACGTTATAGGCGCATGAAATGCATCTACGACTTGAGGGAAGCGAGACGTCTACAAAAGAAGATTCAACGTCGAATCAATGCACTACAGTCGCTACGATGGAAGTCAATATGCGAGTCGCTCGATCCTCACAAACCTATTTCGCAAATATGGAGAATAATCCGCGGCCTACGAACATTGTCACAACGGCATCGTCCGCTCAAATGCCTTGCTCTCCACCAACTTCGACGTGAAATCGATGTAGCAGAAGACTTCTGTGCCAGGGTTGTAAACAGGGGGTCCGGGATCAACATGAGTAACCTACGAAACGCGCCGGTGTCGAGACACACTCTGATGGACAATATGTTTTCTCTAGAGGAGCTTCAGGCAGCATTCGCAGCATGCAAACGCTCGTCATTGCCTGGACCCGATGGAGTCATTTACATGGCCCTTGCTAACCTAGGACAAACAGCTCGGCGTGCCCTTCTAGCTGTATACAATGACTCGTGGAGCAGCGGTTCGGTTCCTCCTTCGTGGAAGTGCAGCTGCCTAGTGCCCCTGCTCAAACCAGGCAAATCGCCTCTAGACATGGCCTCCTATCGCCCCATCGCACTTGCCAGCTGTTTTGAAAAGGTGATGGACAGAATGGTGCTGACTTGCCTGGAGTGGTGCTTGGAGCATAACAATATATACCCCGATGCTGTGACCGGCTTTCGAGGTGGACGGTCTTTTATAGACAGTGTTGTTGATCTTGTCACGTCTGTACAACAGCAGAAAAGCCTAAAAAGATTATCAGCGGCACTTTTCTTGGATATTAGGGCTGCATATGACAATGTACTACATTAAATCATCCTGGACGCCTTGGGAAGCATTTGGTTGGGAGACCGCGTTTACCAATGGATCTACAGCTATTTGAAGGACAGAACCTTTTTCGTTCAGACAAAAGAGAGTGCAACAAGGCACCATCATACTTATCGCGGTGTACCTCAAGGTGGGGTCCTAAGCCCCATACTTTTCAACCTTGCGCCCATCAGCTTCGTTGACGTCCTGCCATACTCCGTACATCTGTCGATATACGTGGACGACATGTGCATCTGGGCATCAGGGGTCGTACGTCTACACGTACGAGCCAGGCTTCGGACAGCGGCTACACTGACGTCAAACTACCTTCAAGGACGAGGACTGGAGCTGTCATCTGAGAAATGCTCACTGGTTGCGTTTATGCGCAAGACAATGACGCCATACCGCATCAGACTTAATGGACACAAGATCAGCTATCAAAAGACCCACCGTTTCCTAGGAGTCATAATAGATCGTGACTTGTCTTGGAGCCCTTATATCTCTTACATGAAGAAGAAGGTGACCATGATCACCCACGTCCTAAGGTTCCTTGCGGGAAAATCATGAATGATTGATTTGTGGGGTTTAACGTCCCAAAACCACCATTTGATTATGAGAGACGCCGTAGTGGAGGGCTCCGGAAATTTTGACCACCTGGGGTTCTTTAACGTGCACCCAAATCTGAGTACACGGGCCTACAACATTTCCGCCTCCATCGGAAATGCAGCCGCCGCAGCCGGGAATCGAACCCGCGACCTGCGGGTCAGCAGCCGAGTACCTTAGCCACTAGACCACCGCGGCGGGGCGCGGGAAAATCATGGGGTGCATCGGTACGAGCCATGCTTCAACTGTATGCTACACTTTTTCTTGGCTTCATGCGCTACAGGCTACCTGTGCTTGGCAAGGCGCGCATAACAAAAGTACGCATACTCCAGTCATTACAAGCTTAAGCATTGAGGATATGCCTCGGGCTTCCGAGATATGCATCCTTGGCAGCCTCTGTCGCAATCGCCTATGAACATGCTATCACAACCTACATTCGTGTCAATGCTTTAAGAACGCACATAAGACATGCCACCCGGATTCAATCGCATCACCTCACCTCCCTTCCAACTTCCAGGCCACGCTCTGAGTTTTGCTCTACTATTGCCCCACATCGCACGGTGATTCCCATGAACTTCACGCACGCAGCAAGACCGTCGTTACTATTGTGGTGTTTACATCCAATGGACGCCCTAATAACCATCCCCGGAATGCAAAAGAAGAAATACTTGTCAAATTCGGCCATAGAACAAACAATATTACTGTTTGTGCATTAGAAGCACAGAGGACGCATTCACATTTACACTGATGGGTCGGTCATTTCAACAAGTTCAACAGGTGCAGTAGTAATTCCAGAGAAATTCATCACGATAAAGTTCGGGACCTCGCATCTGATATCATCCACGGTGGCAGAACTCGCCGCCATTCGTGCCGCTCTGGAGTTCCTAGTTGAAGAACCGCAACAGACATGGTCACTCTTCTCCGACTCCAAAGCAGCCCTCCAGGGCATTGCCTCGCCATATCGTCATGGACCAAACGAACAGCTAATCACTGAAATACGACTGGTTCATCACCGGGCTATAGAGAAACAACATGACATAGCGTATCAATGGATACAAGGCCACTGCAGCATTCATGAAAACGATCGTGCAGATGAAGCAGCCCGATCTGCTCATGATGCCTCTTGTGCAGCTATACCATTATCAACAAAGGACGCCGCTGCAAGACTTCGATCACTTACACGGGAACTGACACTCGCTCAGTGGAATTCACCGGCATTCACCAACGTCCGCCTTCATTATTTGGACCCACACCTACAACTCAGTCTTTCATCAGGAATAATCAGAGCTGAGGAGCCACTTTTGTGCCGTCTGTGGATTGGGGTGGCCTTTACAAATGCTTATTCGTTTCGAATCGGAATGGCCAGCAGCCCAACATGTGACAACTGTGGCTGCGCAGAGACTTTCTCCCATATTCTCTGCGAGTGTCCTCGCTTAAGCGTGCCAAAAAAAGAACTGTCGAAAGCTTTAAATAGACTAGACAATTGCCAATTGTCGAAGAAAGGGTATTAGGACACTGGCCGAGACCGTCCTCTGCACGCAAGGCATTGAGAGCGTTGTAGCGCTTTCTGCGGGCAAGTGGTCTTAGAGACAGACTTTAAGCAGCGTCATGGATCGTCTGATGACCTCCTCTCTCCTTTTTTTACAACTTCTCTTTTGTCCCATCTTTTATCCCCCTTACCCTCTTCCCCAGTACAGGGTAGCCAGCCGGTCTGAGAACTGGCTAACCTCCCTGTCCTTTCTCTTTCATTCCTCCTCCTCCTCCTTCTCCATTCTAAACATACTCCTTCAGTGCAGTTATTTGCGTGTTCATGGTTTGCTGAGTCCTTCATTGCAGCCGTGCACTGCCCACAGTTCATTTTCTTCAAGATTTTTTTTTCACGGGAAATCCACCTATATGGTTTAAGATGCTGCTCTCTATTGAAGTCAATGCTTCAATGAAACGAATTTCCCCATCATTAATTTTCTCTTCAGCATATCACGACCCTCTATTGACCCTTGAGAAATAATGTCAACCAGGTACTGTGAGCCATCATTTCATAACTAGAGTTCACCGGCATGTGCAAAACCAGGCTGACGAATACAATCTTTAAAGCGCATTTCATGTCGTAGGCGTTAGGAATGGGTGCGCGGATGCTCGAACGAATGCAGGGACAGACGAATGAACAGACGCACAGACAGACAGACGCACAGATGCACGGACGCACGAATGGACTGACACAATATTTGCCCTTGTCATCATCATTCACTCCTTGGGTATGCTGTGACACCGTTTTTATTGTCATGCAATGCAATGCAACTGGCTATTACGACTACAATGACTACGAAGACACGGGACATACGACCCATGGGGTAAGAGGCACAATTTAGGCACACACAGTCTTTGCGCAATCGCAGCTTGTGTACAAGATGCGATTAAGAACGCATCTTGTGCTATATAAAATAAACGAGTTAAATACGCATGCACACAGCATGCAAACGAACTCGTATTGCACCCAGGGCACTGGTGACCGCAATTAGGCTTGATAGGTATCAATATTATCCACATTGAATGGTACCCTTCTGCAGCTGGCGTATCAGATGTAATCACACCAGGGTTCAATGCAATTGAAAGTACCTGTGGGACAGCGCTTTAAATTATTACTCTTGAATTGCTGAAACGACATAACTTACGCTTTAGAAACCCGAATGCTCCGTGGCTTGCCACTTCTCGCGCATGACTTTTACAAGCCACAAGAGCCGTCTTTTTGGATCTTTCATAAATCTGATCATCATGTAGCCATTTAGCGAGTGGTTTGTGCACTGTGGTACGCAACACCACGACGTTTTGCCCGAGAAGAGGCCGCGCACATGTCTCACTTAACCAGTCGCGACGTGACAGGGGGAAGCCGAATGGCGGCCGTCGATCGCAAGGTGACACTCACCTCTTCAAAGAGTGGCTCTACTTTCCAAGGCGCGCGCATCGAGGAACCCTACAGCACTGGTTACACACACGTAAATGCAAATCTTAAGTCAACTTTTGCGAGCAATAGGGATATTTCGGCTTTTCTTTTGGTATTATTGTTTCAGATATTAACATTAATGGAAAAAGCTTCACCACACAAGTCAACCGGATTCTGAATATACCCTTAGTATTGTTCCCACTACTCTATGCAGCGCTTTTATGTAGGCTCTCTATGACAGCTTGCTAATGCATACCGAATATTCTGAATCTCAGCTTACGCTGCTGCTTTCATATTAAGTATTTGCAGGCCCAAATGCCGAGAACTATGCAGTGAAAGAAGTATCAGAGAATGATAACAAGTAGGCGTTAATGTGGGCAATGTGGAGGCATCTTCTGGGGTTAGGTTACGGCTGCAGAAGTGGGAATACTGGTGATGAAGGCGTAGTGTTTAAATAATATTTGATTGGACGGCATTTTATATATAATCACATTTTCATTTGCACTAAGACTCATTGCACTTCAACATTTCGTTGTTGCAAAAGTCTGGTATAGATTTGACGGTGCGAGTTCGCCTTGCATATTTGCTCTTTAGAGCCATTTGTTGTCGCAAACGGAATTTGTATTTACAGCTGTTTTCATCCCACATATAGTTAGGTCCTATTATTGCTCTCCTGAATGGCCATTTATTATATTGGCATGCATGCCAGGATAGCATAGTGAAGAAGCTATTTTTCTAAGCAATCTTGTCATGTCCCCAGTGCGGCACACGTTTCCTCAAGACACATACACTTTTGGCTTATCTTAAACATGGACAAGAAAGTTTTCTTATTACCATAATGTGCAAAAGATGTTTGTTGGTGACTTTTCCAAATGATTATTTACATGCTCATTTTATTTCTTTGAAGGTGCACAACAGTCGTTTTGAAACCTTTGTTAATATTGACGAAGACCACACTTTCTCCGATGGAAATAAAATCAAACTTGTGATTCGAGACCACATGGTGTAAGTGAGCTTAACCTGAGTGTTTTGGTGTGCTTTATTTTTATATTAGCGCACATCATATAGACCTTATTTTGGTTCATATTTCGTGTTCTAAGAGAAAAGCACTATGTCTGTCATGCCGTACTTAGTAAAGAAGCAGGCCTAATTGTGCTGACGAGCAGTGCAGAAAAAATTTTTCTGGCTGAAAGCCGATATGTCAACACTGCCCAGGCGTTCTATCTGTACAAATTGCCAAACGTGCCTTTTCACATCAAGATTCACATAGAGAATCTCAAGCAAGGAGAGCTGTCCACCACCACAAAAACTCGGGTTGTGACATGATTGACAAGACATCTACGCACAATAAATTTGTGAGTAAGGTTACGAATGCAAAGTTTCGATTGATTATTTTTTCTTGTGTACAGAGTGTTCGTTGGTAAAAAGGACACTTTTGTGCAGTGAACGTTTCGATTTTTTGAGACACAAGTACCATCACATTTTTCGCATGTGGCTTGTTTTTCGTAGCTATACAGCCTAGTAACTAATCTGTGGAGCGAACTATTACGCACTCTATAATTCTTAAGTGTGCAGCACACTTATTGTTTTATACTTCTATACGATGCTGCATATAGGGCTGCACGCTGCTACAATTTTGCCACATTTAGGCAAAAAGTTTCTTTAACTGCACTACATGAAGTTTTGGTGAGTAGGTAAGGATGGACTTTTTGTTAAGTAAGCAATGTCACAACGCTACTAGTACTCCTATTGTGCAAATATGCGCTTTCTTAAAAAGTGCTCACTACCAGTGCATTTGTCACTGGCACTGCGACAGCCATTGGCAGTGCCCACCTCTTGGCCTTTTTGGGCTAGTTCAATGTTCACTGCAGCTACCAAGAAGTGTATAAATTTTGCAGGTCGAGTTTTCTGATGGCAGTACATTATGACAGTGGAAATGAATATCATTGGGTTGGCATAGTGCGGGTTTTACGTTCGTCCACCTAGAGTCAATCGCATTGATAGGGGGAGATAATGCGCATCCTATTATAGCACGTTGAACAGAAAAGTTAGGCCCTTGTATATGAGGTTGCAATCGAGCTTGGACCTAAATGCTCGACTGTGGGAGATCTGCTGCGCTGCAGTACGCATGCAGATGATTTCGACCAGTTCGCACTATCAACAGAGTGTGCAAAAATATTTGAATGAGTGCTGCCCCTTCGCGGAATCTTAGGAAAAGAAAAGTGTAAATCACAGCATGTCATTGCTATACCATTTAGCAAATGGCATGGTGCAATAGCTAGACTGGTTCAAGTGCTGCGCGTGAGTCAAACAGACCCTTAGATATTTCTATCAGCTCTGTTGTCTCCTGTAGCACTGCATTCAGCCAATGAGTGTGCATTGGGCATGAATTGTTCTTTTTCGAACATTCGTGCCACCTACACTGACACTGGTTTCTTGTCTTCTAAAGTTGACCTACACATTTTCAGCTGGCATTAGCATTGCAAGGAGTAACTTAAACTTATCTAGCATAACCTCTGGTATTTATAGCAGTATGCATAATGCTTCAACTGTTTTGCTCAGAGTTATGCTGGTGAGCTCCCCTGTCGTGACATTTCTTTTTTAATGCTTCTAAGTTTTTATACTACTGTTATTTTTTTGTTGAAGGTACCTAGGAGATCTGTATGAAGGTACTGCAAAAGCACTTGAGCATGAATACCTTGTCCTTAGGGACTACATTGGCACGGGCTACGTAACTACATAAACTTTTGTCAGAGCCTGGTGTGTCTTGCTGTTTCTTCAGCTCAACCTGAATGGTAAATGGCAAAATGCATTTTATATAATGCAACTCTAATGGGTCCATGCATGATGCAAGTTCAGTGCATATCTTTAAATACTTTTTTCGATGGAGGCGAAAATATTGTAGGCCCGTGTGCTCAGTTTTGGGTGCACGTTAAAAACCCCTGGGGGTCGAAATTTCCGGAGCCCTCCACTACGGCGTCTCTCATAATCATATGGTGCTTTCGGGACGTTAAACCCCACATATCAATCAATCAAGCAATCTTTAAATACTTGCTATAAATTGAAATATCTGAAAGAATACTTTAAACTATACTCGGGTGTGCAAGTGCTGCGCCAATCAAACCTGCTAAGTCAAGCTGCACATAAATTGCAGTTTTCTCGATAATTGTTCATTGAGACAGCTAAATCTCGCCGAGTTTTATCGGTGACTGAGCAATACCGAGCGTTGGCTGCACAAAGGCTGCAGCCACATTCATACGAACTGTAGTTTGCTCTGTGGTTTCCCTGAGAGACTGGTGGCTTTAGGATGAGCTGTGAATTGAAATCTAGTAATACGTTGAAGCCTCGTTAACTTGTACCTGTAAGGAAGGTGGCATGACTACGCACTAAACGGCAGTGTGCACGTACCGCTATGTTCAAATGCGTTATCTCATGACATGCGCAATCGCCACCATTGAGAAATAAAGAAACCACATCAAATATTTTCTAAAGTATCCGCCAGAAAGCCTAAATGTGTTATCTCCTTACCAGCGCAGTCGCCACCAATGACAAATAAAGCTGCCAATCAGATATATCCTGCAAAATCCGCGAGAAAGCTTTTTTCACTGTATGGCGTAGTGCAGAAAAAATTTTGTGCTGCCACTCTGGGCTGGAACCGTCGTATAGTGTAAAGGCGACACCCAAACAGCATTTCAATATTATTCAGGTTCCGGGATAGGCCACGGCAGAGATGGCGAGAGAACTGACAGTATTGGCTTTTTGAGATATATGTACTGGTGTCTAATGGGGTCTTATACTAAGAGAGAACTGAAACATCTTTCAAATGTGGTACAGTTGCGTGGACTCTATCGGCTCCTAGCTGGTTGCGTGCGGCACGTCTCATTAGCTGCCCCAGTTTTTCACTTCTTGGCAGCACACTGTACCATGCCAGCGGACTTGCCATTTCAGTTCCTCGTCCCCACTTTATACTCCAGTTCTAGCACAGTTGAGGCGAGTAGCTTGTTTAATTAACAGAGTGATGACAAACGAGTTTTGTTGCTCTTTCAGCTAGAATGTTAATGATTGGAACACACATCCCCAACGCGTGCGCGGGCTCACACACACATAATTCATGTGCTCACACATACACAAATGCGTGTGTGTGCTCACACCCAAATGCGCACATACAAACAGAGTTCGGTTTATTGTAACAAATTTTAAGTAAAAACTATTGCAATTTTCGTGTTTACCAGAAATGAATCGTTTCATTTATTGTTGGCTTTTGACGCTAGGGTGCTGCTTCAAAACTTAGTTGCAGTACTTCAACACAGCATTATTCTTGCTCCCCGAGCTGCTCCAATAGGCTGAAGCCCACTTCTCTCAATGCATACTTTTTAGGTTAATAAAGCTGTGGTACTCTAATTTTTCAACGTTCCAAAGAAATCATGCATTTGAAGAATATGAGTTCAAATTTTTGTCATGAAACATTGGTGCCCTCAAACGTATTATGATCCATTGATTGATTCTGCAGGCGTATAGAATGCACAATTTAAATTGTTCAGGCCAATACTTCAGCAGTGTGTCTACGGAAAACATGCTTAGCGGCATACCTTATTGACGCTGATTTAAGGGTAATATTTGTCGTTGTGGTTTTATGTATATGTACTTCTACGAATAACCAATAAACTCAAATTAAAACATTTTAGTATTGTTGAGGAGTACCTAAAATAAAATTGCCAACCTAAGCTCAGAAGCCTCGAGATGATGGCGTAATGGCTAAAACTTGGATAACACCACCAGGTTGAGCACTGTCGTTCTAGTTCCAAAGTATTAACAGTGCTTCATACGCCTCATATCTCCATTTTCAAGACCAGCACTGTTGATGTGTACCTTGTTATGTTACCCCCATCCCCCTTCCTGCAGCTCGGCGCCCTGGTGTTTCTCGTGTCCAGGCAACACTGGTCTTCTTAATTTCAAAACTGTCTTGGTTAGCATCCTGACGTAAAATGCCCGCACATGAAACTTGTCTTGATTTTTTACTTGTATAATTATCGCATCTTGAAATTGGGGATTGTACTCTTGGTGATTTTCGGGTTCCTGCGAGCAAAGACATAGTTTTTGGGATCTGCATCTGAGTTTCGCGGATGGTAACTATAATGCTTTAGGTGCATGCAATTCGCAATAGTAAGGCTGGCAAGATCTGTCTGTTACCTAGAACAGTTAGGTTGGTGTGTGCTCACTATTGGAGATGCTTCCATGCCATGCTTCTATGCAGTGTTATATCACCTACATATTCATAGAAATAAACTGTGTAGCTGTTTTTCTGGATGTCTAGGTTTTGCCTGGCTTTGAGATTTTTACTATAATAAAACATCTTTTTGCAGGACTCGTGCAATGATGCTTTTCAGTACTGCATGGACAACATTCGCAAGATGATGGGCAACATTCCATCAGTAAAAGACACCAGGAGAAAATTTAGTCATAAAAGACTGGCGCAAGACTCGCCACAATTTGCAAAGCAATGCCGCGTGCTTAGTCTGAAGACTCCTACATACAATGCAGTGAAGGGTCTCCTTAGAGTATTAGTACACAAAGGTACACTTCCCCACACATCCGTGTGTTGTGCAGAAGCGGTCGGGGAAAAATTTACAACATACCTTTTTATTTTTCTTCTGCAAGTATTGATGTGTCAGGAATTTCAGCCGGTATGACTGATTCCTAATCGGTGATAATTGTTGACGAATGTAGACTCTACCTATCCCCCCTGAAGATGATAAAAATTCTTTGGCCGGTCATGTGGCCTTCAAAGAAACCGAAATAAAGTAAAGAATGCCCGATACTTCAACAACGAAGGATTTGATGCAAAAAACTTTGGAAGAGCGAAGAAATTGGATTAGAGAAGAAAATCTGACAGCTGCACGAGTGCAGGAACAGTACCCAGCATTGGCGGTCGACAGCATTGTAAGCATGGTTTATTCAGTTTTTATTTGAGTAAGAAAGTGCTCGAGCATTGAGGTGATAATAATGATAACAGACTATGTTTATATTTACTTGTTCAGCTACACCTAGACTTTGCAGCCATAACTCGAATAAACCTCGAGGAGGAGCTGGTGAACTTTGTGAACAGCTACGGACAAACGTTTGTTTGTTCAATCGGCGAAATTATGCAAAAAAGCTCGTGATGTCTGCAATAAAATGAGGCCGAAATAGACGTCCTTGAATGGAACGCAAAAAAGCGTACGTTTCAAGTCATCTTGTATAGAGCTTGTGGCAGACTTGGTTTTACACAGGTTGGGCAAAGAGCATATAACTAGAAACACACCAACTGGGAAGTGTGTATGTAAAGTTCGTATTAGATTGGTTGATAAAAATTTTAACAGCAATCAATTCATTGAGAAATACGCTCACACGAGGTCACTCAATTTATATGTGAGAAAATGATTGAGGACATTTTAAAAGAACCGACGACGAGTTTTTGTTGAACGAGTTTCTTATGGCGTCGTGAAAAGCTCCCTCTAAGTTAGTAGTTGTTGATATTGGAAGCACTGCGATATTTTGTAGCAGAATTTCAGTATGAACAGGTACTGGAAGAGTGCCTTTCCTCTAGCAACGCTGGGAAACGTTATTCTCAAAGCCAACCTTGCAAACGGTTTTATTTTCAATATGAAAATGTCTGGTAAGAGAAGTTTTTAAATTTTTCCTCGTAAGCCACGTACTCGTGCTGCTTCAAATTGTCTACAGGAAGCGCTAGCCACTCAACTTATTTTCATGCCTGTGGCCTCGTGGATTAGCTACAGCAATGGTGGATCGCCGAAGCTATTCGTAGAGCCCATGTGCGGCTACTCGTGATCATAAAATTACACATTGAGTGAAGGTAGCTCCACTGTATTTTTAATAATGATAGTCTTTTTTGGTGACTTTCGACGCAAAAGCTTTGGTTTGTCTGTCTGTCTGTCTGTCTGTCTGTCCGCCTGTTCGTCTGTACATTTACCTGTTTATCCACCCTTAACAATAACCTAAACGTCACTAAATCATTTTACTGCACTTTAGTACTGCATGTCAAGTTAGAAATAATTGTAATAAAGAAGTGTAATATATAGTCAAACACTGGTATAAGGACTAACTTTCGTCCTTATTGGGTTCACATGATTGAATTCACATTCATTTTTACCTGTTACGCGAAGCGCCAGCAGCGACTTCAATAAAGATATAAAACTTTCAACTCTATTCTAGTGAGAAAACCGAAATGTTCTCAGCAGGCTTGCTTATCGCCCAGGAGTTCAAGCACTTCCCACTTCTAGCAGTGCACAAGCATGTTATACCTACACTTTCTCTTTGCTGTCCTTTATACTCAACAAAAAAGATCAGGGAAGGTTGCTAGTTCTGTTCAACTGGTGCGCCAACAGTTTGTAGAAAAGAGATGCTGCACTTCATCTACATGTTCTTGCAATTGTGAATTATTGACGTGTTACCAGTGCTGCTTGCTAATGCTTGTGTTATATGGAAAGATATTGTCATGCCTTCATAAAATTCATGTTCTACATTTTGTTATTAACAAGGTTCAAGAACTTGTTTTACGAAAATTTTGATGTTGGCATCGTTAGTTGTATAGCGAAAAATCACCATTGTTTATGATTGAAAGCATGACAAATATAAAAATTAATAACAGAAATTTTTTCTGCGAGTGGGTGTTATACCCATGACATTGACATCCCCACAGAGCCATGCATGTGCTTGAAAGTCTAGAAAAATACCCTATAAGATTGTCCTGTAATGCTAGGATGTGTTTTTAACCCCTGTAATCTTTCATGCGAGAAACATAATGACACCAGGTGTCGAAACACGTGAAATAAGCAAATAGTAGTGGTTCGTTTAAGAGCCCACCAATTGTATAGTGCAGACGCAGTAATTATGTTTTGGCGGTTGAAGACGTGCAGTACTTCATTGCATATTTTTAAAGACACCCTGTTTTTTCGATCATTTATCTTGCTTTACTTATGCTGCCACTCTTTGGGTATACGTGAAAGCCTCTTTCATGCTCCGTTGTCTCTCCATGGTATTTTTTTTATTTTCTTTCCGTAGTGGCACGTTACTTTCGCTTGCGCCTCCAAGTGCACGGTGGTACAACTGGTTTTGATTTTGCCCTTCGGACAGTTATTGCTTCTCGCGTCCCTAAAGCTAATGTCTCTCTGGTGTTCAATTTCCCTACGGGTGACCGCTTGTTACCCTTTTGCACTTTTTGGGGGGAATTCGCTTCCTGTTATTTGAGAATAAGACTTGAGTATGTAGCAACTCAAATGATCTCTATGTCACTTTGTGGTCATCTAAAACATTTAGGTTTTTGCTCAATATATAATCTGAATAACTTATTTCACCAGTAAAAACTGATGTCAAAGAGTCAATCATTCTTACTGGCAACACCGTCAACAAACCTTGCGGCTGGTTCGTGTGCATGTTGTCTTTCATATGCGTAGTGGGTATTTCACAAGTTCATAGCAGGAATAATTATGACATAGTGAGCAGCTGTAAGAATTCTAGGATATTTTGAAATAACCAGTTCTATGAGCATAGACAAAGAAGTTTTGCAAAGTTAGCAGCTGGGAGGGCAATGTGAACAAAGCTTTTAATGATATTGCCACTTCCGAAGCTCAAGCATCTTCAAAGTTCCTCACTTTTCATGAGCCCTACTTTATTTGTCTGGTTGTTCTGCCAAGGCTTGTTCACGGACTATTCATTCAATTGTATATTTCTTTCTTGGCAGACCGCTTTGCCATTGATGTGGTGGACCTTTTATTATATATTGTGAAAAAAGCCGCTTTTGTTGAGCCAGTAAGAAGTAACTCATTGTTTAGAATTTTGCTTTTGTGTGCTAATGCTTTGTGATAACTTTAGGGGGCATCTACCCATCGCTTATTAAAAACAACGTCGAAGGTGGAACAGATCTTCGTGTAGTGTTCGAGGGGCTCGAGGAGCTCGAGCTTGACGTTGTCGACTGTGTTACTGGTTTTTGCCTATATTTAGAGATGTTGTGGGTCTTCAACATGAATTTTGACCAGCAAAACAAGAACACCTTTAGTCTGGAAGAGCAATTTTTTCCTACCGCCAATGAAAGCCTTATCATTGGTAATCACGCGGGCAATTTCTGCAACAAGGAGTGTGGGTCACCAGAAAACAATTAAATAGAACCTTCGTATTTTCTGGATTGTCTCTTCTGTTCATGTATACGTAGTGAGAGTTTGCACAACAGATCACATTTATTCTTTGTTCTTCTGTAGGAGTGTTAATGGGTAAATAGTTTAGCGGTCATGTTTACGCGCACGCTTGTCGCTACCTAATCAGTACTTTGCTTAGCGACATTAACTAGCTTGTGGGTGCTTCACTACTCCAGGAGGTATTATCTCCAATTAGCTATTTCATACAGGATATTACCAGACGAATAATGCAATGAACTACTAAGATGGCAATTTAAACTTTTAACTTTTAACTATCCAAAAAGGTAGTACATTTAAGTGGCGAGGTCGTACTTTCTACTACCTGACGAAGTAGTGCATTTAAATAACAAGGTGGCACTTTTATATACTAAATGAGGTAGTCTATTTAGGTAGCAAGGTCCTGCTTTCAACTACCAGACGAAGTAGTACACTTAACTATTTAGGTATTACATTTACTGACCATGGAGGTAGTACATTTAAGTATCGAGGTTGTACTTTCAACTACCCGACGAAGTATTGCATTTAACTAAGTAGTACTTATAACTAACCAAGGAGGGTGTACAATTAGGCAGTAAGGTCATACTTTTTGCTACACGACGATGTAGTGACTTAAACTAACTAAGCAGTACCTATAACTTCCAAAGGAGGTAGTACATATAAGTAGCAAGTTCGTACTTTTTACTACCCGACGAAGTAGTGCCTTATACTCATTAGGTAGTACATATAACTACCCAAAGAAGTAGTATATTTAGCTATGTTGTAGGCCCGTATGCTCAGATTTGGTCGTAAGTTAAAGAACTCTAGGTAGTCAAAATTTTTGAAGCCCTCCGCTATGGCCTCTCTCATATTCATATGGTGGTTTGGGGATGCTAAATCCCACATATCAAACATACTTCGCTAGAGAGGTCGTAATTTTTACTATTCGATCAATTAGTGCATTTAACTAAGTAGTTAGTACTTACACCTACCTAAGGATGTAGGAACGAAGGAAGGAAAATAGAGGGAAAAGAAAGGCAAGGAGGTTAACCAACCTATAGGCAGCCGGTTTGCTACCCTGCGCATCAGAGAGGGATGGGGGAGATGAAAGAGAGCGGAGAGGGAAGATAGAAACAGCACATTCGGTAGCACACGTGCGCACACTCATAGTCCAGTCTTGTCTTTCGCGGTATGTGACATCGCTGTTACAGTCGCTTGTTCAAGTCGACGTTGCGTAGGAATTTCAACAGAGCTTTCGTCGCCTTCTGTTGCATTGTCTTCTCTCGGGCACTTGACGGAATAGTGTCCACAGACATTTGGCTGTTGTCGATGCGCGCAAAAGCAGACGCCAGTGACTGTCTCTGCATTTCATACAATGGACAGTCACACAGGATGTGCTGTAGCGTCTCTTCGCAATGACAGGCATCGCAGAGAGTGTTGTCGGTCATTGCTGTGACAAAGGAGTAAGATTTTGTAAATGCCACACCTAGCCATAAGCGATGAAGAAGGGTGGCTTCTCTTCGGTCGAGTCCAGTGGGCATGCGGAGAGCCATCAAAGAGGACAGGTGGTGTTGACGATTCGTATCGATGCTTGGTGGGCACCATAGTGAAAACGTGATTTCAAGCGCTAGTCGTCGAAGATTACTGGCAGCATCAATCCTCGAAAGTGGTATGGCTTCTTCTCGTCTTCCTTCAAGGGCTGCCCGCGCGGCAATATCAGCATGTTCGTTCCCTATGATGCCGCAGTGACTTGGCAGCCATTGAAGCGTCACATGATGCCCTTTCTCGAGTAAAGTGTGGAGAAGGCATCGAATTTCGAAAACAAGCTGTTCGTACGGGCCACGACGCAGTGCTGAGAGCACAGATTGTAGGGCAGCCCTTGAGTCGCTGAAAATCAACCATTGTTGCGGTGGTTCTCGATTGACCACACAAAGTGCTGCGCGCAAAGCAGCTAGTTCCGCTGCTGTAGATTGCGTGGAGTGGTCAGTCCTAAAGCTGATCGTAACACCTCCTGCTGGGATAACTACTGCCCCTGACGAACACTGGTGGTTCGTGGAACCATCGGTGTATACATGTATGCTGTCTGAATATTTCTCGTGCAAAAGAAGAAGAGACAGTTGTTTCAGCACGGGCGACGAAAACTCAGATTTCCTCCGGATCCCTGGTACACTAAGATGCACTGTGGGTCTAATAAGACACCAAGGTGGTATGGAAGGTTTAGATGCAAGAGTGAAGCCCGAGGGAAGTTTATCGTTGTATTTCAAGATAATTTTGGCGAACGATGCTTGGCGCCTCTCTGAAGACAACAGTGCAAGGTGGTGGCCGGGGACACGTGCGAAGTGTCGGATGTGCGTTCTCAGGACTTCTACAACAATGTGAGTTTGTATTGGATAGTCACCAGCAATTGCAATTGTTGCTTCTGTTGACGTACATCTGGGCAGACCGAGGCACACTCTCAGCGCTTGGGCTTGTACTGTCTGTAAAACAGGAACATTTGTCTTGCAGGTATTGGTAAGCACGGGCAAGCTATATCTGAGGAAACCGAGAAACAGGGCCCTGTAGAGCTCCAACATTGCGTCTACTGACATCCCCCACGTCTTTCCTGCTTGTAACTTGAACAGTAGAGAAATAGCGGTCAGGCGCTTCTTCATATAGGTCACATGCGGACTTCAACAGAGGTCCCTATCAATAATGATGCCCAGAAACCGGTGAGTTTTGGCGTAAGAAATCGGTCGCCCACTGATTGAGATGACATAAGGGGTCATTGCTTTGCGAGTGAAAGCCACCAGCGCGCGTTTTTCTGGTGATAGGCTGGGACCTTGTTTGAACAAGTAGTTGGCAATCATAGTTGCTGCTTTTTGAAGCCGGGAACGTATCTGAGGACGTGTGACTGCCGATGTCCAGACACAGATGTCGTCTGCGTATATTGAGATTTTAATGGTGCTTGGCAAGTATTCAGCAAGGCCAATTAGTGCAAGATTGAATAGCGTCGGGCTAAGAACTCCGCCTTGAGGAACACCCCTGGAAGTATAGCGTCGCGTAGTTGGGCCATCTTCTGTTAACACAAAGAATGATCTTGCAGCCAGGTAACTCGAAATCCACCGAAAGACTCGACCACCAAGGCCAACCACCGCAAGAGCACCCAAAATGGCTTCATGTAGTACATTATCATAAGCGCCTTTCACATCTAAAAACAAAGCTGCAGATAGTCGCTTATGGGATCTTTCGTGCTGAACGTACGAAACAAGATCAACGACATTGTCAATAGAAGAGCGGTCGCGTCGGAAACCAGCCATTGAATTCGGATAAATCTTGTAGTATTCAAGATACCACTCCAGGCGGCCCAGTATCCTCCGTTCCATTATCTTCCCTACGCAGCTGGCCAGTGCTATTGGGCGGTATGAGGTGAGTTCGAGTGGGGATTTGCCCTGCTTCAAGATGGGTAACAAGCGGCTTACTTTCCAGTCATCAGGAATATTGCCACCCTGCCACGAGATGTTGTAGAGGCTCAACAGTTCTCTCCTTGGAACTTCCCCAAGGTTGCACAAGGCTCGGTACGGAATACCATCTGGGCCCGGAGAAGTTGAACGCCTGCAGAGAGCTAGTGCCGCCTCGAGCTCCTCCATTGTAAAAAGGAGGTACATGTGGTAGTCACGGGAACGGGGGACGTCACCTCTCACTGGAGAATCTAGACGAGTGGCTTGGTTGGCGATCTGCGCTCAGAAATCTTCAGCGACATCGATGTATTGCCTCCTTTGAAATAGCGCGAGCGCTTTGAATGAAAAGCGCTGTTCCGTAAGGTCACGCAGACCTTGCACCGTTTTCCAAATGTGTGAGAGTGGCTTGCGAGGGTTTAGTGACTGGCAAAACGTTGTCCATCGTTCTGACGCTAATCTATCCATGTGACGCCGAATCTTTTTTTGCATCCTCCTGGCTGTCCTAAGATCGTGAATTGATTTTGTACGCCGATACCGACGCTCAGCCCGGCGTCGCAGTGCTCGGAGTCGCTCAAACTCTATATCAAAGTCATTTCGTGTGAAAGATATCGTCACCGTGCGAGTGGCGTTTTGAATTGTGCTCTTCATCGTTTCTTCTAACCCAGATCGTAGGCCATCGCTGCAAGCATCTTCCATGTCAGATTTGAAGTTGGTCCATTGGACTGCTCAAATGGTCGTCCGTGGACCATAACTAGACAAGCCTTTGATGTTAAGGTAGATTGGAATGTGATCACTTCTTCGTGTCTCAACATCTGGAAACCACTTGACGTATCTCGCGAGGGAATTGGAGACAAAAGCAAGGTCGAGACAGCTGCCGTATGTCACCCCTCGAAGAAAAGTGGGGCTGCCGTCGTTCAAGAGAGTAAGGCCATAGTTGTAGGCGATGTTTGCTAACCTGCGTCCTCTTGCATTTGTCCGCGTATTTCCCCATGCGTGACTGTGCGCATTGAAATCACCTATGAGGACCCATGGTGCAGGACACACTCTCAAAATATCCGCTAATCTCCTGGAATCGAGATTACTTGACGGCGGTATATAAACGCCTATGAGAGTAAACATGAGTTGGTTCTTTTTCACAGTGATGCAGAAATACTGATTGTCATCGTGAGGTGCAATTGGTTGCACAACATACGTCAGTTCACGACGAACAAAGACGATGATTTTGCGGCACGCACTGTTCGTTGAAGACATGACAGCTTCGTACCCCGATAGTCTTATTCGTTACGACAAATTGGGTTCACAAATGATGATGATACGATGATTGGGAACACGTTGGTAAACACAAACTGACGAAAATCTGAAAGGCGTGATTTTAGTCCTCTGGCGTTCCATTGGATGACGGATGCAGCCTTGACTTCTTTACGAAATGTTGAGGTGTGAGTAGCCATCTTCCTAGTTTAGAGGTTCAAGCACTGGGCTTAGGGCGTCCACTAGTCCAAGTGCGCTTCGAGCAGATGGTGTCTTCATGTCGACTAATATCGCTCGGATGGCTTCTATAAGGGAACGCAGCACCGAGATCACTTGACGATCAGTTTTAGGCAAATCTTCCATGGTTGGAGACGGCTCTTGTGTGGCCACAACCTGCAGAGGTTCCTTGGCAGAAGAGCGCGTCGGGAGCGTGGGCCATTCCTCCAGAGAAGGAGGCTTCTCTGTTTCTTTCGTAGAAGTGGTGGGCCCTTTCGCGGCGCTACTGGATAGAACCGCTAAAGAGGGGGAACGAGCGTCTCAGGAATGTGCCTTCTTTGAAGACTTTCGATGATGCCGATGTCGACGCCGACACCGGACTACTTCGGCTGCCTCCCTGTGTGTTGAGTTCTCTAGGGACATTTGTCTGAGAACCGGGCACTCCTTTTGGATTCGAGGACAATCTTTCAACGAGGCAGCATGAGGACCACTGCAGTTGGCGCACTTCAGAGTAGTTGCCCGACAGGCGTCTTCAGCATGAGGTTCAGCGCAGCGGGGACACAGTCGTAAGTTGGGGCATACGCCCTTGACGTGTCCTAGCCTGAAGCACTGATGACATTTAAGTGGCTTTTGGATGAATGGTCGAACGGGATGTCGAAAATGTCCAACTTTAACGTGGGACGGTATGCAATCTCCCTTGAAAAACACTTTTACGCAGCGCGTATTTCCAAGGCGCCGCACTTGCGTAATGACCGTTCCCTTGTTTGCAGGCTTGATGAGGGTAGACAAGTCAGCATTAGGAATGGCAGTGTCGATGTCATAAATTACACCGGCAATTAACTTGTCATCCATCGGGATAAAAGGGACGCATTTTAATGCCACCTAACTCAGTCATTTGCTGCAACTGTCCTAGCGCACTCACATCGAGCACGTCTATGGCGAAAATGTTCTTCCTTGGGTTTACTCGTACGTCCTTAATTTGATGTGGCACCGCACATTCGAGAGCAACCGAAAGGGCTTTCCTGTTCAGAATCCGTAGGTTGCTTGATGAATCTTCGGGCATGAAGATGATGATGTGCGGCCAGTGCGCAGGCCTTGAATGCACAGTCACTGTGCTTGCAGGAGCTGATGCTGCTGTATTCGCCATCCTTCTCTTCGCCCTCTTACCCCGGACAGGTATAAAGCTGCCATCGGATGTGTCGTCTTCTGACATAGAATAGAGATCGGTGTCCTCAGTGTCACTTGGAGAGCCAGCTCGCTTCCTTGTGGTTGACGGGTGTGAGGACCTGTGACCAGGCGGGCCTCTGGCATGCTCCATGTCCATCACCACGAGACGGAGAGGCGAGGCACCTCAAAAGACCGATGATTTCACTAAAATAAAGCAGAGCGCAAAAACAAGGGTTCTTCTAAAGAGACACTTTTTCTTCCTACCCAAGGAGGTAGTACAAAAACTAGCAATGCCGTACTTACCACTACCCGATAAAGCAAAGGTTTTGACTAAATTGGTAGTACTTATAACTAGCAATGTCGCATTTTTCACTACCCTACGAAGTAGTACCTTCCACCAACTAGGTAGTACTTTTAACTACCCAATGACGTAGTGCTTTTACCCAGCCTGCTAGTAAGGAAAGATCGATTGCGGAAAAAGAAGGGTCATCGAAGGCACTAATCTGGCATAAGCTCGCAAGGTCAAAAGTTCGACACCGCACATGGTGCTTTTTTAGAAAAAAATTATTTTCAAGCAGTCACTGTTTGAAAATCTATTTTTCCTCAGTCTATTTTTCTTCAGCAAGAAAAGGAGGCGAGGTGAACTATGACTTAGGTGAAGTTGGGAGTTGATGGGAGCTTAGGTGGTATTCTGCATTGTTGAGAAGGTTACAGAACCTCCTACTTAGAGATAGCGCAGCAGCCTAGCATGCCATGACAAAATTTGGTTTGAATGTAGATGTCGCATCATTCACAATCACGTGCTTACTTAAAATGCGTGAAGAAGAAATTGTTAAAATACAAGAAAAAAAGGTCTTGAGTGTGGCCTCACTGGCGAACACTGGCTGCCAATGCACTCCTTCACCTGAGCAGGATTAACCACCCTAGTTCAGTACCTGGCACAACCTCCAAAAAACAACGCCATTACCTCTTGTCTCACAGTCCTCGACGGCTGTAAAGCAACGGTCCAAGATGGTGGCAAGACCTGTGACGCAGCGACAAAGCTAAGCATCCCTGAGTCTAGACAGGCCACCATAGGAATCTGAACATGGCTACGTTCAACGCTAGAACGCTACCTAATGAGGCTAGTCTTGCTGTGCAATTCGAGGAATGAGAGGGCGTTAAAGGGGATATATTTGGGCTCAACGAAGTTAGGAGGACTTTTGAAGATTATGCAGTGCATAAGAATGGACACGTTCTATGCTACCGTGAATTAGTTGACAGAAAAGAACTAGGCGTGCAGTTTCTAATACACAGGAAAATTGCTGGCAATATATAGGAATACTATATCATCAGTTAGAGAGTGCCAACTATTATGATTAGGTTTAACAAACGGTAAAAAATGAAGGTGATAGAGGTCTATGCAGCTATAAAGCTATGATGATAATTTGTTTTATTGCTTTTATGAAGACGTAGAGCCTGCCATTATTATTGTGAAGACAGCGTAATGTTCTGATATGTGATTTCATTGTCAAAGTAGGCAAGAAACAGGCCGGAGACCATGCAATGGGGGAGTATGGCATCGGCTCTAGAAATGCTAATGGGGGCTCATTAGTAGAGTTCGCAGATTGAATAATTTATGAATATTTAATACATTTTTCCGAAAGCGGGCTTACCATAAATGGGCGTGGCCAAATTCTAACGGGTAAACTAAAAATGAAATAGATTTCATTCTTAGTGCACAACGAGGCATTGTACAGAATGTAGAAGTACTTGGCAAGATTACATGCAGTGACCGTAGGATAATCAGAGCTCATATTCACCTTGATTCAAAAAAGCAAACACAAAAAGTGATACACAAAAATTTTTAATGAACTAGCATTGTCATAAAAATACAGTAATCCATAGTTTTGCGTAGGAATTGATGCGGGGCAATAAAATGTACAGCCACCGTTAGCTGACACCATTAACAATTGTCGTACCAGTATCATCAAAGAGTGGGCAATGGAAGTTGAAGGTATCGCCGCTGGACACAAAGGTGGCGACCATCTCATGACACAAAAAATCTCTTTAAGGGGCGACTAAGAATGAAAGCCTCAAATTAAACCGACAAAAATGAGCTAGTGGAGCTTTCTCAGCTAATCAATGGATGTAAGGTAGTCGACATCAGTAGGTATCAAGCGGAAAGAATTGAGCAGGCTGTAAAAAGCAGCAGAAGTCTTAAAGCTGCGAAGGCTGACTTGCGCATAAGCAAAACTTTGATGTATATAATGAGGAACAAAAGGAAATGTCATAACCAGTATGGATAGAATAGTCGAGATGGCGGACAAGTTCTGCAGCGAGCTGTGCAGAAGTAAAAAAAACCATCATGATATTGTGAGAAACAATAATAGAGCAGAGCAACTTCACACCCTACAAGTAAGGACAGGGGATGTAAAGAAAGCCCTAGAAGGAACACGAAAAGGCAAAACCGCTGGTGAAGATAAGGTGACAACGGACCTCCTGAAAAATGGTGGATAAATTGTGTTAGTAAAAATACCTACCCTATATACCAAGTGTCTTGTGACGAGAAGGGTATCAGAAGCCTGAAAGGACGACAACATCTTTTTAATTTATAAGATACGAGACGTCAAAGACTTGAAAACTTACAGGCCGATAATCTTGCTGTCCGTTCCCAACAAACTACTTACAAGAATATTAGCCCATAAAATTAATGCAATGCTAGAGTTCATCAACCAAAAGGCCAAGCAGGAATTTGTACTGGCTGCTCCACACTTGACCAATATAATACTATCAATCAGGTAACAAAGAAATGCGCTTAATGCAGCTAAACACTATACGTAGCTTTCATATATTACGAGAACGCGTTCGAATCAGTCTAGGCCTTATCCATATTGCAAGCACTACAGAATCAGAGATTCGGAGAACCCTTCCTAGTTATACTGCAAGAAATCTACAGCAATCCACAGCCAACACAGTTCTCCATAAAGAAAGCGGCAGAATCACAATAAATAATGGTTTAATGCAGGGAAACAAAATCTCTCCAATGCTATTCACCACATGTTTACAAGAGGTATACCCTAGACTGCGAAGAGTTAGGGATGAGAGTTAATGGAGAGTACCTTAGTACTGTGGGATTCTCTGATGACATTGCCTTGATGAGTAACACAAGGGACGAATTACACCTTCTGATTATTGAACTGGACAAGGAAAGCAGAAACGTAGATGTTAAAATAATATGTATAAAACTCAAATAATGTGCAACAGTCTCGGCAGAAAACAGCACTTTGCAATAAGTGTAGAGACGCTGAACGTTGTACAGCAATGTGTCTACTTAGGACGGGTAGTACACACGTAGCCGAACCTAGATAGTGAAATAACTAGGAGAATAAGGACAGGGTAGATCACATTCAGCTAGCACTTTCACATCATAATTGGTAATCTGCCACTAACCCACAAGAGAAAGGTATATAACAGCTTCATTTTGCCAGTAAATACCTACGAAGCAGAAACTTGGAGGCTTACAAAGAAGGTTCAGCTTAAAGTGTGAGCGTGATGCAGCGAGCGATGGAAAAAAGACTGATAGGTGTAACCTTAAGAGAGTAAAAGAGAGCAGGGTGGGTCAAAGAACAAACTGGGATTAAGGATATCATAGTTGAAATCAAGAAAAAGAAATGAACATGTGCCAGACACATAGCACATAGCCAAGATAACCACTGGTCATTAATGGTAACTAACTGAATTCCCAGAAAAGGCAAACGCACGAAGGGGAGAAAAATGTTAGGCTGGCCGATGAGAATAAAAAGTTTGCGGGTATAACGTGACAATGGAAATCACAAGACCAGGTTGATTGACGGATCATGGGAGAAGTCTTCGCTCTGCAGTAGGCGTAGTCAGGCTGATTATGATGATGATGATGAAGAAGATGATGATGATGAATGCATATAAGTTTGAGTGCCATTCGCGGTATGAAAATCTTTCACCTTACTTTGTTCGTCAAAATCTAAGTGGTACTTTTGTCTGAAATTATTATATATACAATATCATTTAGGCCCTTGAAGCAGACGTTGCGCACTCTTGATGCCAACCAAATGACAAATTTGTTATGAATGATGTCTGCGTGGGAAAGTCCAAAGTTAAATAAAAAACTGGTTGCGTCAGAAACCTTTCCGTCATACATTGCTTAAAAGAATAATATTCTGCGCCAATTGCGATTTCCGTAGCGGAGGATCAGCTACAAGTTGACGAATTATCGTGGTCACTGGCAGCTTAATAAGACATGTTTTAATGGGTATTGGTGCCCATTATTGGACGCCTCGTGATCGCCTCATGGAAGAAAAGTGAAAAAAAAACTGTTTTTAACAGCTTCCCTAATAATGAAGTTTTCACCTCAAATGTTGTAGACCCTGTATGTTTTACTATTATTATGATTTTCATCACCATTTTGACGTAATTATCTGAAACTTTTAGTGCTGGCGGCACGTTCACCCACAAGCCACCCAATAAACGTTTCTCTTTATAAATGCGAAGCATTTTTAACGAACTTCGACGACTTTGAGCGTATCTATCTATCTATCTATATATCTATCTATATATCTATCTATCTATCTATCTATCTATTCAGCCGCTTACCTTTGAGTGCTCTCGTGGTCACCCCCTTAACGTGGCGTGAACCGAAATTGGCATGGGAGGTTAAGATCGCTTGACGACTGTGACGCGCTGGTCAAGACATAAATAATATCATAATCTCGTCGCGTACGTCGTCAAAAATTCCTCACCAGACAGTGGCACATACCCATGGGTGGGTATGTGCAACTGATATGCGGCTCTGTGCCACAGGTGATTGACCCTCAGTATCTACCAAAGAACGACGAAAACACACATGGACAATTTTAATGCACGAGCGTTAAGAAATACCCGAAATCGGTAGCGTCGACCCGACGAATGCAAAGAATAAATTTCAGGGTTCCAGCTGGAATCGAAGCCAAGCGTGGCAATGAAGCATTTTATCACAGAGCTACGCCCAGTCTCAAAACTACTTTTCGAACAGATGATAATCTTCGTGAAACGTCAATATTAGTTGCAGTGCTGCCTACCCAACTTTAAAAACATTACACATGTACCCCTTTGATACAGCTGTCACGTCAGGTTAACGTAAATTGTGGTTAGTCACCATGCACTGAAGTTGATTTATGTAGAAGCGTCCAGGGCCAGCGTCCTCGCGAGCATCAGCGCTTCATATCAGCTTCTGATGTGGCTAATACGCGTGTTACAGTTGGCATCGTTGCGCAAGTGCAAACAACTGGTTATATAAACATCTCCTGTCACTCTTCAACATTGTGTCTGTGCAAGGAACATTTCTACATATAATTGGCGTCATTTAATTACGTGTCACTCAATAAAAAATTGCAACATGGTCACCTTCTTTCCGCATGCTTCGCACAAGGTCAATTCTCAGGTACGTGGGCGCTGCCGAATTTTTCTCTCTCCTGGTGATCACGCGTGTTACAATGAATCCAGTCTTGCCTGCATGAGTGGTAACGTCCTTTATTGGTTGCAATGATATTTTTGCCACAATTTATGCACCCTGGCAAATCAGGCAATCGGGAGAATATAAGAGTGGACTGTATACACGACTGAGGCTTTCGACAGCATAGAAGTGTGGCAGCTTGTGCTAGTTGGTATGGCATGACGATAGTTATAGCGCGATAACAAAACGACGACACAGAGACAAGAAGGACTGTCTTTCGTGTCCTTCTTGTCTCTGTGTCGTCGTTTTGTTCTCGCGCTATAACTATTGTCGTTTCGACAGCAGTCACACAAAATTCGAACACCATTATACAAGTCTTTAACCATTCAACTAACCCGATGTAAGCGTACCATTCATATGACACATGCCTTTGCGGATATACTCAGAATGTATATAGACAGGATATTTCAAATGGCCAGACTAAAATGGGGTGCTAATAGGTTACATGCCTTTGCTCACAGGTGGAATTAGTGTAATGTACGAGCTTTCAGTTACGGTTTCACATAACAAGTATATACACTTCAATGGTTTCCATACCGATTCACAAAGGCAAAAACAGCAATGCTGCGTTTATTAGATTTACAGATATGTTACCCAGCCCATTGGTAGGACACAGTGTAGCACAAAAGAAGGGTATAATAGAAGTCGTACAAATAAATCCGCAACTTGACAGTATATATGGGTCCACCAAAACGGACAGGTATACGTAATGAAAAGGATGTTCGGGTAAGAATTTTGTAAGAGTGGGCGTTCGAACACGTGTGAAAGGGTGGAATGTAAATGAATTTTAGAGGCTGGAATAAAAGCAAGTGAGAACTGATGTTAAAATCATGACGGAAAAAAGACGCACCAGACCATTACAATTAAACCACATCCATGCTATCATCAAAAACCTCGTCACGGAGAGTATGACAGGAAATACCAGCTTCTCCCTGGAAGTCACGAGATTTTCGTGTCTTCAGTTGCTTCAGTGGCAAAGCTGGGCGCATGTATTCGTCGTTAGGGTCACTCAACGTCTCCTCGGAAGGACGGAGCTCCGTGGTGCTGGTGCTTGACGGGGCAGTTTGTTCGGATGCTACACGATACATGACGATATGAAATAGCTGCAAAAAGTTGTAATTAGGAGAGAAAACTATGGAAATGCTGCTTCTTTAACAAAATAGGAGTTCATGAAGGCGATATAACTAATGGGGAACAGCAAACCTTAGAAGTTATTTAGGCAATATCCAAGCAAGCAATCTGACATTACAATTTGTACCCAAAAGTAGCCAGTCTTGTCAGAGAGCCGGTAGAATGCAAGTCTCTGCAGTAATCGATACATGACACCTCGACGCTCAGTTGTGTACTTTTCCTAATCAGAGAATTAATGTACGCAAAACGAAAAGGCAAAAATAGCTGCTCTCGACTGCTGCTGCATTGCGAGCTTTTAGGCATGGTATCGTTGAACGCATTTATTGGTGCAGCGAGCATGGAACTGCTGACAGCCTTCGATATATCTGCCGATGAGCCGTATTTTGCTCCTAGCTTTCATCTGTCCAGCTATGAAGAAGACATCACAGTTCCGCCGAAAAGCCGAAGCGATGAATAGGACACGAACGGATTATGTCATATGAAGTGAGGCCAGCAGCTAACTTTTGGGTTGTCTTATCCCTACAAAACGCTGGTGTAAGAGAATATGGACACACCGAAAAATCGGCCCCGTATCTGCAAGTTCTGCAAATGTCGTCGAAAGAAGATAGTCTTCCGTGTGGAGAAAGTGAACAAGACATTTATTTGATGTTCTGCGCAAGAAAATTGGTGAATGGTATTCCTGAGACGCTGCGTTAGAGTGACTCGAGTATGCAGTGGTGAACGAGTGCATCAAGTCACGTCACACGTGAGACATAAGTGCCATGTGGTCATTTTTTTAGAAAACAAAGTGTGTGGCTCAGAGACGGGTGAGCACGCCCATCTCAGAAGTGATAAGGTGTAGAACGCAAAGAGACGGGTAGGTGCCACCAACGTCTCGTTTTAGCAAAGCGTTGGAAACACTCGTCTTTCCATGCAAGCGTGGCATGGTCAGCGCACCGTGATAAGCGCTACGGTCCTTAAAATTACTTATGTATGCCTTTTTCATAAAAGGCTCACATACAGAATATATACAAGTTCTTATGGTGCCCCAGACATGTGCCATAATTGCTTTTTAATTGACAATTGCACAAGCGTAAACGCTCAACCTTGAGCAATATAGGTGGGCGTTGCAGATGTGGTTAAGATGCCGTTAAGACCCGATGCCGTTAAGAGTGGACAAAAAGACAAGTGTACAGACAGACAGACAGACAGACAGACAGACCAAAATTTTTCCGTCGGAGGTCCCCAAGAAAGACCATCATCTTTAAAAGCGAGGCAGTTCATTCGTAGTGCTCATCCGTTCAACGCAAAGTAAACTGTGACTACACAACCCGTATAAAAATCTACGAACTCGTGGCCAAGACCGCAGTGATAGCGCACTCGAGACCGCTCCCTCATGAACTAAGCTCATAGTTCGCGCTCGAGCGACGCACCCCCAGCCCTCCCCGTCATCGCTTCATTCTCCTTTGACCGAAGTAAGACGGGCTTGACATTTCCTGTGTTCTTAAGGAGAATCGATGGCAGGCCTCACGTGCGGGCTGGTACTATCAAATGCGACCATAATGCGATAGGGTTGGCGGGCTAGCTTCATGCCTACTTCAGCCGCGTTTATTACCGGTGCTTCTGCACTTTTACTCACTGCTAAAACATACAAAAGCACGAGGCGATGCAATCGATTGGTCATTGATAAGGCAGGTATGGATGACAGCAAAAGACAATCCAGAGTCCATTTATTTGTTGTCGCAATTGAATAAACATTAAATGTATAGTAACGGTATGACCGCTGACTCAAGAATCGCTTCGATGGTGGCCGAACGAGAAACGCCAAAAGAAGCTTATTGCACCGAGAAGCGCATGGCCAGCTACTTGGCTGTCAGCAAACAACTTTGTGGTTCAGAACCTTCTATTTCCGCTTACCGCGATTGTAAGACAGTACAAGTGATTTAAGAAGGTCGCGTACAATATTAAAATCACTAAAACACTCATTGTCCAGATTAGGCAGTGCGTGATCTAGAAATACTAGAATTGCCTAAGCAAATGTTAAAGCTTTTCTCCTTTTAATGCACCCGCACAAGCCCTGCCGAAATCTTTCTATAAATGGGTGTCAGTCACAATTCTATGCTGCCTTCGCCTATCTGCTGCTGCACAGGTGTAGACTATAGCCTTTTTAGATAAAAAATATATAATGCTTTTACAATAAAGTCTGCCGTAATATAAAGCGAAACAAAATCGAATTTATTGATGCATCTTCATGAAAAAACTACAGTAAAGCAACCTGCGACAAGATATAATACGAAAGATCTTCTACATTTGTAGACAATATCTGTACGCTTTTGTATGTTTTTCTGTCAGTCTGTCTGTCTGTCTGTACGCTTTTGCTGAACTTATTATTTGTAAAGTGACGTACATCTTCATAGAGGTAGGTAACAAGAAACACATCAGACCCATTAGCTTTCAGGAGAGCTGGTGCTCGAAGCTCATGTGCATTTTTTAAAGCGAAAGGTGTATATGGCTGGGAGAAACAAAAAACCGCCAGGCAGCGTTGTCAAATGAGGTCTCCATTGGCTGTGTTAGCAGCACCGTTGTTAGCAGCGTCGTACCCAAATACGCGCGCCATTGGCTGCGTTGTGAATTAGCTCGCGATGTCAAACGCTTGCGTCAGTTCGGCGTTGATGTGTGAATTTGATTATGCTGGAAGTGCGTTCGCCGGGTCGAGCGCCCACTTTCGCCGACAGTTTCTCTACCGGCACTTTGGCATCGGCGGCGACGTGTTTCATCGCCTGTGTTCTGAGAACAATCACTGTGATAAACGCATTGCAAAACGCATTTAACCGCTCATTACAGTCTTCCACAAAAGTGTTCATGTGAGGCACAATGTGTGGCGTGTGAAATAAACAGTATGGTAACCGCAGCCAAATACGACTAACCTCATTAAGAAGCGTGAACATGCAATCAATAATGATGAATGGCTTCAGTGCAGCGTCAAGTTGAACCCAGTGCTGAACACCGGTGCCGAACGTTTTGATTTCGCTGGTTAACTGTTTTTAAAGGGTGCTTGGGCTGCGTTTTGTTATACCGCAATATTTGTGTCCACACCTATATAGGCTACCATATATTGCCGCTCAAGCATTACCTACAGATGGTTAAAGGAGCCCTGAGATCAAATTTACAAACTCGACATCCTCGTGTTGTTTCAGAATCCTGCATGCGGGGGCACTTCTGACCGATCATTACTGATGAGCGCTACGTGTAAGATATTTTAATTTTGTTTTATTGCGGAAGTGTATGTTTTTGAGTATTCAGGTGCAATGAACATTTTCGGTAGTTTGACGTAGACATGGACTCTTCTGATGACGTCTTAAAGGTCAAGCAAGCATAGTTGGCGTCAGAAAACAATGAGCGCTGTGTGTGGTGTGTGCTTCTTGTGGCCTTTTTTCTTTATTTTTATTCTATCTTCTACCTTAACATCTTGCCTTCATTTTTGTTCTCTCCCTCTTCTTATCTCTGCTTTCTATCCCCAGTTCCCTTCCCCACGCATATTAACTAGTCAGTGATTTTCACATGCCGGCTCAATTCTCTGCTTTTCAGTAAAAAGTTCTCTCTTTCTCGTGTAAAGAAGCCTGCGAACGTAAATGGGAAGTCCAAGTTGGCTAAATTTAACTTACAATTAGCGGGGCGCACACAATACCTCAGCTGGTGCCCGGTTAGAACTGTTGTTCGTCACCCCTCTCGCTATGTTGTCTGGCAGCTCTCAAAGTGGTTTCGACTCCTTTCATAATTACCTTACTGTTACTGCTGATCACATCTCCTTTACTTTCCTTGGCATCATTGCCTGCTATTTCTTATTATTATTGCCGCTAATAAAGCAACAAGCACTTGAAGGCACACTGAAGCACATTTTTGTGTACGTTAAGTAACTTCGTACAGCACACTTGGAAAGCAAGTAGAAGTTTGCTTAAACTAACATAAATACCCTGCCCCGCCGCGGTGGTCTAGTGGCTAAGGTACTCGACTGCTGACCCGAAGGTCGCGGAGTCGTATCTCGGCTGTGGCGGCTGCATTTTCGATGGAGGCGAAAATGTTGTAAGCCCGTGTGCTGAAATGGGTGCACGTTAAAGAACCCCAGGTGGTCGAAATTTTCGGAGCCTTCCACTACGGCGTCTCTCATAATCATATGGTGGTTTTGGGACGTTAAACCCCACATATTAATCTATCAACCTAAATACCCTTGTTTTTCAGAAAACGAGCAATAGGCACCTCGGGCGCAATTCCAGTCTCTACACCACCGGTGACTGGTCGAAGCTCTGTGGTATCGTCGACGGTATCATCAGGAAAGCCGAATACGCAAGCCAACAGGCCATTTCAAGTTGTTAATTGTTCTTTTTCTAGGGGCGAAGCTCCTTACTCCGTGGGTCGTACATGCAGTGTCGTCATCATCGTAGTAGTAGCCGCCTCTCACTCATCCCATAGAATGTCCGCTGAATGATGGTACTTGTATATGATGAATATATGATTAACCTTTCGTGCATGCGTCCGAGAGTGCGTTCATTTGTTTGTGCGTCCGTCCGTGCGACCGTCCATCCACCAGTCCGTGCTTCGCCCCACTCGCAACTGACCTCGTGGATATGCTAAGATTTTTTTACAGTGGCATTTCATTGCTGCTTTGGCGAAAGCTGGAAGTCGCAACTAGTTCACTGTACCACGATACACGTTCTAGCAGGTCACCACAATAAGAGTGATGACCGAAGGTGCTGCTAACGCTGATGTTGCGACACAAAAACGCATGCCTTAACAAGAAAGCTTCACCCACGTAATCCCAGCGCACTCCTGTTTAGTAAACTACAAATTTTACTAATGGACAGTTTGCGTCAACAGAGAACAGACATTGCCATTAATAATATCATAAGGTATAACCGTCCTGTTCATTCGTTCATTCTTTGCGCCTCATCCCGCCCTACGAGAAATACTGCTGCCAGTAATTTTAACCTTCCTCCCACGAACAACGTGTATGGAGAACGGCGTCTGCAGTTTGTTGGTACCAAAATGTGGAATATATTGCCCCAGGATCTAAAACCGCCTGTTAATTTTCCTCTGAAAATAAAAAGAACACTTCCTTGCAATCCCTAATGTGTCTCCGTAACCCCCTTAATAGCAACAAAATTGTTCAATTCTCGTATATAAGTATCACTACGTCCAGTAAAAGTTTACTGCGTAGTTGTTATTACGAATTGCCTCTATTTTGTTTTTGTAATAAAATTACGTCTCTGTTATCTTACCCAACTTCGAGTATCTGAATATAGATGTCTGTACAATGCCTAACCTTCTTTACTATATCTGCAATGTTTAGCATCTTGTATCCTGGTTCAACGCCTTGTTCTATTGTTTTGCTACATGTGCTTTTGTTGCCTTGTGCTATCATCTGGATACTGTGACATTTTGTATCCCATCATTGGACTATATTCTAGCCTTTGGCTATGGGTCCAAACAGTTTTTTATCTATCGTGTTAGAATCGAATAAAAAGTCAAATGAAAAAAAAAGAATAAAAGAAGTAGCGGTATGCATCAAACGTTTGTTTGTGCTTAACTTTCACTTTAGTGAACTTATTGAATTGATGCGTTCAGCCGTGGACATTATATTCGTTAAGGAACAGCAGCATAGGCATTCGCTTTCAGCTACATATTGCGACTGTCTGCGCTGCGCACGCACATCGTGCGACAACATCGGCGGTTTGTGAATTTTACTGCTCAAAGTGCAACGTTGTTGATGCAAGCAGCACCACACTTATCAGTAGGCAAGCAGACTGCGGTGACTGAGGATGCTATTGCAAGAAAAGAACAAGCCGCACTAGAGCCGTTTTTTTTTTTTGCCGAAGTGGTTACAAGAGCAGCGAACTGGTTTTCGCTCTTTAGCATGGTTAGCCCGGCTCATATACTGCAGTTCTGTTTGCAACACCGCCGCTCTTTCGGAATTCTGTCCAGCACTACATTGATGATGTGTTAAAATTTAATTAGCCGCTTAGTTCAGTCATAATATGCGAGTGTCTGTAGGGGACCTCATTTTGAGATCTCATTAAAAGTCGTATGTGAGCGTCTTACGACATTCATGACATATATGTCGTAACTTTCATGTTATTCTCGTGATACAGTCATGCTATGCCACACCAATTTTGGTATTGCTACCGTTATCAAAACGGCCAGGAGAGCTAAAAGTCGCAGGCGGATAGATAGATAGATAGATAGATAGATAGATAGATTGATAGATAGACAGATAGATAGATAGATAGATACGCACATTATCGCCAAAGATCAATAAGAAGTGCTTCACGTTTAAAAAGCCTTTGCTTTCAGCATATGTTTGAGGCTATCAGATAAAATAAAAGAGTTGCTCGCCCAGTTGCAATCTCTTTTTACAGATCGCACATTTTTGTATCATGCTAATGGTAAAGCCCATTTTGGAACCCTGTTCTATTGCAAAAACTCACTGTGGAAATTGCATAGAAGAGACTGGCAGGCTAGTTGGTTATACATAATATGAAAAGCGCAGTTCAACTTACAGGTAGTATAAAAGAAAATTTGGAACGAACATAACTTGTGCGAAAAGCTTGTGCAGACAAAGCAAGGTCATATTTAAAATCACTTGCAAAGTACCTTTTGCGCAATCGTGCAGGAAGCATAGCGCCTCCGGGACACCAAAATGTTTTTACTGCAAACTACTAAACACGACCAGCTGATCAGGACATTAAATTGCTGTTTCGCGTATGGCTATGCATCCGTGTGGTGAAATGTTACCAAATGCAATCTTCGCTCGACAGCTTCAGCGCATTGTGTCGTGATGAGGGCTTCAAATATTACTAAAACCCGCAGTAGGTAGTCACCACAAGTCCTGTGTGTTTTTTCCAAGGCCATTACAATGGAGGAGTTAAGAATATTATTACCACTTCCGAATTTTGCCGTGAAATCTGCAAGTAATTCAAGTAACTAACTTATCGAATAACACAAACACTAAGGTCAAAGCGAACGCAGAAAAAGAAACACTATCCTCTTTTAAAAAAACGCCAGGCTTGCGCGGAAGGCACAGCACAGTCACAAGGATAGCTAGAAGAGTGGCCTTTCAGAGCCTTTTCAAAACACTCATTGGGTCAGTACTGCAAGCACACTCGCTTCATACCCACTAGGGCATTAATAAGAAATTTTTGTGTAGTAGGCTGGCATTCACTATGCTATTTTTCGCCATTCGTCTTACATGCGTGGTACCCGCTACACAGTTGCAAGGAATTCAGTGCCAATTTTTTATGCAGTTGATGACGATGATGAGGAAATATATGGCTGAAGATGAATGGAGCTGATGAATACGTTTCGGCATTTAGTACCAAAAACGTAAAAAAACTGCATTTGCTATGGGTACCGGGCCACCGCAGATTATATTTGAACGAAGTGGCGGACTCTTTAGCAGCAGTGTCCCTGGGTGGGCCCACCATCCCAGTTTTGCCAGATACGGCTTACGTGACAGCGCTAAGGTTCCGAAATGCTTGCCTGCAGTGGGAAAAAGGTAATTTCGATAAATTCAAAGATTTCGAGCATTTGAGCTATTGCTGGAATAAACAGTGGTGCGTATCTCGCCAGTTAGAGGTCACTCATACCAGATTGCGCTGTGCAGTTCCATAACTAAATTACGTCGGCTGGCCTGTGAGGAACATGCCAAATCCGTTTCTCTTTTTCGTACAGTTCCTGCTGCTCGGCATATCATCGGAGGCCGCGCACAGCAAGATGCACTACGTTTAGTCATCGCGGCAGCGAAGACTGAAGACGCATGCGCACATGGACCGACTTTCGCCGACAACCGCTGGTGGACACCGCCTCCTGGGCGATCGACATCAACGGAGCAGCATATAAGAAGACCGTCCCCATCCTACCGCTTCAGTGGGCACGTCGGCTGGCCTGTGAGCAACATGCCAAATCCGTTTCTGTTTTTGTACAGTTCCTGCTGCTCGGCATATCATCGGAGGCCGGTGCACAGCAAAATGCACTACGTTTAGTCATCGCGGCAGCGAAGACTGAAGACGCATGCGCACATGGACCGACTTTCGCCGACAACCGCTGGTGGACACCGCCTCCTGGGCGATCGACATCAACGGAGCAGCATATAAGAAGACCGTCCCCATCCTACCGCTTCAGTGGGCACGTCGGCTGGCCTGTGAGCAACATGCCAAATCCGTTTCTCTTTTTCGTACAGTTCCTGCTGCTCGGCATATCATCGGAGGCCGGTGCACAGCAAAATGCACTACGTTTAGTCATCGCGGCAGCAAAGACTGAAGATGCATGCGCACATGGACCGACTTTCGCCGACAACCGCTGGTGGACACCGCCTCCTGGGCGACCGACATCAACGGAGCAGCATATAAGAAGACCGTCCCCATCCTACCGCTTCAGTGGGCACGTCGGCTGGCCTGTGAGCAACATGTCAAATCCGTTTCTCTTTTTCGTACAGGTCAGTACCAAGTATTATTCTGTCAAAACCAATAATCGTTGTTTGATTCAGCTGACGTGCCCACAAAGTGTCTTTTTGGCCTGTTTGGTCATTCGGAATTTTGTAGTGTCCTTACTGATGCTATGTGGGAACATCGAGTCGAACCCGGGCCCTACGGTTGAGAAACTTCTTGATGAGCTCCTCACCGGCCAGAAGAACATTCAAACAAGGCTTGAGGCGATAGA
Source organism: Rhipicephalus microplus (assembly GCF_043290135.1). Lineage (NCBI taxonomy): Eukaryota > Metazoa > Arthropoda > Arachnida > Ixodida > Ixodidae > Rhipicephalus > Rhipicephalus microplus. Next base: position 456,452,087 of record NC_134710.1, on the reverse strand, counting down.
AGCAAAATTAAAGCAGGTAGAAGCTGTGGCCTCGGACATCAAAGAAGTAAATGTGAAACTGTCAAGCCTGGAAAAAACTGTCCAATATTTGGAACGCAAAGTGATTAACTTAGAAGACCGCTGTAGGCGCAGTAATATTAGTGTGTTCGGTATACCTGAGGATAACAAGGAAACCGCGGATGCCCTTGCTAATTCTGTTGTTAAAGGTGTGTTTAAGGGTGTGCTTGGCGTACAGCTGAGATCAATAGAACGAATGCACAGAAGCAAACAAACAAAAACCAACCGGTCATATTAAAATCGTTTGATTACCGCGAAAAAGAGGAAGTGCTGGCTAACTGCTTTAAGCTTAAAGGTACTGATATATCAGTTTCCGAAGATTTTTCCCTAGTTACAAGAGAAAAACGAAAAAAACTGTGGGAAAGCACTTCTGAAATTAAAAGGCAGGCGGAAAGGTTACAATAAAATACGACAAAATTAAAACTGATGACGAGCTGTTCGAATGGAATAACACTGAAAACAAAAGAATTCTCGCAAAGAAGGGCCGTGGTAGCCAAGAAAACAAAACAATTCCCCTAAAGAAGGGCGGGGGTAGCCAAGTACGCAAAAAATGAAATAAAATTGAAGATGGCAAACCCCTCGTATGCCTGAACCAAAATGCTCGTAGCGTCATGAATAAACTTGAACACTTGGAGAGTATTGTAATGACACATCGCCCTCACATCGTGATAATCACCGAAACGTGGTTAAATTATGATATAAGCGATGAAGAAGTTACACCACCCAGCTACAAGATTTATCGAAAAGATAGAGACACGCGTGGTGGTCGCGTTGCTATTATGGTAAAACAGTCATTGCAAGTGATAAGGCAAACCAATATACCGGGCGTTGAGTGTGTTATTATCAAACTCTATTTACACGACCTAAATTTGTCTGTAGGCGCATTCTATCGCCCCCCAAATAGTGATCACACATTCTTCGAAAAACTGAATGAGTTCCTGTGTTCTAGCAGATGTGACACAAGCAATGTGTTGTTAGCTGGAGACTTTAATGTTCCGTCCATCGACTGGTCCGGTGATTTTCCGCAGCCATTCGTCTGTGCGGCGGAACCCATTGTGGACCTTATGCTCTTTCATAATTTAACGCAATTAGTCAAACAACCCACGCGCATTCAGAAACACAAGAGCTCACTCTTGGATCTCTTTATTGTTAGCCAGAGTATTGCAAGTCGAAACGTTGATGTACAAGTAATGGAAGGAATTTCAGATCATAAAATGGTTTTCTTGTCAATCCCTGAAAATCGTATCACCAAAACAGAGAAATACCGACGGTCGGTACCAGTTTTTTCACGTGCTCAAGATGTGGACATTATTGACGCTCTAGACATGTCGTTTCCAACATTCTGTTCTCTTTCCGAGTCAAATGATTGCTCTGTTGAAGACTTGTGGCACTTTTTTAAATCACTTGTTTTGTCGTGCATTGAACGATTTGTGCCCTTCAGAGAAATTTTCCGCCATAGGGTTAATCCATGGATTACAAGGGAAATAGTGCGCATGGGACGAAAGACAAAAAATTAAGAAAACAGCATCACAAGTCTCCATCACCAGCTAACAGTGAAAAACTTGTGTCAATGCGCAAATGCCTTCAAGAAAGCATTAAAAAGGCTAAAGAATTTTACCACAAAGAAACTATGAAAAATTTTCTTCTTTCGTCTCCTGAAAAATTTTGGCCCTATTTTTCCTCAAATAAGAAGTCAATTTCTAACATTGTAGTTAACGGGGAAACCGTCACTGACTGACTCACCATTGCAACGTCTTTTAACGACTTCTTCTGTTCAGTATTCACGAAAGATGACACTATTACACCTTCAGTCAATCAGTTCGAGAACATTCCCCCAATAAGCAACATTTCTATATCTCAGGAAGGTGTCCTTTCTCTTTTGCTTCAAATTGATTGTAAGAAAACACCCGGAATAGACTGTATTTATAACCACTTCTTGGTGAGGTACGCTGAATGGAGCTCACATTATCTGCATCTTATATTTCACAAATCCTTATCCCAATCTAAGATCCCAGAGGACTGGAAATACGGTAAAATTACGCCTATACCTAAATCGAACACTCCACATTTGCTTACTTCATATAGACCTATTACCCTCTTGTGTTCATGCGCAAAAATATTGGAACATATTATGTTTAAGCACTTATCAACATTTCTAGATGAAAACAAACTTATTGACCCCAGGCAACATGGCTTCCGAAAAGGTCTATCTACCGTAACACAACTATTAGAAAGAGTACATGAACTCGCCAAAACCCTTGACAGGCAAGGTCAAACTGATATTATTTTTCTAGATTTTGAGAAAGCGTACGATCGCGTGTCGCACCAAAAGCTGCTCTTAAAACTTCAACCCATACTGAAGAACGATACACTTCTGTCATGGATAAAATATTACTTAAATTTAAGACGACAATGTGTAACAATTGATGGTACGTTCTCTCCAGCAGAGACAGTTATATCCGGTATACCTCAAGGTTCGGTGCTTGGGCCACTTTTCTTTCTTTTGTTCATTAATGACATAGTACAGGATATACCAGTTAAAATTAGACTATTCGCAGATGATTGCATCCTCTATCATGAAGTTCAAAGCCGCTGCGACCAAGTTCTTTTGAATTCTTCTTTAGCGAAAATACAAACTTGGTGTTCAACGTGGCAAATGAGTGTTAACAAGACTAAAACGGTAGCCATGTCAATAACGCGTAAACAGCATCCCCTAAGCTTTCCATATTCCATAGATAATCACACTCTTTCCGTTGTAGAAAGGTACAAATATTTAGGCGTAATTATTACCTCGGACCTTAAATGGAATGAACACATTTCGTATATTACAAATAAAGCCATGCGTAAACTTGGATACCTTCGAAGGTCATTGCGAAAATCAACCAAAGAAATAAAGTTACTGGCTCACAAAACTTTCATTAGGCCCTCCCTCGAATATGCATCAGTTATATGGGATCCGTACACAAAAAACAACATTGATAAACTAGAACTCGTTCAAAGGAAGGGAATCAGGTTTGTTCATAATTGCTATCGCTGGCAAGTATCTGTAACTTCAATCTTGGCAGATTCAGAGCTGGATACATTGCAAAAGAGACGTCAGCGTGAACGACTGAAGTTTTTGTACTTCCTTTACCATGATAAGCTGGCAATAGACAAGAGTAATTTAATCGACCGTGTTGGTAAGTGCTCGACGCGATCACACCACACGAAAAAGATAAAGGATTTTAGCTGTAAAACAGACACATTCAAAAACTCTTTTTTTCCGAGAACAACGCGTGAATGGAATCGACTTCCATCCAATGTAATTGATTGTAATACACTAAATTCTTTTGCTAAAGCATTGTCAGATTATCAGTAATTTTTTCGGTATATTTGTCGTCACTCCGCTTTCCTAGTATCGCGACATCTGCAACTGATATGTGATTGTGAAACAATAATGTCGTTCTGATGTTTTTTGTTGTTGTTGTTGTTGAGTGTGTCACATTGTAACTCTGCTTTGTTTTAGCGGTGAACCTCGGTGGTGTTACTAATTACAGTGTCCTCTTGTACAATCCAGATTTCTCCTGCTCTTTCCAGTCATGTCTTATATATTATTAATTGTTTCTATCAGTGTATGTCTGGCTTGGTACCAAACAAGTTGTTGATGGTACCTGCTGTCACTTTGTTGATTACGTATTTGTATATTTTTATTTTTATTTTCTTCCCGCTCATTGTTGCGGTTGCTTTGTGGACGTATTTGCGTATGTTCTCGCATTCTTTTATTTGTTCTGCCCGCTCCTGCCAAATGCCTTTTTCAAAGGCTGGCAGTAAATCTGAAATAAATAAATAAATAAATTACCTTAACAAAACTCGACTCAAGGCGTCACCGCTATGCATTTGGTGCAACAAAATTGAAACAATGGAATATTTCTTTTTATTCTGCCACCGTATTTATTATCAGAGAAAAAGATTTTAGTAGCCCCATCACAAAAGCTAGGAATACAAGTAAATCAACCAGTAATTTTATCACTTGGCGGAACTTCATTTGGTTACTGCCACATGGATGTATGCTCCGCTGTGTTTGATTACATCAATGCAACTAAAAGATTACCGTGCTAGTGAACGCCAATCTTTTCAGATTTTTAGTTTATATTTCGTAGTTATGTCTATCAAAAACAAGAGATGGTTTGACCGCTTGCTCAGCAAACATATTTGTTTTTTGTACTATTATTTTTGAACTACTTTTTCAGATTGGCTTCATTTTCAATTGAGTTTCATTTAAGTATCCTGCCGCCCGGTTCTTGGCCCATCCCCCTCTGTGGGTGAGCGCCATCCATAAGAGGTCATCATCATCATCATCAATATGCATTACAGTTATAGGAGAACAAGAACAGGCTATTGTCACGGATTAGAGCATGGGACGACCCAATTGTTATGCTATTGGCTTTGTTAGACGACTGGTTGATTTTGCGCTGTTTTAAAACGCTTTATAAGTCGTATTAACGCAATCGCTTTCTCGAAATCAAGCCTGTCTAAGGCAAGTTTGCCAACCATTTACAAGCACCACCGTAGCTCAGTGGTAGAATACTGGGCTGGCACCCAGGGACCTGGTTTCGAGCCCCACTGTGTCATTTGTGCCAGGTTTTGTTTTCTAATTTCATGTGACGTGGTTATGGACACGGGCGGTGGCGGCGGCGGACAACTGCGCGTGACCATAGTTGTCATCACATAGCATCTTTCGCGGTAATAAAAAAGAAAGCCGCACACCTAACAATAAAAAGGAACATATTGCAGGCATGATCTATGCAACTAAGGCACGTCCGCAACGCCCGAAGTTTCTTTCAAGGCATCTACACCATTACATGCTGATGAGCAAAGTAGCTCCTTGTTTGTACAACATCGCCATGCTACTGCAGGAGAGATGCTAGACAGAAGCGCAAGAATACAGTAGAGGCTCAGCCTTGTCGACATCGGTCGTGCACGGATTGACCGAGTCTAGAGCTGCTCAATCCCTCAGCAACAGGCGGTTCGTCAAAAGCCTGCGAAATTTCAGAGGTCCTATTTTGTTGAAAATGATGAGCACCATTGTATAAGTGCACCTTCGCTACTTTCTATTCTCGGTGAACTTGAATCATCAATTCTAGCACTTGCGCAAAAGGTATGTCATTAATAAATGTGCCTCATAACGCGAATATTCTAGATTTAGTTCGATGAATAAATAGTTGTAAGTACGCAACTTACGTGTTTCGTGCCTATATGGGGGGGGGGGTGCACTGTGAATGTGCCGTGCGTTTGCGTTCTAATTATCTCTGAAAATAGCAGCATGGTAAGCACAACCTATAGAACAAGTTTGTGACGAAACGACGTCTGCGTTTTCTTGTTCCAGTAATCTATTTATAAAACAGCGAGCTCCATATAAAACATCTACCGCACGCACTCCAAACGTGCCTAAAATTTTCAGAGTTAGCTAAAATCAAGCATTTATTGCACTCATACTGGAGTGTTACATATAGTAAACGCCTTTGCAATGCATTGAATCTCATCGAGAATCTACACTGTACGCAAGTCGTTCCAGTATATGCACTTCATGCAATTCCAGTACGCTGATAGTCATTGCATAATATTCATCTGAGATAGAGCGTGAAATAAACACAAACAATTAGTTTCATACGGCATCAAGGCCAAACGTCCACCTCTTATAAAAAAGTAACGCACTTCTAACCTCCAGGAGCTTCCAGTAGAGGCTCAGCTTTGTCGACATCGGTCATAAAAGCATTGGCCGAATCTAGAGCCGCTGAATCCCTCGGCAACACCCAGTTGGTCGAGTCGGGTTCGCTTTCCGCACCAGCCATGCGCCGCAGACCTTCAGGCGGCCATATGACACTGGCCATGGGCAGCAGAAGAACTTTCAGGGCCGTGTGGTGTTGTCGGTCAACTGCGGTGAGCCTGTTAGAAAATGGACCCCTGATGGCATCGTACGCCTTTCGAGCCACGGAGTTCACGAGACACTGGCGTCGTAATCCTGGCCCTCCGCGGCACTCAGCTTCGCGACCAATGCACTGAAAACTTTTTCGGCCATGATGCAGGGATGACCATGTGGACGTAATCTGCGCGACCACCTTAGGGCACAGAGAGAAAGGCCGGAGGAACCATGTTTGAAGTAACGACTAGGTTGAGGTGCTAAACAATTTCACGCCTCTTGTTACTGCTCACCCTGCCGTCGTTCACATTAACTGAAGTAGTCTAGGTCAACTGAAGGGCCTTTTCTTTTTCAATTTAAAGAGCTTTAGCGCAACAAGAGAAGCTCCACAAAGAAGCAAGAACAACTTGTGAACATTGTCACTCATTTACTCCAGTCTTAAACTTTCAATACGCTGCTCTTGGAAGATAAAAAAAAAGTGTGGATGAGTCACCTTTTATGGTTGGGTAACCAGCGCCAAGACATTGCCTTTTACCCCTCAAAAAGTACTAAAATGGTGTGTTCGCGAAACCACATACGAGCTGCATGGTCGAAGAGGCTCTTTATAAGTAGCAACAACTGCTTCGTATTCGGCCTCCCCCTCCCCACCAAAAAAAAACTTCTCAATGACACGTCCCAAAACGAAAACCAGGAAGAGGCAGTTTTGGACCGCAAGGCACACTGGGAGAGGCACTGCTCAGCTCTTTATTAGAACAATAACAGCAGGCCGTCCAACTAGCCGAGGAAGCCACCCTTGCCCAAGGGCTTATGGCACGCCCAGGCTGAGGCTGAGGTCCACCCCAAATTAACTTCGCTAGTCTTTATAAATAAAGTTCTTTTTTTTTTCATTACCATGCCCTTCGTAGCAAGTTATGTTCTCATCCACTTTGCTTTTTTCGCATTTAGATTACAATGAATTCGTTTTCCAACTTGACACTTAAATTGTCACCTCACTTCTTCAGTTACTCTATTTCGCAATCCTTTTGGTATTCACAACATACTAACCCAACGCGTTAGTATAATAACAAACATTATATGATGAGCAAGAGACGCGAAGTGACAAAAAAAGGAAAAAGAAAAGGCTGTAGGATCATAAGAACCACGTAATAGGGATTGCACACATGGTATTGGCCTCAAGGGCAACCACTGTAACTCCTGGCACTACTTCCATGGTGACCATAGTTGAAAAGGAAGCTTTGCTGCTTGTAGCAAGATGGAGTTAGCTTAGAATGCGTAGTTATAAAATATATTCAGTAAACTATTAGAACGTTGCACGTGCCGTGTGGAATATAAGTCAAATACGGAGCAAAATTTTATACTTGTTCGTATATAGAACTGGCCACAAAGTAACGTGAAGCCTTAGAATTTCGCAACTGCATTGGAAAGCTCAACAAAGCAGGTATAGAAATTAGTAAAGGAGGGTGAGAGTACGGGTGGCAAAAAGAGCAGCAAAATGTTGAAATAATGGAAAAGTAAGGGCACGTTGCATAGAGGGCAAAAAGTGAGTAGGAAATTTGTGTGCTTTTTGAAATGAAAGTGAACAAGTAAAGAATCAAATCAACTAGAAAAAGATGAAACATTTTGTTTTAAATTTTGCTTCTGCTTGATGGCATATTCCTCAGCGGTTCGTTACAATGCAGACGACCATATCGTACATTCAGATATGTTTTGGTGATAATGACAGATAAAAAAAAATTGGCAGCATATCCACGGAGTGAATGATGGAGAGTGGGGCGAAGCATTCGTCCGTCCATTCGTTCTTGCTTCCTTCCGTCTTTGCGACCGTCTATGCGTCCATCCGCACGTCCGTGCGTGCGTTTGTTCCTGCGTTCGTCCATGCACCCGTTCCTGCGTTCGTTCATGCGTCCATTCATGCATCTGTCTGTGTGTCTGTTCATCCATCTATTCAACACTCCAAGTACCACCATCTCGCATCTTTTCATCATATATTCCCCATATAAAAACACCGCCATCCAGCGGACATTCCAAGGACTAAACGAGAGGTGGCACACGCACACTTTCTAACAGCTTGCGCTTCGGGTCTACTTGCCACCTTTAACCACCTCAAGTTCATGGTATATACTAGTTCACTGTATTCATGGCACTGCAGCCCAACACTCGCTAAACCTTTCTAAAACCAAGGAGGTTACGCCCAGCGAGTATAACGTAGCAACCTTTTCCTGGCAGATAGAGCTCAATGTGCATGCCAATGGCTGCATGGTAAATGAGAGACAGGAGAATTCGGCTTTTACTTTCTTACGGCTTGCACTTCTTACCTACTTCCCACCTTTAACTACCTCGACTTCATTCATGGTATATACTAGTTCATTGTATTCATGACACTGCGGCTCAACGCTCGCTAAATCTTTCTAAAACTAAGGTGGTTACACCTAGCGGGTATAACGTAGCAACCCTTTCCCTTCAGATAGTGCTCAATGTACATGCAATGACTGTTAATGGGGATCGCAGCGTGCACGTTAACTAAAATCCGAATGCTCCTGTCTCTCATACCCTATTATCAGCTATTGGCATATACATTGAGCACAATTTTTTGTTGTTCAACAACGCACAGAAAGAATCTCTCACCAGCACCAACTTGGAGGTCAAAATGTTTGCAGGCCAAAGCGTAAAACTGGTTACATACTACGTGGGACGAACGAGTGCCCCTATAAGGAGCTTCGCTTCTAATATACCAGTCGTGGGGTGCCTTGGTACCCCCGCCCTCAGCTAAGGGTGAGGACAGTCCTGTCGTCTGCAGCGACGCCCACCATTGCACCTCCCATCGCAACTTAGCCTCATGCGAAAAGCGCTACAGAATGCGCTCGCGGTGCACGGAGATTCCTCCAAATAAGTACATTCTAGCGAACTTTTTTTTTCTTGTTGAAGCTTGGCCACCTTTAAGAGGTATTGTTCCTCTAAAGACTGAAAACATTGGTGCTGGCTGCATAACTCGTAGTGGCACTCGCCCAAAACTATTCCAAGCAGAAATTAGGACGCAGGGCGCAGACGTGTGATTAGATAAAAGTACCGTTAAATGCAATCGTAGCATTCCACCTGAATGAGGACTACTATTAGATTTATTTTTCTTTGGCAAGGTTTTTCATTGAATGTGGGAGAGAACGAAGCTCTCCGACTTTTTCAGCTTGAAAACTTCAAAGGTGGTCAAAGAAAGCGCCGAACGCCACGGTGCTTCAGGAAATGCACTTGGGAAGCACCAGGTGCAATTGTTTGAAGAAACCAAAAAAAAAATATGGCATATTCACGTACAGTGGGAGTCCATGATATACAAAGCACGAATGAGGAAGGTTATGTCACCTTAAAACCACTACAACGCTACGAGGTGGCCGCAAAGTATACCGTACAAGACTTCCATGTCATGATTATTATTTTTGAACGTGTCATTGACCTTCGTTGATAATACATCATCACGTGATGCCAAATTTAGCATATGTGGCGCTAGCGAAACGGCCATTACCACACTATCAGCATATCATGTAGTGATTATTACATCACACACATGTCGTGATTACCATGTTTGGACGTGTCATTTACCTTTGTCGTCTGTTCACGCCTCACGATATCAAAGTAAATATATATGGAGCTAGCAAAACAATTGCAACCGAAACAAGAGCGTAGAATGTTGTGGTGCTGTTACATCATACAAATGTCGTGGTTATCATGTTTGCACCAGTCACAGACCTTCATTATTCATTCACGCCCCGTAATACCAAATTTGGATATGTCAACCTAGCGAAACGGTGAAAAGCGCATCATTAGTGTGGCATGTGGTATTGTGGTTACATGACACGCAAGTCATGATTTTCATGTTAGGGTCTGTCGCTTGTGTTCGCCATGCAGTCACGTCATATCAGACCAGTTTCGCAACATGTCATGTGAACAAAACTACCACGAAAGCAGCAAGACCATGAAATGTAAATTATGGCATTCATGACATGCATGTCATGGTTTTCATGTTATGACTATAGTCACTAATGCTCGTCGCAGTAATATTACATCATAGCTGTTTTGGTATTGATATCACAATCGAAATGGCCAGGTGAGGTAAACGTCGTAGGCGGCCGGGCGGGCGGGCGGGCGGACGGACGGACGGACGGACGGACGGACGGACAGACAGACAGACAGACAGACAGACAGACAGACAGACAGACAGACAGACAGACAGACAGACAGACAGACAGACAGACAGATAGATAGATAGACAGATAGATAGATAGATAGATAGATAGATAGATAGATAGATACGTTCAATGTTGCCGACGTTAGCTAAGAAATGCTTCGCATTTAAAAAATCTAAGAGATTGATTTATAGACGCCACTGCAAAATGAAAGATAAGTAAAGCTACGAAACATTACAAAAGCGTTCCCGAGCTGCCTCGTTTCGCACATATAATAATGCCTATAGATTCCACATACTAGTATACCAACCACCGAGCGTTCGCGATGGGAGACGTGGCACCTGCTGATGATTCCGTTATCCGGGGGCCACCAGACAGCGACACCCTTAGTGACCGTGCTGTCCGAGCGGCGGGACGCACTGAGAGTTCACGTCGCACGCGCATTGCATGCAAATCTGTAAGTCCAGTTGGTTGCGGTGTAGTTGCGGAGAATTCCTGCTGTTGGACAGGTAGCGCATGCCTTCTCATGTCATTACCATGTTTTTTTTCTGTGCGCGCTGCCTACCTTTATTTCTCTTAACGAAAGCTGCAAACCATTGCCGAAGAGAGGGCGCAAAAACCGCACTTGTTTTTTTAATGTGATAGCAATTATATAGACACTCTCTGCGGAAAGTTACCGCTAGCGTTGGTGTTGACGTCGCCTTCACTGATCATATATCTATACGTAACTACATATATGTAAACGCAAGGAAGAAAAATAACCAAGAAAAAGACTCTGGCGCGCGGAATCGAACGCGGTGCCTGTGTATTGTGAATACGAGGAGTTAACCACTGAGCCACGGAGTAGCACCTCCTTCAAAGTTTTAACGGAAGGCTATTTATATCGGCCACTTACCGCTTTTAACGGGCCTCTCGGGGAAAGCTATCCTGTTTTCGACATTACCAGCAAGACGGCGCAATGAGGGCGCGTCGCCACATCGTCACTATACGCCGCGGTGCACACCTTCATCTCCCACGCGTACTTTGTCCCACGCAGAAGAGAGGGTGGAGGCTCGTTCATTCGCGAGTCATTATGATGCGGTGGGGTCCTACGTCTTGTCTGTCATTGGGCTATTACCTGAGTGAATCTGTTGCCGTTACCGAGTGCACAAAGGTCACGCCAATCGTTGCACTGTCTCCGTTTGCGAAAACGGTGTGCTTTTCAGGTACAACAAAGTAACAACTGAGACGCTTATTGGCATTTTGTACCTGTGAGCTGGTTTCGTGCGTCAATAGACAGATTTAGTTGCGCGTTTGCCGCAGCCGTACGGATGCAGCCTGCCAGGCAATCGCAATGGGCGGCCGTGTCCATAAGACATCTGCGGACGCGACAATAAATCTGTCTATGTGTGCGTGAGAAACGCAGGGCACGTTTTTATCTGCTTGCAAGTCTGCGCGCAACATTCCAATTTGTTGCTATTGCGTTAATTGCTTCGCCTTTGCGGCAAAGCTGTGATTTTTTTTTACCCCAACAATGAGCGGGTCTGATAATTGCGCGCCTTTGCAGACCCAGAACACTTATTGGCGTAGGAGAAGAACATAATCGAAGAGTAACTTCGGTGACTGTCGTTTGTGAGAAGCAGCTTAGTAATTGCTACACTGAATGCTCGTTGAAAACACAGTACATGTTGTCATCCATAAAATTCCCCGTGATGTTGTCGAACCAATATTTTAACCGTTTATTTTATTTGCGACCCTCTCAACTTTTTTTTTGCGTGTTCAAGATGATTGCTCGCTGAAACCAGCTTCGCCAACACCGGAATTTTTGTGAAATGAGCTCTTTGCATTATCTCGTTAATATATTGCATTTTTGTCGCACTACTTGACAATATTAGCTCATGTTGTGCCCATTTTGAAAAAAAGTTGATTGTCAACACTTGTCAAACTATCGTCCTGTTTCTATCACTTGTACCTGCTGTTCAATGCTGGAGCATGTTTCTAATTATGTTAACACAATCTCATTAGAAAATAATATTTTTTCGTCATATCAACACCGTCTCAGAAAAGATATGTCTACGGCAACTCAGCTTGTGTCTACAGTGCCTGCATCCACATGCGTTCGAGATATATCTGGGGCTGACTGATCTGTTTTTTTTTTTTAGATTTTAGTAGGGCCTTTGGATAGGTGCCCTATGGAAAACGTTTGCTTAGGCTCGAAAATGTTGGGCTTCTTTGGGGAATAGTTAGGTGCATTCATGCCTACTTAAAAAAACGAAGTGAATTTGTTGAGGTCAGGGGCTGTGCTTCTCTACGTGTTTCTTCCAGTGTGCCACAGCGTAGTGAGTTAGGCCCCTTATTACTCTTAATTTTTGGTATTGATTTAGTTGATATCATACATAAGGACATATCTTTTCAATTATTCACAGATAACTATGTTGTTTTTACACAAATATGTTGTGTGAATGACCACCGTTACTGCACCAATCTCTTACAAGTATAGGCGAGTGGAGCCAAAACTGGGGCATGGAACTTTATGGTTACAAAACGGTTTTTGTGGGGATAACAAGCAAGCAAGCGCCCAGCCTTTACACTTATTGTCTCCACTATAACCCACTGAATTATGTAGAAAATACAAATACCTAGGAGTCACTTTGGCGATAACACTCTAATGGTCAGATCACATTGCAAGCATACGGATGGCTGCACTTAGGAAACAGAGGTTTCTTAAAGGAAACTTAAACCCTCCACGAAAGAGACCTAATTATTTGTACCATTGTTTGTATTGGATCAACGCTTGTATACGCCTTGGTTGTTTGGGACCCTCAATGTAATAAAGATGTTGTCTTGCTTGAAAAATTTCAACAATGAATGTACGAGCTCTACTGTATAATGATTTTGTTTGCTTGACCTAGAGACAGTGTGATCGTTGCAACTTTCTATTTTAGAATGCGTTTTGCACCGTGCAACGTTTTTTTTACCTGAAAATGTGTGTATAATTGTATGTATGTGTGTATTTGTTTATATATCTCTACTGTTCGTGTGTATGACCAAAACATGCTAATTGATATGTATTCACCGCTTCCATGCGATACATGTAACTTTCCCATCTGCCCTCCTGCTTGGTCCTTATAGGACTGCAGTATGTAAAATAAATAAAAAATAAATAAAACAAAAGGTGGTCAGATTTATTTTAGGCACTATAAAAGACGTGATTCGCCAACACAAATTATGCAACATAATCACATTCAGACATTGAAATCTCGCAGGAAAATTATCGGTTGATGTTTGTACACTACATTTTTTCCGGTAAAGTTAAAATAACTTTGCTCAACTGTGTGAAACGTATATTTTACATAAAAACAAGACATAACCGTAAATATTCACTGACGCCTGTTTTTGCTCGTATAACTGCTTTCGTGTTAATGCTTTCTTTTTGCTCGTATTACTGCTTAGCTGTGCGGGCGAGTCTGCGGCATCACTTGCGCGACAGACTGAGTGTGCAAGGGATCCAAACGCATCAGTGGCATTGCTCATCACCGCGCGGGATCCGATGTGGATCACCAGTAGTGCCATCCGTTTCCACAACCGTGCGTTTGCTCCTGACCTAGTGTGTGATCGCATTCGTGAACGATGTGCCCCGGCGCACCGCGCCAATAGCAAGAACCACGGAAACCACGCCATCTCGATCGTAAGTCGCCTCGATCAGGTGGCCCTCGCTTCGGGTTGCGCCACTTGTCAGGCCTCATGTAGACCGCATGCTCCTGCCGTGGAATGTCGCGCGCAGAGGGGCGTGGGCCGCATGGAGCACGTAAGCTTGAAGGTCCAAAGCATGGTCTGACAGCTCCCAACCGCGTGGTACGTGCTGATCAGCAAACGATGCTGACGCGGTACCCCTAAACGCTTCTTAGGCTACCGCGCTGCGATTCCACGCACAGCGAGGCTCGATTGACTGCGCTACGGGCGGAGGTGGGCGATATAATCACGCTTCTAAAATTTCGCCTTGTATGCGCTTCTCCTCAGCGGTGAGCTCTTCTAGGTCCACGAACTTGCATCCGCTGAAGCGTGCCGCAAAATTTCGGTGCGCTTGCCGCGTAAGGCGCTCGACGTTTTCGGCATCGGTGGCTTGAGGGTTAGCGAGACGATACAGTTCGCCCATCGCCCATACATTCTCCAGCACGAAGTCGTCCAGATGCTGGTTGCGTTCCTCCGACTCCTTCCACAAACGGCACACATAATTAACCGGTAGGAATTCACCGCGGAAGGTGCACGTTAAAGAACCCCAGGTGGTCGAAATTTCCGGAGCCCTCCACTACGGCGTCTCTCATTATCATGTGGTGGTTTTGCGACGTTAAGCCACACATATCAATCAATTCACCGCGGAAGCTGTCGCGGGACTCTTCCATCGTGCGGGCGAAAGGTACGATGAGTCGGAACCATCGATTCACTTGCTCCGTGAGCGACCCCGGGACCATACGCTGGAGAAGTTCGGCGTCAGAAAGACCCATCGCCAGCTGATAATGCTGCAACCGTTGGAGATACTCGTTGACACTCTTGCAGTCGTGGTAACCCGTGTAGGCAGGCATGTCTACTTTGACACGTGGTCACACAGTCTGTACGGGTTCCTGCGCTGTGTTCTGCAGGACGCTCGCCAAGCTTTCCTTAACTGACAGTGCATTCTGTAAGAGTACTTCTCTCGAGGCAAACTGCTGCACGCAGACTCACATATACAGTTGCGCCGTGTGTCGGTGCAACTTCTAGCGGCGCCTCTTTTCTCGCGTCGCGAGGTGATGGAGCGCCATGCGTGACGCTTTCCGTCTTAGGCCAAATCTCTACGAACGTGATCTCTGCACCCTCCTAATCGTCCCGCGTGAAACGCACTAAATCGTAGCTGTCAGAATGTCCTAACAGTGCCCCCACGTCAGTTGAAGATGGCCACTCTGCGAAGCGACATCAGACAATACTGACAAATCTTGGAATTCCGACATGCCTGTTGTCCAACGTATGGAGGAGCACCGGTAGTTGGACGCGTCCACAAAGCTATGCGTGCCACCTAATTGATTACGTTGGGTGCCAGATGCTGGGGGTCCTTCCTATGCACGACTGGTAATGTTCCAGCCGCACCCAGTCGCACCGTGCACAAGTAACGTCCCCTATCCGTAGCTTGTCTTATTGGAGCTACACTCCAAGCTAAAAACAGTCGAAATGGGAGCAACGGCTGTTTTTAGTCCTTTATACCAACCTTTACTCTCCGAGAGGACCAAGCGGAACAAGATGGCCGACATGTTCGAAAACGGGGGAGCAACTGTTCGTCTGAAGTTTCTAAGGGAGCAACGAAAGGAGGAACCACTGTAAATGCTCTCGTCAAGCAACGGTTACTCCCCTGAAAGACACCGCCCACAAATATGCATGCCGCCCACATTGATATTCATGGGCCAGATTATTTGTTCTGTGAGCCAAACTTCACCAAACCAAAACAGTGGTTTATTTTAGCATCCGCAGATAATAAAATAGCAGCGCTGGCTGAACACAGAAGGCCTGAGGATACAGCTACCGCAGGGCCTAACCCACGCCGCAGCAGCATGGAGAGTTGGCACGTCAAAGCGGACCAAACGCCGGAACACGTGCGAAAAAAGGATGTAAAAAATAGCCTAGACATGCCGTTCATCTGCCAGGGAAGGGCGTCAAAGCCAATCAAGCACCAAAACATGTGCAAAAAGACCCCCGCCCTCGCCAAATATATCGGAGCAAAAAAAAAACAGACCCAGATGCGCTTTTCATCAGCCATCAAACTTAGTAGCACGCTTCAACCTGTATTTTGAGGGCAGAATGATAAATCTGCGCCATCTGCGCCCGCACGACAGGTGTGGCGCTAGTATAGCAAGAGATGTAATATACAAAGTAATCATTATTCAATGTTTATGTGTACTACCACTAAAAAAATTAAAATCAATTTTTATAAATAGGCGTAGGTTTTAGTATGCCTAAGTTTTTTATAAGTGTATTATAAGAACACATTGAAATCATTGCGCTGACGCCTGTGCTGCCACTGCTCAACGTTTTTTTTTTTTTGCGGCGCAACTAGGTTCGCGTTCGCACTACTAATATTCATATGGTTTGTGGTCGGCGAGCACATGGGCATACGAGCTTGTGTGCTATGTTTTGATCGTGCGTATGTGTCGCAGATTTGCGTTTCTACTTAATCGTGGTGAAAGTTTGTGTATATTTATCTTTAGAGAGTGCGATGTTGTTGTGGATTTTGCTGCTGGATGGAACAAACACAACGTAAACATGTCTTCAGCTATCTGCAAGCCTGTTCGCTCGCCGGAAAAAGGAGTGTGCACGCATCAGCGTGCAGGTGAATGGCATTTACAGCAACATTTATTGCTCTTACTTTGTGGGTCATTACAGTCTAGCATTGGTTGGGGCGTTTTCAACCCTAAATCCATGCTTGTTCACAGCTTGTAAACAATTTTGAGTTCTCGAACAGCTGGCTCATTGTTTTTTCTCCAAATACATTGTTGAGTGGTTGCGCAATCAAAAGAAAAATGATTTACTATTTCTTATTTACCGTATCCGTTGCTAGCCGTATCGGAATAAATTACCTCTATTATTACCGCCTGCACACCCTCTTGCTTCCTCTTTCAACACTGAAGTGCCAGTGTACATTTGCAGTTAAAAGTTCCTTTCCGCAACAATACCTCGCTTGAAAAAACATTAAGGCGGGGTTGTAGCTGCATTCATATTGGTACTTTTCTATCATTGGCTCTATGTAACGTTAACGGCTGGGTGTTGGGGCCTTGGGCAGCATTTTTTAGAGCTGTAAAATGTATGTAAATCAGTAAGTGAACAAATAATTGTCGCATCACTACACTGGCATAGCCATGCGGTGGCACCTAGAATTTTTTAGGCCTGGCGTAGGGAGCCCAATATGACGATCATATTTGCTTGCCCGGCCTCCAATTCAGATAAGCGGACCACCCCCCCCCCCAAAAAAAAAACACGCCTAAAAAAAAACCTGCCCACATCACTGCGTCACTTGTTTAACCTCTACGCTGAACGTATTATTTTATAAGCGCACCATCAAGCGAGCACTTTACATATAGAGATAACAATTAGAGGAGGAATGACCCAAATCTTTCAGATTTCTTTAGTGATGCAAAACCTTCGCAAAACTGAATATTGTGAAAGACAAACATAAATGCTGTAGCTTCGCGTTAGCGTTGTCATTATTCTGCATCATGAAATCTTTATGTGCTGTGAAAACTTGGCAAGCCGTTGAAGTCACATTTTGACGTTAATACCAATCGACGAAAATTTCAACAACCTCAATAGCGCCGTTTGGGATTTGCCGCATGCACATGATTAGTCTGCAGAACATCGTTGGCACAAACTTAAAAGGAGAAAGAAGACACTCGGAAAAGCGTGCATAATTAGGCTGATTTCTATATAGCTATCCTTAACCAGACTTCACTGCTACCAAATAAAACAATATTTGATGCATGTCCTTTACTACTTTTTTCAGGTGTATGACACCAATTTGGTTATACTGCAGATAATGATCCCCCAATGATGCTAAAGTGCAAAAGCAAGTGAATTTGGGTAAGTGCAGACTTTTTGTACCACGTATATGAAAGCATCGCTTTTTAGTGGCAGACTACGCATGTGTTGGCCAGCGAATAGTTTATCGTGCCACATGCTTACACTGGCACTGACAATTTGACAAGGCTCCGCTGGCCCGTGTGCGTGCTTACACTGTTACCGTTAAGATAAAATGTTTGTTTTCATTGCAGAGATCGTTGTTTGTACTAGAAAGCAAACTGCCAAGATTTGTTTACGCTGGTGCTACTAAAAGTACGCTTTCCCTATTTGCACGTGTTTTGGCTTGCAAAAAGCATAAGACTTGGGCCTACATTCACAAAGCTGTCCATGCGCAGGCCTTCATAACAGTGTTTTTTGACTCGCCTTTACCCTGTTTTCTGCAGATGTTTCGTGGGTTGAAAAGTGCCACAGCATGTTGACTTCTCCCACTCTGAAAAATTCTTGTTCAAAGTTATGCAAGACAGGGCTTAACATTCTTGTGCACCTCCTTGTTGTTCCAAGATCCTGAAGTGTTATGCTCTTACTAGAGGTGGCAGTGTTCCTAATATTTATATTTCCATCACGTTGACCAAGTATGCGATGTTGGCTTTAATGGTAGCACATCCTCAACAAATGTCTTTGTGGCACATGTAGAAGGCAGTACAAAATGAATAGGCAGACATTCACACCAGGCGCTCACTTCTAATAACGCTTTGTTTTTAAGCCACCGTGCGCTTATTCCAATTTGTCTAACAGAGCATTAACCTGTTCGGCTGTGAGCCAACAAGACTTTCGACTAATAAAAGTTTCACATATTGTTGCGCTCAGATATATATGTATCGGCAAGCTATCTGTGACACTGTCAAACAAAGAATCAGAATATCTGTGCGTGCCTTAAGATATATTCCTTCGTTCACATATCTTGTGGCTGTGACTGGTCAACCGAGTGAACAAGTGAACCCTGGTTTCCTAAAATGAACGCATTTTTCGAAGGTAGCATGGTCTACATTTATTTGTCTATAGTTTTGTTCAGCCGTTTGCGTCAGGTACAAGGAAATATACTGAAGATTATCATGTAGCCTCTGCAAATGGTTGCTTTCAAGCAGGCTTTGCATGCTTGGCTTGTGCCTACAGGTATTGCACAATTCAACACGCAGCAGCGTATGATAGAATAGTAGAATCGAGAGCAACTATGTGCACGAACTAAATATGTATTTTAACTTGAGCGGACGATACGTGTTATTTGCCACACACACGATCTCGCTTAGAATGTGCATTGGTGAATGGGCTCACAGAAATGTCACTCAGCTGTGTGTAGGAAACAAGTTAACTGAACCTAAAGGCACCTTTAACAGCTACAAATATGCCTTCTTGAGGTGCTGCACATTTTCTTCCAGAATATTGCTATCTGAGACATCATGTGAAGAGCGTCTACCACATCAGCACTTATATGGCTTGCCAAGTAACGTTTGGCCAAACCTACCATTTTTTTCACACTTCGTTTTGCAGTACACATCCTAGAATGTAAGCACTGCTGCAGTGTGTGTGACTCATTGTTATGTATTGATTCTGGCATGTTAAACCTCACACTTCTTTTTCTTTCTTGCAGCAATGAAATGCTTCACATATGCCTGCGGTGACATTCCGCTGCGCTAGCCTGATGGAAACACCAGCTGCGAAACTCGAGTCCTTCATAATTGGAGAAGTTTCTATTCTCTCACCAATGATGACACAGACTGCCCTATGCTAGAAATTCAAGATTGTTTTTTCTACGGAAGACGCAGAAAACCTTTGATGTATTACGGCGCTTGTTTACTGCTGGCTGTGGTGTGGCGAAGTCTTTCTACGTGTGCTCGCACGTGGCCTAAATAAAGAAAAACAATAAAGCACTTCTTTTCCTTTCAATATTGTCCACTTTTTGTGTTAGAAGCACCCAAGCAGTGCTCTTCCTAGGAGCTCTTGCCATGTGTTAAACGTTTGACAAGCATACTCGAGATAAATAGTAATTTCCACTAGGAGTAACTGATAGCATGTGCAGTTGGTCCTCAGAGAGTAACTGCGAACAAGCGGGAAGAACGGTAAAGAGTGACCGTTGGTCTTAGGGTAGCAACTGGTGGCCGTAATGGTTGGTCCGCAGGGAGCAACTGGTGGGAGTAACTGTTGGTCCGCAAGGAGCAACTGGAGGGAGTAACTGTTCATCTCCGAAGGAGGAACTGAAAGGATAGCAACGGTTCGTCCCCCTGCAGTTACTCCTTTTAAGGGAGTAATTGGAGTGGCAATGCAATTGCTCCCTGAAAGGAGCAACCCCTATACCCCCGTTGCTCTGTTTTGGCTTGGAGTGTATGCGAGTTCGGGCGAATAAGGCAACAGGCTAGGTCAACAACACACTTCCAGGCTTCATGACACGCCTCGAATTCCGACGCTTTGTGACGCATTTAGCTTTCAGACTCTGGTCTGATTCTTTCTTTCTTTTTGCTAACAGAAGTTCCAAAAGTTCTGATTAGCGCTACATGTTAGCAGTAACACGTAAATGTCGCAAGGATATGCTACGGAAAACACTGGTGGACGCTTACTCCTTGGTTATTGTCGTCTTCGGCTCACAGGGGGTTGCGGGCTCGACATTCTTCCTAGGCCACTTTCAGAGAGGGTGTCTGGATATTGGCACACTGGTTTTCTTCGCCATCCCAGTTTCTCTTCTCTGACAAGAATACGTTCTCTCGCTGAGGGAGAAGGAATCCGTTCCGTGTGCCAGGAAAATGGAATTGCGAGTGCTGGCCGTGGGGGTGTTCCATCCCTTCGCAAGAGGCTCTATTGACTGTCGAAGGGACAGTCATGTCCCCCCCCCCCCCCACTAGGCTGTCAGGCTTCCGTAAAAGGGAAATAGTGGATGGGCGCATGTGCTCCCCCACACCTTAAGAGGCAAGAGGAGAGCAGACTGGGTCAGGGAGCAAACTGGGGTGAAGGAAAGTATAGCTGAAATCAAAAAGAAGAAATGGACATGGGCCGGGCTCGTAGCACGTAGGCAGACTAACTGCTGGTCATTAACGTTAACTCACTGAACTGCGGGAGAAGGCAAGCGCATGCAGGAGAGACAGAAAGTTAAGTTGGCCATTGATATTAGAAAAAGTGGCAGATCTTACGTACAGTGCAAATCGATGATATGCGAAGCACAAATGAGGAAGGCCTAATGTCACTTTAATATCAGCACAACGTTATGAGTGGAAGGTAAATTACGCCGTACATGAGTTTCACAACATGATTATCATGTTTAGACATGCCATTTACTTTCGTCGTCTATTTACGCCACTTGATACCAAATTTTGAGTATGTGGAGCTAGCGAAACGGCTGCGAACGCACTATGAGCGTAGCATATAGTCATGTTTTACATGACACGCATACGATCAGTATCATGTTTGGACGTGCCATTTACCTTCGTCATCCATGTGCGCCACATAATTTGGTATTGTGAAGTGATCAAAACAGCCGCGAGCGCCAAGAGCGCATCATGAACGTGGAATATTGTCAAGTTGTATGATGACACGTATCTTAAGATTATCATGTTTGCACCAATCATAGAGCTTCGTCATTCATTCACTTCGAGTATTTCTAAACTTGGTTTGTGTGAAGCAAGTGAAACCACCGCGAGCATACCATGAACGTGACGTGTACTCATGGCTTACATTACACGCATGTCATGATTTCCACGTTGGGGTCTGTCAGTTATGTTCACCATGCAGTCATGTCATATCATACCAGTTTTTCAATATGACATGTGAAAAAACCACCATAAGAGCAGCTAAACCATGAAATGTGTATTATGACATTCATGACATACATATCATCACTTCCATGTTTCGAATAGTCACTTACCCTCATCATACAATCATGCTGTGCAACACTAATTTTAGTATTAGTACCATTATAAGAACGGCCAGGAGAGCTGAAAGCCATAGGCAGCTGATAGATACGCTCAAAGTTCCCGAAATTCACAGGTGTAACGTGGCAACCGAAAGCACAGACTGGGTTGATTGGCAGACCGTGGGCCTCAGTGGCTTAAGTAAGGCTGCTGATGATGATAATGAAGATGATGCTTCCTGCCTAAGTAGAAAGCCCGCTCAGGGGGTCCATCAGCTGCTCCCACTCTTCCAGGTAAATTCAACATGACATGACAGTATTCGTACGCAGCGGAAAAAAGTGAGCGACTCGCTGAATGAGCTTGAGGAAGGTTGAAATTTTTTTCGTTTTATTTTTAGTGTGGGAACAGGGGAAGAACAGTAGGGGTTCTTTTGTCCCCGCTCACGCAAGTTCATGCCAACTTTCACCGTTTTTAGCGCAACAGTGAAATAGACTGCAAGGCTAATGCAGGCAGTCACCTCATGTACAAAGGAGCGTAAGAACCGCTACTTTTCTCCGTGAGAGCGGTTATGCCATCAGCAGTTTCTCTTAGCTAGGTGTCACGAGGTCCTCGGTGTACACACAAGACCATTTCATGTTCCGCAGCTAATCGCCTAATTTGGCACTCGCCGGTATTTGCTGTGGTGACACAAGGCGCAGAGGTGACTCTACTGCAGAGACTATTGAAAAGGCTTGTGCCCCTCTATTGCGTCCTGTCGATCAGAAATGCACAGGAAGTATGATCACGCTACAACACCATCAATTTCTCTTTATTTTTGACACCATGGCTCTTCAGTAACGTCACACGGAAGCATGCGAATTCGGCTATTTCAATATGATAATGGGATCGGCTACCACAATCCGCTTTTTTGAGGCGCCAACAGCGCTTGCGTTGATCAGAACAAGCTTTATTTTCTTAAATCCAAAGTTTTCTTTAAGGTTTCGGAGTCATTTTCAAGTGGTGTAACACGACATGTCTCTTTCTCAACGTGGCCTCTCGAGATGATGTTTCTGGGTCAATCACCCCCCCCCCTCCAACTGACCCGGTCATGATGCTCCACCATCTTGAATGTAAGTGTCGAACACACTTAATTTTCTTCCCGTCATTACATTTTTATCACTTATCAAGAGCAACTTCTTTTTGTGTTTTCAATGTTGATGTTCCGAATGCTAGCCTGTATGCATATATGTATGTATCACGATATATATATGTATATATATATATATATATATATATATATATATATATATATATCTTACGCATTACTATACACACGTTCAGAGATTTTTATTGAAACACCAGAGGAAGTAGTTGAACGAAATACTATGAACCCCTCATACAGTCAGCGGCTCCGCCCTGGCTGGCACAAGAAGGTGAAGACCCTCCGCGATGTCCCGGTCCCTCCGAACAGCCAGCAGTTGCAAACCCAAGTCTGGGGTGTGTAAGCTCTGCCGCTATAAGTCTTCATCATAAAAACTAGCGCCCACAATCGCAGGGCACTGTCAAAGTATGTAGATTGGTGAGCGAATATCTAGTCCACAACAAAGACACTCTTCATGAAAGTCCGGCTCTATGCTGCGATACGTTCATGGGCAGAGATATGTACCCGTCTGTAGAAATGGAAAAGTGATTCCATGAGCTCTGTTGAACCCATAGCATTAGAAATACGCAAACGCATCTGACTCAGCTTGTAGCTGGACGTATTCTCATAAAACGTTGTCGAAGAATCCTTTCTGAGGTCAATGTTTCCCCCATGCCATGCTTCACCAACACAGTCCATACACCACAGTCCATACATTCACGTGCAGGGGTGTGAGCGTTGCCACTAAGATCAACCCCATAAACGTCCTGAACGTGCTCTGGAAACTGAAAGATATTGTGACCACCGACCTACCTCACCTGTCTGCGACCACTCTGAATGAGTTTGGTCGCCTGCTGCAAAATTAAACCTCTAGAGAAGGCCCGAAAAGCTTCTCTGGAATTTTACTAAATCACACAAAGCACCTATGCTGCCTGAAGCGCTAACGCAATGGCGTCCCTTTCGCAACTATCTTCAGATCTGTACAGACTCAGGCCCGGGACACCAGCTGCCCTTTATCAGCGACGACTGCCACCCCAAAGGCCTGCCGTGTACTGCCCTGCGCAGCGTTCACAAAAAAGAACCACTTTAGTATCACTACATACTTTCGAATAATGGCCCGAGCCATACGGTGGCCTGCATAGTGCACCGGGTGAATGTGAACTCCTTCAGACACGGCTACCCTAAGAGCCGCCATGGCAGCTTCATCCAAGATCCTGAAACCAGCATTGTGCTGGGCAGGCATGCGTAGATCCCAAGAAGCTTCATGTTGTAAAAAGCAATAATTTTGTTTGAAGTTTTCTAGTCATTCTTAAGTGGTATTACTCGACATGTGTTTTTCCCAACGTGGCAACTCACGATTATAATGCTGGGTGAATCCCCCCCCCACTGAACCGGTCTGCATGCTCCATCATCCTCGATTTATTATTTAACTGACTTCATTCTCTTCCTCTCAAAAACATTGTTATCGTCTATCTAGAGAATAAATCTGTTTTTATACCACCGAACAAGGTCAATACGTTCTTCTGCACAAATTTCAAATTCATTTTCTTCAAATATAAAACACGAAGAAGTCAACAAAAGCTTCTGAATCTTCAAAGTTTCTTTCATACATGATGTCCTCAAGGCAGACATTTAACCATTCACCAACGTTATTTAAATATCAAGATAGGTGGTCAAAATTTCAGAGATAATACAACACAAGCAGTGCAAAAAAACACTATATTTTATGTGAAAGTTATTGTTCACGTCATAGCCAAATAATAGTGGTGGAATGTTTCTGTAGAAAAGTAACAAATCATTTATTCTTAAGTACCCATACGGTGCCAGGTTGCGTCAACTGCGAAAACACCGCAATTCCAGCGGTACGCAGAAATTTTTGGTCTACTGTATGCCACGATTGAACCCTCTGGCCAAAGTTTGAGTAATGGCTGATTGCTCAGTCGTCTTGACTTTGTTGCGGCTCTCGGCGCTGTTCACCGCGTTGTCGCTCCAAATCCCAGCGCTGATCACCAGTGGTTGCAGACCGGGGTCTGCCCGGTCTTTTGTGGTAGCGTGGTGTAGCTTCGGGGGGCGGAAACGAATACTGACAAGATGAGGATACGAAAACAAACAGACTTATGGCACTATTTACAATTATATGCAGCATGAGGTTAGGAGTTTCACAAACCATGAACGTGGTGGTTGAACCGTTACTTGGATCAGAGCGACGTCCTGCACTCTGCGGCGTCGTTTTAAGCCCTCTCGGGCTCCTTCTCTTTGAATGGAACACCAATCACACACACAGAACACCGCCCACAGGGCTTCAGTCAGTAACGCACAGTCTGCCGAATAGTTATTGCCTCACTGAACTCAATTCTCTGAGAAGAGGGGAAATGGTGTTCTCTCCCGGAACAGTTTGGCGGTTAGGTTGCTTCTTCTATCTTTCCTTGGAAGGACAGCCAAGGAGTAGACATTTGAATTGCGGAGACATGACCTGTGTGGTCGGTCTGCTTCGCCATCTCGGTAAACAAGCTGGCAGGGAGGAATTGCTTGTGGGGTCGTTGGCTCTCGGACCATCTTCTAATCTCTTTGTCGCTCCCCGCCGCTGGGTCCGAGAAAGGGGGGTTCCGGGCGTGGGAGCGCTGCCCGGCTACGTTTCTCAGCGACAGCATGGCGCCTACGGACGACGGTCATAACAGCTTCCCCCTCGCCAGATGAGTCACGGAAAGTAGCAGTCACCGCTTCTGCTCGAAGGGACGACGAAAGGGTCCGTATTTGAGTGCCAGCAACTCGCCTTTGCTTGTCGCATTGTCTGAGTAATTGCCGAAAACTTCCTCACCGTCACTGAAACTCGATCACATGCACAAGCAAGCACTAGGCCCCCTTCAAACAAACCAAGCCAGAAGAGGGATTGGAAACCGATTTTTCATTGCTAGCTTTAATAAAAAGCTCACACTCCAAACTCTCAGTACTCACTTGCGCTGAGAAACCAGACGTGCCACCTTACACATTTTACATAAGAAGTTGCACGAAAAAAACTAAAATATTAATTTTGATTAATCAAGAGTACCGCAGATTGGCTTAAAAAGAGCGGCTGAGCACGTCAGCGTTTCCCTTCAATTTGCCCTTCTTATAGTAAATGTCGAACTGACAATTTTTGATGAATCTAGCGGCACTTCACAAGGAGCCTGTTCCACGATGTCACGGTTTGCAGCCAAGTAACGAGACTTTGGTTTGTCTCTACTTTAAATTTAGCTCTCCTGAGATAACGCTGCCACTGATGAAAGCCCTACACAAGGCAAGCGCTCTGCTTTTCTGAAGCGCAGTACGACATCTCTCAAGAACCCAATTTCTGGCTTAAGTAGATCGCATCATACCCGTTGCCACTGTCGTCCTGACATAGAACGGCACCTAGGCCTCGATCTCTCGCATGTCAATAACTCAGTCGTAATCAGGAGCTTTAAAAAGTGCACGGCTGATCCGTCATAGTTTCTTTAACATTCTTACGTTACGTTGTGTACAATACAAAAATAACTCTAGGTAAAAACACGTCAAAACAACTGCATAGGTTTCATGCTTAAGCCGTGCACTAAAAGGTTCTCAATACTCATTGCGCGTGAGGAAAACTCTACCGTGTCGCGCCAAACTTAATCATTTTACAAAATCATCTGCTCTATGTAAAAATCTTCTTTCTTAAATGCCGATTCACGCCACATCCACATGACAGTGAAGGTATATGACAGTACCCTAAACCTCTGACAAAAAACTAGAAAAATTACGCATTTTCTCAGTTTTTTTTTACCTTATGCAAATTTTCGCACTAATGATCAAATCCCTTCGATGCTAACTTTCAGCCTTTGGTTCGGCGGTCTTCCTTCTGAAAAATTTACACCGAATCGCGTAACTTACAAAATTAAAAGGACTGAAATCTACATCTATAAAGTAACACCAACTAGCCATACTGGACACGCACTTTCAACAATTACTCAAACTGACCACCCTCTTTTCTCAACTAGATTTGCTTGAATCGCACACGATGGGGTCACGGCCCCGGTGATTTTCAAGCATGCCAAAGGCCACAAAATGCACAAACACTAGGTTGTGTCCTGCTGTCACGCCTCATTCTGCATTTAGGCCGGCTTTCCTTGGGAATGTGAAAGAGACGCCAGAAACAGGTGGGAAGTCTGGGCCATTTTCTCTTTGTGTTCACCCCCACGCGGTATGTAGCCACTCTGCGCTTTCGAGTTTGACCCTTCGGGCAAGGCCGCTTTCTGGAAGTCGTCGAAATGAACTGCGCGCTTTGTTGGGGTGACGTCCCTCGTTTCCCCCCTCTACACCTGTCTCGCTGCTTGTGCTTCCATGAATGCCACCATTGAGGTTTCTTTAAACGGATAAACGGCCGAGTCTTTCGTCTTTGTAGGGACAGAGTGGGACATGCCCTAGGCTTACAAGGTGCCGAACGCTTCCGCTTCTTTCTTTTTCTGGGATGTTTGCAAACCAGCTCAATAGTACAGCTGCACTGCTGAAGCGTGGCGTTCTTGCTCTCATTGGCCACTGCACTAGCCATGTTTACATTTGAAGATGTCAACACGTTCTCTTGAGGCACGAAGAAGGTTTCCCCCTCTTTACTGGGCCCATTATGGCTGCTGGCACTCTCCTCATCCACGCAAGGAGCGTCTTTCAACATCATCCCTACCTCCAGACCGGCGAAGGCGTCGTTCTCAGCATACTCTACCTTGACGCATTCTAGAATACATGGGCCATTTTCTGGTATGATCTCTGTTTCTAGCGCTTCATGACACGCCTCAAATTCCGACGCTTTGTGACGCACCTAGCTCTCAGACTCTGGTCTGATTCTTTTTTTCTTTTTGCTAACAGAGGTTCCAAATGTTCCGATTAGCTCTGCTTTACCAACTTCGTAATTGTTCGCGTGCCGCTCACTGAGTCGCACCACAACATCCACTGCCTCGCAGGGCAGAACCGTGAGTAGCTTCTGAGACCACGTGTCTCGCTCACACGACAGTTGCCAAGACTTTCGTTCAAACAGTCTAAGATACAGGCCCATATCCCATGATACCTAGTATGGCTGCATGTACCTAGACATCTCAAACTCTGCCTCATTGTCGAGAAGAAGTGCTACTCGCTGGGGTCCCTACCTCTTACTGAACTTGTTATCTTGTTTGAAAAACTCTATCTCGAGGTCTAGTTTTTCGTCTTCTCCCTTTCCTTCTATCTGACCTGCTCTTAACTTTCTTTCAATTATGAGGTCCCATTGTTCACTTAGTTCCTCATCGTCAGCCCCCAAATCATAATTTGCTTGATTGATAATGGGTTTTCGTGCCAAACCCTTTGTATCGATCCCCAATTCCTCACACAACAGCAACAAGTCCGACTTCTGCGGCTCCCGTAAGTTCATGATCGTACTGAGTTCTCGCTACTTCCAAAATAACTTTCCGAAACGGCAAAACTGAGTCTTTCGGCAAAGTTAACTATCAGTTCTAAAATTTACCCTCTCTTAGAACCTGGTTCATTCAAAGGAAAAGCCAAGCACTCACCCATATGTGATCCGTGTCTCGAGACAGCTGCTTCCCTTGGGCTGACTGTTCTTGTCCCTTGTAGCTTCCTATCAGATCGCTGCCAACCAGTTGTGGTACATCCCGCCGCTGCCACCAGTTGTTGCGGCTCTCGGCGCTGTTCACCGCTTTGTCGCTCCGAATCCCAGCGCTGATCACCAGTTCTTGCGGACCGGGGTCTGCCCGGTCTTTTGTGGTAGCGTGGAGTAGCTTCGGGTGGAGGAAACGAATACTGACAAGATCAGGATACGAAAATAAACAGATTTATGGCACTATTTATAATTATTTACAGCACGAGGTTAGGAGTTTCACAAACCACTAACCTGGTGGTTGAATCGTTACATGAATCAGAGCGACGTCCTGCACTCTGCGGCGTCGTTTTAAGCCCTCTCGGGCTCCTCCTCCTTGAGTGGAACACCAATCACACACACAGAACACCACCCACAAGGCATCAGTCAGTAACGTACAGTCCGCCGAATAGTTATTGCCTCTCTCAACTTAATTCTCTGAGAAGAGGGGAAATGGGGTTCTCTCTCGGAACAATTTGGTGGTTAGGTTGCTTCTTCCATCTTTCCTTGGAAGGGCAGCCAAGGAGTAGACACTTGAATCGTGGAGACTCGACCTGTGCGGTTGGTCTTCTTCGCCGTCTCGGTAAACAAGCTGGCACGGAGGAATTTCTAGTAGGGACGTTGGCTCACGGACCGTCTTCTAATCCTTTGGTCGCTCCCCGCCGCTGGATCCGAGAAACTGGGGTTCCGGGCGTGGGAGCGCTGCCCGGCTACGCTACTGAGCGACAGCATGGCGCCTACGGACGACGGTCATAACAACCTGGTGCCTTCGTTCATTATTGTTGAACATTGTCGACCGAAAAGCAAATATTACACATATCTTCGATGCAACATCAAATGTAACTGTTAGGTAGCGTGGCATTTTTCTAAAATATAGATACAAACGTAATTTTAAAGACCGCCGTATTACTTACGCTGCGCTGAAACTGCGACGCAATGCACAAAAAAGCCCTCTGCTGGCGAAATGGTGCCTCTATTTCAATGGAAAGAAATGGTAGGAGAACAGAGTCGCGGTCAGCCGCAGATGACACTAAAGGTTATGTAGTACAGGTCAGCAGAAGACTATAGTCTTTCGGCGACATATGCGGCGGAGCAAGTGAATAAGCGGCAAATTTTAGTTATGAACAATGCCCATGCTTCCCTCTTGATCTGAATCTCGTTACTTACAAGAACACGTATAAGCTGATACTTCGAGGAAGCAATCCGATACTCGGTGCCCGTGGTCAGCGTGCCACAGATCCTAATGGCTTTTCTGTGAGACATTGGGCTGGGTGAAATTTGGCGAAGGACCATTATAATTGAAGGTATGCTCAGGCAGAACAATTGCTGGTCATTTAGGCCAGGCTGACTCCGCTTGTTGAAACATCACAACCACCATCACAATTCAATCAATCAATTATTCAATCGATCGTGGCCTAAAGCCAGCAGAAACAAATTTGAAAGATTAAGAGTATACACTGCACGTGCTCCAATTCGTAATAACTATGTGCCCCTGTTCTTGGCAATAACACTGTTCTACCTACAGCCGCTACAGCTGATGCCATGGAGTACAACTAAAGTGATATTGCGAAAGCTGAGCTGCTCATATCTTCTGAAATATTTTCCCCCAAAGAGCTATCAGACTTCGTACACAACGAACAAGTTAACGTGCAACAACAAGTGAATTGTGCCGCTTGAGACCTCCGCGCCTGTGGTGCACCTGCATTGCTGACAACGGGCACGTGGGATCGGCAAACAAAGTGCATTGCTTTGAATGCTTGGAACTGCTGGAGGGATCTGCGAAAAAAAGTGACGATTTATCATACACTGCTCTATTTTAGTTTTGCTCCAATCTGCTTGGCAGTCATCACCAATCCGCTTTTACATGCGAAGCATCCTGAAGTCAGGTTCAATCCGGTGTTCGGCGTGAACACCCTTACGGCGCATGGGCGTCTACTCTCCTTCTCTCTTCTCTCCGACGCTTTTTTCTTTCTCCCACCTCACAACGCCGACGAAGGCAGCGTCTGCTATCCAACGCTCACTCTTCCCCTTTCTTCCTTACAGGCATCCCTGCTGCGGCATTTGCACTCCCATTGTGCATGCGCAGTCCTTCTCCTTATACGCTCACCCTCTTTTGGCTCACAACGCCGATGCAGGCAGCGCCTGCTAGTGAGTTTCTTGATAGAAAAAAAAACAGTTGCTGGCGCTGCGCCACCAATAACTGGCCTCCCCGTATATAAAAACTCTAGATCTTGACCTCCAAGGTCAAGATGGGGGGGGGGAGGGGTTGTTGAACAATAAAAATTTGGATCATGTGCGGTAATTAAAAGCGGATGGCAAGTCTCTGTGTCCAATCGACATCTTCTGTCTCTCATGGTCCGTTAGCAGCAGATGGCATGTTTCAGAAGAAAACAACGGTCTATCACAGTGTGCTTTGCTCCTCCTCAGGTTTTTCTCCTGCACAAAGCCTAGATGAGCGTCAACAGCACCATCAGTGTTAACTCTAACCCACTGCCTCACATCTACGCACGGTCTTTTTTAGCGGGAGAAGTTGCAATGTTTTCTTTCTATTGAGGTACGTCTACTTTTCGCTTTGGCGTCCACTTTTCAGCAACGCAATGATGTTAGTCTTCTGTGCCTTCAGAGGAGCGCAAACGTGAAATAGGTTCTGTTTCATGAGGACTGAATTCTCAGCCGCCACTGTTTTCAATTGTGCTCTGATATGACTGACAATCTTCACCGTTTTGTTGTTTTCTCTAGCACTCGTTCGTTTACTTTTCGGCAACGTATCAATATTCATTTTGACCGACAGATATGCTGCAGACGCGGATGCTTTTAGCTTTTCTTGTGTTGTTTATTGACAGTTCCATGCCATTCTATAGTAAGATCATCGACAAGCGCCTTCGATAGCTGGCGAGAACAGTCGTGAGCATATACGTCAGCCATAACCGAACACTACAGCTGCAGCAGCGTACGCGAAATCCTTGTTACAAAAGTGCTTCTTGCAAACTTGAACTGGTATAGCGCATTACGGGGAAGAAGAAACGGCCGAGCAGACCGACACATGAGGACAGAGCGCTAACTTCCAACTAAGCTTCATTGTCAAACTGCATCAAATATGTAGACAGGCGCAAGCATACACAACCACCCTAACGCATGGACATGATAACACACAACATCGCACCGTCCCATATCACAGATTCATAGGCGGTTAGCCTGATTAAGGAAGGCCACTTCATGTTCAGATAAAACCAAAGAAGGGGCGCTAATACACGTGCTGCCAGCTCTTGCTATACAATGCGCTTCTATAATTTCTCGAGTTAATCGCGACGGGTGCTTTTTTACCACTTCACATTGGTCAAACATGGGGGTACATCCACAATCGCGGCAGTGAATTCCAATGTGGCCGTGGATTGCTTTGTGAACATTATAATGGTGCTCTTCTAGCCTTTCATTAGGGCATCGCCCCGTTTGGCCAAAATACCACATACCACATGAGAATGGAATCGCGTAAACAACCCCCGCTACACACGGCACAAACCGAGTTTTGTGCTTAGTTGCGCTACCAGTGGTACGTGAATTGACCGAAAAGCGGAGTACCTGTGGCAGCATATGCTCTTCCACCTTCGTGTCATGACCCCCATGAAGGTGACTGCAACGAGCAACTCTGTACACACTCTGGGCGATGTTGTGCTCCCTGAAGCGGTTCGACGCGTATTGTGCCGCGGACCGAAGTTCGCCACAGAACCAGCCAATTCGCCGAACGATCTGCTCACGGACATCAGGCGAGGGGCTCAACAGATTCCTGAGGGTGAAAGGGACAGGTGTGTTTCCGATGGCGTTGATGTGGTTTCGCGTTTCATGCCTTCGACCAAAAAACCGCCATTTAAGAAAGTCGTGGGACACTTAAAGGACAATTCACTAGCTGTGTTACCTTCTGACAAAAAGGGAGGTTTTGTCGTTTTACCGAACTCTTTATTTATTGAGAAAGCGACCACAGCTGTTCACTCCCTCTTTAGAGCTGAGGATGACACTTCCCTCAGCAAAGTTAAATCCCAGGCAAAAAAGCTGTGTACCACCTTGGGTTTCGAAAAACTTGCCAAAGCAGTGAATAAGTGCAAAAAGCTTAGCCTTGATGTGTTCTTTACGGCCAAAACACACAAGGTCGATTGCCCTCTGCGGGTAATTGTGACAGAGAGAGGAACATGACAAAAAACTGTGGCATTATTTCTGCAAGAAAAACTCAATTTGCTCACCATCGATGACCCCTTTTAAATTAGGAATTCAGACATTTTGGTTAACTTTCTGGAACATGATGACAGGGGCTTAAAAGTACTTTCGGTCGATATAAAAGATTTGTATTACTCTTTGCCACATGAGAAGTTGTTACAGTGTGTTGACAATGCCATTGACTCATTTGGTGCTGTACCCTTCGAGAATCTCACGGGTGTCCATAACAGTAACTTCTTAGAGCTTCTGTCCTTTTACATCAAGTCGACTTTTGTATCTTTTAATGATCGTAAATACATACAGAATAGTGGTGTCTGCAACGGGTCATGCCTCGCCCCAATCCTTAGTGACATATACCTTGCATATCATGACCGGTTGCTGATAAGCATGCTGGACCAAAATATTGTCACCAAAATATGTCGTTACGTAGACGACTTTTCAATTTTTATTAACTGCAGCAACGCTGCCTGCCAGCACCTAACCGACGGTATTGTAATGACTTTTACAGAATGTTTTAAACCGCTTTTATTGACTCATGAGTTGCCAGTTGACAATCGCTTACGCTTTTTTTAGATTCGAATTTATTTCTTTCACCTGACCATGTATGCTGGCTATTTGAACCTAGAAATGGAAAACCCCTTTTACCCTATGACTCTTTCCATTCCAAGTTAGTTAGGCGCACCATCACAAATCTTTCTCTCATCAATGCTCTTAGGAAATCATGTCATCATGTCATGCAGCGCAGCTTTGCAGCTCAAGCTGAAAGGCTTTTGAGTGCTGGGAACCCAGCTATCCTACTGGCATGTATAGCTGAAAAGCTATTAAAACAGATAAAGAAAGGCTGCAATTCCGAGGCTCAGCCGGAATCTAACGACCGAAAAAGACCCGTAGTTTTACCCTACGTGTATGACATTTCCCACCGGCTAAAAAAGATAGGGGAAAAATGCAGCGTCAAAGTGGTGTTTTCTGCGCCGGATAAGTTACAGCGGCTTTGCAAAGCAGTCAACCCTCTCAAATCACGTACCACGTGTTGCGCAACTAAGCACAAAACTCGGTTTGTGCCGTGTGTAGCGGGGGTTGTTTACGCGATTTCATTCTCATGTGGTATGCGGTATTTCGGCCAAACGGGGTGATGCCTTAATGAAAGGCTAAAAGAGCACCATTATAATGTTCACAAAGCAATCCAGGGCCACATTGGAATTCATTGCCGCGATTGTGGATGTACCTCCATGTTTGATCAATGTGAAGTGGTGAAAAAGCACCCGTCACAATTAACTCGAGAAATTATAGAAGAGCATTGTATAGCAAGAGCTGGCAGCGCGTGTATTAGCGCCCCTTCTTTGGTTTTATCTGAACCTGAAGTGGCCTTCCTTAATCAGGCTAACCACCTACGAATCTGTGATATGTGACGGTGCGATGTTGTGTGTTATCTTGTCGATGCGTTAAGGTTGTTGTGTATGCTTGCGCCGGTCTACATATCTGATGCAGTTTGACAATAAATCTCAGTTGGAAGTTAGCGCTCTGTGCTCTTGTGTCGGTCTGCTCGGCTGTTTCTTCGTCCCCGTCCCTGTTTCTTCGTCCTCGGCTGTTTCTTCGTCCCCGTACCAGTTCAAGTAAGACGAACCAACTCACCCAATCTTCAACACTCGTGGCTTCTTGCAAACTTGCAAGTTAGCTCTGGTGTCCTTGCCCCCATATTCGGCTTCAAAATTTTAAGGGGTGCGATTTGTTTAAATTTTGGGTAGTGATGAAAACTTACCGTGGGATCTTCTGGTGCACTGTACTGCAGCATGAGCCAGTGCACAAGCAAGCTGAATATGCTTGCACGCTATCTATCACTACTAATAGAGCAATAATATCTCGGGTTGGAAAAATCGACATCTTAAGAATGAATAGCCAAACACCGCAACTTCACTCGAACATCACGTTCAGCATCAAACATACTGGAAGGTGAGCAGCAGCATTCTATCTGTGACGTCAAAATGATCGCAGTGCCGGCTTCAGCAGTGGACGCCCTCGTGGCCAACGTTTATAGAACATGTTAAGTTTGAAAACTCAGCGGTGTTGTGTGGCGCTGCCACAAGCGGGTGCTGGAAGTGGCGTTGTTGTCGCAGCAGGCTTCAGCGAATTCAGCAACGTGCGCCGGATCGAGTGTTTGTTTGGTTATGGTTGCGCTGTGTGCGCACCTTGCAGTACGCAGACGGAATAGATATTGCATGCTGTTGGGCTCTATGTAGCGTGGATGTTTGTTCTTCTGCAATGCCGACTTGTGTGCTTGTATACACATGCGAAAATAGCACTAACAATACCCTAGGCACTTTTGGGCTCCACGTGATGCAGCTTTCCGTTCCGCGCGGACTCGTGGTAGTCCTTGTCCACAAATGGCTCTCGGAAAAATCGTGAGTTTGCGATGTGCATTTTAATGCCGAGTGCACCTGGAAAACACTACAGCCACGTTGTCGACCTGTAAAATGTCTAAAACTCTCGCGGTCACGAAGTGGAGTCTTGTGCAGGAAAGTGTCCAAAAGATTTTTCTAAATTTTCATGCTATCTTAGAAACCGCAAAAAACCCTATTGAGGGTGGCAGTCAAACAAAAATGAAGGGTGTTGAACGAGCATGAGAGCATGAAACATGTGCGACTGGGCAAGCAGTGCACTCACTATGAGTGATACGAATTCTTTACTTGCACTCAGTAATTGTCGCAGAACTGACAGTTCTCATAAAAAACGGTTTTATTTTGCCTTTTGTGCAAAATAAAAGGTGATCAGCGAACACCACTCATTGAAATATGCTTCATCGTTACTGAAGGCATTTTACTGAGTGGTAGTGCGTATGGGCGTCTTTAAAAAACATTTAAATATGACACAACAGCAAAAGAATTGCTATCGAGCGTTGAGGCGCTGATTGTGGGCCAAGCCCGCGAAAGAGTATGCGCACAAGCGATACTGCTATACTGTATGAAGGAGAAAGCAGCTCCTGCGAAGTATTAACACAGTTTTCTTTTATAAGCTGCATACTTGGCTTGAATGGGAACCTTCCGCCCTCAATGAGCTCCTTCCAGAAGCTTGCGCAGATGACCCAGCGCAAAACCCAGTCCCGACTGGGCTTGATATCAACGTTCTATAAGTTGTCACGACACATGCATATTGTAGTCACTCACTTGCGAGGGTCGATTTGTTCGAATGTTCTGTGTCACATTGTCAATCTGCCTGGCAACCATGAGCAGCGTTTCCTAGTCGTTGATTCAGCACCTAAACAAAAACGATAATCGATAATGCGAAGGATCTGAGCAGATGTCACTGCACGACTCGCGTGGCTGCAAATAAATTCTGCCGTAACGTATTTAGAGAACCAACCAGAACCTGTGGAGTCTTCCCCATCAGCTGAAAAAACAGCTTCACAGCTGGTAGCTTTGACAATCAATGATGCTAATGGCAGTCTCGCTGAAATATATTGGAGCCGTAGCATCCGCCGGGTGCGTGCTATAGCTTGTACAGCATAGATAGACTACGACATAACGCACCCGACATTTGTGCTCGCGTTTCACTCACGTCATCTAATACTAGACATGGTAAATGTGAAGCTAGGAAAACGACCACGAGCGCGTTATGAGCTTAGCTTGTGGTCCTGTTTTACGAGACACGCATGTGATAATTATCATGTTTGGACATCTCATCTATCTTTTTTTTCTCTTCGCGTTTACTAATACCAAACTTGGTATGTCTTAAGCTTGCAAAATGACCGTGAGCACACCATGGGCGTGTCATGTAGTTATGTTCTTACATCCCACGCATGCCAAAATTATCATCTTGGCATCAGTCACATACCTTCGCCATCCAGTCAAGTCATGTAATACTAAATTTAGTATTTGTGAAGCTAGCAAAACGACCGTAAGCATATCCCGAGCGAGGCATATAGTCATGTTTTTACTTGACACACATGCCATGATGATCATGCCCACTTCAGTCATATATCTTCATCATCCTTTGACGTCACGTAATACAAAACTTGCTATATGTGAAGCCAGCGAAACGGCCACGAGCACATCTTGATCATGGAATGTAGTTTTGATCTTATATAACACGCACGTCATGAACATCACGTGTGCACAAGTCATACACCTTCGTCATTCATTCACGCCACGTAATTCCGAATTTGGTTTATGGAATTCTAGTAAAACGCCCTCTTATACAGCATGAGCGTGGCATCTATTCATGTTCTGGCATCACATGCATATCGTGATTATAATGTTTGCACCAGTCATACACCTTTTTCATCGATTCATGTCCCGTAATACCAAATTTCGTCTACGTAAGGCTAGCGAAACAACCACAAGGACATCATAAGCATGGCATCTAGTCATGTTCATACATGACACCCATGTCATGATAATCGTGTTTGCATCAGTGACACACCGTCACAAATTCACGTCACATATACAATATCAAATTTGGTATATGTGAAGCTAGTGAAACGATCGCGAGCGCATTATGAGCGTGTCATGAAGTCATGTTCTTACATGATACGCATGCTATGACTATTATACTTGCACCAGTCATACACCTTGGTCATCCACTCACGTCACGTAATACCAAATTTTGTACATGTAAAGCTTGTGAAACGGCCATAAAGCTTCATGAGCGTGACATGTTGTATTTTTACATAACATGCATCTCGTAATTTCCAGCTGAGGGCCTGTCACTTATGTTTGTCATGCAGTCATGTTGAACCATACCAGTTTTGAAATATGTCGTGTGAACTAAAGTACTGCAGGAACAGCAAGACCTTCACATATAAATCGTGACTGTCATTAAATAGAGGTCACGATTTTCATGTTTTGATTATTCAGTTGGGCTCATCAAATTGGTTTTTGTTGGGTAGTCGATTTCTTAACGACGTAATAAACATTACATATAGTGGGCTCTGATAACTCAACACTCTGTAGTCCAGTGTGGCTGAAATTCTCGATGATTTATTTGTGGGGTTTAACGTCCCAAGATCACCATATGATTATGAAGACGCCGTTGTGGAAGGCTCCGGAAATTTCGACCACCTGGGGTTCGACGCAAATCTGAGCACATGCACCTACAACATTTCCGCCTCCATCGGAAATGCAGCCGCCGCAGCCGGGATTCAATCTCGCAACCTGCGGGTCAGCAGCCGAGTACCTTAGCCACTAGACAACCGCAACGGGGCATGCGGTGCAAAGTAATGTTTTCATAAGGTATTACGTCTTTAACTCTCTCGCCGTTATGCTTCATCGTTTTCGCTCCTTTGTCCCTGTCTTCAAATGATCTGATTATTGTTTTAACTGGTGTTAAGCGCTATGTAAAAAAGCTCCTCTTAGTCTAACGTTTTTCGGTGCCAGGCGTAATGGGCAGCATCTCTCAAATAGGATTTTAAGTGGCACCATCTTATCCCCTAAAGTGTTCTCATTTCCCAGGTGGCGTTGGTTCAATAAAAGTGTATGCAATGAATGAGATGCACGGACGGATCGCACACGAACGGACAGAAGCTTGAACAAAAGCACTGATGGATGGATGAACATTGAACCCCATTCACAATCATTCATTCCTGGATATTCTGTGATTTTTACAGCAACTTTTATTGTGTTCTCGTCATTGTAGATGCTTGTTGCAACAAAAAGATATGAAAAGCAACGAGATAAAACAGAGGCGTACACGTCGTGAATAAGTAGTTTAGTTTGTGTGGCTCGTTACATTCGGTATGCGTTGTTTTTTGCACTGCTCTGTTTGCGGCACCTTTGTTATAGATTCCCAGTTGTCTGCGCATCATGATAGCGCATTCGGATATGTCAATAATAAATTAGCTTTTTGAAGTGACAAGAAGCAGTTAGTGGTCTGCTCTCTCTCCTGTCTCTCTTTCCTGTCTCAGCTTGCACAGGAAGTAGAGTTTCCATGAGTGAACCGACTAGAGTGCAAATAAGTATGGCTCTCCATCGCATTTGCTACTGGCGCTGAACGAGGGAAAAGTCTTAGACACAGTGTTTACCACGAAGCGTTCACGTGGCGTCACAAACAGGATCTTTGAACTGGCTACCTCTGCATGACGGCCAGCTTGATTTTTTATCACGTCGGAAAGTCAGCCCAGGAAAGAAGGAAAGAAGTGTACATGGAGATGCCACGCAGCCATTTTGTGCTTCTGTTTTGGTTTTTGTACGCCTTGCTTTATGTTCACGATCCACGTCAAGGGTGAACAAAAAATGAATTCGAGGAGGCACTTTCAAAGATATTACAATTTCAAGCTGTGCACGATCAAGTAAGTGTCCACGCTGCTCCTAAGCCAGGTGGGGCACAAAGATGGCGGCGACGGGGACGTCATTTCACACCATGTATTCTCGGGCAAGTTTCGTGCATGACTATTTTTGCCCGTAGAATGAGGAGAGATTTCACGTCTTGGTGAAATTTACTCACATGCAGTCTACTTTAAAATCCTTCCTTAGAAGTTCGGTTGATATTGGCGTGAATTTGTAGGAGGTCACACCTCTTGAAGTGAATCCTAGAGTTAGCCCGCTCACACCATCTTCGAATGACCGTCATGCACTCGGGCAAACAAGCTTTCGAGTGGTCCTAACTAAATAATTAGCTACCAAAATTTGTTTTTTGTTGCAAAATTTTTCAAGTTGCAAAACTTTCGCGTCAATGTCGTTTTAAAAAATAACAAGTGGTCCAACTTTGTGCAGTTTTCTTCAACGGCATTTCTCATAATTTTATCCTTCTTTTAGGACGTAATACCTCAGATACTTATATTCCTATTCCCACAATATAGCTTGCCAAAAGGGCAAGCCACGCTTTCTCTGACATGTGCTGCTAACAGTACATCGACGGCGGCACTAGTGCGTATAGCTTCGTTAACAGAAACTCAATATATTTAATAATCACTATCAAATCCGACATACATCACCCGTATTGTTATGCGCTCAAAAGCAGACACGTTGCCATAAATATTGCGCAGCAATAAACATGAATGAAAATATCTTGTCCGCGCCTAATCCAGAGGCTGGCATGTAGGCGTTCACCCTTACTACAGTAAAAATGTCCGAGTATTTTCAGTTATACTTTGCCAAGTAGGTTCCATGATAGCTCACCTTTTACCTGAGTGGCCTCTTCACCACTATTGTCCACAGCACCGCGTCCACACGCTCTGACGGGAATGCATGACACGGCCATGACACCCTTCTGCTCACTCAAAACCTGTGGACGGGCACCTATAGGTTGTTTCGTAGCTGAGGTTTACACTCATACAGTGACTGAAACGTGGAAGAAGACGTGGTTGAATGGGCTGCACCAGTGGAAGCACCAGACACCTATCAAGTCTGGTCACTTTTGGGGATGTTTTCTTTGTCTCTTCTTTCAAAAGATAAAATTTATATTTACCGGGAGGTAGCTATTATTTTTTATTGTTCCGTTTAGTAGTACACTTGCAGACGCAGTGAAAGCTACGTTAAAAAGTTATCTTGCAGCTGGAATGACATCGCGAAGCCGCAACACGACCCACTATTTGTTTCGCGCAGAAAGCACACTAATCAAAACTACTCAAAAGTACTCCGAAAGCCAAGCAGGGCTAGCTGACCACAAAAGGAAGTGACGAATAAAGACGTGATACTCGGCTCACCTTCTTATGTTGTGTCTGTTTATGTGCTGGAGCTATTCATGTCATTGTCGGTTGCCACTGCGGTTGCTCATTCGTCTTGTCTAACTGATTGAGGCACACCTTTGGTTTGTTCAAGACACAGAGGTCATTTCTCTTCGGCTGAATTATTTTGTCCATTGCATGGGGGAAACTACTGGAGCCTATAACCACACAGCGCACCGTCGTCCCAGCACTCACGGGGCAGGATCTGCCGCCGCCGGCACTCGTAAAACTAAAAAGTTATTTTCTAGTGGGCTTAGCCCCATAGCGTGTTTAGATCAATAAGGGAACAACAACGGGCATGTGCAGTACGTGAAGGCCCGTGGAGTTTATTGTGCGCAAGTTACTTTCAGATTTTTTTGATTGATTGATATGTGGGGTTTAACGTCCCAAAACCACCATATGATATGAGACACGCCGTAGTGGACGGCTCCGGAAATTTTGACCACCTGGGGTTCTTTAACGTGCACCCAAATCTGAGCACACGGGCCTACAACATTTCCGCCTCAATCGGAAATGCAGCCGCCGCAGCCGGGATTCGAACCCGCGACCAGCGGGTCAGCAGCCGAATACCTTAGCCACTAGAACACCGCGGCGAAGCTCAGATTTTTTTTTTACTCTGCCCGGTCCGTCCCTATATGCAAAAGGCTTTGCGTGCACCGGAATACCAGGCGCGAACCCGGAAAACGTGGCCGCGCCCAAGGAAGCGCTTTGCGCCCAACTCAATCTATGAAGGGATCATAGCACTACCTCTATCTCGCTAGCTCTGTTCTGGTGATTTTATTTGCTTGAGGTTCACGTCCTTAAGCTTTACACCAAGTTATAAGAGGGTCGCACGGGCCGGACTTCCGAGATGGCGCCAGCGTCGACACGGCAGTGCATACATCTTTCTTGTCTCTGCATATGTACTCAATCGCGTTCTGCACGCTACACCCTGCAGCGCCATGCACACTGCCAGGCACGCAGCTGGTTGGCGCCGCTCACTGTTTCGACAAAACCGATGAAGCGCGCCACCAGAGATCATCTGCACCACCACGGAGCACCGAAAATTTGGCAGTCGCCCCTAGAACACCGAGCAAATGAAGTCATCTGCAAACCTCCTATAGTAACGCTGATTCGCTACCATTTTTGTAAGACTTTCTCATTTACCGATGCCGTAAGTTTAGGGGTTGGCGTTCCATCAATTTCGAACGACATATATTACTTGTAGTTGTTTTTTATTCTGCATAGATGGCGCCACTTGACGCTGTGGTGTTGCGCGCGTACTCTTCGTTAATACGCCTCGTCAGACTAGAACTTAGGGACATAATCCGTATGCCCCGATTTCTGTTTAACCACCCTGCTTTTCTCTCATTTTATTCTCTTTCCCCCGCAGATAACAGTACGTAAATACAGTGAGCGCGTTAAAGACACGGGTGGTCATAATTTCCGGAGCCCTTCTATACGGCGTCTCTCATAATCATATGGTTGTTTCGGACGTTAAACCCCACATATCAATAATTTCTAAATACAGTGAGGCAGTACAATAGCACTCCTCCTTTCCCGCTCGTTGCGCTTTGGCCGCTTCCCCGTTCCAGTGACAGCCCGTACCTCGAACGCCAAGTGTCTCGTTAACAATGTGTAGAAGAACAGGCAACAATGAGGCTTTACGTCCTCATAGTAGCTTTTGAAAACTCTTTTGTTGGGCTTGTGCTTTCACCGGCAAAATGTTGATGACTGGCAAACGAAGAGGGTTATGGTATTACCATACCGTGTATGCGCACTGTGTGTCTATAACTTGCTAAAATACCTTCATTGTGTTTTCCTGCGTTACGTATGCACGTAAAAGATGGCGGCTGTTTCAGATAGTCGCTTCGAAATGAAATTTGTGTCGCTGTTGAAGGATTGAATTCATTCGTCGCAAAAAAAAAACTTTCTTGAATGGCTTCTGTAGTCTTTAAGCAGTTTTTACTGCCAAATATTTGGCAATGAAAATGCCGCCTCAGTTTAATATAGAGCCAGCAGTGGCCGCTAAGGGCACTACACTAAAAAAAGGCCACAAAGTGAAATGGTTACTGTAGGCAACACTTGCAATTTTTTTTCTACATTGCTACGTCAAGGCGTAATACCTGCTTCTCCCAAACAGCATTTGGAATTTATTTCGTCATAGCAACTAAAATATATCCGTTATAACTTTGAAACTATTTTCGTAGCGAAAATAACACGCGTGCAAAATGTCAACAACCTCAAAATAAGCTAGCATCTCATTGTATCAGCAACGACGCAGAAAAATTGTTTCGTTACTGCGTAATCTATGTTGGGTTACCCCAACAGGCCTAAAATTAAAAAAAAAATCTGACGTGACTGTGATGTGCTGTACATAGCATGCCATATAAGGGGCTTTCATATTAAATGCATCGAAACCTGAGCTCAAAGTCAAAAGCTGCTACTTCCCGAATCTCCGATAGCAAACGTGCCGTTCGAGCAGTGATGACTGACTAGTTTTACGTTACAGAACATGTTCCACGACACGACCTTCAATTTGCCGGTAATCTAGTTCTTTGAAACTGAAACATCGGCAGATCGCTGCCGTTTATGAAACGGTTTCTTGAAGGCAGCCGTTGTCGCTTTCAGGCAGCAAGAACTTAGTTTTGTGCGTACCGGTTGAATAAAGAGACACAGCTTCCTTTTTCAGATATTCGCATGTTTAATTGCAAACACATCGGCAACATATAGTTTTGGGTTCATATTTATCTACCTTTGTTATTACTAACAAAGAGGTGATAGTAACGCATGCGGAGATTCAGATGAGCCATTTCTTTCTCTTTCAATTTTTTTTATTTCGTTCATTCTCCGCTAGTTATAGCTGTGGTCACAACATCGAAAGCACCCGTACGTAAACGCTCTGACAATGTGGCACTGTCCACTGACCAGAACTAGCAGTGATTCTCCCACTGGTAACGTCCCATATAAGAGACTATATTAACTAATCTTTTAAATTAATAAGGGCGTGCACACAGACACAGACACTAGAACGGAAGCGTGCACAAACCAGAGCGCCTACTTGCAACTAAAGTTTATTCGAGAGAAAGGTAGGCACATATATATTACTTCTTTTACATGACCTTCCAGGTTAAGCATCAAAAACACAAAATTGTGCTATCAAACACGTGCCTCAGATCAGATTCTGCGAGTGCTGATGAGGTATGAAAAGTTTTTTAAGTGTGAATACACTTTATAAACGACCCCAAACCATCCACCGCCGTCGGCGGCGTCCGCAGTCTTCTCTCTATCTTTAAAAGAAAGAGGACTTGGCGTGCCGCAGCGCGATGCTCTACCGAATAAGCCACTGACGCGACGCTAATATCGGTGTCAGTAACGCGCCTTATACCCCCTCCCCCTTCGCTCGCTCTTCCGCTCTCCTCGCTCGCTGCAGCTGCGCGCGCACCCCTCTCTCTCGCGCGCCCGCCTTCTCTCTCAGTCTCCCGTCGAGAGCGAGTCGTGCGATGAATGTCCCGGAGGCAATGCTACAATCAACAACGAATGCAGTACAACCGAATGCCAGCACTGCACCAGTCGTTGAAGGTGACGGTACCGCGGTGGTTTCGCCGACGTTGGAAGACAAGGCGGCGCTGCGAAGGGCTCGTGAGACCGAACGTAAGCGGGCGAAGCGTGCAGCGGATGCCGAACTGCAAGCGGGCGAAGCGTGCAGCGGATGCCGAACTGCGTGCTCGCGAGGCCGAGGACAAGAGGGCGATGCGTGCAGAGGATGCCGAACTTCGCGCTCGCGAGGCAGAGAAGAGGCGTCAGCATCGAGCCGCGAACGCGGCCCAAGAAGCGGAACGACAACGCAAGCGTCAGGCGGAGAAGGGCGATGAAGGCCGGCGTCAAGACGCCGCTCGCAATCGTCAACGGCGAGTGGACGTTCCCGAAGCCGTTCCAGCCAGTGAACGTGCCGCGCGGGAGAGGGTGCGAGCCCTGGACTTTGCTTGTCCGGACGCGTCGTGAAGTGTAAATGAATAATGCTTCGTATATAATGTATCTGTGTACATATGCTTCATGGCAAACAACACTTAAATTCATTAATTACACTTTAATCATCATCATCAGTAATAAAACTCCCAAGCATTTCCCCGAGGGTAAACATGGTTAAGTGCGAATGCACAGGAGATGCTATGAGGGGGGGGGGGGGTAAAGTTGAAATCCGTTGGCATTCACCAGTGAGTTAACGTAAACTCCCCCGTGTGATCAAATTGCGATTCCCAGGAACCATTACACCATAAAGGCACCATAATGTGATAAATAAATATAATAGTGCGAATTAATAAATACCCCTCATAGCATCCCCACGTGCATTCGCACTTAACCATGTTCACCCTCGGGGAAATGCTTGAGAATTTTTTTCTGTTAACGTGATGGCGGGAGCGTTTTCACATTCCTTCTCAGTTATCCTAATATAAAACGCCTCTATTACCTTTCT
The DNA here is from genome assembly GCF_043290135.1 of Rhipicephalus microplus. NCBI lineage: Eukaryota > Metazoa > Arthropoda > Arachnida > Ixodida > Ixodidae > Rhipicephalus > Rhipicephalus microplus. The sequence continues at coordinate 456,407,480 of NC_134710.1, read as the reverse complement.
AGTTGTCCGATCTAGGTTCTTCAACAAAACAATAGCATCACAAAATGGGTTACAACCGCACGTACTGGAATGTTTGGGCAAGTGTGAACTATGTTTTGTGTCCAACGATGTGTATTTTTTTTTCGTTGTGTCCTTGTCTTCAAATAAACTCTAGTTGTGAGTAGGCACTATTGGTATGTGCGATTTTCTGTTTTAGCGTTTGTGTCTGTGTGTGCGCCCTTATTCAGGTAAAAGATAAACCAATACCAACTAGCCCAATTATCTGTTCTACGACAATTTCCCTCTCAACCCCGCGACCACCCTTAAAAAAATGGCAACACCCTGTAAGCTCACTGTAAGGTTTTCCGAGGCAGCAAAAGGACGCAAGTTGTATGTTTCCCGATTGTTGCGATTTTGCCGCCGCTTATATGTCACCTCAAGGTGCCATCCTATGTGTTTCTCATCTTTGACCATCCTGTAAGCCCCCAATATATCGTGATTTGGCCGCTGCTTTAATGTCGCCTCAAAGTGTCCATCCTGTGTGTGTCCCATCTGTGACCGTTCTGTATGTGTCGCAGCTGTCGCAATTTGGCCGCTGCTTTTAGGTCGCCCTAAAGTCTCCGCCCTATTTGTGTCCTATAAGTAGCCACCTTTTATACAGACCAGCAATTAGGCCTGCTGCACGGCTCAGCATAATACGGTGGCTGCAATTAAAATGTACATGAACATGCATTCAAAATTTTGCCCACCTATTAATTTATTGTCCTTTATATAACAGTTTAGAGCATCGTAATGACAATATTTGAGAAGGCGATGTACATCTGTGGGTGACAGGTCGAAAGAAATTAACAGATCAGCATTAACCCTAGAAGCTTAACCACATCATTAGGATTTTAAAATTCAAATTCACCTTTCTAGGTAATAGAGACTACATTCATTTCTCAAAACCACACTCTTTACAACAGTAACTCTTTATCACAAGGCCACTTTGAAAGCATTCTGAACACTATTGGCTACTAATATGAGCTTTGCACACCAAAATTAGCCATCTGATGTACGAGTGTCCCAGTGGCTTGCTGGGCTGTACAGGCTAATAACAAATGCATAAAACTTTACAGAGTATAAAAGCAGCAATCATAGATACAAATTGAGAATACAAGCGACAAACAATAAATATTGCAAAAAATTTGAAATGTAATGAAAAATATCAGTACACACTTCCCAGAGCTGCTTAAAAACGTGTGCATGCTAATGTAGGTAAATATTGCCGTAAATTAGGAATGGACAAGTGAGTGTACTGGTAGAGATGCCTAGTTAGAACCAAGCTGTTGTACTTAACATGCGTCATTGGAAGCATGGCCACAGCCCACCGCCAGAATACTTTTCACATAACACTTTACTGCAGAACTGAAGGACGCGGAATCAAAACGCGGCTGTGGAGGCGGCAATTCAAGAAAGAAATGCTTGAGAAATGTACCTACGTCTAAGCAGAGAGGTGTCTGCTTAGACGTAGAGGCGTTTTGAGGACCCCGAGGTGTTCAAAACTTTTAAAGCCCTCTTCTATGGCGCCCCGGATAATCACATGAAGCTTTTAACACCTTAAATTAAGCAAATATTTTTCTCTTTACACTTTACACGAAATAAAGCAAGCAGAAGTAGTTTAAAAGAAGTAGTTTTAAAAATTCACCATTCACGTTCTAATTCATCAACTGAAGTTACAATATTTTAAAATGTCTTCTATCAGCTATTTTCGTAGGTAAACACGAGTATGTATCACTGTGAAATATGGTGTGATTGATATGTGTGGTTGAATATCCAAAAACCACCACAAGATTAAGAGAGACGATGTAGTAGTGGGCTCCAGAAATTTCGACCACATGGGGCTCTTTAAACTTCACCCAAATCTGGGCGCACGGGCTCACAACATTTTCGCCTCCATCAAAAATTTAGCCGCCGCAGGCTGGATTCCTTGCCGAGGCCTGCTGGTCAGCAGCCGATTACCTCAGCCACTAGACCACGGTGATGGGGCACACTGTGAAATATCACGCATAGTTAGGAATTGGCAAAGGTGGGGTTCATGAATTACGACAGTAAGAAATCCCTTCGTTTCACTTATAAAATGAACTTCCCGCAGAGAAAGAATTTTTAAGGCTCCTTACATAAAAGCCCTATACATAGAAGATAGAGAGAGGGCACTGCGACCCAAAGTATGTGGGGCGAAATCACCTCATTTATTTATTTCGTCCCTTCCTGAAGGAATTTCCAACTAAATATATAGCCAATACAAATTTTATGGCATGGTATGCGCGCGTATCTGCCGCATTCCACTCTGTCGGTATGAAATTGTAGAGTTGTATGTGTGTGTGGGGGCGGGGTGCGTTAGCGCGTCATAACGAGAAGAAAACGGCACAATATATATATATATATATATATATATATATATATATATATATATATATATATATATATATGTATATATATATATATTTATACATACAACGCAGGTTCGGTTCCTGCCCACGGCCATGCAGTTGTCTTTTCACCCACTTTTCTTTCTTCACATTTACCTTACAATTTGGTCTAAAAACCTCTCCAATACTTCCCTTGGCATTATTATCTGTTACGATTCAATATTATTGTGTCAAAACACGGAAAAACGTGCCCTTAAATATACACTTTCTTCCCATAATTATTAACGAGGGTCTTGTACTGGCACACTTGGTGCCTCAGATTGTATAAACACAGACTCATAAAAGAGTGTGCCACACTCGCCGCCATTGCTACAGATTGCACTGACTGACACTCTCACAATTAAATTCAAATATATACCGAATACAGTGGCTGGGTGGATAGCCGCCATGGTACCTCAATGGTATAGCACCGAACGCACATTGGAAGGTCGCAGGTTTGGTTCCTGCCCACGGCACTTTATCTTTTCACCCACTTTTCTTTGTTCACATTTCCCTTACTATTCGATCTGGTAACCTCCTGTCACAAACGACTCCAATTTTCGGATCATCCGCGGGCCCCATCTTACAAGGAAGGGGGCTTTTGTGTTGGGAGTATCACATCCGGCGACTAACGACCCAGCGTGGCGCCAGCTCTTCTTCCCTGCACCTGTACCAAAAGGAGCACGGGTGGTCTAAAAAAAGAAATTACCTCCCGATGGGACGGGAGCACGCGTACGCCCCTGAAAAAGTTTGGACTGCATCGGGATAGGCAGTTGACGTACAGCCAGCAAGAAGTGCGGTCGTCGTTGTCACGAGTCTCGGGTAGGCGGCGAGCATGGAGTGACCCGTGCAACGTATTGAGACCGCTTTCATTCCGGGCACTCTCATCGTCTACCAAGCCTGCGAGATCTTCAGCGGCACCCCTCAACTTCCCTACGTGCACCAAGAGCTGGCCTGGTCCATATGGAACTTTTTATTTGGACTTTTTTAACTGTTAATTTATTGTAACCAGTCTTTTTTTAATATTTGTAGTTGTGTGCGATGCGTCGCGCGTAGAAATTCAAAGGCGCGGCCGTAATGTTTTTCATGTATATTTGTATATTTTTCGCGCTTGTACTTTGTGATGACTGTCATTTCACTACATTTCTGTTAATGTACCACCTGCATGTACAATCTGTACGCCCACCTGCTATGGTCTCGGAATGAGACTGGCAGTATTGAAAAAAAAATAAATAAAATGTCATTTTTCTTGTATCGCTTTGAGTTTAATCCTGATGTTGTTTTATTATTATTCTGCGTACTTGTCTTTAGTCTGTCTCTTTTGTAGTGTTTTTTCAAGCATAATTTGAATATAGCTGTTCTTTCCATCGCGCGTATCAGTTTCTTCCTCTCCTATTTTTGTTAACTCCTGCCTTTGCCCTTGTTTCAATTAAATGCTGGTTTGTGTGTTATCAAACTCCGTGTCTGCTCTATGAGTACGTCCGTCAGGCCCCCACATCACCACACGTGCAACCCCGCACGGGTCGACCAACCTGCAAATAATTTTGAAATGTACCACATCGAGGCCTTCTAGGTGTCGCAGGCCGAAGCGTAAAGTGGAAGCCTGCGAGTCTGCCGCACGTCGATGTTGGATCGGCGGGGCCTCACACGAAGTGTGTGACACCTCCTCTATACTTCCCCTGGCAATATTGTCTGTAAGATTTCATTATTAATATTATTCAATAATAATAGGCTTAGCACCTTCTGTAATCCCTGCACTGCTTCCATGGACATTGACTAAACCCCTGGTGTGCCTTAACATACGTGGAATTTCGTATAAGTCGCTTGTTTCTTATAATGCCCTCAAGCAACTCACCTTGGCACATCTGGATGACTGATACAGTGACTCTGTGCACATTTACACCGATGGATCCGTAACTTCATCCACTTCAGCTGCAGCCTTCGTGATCCCTCAACTCGGTATTTCCCGACAGTACAAAGTAGGTCACATGTTATCTTCGACAGATGTAGAGCTTGTTGCTATACAGGAAGCCATACAATTTGTGAACGACCATGCACCGCGTATTACGATTCTGTCTGATGCAAAATCAGCGTTTCAAGCTATTCATTCTTGCTCAAGAAAAGGCCAATTTTACAAGTTAGCGTTATGAATCGTCGAAGCATTTGACCTAACACACAGGAGCAGTCCCTTGATTACACTCCAATGGATTCCTGGACACTGTGGCCTGGTTGGCGATGAAACAGCCAATTGCGAAGCAAGATCGGCAATATACAACGCTCCTATGTAGGTCAAAGTACCGTATTCGCAAAGTGACGTCAACATATTGTTGAGATCGCTCATACTCGAATCCGCTGCCTCTCACTGGTCGCTACCAGATCATGGAACAAGCGTCTGCGGGAAAGACCCCAATATGACTTTTCGTCTTCCGAATAAATTCAGCCGAAGACATGCTAATATAATGCACCAGACTCGCCTGGGCGTCGGCTTCACTCGCCACTACACCCACCTAATCGGCCGTGCGGACAGCCCGAATCATGAGCGCTCCCAAGTGCGCGAAACTTTAGCTCACATATGTTGTGACTGTGCATTATACGTGGCGCAAAGAAAAATGCTAACTGCAACGTTGGCAAGCATCGGACGAACGGCATTATGTTAAAGCCACAAATTGTCAGCGATGAACGACTAAACAGTGTCAAAAACTGCTACAAAGTCTGTTTTACTTTTATAAAAAGCACTGTACTAGATACTAGGCTACTGTACATACCCACCACCTCTTCTTGTCCCCGTTATCCCCCTTCATTTCTCTTTCCTTCCCCCTTCCCTTATCCCCTGTGTAGAGTAGCAGGCTAGAGCGAACTAGCTCAGGCCTACCTCTCTGCCTTGTAATAAATTCTCACTCACACATTAATATTGTGTCAAAACAAGGAAAACGAGCCCCAAATATACACTTCTTTCCCATATATATATATATATATATATATAAATATATATATATATATATATATATATATATATATATATATATATATATATATATATATATAAGTGAAAAGAGTTTATACATAGGGCTCGTTTTTTCGTGTTTTTGATACAACATTGTTGATATCTAACAGACAATAATGCCAAGGAATATAAAGGTATAAAGGTAAAGTTATTAGACCCATACATATTTATTTTATTTATTTATTTATTTATTTATTTATTATATACTACCGCACAGTGCCACATATACATAGCGTAAGTGTGGCACTTAGGTCAAAGAAGGTGGGGAGATACAAAGAGACATAGTTGAAACAGTAAGTGGCCTAAAGATTGTTTGGGGTGTGTGTTTCATACACTCATAGTCAGCACAAGGAGCGACATAGCAAATTATTTCATAATAACGCATATACCGGACAAAAGAAAAAACACCACAAATTCATTCTTCTCATATGTTGTGCGATTAAAATAAAAAATAATACTTAATAAATACAAAACATTAAACAAAATTATTTTCACCGTTCAAGCCCAGAAAGTAATGAATACATAAGTATACAATAAGTACAGCACATACAAGATGAAAAAGAAAACGAAAAAAAAGAAAAACGCTGTAATATAAGATCCGAAACCTAAATTTTCAGGACAATGCTGTTTAGAGCGAAGGAGAAATAGATTCTATGAGGATGCCCGAGTTGTTCCGTTCCAATCTGAGACCGTGCGTGGAAAATATGAGAACCTATAAATGTCTGTCCTGCAGAAATAGGGTGTTAGAGATTTGGCATGACGATGCCATGTGGGTATGGTTTTAAATGTGAAGAATGAAAAGTGGGTGAAAAGGTAGTTTGCCATGAGCAAGAACCGAACGTGCAACCTTCGATTAACGCGTTCGATGCTCTACCACTAAGCTACCATGGTGGTTATTCCCCCAGCCACTTTATCGGGTTTATATGGGAATATGAACGTGGGAGTGTCGGTCAGCGCCACCTGTAGCCATGGCGGCGAGTGGGGTACACCCTTTATGGGCTGGTTTGCCGTCACGTAGCACGTGAACTTATTATGAGGTGGCAGCTGACCAATAGTCTCTCGTATACGACCTAACGGCACCAAGTTTGCCATTACGAGACCCTCGGTAATGAACAAGGGAAAGAAGTGTATACTCAGGGCTCGTTTTTTCGGTGTTCTTTGACGCAATATATTAAGATAAAACAGACAATAATGCGAAGCAATTGATAGGGGAATTTATTAAACCACATTGTAATGTGAAACAAGTAAATATATATATATATATATATATATATATATATATATATATTTATATATATATATATTTATACGAGTGGTGTATGTGTGGCACTTGTAAGCTGCTTGTTATCAACTTAACTCACGTGCCCTTGCAGCTAACATACAGTTTTCTGCTCATAAAGGACACATCCCAGCGGTAACAAAAAAGAATCCTTCCACTGGAAAAGTAATGGTTTTGTAAAGATAAAGTAGTGTCCTGCGAGCAACATAGAGGATGAGGAACCGTCAACGTCACGTAGGACAATAACAGAAAAGAAACAGTACATCGCTCCGACTTCACCATTTTAATAGGAGCAGCTACTGGACATGACAAAAAATGTGATGTCGAAAAGTGAGAAAAGCAACAACTGAAACTCAAATCACTTTTGCAGCTTCTGTAAGAGTCGAGCAAAATATTTCTACGTAGCTGACATATGAGGGGCCGGAAAACGACAACTATAAAGTGGTCTGTCGGTTGTGCGTGCTGTCCTCCATCTTAGTCGACGCCATACGCATCAGTTTGAATATATATTTTAAATAGACACGCCTCGTGTCATTTTTACGTAACATCTTTGTTGGGGACGTGCTGGGTACTTCCCCGTCTTCATCACGAAGCTCCGCAACGGCCACATCATCATAAGTCTAACCATGTCACAGGTTGAACAACCATCGTCTTCACCACCTGCCCCTTCTGTGACTTCTACATACTGTTGCGAAGCGCGCCTCCGACGACGTTACGAAGGGCGCCTTGAAATCTCACCGCTGCAACCACTGTTTCGAAAGACGGCGACGCCAACATGGTCCCGAAGGCGCCACTGCTTCGAACTCCGCCGGAAAGGTCACCTGCCGTTTGGTAGCGTAGGTTTCTCAGCTCGCGACTGCTTCTGCGCAAAGCTGATAGACGAGCGGACGAGACGACGGTGACTTTAAACAAGGTTTATGTACAGCATATATACAGAGGCGTTACAAATTCGGCACTGGGGCCGACAGAGACTCGAAGAGCGGAGCTCTCCTCTCTAACACATAGGTCTGCTCTCAAACGGGTCCGCTCTGACACACATGTCAGCTTTCACCTAGGACCGCCGATCGCGACGCGCCGCAGGGCTTTTTTATATGCACCGGGTCCAACTCAAATGTCCAACCAGAAGCGCCGCTGGTCGTCAGGGCAGACTCCTCCAATGGGGTCGCCGTGCACTGCGTCAGACCCCCAGACATGAAGACGCCCGTTGTTTACTCGACGGGCTCGCTTGCACGTGCGCTGACTCACTGCACGTGGGCGACAGAAAGGCGCCGTGGCGTGCTGACGCCGTTGAGTTGTTGATCGCGTTAGGCGGGCTCGCGGCTGGCCTTGACACAGATTACCCTTTTCAGAGGCACGGCCGTTCGCTGTGGACTCGCAGGCATAACAATACGTCGTTCTACCTCCTGCTCGCGATCCCGGTGTATTTTCCAGTCAGGATGGCGTTGACGTCGACAAACGAATCAACCGGTACGAACGGGTCAGTGCAAGCTATAAGTGAAACCCGACTCTTATGCTTGCCAATGTGCTTTTTTACCTCGATGGCCCGCCGCGAGTGTAGTTCGAGACGCACGAAGTGGAGATTACAATCTGGGACTCCTTTAAAGAGAAGATCCGCGACCTTTTTGGCGACACCGTTGGGCGGCAGATTACAGCGCGGAATCAACTGGCAGCTCGTGCACAGGCGTCGACAGAGTCGTACGTCACGTACATTCACGCCGTCATTGCCCTATGCCGCCAGATTGACGAGCACATGAGTGAGTCTTAGAAAGTGGCCCATGTGATGAAAGGCATAGCAGACGACGCATTTATTCTTCTAGTTTACAACAACGTGGCCACCGTGTACGCCATCATTAAAGAGTGCCGGCGGTTCTAAGAAGCCAAGAGCCGCCGTATTACTCAGCGATTCACCCGGCTGCCCAACACAGCCACAACCTCATCGTGTGAAACTGCCCGCCAGTCCCCCACGTATGACAACGTCACACGCATTGTTCGTCGGGAAATCGAAGCCGCCTGTCCGGCTTCTCTTTAGCTACTCATTTTCGCAACGCTCGCCTCTGACCAACAAGAGCCGTCAGTGGCGCTAATACAAGCTGCTATAAGGCAGGAGTTTGCGAACCTCGGCCTTCCATCAGCATGTCCCTTGACTCGCCCTGCAGTGCCATCTTACTCCCGAGGACACGCTCGCCATTCACCTCCAACAATGCTCTTCCGTAACCCTTCGGAATGGCGAACACCCGGCAACCGGCCTATTTGTTTTTCCTGCCACCAGCCTGGGCACGTTTCTCGCTATTAGAGAGTTTTAGTACTGCGGATCGGTGCTACGTACGCATCACGCAAGCGCCTTGCGTTACGTGGCGTCGTTTGCCACTAATCGGCTTTTAGTACGCCTAGTACCCGCGTACGTAACGAGCGTGGAGCGTGTTGCTCCATCTGGTATATCAAAATAGAAGCACGTGTTGTTGACAGCCAATGTGAGCCAATCAAGGTGTTATAGCCAGATTATGGCCCTATTTTAAGCCACAGAGCCGGTCGGTGCTTGCCTTCGATGCAGCCATTTTGCAAAACGGAGTGTCGCGCTGTCGCGAAATTGTTCGACAGTGGCGCGATCACCTCATACGTACGCACGCACGCATCTCATGCGTGCATACGTAGCGGCTGCGTACGTAATGCGATACGTGCGCGTTGGGGTCTGCGCATGTGCACTACGCAGAACGTGGCGTCCGGAACGTACGCAACGCCGCCACGTACGCAGCGTATGCAGTACTAAAACTCTCTATTGCCGCTGCCGTTGGTCAAACCAACCACGTCAGACTTTTTTTAACTCGGCGCTTATGAATCCGACGACCCCTCGACGTTCAGCCACCACACCCTTCAATTTCTATTCGTCGTCATCTTACGAGCCTTCCACTGACGCCTCTCTGCCCGGCCGCCGCTACCCTGACGCCCCTTCGTCCGGTTGCCGCAGCTCTCGCTCCCCGTCGCCGCTACGTCGCAATCCCGCTCTCCGCCACCTCGGCGCTTTAGTAGTAGTAGTAGTAGTAGTAGTACTTTATTTACAGTAAGCCGGATACAGAGCTTACTGCAGGGGCAAAGGGCTAAAGGCGAACAGCCTGACAAAGGCCCCCTTCCCTCCGCAGTCCGTAACAGTGCAAAGCTTAAACATCAGCACTGGCAAACAATATATATATTCAATACATTGATTTCAGGCAACCTGCAATCGTACACACAAAATTCAAACATAAATAGCATAAGAAGTTTACATAACACATTTCAAGAATTAGAGGCCACTCTGTTAAAAATTCACAACTAAACGATATCAATAAAACAACTCAAAAACAGAGACACCAAATGCATGCGGATACAGTGAATTGCGCTGTATACACTCGTATAATGACATAGAAATTTATGAACAATTTAAGCATTTGCAGAGGCATGAGACTCCATTACGTAATTTCGATAGTGTAGACTGGTGGTTATGAATAAGGTCTTTAATTGTTTCTTGAAAGTCGCACTACTAGCCCTAAAGTTCAATTGATCTGCAAGGGTATTTAAAACCTGAAGTACCTGGTAAGCAACACTTTGTTTTCCATACTTGGTTCTTGTTCTAGGAGCTCGTTTCTTTTGTTCTCGCAGACTGTAGTGTGGTCTTTCGGTGCAACTTTCTTCATATAGCTTAGTCTTTTGTATTAACTGAAGCAATTTAAAATGATATTATTGATCAATTCTGAGTATGGAATGTTTAATGAATAGTGGACCAGTGCGTCTTGTAGATTCCCCCTGTATTTTTCAAAGCAGCGCAATATTTTCTTTTGTATAGTTATTAGCTTATGGTAATTCTCTTGTGATGTTCCCCAGACTAACATCCCATAAGTTACTTTAGAATGGAAGAGTGCATAGTACATACTTATTTTTAACCTCAATGGGATTAGGTGCATTGTTCTAAAAAACAACCAACTATTCGCGCTAATGCGGTGATCAGATGATTTACATGTGTGTTCCAGTTTAATTCCTCCTGAAACCATACACCAAGAAACTTTTGTTCCCTAACATGTGCGATGCAATTTCCTTAGAATTTCACAGCTATGTTACTAATAGGTTTGTTTATAGGTCGGAATATCATATAGGTTGTTGTTTTTTTTTGCAATCAAGCGCAGTTCATTTTACCTTAACCAATTTGAAAGATTGCTTAGATAAATATTTACACTGACCTCAAGTGATAATAGATTGTCTGATGAAAAGAAAACATTCGTATTGTCAGCGTACATTATAAGTTCAGGAGCATGAGGTATATCGACAATATCATTTATATACGCAAGGAACAATAATGGCCCCAGTATAGACCCTTGGGGGACTCCTTGGTTTAATTTCATCTTTGCAGAAATAGTGTTATTCAGTTGTACATATTGATAACGATCTTCAAGGTAACTTCTAAACAGTTGTAATGCAACTCCACGCACCCCATAACCTGATAATTTATGAATCAATGATTTGAATTGAATGGAGTCAAATGCCTTTTGAAGATCGAGGAAGAGCCCAAGAGTATATTTTTTGTTTTTCATATTTTCGATTATCTTATCTTTGATATACAGTAGAGCTTGTTCTGTTGATTTATTTTTTTGAAAACCATACTGACTTTGTGTTATTATTTGATGCTTATCAAAAAAGGATGCAAGTCTATATTAAATAACCCCTTCAAATATTTTTGATATTGTTGGAAGCACAGATATAGGTCGATAGTTCGCTAAAGTATTGATATCACCACCTTTATGTACTGCAGTGACTTTTGACACTTTTAACTGTTCTGGAAATACACCGTTAGTGAGGGTGAGGTTGATAATATAGGCCAAGACATTAGATATCATTGGTGACACCATTTTTAACTCAACAGAACCTATCTCATCAATCCCTGATGCAACATTGTTTTTAAATTTTCTGATTATTCTTTCTACTTCAACCGTATCTGTGGGTGCGAGAAAAATAGAATACGACAAAGGAGACTTATCAAGAGTTGGAGCATTATCTCGCTTTTCATCCGTTAAAATAAAGGAACCCGCATTTATGAAATGTTCATTCATAACATAAGATGGCTTTTCCTCACCGAGCTTCTCTAAACAACCGCAGCAGGAAAACTAGATATTGCAGCTTATGGAGGTGAAGCTGCAACACCAATGACGGCCGAAAATCCTCTACTGACGCTTCGCACGCAACATAGCCTGCTTGAAGTACAAGTCGACCATGTTCCTGTGACCACTCTCATTTACACTGGTGGGCACCTGTCTAATATGAGCGCTTCTCTACACTGCCGCTTACAAAAGATTATGACGCCATCTACGACGCAGGCAATAAGTGTTGCTGATGGCGGTACTGTACCAGTAATCGAATTGTGAACTGCTCGTGTCGGATTCGGAGTAATCGGATTGTGCACTGCTCGAGCCTGCTGCCCTCATGACCTCATACTTGGCCTTGATTTCCTTTCGGCAAACTCGGCCATACTTGATTGTTCGTCTGGTACCCTCCGCCTTGATCTTCCAATCTTTGTCGACTACTCTGCAAAGCCCACCAGGCGCTTGAGCCCAACCACTTTCGTTCACCTGCCACCTCGAGCCGTCACGTACATGTCTTTGTCATCGACCCTTCCAGTTCTTGACGGTGATTATATCGCTACGCCAATTACTGACGTACGGCTGATGCGCAGTGTTACTGTGCCCTATACCATCGTGACCATAGAGGATAACTGTGTGTTACATCCGCTCCTTAACTTTGGTTTTACCCCTCAAGTGTTGCCCTGCCAGATGTCTCAAGCCCAGCTAACTGCCATAACAGAGGACGATGTCAGTGTTGTCACTGTATCTGCTTTTGATCGAAGCGCAGTCTCACGGTCACCAAGCTCAGACGATGGTATTTTTCGAAACATGATTGGATCGGAGCTGTCGCCTCACCAGGCTGACGTTGTCTGCCCAGTTTTGGCCTCATACAGTGATATTTCGACACCGACGATTGTCCCTTGGGCCAGACTAAAATTGTCACTCACCGAATCAACACTGGTGACTCTGCGCCCATTCGCCGTCGGCCGTACGGCGTGTCAGCGTCCGAGCGAAAAGTGATTCAGAAAGAAGTGGCCAAAATGCTTACGAAAAACGTGATCGAACCGTCAACGAGCCCTTGGGCATCTCCCGTGGTATTAGTAAAAAAGAAAGATGGCTCATGGCGTTTCGGCGTTGATTATCACCACCTCAACAAAATTACCGAAAAGACGTGTACCCTCTACCACGCATTGACGATGCCCTTGATTGCCTCTATGGCGCCACCTTCTTTTCATTTCTCGACCTCCAGTCTGGCTACTGGCAAATTGCTGTAGAAGACATGGACCGAGAAAAGACCACCTTCGTTACCACTGACGGTCTTTACCAATTCAAGGTCATGTCATTCGGTCTCTGCAACGCTCCAGCGACCTTCGAGAGAATGATGGACACGCTCCTACAAGGATTTAAATGGTCGACTTGTTTGTGTTACCTGGACGACGTGATCATTTTCTCACCTACCTTTTCGACCCACCTTGAACGCCTTTCGACCATTCTATCCATATTTCGACGGGCCAGCCTGCAGCTCAATTCCTCCAAGTGCCACTTCAGTCTTCGTCAGATTACCGTATTGGGGCACCTTGTTGACGCTGCCGGCGTACGGCCAGACCCGGCGAAAGTAGGCGCTGTAACAAACTTCCGAGACCCACGCTCTGTCCATGATGTTCGTAGTTTAGTGGGCTTCTGCTCCTAGTTTCGCCGGTTCGTGAAAACTTTGCGGCACTCGCACGGCCACTCACCTACCTTCTCAAACAAGACGTTCCATTTTGTTGGGGCCCTCCTCAAGCTGACGCCTTCTTTCAGCTAATCACCGCTCGAACGACACCTCCTATTCTTGCACATTTCGACCCCGATGCTCCTACAGAAGTGCGAACAGACGCGAGTGGTCACGGAATTGGTGCAGTTTTGGCGCAAATTCACCGGGGCAACGACCGTGTAATCACGTACGCAAGCCGTCTGCTTTCTAAGTCCGAATGCAATTAATCTATAACAGAACGGCTCTTGTTTCGCTCGCTTGTTGCTCGCTTGTCTCGCTCTTGTTTGGGCGGTTTTTAAATTCCGTCCTTGCTTGTATGACCAACTTTTCCGTGTCATCATAGATCATCACGCGCTGTGTTGGCTTTCTTCTCTGAAGGACCCCACCTGACGACTTGGTCGTTGGGCATTACACCTACAGGAGTATTCCTACTCGGTTGCTTATAAGTCTGGACGTCTCCACCTGGACGCCTATTGCTTATCCCGCTACCCTGTTGATTAGCCTGACGAACCAGACATTGAGCCTAGCCTCAGCGTTATGTCAATGTCTTAGTTTCTTCAGACTGGTGATGAACAACGTCGTGATGCTTCTCTGCGACAACTCATTGACCGTCTCAAATCAGCTCCGAAGGACACGTCACTTCGCATGTACGTCCTCCTGAATGGCACGCTGCATCGTCATAGCCTCCAGCCAGATGGCTCTGAGCTCCTTCTTGTCGTGCCGAAAAATTTGCGTTCAACCGTGCTGCACGAGCTTCATGATGAACCAACTGCTGGTCATCTGGGTGTATCTCGGACGCATGACTGCGTTCGTCGCCGCTTCTTTTGGCGCGGTCTCGCCCGATCCGTTCGCCATTACTTGTCCTCCTGCGATAAATGCCAACATAGAAAGCGACCTACTGCGCCCCCGGCTGAACTTCTGCAACCAATCGCCATCCCAACCGAACCTTTCTTCCGTGTTTGTATGGATCTTTTCGCTCCTTTTCCCGAGGTCAAATCGGTCAACAAGTGGGTCGCCGTTGCTATGGACTACGTGACTAGGTATGTCATCACTCGAGCACTTCCCACCAGACGCGCTACTGACGTTGCGGACTTTTTGCTCCGAGACGTCATCCTACACCATGGCGCTTCTCGCCAATTACTCACGAATTGCAGCCGCGCATTTTTGTCCCGTGTAATCGACAATATTCTGCGCTCTTCCTCGACGCACCACAAGCTGACCACTTCCTACCATCCCCAAGCAAATAGCCATACCGAATGGCTAAATCGGACCCTCAAGGACATGCTCGCGATGTATGTGTCCTCCGACCACCATGCCTGGGACCTGGTGCTACCTCACGTGACCCTCGCGTACAATTTTTCACGCCACGACACTACTTGTTATTCACCCCTTTATTTGCGTTAAGAACGTGATCCGATATTACCACTCGACAACCCACTTCCGACCACTACAACGCCTTCAACCAAATATGCACGCGACGCTATTGCTCGTGCCGACCACGCACGTCAGATTGCCCGCTCTAGACTTTCGGCTTTCAAGCCATCCAGAAAGCCATCTACGACAGCCGGCATGCTGACGTTCACTTCTCACCCGGTTCTCTTGTTCTCCTGTGGTCACCAGTGCGTCGAGTTTGCTTATCAGAGAAGTTGTTGTCTCGCTACATAGGTCCTTACCGTATCATCCGCCTGGTAACCGACGTCACCTATGAGATCATTCCTGCGTCTGAGACCACAAGCCTTCCTGCAACCACACCCAGTGATGTTGTGCACGTCAGCAGGCTAAAACCTTACCACCTGCCTACTGAAGACCATAGTTAATGTGCACCAAGATGGTGCTTTTACCACCGGGGAGGGGGGTAATGCTACGTAGCTGACATATCAGGGCTCAGAAGACGGCAACGAGAAAGTGGCCTGTCGGTTGTGCATGCTGTCCTCCATCTTAGTCGACGCCATACGTGTCAGTTTGAATATAGATTTTAAATAGACACGCCTCGTGTCATTTTTACGTAAGAATATATTTCACGTGTAGTTACTCCTTCTTTCCCTTTTTATTATGACGGTGCACCAGAGTAATGGCGTACTGCACGTGGAAACATGCGCACAAGATGTGGTTGTGTACAGAAAATAATTCAGTAGTTATCTTTGCCGCATATAAATGGTTTAACTAGTGCGTACTGCATGAACTCTTCTTAAAAGATGGTTTCAAAATTATAACATTTGTAATGAGAAGTTCACTGCTAATGCGACAGTGTATTTGTTTCTAATGCGCTGGACACCAGGAAGCGATGGGCGCGCATCTTGCTAAACAAGGACAGGGAAAAAAACAAGAGATGGCGTCAGATGGCAATCTTAAAGCTCACTCATGCAAAATGAAACAGGGGGCAGGTTGTGAATCAATCAACAGCATGAAGCACGAGGAAAGAGCGGTGGCTGGTAAAGCTGACTTGTGACTCACTTCTAGGTATTTTTTTCTTTATCGTGCTGATACTTATATAAAACAGACACATGTGAACCAGCTAACCGTGAGAAACCATGCTTTTGTTTCATAACACGATTAACCTTCAGACAGGGCCAAATAGAGCACACTTTGAAGGAGTATAGCAAAGTGTGTGCTCATGTGTGCAACAAAGCAATGCCAGCGACCTGTGTACTGACCATGGTTCTTCTATGAAAACTTTTGTACTTACAGCCTTCTTTATTTTTTGCTGGCTTTTCAATGACCTACTAAGTACAAAATAACATTTAAAAAGCTTTCTTCTCTAGATAGAATTTGGGCCAGAAAGTGATATATAAAGAACTTCATGCACTGGCCCTTCCCAAGTTGCGCTAACATCGGCCATTTAGAGCATGCAGAAAACACGTGTGCGCGCATCCCCCTCTAGCCCGGCCAACTCGCACCCCAACAATTGCATGGAGAGACACGCGCGCATCCTGTTTCATATTGATGAACACCGTCTCATTATTGTGTTTTTATCCACTAGGATTTGCGTTCTTGGACTGTAGTCCTACTGTAAAAGACGACTTCGTGGTAAGAGCATGAAGTGGAAATTGTTTTCGGGGAGAACGAAAGGGGGTGCCCGCTGAAGTGGGGGCCAGGCTGGCAGATTCGGCCGAGTATCAGTTGAAGCGCCCTAATACCTTACAAAAACTACGTTCGAGGGCCTCAGGTGGTCTGAATTTTCGGAGGTCTCTACTACTGCATGTTTCATGAACGTGTAGCAGTTTCGGGACGTTGAGCCCTAAACATTTTATTAAGATTAACGGTATAACCTCACAAAATCTCGAGTTATTGGTGCACTCTGCTCTTCGTTGAGTGCGAGGTGCTCTCACGATCCCACAATAAAATCGAGCATAAAGCGAATGTGTTCCATCAAAAAGCGTTGTGGCTCGGTCGAGTTGGCTATTCATACGCTTGTATTAGCACAGAACATATAAAAAGAAAAAACGCAAAACACGGCACAGACATAAAAAAGATAGGCGCTAAATTTTTAATTGTTTATTTCATGCCCTTCACAACCATCTTTTACATGGATAGAAACGCAACTCATAGAGCACATCATCTCATTCCAATATACTTTACCTCTTTGCTCGTCAGTGCAATTCTTGGCAAACTGATACAAACGTCACCGATATCTGCAGTAACGTTGGCTCCTTTATAATAACTTGTCAGCTGATTATTAGACCGGCCAAGGACAATGCAACTGTAGATATCAGGGAAGCACCCACAACCTTTGCAGTGCGCTGCTGGGAACTCTTTCGCTGAAAGTATATTTGTGTACTAGTCGTGTTCCCGTAGTCTATAATTAGGACACCGCTCGGTGTGTCCTATTGAGAACTTGTCACATGATAATAAAAACTTAAAGACAACGCAGAACTCTCAATCTACAAATCTCATCTGATGTCTCTTTCCACAGCACAAGTTAATGACATCATTTGGTCAAGTCCGCTTCCGAAGCTTCCTCATTTTTGGGGGTGCCGAAAACAATACGCGTACATTAGCCCGCTGGACTACTTTCTTCCATTTTTTGGAAGTAGCGTACGTATAGGCGATGACACCTACTCTGCTTTCCTAACACTCCAACAATTGTTGAATGTCTTCTTTGTGCGAAACTTTCAGTATGCTTTCGGCTACAGAAACGTGCAGCAGAACTGGGTACCCTGCTTCGGCGAGACGCTTGCTTTAAGACTCTAAGCTGTACGCCATTTTGTGGCGAAATGATTCAGTAAGCATTGATTCTTTCAGGGGAAACACAAGTCCGCTATCCCTCTCTTTATGAGCTTTTATTGCGGAGAGACAAAAACGAGGGTTATTTTCCCATAGCCCATACAAGCATCATGTGTCCTTTTCTAATAAAAAAACCGCCGGATATTCAAAAACGGGATGAAGCCTCCTTGGGGAAGTTTGCAGGAAACTTCAAAAGGTACAAGACATTCCTTCATCGCACTCAATACTTTGTCAACCATCGCGTCTATAACAACAGAAGCACAGTCAACTAAAAGCAGGAAGACTTCGACAAAAAGAAATGCATTGCACACTGGGGTGTTATTAGACGTTTTAGGTAGGGCAATGCTGATACCAAATAAAAGCAAATTGCTAAGAACGAGTTATATGCACCAGCCAATGCAAACAACTTTTTTGCATGTATACAATGCTTTGTCCCAGAAAACGAAAGTACAGGATAGGTAAAAAGATAAGAGTTCTAATATAAGACTCGTATTCTGCGGTAAGTTACTATAAAGGGCAGACCAAATGGTGTCCTAAAGGACCACTCATTTCGCTCGATAACAAATTTTAATTATATTACGTGGAAGTTGTTTTGCATTTGACGAGGAGCGTTATGCCTAACAAATGTTTCAATCGGTTCATTACGAGCTGAGAAAAGGTTTTTTTTTTAATTTAAGCGGCGCGAAACATTCATAAAACGTTAGCTTGTTCACGCCCATATTCACCTCATGGACTACGTTAATTCTGGGCCAGGCAGAGCTGAATAAA
Source organism: Rhipicephalus microplus (assembly GCF_043290135.1). Classification (NCBI taxonomy): domain Eukaryota; kingdom Metazoa; phylum Arthropoda; class Arachnida; order Ixodida; family Ixodidae; genus Rhipicephalus; species Rhipicephalus microplus. The sequence continues at coordinate 456,388,939 of NC_134710.1, read as the reverse complement.
CGGTAGCCTTCTCTACAACCCTTGAGTTCAAGGCACCAAAGTTTTGTATGGGAAAACTGCACCACAGAGAGCGTACATTGCGTGGTCGAGAGAGATGGAGGGAAACGTTCAAAGCGAAAGCGTAGCGCAATTTCGTAATATGTATTTACGTGACTGCTGCGTCGAAGGAAAACTACGCCTCTGTTGTTGATTTTCTAGGGTGAGCTCGAGCGTGACCACCGTCGAACGTGCGGTGGCTCCACATTCTTTTCTGCCCGCCCCCTCCATTAGATACGCCTATGGAAACTACCCAGTAGCTGCACTGCTTTTTGATTTCCGTAAAGCTTTTGGTATCGTTCCACATTATCTGTCGGAATTTCCAATCACTGCTCTTAACATAAAGCTGAAGCTATTATTTGCATAAAGGGTCACTTAAATTGTCGCCAGCAAAGCGCAGTACTTAACGGCTCAAAATCATCCGCAGTAACCGTCGCGTCCGGTGCACTGCAAGGAAGCGTATGAGGGCCGTTGATTTTAGTAATTTACACTGATAGCATATTTAATGATGTTACTTCTTCTTTTATGTTATTCATGAATTACTGTGTAGTGTTCAGCGAAATTAAACCACGTAAGAGGCAGAATATTTGAAATTCAATTAGCGCAGAATATCAATACGCTGTCAAAACAGGAAAATGAGCCGGCTTAACGCTCGGGAAATGTTGCCGAGTTTCATTCACCAATCCTTCTCATAAACTAGAAAGAAAGTACCAAGTCAATTGCTCCTCAATTAGCGATATATCTTATTATAAACATTTGGACGTCTGTTTTTCAGATAATCTAGGGTGAAATAAACACAATGATATGACGGTGACAACGGCAGGTAATACGTTACACTTTTAGCGAAAAAGTTTCAAGCGAGCTTCACAGACCATGAAACAAAGCCTCAACTACATGAATTTAAAGTCTATTCTAAATATGCCTGTATATTTTAGCAACCTCACCAGCAATCCTTAATTGATGGATTAAAAAACGGTTAAAATCAAGCAGTCAGATTTGTAGTTAAAACTTTAATTCATTTGCCAGTAATACAGAGGGAATACGAGCTTGGGGATCGGAGCCACTAATGGTGAGGCGGCAGAAATTGTGGCTTAAATTTCTTCTTAACAATTATTACAATAGCAATACCGAAAATGCCTTTTTAGTACAAACCAGAGTTCCCAGTTCCAAGTACAGCATTTTGGGCTTCTTTTTTCTCCAACTCACATTTAACTTTTTCCATTCGCTTCTCGCGTTACTAAATGCGAAGCATGTCTTCGCGTACTGCACATACTTTGAGTATGTATGTATGTATGTATGTATGTATGTATGTATGTATGTATGTATGTATGTATGTATGTATGTATGTATGTGTATGTATGTATGTACGTATGTATGTATGTATGTATGTATGTATGTATGTATGTTCGCTCTCATGATCACCTCCTAAACTTGAGGGTAATGGGAAAAAGTATGGTAGGGAAGGATGGTTTGACAAATACGACTCGCTGGTCATGACGTGAATAACGTCACTATCCCGTCCCGTATGTCGTCAAACGAATTCGACCAGACGAGTGGCACATACACGCGGGCACGTATGCTCCACTGGTATGCGGTTATGGACAACATGTGATTGGCAACCTATATCTATGTATGAACGGCGGGAACACACATGGGTGATTTTAACGCTTAAGTTTTAAAAAATACACATTTCCCGCTAAAGGGAACCATGTGTCAGTGCGAAGCAGCGGGCGCCAACGCTTACATTGGCGGCGGCGTTGCGCAAGAGAGAAACTTGGGGAGGCAGAAAGCACGATGTGATAAACCAGTGTTTCCTACTGGAACATGCCAATCGCTGCTAATTGACCAAGAGAGGCAGAAGATTCTGATTTGACACAGATACGCGCAGTCCACTTTTAAATAACGAGCACGCTAGCAAATTTTTATTTTTTAGCAACAGAGAGGAGAAATCTGTTACCGTCACGACCTGGAAGGTCCACATACAGAGCTTATATGTATACTCGGGCTAGCTAGTGAATGGTTGTGCAGTGCGAGCAGTCAGTTTTTTTCAATTAAGAAGCCTGCTAGCAAACGCTGCTTCAGTCGGCTTTTCGAAGCCACACAGGGAAGGAGCGTAGGAGAGGAGAAAAAGGTAGAGGGGCTGCATGCGCAGTAAGGGTGATAACGCCGCACAGACTATTCAGCTCGACCGTCAGATGTTTCCCATCTAAATGCTGACATTGACAGAGTTTACCCGACAAATGCGAAGACCACATGTCATGGTCCTAACCCCAGCATTCCGCTCAGCAATCAGGTATTCTACCACAAAGCCACGCCAGGTCTGGGAACTACTTTTCAAGTAGACCCTGATGCTCGTGAAACGTTTATTGTGGTTGCAGTGCTGGCTTTTCAATTTTATATGCATTACATATGCACTTATATGATACAGCCATCATGTCACATCACTATTCATTGTAATTAGGTGCCACACACTGATGTTGATTCATGTAGCATAGTTCAGATGAAGATGTTTGATATGGGGTGTTTAACGTCCCGAAACCACCCTATGATTATGAGAGACGCCGTAGTGGAAGGCTCCAGAAATTTCGACAACCTGGGATTCTTTCACATGCACCCACCATTGTCCAGGGCTACAATCCTCGCGAGCACCAGCGCTCCATATTAGCTTAGCGTTTCTGGTGTTGCTGATAATGGCACTGCTTTCGATGAGGTTTCTACCATGAGGACCAGCGAGGCGCTATGCAAGCGTCTACAATGTCGCGTGCCTGTGCGAGTATTCTGCGGTGCTGCGAGACCTGCTCCTCGTGCATGGGCTCGTGACAATAGCCAGATCTGCTGGTGGCCAGAAATGTGTTCGAGAGAGACGTTCGCGTGGAATGCTCTACCAAACTCATTTATTTTACTAAATGTTTGGGCACTAGTTTGCCGTTAAATTAAACGATTGTTTGTATGACCCTCCTTGCAATGCCTGATTCATGTTGCTGTTGGCATCATTACGCAACTGCAAAAAACTGGTTATAAGACCTAAGCGGCATTTTGGTGTATGTTTGAGCGTATGTTGAGCGTAAACATATATCTTTATTGCCACTTCGTAACCATTCGCTCAAACAAAAATTACTTCATAGTCACCATCCATGCACATGCTTCGCATAACATTGTTATTCTAGGTACGTGCAATTTGCCGATTCTTTTTATTTGGCGGAGGCGGATGGGGATTATTTTTAATTTTTCAGCAAATTGATATACTTTAGTCATCACCACCTTCTCTAATACACGTTTTTTGTTCACTAATAACTTATTTGTCAATGCCTTTTAGTATTTGAGTGTTCAAGGAAAGCATACATTAGAGAATCGACAATTATTGTTTATAACGCACTGGCAAGCGTGCCTTCAACTGAATGGTTACTAGCCTTGAGAAAGCGTTAAAAAGAGTGTTTTCGTTCACAGTTGCCCTGACAGTGAGAACGTTTGTTTTTTATAACAATGCGTACAATATAATTATCAATAAAGATGATTCTTTATCTACAAGTGTGCTGAAGTTTTAGATGTACGATTGTGTTTTTGTTTAAAACTTGTGTAATCGAACATATTTCCTGTGTTTATGTGTTTAGGGTATCTTGTGTATTGCTGTTGTATTTGTCATATCTATTGATAATTAACTGTGATATGTTATGAGACGTGTTACCTCTACCTATGCAATATGGCAATGTAGGTGAAGTGTAATTAAACTGTAAAATGCACTCATCAGTGGTCAGCAACGGTAACGTTGCGCGAGACACTGTTTAAATCCTTCGCCGAAGCTTAACCTGTATAGGTTCTTTAGCGTGAATAATCACCATCTGGACGATGAGTTCTATAGGGTCCTCCAATTGCAAGCAGGTCAGCACTTCATATCTCCGTAAGAGACTGCAGAGTGCGGCCTTCAACTCGAGTAGCGCATTTCGGTTCCCAATGCAAGACTTGGGCCCGATACCGAACGATATAAATGCACCAGGATGAATGTACTTCGCCACTGCTAGACTGGATCGCTCCGGCTTGAAGCGGAATGGTTCAGGCCACAGCTGAGGGTCATGGTGTATGTGCCAAACTGGTGCAAGCACCTCACAGTCTGCCGGAAAAAAATGTCCAAGAACTGTTGCGTCGGAGCAACAGTGACGCGTTACCAGCATTGTAACAGGAGGATACATCCATAGTGCTTTCTTGACGAACATGTCAAGCCGCTGGAGTTCTTGCAACTGGCTGTAGTCGAGATCATCGTCCACAGGATACCTTAGTAGCAGTTCTTCGCGTACCTGAAATGAGGCATACCTCAGTTAAAGTAAAATACTAGCCGCTTTAGAACGTTGTATGTGCAGTACACAAAAAACACGTGCAAGTATGGTTGCATGCACTACAATTCACAATGTTCTTGGACGAGCTTTTTTTCCTGTCGCTATTTTCGCGTGCACCACACATAGACGTCTCGTAGCAATTAACGACAGTTTGTTTCGACAGGGCGCCTCCTTGTCCAAGACGGTAAGTGGACGTCCGGACGCGTCAAAACGAAACCAACCACCCGACCACTCAAGTTACTTAGTGGCATCATACGAGCTAAGAAAGACTTCGTCGCTGCGGAGTATTCGAGCCCAGGCGTGACGAACACCGTCATGGCAGCCGAACACGGCAAGCTTGTAACACAGCTGAGCCGCTGTTGGCCAGAAAACTCATCCAAACAATATACAATTGTGGTTGTGCACGTTATATTGACCGATGCACATAGACAATCGCAGTACGTTTGCCTGGTTGCATGGGTCCCAAACAAGGTGAATGTAGTGAATTTGCATAAAATCCTTACCAGTGCACACGGCAAAATCAGTCTCCCTATTCCGTGAATCGCGTGCTGCGCTGATCAACGTTAACCAGGATACCACAATTCCCTGCGTCGCGTGAGTCATCGCTCTTTATAAAGGAATGTGGATATTTGCGCTAGCTAGTTGCCTCGCCTAGTTAGCAACGTTAGGTAGCTGTAGTTTGTCATCCTTTGTTGCCCCCACTCATGCAATGCTTGGACCTACTGTTTACCCTGGACAAACATGCTTTAGCTCTAGCAATCGTTAACCTTAGTTATTGCCAAAACTAATGCCGCCTAGATTTCGCTTGAAAAAAAAACCTTCAAATTTCACGCATTGTGAAAATTGATATATTGCGAAGACGCCAGCAACAATAAAACCACGCAGAAGGTGACATGCGTCATTATTTGCCTACTTTCGTTTAAAAAAAACTGCAGATTTCACGCATTGTAGGAATCGATATATTGCGAAGCAGCCAGCAACGTTAAAACCACGCAGAAGGTAACATGCGTCATTATTTGTATTTAAGGACCAGTCATTTCTTTTCGCTGGGTAGTCACGGCACCCAGTACCAATGTAGCTGATAATTAAGCTAGCGAACTGGACGCAAATGCACAATCAGCGTGACATGTTAATGGCGTTGTGAATATGCCGTAATTTTGAAGTTACGACCTGGCACCTAATTATGTTCGTCGTACACTCACGTCGTGCCGTAACAAATTCGTCTTATATCAGCTACTGAACCGGCCACGAGCGTGCCATGAGCATTGCATGCACGTCATGTTACACATGACGTATCATGATTTTCATATTACCACAGTTACATCATGCTGTACGAAGTTTGGTGTATGTCAAGCTAGTGAAACCTCCGTAAGCGCGTCATGAGCGTAGCATGCAAGTCTTGTTGCACTTGACTTATCATGATTTTTATATATCACTTGTACTTGATGTTTGTCATGCAGCCACGTCACGCAATAACGAATGTGGTCTACATACACTAGCGAAACCACCGTTAACGTACCATGAGCATAGCATGCAAGTCATGTTGCATATGAGATATCATGATTTCTGTATTATCGCTTGTCCTTTATGTTCTTCATACAGCCACGTTACGCAATAAATATTTGGTGTATATCAACATAGCGAAACTACCAGGAGCATGCCATGAGAGTAGTATAAAGTCATGTTGCACATGACAAATGATTTCCATAAATCACTTGTCTTTTATGTTCTTCATACAATCACGTAACGCCATAGCAAAATAAGTGTATATCAAGCTAGCGAAACTACCGTGAACGTGACATGAGCGTAGAATGTCAGTCATGTTGTTCATTTCATATCATGATTTTGTGTTAGCACTAGTCCTTTGTGTTCGTCATACAGCCACATTATCATCATCATCATCATCATCATCATCCTCATCAGCCTGACTACGTTCACTGAAGGATAAAGGCCTCTGCTATGTTCCGCCAGTTCACCCGGTCCTGTGCTTGCTGCTGCCAATTTATACCCGCAAACTTCTCAATCTCATCTGCCCACCTAACCTTCTGTCTCCCCCTAATCGGCTTGCCTTCTCTGGGAATTCAGTTAGTTACCCTTAACGACCAGCGGTTATCCTGTCTACGCGCTACATGCCCGGCCCATGTCCAATTCTTCTTCTTGATTTCAGCTATGATATCTTTAACCCCCGTTTGTTCCCTAATCCACTATGCTCTATTCTTGTTTCTTTAGGTTACACCTACCATCTTTCTTTCCATTGCTCGCGGCGTCGTTCTCCATTTAAGCTGAACCCTCTTTGTAAGTCTCCAGGTTTCTGCTCCGTAGCTAAGTACCGGCAAGATACAGCTGTTATATACCTTCCTCTTGAGGGATAGTGGCAATCTACCTGTCATAATTTGAGAGTGCTTGCCGGATGTGCTCCACCCCATTCTTATTCTTCTAGTTACTTCAATCTCGTGGTTAGGCTCTGCGGTTATTACCTGCCCTAAGTCGACATAGTCTTTTACAACTTCAAGTGCATTATTACTTATTTCGAAGCACTGCTCCTTTCCGAGGTTGTTGTACGTTACTTTCGTTTTCTACAGATTTATGTTAAGACCCACCTTTGTGCTCTCCTTGTCTAACTCTGTAATCATGAGTTGCAATTCGTCCCCTGGGTTACTCAGCAATGCAATGTCATCGGCGAAGCGCAGGTTACTAAGGTATTCTCTATTACCTCTTATCCCGAACTGTTCCCATTCTAGGCTTCTGAAAACCTGCTGTAAGCACGCGGTAAATAGCATTGGGGAGATTGTGTCCCCCTGCCTTATACCCTTCTTGATTGGTATTCTGTTGCTTTCTTTATGAAGCACTATGGTAGCAGTTGATCCCCTGTAGAGCCACATCACGCAATAACAAATTCGGTGTGTATGAAGCTAGCGAAACTCTTATGAGCATGCCATGAGAGTAGTATGCAAGTCATGTTGCTCATGACACATGATTTCCATAAATCACTTGTCTTTTATGTTCTTCATACAATCACGTAACGCCATAGCAAATTAAGTGTATATCAAGATAGCGAAACCACCGTGAGCGTGCCATGAACGTAGAATGTCAGTCATGTTGTGCATTACATATCATGATTTTTACATTAGCGCTTGTCCTTTATGGTCGTCATACAGCCACGTCATGCAATAACAAATTTGGTGTATATCAAGCTAGCGAAACCACCGTGAGCGTACGATGAGCGAAGCACGCCAATCATGTTGCACATGACATATCATTATTTCTATCTTACCACTTGCTCTTTATGCTTGTCATACAGCCACGTCACGCCATAACAAATTTTGAGTGAATCAATCAAGCTAGCGAAATGACCGCGAGTGCACATAAGCGTAGCATGGAAGTCTTGTTGCACATGACTTATGATTTCTATACTAGCACTTGTTCTCTTTATGTTTGTCATAAGGCCACGTCACACAATAACAAATTTTGTGTATATCAAGCTAGTGAAACGCTTGTCGGCGTGCCATGAGAGAAGTATGCAAGTCTTGTAGTACATGACATATTATGATTTCCATTAAACCACTTGTCTTTTATGTTTTTCAGAAAAACACCTCATGAAATAACAAATTACGTGTGCATCAAGCTGTCGAAAGCACTGTGAGCGTGCCATGAGCGTAGCATGCAAGTCATGTTATACATGACTTATTGTCACGGGGTCGTGAGATCGACGAAGGGAGCAGACAGGAGGTTGAAGAATAAACTGTTTATTCAGCTCTGATCTTGTGGCCACGTGAAAAAAGTTAGAATACTGCAAGACGTTGGAACTGATAGCGGCGAGCAGAGCGTCGTCTGTCGATTAACTGACAAGCGGCGAAGCGTGTCGCTATTTACACACTTGGCATTGAGTATTCTAGCATTATCACTAGCGGCAACATTGGCTCCAGAATATTAATAAATGCTTCACAAATGGGCATGATCTTGACAAAACGATCTACTACGGTTGTGAACTTTCAGGAATGAGGCGCAGTTTGCGGTAAGCATTCCAGACCGGCTTTGGGGCAGAAAACCGAATGAAACATAGGTGTATATAAGAAACGTGTGGGGCATTGCCCATCTCTCAAATATAATCGTCCCGATGCCTAAAAATAACACGGGGAAGAACAATAAAACTAACAACACTACAACACTAAAGAAAGGGAAACAGAATAATAAATGGGTACAAACAATAAAGTACAATAATCGAGAAACAACAACAATGTACACAATCCTTATGTTCGTTAACGCACATGAAATGGCTTCAAGCGCACGGCACAAATTACTTCAGGTCACGCACGCCCTCATTGAGAGTTCGTGATGCCGTCCGGGACAACCTCATAGGCGAGTGTATCGAGACGTCAAACTACCCAGTATGGTCTAAAGTACCGTCAGAGAAGTTTTTCACTGAGGGCACGTCGACGTATCGGTGTCCATACCGAAACGCGGTCACTCGGCTGGTTTTCCAAAAAGTGTTCTCGAAGATTATAATGGCAGCTGTCGGTCGTCTGTTGGTTCTTAGTGTGGAGGCGGGCGAGTTGTCGGGCTTCTTTGGCGCACTTAACGTGGACAGTCATGTCACGGTTTTCTTCGTCAACGACGTTTGGTAGCATGACGTCGGGCGTCGTGGCCAGGTTATAGACTAACATGTATGGCGACATCTGCGTCGTCTCCTATACCACCGTGTTGTATGCGAATGTCACGTATGGAAGGATGGCGTACCATGTCTTGTGTTCGACATCGACGTACATGGTCAACATTTCGACGATTGTCTTGTTTAGCCGATAGGTGAGGGCGTTGGCCTGTTGGTGGCACGCTGTGGTCCGGCAGTGGCTTCTCTGGCTGTATGCCAAGATCGCCTGAGTTAACACAGCAGTGAAAGCCGTACCTCTCATAGTGATGAGGACCTCTGGTGCTCCATGACACAGGATGATGTCTTCGACGAAGAACTTCTCTACCTCGGCTGCACTGCCTCTAGGCAGGGCACTGGTTTTTGCGTAGCGGATGATGTAGTCGGTGGCGACAACGATCCATTTATTCCCGCAAGTCGATGAAGGAAACGGTCCAAGTATGTCCATACCAATTTGCTGGAACGGTCGGTGAGGTGGTTAGATCAGCTGAAGGAAGCTTGCTGGTCTTGTCGGTGGTGCATTTTGTCGTTGACAGTCTCGGCATGTCCTGATGTAACAAGTAACCTCGGCGGCAAGTCGTGGCCAATAGTACTTTTCGTGCATTCTTGCGAGCGTACGGGAAACACCAAAGTGTCCAACAATCGGGTTGTCATGTAGGGCCTGAAGGACTTCTCGTCTCCCTGCTGAGGAGACCACGAGAAGGTGTTTAGATCAAAGTGGAGAGGAGTATTTCATTAGGAGAGCTCCGTTTTGAAGAAAGAACGACGCCAGTCCTCTCTTGAACACCTTCAAAACAGTGGCGCTGTTACCTTCGAGGAATTTCACAAAGCTCTTCAGTTCCGAGTCAGCTCTTTGTCGCTAGACGAAGTCATTGGCATTTATGTTTCTTAAGAATTAATCATCGTTCGGGTAGACCTACGGAAGTGTTTTGATGGGGGCACGAGACAGGCAGTTGGCATTAGAGTGTTTTCTACCGCACTTGTAAACCACTGTAACGTTGAACTCCTGAAGTCTCAGGCTCCACTGTGCGAGGCAACCCGAAAGGTCTTTCATGTTAGCTAGCCAAGACAAGGCGTGATGGTTGTTCACGACTTTGACGGACCGGCCGTGAAGGTAAAGCCTGTACTCTGATGTAGCTCATGTTTCATTTCAGTTGATTTTATTATACCCCTCAGAGCCAAAGGCTTACAAAGGGAAAGAGGTAGCAGCACTTTCATACAAAAAACAAAGAAATGAAAAGAAGAAATACATTAACACAAAAACTAAAACAAAACGCATATGTAACAAAAAAGCAAATTGTGAACTCACAGTGGGTTTAGAAAAATACGTGATATACAATATTACCTACAAAATTACAGAACTGTTCTTGATGAAAAATGTTCACAATGTCCGCGGGAAAGCCATTCCGATTCTGAGAGGCTCGTGGCATAAATGAATGATAAAATTACACAGTATTACAATAAGTGAGTCCGACTTCATGATGATGGACTGTACGAAGGAATACATCCGATGGCTCAGGGATGAAGCGATCGCGCACTGCAAGGTTATGATACACTTATAGAACAAGGAAATGTGTGACGCTTTTCTGTGCGACGATAATGACTGAAAAAAAAGGTCTGATTTCATAGACGTTATACTGGTGGTGCGGCTGTAATTAAAGTGAGTGAAACTTGCGGAGTTATCCTGAACCATTTCTACAGCAGAAATAAAGTTAGCTTAGGTGGGATCTCAGGCAGGTGTAGCATATTCCAGTTTCAATCGAATTAGCGTTTTATAGAGGAGGAGTTTCAAGGAAGGAGGAACAGAGTAAAAATTTGAACGAAGGTAACTTAACATATAATAAATTTGTTAATTATTTGCAAAATATGAGTAGACCAGTTGAAGTGTGCTGTGATGTACACGCTGAAGTATTTATAGGAAGTCAGAGATTACAAATTAATGTTATCAATGAGTGAGGTGGTGGACAGCAAGATTTTCTAGAAATGTGCACGAATTTACATTAATTATAATTTAGCTGCATTAACTATTTGTTACACCAGTTAGCAACTTCCCTAAGATCAGTTTGCAGTGAGGAAGAATCGTTAGTATTCGATATCTGTCTGAAATTGACACAGTCGTCCACGAATAGAAGAATGTTAGAGTTTACAACAGAAGGACGATCAATAATATAGATTAAAAAGTATAAAGGTTCAAGGACTGAGCCTTCAGAAACGCCTGAACATACATCTGTAAATTCAGAGTTAGAGCCAATAAAGGTAACTAATTATGAGCTGTTTAGCAGGAAACATTCAATCCATTTCAGTAAATTATTATCAATATGAAGATTGTTTATTTTAAGCAGCAGTAATTCCTGACACGCTTTGTCAAATCCTCTATGAAAATCTAAAATTATGCAGTCGATGATTGACGATTGGTAGAACTTGATTGGTATAGAATGAGTCAGCGTGAGTAAATTATATGAGCTGAGTTTCAAACGAATCATGTTTTCTAAATTCATGTTGTGCTCTAGAAAAAAACGAGTTTAATTCTAGAAAACTGCGAAGGTTAGGGAATCTAATGTGGTAAAATATTTACAACTTGCGCTAGTTAAAGAAATGCAGTGATCGTTAAGAGGAGATGTTTTGATGCCATATTTGTGAATCGGAATAACCTTCCTAATTTTTCACACTTTAGCAAAAACGGAATGCATAAGTGACTGCTGAAAACGTTTACACAGAATGAGCGCAGCATAGGCAGAATTGTTTTTCAAGAACTTCGTACGAATAGTATTGCATCCCGGTGCTGAATGAGCCCCAAATTTTTCAGATTGATAGGTGGGGTTTACCGTCCCAAAACCACCATATGATTATGAGAGACGCCGTAGTGGAGGGCTCCGGAAATTTCTACCACGTGGGGTTCTTTAACGTGCAGCAAAATGAGCACACGGGCCTACAACAATTCCACCTCCGTCGGAAATGCAGCCGCCGCCACCGGGATTCGAACCCGAGACCTGCGGGTCAGTAGCCGAGTACCTTAGCCACATGACCACCGAGACGGCGGCCACCAAATTTATTAATGAGCTCAAGAATACCGAATGCACCTATTAGTATAGGTGACGTGGCTTCAAAAACATGAGTTACAGGTGTCCGCGTATTAACAACCGAGATAGCTGAGAAGTTCTTAGTCAATGTATGGGTACAACCGGGGCATGAACTTCCGATCAAATGGGGTCCGAAGCGGAATGAGTCAGCGTGATAACGTCATTGGTTGAGGGAATAATAGTTCACCAGAACTTCTTAACATTAGTGGTCAACATATAGGGCAGTACACAAGAATGAAAATATTTCTTTGCCTCTCGAAGGGCTTGAATATTTAGCGCAAACGCTGTTTTGTAGGAAGACCAGCGATCACTTGTAGGTGAAAGCTTTGCGGCGCAAAGAAAACGCTCTTTTCTGTTTGATAATTGCCTGATATAGCTGTTTTACTAGGGATTACTTGAACTGTTTGATACGATACGTTGTGGGTTCTATTGGTCTGTGAGCTGGGCGATTTTTTCTGAAATTGTGTTCAAGTAAGTTTCAACATTCTGATTGTCTAAAGCGTCAACAAAACGATCGGTGAAATGATAGAGTTCATGGTTGATCGCATCAAAGTTACTCCTGTTGTAGTCAGGTAATATTTTTTTTCATTTTGTTTGTTCTCGGAGGGGCTAATTTAATGTCAAAATATAGGAGCGAATGACCGCTAAAGCATGGAAGGTAAGTTACGGGCGAAATAATATTCGAACTGTTTGTAAGTATTAGGTCTAATGTGTTTGAGGCATGCGCAGTTATTCTTGTCGGTTGTGCAGACATTGGCTGTAATGAGAATAGCGAGCAGACATTTATGAAATAGCGAGTTCGAACGAGAGTGAAAAAATTGAAGCGGAATAGGAATTTCAATTTATAATAGAAAAATTGAAGTTGCATAATAAGAGGTGCGGGTATGCAGAAAAACGTGTACTGAATGTACACGAGGGTGAGGGCGGGTGGTAACACACTTCAATAACTACATTCTGGTGTTTAAGCATTATCAAAGATCATAAATTTTCTAGATTAGGTTTAACGTGAAGTGATGATAATGGGATATCGTTGGAAATACCCGGAAAGTACGCCACCGCCTCTATGTGTGCTGTGGCTACAGTGGAAAAAAGAGAAGTGATCAGCATTTAGCAAATTCTCAGTGTCGCATGCATGCACTTTGAGCCAAATTTCTGTCAACGGAATAAATTTAGATAACACGAGTCGATAGGTGATGATAGGGAGTGGTACTTATTAAGAACGCTTCTGATATTCGTAAAATGGAATGATACGGAAGCTTCAGGCGCATTACCACTGCCCCTTGCACAGTCCAAAGCCCTGAAAGTCACAGAAGGGGAATTTCTCAGTGCACTAACATTGTGAGACTGGTTGACTGTGTCAGTATTTGGATCATACATATAGCATTTCTGATTTAGGTATAGCTTAATGAAGGTCAATTCATGTTTGGGGGACCCCGGTTGACTCTTGGCAAACTCAAGTAGTTTGTTTTTGGGAGCTGCACGTGTAGTAGGTGAGAAGTCCTCTGTTACAGGGATGTTATATATTTTCAGATTTATGCGTGTCTGTGTAATGGATCTCTTGTTTTATATAATAGCAATTAAACAATGACGTAGCGCACTTGTCCTGGCAGAAGGCACCTAGGCGATGTGCACGCTCAATGGCATCAGAAATCAGGGCAGAAGAAAGGTGGCAGTTGAGAGTGGAAAGAACTTTTCTTTCTGTATTTTGCCAGGTTTCCTCCTCAACTAGAATAACATAAAAAATAAAGTTGTTGCGTCTTAGTCTGTCAGCGTGATCTTGAACGAGTGTTTGCACCGAGAAGACCTGAGCGGAAGGTTCTTCTGTCTGTGTAGGGATACTGAGAACTTCCTGGCTGACTTCTTTTAGCTTTTTATAATTTTCATTGAGACCTCAAGCCGGTTCCGAATAGAAGTGATTTTGGATGCGATAAAACTCGGCCTGGGTTTATTTGTTTTGACATCAGCAGCTAATTTATTCTGCACCTTCAAATTTTCCAGTGAACGAGTGTGGCTATACTTAAGCATTTGAAGAATGACATTCACCTGTTCAGCGGGATCAGAGGGTAAAAATTCTATGTCACCATGCGTGTCCGAACGCTTCGTAGGAGGCCCAGGGCTGCACTCAACGTCACCAGAGCATAACAGTAAAAAGGGCATAAAAAGCATTCGCAAAACACTTAATTTAACACCCGTGGACATGAAATCAGTAATAAGCAGTTGTTTATAATTTTAGCGTATAAAGAAACGTTCGTGCACCCAGGCATTGCAAAAAGAAATCAATTCAGTGCTTGAACAGAAGCAGTGGTGCAGTGTGCACTGAATTGATTTGGGCTGTGCTGGCTTCCTAAATAATTAGTTGAAGTGATGTTGTTGTCGATCCGGGTGGTTGAATAAAGACGAGTCCGTCAGGAACGGCCAGGGGCAGCATGGGCGCGATATCACGTGGCAAAAAGAGTGTCACATTAGCTGCACCAACATGATGGTAATCCGATGTCGAGGGGGACAAAGGAATGCGTGTCATGCCGAAGGTAGTGGATGATAATAATAGTACGAGGGGTGCAAAGTGAACCTGAATTTCTAAAGCAAAGTGACTCAGTGCTTATGCAGCAGCACTTGTGCCGTGTACAATATGATGACAAGCAGTACTTTTCTGTTGTAGAATAGTTGATCTGTGCCTTTGACAGTGATTGGCTTGCATACCTGATGACTCTTTTCATTCCGTCAGTTCTCTGCACAAGAACAGCGCCGAGTCCTACACTGCGTGCGTCGGTGTGTATTTCCATCTCGGCGAACTCGTCGAAATGCGTGAGTAATGAAGGCGTCCACAGGTGCCGTTTCAGTTCCTGAAATGCTTCCTTCTGTGAAGTTTCCGCCTTGAACTGGTAAGGTTAGTGAGCGGTTCGGCAACGCAGGCGAAGATTTGATGAACCATCTGCAATACGCCCACCAAGAAATCAATCCACGGCCTTCTTGTCGGTGGGTGGAGGGAAGTCAGCGATGGCGGTTGTTTTTCCGCTGATCGGGATAGACTCCGGACTTGCTAAACTCGTGTCCCAAGAATAAGAGCTCCTCGTACGCACTTCTGCACATTTCTGGCTTCAACGTGTGTCCGGACGTCTTGATGGCTTGGAGTTCAGCTTCAAAACGCCGAAGATGCTCGTCGAAGCTCAATAAATGCACGAAGACGCAATCCAAGTGAACGAGACAAGTTCGCCACCTCAATCCTTCTAGCACAGTATCCTTAACGCGTTGTAAAGTCTCAGGTGCCAGGCAATAACCGAAGGGCATGACCTTGAACTCGAAGAGGCAATCTGGTGTTATAAACGCAGTATTCTCTCTGTTTCTCTTGTCGACTTCGATTTGCCAATAGCCAGTATTGAGGTCCATCGACGAAAAGTAGTTGGTGTTGTGAAGTCAATCCCGGGCGTCGTCTATTTGTGAGAGGGGACATACGTTCTTCTTCGTCACGTTATTTAGGCGACAAGCGACAATAGTCAACGCAGAAACGTAGGGTTTCATCCTTCTTCTTCACCAACACCAAGGGAGACGACGTGGTGTTGG
Organism: Rhipicephalus microplus; assembly: GCF_043290135.1. Taxonomy (NCBI): domain Eukaryota; kingdom Metazoa; phylum Arthropoda; class Arachnida; order Ixodida; family Ixodidae; genus Rhipicephalus; species Rhipicephalus microplus. Next base: position 456,373,286 of record NC_134710.1, on the reverse strand, counting down.
TTCGTGGGCTCCTCGACGGGTAGATTATGTCGTCGCGTAGCATTTCGTCGACTTGTCTTTTTACGGCCTCGTGATCTGGCGTCAAAATTTTGTAGGGGCTCTGCCACAGTGGTCTGTAACTTTCCTGTGTTATGACGGGATGTTTCGCGATTGGGGTCTGGCGAATTTAAGAAGACGACGAAAAGCAGTTCTTGTAATTCAGGAGCAGGGCCCCGAGCTGTTTTTGCTTAGCTTCGGAAGGCTGGCATTGATGTCGAAATCGGGTTGAGAATGTCGACTCATTGAGGAAGCTTCGGAATTGTCAGAGAGGGCTAAAAAATTGCTGGCGCCAACAAATTCTTGCACGGAGGCAATCGTCGTACCAATGTTGATGTTCCTGTATTCTTGGCTTAAGTTTGCCATCATTACCTTCGCTTTCCCATGATTCAGCGCAGAGATGCCTCTTGGAACGCAAATGGAACAGCTAAAAACAGGAGCTTGTTGCCTTCGACCAAACCTTCAAAATCTGTGAGTGTTTTTGGGCCGAATTAAACGGTGAATCTTGAGCAAGACGCATTGTGACTACGTCTCTCAGTACATTTATTGCGTAAGCCCTTGGTGTTGTGGGGGCCGGTAGCATGTTTTAGAAGGTTATTTGTTATTAACTATCAACTCAGGCCGATAACAGCGCTGTATTACCTTAGGAAGTTCATCCCGAGAATCAAAACCCTGGAGCGATGTTTTCAAAACTCGGTGGATAAGTCTGGTTATTGATGATGACTCTGGGTGGGCACACTCCAGTCAGCGTTTTATATAATCCCCAGCTTTCCGAATTTCGGAGCCTTGTCGGAAGTCTTCACTTTCTTAAACTTCGTCGTGAAAGGTGCACTGACGACGAAATAATTGGTTCCAGTGTCGATGAGAGCAGTGACTTGGGAACCGTCGAATAGTACGTCGATGTCGCTGGTTCGTCGTCGTGCATTGCAGTTGGGTCTTGGCGTCAGATCAGGGTTACGGCGGTTGGTACAGCTGTTTTGATGTTGCGTCATCACGTCTTTTTTTGGCCGCTAAATTTCGACGTCGTGACTTTGTTGAGGTGACATCGGGTTCTTGAAGTTTCGTCGCAGTGTTTTCATCAGCGGCAGAGGAGTTTTGGCAGTTCTTCCTACAGCAACCGCATTTCCATCAGTTGCTGCCCTTAGTTTCCCAAGTATGGGCTCAAAGAACAGCCCCGAGTAGGACCAGTGTACTGTCGGCGTTGCGGTGACATGTAGCGACCATAGTGACGGGGAACGGAAAGGTCATAAAAGTGTCTACTGCACTCCGAGGGGTAGTCGGCAATATCTTGAGGCCGTTCACCCCACTGTCACCACGGCGCGTCCACGTCAAAACTACGTAGCCCCACTTGTCACTACTGGCACTGGTGGTAGGAGTAGCCTGCTTCCCCGCAGTGGTAGAATAGTGGGCGATGATCAAGAGCGCGCCACACATCAGTTTTCTACGGCTTGTAATGCAGCCAGCTGGCGGATGGTGTGACAAACATTGGGGCGGCGATGTTGTCTCGCGGCAAAACTCGGCGATGAAGCGTCTTGGCGTGAGCGTAGAGGAGGGGCCTGAGGGTGGGCTGCTGCAGCATAGTTCATGACTTGCACCTGTTGCTGTGGAAGTTGAGGAACGCCCAACGATTGTTGGATCTCCTGGCCCACGACGTCCGTGATGGAGTACACTTGAGGCTTCGCAGAAGGTAGTGGTTTCCGCTGCTACTCTTGCACAATCGCTCGAATCGTCTCACGCAGGTCGGTGGTTCCCAGCGCTTGGATGTCGGCGTATATTGCAGCCGATAAGCTGCGGTTGTATTGCTGTGTCGCATCTGGAGTGTCCTTTCAATTGCGAATGCTTTCGAGATCAACTGAGCGACTGCCATTGGTAGGTTCGTGATGAATCCGGCGAAGAGTTCTTGCTTCACACCCCTTGTTAGGAAGCTTACTTTCTTCTCTTCGGTGTTTTGGGGTCGGCGTGATGGAGCATCCATGTCATCACTTTGACAAAAGATGTTCACGCTTTCGTTGGGACGCATGTCCCCGAGGCAGTAGGGGCACGTTCCTTGTGAATAACGCCCTTGAAAGTGCTCACGAACGTCGTACGAACGACATACCAGGTTCGTAGGAAGGTGCCGCGTTCTCGAACCATGTCTTCGCAGCGTCTTCTAGGTAAAAGTTGACGCGACGCAGTTTCTCGTTGGTGTCCAAGCTGTTCAAGGTGGCGACTCTGTCGTAAGCCTCCAGCCAGTTTTCTGGGTCTTAAAACGATCATCCCTGAAAAGTGGAAGGCTTCTTGGGCTGCTGGAGCAGGATGGGTCTGTCGTCGTCGAGTAGTCGAGCTCAGGGTTTTACTCTTCCGGGTCGAGTCAGGTAGCGACCCGAAATCAGGCGGGAAGCCTTGCTGCCGGTGGCTGGCTTGCTGCTCAGCGTAGGCATCGATGTCCCCTTGACGGTGTGGGCTCGGCTCACAGCTGAAGGGAGGCGTTAGGTACAAGGGCCGGGAAACGCCTCCACCAGATGTCACGGGGTCGTGACGTTGACGAAGAGAGCAGACAGGAGAATAAATAATAAACTGTTTATTTAACTGAAATCGTGCCCACGTAAAAAACAAAGTCAGATTACAGCAAGACACTGGCACTGATAAAGGCAAGCAGAGAATCGGCCATCGATCAACTTACAAGCGGTGAAGCGTGTCGGCATTTATACACATGCCATTGATAATTCTAGCGTTTTCGCTAGTGGCGACGTAGGTTGCAGAATAATATCAAATGTTTCATGTAGTAGGCTTCATCTTGACAAAACGATATATTTTGATCGTAAACTTTCTGGAACAAGGCGCGGTTCGCGGTAAGCATTCAAGACCACCTTTGTGGCCGAAAACCGAACGAAACAGAAGCATAAATAAGAAACGCGCGTGGCAATATCATGATTCCTATATTACCACTTCTCTTTTATGTTTGTCATACAGCCACTTCACGCAATAATAAATGTGGTGTACGTATGGCTAGCAAAACCCCCGTGAACATGCCATTATAGTAGCATGGAAGTCTTGTTGCACAAGACATATCATGATTTTTATATTAGCATAGTTCTTTATGTTTGTAATACAGCCACGTCACGCAGTGAAAAACAGTGGCACATCAAGCTAGGGAAGCCACCGTGAGCGTGCGATGAGCTCAGCATGCAAATAATATGTTGATAATTAGATAAAATGATTTTCATATTACCACTCGTCTCTCACAGGTTTCACCCAGCTGCGTCACACAATAACATATTCGGTGTATGCGAAAATAGCGATATTGCTATAAGCCTACTGTGAGCATAGCATGCAAGTACTGTTGCACATGACATATCATGCTTTTCACAATACAGTTGTTATTTATGTTAGGTAAACTACCCGTCCCTGCAATACCAACTTTCTTATATAACAAACTAGCGAAGTTACTCTCAGTTTCCCAAGAGTGTGAGATGTAGAGCATTTTGCACATGAGATGCCCATCTTGATTTTCATACTATTACACGTCATTTACGGCGCTCATGCAGAATAGTCTAATCTTATTATTCTTAAATAAGTCAATTTTCGAAAATGCCGGCCGGAATTGTTGGCCATGACTTCAAAATCGTTCTGCTCAAGAGACGTTAGTCATGATTCTCATGATATTCATGACCAATAGGTCATGTTCTTTATACAGTCACGTCATGCTGTATCAATTTTAGTGTGAATTCCAATAACGATACGGTCTGGCGAGCACATAGTGGTAGTTGGCTAGATAGATAGATAGATAGATAGATAGATAGATAGATAGGTGAACAACAAAAATTTAACAACGAAAAAATTTGGTAGATTCCACGTACATTAGGAATTCATGATATGCAAAGCACGATTGATGAAGGCAGAATTGTCATAATAAAAACAGCACAACGTTACGAGGCGGACGTAGGTTACGCTGTACACGAATTTCATGTCATGATTATCATGTTTGCATTTGGCATTCGTGCTAAGTCGTCCATTCACATCACATAATAACGCCCCGCCGCGGTGGTCTTGTGGCTAAGGTACTCGGCTACTGACACGCAGGTCACGGGTTCACGTCCCGGCTGCGGCGGCTGCATTTCCGTTGGAGGCTGAAATGTTTAGGCCCGTATGCTCAGATTTTGGTGCACGTTAAAGAACCCCAGGTGGTCGAAATTTCCGGAGCCCTCCACTACGGTGTCTCTCATAGTCATATGGTGGTTTTGTGAAGTCAAACGCCATATAGCAATCAATCAATCACATAATAACAAATTTGGTATACGTGAAGCAAGCAAAACAGCCTCGACCACGCTATGAGCCTAACATGTAGTGTTGGTTTACGTGACACGCATGTCATTAATACCATGTTTAGAATTGTCATTTATTTTCATTCATTCACGTCACGTAATACCAAACTTGGTGTATGTGAAGCCAGCGAAACGACCATGAGTGCATCATGCGGGCGGCACGTTGTCATGTTATTACACGACAGGCATATCAAAATTATCATGTTTGTATCAGTCATATAACTTTGTCATCCCCCCACGTCACGTAACGCCGAATTTTTTATGTGAAGCTAGCCAAATGGCCACGAACGCACAATGAGCGTAGCATGTAGTCAAGTTTACGTGACACGCATCTCATCATTATTATGTTTGGACGTACCAATTATTATCGTCAAGCGTTCACGTTACATAATATCAAATTTGGTATATGTAAAGCTGGCGAAACGGCAGCGAGCGCATCATGAGCATGTCATGTAGTCATGTTCTCACGAGACACGCATGTTTTGATTATAATGTTTCCACCAGCCATATTTCTTCATCATTCATTCACGTCACGTAATATCAAATCTGGTGTATGTGAAGATAGCGAAACGAGTGCGAGTGCATTATGAGTGTGTGATATAGGCATGTTTTTACGTGACAGGCATGTCATGATTTCCACGTGGGGGCCTGTAACTTGTGTTCGCCATGTAATCACGTCATACGATACCACTTTTTCTCTATGTCATGTCAACGAAATCACAGCAGTAGCAGCAAGCCCATTACATGTAAATCATGACATTTGTGACATACGTGTCATGATTTTTATTTTATGACGAGGGACTTACGCTTTTCATACAGTCTTGTTATACCGCACTAGTTTTGGTATAGATTTTATTGGACAAACGACCAGGAGAGCTAAAGGTGGTTGGCGGCTAGATAGCTTATAGATAGATAGATAGATAGATAGATAGATAGATAGATAGATAGATAGATAGATAGATAGATAGATAGATAGATAGATAGACGCGGTCAAACACGCCGAAGTTCGCTAAGAATGCTTTGCGTATAAAAGCAAAGCGTTACAAATTTGCCCCGTTTTGCCCCTGGATAGCTTTATCGAAATGGGAAAAAACCCTCGTTATTGTCCAAATCTAGAACATTCGGATTTTTCAATTGGTTAAGGTCATAAAAACCAAAGCACTTTATGTTCGTATGTAATGCACAAAAACCAACACTAGACCCACATACTGCATGTAGTTTTTATAACAAAATACATGTAACCAAGATGTATTCAAGCAACTTAGTAGTGCTCTTTCAATAGAAATAAGTCGCAATACAGCAAACGGGCCTATATATCACGCAACATAGGTATGCAGTACAAGCTATACCAAATAAGCACGGGCGAATGCAGTGGTTGCTGTAGTTCACATATTTCTGAGCATGGGACATGGTGGTACAAAAAGGGGGAAGTCAAATGTTTTTATATCTATAATTCTGCTAAAATTATTGAACAGCTGTTAAGCTACGTGAAGCATTCACAATTTGGAAAGCATGCTACGGTTCTTGCATTTCAAAGAAACACCTTGCATTCCACTTTGATTACATGCTTGCCTTCCTAGGCCGTCAACGCCGCACATTCTTGTTGAATGAGCCATCTAACACAGTTGTCTGACCAAGCAGCTTTGTCGTGAAATCTCCTGCAGTAAAACATAAAGTGCTGAGTGCGCCTGAACATTTCAAAAACTTAGATGCTTCAAGAAGCTCCTGCAACACAGTTCTTGCAAGTTCTTCAGCAACCAGCTATCCATTCAGAAATGCTTCTTAACTAGCCTGCTCGATTGTACTCATGTGCAAAAAATTGGCAGATCTCACGTACCATAAAAATCAATTATATGCGTAGCACAAATCAGCAAGGTTCATATTTCACTTTAAAATCAGCACAACGTCACGAGGCGGAGCTTAGTTATGCCGTACACGGTTTTTATGTCAAAGTTATTATGTTTCAACATGTCATTTATGTTCGTCACCTATTCACGTCACATGATACCAAGTTAAGTATATGTGTGCGCTATCAGAAGAGCTTGTAGTCATGTTTTCCATGACACACATATCAAGAATATAACGCTTGGCCGTGTCATTTAACTTCGTCATCCATTCGCCTTACGTAATGCCAAATCCAGTGTATGTGAAGCTAGCGAAACGGTCACGAATGCGTCATGAGCGTGGCATAACTTCATGTTGTTACATGACACGCATCTCATAATTATCATGTTTGCACCAGTCACACACCTTCCTCATCAATTAACGTTCCGTAATACTCAAGTTTGTATATGTGAAGCTAGCGAAACGGCCATGAGTGCGTCATGAGCGTGTCATGTAGTCATGTTGTTACATGACACGCATCTCATGATTATCACTTATGCATTAGTCACATGCTTTTGTCCTCCATTGAAGTCTTGTAATACCAAACTTTGTATTTGTGAAGCTAGCGATATGGACGTGAGCGCATCTTGATCGTGGCAGGTAGTCATGTTGTTACATGACACGCATCTTATGATTATCATGCTTGCAGTAGTCACATACCTTCGTCATTCATTCACGTCCTGTAAACCGAATTTCGTATTGTGATGCTAGCGAAACGGCCGTGAGCGCATATGAGCGTGGCATGTCGACAGGTTGTTATATGACAGGCATCTCATGATTATCATATGTGCATTAGTCACAAACTTTCGCCACTCATTCACGTCCTGTAATACCGAATTCTGTATATGTGAAGCTTTCGAAACTGCCGTGAGCGACACATGAGCGTGCCATGTAGTCAGGTTGTTACATGGCACGCGTCGTATTATTATTATTATGCTTGCACAAGTCACATACCTTCGTCATTGACGTCCTGAAATATCAAATTTTGTAAATGTGAAGCTAATGAAACGGCCGTGAGTGACACACGAATGTGGCATGTAGTGATGTTCTCACATGACACCCATCTAATGATTATCATCGTTGCACCAGTGACATACATTCGTCCTCCATTCACGTCTTGTAATACCGAATTTCGTATTGTGAAGCTATTGATACGGCTGTGAGCGTTTCATGAGTGTGGTATGTGGTCATGTTTTTACATGACACACATCTGATTATTATGATGTTTGCACCAGTCTCATACCTTCGTCATTTATTCACGTGCCATAGTACCAAATTTGGTATATGCGAAGCTAGAAAGACGGCAGTGAGCGCAATATAAGTGTGGCATGTGGTCCCGTTGTTAAATGACACGCATCTGGTAATTATCATGTTTGCGAAATTCCCATACCTTTGTCATTCATTCAGGTTCTGTAACACCGAATTTCGTATTGTGACGCTAGTGATACAACGTGAGCGCATCATGAGCGTAGCATGTTGTCATGTTACATAACACGCATCTCATGATTATGATGTTTGCACCAGTCAAATACCTTCGTCATCTATTCACGTCCCGTAATACCAAATTTGGTAGATGTCAAGCTCGTGAAACAGCCGGAAACGGATTACGAATGCGACATTTATTCATGACTTACATGATGTGCATATCATGATTTCCACGTTGGAATCTTTCACATGTGTTCGCCATGAAGACATGTCATAATATACCAGTTTTGCAACATGTCTTGTGAACGAAACTACTGCAAGAGAAGCAAGATCATTAAATGTAACTCATGACATTCATGAAATAGATGCGATGATTTTCATGTTAAGACTAGTCACTTAGTCTCGTCAAACAGTATATATTGTTATGTCATACCAATTTTGATATTGATACCATCACAGAAACGACCAAAAAAGCTAAAAGTTGTTGGTGGCTATACAGATAAATCTATCGATTGATGATTGAATTATTGATTGGCAGACAGACATACATACATACAGAGAGATAGATAGATAAATATATATATAGATAGATAGATAGACAGATAGATATGACCAATTTCGCAAAAATTTGCTAAGAAATGCTTCGCAATAAATATCACGGGTCGTTGGGCAAGATTTCAGGCAGTGCGTCCAGCATCAGTGTGGATACATCGCCGGTGATTCTCACTTCTGCACCTTCAATGAAGTGGACCTAGTCAAGCAGTATGTAGCAGTCCTAGAAGTGAGGCTAGCACACCACGCAGATTTCCTCATGAGTTTTGCCATTCCGATGGAGGCTTCTTTCCCAGATGTTTTCTATTTTCATCTTTTGTAACGCCAAAAGTGACAACATTTATGCTTTGACGCCGGCATAGACTGTCCGGCATGCTGGCACGTAGGAATGGCCAAGCCTAACTTTAGCCATGCATAATTTTTTGCCACTCGCTCATTTCAGCAATCAAGGATCCTACCACAGCAAAATGCTACACAGAGACAAATACCAGCAGCCGTGTAGGTCACACAATGATTACACGCTTTTAAGAGCGAAATTCGCGATGTTAATAGACTGTCGTACCACCTAGCGAAATTCAGGAACGTCCTCTCGAGGATGATGAGAAGGCAGACTCTCATTTATCAGGCTGTGCTAGCCTCAGTGTTTTTGCGTTAAAATAAACGAACACAAACTAATTTGTATGCGTTGTGCATCAGTGAATATACCGAACCATCAGTGACACGATAAACCTGATTCGTTCATGCGATACGCGAAGAAGTTTTCGTGAAGTTACCTGGCAACTCGCGAGTTCTGTATTAGCCTGCCAATACGCACTTTATCTTCGCGAGATTTTCTACAGCCACGTTACTAGGTACATGTTATCGTTTGACCTTAGGAATAAATTTTACCTGGTTTTTCGTGCATATAGTATTTGCCGGTGCTTTTGTAGTACATGAATCCCACAGCGTTCATATTTCGCAAAAAGTAGCACAAGCTCGTGATTTGCTCATACAAACCTTGGCTAACGCTGCAGCTTTTTATTTTTAAATTCGTTTATATATGGCAGCACACTGCAAGCGTTTCGTTTTTTGGTGGCTGTCGAAGTTAATTGTTTGCCGCACCTAGATAAATGTGTTGAGTGACGCCGTGTTGACACTAAACTTTCTCGCGTGACAGTGGACAAATGAAACTCGCAGCTAAATGTACTCGCTCAAAGGTAACTTAGGTTGCCACGTGTGACAGGGGTATTACACACTGGATTGCCAGAAAAGGAAAACGCGCGAGGGGGAGACAAAAAGTTGGGTGGGCCCATGAGAATAAAAAGTTTGCAGGTATAACATCGGAGCAGATAGTACAAAACCGGATTGATTGTCGGAACATGAGAGAGGCTTTTGCCCTGCAGTGGGCGTAGTCAGTCTGATTATGATGATTATGTACTTTCGAGTAGGCCAAGGGGGTAAATTTCATGCACTGTTTATATTACAGACGTCGTCCTACCATGAAGACCGCAGCGTTCTTACTACATTTGTAATTTGTGCAGCTGTGAGTTCTTCAAAATCCTAATTCCTATGAGGGGGGTTGGGTTTGGCATAAGAGAACAGTCACGTAGCGAATTTCTATGTCCAGAGCAATATCTCAGTTTACCTGGTATCGATGCCGCAGACTTCGCATTTTAGTAATAAAAGAACTTTCTTAGTTCTCAGAAATCAAAATAGTGGTTCTCTAGTCACCGTCTTTGGAAGGAACCCACATCGTTTTCTGTCAAATTCGTCCTTCGCAATGACGATGGTTTTTTTTCAAACCTAGCATTCGCATGCTTATAACCACTCTAGTTGCGTAAGCACTCATTAAAAATAATGCGCTTATTATTAAAAAGTTTATTATTAAAAATAATAAACTTTTCCTAACTAACCAATAAACCTGTGAGTATTCGCATTAGAATAAGGGTTTGTGGAATGCGGACTACAGGCATCCCGGAGTTTTGCATTACAAATTAGGAATTCTTCAACGAGTCTTCTAATGTGTGCCCTGAGTTGATGGCATCTGGTACCCAACAATCTGTTCGGTTAGGTATATGAAGCCTCCCGTAATATATTTCCCCAGTGGGCAAACATTTACATGCGTAATTGTTTCTTAAGTCATTCGGTGGAGAGAATTCCTCAGATTACGTTCAACAGCGGTGTTCGAAAAATTCGTCTTGTCGTCGAGGATTTTTCATTGGAGGCACCGCCAGTGACAGCGACGTATAACAATGAGCTAGTTGCACTTCACGTCTCTTCATGCAGCAATGTTTCTTCTGTCACTCTTGTAAGTAACTTTGCTTGTATTCGTTGCATAATATCCTCAATATAAAAGCCTATAAAAGCTCAAAATAAAAGCCTATTTTTTCTTGTGAATCGCCTCTAGCCCAACTACAGTTGGTAATACAAAGTGCCGCATTCCGCCTGCTTGTCCTGCTCAAGCTCAACAAGCGAAGCGGATGAGTTGGAGAAATAAAACATGCAGTTACGATTACAGTCCACGCCTCTAAGTTCTCCTTTACGTAAACAGTACCGTTAGCACGACGTTGTTGTTCGACGAATTTTCACAATTTCCACGCTGCAAAAAGCGTACGTGTGTATTTGTTTCAATATAGTAGTTGCAATCGCACTGATGGAACCGGCAACATCCAAGTGCAGATAATTACGCACTGTTAGAGTTTGACCATGGATGCCAATGCTACCTAAAGGGAAGGTAAATGCCCGTTTTCTCTTGAAGAAGCAACTTCGTGGCTCTTATGGCGTAACTAATAGCGACGGCATAATATATTCACAAACCATCGCTACGCTTAACACTCCACCATGCAGCCGTGACGGCGCGCCACTCGCTAGTGGCCCACTACTGCAGCAAATTCGTCAGACAGTCTCAGCACAAATTATCTTAGAGTGCCGTTCAGTTCGTTCGTCGATGCGAGTTCGCGCAGTTTTTTGTAGCACGCTCAGGATTACGCAAGGCGCTGTTGACGCATGTTCGATCAGCTGACACCACCACCCTTCGCACTGCGGCTAGAAATGAGGCGGTAAACATTTAGCAAATCCTATCCTTTCAGAAAATACTTTGGTTTGATGCACATTCATTCGATGATGAAGAGTTCATCCTGTGAAAGCGGCACAGGGCGTAAGTTTGTGGGTCTTATCTCTTTCAACGCAAGTTCACGGGTTTCCCTACTGGAACGTTCCGTAAGAAATCTTACGGAGAATATATGGACTCCGTAACATTTCCTTATTTTACATACAGAAAAAAATATGGAGTTTTATGAAAATATACGGAAGTTTAATGGCATTTACGGAATGCTTCTTATGGAGTATATGGAAAGATAAGGAAAATGTATGGCATATATGAAAAGCTTTTTATGGAGTATATGAAAGGATAAGGAAAATGTATGGCATATATGGAAAGCTTTTTATGGAGTATATGAAAGGATAAGGAAGTTTTATGGCGTGGATGGAGTGAGTTTTATGGAGAATATGGAAAGATAAGGAAACTTATGGAGCATACAGAGAGTTCATTATGGAAGATATGGAAGGATAAGAAAGTGTATGAAGTGTACAGAAGCTTTCATCGGGAAAATGGAGAATGTAAGGTCTTACGGAAATATACAGATTTTGTAAGGTGCTTACGAGAATGTGCAATAGTGTATGAAAGGCATGTGGATTGTTGCAAAAATGTGGAAACTCTACAGTTGTTGTCACATTTTCAGCAGGAAATCCGAGCTCTATAAAGTTAAAGTTATAAATGAATGCACAGTGACATATATAGTACAAAAGAATAACGCAGGCTAGTCTGTGTTGTCAGTCACCGCTGTTCGACCATACAACTTCTGCAGATGACAAGGTGCTAAAGTCTGTCACACGGAAAATGTGTCATTCACAAGGAACGACAATAACTGTCATTTTACTTGTATGCTTTCACACGAAAACAAATCAAGCAAAAAAAGCATAACTTCAAGGGCCCGTTTTTCGGTAGAAACAATAATAATGAGAACTAAATTCAATGTGAAAGAACTTATCAATAGTAATGAAACTGTTCTCATTAACTTTGGCAAAGAGAAATGTCATTTTAAAATATCGACCACGAGCTTAGCTCTCCTGCGCACCGACAAAAGAAATTAAAATCTATGAAAACTAATTGCATGTAGCCTAAAAATAATTTTTTATTGATAGAATGTGCTCCTACAATATAAATACAGCTATACACAACTTGCCACAGCTTCACGACAGAAACGAGGTAGGGGCAGAGGGAGTGGTCAGAAAAATAATTAAGTATGAGAGCACAACTGATATGTACGGTCACATATTGGTGCTTATGATTGAAGCGCGAATGGTCGTGTATAGAGGTGGGTCGTTTTGAGATTTTCAAAAGCATTGTTTCAGACCACCATGCAGATTACGCTTCAATTGTAGTGCTACATAAGACATAACTTATGGACCAGCTCTAATGAATAAGAAGATTATAGGTTAAACAAATGCTTTAAAATATATCATAGCCTGGCTGCATGGACGCATACAAGCTATGTAAAGCGCAATAAAGTGAGGATGGATGAGGTTCTCTTGATGCTTCAGTTCTACATAGATGCTTCAACTGTGCTGCAAAGAAATTTAACTAATGTCTGTGTGTGCAGCATTGTCCATTTTAAACTATCTATATGTATATATAAAATTTCTACTGCGAGTTAAGCTACGTAACTCTTCCTTTTATTAAGGGCAAATGTTTAAACAATCAACATTATTCATTTTCTGTCTCATGACTTCGTGCCCGCAATTCTTGGTTTGGCTCGATCACAATTGTGCAGCCCTTATTTTGGAGGAATCAAAAAACATCAACCATAATATATTTTGGAACTGCTTCTCGGTGATATTGCCTTCCCTCAAATGCCACAGCTTGGCATGAGTCACATAGCAAGTCTCGCGCATACCTAGGGCCTACCCTTGAAGAAACTGGTCCGGCTGTGAAATGCTCAGTTATTTCTGAAATAAATTTTTTGGTTTGAGTTTTCTCAGTTCTTGAGTCCCTTCACAATCAAGTAGACCCAATGTTCCCCTTAGTCCTTAATTTTGTTATATTATGAAATAAATAAAAATATAGTAATGAAAATAAAATATTAATAACTGTTGCGCAAAAAACACATTCCCATATACGTACTTGAACGCGATATTGCTTTTATTTTGCTTTAGAACCTAAGGCATAAGAAAAGATAGCAGTACAAAAAAACGTTGAAGAAAAAAACAAAAAAATTAGACTTGGCGGAACTCGAAACTGCGCCACTTAATAGTGCTCGCGCACGTGAACTGAGTGCGTTAACTTGCTGAGCTATTCGCGCTGAACAGTGCGCGTGAGCTTAAGGTATGTATATAAATTTGCTTTTTACACGCTATGTGTTGGCATAATTATGTAAGATATGCGATCGTATCTATTGTTGTGTGCATATGTTTTGTGATTGTATATACGTCACATGCTTTCCGCATGACTTTCAACTATAGATTGCTGCCCCTCCGCAGATATTTGCACCCACACAAGCTTGAGCAGTTGAAGGTTGTTTCCCGGGGCTCTGTTGCGATTGAGTCGGTCACCACAGGGAATTAGAGTGATACGCCATTAATCCCTGCATCTAGCTGTATTCCACTTAGTAGCTCTATCGCTTGTTGACAAATCGAGCACGGGGCGCGACGCTATTGCGCACGACCATGCCTCGCGTAGCGGCGACATCAGCTGATTGCGCCGACGGGCTTGCTTCGATTTGATTCAGAGCAAAGAAATGTCATACCTTGAAAGATTTTGTACTGAACTATGTCAAAATGTTACTGCTTGGTAGCCATCCTAGGGTTCATTGAAAATTGATAACTCTGATATCACCACTGTGGAGCTTTGCGTCGGCGACACGCACCAAACGTGAAACCGCACTACGTTTGTCGTAGAAGCAGCAGAAGGCTGTCGTCTGCTAAAACGAAAACAAAACAAACACCTGCGAAAATATTCATAAGTTGTAACTTGTTTTTTAAATAACGTTTATCACTTTTAAAGTTATTTTGCCAGATAACATACATTTTTTTTTCAGTTTATAGCAGCGACAGTAGTTTTTTTTTTCTCACACAAATCTCCAAGCCAAATCAATTCACAGCTAAAGCCACAGGTTGTTTATCTTTGCTTCCGTGAGCATGCCGTTTCGGTGCGTCTCTCATGTGTTCGCGCTGCTACACACGAGAGCACGAAATGTTAAATTTACGCAAGGAAGCGCCGTTCCTCGTTCGTGTGATGTGCTAAGATTGCGACCTATTACCGCGGTTGTTCGAGTGCGAATCAAGTGCGAGTCGTCCAAGGAATAGGCGGGTGGGGCGGTCGCTCGAAGGACTCCGAGGGGACGGCTGACGCCTGTGGTTGCTTCCCTCAGGACAGTGTGAAAGAAACTAAAGGTAAGGGGGACACTTTTTTATATAGACCAAGTATGCCACTCAGTGCAAATGTGTGTTGCTGCACTCGAACGATGCGTCGTGAAACGGCAACCTTATGCGCCTTTGCGAGTGCGGTTGCCGATTCGCTTTGACAACGCTAACGCCAGAAGAGCCATGGCGCATCGGCGTGGCCTTACTGGAGCTCATTCGAGACAACTGCGGCAACATGCATGTGTATGGTGATCGAATTTTGTCATATGTGCAATGTAGTGAGGAAGACGCATATGGGGCTTGCTACGTTGTTGATTAAACGAAGCCTGCAGTGCCATTTGATGCAAAGCAGCATTTTGTTTACGTTCGCGGGCGATACAATTTGTAACTTGGCTCGATTCACCTAGCCAACCGCCTAATTGGTTTGATTAGCATACGTTCACGGTAGAGCGTTATTATGCCCCTAAACAGTGGCGTGTGCTTGTTAAAAGATATAATGTGTGTGCCTAGTGTAGAGAGAGAGAGGTGTTCGTGCAATCTGCATGTGTACCTGCAAGACGCTTTTGCTTGTAACTAATAATGTACCGGCCAGCACCTACATTGTACGCCTGACTTTGAAGAAAACTTGCATGCACAATGTGAGATTTTGTAATCTGCCAGAGTTGCTTTTTATAAAATAATACACTGCCAGCATTTTCAAAATATGTTTCACTGCTGTGCGGCAGGGGTGCGGTTATCACGCTGTTGTGTAGTTGCTGATGCAAGCACTTATAGTTTTGATGCGTTAATACTTCTCATCTAACTCATCAGGTGTTTGGCTGTTTCAGCACAAACAAGGCAAAGAGAGAAGGAAGACGGGTAATGACAGGATGACTTTTGTTTGCAGGAGACTACCCATGTTGGTGTATTTATTGTGACAGTCTTTCTGTGTTGCTTTTTTGCCCAATTTATGCAACAACACAGTTGTCAGCAATATGAGAGAGAACACTGAATTAAGCTTTTAAAGATCATGGTGACTAAATGCCTAGTTATTCACAGCACAAAGTAACCACAAAAGACATCAGTATGATCAATGTGGACGAGTACAGTCTTGCATCTGAAAAATATATTGTGCAAAATGTTGCCTAAGTAAGAAACCTCTCTATGTTTACAAATAGTGTGACGTCACTTCGAGCACCGTGGCAGCCATTCCCTCCTTCTGTGCAAGGGCTGGATGGCAAGGAAGTTGTTTGTGACGTTCCTGATAGACCACTGAGATGTATGCGATTCTAAACCTGTAGCCTAATATATACGTAATCTTTTGCGCAGTTAATTCGCTGCATCTGACACCTACAACTTATTTGCATATTTACATTGCTCCCTTAGGACCTAACACACAAACTTGTTGTTTGCATTGTCACTTCATGAATATCGAGTGGTAAAGGTACTGAGTATATGTGAAACAAGAATCTCTGCTTATTACATGATAACATATGAGGCCTTCGATATAACGAGTTATACCTTCATTGGGCTTGCGTACTCATCGGGGCGATTCATATATGCAGCTTCAGCAATGGGTATCTGCCAGCCCGGTGACCAGGCAGTTTTTTTTCGGCACACAGCGCAAACACCGAGATGTACCCACTCGCAGATAATCGCGTCGAGTGCATATTTACCTTGGCTAAAATGTCGAATCAAGTTTTTTCAACAACCTGTCGCTGCCACGGGTGCTAACGTCTTCGCAAACCAGACACATTGTTATTGACACTGCACACACCACACACAATATTCTCAGTTGAACCGATATTCTCACTACCTTTCAATGCACACTACATGCCGCAACCAACAGTGCACATTTTTGAAGACTATGCCGCTGTTCCTCGCAAGGGCCACCACGTGTGTTCACTTCTTCAAGATAAACAGACAACGTGGCAAGTATTTTACCACACAGTTTACCACACAGCTAGAAGTTTGCTGACACATACTACAGCTAATGTCAACATTGTAACGTGAAGTGTAAGCTTTGAAAAATTAAAACTTGCCCCAAACACCGCATGACTGTACAGGGCTGAGCCACCAGCGGGAGTGTTTTTCCAGCCACACCATTTACATGTGCCAGTGACATCATGCTGTGACGTACCTCGGTAAGCGCCTATCGCTGCATACTTTCTGTGAATGAGGGTCCTGTTAGTGAGAGCAGGCATTGTTGATTTCGTAACTTGTTCATTCCGAACTGGACCTTCATTTGCACAAGTTGTCTGACTGATATTCAGGCGAACTTTTGTGCAATAAATTATACAGTTGGCAGTCTGTGCTTGCTCCATGCTGTTGTTACTGGTGTTTCTTGTTGTTACTTTGCACTGCTGATTACTGCTCACCTACAGAAACTAGCCTATCTTGCCGCTGTTTTGGACAAGATGCAGCTGGCAAGTGCGATAGTGTTCATTACTCTAAATTCTCAAGCAAAAATTATAGTTTCATATTCAGTTATTTGCATTCATATCACTACATTATAAGAAATCGTTTATTAAACATTAATCCGTGTTCTTTCACATAATGCTCACAACTTTTATATTATTGAATGTTGTTTATAAAGAACATGGGCTTTACCTAAACTTCATGCTCTTTTCTCGAACAGCTGACAAAATGCTATTGCATGCTTACTTGCCATGAATTGGACTGTGTTTGAAATACATTGCAATTCTTCACCGGACTGCCAGTACACTTCACATTGGGGGAACATTTATTAACCATGGATTGTATAATTAAAAACGGAAAGAAAAAAGTGGCAGGCCGGGATACTTGATATAGGCATCCGTTTTGCTACCCAGCGCGTTATCATGCAAACTTCTTATAGAGTGGTTATGCGTCTTGCATGTGTGTCTGCAAACCAAGAACTTTGGGTAGAACTATATTTATCTTACACATAGTTGCAGGACTGTGGAGGCTATAAGGCTGCTTAGGAATGGTGGAATCCCTGGACATGTGTTCAACCTTGCTGCATGAGCTCCTTGGTGTTTTCACGGCATTTTTACAGATGTGTTGGGTGAGTAAAGCAAGCAGGTTTTAACACAAGGAAAAGTATAATATGGCAGCACCTCTTGTGCGTCCCTTACATCCCAAGTATATCAAATATTTATCTTGCACCTTGTGGCCTGTAATTTTTGAAGAGACACTTTTTTGCTTTATATTTGAGTCTTGATGCTTCGACAGCAATGTATTTGTGTTTGACAGCAATTGTTCTTGAACAAATAACTAATCTCAATAATGACCAAACACCCTTCATACTTGGTCCTTAGCATGAGCTAGCACATATCTGTAGCAGGTTCAATTATTCATTTTTTGCTGAGATGATAATGGGCAAGTAGCAAAGGCAAGTTAAGAATGGAGTGGTCGGTGACATCTGTTTAGGCTCTTCTATATTGCTTTGCAACCAGTTACTTATGGCCACATATACTATGAAGCCACATGACGTGCATTTTAAATGAGATTACCATATCACAAATCGCTGCATCTCAATGTGTGCCAAACAAATGCAGATATCATTAGCTTGTCACTATAAAGGGATCTTAAACCAACACAAGGTTGAAATGTAGTCGTGTTGTTGCAGCTGTGTATGACTCTACAATAGATGCATTGCCGTCATAATTTGTCTATATGTTGTCGCAATAGTAATGTTACACACATTGTACGATACAAAAGAGGTCCTCGCTTATTTCGCTTTTTTTCGCTATGCTTCTTTATTGTCTCTTCTTGCCATCTGCTCCTCCTCGCTGTACAAGGAGCAAGAGCAGTGGGCACACAAACACGTATTTAAAAAAATGTTGTAAGGTGAGCACTGAGAAACTGAACACTTCAAAAGGCTCAAAGAGGTAAAGGTATTCTTTCTAGCTACTTTTTGGGCACCCATAGCTAGTTGTGGTGCTGCAGTTAAAAAATAAGTTAAATGTTAAAAATTAATTGGAGGTGGTTTGGCACCCATAATTGCAGTTACATACAGAACTAGGTTTCAATGCGTAAGCAAAATCTGTTCACTCTAAATCAGTCCTAATGATATCTGAAATTCAGAAAATATTTACAGAAAAGCTCAGGAAAAGGTCAAGTGGTTGCCCCTTGAACGTGAAGGAGATACCCTTCTTCTAAAAAGTCAATAGACAGTCTAGTAGTCTCGATATTACATGCACTATAAAATATTCTGGTTTGGTGCTTTTCATGCATGTTATAATGAGAGGGGTTTTCAATAGAACTGTTGTCACTTGCCGTGCGTTGCTGAAATTGTTCACATAGTTATAATACATGAATCACTTTATGCCTTTTGATTTTATGCAAATGGTTTGCTTACCCAGTCGGCTTAACTTGATTTGGATAAAAACATGAATGCTCTAAACTTTTTTTATTATACAGCAGGTTTATTTTTAAAATACGCGGCCATTGATTTGAACGCAGTTGGTGGTGTGCTTGATTATTCCTTCACTATCATCACTCTAACTACACCTGCTACAGTGCATAGTGTGACTAATGTAATGGTATTTAACATTACTGGCAGCATACACTTTTATGTCTCAAAATGTGTTAAAAAGCCTGGTAAAAATGTGTACGTTTTTTTTCGCTCCAACTAAATATTCTGGTCTACTCAAAGTAGCTTCCGCTCTTTTAAGGTCCTCAAGCTATCAGGCGTTCAAAAGAAGTGTCAATGCCATATGCTGTCTTTGTCAGCCTACACACCACTCTAATAATGAGAATTACCCGACAACATTACCCAGTAAAATATAGGGATGTTATAAAAATAATGTCAATTCAATTGTGAAAAAACGTTGCCAAGTTACGTTTTTGTTCACTTTTCTTTTCACAATTTTGTCAAAGTTACTTTTGATAACATATCTATAGTTTGTTTGGCATCATTTTCTGCTTGTTCTCATTATAATGTGTTCAACAAAGACAACAAATTCTTAAATTTATAGTTCTTTCCTTTACTCAGGAATCTGAAACAGTGAATCTCAGTAATCTTAGCAGTGTGTCACTTGTTTTTTTTTTCGATCAGTTGTGCATGTGTTCAAGTACATGCATTTAGGTGGGAGGGCTATTCATTGCTACCTCCTGTGACTAGCAGATTTTCTGAGCACTGACAGATGCATAATGCTGCCAAAGAAGTATAGGGATATTGGAAGTAATCGTAACGTAATTGCAATCGTATGTAATTGCCAGTAGGCAAAAAAAAGGTGTCCCACACTCGCCATAATGGTAATAGGCAGCGCTGACTGACTCTTCCATGTATAAATGCACATATATACCGTACAAAATGGAAGAGGGATAGCCACCATGGTAGCTCAGTTGATAGAGCATCGGACATGTTATTCGAAGTTTGCAGGCTCGGTCCCTGTACAGGGCAGGTTATCTTTTTTTCCTTCTACTTTTCTTTCTTCACAATCACAACACTTCTATTCTTCTTGAAGATTTTCTGGTGTAAAAAAGGTACCATATAATCTGAAGAGGCAAACAGAATGTGCCAGTGTACGAGTTAGCTATTGTCGTGGTTACAAGTAAGATATGTTTTGAAGAATAAATCATTCTGCCACTTGCCTAAAGAATGGCTACAGGACATGGCACTGGATGCACTTTGTTACTTTTTGAATCAAGCTATCTGGTATTCTATTTTTATAAATTACATGGAATACACATGACGGTATCACACATTTTGATGCCACAAAGATTATGCAGCGAACAATGTTATAAATGCGAAATTGCATAAGGATAAGGTGAGAACTGCACACTCAACGAGAATGTACAGGAAGCACAGGGTGCAGGCGTCATTCCTTCTGCCCGTGCTTTTCAAGTGCAAGCTGTTTTCACCTCGTTCTGACCAACTAACTAAATTGAGATGTGTTGTTATAGTGCAAGAGGATGCTCCACGGGAAACTAGGTTTGTCTCAAACTCTTTGTCTGTCTTTCAATCTATATGGTGCCCGGTTCAAGAGTTCATGCAGACCAGATCGTGTAAAACAGGACCGTATAAATAAAATAAAATGGACCATATAAATAAACAGGATCGTGTAAAATGTCGTTTTCGTGTGCAACTGTAGTTGTGGTTGTGCTGAATGACCTTTCTTTATATACACTACATAACAAACTTGCTCCTTTAGAGTCGAGTGCATCTTCGGATTGATTGCATATGCGAGGCCTTAAGTTTTATAAGAAAATCCTCAGTGTGCCACGAGGAAATGTTTGTTCAGCGAAAATTGGCATATCATTATATACAACTCTTAAAGCCTCGTCTGCAACTTTGTGCAGGTTGACCTTGAGCAGAAAACGAGGAGCGGCAGCAGCCCCCAGAAAAGAGCAAGCACCCTAAGCTCCCGAAGCTCTCTTCGACAGGAACAGCAAGATCACTGTGTGGCATTGAAAACCATTGCAAGGAGTGCCTTATAAGTACACTGTGCTGCTCTTTCATCACAGAAGACGAAGTTGACCACTCCAGGGGAACTTCACGCTGTGTATTGTGAGTGCTTCAGTGGTTTTGTTTTTGTCCAGCCAGCAGTTAAGAAATCATGTGTCAGATTCAGCCGGGATGGCTAGAGGGAGTCGGGCAGGCACGTTTGGACATTTGTCTAGCCAAGTAGTGTCAATTTTCGCACTGGTCCTGTTGGAGTTACTGCCACAATCCCAGAAGCTACGTCACCTCTCGAAATGTGCAGATGTGTCGGGGAAGATTAGCTGCAGTAGGTTTTTCTATAACTGATAGCTGCCAACATTCTTCATTATACAGGGGTTTTGTTCCTCACTTATGGATGTAAAGCCCTCCACAGAAAAAATGCAACACGTCTACTTCCAGAAGGCTCCAAGGCCCTACTTGTAGGTTTTTTCGGCTTGTATCATAAGCACCTCGTTTGGGTGTACATGAACAATTTATAAACATGTACAGCGGAAAATTTGGGTGGCCGGTCGTTTTGTCGTTATCATGTTCCTCGCAGTATTCTTAAGCATGTTGCGCATTATGTTGTTAATCTGGTTCATGTGCATAGAAGACATTACGAAGTTTCAGGCTACAGTATAAAAAGCCTGGAAGCAAGCTATCAATTATTTTTTAACAGAGTTGCTTAATCTGATACATTATACATCACTAAACTTTCGTGCATATTCATCAATGCAAGCTCGTCTTAGTGTTATCCAAAATGAAGATGTGAGTGGACAGATGGAAACATCTAGTGGGGTAATCAGGGTGAACAGTGGAAGTGCCTCAGACAGGCTGACCGATGTTGCGATAGGAGGACCTACTTTTTAGAAGTCACCTTGTCATCCTTGGCGTGTTAGTTTCAATGGGGTCAGTATTGACATCATCTTTTGGTGTAGGCGTGTGTGCCTGTTGGAAATTTTTGTCTGAAAAAATAAAACCTATAACGCGAGAGAGTGCAGCTCTTGCTTCTTTTCAAGTTAGGTTGCACTGATACAAAGTGTTCTCCTGTCGAAGATTAGGGGTAAGGGAAGCAAAAAAAAAGATAAATGATAGAAAAGAAGAGAAAAGCAGAAAGAAAAAAGGGATGAAAAGTAAAAGTAGTGCTAAACTGCTCCTACTTTGCATCCCCGTTTTCTTCTTTTTTTCCCTTGTTTTCTTTTTTCACCTTTTTTGTTACATTTGCATTGTCCCATTTTGTGCATGAATCAATGACACATGGCTTTGCTATAGCAAAGATGGCTATGTGGTGTTGGATTGAACAGTGCATTGTACTTCATTCAGTTAATTACAGACTGATCAGTCTCGCAATAAGTGCTTCCTGTCTATTACCACACATGTTCAAATGAAAAGTTTGTGCTTGGCTCTTAGTATGCTGGTATATAGCTTGTGTCTTGGACTACTCAAAATGAATGTTATTTTGCTGCTGTTTACGGTAATGAATTCATCCAACATGAAAATATCTTGCCTTGTGAACTTTGTCGGACCTGCCTTTCTTTTTCTTTCCTATGCAGGCAATGTATGTGAGAGAGGCAGTAACAGAGAGGTGATAGCTTAAGCTTCGGAAGAATAAATGCTGGCAGTGAAGCAATTACACATCAAACATCCCAGCCATTTTGCCAACCGTCCTAAATGTGTTTTGACAAAAAATATTGTGCTCGTTTACTGTAATGAAAACAGCAAAATGCTAAAATATATCGCGGAGAACAAATTATTAGGCCAAGTTGGTGCCTTCTGGACTTCCCAGGATGTCGTCTGGGTGTTGTTTGTAAAAAGTAAAGAAAGTTTCAAAAATAATGCCTCTTCTACACCAAATTCGGTCTAGGTATTAAGTAAAGGTGATTGTGTGTAGTGCATGAAGCTAAGTAATAATAGTGCAATTTTATTGCCACATAAAAAGCAAGGAAGCAGTTCTCTTTATATGGCAATTTATATGATTACTCTTTGTCTTAAAGTAGAAATGAACTTTTGAAGTTTTCTTATGATGGCTGTTTTCTGCATTTGATATACGACAGCTTCCGTTCCGAAGTTCTTCATGGCCCTCAATAAGAGACTTCAAAAATCATTTTCCTCATTTAAACAAAAATTGTATTGATAACACTTGTCATATAACAAGAACTGTTTATTTGCTTTCAACTTACACATAAAAGTAATTTTCAATTAGACAAACACACAGCTCAAGTTGCATCTCAATGTGGACAAAAATGTTTATATAGTGATATTTGTAATATGCACCTAACAATATTTTTTTTTCGTAAAATATAACTTCTGTGCAGTGAGTATTTGTGGCTCAAATATTCATACAAAGTGCAGTATTGCCATACAAGAAATGCAAACGATAAACAGTTTGGCTGAATTCTTCAAAGCCTATGTAGCGGAAAAATTGCACTAATGTTACTCTGCTTCAAATACTTTAGGAAGCACCCTTACTTAATATGTAGATCAAATTTGGTATGGCAAGAAAAAGCGCCACTTTGAAATTTTTCTCACACATAACACCCGCACGGCATTCTGCGAAATTCTGAAGGTACCCACGTGACCACACCCTTTTTCTCTTCAAAAAATTTCTCCAAATAACTATTTTCAGAAGAGTAAATTATCATCATTTTTTAAACTATACGTCTGTGATGGTCGCCAGGCAGTACGGTTTGTATGTTTGGTGTAGAATAGCCCAGTGCGAAAAACAACAAATGTCTTAGCATCCTTTGACGCTCGGGCAATTTCAAAAGCATTTGTTTGTTAGCAGCAATTCAGTTAAGCCCTTGTCTTTATGCTTAGGCCCAGAAACAAAACACAAGTAACCAAAGTAGTCCTAAGAGTCATGCAGTCTCGCTGTTCCAAGGCTTGTGGAGCCTAATTTAGTGCAAGCTCAACCATTTTTTAAAAATTCAGAATCAACCAACAGGTTTTGGGGGCACAGTGCATTTTCAGCTAACTTGTTTCACACCAGTTACTTAGATAAAAAGAGGAAAGTAGAGGTAAAAATACCATTTTAAAGGCATTGTAGGTAATAACAAAAAGGACTGATTTTTTTGTGTGGTGCTTTGCCTGAACGCAGTGCTTTTTGTGGTATAGTTCATTGTCTATAGAACATAGGCCTTAAAACTAACATTAGCCATGTTGAAGTCAATTTCTTGGTTATAGTCATAGTAGCCATATTAAAAATATATGACTTCAAACTTGATTGTTCTTTTGAAGATTTTTTCTTGCATAATGATATTTCAGAGTCTTAGTCAATTTTGTTATACGAAAACGTGATGTCATAATAGGCTCACTTTTTGTAGAGTCGTTCAGTTCTACCTCACATTTTACATTCCTAATAGAGCAGTTATTTTCAATATCGGTATTTAAATTGGAATGAGCATGCTGTATGTAGTAAGGTGTAAGCACTTACAGATAGCACATGCACCCAACTTTTCGGTTGGCAGTTTATTTCTGTTATTCTTGATTTATGTGTGGGGATTCACGTCCGAAAACCACGATATGATTATGAGAGACGCCGTAGTGGAGGGCACTGGAAACTTCGACCACTTGGGGTTCTTTAACGTACACCCAAATCTGAGCACACGTGCCTACAGCATTTCTGCCTCCATCGGAAATGGAGCCGGGATTTCATACCGCGACCTGCTGGTCAGCAGCCGAATTTCTGTTACTCTTTCTCCCCTATATGTGTGCAGTTCGGTTATAGTTATCGTGCTTGCACAGATTTTTAATGGCACCTGCCTGGTCCTTCTTGCTTTCATGGTGATTTTAACCTTCATATGTTGCATAGGTTAAACTCTGAAAATTCTGCAAGATGCCAGTTTTGTGCACAAACTGTATAGTATAAAGGCAGCAGATGTACATGCACACACTATAAAATGTACATTGAGAGCTATCACTTGCAGTTTCTAAAGTTTTACTGTGCAGGAAGCATTTAAATCATAATTTCATAAGGACATATTAATCGATTTTCTCTACCATTGAAAATCGTGACAACCTAGTTATTTTCACTGTGATAAGCATGCTGTTTTCTTTGATGTGGCAGAACTAATTTACACACTCATTCCTTCTATTATTCACATATGCATAACATGAATGATTGTGTGCCTTACATTTTCAGTTTCATTATGAGTGTTATATTTCTTGTGCATATGAACTAATGGGCTAACATGTGTCTCTGACATTATTTGTGCCAATTATTTTCATTTCCAGGTGCCTATGAAGGACACATAAGTTCTATGGCAGGGACCTTCCAAATTTACAGTGGTGCCGGAGACTCAAGCAGCATTTCGCCGATCTCCACAAGGCGTTCACGAGACAAACACAGCGCCACACTTTCACAGTGCTATGATTATTATTTATGTTTAAACATTTCATTCTAAAATTGCTGTTACATTGTGTTTTGTGCCACCATCCTGTGGCTTAGGTAGAGCTCGTGAAATTACGGTGCAGTCACCTCATTTGTGTACCATCAACACTGCAATGTCACTATTCACAGCTGGAGCATACAGACAAATAAAAAAATATATTGATTGTAGCAGGGCTGGTGTGTATAATGATGCTTCTCTATTGATAATAATAACTTTATAAGTTCTTTAGGTCTTGCATAGAACACTGCAATAATGTGTTGCAATGTAACCACCATTTATGATCACTAGCTAGTTAATTTAGTAGTTTTGTAATGTATTTTATTTGAAAGGTAATTTTGCTTCCGCATCACGACAATTAGAAAGATGCCGATGATTCAATCCCTCATTATGTAGCTTCTTAACACATTTGTTTCTTTGAAGCCTTTGTTTATTCATCAAGGTTGTTTCAGATAGCAAACATATTTCACCTTCATGCAACATATTAAGTATGATATATATATATATTTTCTACACAGTACTTGCTTTTGCAAACAACGTGAATGGCCAATTGCTTTTACTCGGGATCTGGGATGTCCATTTGATCTTTGCAAGATGCAGCAGATAGCTGCATGCTTTCTGCATTATGCTGATTTCCGTAAGCTGCTTATCGGGTAATTTAGCATATGCTAAATTACCCGATATATCATACGATATGGCACTTTCCGTAAGCTGCGGATGTCCGCATCTTTCCGCACGATATGGCGCTTTCCGCAAGCTGCGGAAGTCCGCATCTTTTTGCATGATATGGCGCTTTCCGTAAGCTGCGGATGTTCGCATTTTTCTGCATGATGCGGCTTTCCGTAGTCCAATAATTGCATATGTACGGATCCGTATATGCGCAACGTTTCAGTAGGGTTATCATCCTCCAATAGCCATCTTTGATTGCACGGCACGCCGTCTATAGTGCGTGGGAATTGCGAATACTACGCGCGAACACATGCGATAAGAGCATACTAGTGCAAATCCATCCAATCCACTGCGACCGCAGCGCCGCCGCACCAACTGTCATTCGCTACGATGCAAGTGCCGAGCCGGCTGCTCGTCCCACTCAGATGTCCTAGTGCTCTCTACCTCAGAGCTCCAAAAATATAACCCGTTTTTGTTATCAGTGCCGAGATGGCACGACAGATTAACGTTCGATAGAGTGCCTCGATGCCTGCTCCTCCGCTCAGAGTGAAGACATCCGCGGCGGTGGCCATTATCATTCCCGCTACATACAGGTTTCGCTCTAACGCACAGTGGTCCACTAGCTTTACGCGATTGGTTGTAGCCCTGAGGAACTCAACATACAGGCAATACTTGCTCAAGATAGCTGGCAGGTTAGCTCTACACGTTGGCGAAGACGTTGCAGGCACCACAACGGCGGAAGGAGCAGTACAAAAGATGGCGTGCTTTTAGACAGCGTGCTTTAGGTGTCGAGCAGTTGAGAGTCCGCGATCAAACAGTGTATTCTAATTTTGTGTGTATTTTTCCTTGTCGTGTGCGCTGCAAGTTTTGAGCTGCTTGCCGTCTTTAACGGGACTTTGAAAGTTGTTGCTGTTGCTGAAAAAATGCACAATAAACGCTGAACTACGTCCGCAAAAACATGTGTCACTCTCGTATTATACCAACTTCCATATACGAGGATCAGCCACGTTCTGTTTTTTTTAGAGTCTGTATGTGGACCTTTTAAAGAGGTTCTGACACAAATATTCACGGCCGCGAAAGCCCTTGGGATCACTACCAGTGAACGTGCGTATTTCATCTGGAAAATATCAACAGCGATTATAGCTTGCAAGGTATTATAAATTATAGTTGAAGTTTGCGCGAGTGATTGATGTCATCGAGCTATCGACACCCTCAAAGGAGACTTTTGGTGACAGCCTACGTCACTAAGAAAGTGGGAGTGATGCCTTGATAGTGCGTATTTGGCGAAATTCGCACTAGCGATCGACTTTATTGCGCTATCGGCACCATCAAAGGGGACTCTTTGGAACACCCTACATCCCTAAACTAAGCGACCTTGCTTCACAAAGAGACGACGTCATAGCCGTCATTTTTGGTCACATTTGCTTCAGCAGGCTGTTACTCGGCAGCTGTTCGCGAGTCGAGGGTCGTGGTGCAAGAGTGAAAAATTTTTGCTCCCACTTTTTCTGTTCGAAAGAACTTGCCGTTGCGAATAAGGGGGAAGAGCCACGCAGGTCCGCGTGCTGATATGGTCGATCGTTGCACCCGCTAGGTGTTGGTTGTTGCACCCGGTGGCTACGTACCGAAAAGAGTGAAGCGCAGATAATATGGGAGGTGGGAACGATGCAGTCGACGGTAGAGTACGCAATGATGTAACATGGGATGCATAATCGGCTAATGGTGATGAACATGGATGAATATGGGTACAGAAGCTAAGGTAGTGATCACACACATATAAACCTGCGTTTTGGAAGTAAAATAAAAATGATAAGGAGGTATTATCAGCAACCATATGGTAATGTATACTCAGTAAAGCTAATACAAATAGCAACTAAATAGATTCACAAAGTATCACTGAGGATTCTAAAACAGAGTGGAGTTACAATAATCTAACACGATTGTTTGAGTTACAGACGGCTAAGGTACGAGTCAAATCAACCGGGAAAAGAAGACACAAACCCGAAAGCTGGTGGGATGAGGAAGTTTAGAGAGCCATATTATACGTCAGAAAGCCTTCAAGAACTTGGGTATGCTAAACAGAGGGATGAACCGGCTAATGGTGCCAAACCAAATAGGGATATTTTTTGAGTGGCCAAAGGGCAGCGTCCAATCTGATCAATGAAAAGATAAGAACATGATGGGTTTCAATGGATAGCGGGAATACTCAAAGAGGACAGAAAGGCAGCAGCAATGTTTTGGAACCATCTCGATTCTCTGAGTAATAGACAAACTTGAAACAGAGGATCATAACTATAGTTCAAGGGGTAAGGCTAGAAAAGGATGAGGCAGTGGAAAATATAAAATCAATGGTGACAGAAAAGCTTAAACACCAAGAAAACACTGCTAGCATCATACCAAATGAAATAGACTAATTAGCGCAGTGGCTCCACTGGGACAAAAAAGTTGGAAAGGGCAGAGAAGAGGGTTCCTAATAGAACATCAGCAGGCCCTGACGGCGTCCCAATCGTGCTAATAAAGAAACTAGTGTAGTGAAGAGGAATGCCCACTATCACCGCGACATCGACACGTTGGCGCGAGGCGCGAGCTGGGACTGCCTGGTTGCTGCTGCGGGGACGCCCGTATATCCGGCCAGCTCTTGCTGCTTCTGTTCTGATGCTGCTACCGCTTATCGCCTTGCACTGACTTTATATTTTGGTCGATGCTGCTGCGGTTTTGCACGACCCTGGAATTCCGTAGCTGAAAGCTGCCTTCCGTCATGCCTGACGACGCTGTCTCCCCCCCCCCCGCGCTTCGCCACCCAGGAGCTGGGCACCGGGACAGCTCCTGGGTGGTGAACCCGACATCTTCAGTGGCACAGATGAAAAAGACGTTGAGGATTGGCTGGAATCCTACGAACGAGTTAGCGCTACCAACAAATAGAACAATGCCACAAAACTGGGTACCGTGATGTTTTCATTAACGGATGTCGCCAAGCTGTGGTACAGAAACCACGAGAAGGAAATTCCTATTTGGACGACCTTCAAGACCTGCAAAACAGCTGTTTTTGGACGCCCTGGCTTGCGCAAACTTCGCGCAGAACAACGACTACGAAGCCAGTCCCAGGAAGCTGGTGAGACATTCACCAGCTACATCGAGGACATCCTCGACATCTGCAGGCGTGTTGACCCGACGATGCTAGATACTGACAAGGTACAACACATTATAAAAGGCATTTCTGTCGACGCCTTTCAGATGCTCCTCTCGAAAAACCCTGGCACTGTCTTGGAGCTCATCGAGCTGTGTCAGAGTTTTGACGAGCTCCGATGACAGTGTCTTCTCACGCGACGCCCTAACGTCCCGGATGACACCCTCTCAAGCTTGACAACTACGTCTGACCATCATTCGCTGCTATCGCAGATCAAAGAGTTTGTTCACGCTGAAGCCGCTCGTCAGGTGTCGCTGCTATCAACAGCCGGCCAACCATCATAACATCTGCCCGCAAACATTCGTGAAGTGATCCAGGAGCAAGTTTCCGCGGCTCTGCCACCTGCACGCGACACATCGCCGTTGTCGAGACCCCTGTGGTCTTTGCCAAGGTGAATGCATCTCTAAGCTATGCTGAGGTTGCCGCAAGGCCACCTCTTCAGACTTTTAGGTCTCTACCATCAGGCGTGCCCACTCCTCGGTTTGTTCAGCCAAGATCCTTCAAGAGTAGTGGACAATGGCGTACACCCGACAATCTGCCAATATGCTTTGCCTGTGAGTTGCATGACCATATAGCGCTCTACTGCCGTCGGCGAGTTTCTGCCTATCACCAGAGCTTCAAACCTGCCCCTATGTGCCACCGCGCCCTTCATTCGCAGGCTCTCAGCATCCCGACCAGATGTCATTGTACGCCGACCACCACCTCCTGTTAACCATCGCTCGCCATCACCTCGACATCACTCGCCATCGCCGATGCGTCGTCGTTCTTCTTCGTCGGAGCAGGAAAACTAATTGCCGCAGTTCCAGAGACAGGAACTGCGACACCCGTGAAAAGACAAAGGCCTCTCTCTTCACCGACTAATGTACTGGACGTATATGTGGACGGCGTCGCTGCACTCGCTATTGTCGACGCTGGTGCCGCAATTACAGTGATCAGTGCCATACTCTGCCTCTTGCTCAAAAAGATTATGAAACCACAAGCAAATATATCGCTTCGTACAGCAAGCATAGAGCACGTCACGCTGGCCGCTGCATGTACTGCTCGCATTGTGATTGACGGCCTCATCTATGTCGTCGAATTACTAATGTTGGATTCCTGCTCCCATGACCTCATTTTGGGCTGGAACTTTCTCTCCGCTAATAAGGCCGTCATCAACTGCTCGCGCGCTGAGGTGGCATTTGAAGTGTTCAGCGACGCCACTTTACATGACGCTGTTGAAACCGGAGACAAACTATTTTTTGCTTAAGACGTTACCATACCGCCCCACTCTTGTCCTTGCCATGGTGTCTTGCAACGCGCTCGCCTAGTCAAGTGCCCTTTTCACGCCATCTGCTGTTTTCGTTCATCGCAAGTGTTCGCCGCTACCTCATGCCCTTTTGGAACTTCATGACAGTGTCAGCTGACTGCTCACCTCAAATCTGCTGTCATGTCCTGTAACACTACTTCAAGGCGAGTGCATCGGGCGTGTTTACAGTCTCGACCCTTCTGCAATTATTGACATGCCGACTGGTTCTTTCGCCGAACACGAAGTCACTGGATCGACCTGTTCCTCTTCGCCGCAGACTACTAGACCTGACACACTGAGCAGCTTCATCGCCGACACGTTAAGCGTTTCGCAACGTGCTCAGCTTATACGAATCCTGAACAAGTTCCGTTCTTCCTTTTACTGTCAGCATAGCCCCTCGGCCGCACATCAGCTGTGTGTCACCGCATCAACACGGGCACCAATGCACCACTGCGTCAAAGACCCTATTGCGTGTCCGCGACAAAGCGCCATGTTATCGCTGACCAAGTAGCTGACATGCTCAAGCGTGGCGTCATCCAGACTTTGAATAGCCCCTGGGCATCCACAGTCATTCTCGTTAAGAAGAAGGCAGGGTCTATTCGCTTCTGTGTTGACTACTGTCGTCTTAACAATATACCTCGAAAGGAATTTTACCCCTTACCGAAAATTGACGATGCCCTTGACAGTCTCCAAGGTGCGGAGTTCTTCTCTTCTATTGACTTTGAACGGCTTCTTGCAAGCCCCTATGGCACCTGAAGATCAGCCTAAAACAGCCTTTGTCACACCTGATGACCTTTACGAATTCCGCGTCATGACTTTCGGTCTTGGCAACGCGCCCGCAACATTCGAGCGGATTATGGACAATCTTTTGCGTGGCCTGAATGGGAAAACAGGCCTGTGCTACTTAGATGATGTGGTTATATTTTCGCCACATTTTTCTACGCATCTCCGCAGGCTAGATGAAGTACTACAGTGCGTAACAGACTCTGGCCTTCAGCTCAACCTGAAAAAATGCCGCTTCGGCGCAAGTGCGCTCACGATTCTCGGCCATGTTGTCTCTAAAGACGGTATTCTTCGTGACAACGCCAAGCTTCAGGCAGTTGCAGAGTTCCCCAAACCCTCATCTTTGAAGGATCTGTACCGCTTCCTTGGACTCTGCTCGTATTTCCGCCGCTTTATTCAGAAGTTTGCGATTATCCCCACCCCCTTGACTGAACTTTTGCGGAATGACTCGAATAGTTAAACTTGGTCACCCGCCTGTGATGATGCCTTCAAAAATTTGCGCCACCTGTTAACCTCACCACCAATCTTGCGTCAATTCGACCCGAATGCTTCGATTGAGGTACACACCGATGCAGGCGGTGTTGGACTCGGCACCATACTAGCGCAGCGCAAGTCGGGATTCCAGGAGTACGTAGTAGCTTACGCAAGCCGTACCCTCACCAAAGCGGAGAAGAATCATTCTGTAACAGAGAAGGATTGTCTGGCAATTATTTGGGCTCTATGTAAATTTAGACCGTACCTATATGGGAACCCTTTCGACGTAGTCACCGATCACCATCCACGTTGAAGGACCCCTCCGGCCGTTTAGCTTGCTGGGTTTTGCGGTTGCAAAAGTTTGACATGCGTGTTGTGTACAGGTCTGGCCGACGTCACACTGATGCCGACGCCCTATCGCGTTTATCTGTATCATCGGAAAGTTCTGCCTGTCTATGTGCAGTGGGCGAAAAGGTTGCAGTTCCAGCAAACTTCGACATGGCGTCTGAGCATTCCTTTCAGACCCGTCGACTTCTCTATCTTCTCGAACATTGCACCATCAAGCGGTTCACTTTTATATCCGCGATGACTTCCTTTTTCACAGGAATTACAAGTCTGACGGCCGAAAGTTGTTACTGGTCATACGTCGCCATCTTCGTGCTGCAATATGTTTAGCTTTCCTCGCAGACCCTCAGTGTTCACATGTGGGCATCTTCAAAACATACGCTCGGATTTCCTCCTGGTTTTGTTGGTGAGGCATATACACCTTTGTGCGCAAGTACATTCAGTCATGCCGGCAGTGCCAACGACGGAAAGCTCTGCCTCATCACCCCTCTGGTCCGATCCAGCCAATCCCTTGCCCAGCCAGGCATTTCGACCGCATTGGAATCGATCTGTACGGGCCTCTTCTATTCACGGCTTCCGGAAACCGTTGGACCGTTGTCGCTGCCGACTACTTGACGCGATACGCAGAAACAGCCGCTTTGCCTGCTGCCACAGCACTGAACGTATCATCTTTTCTCATGCGGAACTTTATTCTCCGTCACGGCGCACCGCGTGAACTTCTCAGTGACAGAGGACGTGTGTTCCTCTCTGAAGTCGTCAACGCACTCCTTTCCGAATGCCGTATTATTCACCAGACTACCACCAACTACCATCCCCAAACGAATGGCTTGACGGAAAGTTTCAACCGTACCCTTGGGAACATGATATCTAAGTATGTTGCCTCAGACCACTCCGATTGGGACCTCATTCTGCCTTTTATAACATACGCCTACAATACTGCTCCCCAGGAGACTACTAGCTTTTCGCCATTTTTTCTGTTATATGGCCGAGACCCTTCCACCACACTAGATACCATCCTGCCCTACCACCACGATTTCTCCGAGTCTAGGCCCACCGCTGAAGCTGCCCGCTGCACCGAGGAATGCCGTAAGCTCAACCAGTTGTTCACAACCATCTACAAATGGAGGTAAAAGTGTCGGCGTGACAATAACCACCCGTACCCTAACTTTGTTCTGGACACCCTTTTGTGGCTTTGGGTTCCACCTGGCCCTACAAGCCTTTCTTCGAAACTTGTTTCAAAATACCAGGTACCCTACCGCGTTGTCTCGCAGACTTCACCGGTCAACTACATCATCGAACCTGTGACGACATCCACAGACCAGCGCGCGGTCACGGAACCGTTCACGTACAGCGGTTGAAACCATATTACAATCAGCTCGTACTCTGTTCTACGTGAGTAACCAGGATGGCTCTTTTTCTGACGGGGGATGATATGTAGTGGAGAGGAATGCCCACTTCTGCAGCGACAATCGACACGTTGGCGTGAGGCGCGAGTAGGGACTGCCTGGTTGCTCCTGCGGCGACGCCCGTATATTCGGCCAGCTCTCGCTGCTTCTGTCCTGACGCTGCTACCGCTTATTGCCTTGCATTTACATTATACTAAGAACAAGCTCTAAGCAAGCCTACAGAGAGGCAGTGAACAAACCACTAACGAATTGTGAAGCTTCTAACGGGAGGAAACTGTGCAGGATAAGCATGATCTATATATAAACAAAAGGGGAAGAAACCTGCTATAAACACCATCTTATAGCAGTGACACCAGTACTTTACAGGCTGGTGATGCAGAAAGTAGACTACAGACATGAGTGGAGAGTTAGAGGGGTGCTGGGAGGACTACAAAATGGGTTCCGTAAACGAACAAGGTTGGAGTACAATCCGTTTTCATTGATAAAGTGTGTTAATATAGCGGGGGGAAAACACAGGCCTCTATCTCTGGCATTTCTAGATATCAAGGAAGCTTACAATAGTGTGATATGAGGAGACTTGTGACTGGACTGAATACTGAATACTGGACGCACTAGAGATCTTCAAATGAATATCCATGAAATTAACAAGGTAGTTATAAAATTGGTAGAACAGGTGCCCGAACCTATAGAGATACAATGAGGGCTTAGACAGGGATGTCCCTTGCAACCTTTGTTGTTTATGCTGTATTTACAGAGACTAAAAACTAAATTAGAGGTGAGCTGCCTCGGCTTCCGCCTCCCTTTTGCCAAGCAAGGCAAACATGTTGAACTGTCATTGCCAGCATTGATATACGCAGATTATATAGTATCAATAGCTGACAACAAGGAAGATCTGCAGAGATTATTACACATCTATGGTAATGAGGGAGATGGATTAAATTTGGAGTTCAGTAGAGAAAAATCGGCAATCATAATAATTAATGACAACTAAAGCAGTGAGCATAATATACAGGAAGTAACGCTACACTGTAAGCAAAAACTATCGGAGTTTGGAGTTTTTGCAGCTCACGACCTCTGAAAACTCTCTCGCGTTTAAAATTACTACGTCGTTTTGGAGTAAAAGATGGTACATGACATAGTTTTACCACCACCTCTGAGGCACGTAGTAAAAAGATGTCAAAATCCAGTTTTAGAACGTAGGGAGTTTTCTATCACACGATTTTTAACGTGCGTTTCAGAGTTTACTATCACGTGACTGCAAGGTGCAGCTGTTTCAGCGGCTTTTCTGTGGTACGTGAGGACAACAGATGTTTTCTTTTTTTGGCATGTCTTGGTTCATGACTGACCTCGAGTCAACGCACTTTCACAGAAACTGGGGGCAGCACAAGCACAACAAGCGAGAACAGCATTCTGTGAACAAAAAGGGGGGGGGGGCCTAAAAAAAGAAAATCCGCTGTGGAAAGCATCCGTTGTCCGGCATATTTTCGCGATTTGTTGGCTTTTGGTCGGCGGTGGCCCTGGAGACAGACGGTGCAAGAAGCTCGGGATCTGTGTGTCTGGTTGAGCTGATGGATCTCACGTGTTTTCTACATCTTCGAGCAACCGTGTGCTTCGGAGCGCCTTTGAACTTTCACGTCGCGGATATCTCGATTCCGTGCCGAATTGCGAAGATCTGTCAGTGCTAAAAAATCAATCTGGTGTCATCGTCCCTGGTTGCTTCCTGAAGAAGCGATAAGCAAGACGCTTCACTATGTCGTCGGCACCGAGCTGCGGCCGCCAGTGACTAGTGGGAGTGTGTCGCCGGAGCAGGTGAAAGAAGCATCGTATATAGTTTGTTCCACAGAATACGATGTCTGTTGAAGTAAAGTGCTGTCCAAATTGCCCGCCTAATGCAACAACTGTTCTCAAACATGAAGCGCGAAGCCGAGATGAGGTAGATCGAACCAACAAGCGGCTGCCGGTGAGCACGAAGAAAACCCAGGTGGTGGTCTGTCTTTTTCGTTGGGAGTTCATACAATGCATATTTCCCGTAAGACTCCGCAGATAGCAAACACGTGTTCATTTGTGTCTGAAATGACGACAAATTCGCACAGGATATGTATTCTGTGATCGCCAGCTGTGTTTCATCGCATAGCCATGCTCCTCGAAAGAGCCTAGTACGCCATCAGTAAGAAGCTTGTATACAGGCGTGCACCGCTCTTCTACGCCTGTTGTCGTGAATACGTGCTGCTACTGTGTTTGTGCGTTGCCACCCAATGATAATCATTCAGCTGCCATGGTTTGTGTGTAAATAGGTATATTTTGTGGACTTGTGCTTCAGCAGTACTAACATGTGGGGGGCCAAGAGCGCGGTATGCCAAGTAATTATTGGATAATCAAGAAGGTGAGATCGAATCGATTTATAATAAAAGGTCGGTGTGACATTTAGCGCCCTGCCGTCCACCTCAAGTTTACGCTTGCACCTTTCACTGTTGTTGTTATTCGATGTAAAAATGTAGCTCTCCTACCGGTACTACACGACCGGTCAATAAGTTGTGCCTATATATACCGGATTGTCGACATGTAGTCAAGTAACGTGTGCAGTTCATTCGAGTGGTATTTTATTCTGCATTTGTTTTGTGTGCATGTTTGTCTATATGTGAATCTATGCGTCACCTATTCTGCCGTCATTTATACTTATTAAAATTGTCGACTCTGGGCAAATGCACCCGTCAATTTTTACCACCGGAAATAACTCCTAGAAATCACCTCAAAAACTTTGTGAAGGCAGTAAAAATTTACTCTCTCTATACTCGCTCAAAACCTCATTGGGGTAAATCAATACTACCCTTCCTACGTTGTAAAAGTCAACTAGCACGAGAGTAAATTTTTACTTCGACAGTAGGTGGTAAAAAAACCAGTAAAGGTAGTGCGCTAGAGGAAAAGTGGCTTACTCACTTTTTGAAGTTATTTCAGGTCATTTTCGTTTAGTGTGTAACAATAGTGAGTCAATAGATATATTTGAACACATAGAAAATAACAGGGTTGGGTACCTATGGGAGCACGAAATATACGGAATGACTAAAAGTAACAGGAATGCAGCTCTAATGAAAAATAGGGCGCTGTGGAACTACAATAAGTATCACGTTGTGAGAGGAATTAAGGAAGGTGCCATGGTCCCGGTTATGACGTTTTGTAAAGCGGTCTTGTGCATGAGACCAGAGGATCAAGCAAGATTGAAAATAAGGAACGTGGCATCAGAAGACTTGCTTTGGGAGCACGCGAGAACACTCCCAATCACGCGGTACACGTTGACATGGGATGAACATCGTTCAAGTGCAGCGAAGCTAGCAGCAAGATAGAATTTGAGGAGCGATTGAGAAAAAAGGGAGAGGAACGTTGGGCTAGGAAATGATTCAGCTACTTGTACATGAATAATGTTGATACTAAATGAAGAAAGCGAATTTGAACATTCTCAAGCAAGTATTTAAACAACAGTAAAATACCAAGCGAAAAGGAAACATTGGTTAAGTAGAAGGTGAAGAAAATAGAGAGGGACATGTGAATGATTGGAATTCTTACACAATCATCACGGCAGACCTACCAAACTTTCAAGCAGGAAATTGCAAAAAAAGTACAATGATTGTCGGGGTAGCTCTCTGCTGTTCGAGGCCACAACAGAAGTATTGCGGGTCAAAATGTGCCTAGCCAAGTACGACGGCACAGACACGTTGTGTAGTGCGTGTGGAGAGGAAGAGAAAACAGCTGAATATTTGATAATTCTCTGTAAAGGGCTCCGCTTAGAGTCCAATATAATGGCACAGAATTTTTTAAACATTGGGGTTTAGAGCCAGTGAAGGCAAAATAAACTCTAAACGGGTAAAAATAACCAAAAGGAGGTTAACTGATTGGTGGCTACAATCGAGACGCGAATAAAATTCAATCTTTCAACACAACGTGATAGTATCGAACTTTTTGGTTAGGTGGCGTGAGCCACCGCCTAATCTAAAGGGTACAACCGGATACATAAACTTATTCATTCATTCATCTATCTGGCTTCTCGTATTTGAAACCGAAACTGAAACGGGTTTGTAATCAGAAGTCTGTATTTATTCATCTGTTGTGCACGGTCGAAAACGATGTGTCGTGTTATGACTAAAGCCTGTTTCACATGCGAGCGTTTTGTCTCAAGAGCGGAGCGGCAGCTGCCGCGCAAGCCCAAAACAGGTTGCTCGGGTGGCGACAGGACGCTGGAAAAATTCGGTCACGGCAGAGAGTCGAGTGATGTGTATTGCATGTGACGCCAGGCCAGAGGCGGAGTCGAGGAGTGGATGCGCACACTTTGAGGAACTGGCTCCACAGAACAACTCGCTCTGACTGAGTAGCAGATAACATCTGTCTACTTCACGGCTTAAAAATATCTCGTGCTGCCTTCGACGAGTTTCCCACTGCAGAAGTAGGGAAACGTTCTTTTTTTTTCGGGTGGGGGGGGGGGCGTCAAAAAGAAGGATTTCTGCCACAAGCACAAGCAAATCATTTTTTAGGAAAACATTGCCGAGCTCCTTCGGACACTTCTATATATTAAAACTCGTTGCCACTTGAACAGCCCATGTTCACTGGTGAAGTCGAATTGCCACTCTTTTTCTTTCGTTGCTCTCGACGCAATTTCCACAAGAGTTACAATAGTGGGTACGTGCCCTTGATATTGTATTTTATTGAAGGTTTTCTTTCTTGCATTTTCGTCGCTGTTAACTCCCACGTAGATGAGCCGCATGGCACGCCGTACTTCTCATTCGCAGCAAATGGTGGTGGTTTAACAAAAGATGAAACTTAGTGACATGGTGCATAGCTGATGGGGTAAACTTTAACGAGAGAGCAAGCCCGGGCGCGACGGCAGTCGACTCGAAAAGTAGTATTCCTTGCATGCAGGTCACTGAAAAAAAATTAGTGATATGCCTAAATAAGGAGGGGACGCGAATCCTGCTGTCACGGTTCGGGGAAATAAGGCACTCACCTGGGGCCTTGATTTTTGTTCTTCCCTTCAACAGCAGCTCTCACTAAACACAGGCTACCTTGTGCGCACCCCCTGCAGCGCTGAACAGCACTGAAATTTTCAGGCTGTCGGCGATTCCTGCCACACTGGTCATTTGCTCTTCGTGATCCTCAGTGGCGGATTGCGCAGCTGGCTGATTAATGATAGATGTTCCGTCACGAGCACAACATACTGTCCCCAGATAACAAACAGCAGCTCTTGATTGCAGGCTTCATTGTAGCAACACATGGCTAGAGACATGCAACTAAAATACATGGGCGGAGGCTACCAAATAAATGTCACTGTGTTCCGACTGCAAATATGTGTTGCGTAAAATGATGTGATGCTTCGGCAACCTGCTCACCAACGCACCATTCAAGGACGCAAATTCCCGTTGAATCAAGAATTGCTCCGTAGTCCAAAATACAGGACATGCACAAGTTTATTATACAGAAGCCAAAGAACCGTGACAATGAGTGTATGACGTATACAACGCTACCTGCCGCTGGTGAAACTCTATCGGAAGTTGTTTACGGAGTCATTGAAAAACCTAAGATGCTTACTAATTTGTGTATAAACATACAAATCCGAGCGCCAGAACATATGTAGGCCATTCGGAAAATCCCGATGAAGATTGTGCTCCCACCTACGACAGGGTGACTGAAAACACGGCTGAAGTTCACCAATGAGGCTACTCTTATATAAACTTTTACTGTGGCTCGAGCGAACAGGCCCAAAATTTTAGGTATCAAGTTTATGAGGTGTATATACTGGGCTGAAAGAACTCACGTTTCTCATCCCAAAAATCAATCGATGAAAGCAAGAGCAATAAATCCGAGAAACATGAGAAGTGCTGCATACAACACGCTCGCAGTTCTTAAGCATTCACCTAGCTGGAAAAGCTGTCAATAAAACCATACCAGAGAACTCTCGCTTGTGCTTCTTTCTTCATTGCCAGTTATGTTAGCGTGCAACAAAAACCATACGTTTAAAAGCCAGAACAAAACAGAAAGTGACGGCAAACGCTGTTTATTTATTATAAAAGTTACGTTACGCTACTTCAATCAGTGTACAGGTGCGTTAAAGTTGAGCGGCTACTAATGAAGAGCTTCGTAGCACAATGGTGCTTTTGGCACCCTTGTATTGTGAGGACGACTCCAGCAATAGCCTCAATTACTTGGAGCAAAGTGTGGCTTTTAGATACGACTGAAAACAGCGGTTAGCCAGTGCCTTCTGTGGGCAACACTGCCCACCAGAGTGGCGGGCGTCACGCAAGCACAGCGATAGCAGCGGTGCATGCGAAACAAAGGTGCGTCCTGTTGCTGCTCGTTGCCGCGACCGTCGCCAATCTGTAGCACACATGTGAAGCAGGCTTAACATGTCCCAAGGAACACATTGCAGCAAAACAAGTGAGGCCTAAATGTTTGTGTCAGCCCCCTTTTATACCATTAGGAACACACGATTGCTCGGTGCAAAGTGAGCGAAAACACGAACAAGCTGACGTGCAGATTGCCGCTGATTGGTGAGCCCAAAGCTGCGATCCCCCTAGTGACGTGTGCGCCTGCTCTAGAGGCACTGTCATCAACGCACAGTCAAAAGAGAATAGTGATGATACTCTACACTTCGAAACACCACAATGCCAATGCAGTCAGAACAATCGCACACTATCTCCTACTAAACTAGTCCACAGCTAGAGCTAATATTGTCAAGCCAAATGGACGCCAAACCAAAATCACAGAGACTGTCTCGCTCTGTGAGGCTTTATTTCCCGGTTAGTATACGAAGGTTTCACGATCACCTACCAGCTCATGAAGGAATTATATGCTACGTGACACCACCTGGCAGAAATTTTTCACACTCACAGTCATGGCTACAAGTGTTGCTAGTTAGCATTCCTAGGTTTAGATGCACGGAAAGAATCAATAACGTAGACTGGAGTACCACCTGCACTGTAGCACAATTCATGAAGCATCAGAGATCCTATTCATAAGTTGCTACTTGTCTTTTCTTCTACACCCATTTTTTTTACATTTAGATGATAATTATTATACAGCACAATGAAAACACATCTCACCCACAAATGTCTGCCTTATGCTTTCCCCCACTTCGTTATCTGTTTGTTTTATAGGTTGACGTTCAACAAAGAAAGGAAATCTTGACCGATTCTTTTTTGTTACTGCACTCTTTTATTTTGCTGTAATGTTTATTGAAGTGTACATTTTCCCACAAGATATTCTCTTTATGAGCTCGGCCGCCTCTTCCTGTATGCTAGGTAGTCATTTATATCTTTTAAATAAAAATTAAATGATAATCCCAAGCAATTGACTTAAAAGTTTAGTAAACGGTTTACACATTTCGAAACATTTCAAATCACCTTCAAGTTATCGGATCCAAAACAGTCTTACTTAAATTTATGCCTCGCTGTTCGCTTAGCGACTATCAAAGTTTTTGGTGGAAGGGGAAGTGGCAGCGCGCTACCCAAAGACGTTTTACATATCAGGTTGTTTTTGTCTCGTGCTCAAGTGTGCATCTCAAAGGTAATAAATGAAAAGCACTTAAAAATGAGCTTTTCACTAACACCTTTTTTTGTGGTGTTTTTGTAGGATCTTTAAGGGGCTTCGTTTTCCTCGTTTATACACCAGCGTGCTAAGAGGATACGTAGAACAACATGGCAGCGCCTATGGAAGCGAGGGCCATCCACTTCGAATCTTTCTGGCAGTAAGCCTGTTTTATTAAACTCATTCATTGACAGATATTGCTCGTATTTGATTTAAATTTGAGTGATTAAGCATCGCTAACTGTGCATCACCGACAAAATAGCACCGTTTTTGAGATACACAGCCTATTTGTGTTGGCAGAAGGCTGAACAAGGTTTGTTTAGGAACTAAACGGGGTCAGAAGAGAAAATTTTAAAGGTAACGTTGGTGTTTATATTCAACTCGATTTTTGGGCTTCAATGAAGCGCAGCGGAAGTTTTTCTGCTTCTTTTCAGAGCCTTAAGAACCCCTTTTATGCGCAGCTGGAAAAAGTATATGAGGCATGATATTAGTGTTTCGGAGACATTTATTGCTATTCTTCTCCACAGCGCCGTATTAAAAAACGTACATTCATGCATTTACACACAAACATGAAATTTGTACACAAGTACGCACAACACAGGAATCAAACTCGCGACCACACGCACTGAAAGCGAACACAATAATCATTACACCACAGTGCCACCCCTAGCTTGCCTGGATTATCACAGAGGTTTTTATGTTCAAAGCGGCTACTAACACGTCGGCGATACTTGAAACTTTCGTTCTCGCCGCTGCGGCATGTGTGAGCGCTTGTGCAAGGCCACTGCCTAAACTGAAAGATGACATGCAAGCCAAGTGAACACCTTTGAATTCGAAATTTTCGGCTCGTCGTTTCGTGCCTCTATAAAAATGGTAAATGTGTGCTCACTTGAGCACTTCTACATAAATCGACAGTGCTTCACTTGCCCGAAATTTGTAGATACCTGCGTGACAGAGTGTATCTTCAGACGGCCGAACATATCTGCATTCTTTACGCATATGCTGTGGAGCTATTTTCGGTATTTCTGCTTCGACTAGCACGTGTCTTGTGGCAGCGGCGTGTTCTGAGTATTTCCGAGACCACCTGTGTTTCTTTTGTAGATAGGTTTCTGCGACTGCCGCCGCACAGAATCCTCAGAGACGAGGACAAAACATTGAGCAACATTTTTATCATTTAAAGACTCTGACGCAACTGAATATTAGCAGCCGCTGAGCGCGAGCGTGCCGTCGTTTATCGTTCTCGTCTGCCACCGGCACGTTCCCAAACGGGGCCGTTTCCCATGGCATATAAAAAATGAAAGTTACACAAGGAGATGCTCATAAGTGGGCACAGGTTTCCAACTCAGCGGAAGAGGCTAAGAGCCAAGGTTTGTCGCAGTGCCCACCCTCTCTACTAATTTATTGTACAGAGTGGATTTCGCACCCTCTTCCTAGGCGATTGGGTGCAACGGTGCCTCCCTTCCCCCGCTCTTGTGGGCACGCCTGTGGAGGCGCCAAAGTTACAAGGATATTGTAACGCACCTTTACCAAGTGCCTTTACTGCACGCGTACTGTCTCGAGACGAACTCAAGGGCAGCAGCGCCCTCTGAGGAACTCAACGTTAATCTATAGCCGCAATTAGAACTTATTCGCAACTCGTAGTTTAGCTCGCCACAGAATGGTTCTCTTATTTTTATCAATATTTTGTTGATTTAACACTCGTTGAGTAACTAGAATCTTTATAATCAACTTTTATTCCTAAATATTAGGCAAGTGTTTTAAAGGCACTGCCTAAGGCATGCCGCAATGTCCAGCACCACCACCACAAATTAGCAGTTGACAAGTTTCCCCATTTTAATGAAGTTAATTGACAAACAATTTGCCCTTTTGAACGACCTGCATACTTGGCACTTTGGTTGCACAGATGATGTAGCACAAATAAAAAGAAATGCAGTGTTACGGTCTTCTTCAGCGAAACAGCTGTCTTTCATTCAACAATTATTTTTAATTGCTAGTATACCATACGCACTGAAGAAGACAGAAAATTTTGTAGCCATAGCACAGAAACTCCTAGGAGTGTAGCAAATAGACACAAAGTGGAAAATCCTACTTGTTGCAGCACTGTGTCTTCCCTTGCATATTATATTCAACATCATTTAAGCAACACGCCACTTCAGTTATGCCATGATTGATGGAGCACCCTGTAGTGTATCCATGAACAGAGGGAAAGGTTTCTGCCTGTTTGCCTGTGACCTATTTATCTCCAACAATAATACTGAAGAGCAAAACTTCTGCTCTACTTGCTTGGTAATAAAAGCATGAGCCGTAAAATTGAGCTCGCAGCAATTCAGCAATTCCTATCACATACCTCAAATGAATAAGGATTCAGTGTTTGAAATATTTTATTCCAACCATAACAGCATCAGTTGTCATGTCAGTGTAAGCATATATATATATATATATACACTTAAAATTTCCGTATGTGCGGCTCCGCACATATACCATTATTGGACTACAGAAACCGTATGACACGGAAAGTTTCACAGATAAGGAAAGCCCAGGATGCGGAAAGGTTCACACATAAGGAAAGCCGCATGATGCGTAAAGGACCACAGATAAGGAAAGCCGCATGATGCGGAAAGCTCCGCAGATAAAGAAAGCTAAATAATTATGCAGTTATGAATGACCGGCAAAGCAAAATAATGTGAAAATTGAATAGACGTCCATATCTTGAGTACATGCAATACTGTGGACAAATCACAATATTTCTTAAAGATTCATGATGAGGGATTGAATCATCGGTATCTTTCCAATTGTTCTGATGCGGAAGCATAATTAGCTTTTAAATAAAATACGTTACAAAGCTACAAAATTAACATGCTAGTGATCATAAATGCTAGTTACATTGCACCACATTATTGCAGTGTTCTATGCAAGACCTAAAAAACTTAAGAAGTTATTATTTGCAATTGAGAAGCATTATTTGACACATCAGCCCTGCTACAATCAATATATTTTTATTTGTCCGTATGCTCCAGCTGTGAATAGCGACATTGCAGTGTTGATGGTACGCAAATGAGGTGACTGCACCGTAATTTCAGGAGCTCCACCTAAGCTACAGGATGGTGGCACAAAACACAATGTAACAGCAATTTTGGAACGAAATTTTAAACATAAATAATAATCATAGCAATTGAAAGTGTGGCGCTGTGTTTATCTTATGAACCTCTTGTGGAGATCTACGAAATGCTGCTTGAGGGTCCGGCACCACTGTAGATTTGGGAGGTCACTGCCATAGAGCTTATGTGTCCTTCAGAGGCACCTGAAAATGTAAATAATTGGCACAAATAATGTCAGACACACAAGTTAGCACCTTAGTTCACATGCATAAAAAATGTAACACACAAAATGAAATTGAAAATGTAAGGCAGACAATCCTTCATGTTATGCATAAGTGAATAATAAAAGAAAGAAATGTATAATTTAGTTCTGCCACATGAAAGAAAACAGCATGCTTATCACAGTGAAAATCACAGGTTGTTATCACAGGTTGTTGCCACGATTTTCGATGGTAGAAATAATTTATTGATATGTCCTTGTAAAATTACGATTCAAATGCTTTCTGCACACTAAAACTTTAGAACCTGCCACTGAAAGCTCTCAATGTACATTTAGTAGTGAATACATGTACATTTGCTGCCTTTAAACTATACAGTTTGTGCACAGAATTGTCATCCTCAACAATTTAGAGACGTAAAACTATGC
Source organism: Rhipicephalus microplus (assembly GCF_043290135.1). Taxonomy (NCBI): domain Eukaryota; kingdom Metazoa; phylum Arthropoda; class Arachnida; order Ixodida; family Ixodidae; genus Rhipicephalus; species Rhipicephalus microplus. Next base: position 456,328,451 of record NC_134710.1, on the reverse strand, counting down.
ACCTTATGAAGGTTAAAATCACCATGAAAGCAAGCAGGATCAGGCAGGGGCCGTTAAAAATCTGTGCAAGCCAGACTACTATAACCGAACTGCACAGAAATAGAGGTGCAAGAGTAACGAAAATTCGGCTGCTGACCCGCAGGTCGCGGTAACAAATCCCAGCTGCAGTGGCTACATTTCCGATGGAGGCAGAAATGTTGTAGGCACGTGTGCTGAAACTCGGGTGCACGTTGAAGAACCCCAAGGGGTCAAAATTTCCAGAGCCCTCCACTACGGGGTCTCTCATATTCATATAGTGGTTTTGGGACGTGAAACCTCACATATCAATCAAGAATAACAGAAATAAACTGCCAACAGAAAAGTTGGGTGCATGTGCTATCTGTAAGTGCTTACACCTTACTACATAGAGCACGCTCATTCCATTTAAAATACCGATATTGAAAATAACTGCTCTTTAGGAGCAGTTATTTAATATAATTATAATAGAGCAGAAAATAACTGCTCTATTAGGTAGAACTGAACGACTCTATAAAAAGTGACCCAATTATGACATCCCGTTTTCTTATAACAAAATTGACTAAGACTCTGAAACATCATTATGCAAGAAGAAATCTTTAAAAGAACAATCAAGTTTGAAGTCATAATTTTTAATATGGCTACTATTACTATAACCAAACAATCGAGCTCAACAAGGCTAAGGTTAGTTTTTAGGGTCTATATTCACTGGACAATGAACTATACCGCAAAAAGCACAGCGTTCAGGCAAAGCACCACACACACAAAAAAAGAAAGCAGACCTTTTTGTTAATACCTAACATTCCTTTATTATGGTATTTTCACCTCTACTTGCCACTTTTTATCTAAGTAACTGGTGTGAAACAATTTAGCTGAAAATGCACTGTGCCTCCAAAACCTGTTGGCTGAATCCCAATATTTAAAAATGGTGAAGATTGCACTGAATGAGGCTCCACAAGCCATGCAACAGCGAGACTACATGTCTCTTAGGACTGCTTTGGTTACTTGTGTTTTGTTTCTGGGCCTAAGCATGACGACAAGGGCTTAATTTAATTGCTGCTAACAAAAAAAATGCTTTCGAAATTGCCCGAGCGTCAAAGAATGCTCAGACATTCGTTGTTTTTCCCACTGGGCCATTCTACACCAAACATTTATACCATACTGCTTGGCGACCATCACAGATATATAGTTTAAAAAATGGTGGTAATTTACTGTTTTAAAAACAGTTCTTTGCTGAAATACTTTGAAGAGAAAAAAGTAGTGGTCACGTGGGTACCTTCAGAATTATGCAGAATGTCATGGGGCTGTGATTTGTGAGAAAAATTTTAAAGTACCGCTTTTTCTTGCCATATCGAATTTGATCTACATATTAAGTAAAGGTGCTTCTTCATAGTATTTGAAGCAGAGTAACTGATGTGCAATTTTTCCGCTACATAGGCTTTGAAGAACTCAGCAACACTGTTTATTGTTTGCATTTTTTCTATGGCAATGCTGCGCTTTGTATGAATATCGGAGCCATAAATACTCCCTCTCAGAAGGTATACTTCATGAAAAAAATAATGCTAGGTCCAGAATACAAATATCGTTATGTAATTGTTTTTTTCATATTGATATGCAATTTGCACTAAGTGTATAATCGAAAACTGCTTTTATGTGTAAGTTGAAAGCAAATAAACAGTTCTTGTTATATGGCAAATGTTATCATTACAATTTTTGTTTCAATGAAGGAAATGATTTTTGAAGTCTCCTAGTGAGGGTCATCAGGAACTTTGGAACGGCAGCTGTCATATATCAAATGAATAAAGAGCCATCATTAGAAAACTTCAAAAATTCTTTTCTTCTTTAAAACAAAAAGTGTAATCACATAACTTGCCATATAAAGAGAACTGCTTTCATGCTTCTGATGTGGCAAAAAAATTTTACTAATGTTACTCAGATTTATGCACTACACATAATCACCTTTACTTAATAGCTAGACCAAATTTGGTGTCGAAGAAGCAGTATTTTTGAAGTAAACGTTTTTACAAACAACACTTAGACAACATCCTAGGAAGTAAAGAAGCACCAAAGTGGCCTAATATTTTGTTCTCTGTTATATATTTTAGCCGTTTGCTATTTTCAATACAGCCAACAAGCACAATATTTTTTTTTTCAAAACACATTTAGGATGGTTGGCGAAATGGCTGGGATGTTTGATGTGGAATGGCCTCACAGCCGCTATTTATTCTTCGAAAGCTCAAGCTATCACCTCTCTGTTACCACCTTACATGTTATGCCTGCATAGGAAAGAAAAAGAAAGGCAGTGAAGAAGAATGGCGATTTGGGCTAGTTGGTTTGAGTTCATGATAATAAGGGTTGCAGCGCGAGCACGAATGTGCTAGAAAAAACAGACGAAAGTCGAGGTATGGAAGGCAAAGAGGACAATACGAGCGCTGACTACCAACTGAATTTTATTATTCGCAGCACACATGATAATATATACAACAGGCAACCTTTGAACAGCACACGTGAGCAACGTGACATATTCTGGGGAATATTCTGATACCTCCTTTTATCAGAATATTCCCCAGAATATGTCACGTTGCTCACGTGTGCTGTTCAATGGTTGCCTGTTGTATGTATTATCATGTGTGCTGCGAATAATAAAATTCAGTTGGTAGTCAGCGCTCGTGTTGTCCTCTTTGCCTTCCATACCTCGACTTTCGTCTGTTTTTTCTAGCACATTCGTGCACGCGCTGCAACCCTTATTATCATGAAAAAAAGGCAGGTCTGACCAAGCTCAGAAGGCAAGATATTTTCATGATGGATGAATTCATTACCATAAACAGCAGCAAATAAAATTCATTTTGAGTAGACAAAGACACAAGCTATATACCAGTATACTAAGAGCCATGTGCAAACTTTTCATTTGATCATGTGTGGTGATTGAGAGAAAGCAGTTATTACAAGACTGATCAGCCTGTAACTGAACTGAATGAAGTACAATGCACTGTTACATCCAACACCACATAAGCATGCTTGCTATAGCAAAGTCATGTGTCATTGATTCCTTCACTAGATGGCACAACGCAAATGTAGAAAAGTGAAAAAAAAAGATCGAAGAAAAGAAGAAAAGCGGGATTCAAAGTTGGAGCAGTGTAGCACACTACTTTTACTTTGCATTCCCCTTTTCTTTCTTCTTTTCCCTTTTCTTTCTTTCACCTTTTTTTGCTTCCCTTACTCCCAACCTCCAACAGAAAAACACTTTGTATCATCGCAATATACCTTGAAAGAAAGCGAGGGCTGCACTCTTCTGCTTTATATGTTTTTTTTTCAGACAAACATTGCCAACAGGCGCACACACCTACACCAAAAGACCATGTCACTACTAACCTCATTTAAACTAACACGCCAAGGATGACAAGATGACTTCTAAAAAATATGTCCTCCTATCAAAACATCGGCCAGCCTGCCTGAGGCACTTCCACTGTTCATCCTGATTACCCCACTAGATGCTTCCATCTGTCGACTCGCATCTTCATTTTGAATAACATTAAGTCGAGCTTACATTGATGAATACGCACGAAAATTTAGTGATGTATCGTGCATCAGATTAAGCAACTGCGTGAAAAAAATCATTGATAGGTTGCTTCCAGGCTTTTTACGCTACAATACGGTGCTTGAAGTAGCCTGAAACTGCGTACCCTTTTCTATGCACATGAATCAGATTGAAAACGTAATGCACAACATGCTTAAAAATATTTCGAGAAACATGATAACGACAAAATGAGTAGCCACCCAAATTTTTCGCTGTACATGTTTAAAATGTTCATGTTCACCCAAACGAGAAGCTTGTGATTATAAGCCGAAAAAACCTACAAGTAAGGCCTCGGGGCCTTCTGTAAGTAGACGTGTAGCATTTTTTCTGCGGAGGGCTTTACACCCATAAGTGAGGAACAAAACTCCTGCACGATGAAGAATGTTGGCAGCTATCAGTTATAGAAAAAAATAATGCAGCTAATCTTCCCTGACACATCTGTACAGAGGTGACGAAGCTTCTGTCAATTGTGGCAGTAACTCCAACAGGACCAGTGCGAAAATTGGCACTACTTGGCTAGTCAAATGTGCAAACATGCCTGCCCGACTTTCTCTAGCCATCCCGACTGAATCTTACATGATTTCTTGACTGCTGGCTGGACAAAACCAAAACCGCTGAAACACTCACAATACACAGCGTGATGCTCCTCTGGAGTGGTCAACTTTGTCTTCCACGATGAAAGAGCAGCACAGTGTACTAATAAGGCACTCCTTGCAATGGTTTTCAATGCCACAGACTGGCTTTGCTGTTCTCGTCGAAGAGAGCTTGGGGAGCTTAAAGGGTGCTTGCTCTTTTCTGGGGGCTGCCGCCGCTCCTCGTTTTCTGCTCAAGGTCAACCTGCACTAAGTTGTAGACGAGGCTTTAGGAGTTGTATATAATGATATACAAATTTTTGGAGAACACACATTTTCTCGTGGCATACTGAGGAATTTGTTATGAAACTTGAGGCCTCACATATGCAAACATATACAATCGATCCGAAGATGCACTTGACTCTAAAGAAGCAAGTTTGTTATGTAGCGTATATAAAGAAAGGTCATTCAGCACAACCACAACTACAGTTGCACACGGAACCAACATTACCTGGACGCTGTGGGCCGCTTTCATGGAATAGCTTAAGCTGACACTGATTGTGCAACGATAAGGAAACTATGCAAAGATAGCCTGATCGATTTCAGGCAATGCGGACGAGTAGGGCGCGAATCTATATTCTACTCATGAGCAATGCACAAAATTCAACATCAGTACCAACCCATTCAGCTAAAATTTTGCTTGGGATTTCTTCATTAAAGAAACTGACAAGTCGCCAGAATGTGTGATTGGAGGTGGAAATCAAAATCCGTGAACTGAACTGCATTCTTTTTGCAAATTGAGTGGCATTTCCTTTTAAAATATCACTTAAAAAGCCTAAAATTCAGTATGTCATGCAGCCTGTATGTTTACAGCAAATAGGTTGATGCTTTAACATGCAAAAATATTAGTGGTCAAAGTTACAGCTTATATCCATATTACCTTTGCCAACATTATTCTGTACTGCCTACGCAGAGGAGTCAACCCTCAAAAAGCAGCACTGCCATCGTGGTCAACAGTGAGAATTATGTGAATTTCACACGCATGTTAAATGCATGCTTTTGCTGCTAACTGCAATGCACAAATATATAAACCTGTTATGCTGACCTCCCACTGTTTGCAGCCTGTGTTGTGTGACACTCCATAGCAGTCAGAGACTCGGATTTTCCTAAAATGTTTCCAGCACTTTCTGTGTTACCATTAAATGTACTTATGAAAGGCATGTCAAACAAAAAGAAACAAGCCCCGAAAATTCTCTTCTTTCACTGCATGATTATATGCTCAGACCAGTAAGCTTTCTATTGCAGAAAAACAGCTACTATAAATTTTATTATTCGGTATAATTATCTGCTTTATGCTTTAAGCCATGTTATTATGTTAAACGGGTGTCCTGTTTTACCCGATCTGGTCTGCATGAACTCTTGAACCGGGCACCGTATAGGTTGAAAGACACACACAGAGTTTCAGACAAACCTAGTTTCCCGTGAAGCATCCTTATGCACTATAACAACACATCTCGATCTAGTTAGTTGATCAGAACGAGGTGAAAACAGCTCGCACTTGAAAAGGACGGGCAGAAGGAATGACGCATGCACCCTGCCCTGTGCTCCCTGTACATTCTCGTTGAGGGTGCAGTTTTCACCTTATCTCTATGCAATTTCGCGTTTATAACATTGCTCGCTGCATATTCTTTGTGGTAATAAAGTGTCTGATACCGTCATGTGTAGCCCGTGTAATTTATAAAAATAGAATTCAAGATAGCTCGATTCAAAAATATCAAAGTTCATCCACCACCATGTCCTGTACGCATTAGGCAAGTGGCAGAATGATTTATTCTTCAAAACATATCTTGTAATCACTACAAGAGCTTACTCGTACACTGGAACATTCCGTTTGCCTCTTCAGATTATAAGGTACCTTTTAAGCAAACACTAGAAAATCTGCTAGAAGAATAGAAGTGTCGTAATGGTGAAAAAAGAAAAGTAGAAGGAAAAAAGATAACCTGCCCTGAACAGGGACCGCACTTACGACCTTCGAATAACGTGTCCGATGCTCTATCAACTGAGCTACCATGGTGACTATCCCCCTTCCACTTTGTGCGGTATATATGTGCATTTAATCATGGAAGAGTCAGTCAGCGCTGAATGTTAACATTATGGCAAGTGTGGGACACCTTTTTGGCCTACTGGCGGCACGCAGCACGCGCTATTATTACATGAACTAATAGCAGATCAATTATCCCTCATATACAACCTCATGGCACTAAGCCTGCCATAACAAGTTCCTCACTACAAATGAAGGAAAAAAGGGCTCGTTTTTCTTTGCTAGAAACGATATTATTGAGAACTGACAATGCTGCCAGAAAACGTACTAGGAATAATAATGAAAGTATTTTAATGTAATTGACAAGAAATTAACGTGGAAGAAAAGGTAACTATTCGTGCGGAATAACCGAATCTGAAAACCTTTGAATAATGCATCTGATGGCCTACTACTAACTATGACAGTTATCTACCCGTCCACTTATGGGGTGTGTATGTGAGTTAGGCACAGGTGCGTTAGTCAGGCTGCCAGCTTGTAACTTTACATCTACGTGATGCCAATAGAAAAGAAACAGTGTCCCAAAATAGCCATGATGGCAACAAGCGGGGCTGACTGTCTCTCCAACGATTAGGTACACATATATACCTTGCCAAGCCGAAGGGTCAATAGCTGCTGTGGTACGTAACACAGTTGGTAGAGCACCGCACGCTTTATTTGTAGGTGGTCGGTTCTGTCCCTCATTGTGTCAAGTTCTCTTTTCTTTCACTTTTCTTTCTTGACAATTACATTACGATTACTTCCAATATCTCTATAGTTCTTTGGCAGCATTATGCATCTGTTAGGTCTGAGAAGATCTGCTAGTCATAAAAGGTGGCAATAGTTCACACTCCCACCTAAATGCACGCACACAAACACACGCAAAACTGATCAGAAAAACAAGTCACACACCGCTAAGATTACTGAGATTCACTGTTTTAGATTCATGAGTAAAAAAAACGATAAATTTAGGGGTTCGTTGTCTTTTCTGAAAACATTATAATGAGAACAGACATTGATGCCACACAAACTGTAGAGATGTTATCAAAAATAACTTTAACAAAATTGTGAAAAGAAAAGTGAACGAAAAAGTAACTTGGTGACAAGCTTCTAATGGGTTCACGTTTTTTGAGAAATGTAGTGACATTACTTTTTATAAAATCCCCATATATATTCCTGGGTAATGTTATCGGGTAATTCTCATTATTAAAGTGGTGAGTAGGCCGACAAAGGAAGGATACAGCATAGATACTTCATTTGAATACGAAATTGTTTCAGGACCTTAAAGAACGGAAGCTGCTTTGAGTAGACCAAAATATTTAGTTGGAGCAAAAAAAGTACACACACTTTTACCAGACATTCTAACACATTTTGAGACAAAAAAGTGTATGCTGCCAGTAATGTTAAGAACCATTATTTTTGTCACACTATGCACTGTAGCCGGTGTAGTTAGAGTGGTGATAGTGAAGCATTATTCAAGCACGCCACGAACTGCGTTCACATCTATGGTGGCGTATTTAAAAAATAAACCTGCTGTATAGTAAAAAAATTTAGAGCGTTTATGATTTTATGCCAATTAAGTTATACCGACTGGGTAAGCAAACCGTTTGCATAAAATCAAAAGGGATAAAGTGATTCTTGTAATATAACTATGTGAACGATTTCAGCAACACAGGGCCAAGTGAGAATGTTCTATTAAAAATCCCTCTCATTGTAACATGCATGAAAAGCACCACACCAGAATATCTTATAGTGCATGTAATATCGAGACTACTAGACTGTCTATTGACCTTTTTAGAAGAGAGATATCTTCTTCACGTTGAAGGGACAACCACTTAGCCTTTTCCTGAGCTTTTCTGTGAATATTTCCTGAATTTCAGATATCATCAGGATTGAATTATAGTGAACAGATTTTGCTTACACATTGAAACCTAGTTCTGTATGTTTTGCAATAAAGGGTGCCGAACCACCTCGACTTACTTTTTAACATTTAAAGCAAATGTGTGCAATGACTTCAGAATAGTGTCCTGAACAACAATGATAACGGCAGCAGCACAACTAGCTATGGGTGCCCAAAAAGTAGCTGGAAACAATACCTTTTTCTCTTTGAGCCTTTCGGAAGTGTTCAGCCCCTCGGTGCTCACCTTACATTAACATTTTTTAAATACGTGTTTGTGTGCCCACTGCTCTTGCTCTTCTCACAGTGAGGAGGTGCACAAGCAAGAAGAGACAAGAAAGAAGCATAGCGAATAAAATCGAAATAAGCGAGGACCCCTTTTGTATCATCCAATATGTGTAACATTACTATTGCGACAACATATTGAAAAGTTATCATGGCTATGCATCCATTGTAGAGTCATACACAGCTGCAACACCACGACTAAATTTCAACCTTGTGTTAGTTTAGGATCCCTTTATAGTGGCAAGCTAAAGATATCTCCACTTGTTCGACACATATTAAGATGCAGTGAAATGTGATATGATAATCTCATTTAGAATGCCAACATATGGCTTCATTGTATATGTGGGCACAAGTAACTCTGGTTGAAAAGCAATGTGGCACAGCCTGGACAGACGTCACCGACCACTCCAATCTGAACTTGCCTTTGCTGCTTTCCCAATATCATCACAGCAAAAATGAACAATTGAATCTGTTATAGATATGCGCAAGCTTATGCAAGGATCAAGTATGAAGGGTGTTTTGTCATTATTGAGATCAGTTATTTGTTAAAGAACACTTGCTGTCAAACACAAATACATTGCTGTCGAAGCATCAAGACTCAAATATAAAGCAAAAAGAAGTCTCTTTAAAAATACAGGCCACAAGGTGCAAGATAAATATTTGATATACTTGGGATTTAAGGCATGCACATAAGGTGCTGCCATCATATATTTTACCCTCTGTTGAAACCTGCTTGCTTTACTCACCCAACACTTCTGTAAAGATGCCGTCAAAACACCAAGCAGCTGATGCAGCATGGTTGAACACATGTGGAGGGATTCCATCATTCATATTGGCTAAGCAGCCCTACAGCCTCCACAGTCCTGAAACCATTAGTGAGACAAATATAGTTCTACCAAAGTTCTTGGTTTACAGACACACATGCAAGACGCAATAAACACTCTATAGGAAGTTTGCATGATAATATGCTGGGTAGCAAAACAAATGGCAATATCAAGTATCCTGGCCTGCCGCTTTTTTCTTTCAGTTCTTAAAAATAATCAATGCCTGGGTAATAAATGTTCCCCCAACGTGAAGTGTTACTGGCAGTGCGGTGAAGAAATGCAAAGTATTTCAAACACAATCCAATTCATGGCAAGTAAGCATGCAATAGCGTATTCTAAGCTGTTCAAGAAAACAGCATGAAGTTTAGCTAAAACCCATGTTTTTTTATAAACACTATTCAATTTAATAATTAAAGTTAGGAGCATAATGTGAAAGAACACCGATTCATGTTTAATGAATAACTTATAATGTACTGATATGAATGCAACAAACTGAATATTAAACGACAATTTTTGCTTGAGCATTTAGAGCTATGAACATTATTGCACTTGCCAGCTGCATCTTGTTCAAAACAGCGGCAAACTAGGCTAGCTTCTGTAGGTGAGCAGTAATGAACATGGCAAAGTCACAACGAGAAACATCAGTAACAACAGTATAGGGCAAGCACAGACTGCCAACTGTAAAACTTATTGCACAAAAGTTCGCCCCAATATCAATCAGACAACTCGTGTAAATGAAGGTCCAATTGGAAATGAAGAAGTTACGAAATCAACAATGCCTGCTTTCTCTAACAAGACCCTCATTCGCATAAAGTATGCAGCGATGGTCCTCTACCGAGGTACGTCACAGCATGATGTCACTGGCACACGTAAAAGGTGTGGCTGGAAAAACACTCCCGCAAGTGGCTCAGCACGGTACAGTCGTGTGGTGTTTGGGGCACGTTTTAATTTTTCAAAGCTTACACTTCACGTTACAATGTCGACATTAGCTGTAGTACGTGTCAGAAAACATCTAGCTGTGCGTAAACTGTGTGCTGAACTATTTGCCACCCTGTCTGTTTATCTTGAAGAAGTGAACACACGTGGTCGCCTGTGCGAGAAACAGCGGCATAGTCTTAAAAAATGTGCACTGTAATTGCGGCATGTTGTGTGAATTGAAAGGTATTGAGAATATCGGTTGAACTGAGATTATTGTGTGTGGTGTGTGCAGTGTGAATAACAATGTGTCTTGTTTGCGAATCGTTAGCACCCGTGGCAGCGACAGGTTGTTGAAAAAACTTGATTCGACATTTTAGCCAAGGTAAATATGCACTCGACGCGATTATCTGCGAGTGGATACATCTCGGTGTTTGCGCTGTGTGCACAAAAAAAATTGCATAGTCACGGGGCAGGAAGATACTATTTGCTGAAGCTGCATGTATGCATCGCTCCGACGAGTACGCAAGCCAAATAAAGGTATACCTCGTTTTTTCGAAGGCCTCATATGTCTTCATGTAACAAGCAGAGATTCCTGTTTCACATATACTCAGTACCTTTACCGCTCGATATTTATGAAGTGACAATGCACACTAGAAGTTTGTGGGTTACGTCCTAAGGGAGCAATGTGAATATGCTAATAAGTTGTAGCTGTCAGATGCAGCGATGTAACTGCACAAAAGATTACGTATATATTAGGCTACAGGTTTGGAATCGCATACATATCAGTGGGCTATTAGGAACGTCACAAACAACTTCCTTTCCAACCAGTCCTTGCACCAAGGAAGAAAATGGCTGGCACAGTGCTCAAAGTGACGTCACACGGTTCGCAACAGAGAGGTTTCTTACTTAGGCACCATTTTGCACAATACATTTTTTAGATGACAGACTGTACTCGTCCCACATTGATCATACCGATGTCTTTTAATCTTCCTTTGTGCTGTGAATTACTAGGCATTTAGTCATCATGATCTTTAAAAGCTAATTTCAGTGTTCTCTCTCATATTGCTGACAACTGTGTCGTTGCATAAATTGGGCAAAAAAGCAACACAGAAAGGCTGTCACAATAAATACACCAACATGGGTATTCTCCTGCAAACAAAAGTCGGCACTGGTCCTGTCATTACCCGTCTTCCTTATCTCTTTGCCTTGTTTGTGCTGAAACAGCCAAACACCTGATGACTTAGATGAGAAATAATAACGCATCAAAACTATAATTGCTTGCATCAGCAACTACACAACAGCGTGATAACCGCACCCCTGCCACACAGCAGCGAAACATATTTAAACATGCTGGCAATGTATTATTTTATAAAAAGCAACTCTCATAGACTACAAAATCTCACATTGTGCATGCAAGTTTTCTTCAAAGTCAGGCGTACAATGTAGGTACTGGCCAGAACATTAATAGTTACAAGCAAAGGCGTCTTGCAGGTGAACATACATTTTGCCCGAACACCTCTCTCTCTCTACACTAGGCACACACATTATATTTTTTAACAAGCATACGCCACTGTTTAGGGGCATACTAACGCTCTACTCTGAACGTATGTTTATAAACCCACTTAGGCGGTTGGCTTGGTGAATTGAGTCAAGTTACAAATTGTATCGCCCGCGAACGTGAAGAAGATGCTGCTTTGCATCAAATGGCACCGCATGCTTCAATTAATCAAACACGTAGCAAGCGCAGTGTGCGTCCTCCTCACTACATTGCAGTTATGAAAAAATCGATCACCATACACACTCATGTTGCCGCAGTTGTCGTGAATTAGCTCCAGCAAGGCCGCGCCGACGCGCCATGGCTCTGTTGGCGTTAGCGTTGTCAAAGCGAATCGGCAAACGCACTCGCAAAGACGCTTAAAGCTGCCGTTTCGCGACGCCTAGTTCGAGTGCGGCAACACACATTTGCACTGAGTGGCATACTTAGTCTACATAAAAAGGGTCCCCCTTACCTGTAGCTTCTTTCACACTGTCCCGAGGGAAGCGACCACAGGCGTCAGCCGTCACCTCGGAGTCCTTCGAGTGCTCACACAATCCGCCGATCCCTCGGACGACTCGCACTTGATCCGCATTCGAACAACCGCAGAAATAAGGCGCAATATTTGCACATCACACGAACGAGGAACGGCGCTTCCTTGCGTAAATTTAACATTTCGTGCTCTCGTGTGTAGCAGCGCGAACACATGAGAGACGCACCGAAACGGCATGCCCACGAAAAAAAAGAAGACAAACAACATGTGGCTTTACCTGTGAATGGATTTGACTTGGATATCTGTGTGAGGAAAATAAAAAAAACATCTGTCGCTGCTCTAAACTGAAAAAATGTATGTTATCTGGCAAAATAACTTTAAAAGTGATAAACGGTTATTCAAAAAACAAGTTACAAATGATGAATATTTTCGTAAGTCTTTGTTTTGTTTTTGTTCTAGCAGACGATAGCCTGCTACTACTTCTACGACAGACGTAGTGCGGTTTGACGTTCAGTGCGTGTGGCCGACGTAAAGCTCTATAGTAGTCATATCAGAGTTATTGATTCTCAATGAATCATAGGATGACTACAAAGCAGTAACCTTTTGACATAGTGCAGTACGCAATCTTTCAAGGCATGATGACATTTCTTTGCTCTGAAGCAAATCGAAGCAAGCCAGCAAGCGCAATCAGCTGATGTCGCCGCTACGCGAGGTATGGTCATGCGCAAAGGCGTCGCGCCCCGCTCTCGATTTGTAATCAAGCGATAGAGCTACTAAGTGGAATACAGCTAGATGCAGGGAATAATGGCATATCACTCTAATTTCCTGTGGTGGCCGACTCAATCGCAAGAGAGCCCCGGGAAACAAACTTCAACTGCTCAAGCTTGTGTGGGTGTAAAAATACTTGTTTGCATCCGCGACGGGGCGGCAATCTATAGTTGAAAGACATGCGAAAAGCATGTGACGTATTTACAATCACAAAACATATGCACACAACAATAGATACGATCGCATATTGTACATAAATATGCCAACACATAGCGTGTAAACAGCAAATATATATATATATATATATATATATATATATATATATATATATATATATATATATATATATATATATATATATATATATATATATATATATAACTTAGACGCCTTCGCACTATGTAGCGCGAATAGCTTAGCAAGCTGACGCACTCAGTTTACGTACGCGAGCACTCCTAAGTGGCGCAAGTTCGAATCCTGCCAAGTATCAATTTTTAAGTTTTTTTCCTTGTTTTTTGTGTACTGCTGTCTTTTCTATTGCGTTAGCTTTTAAAACAAAATAAAAGCAATTTTGCGTTCAAGTACGTATGTGGGACTGTGTTTTTTGCGCAACAGTCATTAGTATTTTTATTTTCATTATTACATTTTTATATTTATTTCATATTATAACAAAATTAAGGACTAAGGAGAACATTGGGTCTGCTTGATTGTGAAGGGACTCGAGAAGTGAGAAAACTCAAACCAAAAAATTATTTGAGAAAAACTGAGCATTTCACCACCGGACCAGCTTCTTCAAGAGTAAGCCCTAGGTATGCGCGAGATTTGCTGTGACTCATCTCAAGCTGTGGCCGTTGAGGGAAGGCAATATCACCGAGAAGCAGTTCCAAAATATATTTTGGTTGATGTTTTTTGATTCTTCCAAAATAAGGGGTGCACAATTGTGATCGAGCCAAACTAAGAATCGCGGGCACGAAGTCATGAGACAGAAAATGAATAATGTTGATTGTTTGAAAAATTGCCCTTAATAAAAGAAAGAGTTATGAAGTGCTACGTAGCTTAACTCGCAGTAGAAATTTTAGGTATACATATGGCTAGTTTAAAATGGACAATGTTGCACACACAGACATTGGTTAACTTTATTTGCAGCACAATTGAAGCATCCATGTAGAACTGAAGCGTCAAGGGAAGCTCATGCGTCTACACTTTATTGCGCTTTACATTGCTTGTATGCGTCCATGCAGCCATGATATAGTTTAAAGCATTTGTTTCACCTATAATCTTCTTATTCATTAGAGCTGGCCCATAAGTTGTGTCTTATGTAGCACCACAATTGAAGCGTAATCTGCATGGTGGTCTGAAACAATGCTAATGAAAATCGCAAAACGACCTAGCTCTATACACGACCATCCAAGCATCAATGGTAAGCACCATTGTGTGTCCGTACATATCAGATGTGCTCTCATACTTAATTATTTTTCTGACATTTCCCTCTACCCCTACCTATGCTGTAGGGCAGCAAATCGTCAACTTGGTTGAGCTACCTGCCTCTTTTCCTCTTTTTTTTCGGCTCATTTTTCTGGGTACTTCACGGAGGCATTATTCATGTGCATGAAGATTCACTGCCTATCGTAAAGTAAAGCAGAGAGGCAATTTCGCTTCAAGTATCTGTATTTTAAGTTTGCTCCCTTGATAACTTGCATGAAAGCTAATAACCAAGTAGCTCGACATGTGTACGGTCGCAAAACAAGATACCAGGTCTTCATCTGTTACTTCGCGTTCTATAAAACCTGAATAGACCCGCGATGTTCAATTTGCCGTTTAGTTTTTTTTGTCACGCCACGCACGCCGTGTTGCTTATGGTTATTTTATCGGCTGTGTGTATACTGGTTCAGCGGGTCGTCTTGGCTCATGGTCACCATTTATTTTGCGATATAAAATTGCTATGCGTATTTATTTAGTGAATTAGCTTGTTTTAGGAGGAATAACTCAAGGAATAAACTTTGCAAGTGAGCGCTTGTCCTGTAGACGGTTTTTTTCGTTTTTGTGCTCGTAATTTTGGCACGGGACTAATTATTTCTGTATATATTCACTTTTTTATCACTCCACATTTTCCTTCTTCAATTTTTGCGGCTATTCATTTCTTGATTGTCGACATTGACGTCACGTACAATCACAATGACATTACTTTTTCTGGACGCGGTGTAGCACAACCACGGAGCGAATGGTATTCGTATCTCAGAGTGCCACTTGAATGTAGTCCCTACTGAAACGTTCCGTATGAAATCCTAAGGAAAATATATGGACTCCGTAACATTTCCTTATGCTACATACGGAAACATATGGAGTTTTATGGAAATGTACGGAAGTTGTATGGCATATACGGAAAGCTTCTTATGGAGTATAAGGAACGATAAGGAAAATGTATGGCATATATGGAAAGCTTTTTATGGAGTATATGGAATGATAAGGAAGCTTTTGGCATGGATGGAGCAAATTTATTGGAAAATACGGGAAGATAAGAAAATTTATGGAGCATATGGAGAGCTCAATATAGAAGATATTGAAGGATAAGGAAAGTGTATGCAGTGTACAGAAGCTTTCATAAGGAAAATGCAGCACGTAAGGTCTTACAGAAATATACAGATTTTGTAATGTGCTTACGAAAATGTGCCATAGGGTATGAAAGGCTTGTGGATTGTTGCAAAAATGTGGAAAATCTACATTTGTTGTCACAATTTCAGCAGGAAATCCGAGTTCTATATTGTTATAAATGAATGCACGGTGACATATATAGTACAAAAGAATAACGCAGGCTAGTCTATGTTGTCAGTCACCGCTATTCGCCCTTTTCCAGAATGAATACAACTTCTGCAGATGACCAGATGCTAAAGTCTGTCACACAGAAAATGTGTCATTCACTAGGAATGACAATAAGTGTCATTTTACTTGCATGCTGTCTACGAAAACAAATCAAGCAAAAAAGGAATACTTCTAGGGCCAGCTTTAATGAATAAGAAGATTATAGGTGAAACAATTGCTTTAAAATATATCATGGTGGCATGGACGCATACAAGCTATGTAAAGCGCAACAAAGTGAGGACGCATGAGCTTCTCTTGATGCTTCAGTTCTGCATAGATGCTTCAATTGTGCCGCAAAAAAATTTAACCAATGTCTGTGTGTGCAACATTGTCAATTTTAAACTATCTATATGTATATATAAAATTCCTACTGCGAGTTAAGCTACGTAGCACTCCATAACTCTTCCATTTATTAAGGGCAATTTTTTAAACAATCAACATTATTCATTTTCTGTCTCATGAATTTGTGCCCGCAATTCTTGGTTTGGCTCGATCACAATTGTGCAGCCCTTATTTTCGAGGAATAAAAAAACATCAACCAAAATATATTTTGGAGCTGCTTTTCGGTGATATTGCCTTCCCTCTACTGCCAAAGCTTGATATGAGTCATATAGCAAGTCTCGCGCATACCTAGGGCCTACCCTTCTGGTCTGGCTGTGAAATGCTGTTTTTCTGAAATAAATTTTTTGGTTTGAGTTTTTTCACTTCTCGAGTCTCTTCAGAATCGAGCAAACCCAATGTTCCCCTTAGTCCTTATTTTTGTTATATTATGAAATAAATAAAAAATGTAATATAGAAAATAAAAATGCTAATAACTGTTGTGCAAAAAACACAGTCCCACATACGTACTTGAACGCAATATTGCTTTCATTTAGTTTTAGTACCTAACGCATTAGAAAATATAGCAGTACGTAAAAAACATTGAAAAAATTGATCCTTGGCGGGATTCGAACCTGCGCTTCTCAGTTGTGCTTGCGTTCATGAACTGAGTGCGTCAGCTTGCAGAACTATTCGCGTTGGAGGGTGCGCATGCGTCTAAGTTAAATATATAAATTTGCTGTTTACACGCTATGTGTTGGCATATTTATGTACAATGTGCGATCGTATCTATTGTTGTATGCAGATGTTTTGTGATTGTATATACGTTACATGCTTTTCGCATGTCTTTCAACTATAGATTGCCGCCCCGTCGCAGATGAAAAGTATTTTTACACCCACACACAAGCTTGAGCAGTTGAAAGTTGTTTCCCGGGGTCTTTTGCGATTGAGTCGGCCACCACAGAAAATTAGAGTGATACGCCATTAATCCCTGTATCTAGCTGTATTCCACTTAGTAGCTCTATCGCTTGATGACAAACCGAGCGTGGGGCGCGCCGCTATTGCGCACGACCATGCCTCGCGTAGCGGCGACATCAGCTGATTGCGCCGGCCGGCTTGCTTCGATTTGCTTCAGAGCAAAGAAATGTCATACCATGAAAGATTGCGTACTGCACAATGTCAAAATGTTACTGCTTTGTAGCCATCCTATGATTCATTGAGAATTGATAACTCTGATATCACTACTGTAGAGCTTTGCGTCGGCGACACTCACCGAACGTGAAACCGCACTACGTCTGTCGTAGAAGCAGTAGGAGGCTGCCGTCTGCTAGAACAAAAACAAAACAACGACATGCAAAAATGTTCACAAGTTGTAAATTGTTTTTTGAATAACCGTTTATCACTTTTAAAGTTATCTTGCCAGATATCATACATTTTTTTCAGTTTATAGCAGCGACAGATGTTTTTTTTGTTTTCCTCACACAGATATCCAAGTCAAATCAATTCACAGCTAAAGCCACATGTTATTTGTCTTCTTTGTTTCCGTGGGCATGCCGTTTCGGTGCGTCTCTCATGAGTTCGCGCTGCTACACACGAGAGCACGAAATGTTAAATTTACGCAAGGAAGCGCCGTTCCTCGTTCGTGTGGTGCGCTAAGATTGCGCCCTATTTCTGCGGTAGATCGAGTGCGGATCAAGTACGAGTCGTCCAAGGAATCGGCGGGTTGTGCGGGCGCTCGAAGGACTCCGAAGTGACGACTGACGCCTGTGGTCGCTTCCCTCAGGACAGTGTGAAAGAAACTAAAGGTAAGCCCTACTGAAACGTTCCGCATATATGGATTCGTACATACGCAATTATTGGACTACGGAAAGCCGCATCATGCAGAAAGATGCGAACATCCGCCGCTTACGGAAAGCGCCATATCATGCGAAAAGATGCGGACATCCGCAGCTTATGGAAAGCGCCATATTGTGCGGAAAGTTGCGGACATCCGTCGCTTACGGAAAGTGCCATATCATATGATATATTGGGTAATTTAGGATATGCTACCTTACCCGATAAGCAGCTTACGGAAATCAGCATATTGCAGAAACCATGCAGCTATCTGCTGCATCTTGCAAAGATCAAAAGGACATCCCAGATCTCGAGTAAAAGCAATTGGCCATTCACGTTGTTTGCAAAAGCAAGTACTGTGTAAAATTATATATGGATATTTCATTCTTATTATGTTGCATGAAGGTGAAATATGTTTGCTATCTGAAACAACCTTGATGAGTAAACAAAGCCTTAAAAGAAACAAATGTGTTAAGAAGCTACCTAATGAGGTATTGAATCATCGGCATCTTTCTAATTGTCGTGATGCGGAAGCAAAATTACGTTTCAAATAAAATACATTACAAAACTACTAAATTAACATGCTAGCGATCATAAATGGTGGTTACATTGCAACACATTATCGCAGGGTTCTATGCAAGACCCAAAGAACTTAAAAAGTTATTATTATCAATAGAGAAGCATTATTATACACACCAGTCCTGCTACAATCAATATATTTTTTATTTGTCTGTATGCTCCAGCTGTGAATAGTGACATTACAGTGTTGATGGTACACAAATGAGGTGACTGCACCGTAATTTCACGAGCTCCACCTAAGCCACAGGATGGTGGCACAAAACACAATGTAACAGCAATTTTAGAACGAAGTGTTTAAACATAAATATTAATCATGGCACTGTGAAAGTGTGGCGCTGTGTTTGTCTCATGAATGCCTTCTGGAGATCGGCTAAGTGCTGCTTGAGGCTCCGGCACCACTGTAAATTTGGAAGGTCACTGCCATAAAACTTATGTGTCCAACATAGGCACCTGGAAATGAAAATAGTTGGCACAAATAATGTCAGAGACCCATGTTAGCACATTAGTTCACATGCACAAGAAATATACCGCCCAGCATGAAACAGAATATGTAAGGCACACAATCCTTTATGTTATGCATATGTGAATAATAGAAGGAATGAGTGTATATATTAGTTCTGCCACATCAAAGAAAACAGCACGCTTATCACAGTGAAAATAACTAGGTTGTCACAATTTTCAATGGTAGAGATAATTGATTATATGTCCTTATGAAATCATGATTTAAATGCTTCCTGCACAGTAAAACTTTAGAAACTGCCAGTGAAAGCGCTCAATGTACATTCAATAGTGTGTGCATGCACATCTGCCGCCTTTACACTATACAGTTTGTGCACAAAATTGGCATCTTAATCAATTTTGAGAGGTAAACCTATGCAACTAATGAAGGTTAAATTCACCACAAAAGCAAGCAGGACCAGGCAGGTGCCATTAAAAATCGGTGCAAGCCAGATAACTATAACCGAACTGCACACATATAGGGGAGAAAGAGTAACAGTAATTCGGCTGCTGACCCGCAGGTAGCGGTATCAAATCCCGGCTCCATTTCCGATGAAGGCAGAAATGCTGTAGGCACGTGTGCTCAGATTTGGGTGTACGTTAAAGAACCCCAAGTGGTCGAAGTTTCCAGTGCCCTCCACTACGACGTCTCTCATAATCATATCGTGGTTTTCGGACGTGAAACCCCACAAATAAATCAAGAATAACAGAAATAAACTGCCAACTGAAAAGTGGGGTGCATGTGCTATCTGTAAGTGCTTACACCTTACTACATACAGGATGCTCATTCCATTTTAAATACCAATATTGAAAATAACTGCTCTATTAGGAATGTAAAAGGTAAGGTAGAACTGAACGACTCTACAAAAAGTGACCCTATTATGACATCACGTTTTCTTATAACAAAATTGACTAAGACTCTGAAATATCATTATGCAAGAAAAAATCTTCAAAAGAACAATCAAGTTTGAAGTCATATATTTTTATTATGGCTACTATGACTATAACCAAGAAATTTACCTCAACATGGCTTATGTTGGTTTTTAAGGCCCATGTTCACTAGACAATGAACTATACTACAAAAAGCACAGTGTTCAGGCAAAGCACCACACAAAAAAGAAAGCAGTCCTTTTTGTTATAACCTACAATGCCTTTAAAATGGTATTTTTACCTCTACTTTCCTCTTTTTATCTAAGTAACTGGTTTAAAACAAGTTAGCTGAACATGCTTTGTGCCTCCAAAACCTGTTGGTTGAATCTTAATTTATGAAAAATGGTGAAGCTTGCACTAGATTAGGCTCCACAAGCTTCAAAACAGCGAGACTACATGACTCTTAGCACTACTTTGGTTACTTGTGTTCTGTTTCAGGGCCTAAGCATAAAGACAAGGGCTTAACTGAATTGCTGCTAACAAACAAATGCTCTCGAAATGGCCCGAGCGTCAAAGAATGCTCAGCCATTTGTTGTTTTTCGCACTGGGCTATTCTACACCAAACATACAAACCATACTGCCTGGCGACCATCACAAATGTATAGTTTAAAAAATGATGTAATTTACTCTTCTGAAAATAGTTATTTGGAGAAACGTTTTGAAGAGAAAAAAGTAGTGGTCACGTGGGTACTTTCAGAATTTCGCAGAATGCCATTCGGGTGTTATTTGTGAGAAAAATTTCAAAGTACCGCTTTTTCTTGCCATGGCAAATTTGATCTACATATTAGGTAAAGGTGCTTCTTAAAGTATTTGAAGCCTAGTAACATTAGTGCAATTCCTCCGCTACATAGGCTTTGAAGAATTCAGCCAAACTGTTTATTGTTTGCATTTATTCTATGGCAATACTGCACTTTGTATGATTATTTGAGCCACAAATACTCACTGCACAGAAGTTATATTTCACGGAAAAAAATATTGTTAGGTCCAGATTAGAAATATCACTATATAATCGTTTTTGTCCACATTGAGATGCAACTTGAGCTGTGTGTTTGTCTAATTGAAAATTACTTTTATGTGTAAGTTGAAAGCAAATAAACAGTTCCTCTTATATGGCAAGTGTTATCATTTAAGCTTTTGTTTAAATGAGGAAAATGATTTTGGAAGTCCCCTATTGAGGGCCATGGGGAACATCGGAACGGAAGCTGCCGTATATCAAAAGCAGAAAACAGCCATCACAAGAAAAATTCAAAAATTTATTTCTACTTGAAGACAAAATGTAATCATATAACTTGCCATATAAAGAGAACTGCTTCCTTGCTTTTGATGTGGCAAACAAATTGCACTAATGTTACTGAGCTTCATGCACTACACACAATCACCTTTACTTAATACCTAGACCGAATTTGGTGTAGAAGACGCAGTATTTTCGAAACACTTTTTACTTTTTACAAACAACACCCAGACGACATCCTGGGAAGTCCAGAAGGCAACAACGTGGCCTAATATTTTGTTCTCTGCGATATATTTTAGCATTTTGCTGTTTTCAATACAGTAAACGAGCACAATATTTTTTTTTTCAAAACACATTTAGGACGGTTGGCAAAATGGCTGGGATGTTTGATGTGTAATTGCTTCACTGCAAGCATTTATTCTTCCGAAGCTTAAGCTATCACCTCTCTGTTATGGCCTCCCTCACATACAATACCTGCGTAGGAAAGAAAAAGAAAGGCAGGTTCGACAAAGTTCACAAGGCAAGATATTTTCATGTTGGATAAATTCATTACCATAAACAGCAGCAAAATAACATTCATTTTGATTAGTCCAAGACACGAGCTATGTACCAGCACACTAAGAGCGAAGCACAAACTTTTCATTTGAACATGTGTGGTGATAGAGAGGAAGCACTTACTGCAAGACTTATCAGTCTGTAAAACTGAATGAAGCGCAATGCACTGTTCTATCCAACACAATATAGGCATCTTTGCTATAGCAAAGCCATGTGTCATTAATTCATGCACTAGATGGGACAATGCAAATGTAACAAAAAAGGTGAAAAATGAAAACAAGGAAAAAAAGAAGAAAAGGGGGAATGCAAAGTAGGAGCAGTGTAGCACTACTTTTACTTTGCATCCTCCTTTTCTTTATTCTTTTTTCTTTTTTTCTATCATTTATCTTTTTTTTGCTTCTCTTACCCCCAACCTCCTACAGGAGAACACTTTGTATCAGCGCAACCTAACTTGAAAAGAAGCAAGGGCTGCACTCTTCTGCGTTATAGGTTTTTTTTTCAGACAAACATTTCCAACAGGCACACACGCCTACACCAAAAGGTGATGTCATTACTGACCCCATTTAAACTAACACGCCAAGGATGACAAGGTGACTTCTAAAAAATAGGTCCTCCTATCGCAACATCGGCCAGCCTGTCTGAGGTACTTCCACTATTCACCCTGATTACCCCACTAGATGTTTCCATCTATCGACTCACATCTTCATTTTTGATAACAATAACACGAGCTTACATTGATGAATGCGCACGAAAGTTTAGTGATGTATCATGTATCAGATTAAGCAACTCTGTTAAAAAATTATTGATAGCTTGCTTCCAGGCTTTTTATACTGTAGCCTTAAACGTCGTAATGTCTTCTATGCACATGAACCAGATTGACAACGTAATGCACAACATGCTTAAGAATATAGCGAGGAACATGATAACAACAAAACGACCGGCCACCCAAATTTTTCGCTGTACATATTTATAAAATGTTCATGTACACCCAAACGAGGTGCTCATGATACAAGCCGAAAAAACCTACAAGCAGGGCCTTGGAGTCTTCTGGAAGTAGACGTGTTGCATTTTTTCTGTAGAGCGCTTTACACCCATAAGTGAGGAGCAAAACACCTGTATAATGAAGAATGTTGGCAGCTATCAGTTATAGAAAAACCTACTGCAGCTAATCTTCCCCGACACATCTGTACATTGAGAGCGGTGACGTAGCTTCTGTGATTGTGGCAGTAACTCCGATAGGACCAGTGCGAAAATTGGCACTACTTGGCTAGACAAATGTCCAAACATGCCCGGCCGACTCCCTCTAGCCATCCCGGCTGAATCTTACACATGATTTCTTAACTGCTGGCTGGGCAAAAACAAAACCACCGAAGCACTCACAATACACAGCGTGAAGTTCCTCTGGAGTGGTCAACTTCGTCTTCTGCGTTAAAAGAGCAGCACAGTGTACTGATAAGGCACTCCTTACAATGGTTTTCAATGCCACACAGTGACCTTGCTGTTCCTGTCGAAGAGAGCTTCGGGAGCTTGGAGGGTGCTTGCTCTTTTCTGGGGGCTGCTGCCTCTCCTCGTTTTCTGCTCAAGGTCAACCTGCACAAAGTTGTAGACGAGGCTTTAAGAGTTGTATATAATGATATGCAAATCTTCGCTGAACACATATTTCCTCGTGGCACACTGAGGAATTTCTTATAAAGCTTAAGGCCTCGCATATGTAAACATTTACAATCAATCCGAAGACGCACTCGACTCTAAAGGAGCAAGTTTGTTATGTAGTGTATATAAAGAAAGATCAATCAGCACAACCACATCTACAGTTGCACACGAAAATTACATTTTACATGATCCTGTTTATTCACATGGTCCATTTTATTTTATTTACACGGTCCATTTTACACGGTCCTGTTTTACACGATCTGGTCTGCATGAAATCTTGAACCGGGCACCATATAGATTGAAAGACACACAAAGAGTTTGAGACAAACCTAGCTTCCCGTGGAGCATCCTCTTGCACTATAACAACACATCTCAATTTAGTTAGTTGGTCAGAACGAGGTGAAAACAGCTTGCACTTGAAAAGCACGGGCAGAAGAAATGACGCCTGCACCCTGTGCTCCGTGTACATTCTCGTTGAGGGTGCCGTTTTCACCTTATCCTTATGCAATTTCGCATTTATAAAATTCTTCGCTGCATAATCTTTGTAGCACTAAAGTGAGTGATACCGTCATTTGTATCCCATGTAATTTATAAAAATAGAATACAAGATTTCTTGATTCAAAAACAACAAAGTGCATCCTGTGCCGTGTCCTGTAGCCATTTTTTAGGCAAGTGGCAGAATGATTTATTCTTCAAAACATATCTTACTTGTAACCACTACAAGAGCTAACTCGTACACTGGCACATTCTGTTTGCCTCTTCAGATTATAAGGTACCTTTTTTACACCAGAAAATCATCAAGAAGAATAGAAGTGTTGTAATTGTGAAGAAAGAAAAGTAGAAGGAAAAAAAGATGACCTGCCCTGTACAGGGACTGAGCCTGCGAACTTCGAATAACATGTCCGATGCTCTATCAACTGAGCTACCATAGCGGCTATCCCTCTTCCATTTTGTACGGTATATATGTGCATTTATACATGGAAGAGTCAGTCAGCTCTGCCTGTTACCATTATGGCGAGTGTGGGACACCTTTTTTTTGCCTACTGGCTATTACATTACGATTCCAATTACGTTACGATTACTTCCAATATCCCTATACTTCTTTGGCAGCATTATGCATCTGCCAGTGCTCGGAAAATCTGCTAGTCACAGGAGGTGGCAATGGTTCGCCCTCCCACCTAAATGCATGTACTTGAACACATGCACAACTTATCAAAAAAACAAGTCACACACCGCTAAGAATAATGAGATTCACTGTTTCAGATTCATGAGTAAAGAAAAGAACTATAAACTTAAGCGTTTTTTGTCTTTGTTGAACACATTATAATGAGAACTAACAAAAAATGATGACAAAAAAACTATAGGGGATGTTATCAAAAGTAACTTTGACAAAATTGTGAAAAGAAAAGTGAACAAAAACGTAACTTGGCAACGTTTTTTGACAATTGAATTGACATTACTTTTTATAACATCCCTTTATTTTTCTGGGTAATGTTGTCGGATAATTCTCATTATTAGAGTGGTGAGTAGGCTGACAAAGAAAGCATATGACATTGATACTTCTTTTGAACACCTAATAGCTTGAGGACCTTAAAAGAGCGGAACCTACTTTGAGTAGACCAGAATATTTAGTTGGAGCGAAAAAAAAACGTACACACATTTTTACCAGGCTTTTTAACACATTTTGAGACATAAAAGCGTACGCTGCCAGTAATGTTAAGTACCATTACTTTTGTCACACTATGCACTGTAGCAGGTGTAGTTAGAGTGGTGATAGTTAAGCATTAATCAAGAACACCTCCCATTGCGTTCACATCTATGGTCGCGTGTTTTAAAAATAAACCTTCTGTATATTAAAAAAAAGTTTAGAGCATTTATGTTTTTATCCAAATCAAGTTAAACCGACTGGGTAAGCAAACCATTTGCATAAAATCAAAAGGCGCAAAGTGGTTCATGAATTATAACTATGTGAACAATTTCAGCAACGCAGGGCAAAGTGACAACAGTTCTATTAAAAACCCCTCTCGTTATAACATGCATGAAAAGCACCACACCAGGATATTTTATTGTGCATGTAATACCGAGACTACTAGACTGTCTATTGACCTTTTAAAAGAAGGGTATCTCCTTCACGTTCAAGGGCCAACCACTTAGCCTTTTCCTGAGCTTTTCTATGAATATTTTCTGAATTTTAGATATCATTAGGATTGATTTAGAGTGAACAGATTTTGCTTACGCATTGAAACATAGTTCTGTATGTAACTTCAATTGTGGGTGCCGAACCATCTCCAATTATTTTTAACATTTAACTTATTTTTTATCTGCAGCAGCACAACTAGCTATGG
Source organism: Rhipicephalus microplus (assembly GCF_043290135.1). Classification (NCBI taxonomy): domain Eukaryota; kingdom Metazoa; phylum Arthropoda; class Arachnida; order Ixodida; family Ixodidae; genus Rhipicephalus; species Rhipicephalus microplus. Next base: position 456,302,690 of record NC_134710.1, on the reverse strand, counting down.
GTGCCCAAATAGTAGCTAGAAACAATACCTTTACCTCTTTACGCCTTTTGGAAGTGTTCAGCTTCTCAGTGCTCACCTTACAACAATTTTTTAAAAATACGTGTTTGTGTGCTACTCTTGCTCCTTGTACAGTGAGGAGGAGCACATGGCAAGAAGAGACAATAAAGAAGCATAGCGAAAAAAAGAGAAATAAGCGAGGACCTCTTTTGTATCGTACAATGTGTGTAACATTACTATTGCGACAACATATAGACTAATGATCACGGCTATGCATCCATTGTAGAGTCATACACAGCTGCAACGCCACGACTAAATTTCAACCTTGTGTTGGTTTAGGATCCCTTTATAGTGGCAAGCTAATGATATCTGCATTTGTTTACCACACATTGAGATGCGGCAAAATGTGATATGGTAATCTCATTTAGAATGCACGTCATGTGGCTTCATTGTATATGTGGCCACAAGTAACTCTTGTTGCAAATCAATATGGCAGAGCCTAAACAGACGTCACCGACCACTCCAATCTGAACTTGCCTTTGCTACTTGCCCATTATCACCCCAGCAAAAAATGAATAATTGAACCTGCTACAGATATGTGCTAGCTTATGCTAAGGACCAAGTATGAAGGGTGTTTTGTCAGTATTGAGATCAGTTATTTGTTCAAGAACACTTGCTGTCAAACACAAACACATTGCTGTCGAAGCATCAAGACTCAAATACAAAGCAAAAAGAAGTGTCTCTTTAAAAATGACAGGCCACAAGGTGCAAGATAAATATTTTGTAACGAGGTCAGTGGGCATGGAGCTCGAGGATAGAAAAGGAAGAAGACTTGCTGTGATCGCAGGCTTGCGTTCAGTTAGCCCTTGCGCTAAATAAAGCTCTCCTTCGCTGAGTCAACTCCTGCTTGTTCAACAACCCGTTACAAGTGGTGGAGGTGCTGGGTACATCTGGTCCTCACCCTGGAACTTCGCAGCCGCACACTCCAACGACCTCCTACAATGACTGATCCGGGGCCATCTCATGCTGCCACTCCAGATCTCGCACCTCTGCCTGTCTTCTGTGCTGGCGCTCTCCGGCAGCGCGACCCCCCCACATTTGGTGGCACAGAGGACCAAGATGTGGACAACTGGATTGCCGAGTATGAACTGGTGAGCGCCGTCAATAAGTGGAACGCAGCCGATAAGCTCACAAATGTGAGTTTTTACCTGACCGACGTGGCAAAATTATGGTACAGAAATCATCAAAGTGATTTCAGTACCTGGTCAGAATTGGCGAAAACCCTCGCGGAAGTGTTTGGCCGTCCTGCTGTCCGCCGCCTTCGTGCTGAACAGCGCTTGCGGGGCAGAGTACAGAGAGCAGATGAAACTTTCGCGAGCTACATCGAAGATGTGCTATTTCTCTGCAAGGTCGTCGATTCGATTCTGGACGAGGCAGGCAAGATCAAGAACATCATGAAAGGAATCGACGACGGTGCATTCCAAATGCTGGCTGCGAAGAGTCCCCAGACGGTCGCCGAGGTGATTCAGCTCTGCCAAAGCTATGATGAGCTGCGTAGGCAGCGCGCTTCTACACGTTGCGCTGCTCAAGACACCGCGGACATCTCATCCCTCGACTATCGCCATGACACCGCCGACCACTCTGCGTTGATGCCAGTCATAAAGAAATTCATACGCGAGGAGGTCGCCCGGCAGCTATCTACAGTCACAAGAACTACCGAGACGATGCCACCCTTGTCGCCTTCGCTTCGCCAGGTCATTCAATCACAAGTTGCCGAAGCATTGCCGCCAGCTCAGGCTCCACCAACTGTTACCGCACCACTAACGTATGCAGCCGCAGTTGCTCGACCACGTGCGCCAGCGTCTCCTACCATCTACGAAGCTACTCGCCACGTTTATTCGTCGACGCCACCTTCCCGCTTGCTGACCGTCCCGTCTCCGGCTGTATATGAAACAGGTCAGAACGTTTATATGACGCCGCCGCCTGCACGACCATTTACGGTACCTTATTCAGCGAACAGTGCCCCTATCGTCAGCCAATGGCGCACTCTGGATAATCGGCCGATATGTTTTTCATGTGGCATCCCAGGCCACGTAGCTGGTCACTGCCTACGTCGCAGCTTCCCTTCTCACGACATTGCAGGGGCCTCACATTACATGCCCACTCAGCCGCGATATCCCGTTCCTGCCGATCCACCTCGATACGTACGTCCCGGTCGCCGACCATCTGGCTCAAGTCGTTCACCTTCTCCTCGTCATCGATCTATTTCTCCGATGTTACGTCGCAACAGCCCACCGCGAGGGGAAAACTGACGGGCGCAGTTCCGGAGACAAGAACTGCGTTGGCAGCGAAAATTTCAAGACCTAACTGCTGTCCCCCGAACGAAACCGAACTCTATATTGATGGCATTAAGGTGCACGGACTTGTCGACACTGGAGCTGCCGTATCTGTAATTAGCGAGAAACTGTGCCGAAACTTGAAGAAAGTGACCACACAACTTACCGACCTATCTTTGCAGACAGCTACGTCCCATCATATTCAGCCTTCAGCTTTGTGCACTGCACGAGTCGTCATTCAAGGTGCGATGTATGTCGTCACATTTGTAGTTTTATTCCGTTCTTCACATGACGTTATCTTTGGGTGGGACTTTCTTTCGTCAAATTCTGCTTTGGTCGACTGTGCTCGTTCTGAACTCGCGTTATCTGTGCCGTGCTATGACCCCGACGATGGTGCTTCGTGTAGAGTGTTTGCTGCTTCTGACGTTGACATTGCGCCTTTCTCAGCTGTTGTTGTCTCTGTGTCGTGTGTCTCCCCTCCGAAATCACCTGTGTTGTTTATGCCATCGGTCCCATCTGCGTGCCGTCGAAATATCATGCTTCCGTTTGCCGTCGTCATTTTTCGCAATGGTCATGCTGCCATTTATGTGTGCAATCCCTCGGACAGCCCGTCATCATTACCACGTGGAGAATGCCTGGGAAGCTACGAACCTTGCGAGTGCATTCTTCCGGCTACTATACCCGATTCAACGGTTTCGCTCCCAATTTGTGCTGTCACTCCTACCAACGCGCCTAATGATGCTCTGGACGTATTCTCGAATGCCATCGACTCTGAGCTCGCACCAACTCAGCGCGAAGAGATTATAAATCTTCTTCTCCGCGTTCGTTCTTCATTCGATCGTGACCACTCAGGCTTAAGCCTAACCTCTGCGGTCGTTCACCGTATTGACACCGGTCAACAAGCCCCGCTAAGGCAGCGTCCGTACCGTGTGTCATCTGCTGAACGCCGTGTCATCGACGAACAAGTAGACGACATGTTGAAACGTGGCATCATCGAGCCCTCCAACAGTCCCTGGGGTTCACCGGTTGTTCTCGTCAAGAAAAAAGACGGATCCATCCGGTTCTGCATTTACTACCGCCGACTCAACAAGATAACGCGCAAAGACGTATACCCTCTGCCGCGCATCGATGATGCCTTGGACTGCCTACAAGGAGCACAGTTCTTTTCTTCGTTAGATTTACGCTCCGGCTACTGGCAGGTGCCCATGGCAGAGGGTGACCGCCCGAAGACAGCCTTTGTAACACCGGATGGACTTTATGAGTTCACCGTTATGCCCTTTGGCCTCTGCAATGCGCCTGCCACTTTCGAAAGGATGATGGATACCGTCTTGCGAGGTCTGAAATGGAAAACGTGCCTCTGTTATTTGGATGACATTGTGGTATTTTCAAGCAACTTTGCGACCCACCTCAGCCGCCTCGAGCAAGTTCTTACGTGCCTTTCCACGGCGAGACTTCAACGTAACTTGAAGAAATGCCACTTCGGCGCTCGCAAGCTTGTAATTCTCGGCCATGTGGTTTCTAAGGACGGCATTCTCCCGGACCCTACGAAAGTTAATGCAGTCGCGGCGTTCCCAAAGCCAACCACCATCAAAGAGCTTCGAAGCTTCATCGGCCTATGTTCTTACTTCCGGCGCTACGTCCGCAATTTCGCCTCCATTATCGCCCCCTTGACCAATCTTCTTGCCGGAAGTTCTGATTTGTCAGCGTGGTCGCAGGCGTGTGATGATGCATTTCAGGAACTCCGACGGCTCCTCACTACGCCTCCCATACTCCGACATTTCGATCCGTCTGCTCCAACGGAGCTTCATACGGACGCTAGTGGTGTCGGGCTAGGGGCCATACTGGCCCAACGCAAGGAGGGCTTTGACGAGTACGTCGTTGCCTATGCCAGCCGCACCCTCAGTAAAGCCGAGAAGAATTACAGTGTAGCTGAAAAGGAGTGCCTCGCCATTATTTGGGCAATCGGAAAATTTCGGCCTTATTTATAAGGACGTCCGTTTGATATTGTAACAGACCACCATGCGCTTTGCTGGTTATCTTCACTAAAAGATCCTAATGGTCGGCTCGCTCGTTGGGCATTGCGGTTACAGGAGTTCGATATCCGTGTTATCTACCGTTCTGGCCGGAAGCATTCCGACGCCGATGCCCTGTCACGTTCGCCATTGGCTTCAGAGCCTGTCGGCTCGCCTATCTCCACTAGCGCTGCCTTGGCCATCAGCATTTCGGACATGCCTTCCGAGCAACGCAAAGATGCTTGGATTTCTTCTCTTTTCGACTTTTTCTCCAACCGGACGCCCGCTCCAGTTTCCAGGACGCTTCGCCGTCAAGCAGGACACTTCGCTATTCGGGATAACCTGCTTTACCGCCGAAACTACCGCTCGATCGGCCGTAAGTGGTTGCTCGTCATCCCCCGACATCTGCGCTCTGACATCTGTGCCACGTTCCACGATGATCCGCAATGTGGCCACGCTGGTGTGTTAAAAACATACACCCGCTTGCAGCTGCGGTACTACTGGCGCGGTATGTACCGTTTCTTTCGCCGTTACGTAAGGTCTTGCCTTACGTGCCAGCGACGCAGAATGCCCACTCAACATGCCACAGGTTCCTTGCAGCCGTTGCCATGTCCACCACGAGCTTTCGATCGAGCCGGAATCGACCTTTACGGTCCGCTTCCCTATACTTCGAGTAGCAACCGCTGGGTCATTGTCGCTATCGACCACCTAACGCGGTACGCTGAAACAGCTGCGTTACCTTCTGCTACCGCAAAAGACGTTGCGTGTTTTATACTGCAAAACCTGGTTTTAAGGCATGGAGCACCTCGGGAGTTACTAAGCGACCGCGGCTGCGTTTTTCTCTCCGATGCCATCAAAGCGTTGTTGAGCGAGTGTCGCATCATACACCGCACTACCACAGCCTATCACCCGCAAACTAATGGGATGACAGAGCGTTTTAATCGTACACTTGGGGATATGCTGGCCAAGTATGCTTCATCGACCAGTCAAATTGGGATAGCATACTCCCTTTTGTGACATATGCTTACAACACTGCAACGCAAAGCACCACTGGATTTTCGCCTTTCTTCCTTCTTTATGGACGCGAGCCATCATCAACAATGGATACCATTCTTCCTTATCGACCGGACCCTTCAAAGAAAACTACTGTTTCTCGAGCAGCAGCACACGCTGAAGAATGTCGGAAGCTTGCTCGTGCGTTCACGTCACATGACCAGACGCGCCAAAAACATCGCCACGACGCGTTAACCACGCAAATGAGCTTTGCTCCGAACTCACTGGTGTGGTTACGGATTCCTTCTACTCCTCCAGGACTCTCCCACAAGCTTTCGTCCAGGTACCATGGCCCTTATCGAGTTGTACGCCAAACATCCCTCGTCAACTACCTTGTCGAGCCGCTGGATGCATCTCCGGACAAGCGCCGTCGGGGAACAGAAATCGTACACATCTCTCGGCTCAAGCCATATCATGACCCTTCTGTGTACACCAGTCCTTAGGTCGCCAGGATGGCTCCCTCATCGCCCGGGGGTGATTGTAACGAGGGCAGTGGGCATGGAGCTCGAGGATAGAAAAGGAAGAAGACTTGCTGTGATCGCAGGCTTGCGTTCAGTTAGCCCTTGCGCTAAATAAAGCTCTCCTTCGCTGAGTCAACTCCTGCTTGTTAAACAACCCGTTACAATTTGATATACTTGGGATGTAAGGCACGCACAAGAGGTGCTGCCATATCATACTTTTCCTTGTGTTGAAACCTGCTTGCTTTGCTCACCCAACACATCTGTAATGATGCCGTGAAAATACCAAGGATCTGATGCAGTAAGGTCGAACACATGTCCAGGGATTCCACCATTCCAAAGCACCCCTACAGCCTCCACAGTCCTGCAACCATTAGTAAGATAAATATATTTCTACCCAAAATTCTTGGTTTACAAATACACAGGCAAGACGCATAACCACTCTATAGTAAGTTTGCATGATAATGCGCTGGGTTGCAAAACGGATACCAATATCAAGTATCCCGGCCTGCCGCTTCATTCTTTCCGTTCCTAATTTATCAATCCATGGTTAATAGATGTTCCACCAATTTGAAGTGTACTGACAGTCCGGTGAAGAATTGCAATGTATTTCAAAAACAGTCCAATTCATGGCAAGTAAGGATGCAATATCGTTTTGTCAGCTGTTCGAGAAAAGAGCATGAAGCTTAGCTAAAACCCATGTTTTTTATAAACACTATTCAATTTGATAAGTAAAGTTGTGAGCATAATGTGAAAGAACACGGATTCATATTTAATGATTGATAACTTATAATGTACTGATATGAATGCAACAAACTGAATAATAAACGATAGTTTTTGCTTGAGCATTTAGTTCTATGATCACTATCGCACTTGCCAGCTGCTTCGTGTTCAAAACATCGGCAAGACAGGCTAGTTTCTGTAGGTGAGCATTATTGAGCACTGCAAAGTAACAACAAGAAACACCAGTAACAACAGTATGGAGCAAGCACAGACTGCCAACTGTATATTTATTGCCCAAAAGTTCTCCTGAATATCAGTCAGACAACTTGTGCAAATGAAGGTCCAGTTGGGAATGAAAAAGTTACGAAATCAACAATGCCTGCTTTCACTAACAGGACCCTCATTCACATAAAGTATGCAGCGATAGGCCCCTACCGAGGTACGTCACAGCATGATGTCTCTGGCACATGTAAAAGGTGTGGCTGGAAAAACACTCGCGCTGGTGGCTAAGCCCGGTACAGTCGTGCAGTGTTTGGGGCAAGTTTTAAATTTTCAACGCTTACACTTCACGTTACAATGTTGACATTAGCTGTAGTATGTGTAAGCAAACATCTAGCTGTGTGGTAAACTGTGTGGTAAAATATTTGCCACGCTGTCTGTTTATCTTGAAGAAGTGAACACACGTGGTGGCCTGTGCGAGGAACAGCGGCATAGTCTTCAAAAATGTGCACTGTTGATTGCGGCATGTAGTGTGCATTTAAAGGTATTGAGATTATCGGTTCAACTGAGAATATTGTGTGTGGTGTGTGCAGTGTGAATGACAATGTGTCTTGTTTGCGAATCGTTAGCACCCGTGGCAGCGACAGGTTGTTGAAAAAACTTGATTCGACATTTCAGCCAAGGTAAATATGCACTCGACGCGATTATCTGCGAGTTGGTACATCTCGGTGTTTGCGCTGTGTGCAGAAAAAAATTGCATGGTCACCGGGCTAGAAGATACCATTTGCTGAAGCTGCATGTATGAATCGCCCCGACGAGTACGCAAGCCCAATAAAGGTATAACTCGTTCTATCGAAGGCCTCATATGTCTTCAAGTAATAAGCAGAGATTCTTGTTTCACTTATACTCAGTACCTTTACCGCTCGATATTAATGAAGTGACAATGCAAACAACAAGTTTGTGTGTTAGGTCCTAAGGGAGCAATGTAAATATGCAAATAAGTTGTAGGTGTCAGATGCAGCGATGTAACTGCGCAAAAGATTACGTATATGTTAGGCTACAGGTTTAGAATCGCATACATCTCAGTGGTCTATCAGGAACGTCGCAAACAACTTGCTCGCCAACCAGCCCTTGCACAGAGGGAGGGAATGGCTGGCACGGTGCTCGAAGTGACGTCACACTATTTGCAAACATAGAGAGGTTTCTTACTTAGGCAACATTTTGCACAATATATTTTTTTAGATGCAAGACTGTACTCGTCCACATTAATCATACTGATGTCTGTTGTTGTTACTTAGTGCTGTGAATTACTAGGCATTTAGTCACCATGATCTTTAAAAGCTAATTTCAGTGTTCTCTCTCATATTGCAGACAAATGCGTTGTTGCATAAAATGGGAAAAAGCAACACAGAAAGGCTGTCACAATAAATACACCAACAAGGGTATTCTCCTGCAAACAAAAGTCAGCACTGGTCCTGTCATTACCCGTATTCCTTCTCTCTTTGCCTTGTTTGTGCTGAAACAGCCAAACACCTGATGAGTTAGATAAAAAATATTAACGCATCAAAACTGTAAGTGCTTGCATCAGCAACTACACAACAGCGTGATAAGCGCACCCCTGCCACACAGCAGCGAAACATATTTTGAACATGCTGGCAGTGTATTATTTTATAAAAAGCAACTCTGGCAGATTACAAAATCTCACATTGTGCATGCAAGTTTTCTTCAAAGTCAGGCGTACAATGTAGGTGCTGGCCGGTCATTATTAGTTACAAGCAAAAGCGTCTTGCAGGTACACATGCAGATTGCATGAACACCTCTCTCTCTCTACACTACGCACACACATTATATCTTTTAACAAGCACACGCCCCTGTTTAGGCGCACAATAACGCTCTACCGTGAACGTATGCTAATCAACCCACTTAGGCGGTTGGCTAGGTGAATCGAGCCAAATTACAAATTGTATCGCCCGCGAACGTAAACAAAATGCTGCTTTGCTTCAAATGGCACTGCGGGCTTCGTTTAATCAACAACGTAGCAAGCGCCGTGTGCGTCTTCCTCACTACATTGCACATATGAAAAAATCGATCACCATACACATGCATGTTGCCGCAGTTGTCTCGAAAGTAAGGCCACGCCGATGCGCTATGGCTCTGCTGGCGTTAGCGTTGTCAAAGTGAATCGGCAACCGCACTCGCAAAGGCGCGTAAGGTTGCCGTTTCCCGACGCCTCGTTCGAGTGCAGCAACCCACACTTGCACTGAGTGGCATACTTGGTCTACATAAAAAAGTGTCCCCCTTACCGTTAGATTCTTTCACTCTGTCCTGAGGGAAGCAACCACAAGCGTCAGCCGTCACCTCGGTGTCCTTCGAGCGCCTGCCCAACCCGCCGATTCTTTGGACGACTCGCATTTGATCCGCACTCGAACAACCGCGGGAATAGGTCGCAATCTTAGCCCATCACACGAACGAGGAACGGCACTTCCTTGCGTAAATTTAACATTTCGTGCTCTTGTGTGTAGCAGCGCGAACACATGAGACACGCACCGAAACGGCATGCCCACGGAAACAAAGACAAACAACATGTGGCTTTAGCTGGGAATGGATTTGGCTTGAATATCTGTGTGAGGAAAATAAAAAAAACTACTGTCGCTGCTATAAACTGAAAAAAATGTATGTTATCTGGCAAAATAACTTTCAAAGTGATAAACGGTTATTCAAAAAACAAGTTACAACTTATGAATATTTTCGCAGGTCTTTGTTTTGTTTTTGTTCTAGCAGACGACAGCCTCCTACTGCTTCTACGACAGACGTAGTGCGGTTTTACGTTCGGTGCTTGTTGCCGACGCAAAGCTCTACAGTAGTGATATCAGAGTTATCAATTCTCAATGAATCATAGGATGGCTACAAAGCAGTAACAATTTGACACAGTGCAGTACGCAATCTTTCAAGGTATGACATTTCTTTGCTCTGAAGCAAATCGAAGCAAGCCGGCCGGCGCAATCAGCTGATGTCGCCGCGACGCGAGGCATGGTCGTGCGCCATAGCGTCGCGCCCCGCGCTCGATTTGCCATCAAGTGATAGAGCTACTAAGTGGAATACAGCTAGATGCAGGGATTAATGGCGTATCACTCTAATTCCCTGTGGTGGCCGACTCAATCGCAAGAGAGCCCCGGGAAACAACCTTAACTGCTCAAGCTTGTGTGGGTGTAAAAATACTTGTTTTCAACCACGACGGGGCAGCAATCTATAGTTGAAAGACATGCGAAAAGCAAGTGTCGTACATACAATCACAAAACATATGCACACAACAATAGGTACTATCGCATATACTACATAAATATGCCAACGCATAGCGTGTAAACAGCAAATTTATATACATAACTTAAGCTCACGCGCACTGTTCAGCGCGAATAGTTCAGCAAGTCGACGCACTCAGTTCATGTGCGCGAGCACTATTAGGTGGCGCAGTTTCGAGTCCCGCCAAGACTAAATTTTTTTGTTTTTTTTTCAACGTTTTTATTGTCCTGCTATCTTTTCTAATGGGTTAGGTTCTAAAACAAAATAAAAGCAATATTGCGTTCAAGTACGTATGTGGAACTGTGTTTTTTGCGCAACAGTTATTAGTATTTTTATTTTCATTATTAATTTTTTTATTTATTTCATAATATACCAAAATAAGAACTAAAGGGAACATTGGGTCTGCTTGATTGTGAAGGGACTCGAGAACTGAGTAAACTCAAACCAAAACATTTATTTGAGAAAAAACTGAGCATTTCACAGCCGGACCAGTTTCTCCAAGGGTAGGCCCTAGGTATGCGCGAGACTTGCTATATGACTCATCTCAAGCTGTGGCAGTTGGGGGAAGCAATATCACCGAGAAGCAGTTCCAAAATATATTGTGGTTGATGTTTTTTGATTCCTCCGAAATAAGGGCTGCACAATTGTGATCGAGCCAAACCAAGAATTGCGGGCGAGAAGTCTTGAGACAGAAAAGAATAATGTTGATTGTTTGAAAAATTGTCTTTAATAAAAGGAAGAGTTATGGAGTGCTACGTAGCTTAACTCGCAGTAGGAATTTTATATATACATATAGATAGTTTAAATTGGACAATATTGCACACACAGACATTGGTTTAATTTCTTTCCAGCACAGTTGAAGCATCTATGTAGAAGTGAAGCATCAAGAGAAGCTTATGCGTCCTCACTTTATTGCGCTTTAAAAGGCTTGTATGCGTCCATGCAGCCATCATATGATATATTTTGAAGCATTTGTTCAAACTCTAATTTTCTTATTCATTTAAGCTGGTCCATAAGTTGTGTCTTATGTAGCACTACAATTGAAGCGTAATCTGCATGGTGGTCTGAAACAATGCTTTGGAAAATTTCAAAACAACCCAGCTCTATACGCCACCATCGGTGCGTCAATGATAAGCACCATTATGTGTCCGTATATATCAGTTGTGCTCTCATACTTAATTATTTTTCTGACCACTCCCTCTGCCCCTACGTCGTTTCTGTCGTGAAGCTGTGGCAAGTTGTGTATAGCTGTATTTATATTGTAGGAGCACATACTATCAATAAAAAATTACTTTTAGGCTACATGCAATCAGTTTTCATAGATTTTCATTTCTTTTTTCGGTGCTCAGGAGAGCTAAGCTCATGGTCGATATTTTAAAATGACATTTCTTTTTGTCAATGTTAATGAGAACAGTTTCAATAATATTGACAAGTTCATTCACATTGAATTTAGTTCTCATTATTATTGTTTCTACCAAAAAACGAGCCCTTGAAGTTATGCTTTTTTGCTTGATTTGCTTTCGTGTGACAGCATGCTAGTAAAATGACAGTTATTGTCATTCCTTGTGAATGACACATTTTTCGTGTGACAGACTTTAGCACCTGGTCATCTGCAGAAGTTGTATTCATTCTGGAAAAGGGCGAACAGCGGTGACTGACAACACAGACTAGCCTGCGTTATTCTTTTGTACTATATATGTCACTGTGCATTCATTTATAACTTTATAGAGCTCAGATTTCCTGCTGAAAATGTGACAACAACTGTAGAGTTTCCACATTTTCGCAACAATCCACATGCCTTTCATACACTATTGCACATTTTCGTAAGCACCTTACAAAATCTGTATATTTCCGTAAGACCTTACATTCTGCATTTTCCTATGAAAGGTTCTGTACACTCCATACACTTTCCTTATCCTTCCATATCTTCCATAACGAACTCTCCGTATGCTCGATAAGTTTCCTTATCTTTCCATATTCTCCATAAAACTCACTCCATCCACGCCATAAAACTTCCTTATCCTTCCATATACTCCATAAAAAGCCTTCCATATATGCCATACATTTTTCTTATCGTTCCGTATACTCCATAAAAAGCGTTCCGTATACGCCATACAATTTCCTTTTCCTTCCATATACTCAATAAGAAGTGTTCCGTAAATGCCATACAACTTCGGTATATTTTCATAAAACTCCATATTTTTTCCGTATGTAGCATAAGAAAATGTTACGGAGTCCATATATTTTCCGTGAGATTTCATACGGAACGTTTCAGTAGGGAGAGGGACACTTTTTTATGTAGACTGAGTATGCCACACAGTGCAAGTGTGTGTAGCCGCACTCGAACGAGGCGTCGTGCAACGGCAACCTTACGCGCCTTTGCGAGTGCGCTTGCCGATTCGCTTTGACAATGCTAACGCCAGCAGAGCCATGGCGCGTCGGCGCGGCCTTGCTGGAAGTAATTCGCGACAACTGCGGCAACATGCATGTGTATGGTGATCGATTTTTTCATAAGTGCAGTGTAGTGAGGAGGACGCATACAGCGCTTGCTACGTTGTTGATTAAACAAAGCCTGCGGGGCCATTTGATGCAAAGCGGCAATTTCTTAACGTTCGTGGGCAATACAATTTGTAACTTGGCTCAATTCACCTAGCCAACCGCTTAAGTGGGTTGATAAGCATACGTTCAAAGTAGACCCTTATTATACACCTAAATAGTGGCGTATGCTTGTTAAGAGATATAATGTGTGTGCCTAGTGTAGAGAGAGAGAGGTGTTCGTGCAATCTTTATGTGAATCTGAAAGACGCCTTTGCTTGTGACTAATAATGTACCGGCCAGCAACTACATTGTACGCCTGACTTCGAAAAAAACTTGCATGCACATTGTGAGATTTTGTAATTTGCCAGAGTTGCTTCTTATAGAATAATACATTGCCAGCATGTTCAAAATATGTTTCGCTGCTGTGTGGCAGCGGTGCGGTTATCAGGCTGTTGTGTAGTTGCTGATGCAAGCACTTATTGTTTTGATGCGTTAGTATTTCTAATCTAACTTATCAGATGTTTGGCTGTTTCAGCACAAAGGAGGCAAAGAGAGAAGAAAGACGGGTAATGACAGGACCAGTGCCGACTTTTGTTTGCTGGAGAATACGCATGTTGGTATATTTATTGTGAGAGGCTTTCTGTGTTGCTTTTTTGCCCAATTTATGCAACGACACAGTTGTCAGCATATGAGAGAGAACACTGAAATTAGCTTTTAAAGATTATGGTGACTAAATGCCTAGTAATTCACAGCACAAAGTAAGAACAAAAGACATCAGTATGATCAATGTGGGACGGGTACAGTCTTGCATCTCAAAAATTTATTGTGCGAAATGTTGCCTAAGTATGAAACCTCTCTATGTTTGCAAATAGTGTGACGTCACTTCGAGCACCGCGCCAGCCATTCCATCCCTCTGTGCAAGGGCTGGTTGGCTAGGAAGTTGTTTGTGACGTTCCGGATAGACCACTGAGATGTATGCGATTCTAAACCTGTAGCCTAATATATACGTAATCTTTTGCGCAGTTACGTCGCTGCATCTGACATTTACAACTTATTTGCATATTTACATTGCTCCCTTAGGACCTAACACACAAACTTGTTTGCATTGTCAATTCATGAATATCGAGTGGTAAAGGTACTGAGTATATGTGAAACAAGAATCTCTGCTTATTACATGAAGACATATGAGGCCTTCAATAAAACGAGTTATACCTTTATTGGGCTTGCGTACTCGTCGGAGCGATTCATACATGCAGCTTCAGCAAATGGTATCTGCCAGCCCGGTGACCATGCAATTTTTTTTTCTGCACACAGCGCAAAAACCGAGATGTACCCACTCAAAGATGGTCGCGTCAAGTGCATATTTACCTTGACTAAAATGTCGAATCAAGTTTTTTCAACGACTGGTCCCTGCCACGACTGCTAACGTCTTCGCAAGCAAGACATATTGTTATTGACACTGCACACACCACACACAATATTCTCAGTTGAACTGATATTCTCAATACCTTTCAATTCACTCTACATGCCGCAATCAACAGTGCACATTTTTCAAGACTGCGCCGCTGTTCCTCACAAAGGTCACCACGTGTGTTCACTTCTTCAAGATGAACAGACAGCGTAGCAAATATTTCACCACACAGCTACATGTTTGCTGACACATACTACAGCTATTGTCGACATTTTAACGTGAAGTGTAAGCTTTGAAAAACTAAAACTAGCCCCAAACACCGCACGACTGTACCTGGCTGAGCCACCAGCGGAAAAGTTTTTCCAGCCGCACATTTTACATGTGCCAGTGACATCATGCTGTGACGTACCTGGGTAGGAGCCTATCGCTGCATACTTCATGTGAATGAGGGTTCTGTTAGAGAAAGCAGGAATTGTTGATTTCGTAACTTGTTCCTGTCCAACTGGATCCTAATTTACACGAGTTTTCGAGTGATATTCAGGCAAACTTTTATGCAATAAATTATACAGTTGGCAGTCTATGCTTGCCCTATACTGTTGTTACTGGTGTTTCTCGTTGTTACTTTGCACTGTTCATTACTGCTCACCTACAGAAACTAGCCTAGCTTGCCGCTGTTTTGGACAAGATGCAGCTGGCAAGTGCGATAGTGTTCATAACTCGAAATGCTCAAGCAAAAATTATCGTTTCATATTCAGTTAGTTGCATTCATATCAGTACATTATAAGCAATCATTGATTAAACATGAATCCGTGTTCTTTCACATAATGCACACAACTTTTACATCAAATTGAATGGTGTTTATTAAAAATATGAATTTTAGCTAAACTTTGTGCTGTTTTCTTGAACAGCTGACAAAACGCTATTGCATGCTTACTTGCCATGAATTGTATTGTGTTTGAAATACATTGCGATTCTTCACCGCACTGCCAGCACACTTCACATTGAGGGAACATTTATTAACTATAGATTGATTAATTTTTAAGAACGAAAAGAAAGAAGCGGCAGGCCGGGATACTTACTTGATATTGGCATCCGTTTTGCTACCTAACGCATTATCATGCAAACTTCCCATAGAGTGGTTATGCGTCTTGCATGTGTGTCTGTAAACCAAGAACTTTGGGTAGAACTATAGTTGTCTTACAAATGGTTGCAGGACTGTAGAGGCTGTAGAGCTGCTTAGCCAATATGAATAGTGGAATTCCTGGACATGTGTTCAACCATGCTGCATCAGCGGCTTGGTGTTTTCACGGCATCTTTACAGATGTGTTGGGTGAGTAAAGCAAGCAGGTTTAAACACAGGGAAAAGTATAATATGGCAGCACCTCTTGTGCGTGCTTTACATCCCAAGTATATCAAATATTTATCTTGTACCTTGTGGCCTCTATATTTTAAAGAGACACATCTTTTTGCTTTATATTTGAGTCTTGATGCTTCGACAGCAATGTATTTGTGTTTGACATCAAGTGTTCTTGAACAAATAACTGATCTCAATAATGACAAAACACCCTTCATACTTGGTCCTTAGCATAAGCTTGCACATATCTATAGCAGATCCAATTGTTAATTTTTTGCTGTGATGATAATGGGCAAGTAGCAAAGGCAAGTCCAGATTGGAGTGGTCGGTGACGTCTTTTTAGGCTGTGCCATATTGATTTGAAACCAGAGTTACTTGTGGCCACAAATACAATGAAGCCACATGACGTACATTCTAAATGAGATTACCATATCACATTTCGCTGCATCTCATTGTGTGCCAAACAAATGCAGATATCATAACCTTGCCACTATAAAGGGATCCTAAACCAACACAACGTTGAAATTTAGTCGTGGTGTTGCAGCTGTGTATGACTCTACAATGGATGCATAGCCGTGATTATTTGTCTATATGTTGTCGCAATAGTAATGTTACACACATTGTACGATACAAAAGAGGTCCTCGCTTATTTCTCTTTTTTTTCGATATTCTTTTTATTGCCTCTTCTTGCCATGAGCTCGTCCTCATTGTACAAGGAGCAAGAGTAGTGGCACACAAACACGTATTTAAAAAAATGTTGTAAGGTGAGCACTGAGAAGCTGAACACTTCCAAAAGGCTTAAAGAGGTAAAGGTATTCTTTCTAGCTACTATTTGGGCACCCATAGCTAGTTGTGCTGCTGCAGTTAAAAAATAGGTCAAATGTTAAAAATTTATTGGAGGTGGTTTGGCACCCATAATTGCAGTTACATACAGAACTAGGTTTCAATGCCTAAGCAAAATCTGTTCACTCTAAATCAATCCTAATGATATCTGAAATTCAAGAAACATTCACAGAAAAGCTCAGGAAAAGGCTAAGTGGTTGCCCCTTGAACGTAAAGGAGATACTCTTCTTCTAAAAGGTCAATAGACAGTCTAGTAGTCTCGGTATTACATGCACTATAAAATATCCTGGTGTGGTGCTTTTCATGCATGTTATAATGAGAGGGGTTTTTATTAGAACTGTTGTCACTTTGCCTGCGTTGCAGAAATTGTTCACATAGTTATAATTCATGAATCACTTATGCCTTTTGATTTTATGCAAATGGTTTGCTTACCCAGTCGGTTTAACTTGATTTGGATAAAAACATAAATGCTCTAAACTTTTTTTATAATCCGAAGGTTTATTTTTAAAACACGCGACCATAGATGTGAACGCAGTTGGAGGTGTGCTTGATTAATGCTTAACTATCACCACTCTAACTACACCTGCTACAGTGCATAGTGTGACAAAAGTAATGGTACTTAACATTACTGGCAGTTTCCGCTCTTTTAAGATTTACTAACTATTAGGTGTTCAAAAGAAGTATCAATGCCATATCCTTTCTTTGTCAGCCTACTCATCACTCCAATAATGAGAATTACCCGACAACATTACACAGGAAAATATAGGGATAATATAAAAAGTAATGTCAATTCAATCGTCAAAAAATGTCAACCCATTAGTAACTTGCGGCCAAGTTACGTTTTCATTCACTTTTCTATTCACAATTTTGTTAAAGTTATTTTCGATAACATCACCTATTGTTTGTTTGGCGTCATTTTCTGCTAGTTCTCATTTAAATGTGTTCAACAAAGACAACGAACCCTTAAATTTATAGTTCTTTCCTTCACTCATGAATCTAAACAGTGAATCTCAGTACTTTTAGCGTTGTGTGACTTGTTTTTATCAGTTGTGCGTGTGTTCAAGTACATGCATTTAGGTGGGAAGGCGAACCATTGCCACCTCCTGTGACTAGCAGATTTTCTGAGAACTAACAGTTGCATAATGCTGCCAAAGAAGTATAGGGATATTGGAAGTAATTGTAATGCGATTGCCAGTAGGCAAAAAAGGTGTCCCACACTCGCCATAATGGTAACAGGCAGAGCTGACTGACTCCTACATGATTAAATGCACATATATACCGTACAAAATGGAAGGGGGATAGCCGCCATGATAGCTCAGTTGATCGAGCATCGGACATATTATTCGAAGTTCGCAGGCTCGGTCCCTGTCCAGGGCAGGTTATCTTTTTTCCTTCTACTTTTCTTTCTTCACAATTACAGCACTTCTATTCTTCTTGCAGATTTTCTGGTGTTAAAAATGTACCTTATAATCTGAAGAGGCAAACAGAATGTGCCATTGTATGAGTTATCTCTTGTAGTGGTTACAAGTAAGATATGTTTTGAAGAATAAATCATTCTGCCACTTGCCTAAATTAGAATGGCTACAGGACATGGTGCTTGATGCACTTTGTTATTTTTGAATCGAGCTATCTTGAATTCTATTTTTAAAAATTACGTGGGCTACCCATGACGGTATCACACATTAATGTTACAAAGAATATGCAGTGAACAATGTTATAAATGTGAAATTGCATAACGATAAGGTTCCTTATGCAATTAAGGATAAGGTGAGAGTAGCGACACCACGGACCCGAGCTAATGGGGGAGTTTCTACTCCCCCCACCACGCCTATCCGTGCGTGGCTTTGCCGTGTCCGGGGAAAAGGGGATCCTGGGGGTTGAGCCGACGCTGGGCGATTGGACCTTTAAGGCCCCCCGGCAGAGGCAACACACCCCTTTGGCCCCGGCTTCACGTAGACGGCACCCCTGGGCTGACCCACCCAGGGGAAATCGGCAGTCGCCTTTTCCTATCTCCCTCTTCCTACATCTTCGTCTTTATCTCTACTTTTTATCTGTCCTGTCTTCTCCTCTTTTACGTTTACTTCAGAATTTCCTGGCGGCGAGGGTTAACCCTGTGTAGTTACCCAACCAGACTAGTTATATTCGGTTATAGCGGCGATGCATGGCTGGCGTCTCCAAGTGTTCACTAGTCAACCTTGTAGCATCCCCTTGTTGGGCTCGGTGGTGGGTGGCCACCATCGCCGCCGAACTTTATTGTATTTTATGGCAAAATCTTTTCCCCCCCTTCCTGATCGCTCCCTAAAAAGGTGGCGCACCGAAGATACTTTCTTGCCTAACACACCAAAGCCCACATTCCGAAAGTACCATGTAATTCACAGTCAAAACGAAAAGAAGACAGTCCGAGCTATTTCACCTTTCCTCGTCTCCAAAACTCTCACAGAAGCAATAGGCCCAGGTTACAAAGTAACAAAGATGGGAAGTGGCGATCTTCTTCTGGAGGTTCGTGACAAAGCTCAGCATGAAAAGCTGTCTAAGCTTGTGGCCTTTGGGGAAACCCCTGTTTCGGTGGGCCCACACAGGTCCATGAACACTGTCCGCGGCGTAATTTCTAATGATGATCTTACTGAGCTTTCTGAAAGTGAGCTGCTCGAAGGTTGGCAGGACCAGAACGTGGTCAAAGTCCAACGAATAACAATAAGACGCAACAACAGACTGACCCCTACAAAACACGTAATAATGACCTTCGGAACAAGTGACCTACCAGAATCAATCGAAACCGGCTATTGTAAGCTTCGTGTAAGACCATACATTCCCAACCCTCGTCGATGTTTCAAGTGCCAACGTTTCGGTCATGGATCGCAGAGTTGCAGAGGGCGTGCCACTTGCGCAAAGTGCGCATCCATTCAACACATATCAGACAACTGCACCTCAGAAACTACTCATTGTTCGAACTGTGAAGGAGATCATGCTGCCTACTCACGATCATGCCCTGCATGGAAAAAAGAGAAACAAATAGTAGAACTTAAAGTTAAATTTAACCTCACATTCCAAGAAGCGCGCCAACGCTTCGCAATACACAACCCATTTTATCCCTCCTTTCAAGATGTGACGCGCCGGGGCGCCGCGCCACATGCCTCGGCACCCGCGAATGCCACACAGTGTGTGGCCGCGGTCGTGCCACCAGCGCCCCCGGCTGGAGCAGCCTGTACTGCTCCGCCACCTGACAAACAGGGCCGGCAGACCCTAGTGTCTTCTGAACCTCGGACCACTGCAGGCGCAGTCAGGTCCGAAAGTTCAGTGAATGTGCCTGCCCAGCAGGCACCATCCACCACCTCACACGAGGTGATGGATACAAATCCCACTCCTCCAGCGCCTCAGACGCCGAAGAATAGGCGCAACTCCTTGGAGCGCGGCAAAAAAGAAAAACCTCGAATCACAGGGCCCTCAAAAGGCCCTGTAAACTAACGCAACACCTCTCTCTGTATGCACAGCACCACACTAAATTAAAATGACACATATACTACAGTGGAACGTCAGAGGACTGTTGAGAAACCTCGACGATATCCAGGAACTTTTACACAAACATACACCTAAAGTGCTGTGCGTACAAGAGACACCTGAAACTAAAACACACCAACTTTTACGTCACTACATTATCTTTCGGAAAGACCGGAATGATGCCATTGTGCCATCCGGTGGTGTTGCCATTATAGTCAATCAAGGAATTGCATGCACACACTTAACATTACAAACATCCCTTGAGGCGGTGGCTCTTCGAGCAGTTCTATTGAATAAGCTCGTCACCATCTGCTCTCTATACGTACCTCCACAACACCGTTTCGAAAAGCATGAATTCGAGTCCCTCATAGACGAATTTCCAGAACCTTATATTCTTCTGGGAGATTTCAATGCACATAGCAATCTGTGGGGTGACTCTCGCGGCGATGCTCGAGGTCGCCTGATTGAACAGCTTTTTTTTTCTTGCGGTGCATTCCTTCTGAATCGGAAAGCGCCAACATACTACAACATTGCTAACAATACGTACTCAGCAACAGACCTCAGCATAATATCCCCATCACTCCTGCCTCTACTTAAATGGGAAGTTATTAATGATCCATATGGTAGTGACCATTTTCCTATCGTTATCAGCTCATCAATAACAAATACATGTCCTGCACAAGTTCCAAAATGGCTCACCGACAAAGCTGAATGGGGAAAGTTTCAAAAAATGACTTTATTATCTTGGACTGACATGGCGGCATTGAGCATAGAGAATGCTGTATGCTACTTTACAGCTTTCTTGGTTGATGCAGCAGCAAAATGTATTCCCCAAACATGTGGACCGTCAAGCAAACGACGAGTCCCATGGTGGAATAATGAGTGCCGTGATGCTCGAAAAAAACATAATAAGGCATGGAGGTTGCTTAGAGACTCGCCCACAGCCGAGAATCTTGTAAACTTTAAGCACGTCAAGTCGCAAGCAAGGAGGACGCGCCGACAGGCGAGAAGAGAAAGTTGGCACAAATTCGTATCGGGCATTAACTCATACACAGATGAGTCGAGAGTCTGGAGCATGGTTGGTAAGGTGGCAGGACGAGAAGCACATTCGCTTCCTCTAGTGAACGCACAAGTAGAGAGTTTGGAAGACCAGGCAAACACTCTCGGAGCGCACTTTGAACAGGTCTTCAGCTCAACACACTATAGTGAAGCGTTCCGACGATACAAAACCGCAATAGAAAAACGGAGATTAGAGCGCAAGCCCAGAACACATGAGGCATGCAACGAACCTTTCTGTTTTGCTGAACTGCAGGCCTCACTTGCCTGCTGCAATAAATCTGCCCCAGGCCCGGACCGTGTGGCATATGAAATGTTGAAACACCTGCCCACTGAAACCCAGAAAGCTCTCCTCTCTCTCTATAATGCGATATGGTCTTCTGGCGAGCTACCCTCAGCCTGGAAGGAAGCTATCATTATCCCAATTCTAAAACAAGGCAAGGACCCGGCCTCAGTTTCCAGCTACAGGCCAATAGCATTAACCAGCTGTCTTTGCAAAGTCTTTGAAAAAATGATTAACAGGCGCCTGATGCACTTCCTTGAAATTAGTGGCCTACTTGACCCATACCAGTGTGGGTTTCGAGAGGCTCGGTCCACCACTGACCACCTTGTCCGTATCGAGGCACAAATTCGCGACGCTTTTGTTCATAAGCAATTTTTTCTTTCTGTGTTTCTCGATATGGAAAAGGCATATGACACTGCATGGCGCTTCGGCATATTGCGAGACCTGTCACATTTAGGTGTGCGGGGTAGAATGCTGACAGTTATCGAAAGCTACCTGTCGAACCGTACATTCCGTGTCCAAGTTGGCACTGTCTTATCTCGAGTATTTGTCCAAGAAACAGGAGTGCCACAAGGAGGTGTATTGAGCTGTACACTTTTCATCGTTAAAATGAATTCCTTGCACCTGTCTCTCCCACGAAATATTTTTTACTGCATATATGTCGATGATGTGCAGATTGGTTACAAATCTTGCAACATCTCAATGTGCCAACGTCAAGTTCAACAAGGGTTGAACAAGGTATCTCAATGGGCAAAAGAGAATGGTTTTATACTCAACGCGCAAAAGAGCACTTGTGTCTTGTTCAGCCGAAAGAGGGGCCTCCATCCTGACCCCGACATTGACCTGCATGGTCAACCTCTGTCAGTGAAGACCGAGCACAAGTTTCTCGGTCTCATATTAGACACTAAGCTAAATTTCATCCC
The DNA here is from genome assembly GCF_043290135.1 of Rhipicephalus microplus. NCBI lineage: Eukaryota > Metazoa > Arthropoda > Arachnida > Ixodida > Ixodidae > Rhipicephalus > Rhipicephalus microplus. Next base: position 456,280,686 of record NC_134710.1, on the reverse strand, counting down.
ACACATCAAGTATTTAGGGGACAGGTGCCTAAAAACAATGAACATTTTGAAAGTGTTGTCACACACTACATGGGGAAGTGACAGGAAATGTTTAATTAACTTATATAAAAGCCTCGTACGCACACGCCTAGATTACGGCGCTATAGTCTATCAGTCGGCAACACCATCAGCTTTGAAAATTCTCGACCCTGTCCACCATCTAGGCATTCGCCTCTCTACGGGTGCTTTCCGCACCAGCCCTGTGGAGAGCCTGTACGTGGATTCGAATGAATGGTCGCTCCACCTACAAAGATGTTCCCTGTCCTTTTTGTACTTTTTGAAGGTGAAGGCAGACAAGAAACATCCTTCCCATTTCACAATTAATGATTTGTCTTGTTCTGGCTTGTTCGAGAACCGACCTTCGTTTAGGCAGCCCTACGCGCTGCGTGTAAGGAGCTTGGCCGAAGGAACAGGTGTGCCTCTTCTTGAACCCAGTTTGATGGCTCCTGCAACATATCTGCCACCGTGGCAGTGGCAGCTTATAGACTGTGATGTTTCTTTTGTTGATGTCACAAAGCACGCACCACTTGCACACATACATACATACTTTTTAGAACTACAACATAAATACACATGCCCTGAGTTCTTTACCGATGCGTCAAAGACAAACACTTCTGTGTCATATGCAGCAATAGGCCAATCCTTTTCTGAGGCCGGCGTTCTTCATCCTAATGCAAGCATTTTCACAGGAGAAGCTTACGCAATACTGGCGGTCGTAAAACACATTAAACAGATAAAATTACAAAAGGCGGTAATATACACAGATTCCCTCAGCGTGGTCAAAGCCCTGAAAACTCCTAAAAAAACACAAGAACCCCGTGCTGGTGTCACTCTACTCACTTCTGTGCACACTCTACGCATCAAAACAGCATGTCGTTGTCTGCTGGGTTCCAGGGCACCGTGAAATACAAGGGAACGTTTTGGCCGACAATCTGGCTGCTTGCGCCAATGTCACTACTGCCAATGCACCAACTCCAGTCCCTAGCCTTGACTTAAAACCTTTTATAAAACGAAAGCTCAGGGGGTATTGGCAGAGCATGTGGGATAAACAAACAGATGATAAACTCCATGCTATTAAGCCGCAACTAGGTTATTGGCCGCCACTATCAAAATCACGACACACGGAAGTAATACTAACAAGGCTTAGGACTGTACACACACATTCTACACATTCATTTCTTCTGTCTACCGTTGATCCACCATATTGTGAGAGATGTGGAGAGCCCCTTACGGTTCTCCACATTCTCGTCCAGTGCAATGAGCTAGATGCTCTAAGAAAAAAGCACTTTTTACTGCCCTACCAACAGCAGCTCCCTCTACACCCTGGGATGCTCGTCGGTAGGGATCCGCTTTTTAAACTGCAAACACTTTTTACATTTTTAAAAGAAGTGCAAAGCTTTCACCCGATATTTCGAGGTCATCCGTAGCACGACCTCTATAGAGTGGTCGTGGCTGCGGTGACTATATCTTCATCATGGTTTTATGATCATGACATTCTGCAATCAGCTATCACCACACATATGTCACGCCACTGTCATGATTTTATTACTTTCATGTTTTAACCCGCGTTAGAGCAAGGAATTTTAATGCCCCTTCACAGCCACGCACCATATCATTGTTCATATCTGTAGTCAATTGAAATGGCGCTCTTTGGCCATCAATTGGCCCTTGCGCCACTAAAAACTACTCATCATCAAGGATAAGGTGAGAACTGCACCCTCAACGAGAATGTACAGGGAGCACAAGGTACAGGCGTCATTCCTTCTGCTCGTGCTTTTCAAGTGCGAGCTGTTTTCAGCTTGTTCTGAGCAACTAACTAGATTTAGATGTGTTATTATAGTGCATAAGCATGCTCCAAGGGAAACTAGGTTTGTCTCAAACTCTGTGTGTCTTTCAACTTATATGGTGCCAGGTTCAAGAGTTCATGCAGACCAGATTGTGTAAAACAGGACACCCAATTAACATAATAACATGGCTTAAAGCATAAAGCAGGTAATGGGACCGAATATCAATTTTTATAGTAGCTGTTTTTTTCTGCAATAGAAAGCTTACTGGTCTGATTATATAAACATGCAGTGAAAGAAGAGAATATTTCGGGGCTTGTTTCTTTTTGTTTGACATGGCTTTCATGAGTACATCTAATGGAAACACAGAGTGTGCTGGAAACATTTTAAGATTTTTTGGGTATCTGACTGCTATGAAGTGTCACACAACACAGGCAGAAAACAGAGGGAGGTCAGCATAACAGCTTTATATGTTTGTGCATTGCAGTTTTCTGCGAAAGCATTCATTTCATGTGCGTGTGAAATGCACATATGTCGCACTGTTTGCCACGATGACAGTGCTGCTTTTCGAGGGTTTACTCCTCTGCGTAGGCAGCACAAAATAATGTTGGCACAGGTAATATGGATATATGCTGCAACTTTCACTACTAATCTTTTTGCACGTTAAAGCATCAAATAATTTGCAGTAAACAAACAGGCTGCATGACAAACTGATTTTTAGGCTTTTTAAGTGCAATCTTAAAAGAAATGCCACTCAAGTAGCAAAAAGAATGCAGTTCAATTCACACTTTTTTGATTTCCACCTCCAATCACACATTTTGGCGACTTGTCAGTCTCTTTAATGAAGAAATCATAATGAAAATTTTTAGCTGAATGGGTTAGTACTGATGTTGAATTTTGTGCACTGCTCATGAGTAGAACGATAGATTCGTGCCCTACCCTTCGGTACTGCCTGAAATCGATCAGGCATTCTCTGCATATTTTTAGTATCGTTGGACGATCAGAGTCAGCTTAAGCTATGCCATGAAAGTGGCCCACAGCGTCCAGCTAATGTTGTTTTTGTGTGCAACTTTGATTGTGGTTGTGCTGAATGGCCTTTTTTTATATACACTACATAACAAACTTACTCCTTCAGAGTCAAGTGCATCTTCAGATCGATTGTAAATGTTTTCATATGCGAGGCCTTAAGTTTTTTAAGAAGTTCCTCAGTGTGCCACGAGGAAATGTGTGTTCAGCAAAAATTTGTATATCATCATATACAACTCTTAAAGCCTCGTCTACAACTTTGTGCAGCTTGACCTTGAGCAGAAAACAAGGAGCGGCAGCAGCCCCCAGAAAAGAACAAGCATCCTCCAAGCTGCCCAAGCTCTCTTCGACAGGAACAGCAAAGTCACTCTGTGGCATTGAAAACCATTGAAAGGAGTGCTTTATCAGGACACTTTGCTGCTCTTTCATCGAAAAACACGAAGTTGGCCACTCCAGAGGAACTTCACGCTGTGTATTGTGAGTGCGTCAGTGGTGTTGTTTTGTCCAGCCAGCAGTCAAGAAATCATGTGTCAGATTCAGCCGGGATGGCTACAGGGAGTCGGGCAGGCATGTTTCGACATTTGTCTAGCCAAGTAGTGCCATTTTTCTCACTGGTACTGTTGGAGTTACTGCCACAAATGACAGAAGCTTCGTCGCCTCTCTAAATGTACAGATGTGTCGGGGAAGATTAGCTGCATTAGTTTTTTCTATAACTGATAGCTGCCAACATTCTTCATTGTACAGGAGTTTTGTTCTCACTTATGGGTGTAAAGCCCTCCACAGAAAAAATGCTACACATCTACTTACAGAAGGCCCCAAGGCCCTACCTGTACGTTTTTTTCGGCTTGTATGGTAAGCACCTCGTTTGGGGTACATGAACATTTTATAAACATGTACAGCGAAAATTTCGGGTGGCTGGTCATTTTGTCGTTATCGTGTTTCTCGCAATATTCTTAAGCAAGTTGTGCATCACGTTGTCAATCTGGTTCATGTGCATAAAAGACATTACGCAGTTTCAGGCTACTTCAAGCACTGTTAGTATAAAAAGCCAGGAAGCAAGCTATCAATAATTTTTAACACAGTTGCTTAATCTGATGCTTGATACATCGCTAAACTTTCGTGCGTATTCATCAATGTAAGCTCGTCTTAGTGTTATCCAAAATGAAAATGCGAGTCGACAGAAGAAGCATATAGTCGGGTAATCAGGGTGACCAGTGGAAGTGCCTCAGACAGGCTGGCCGATGTCGCGATAGGAGGACCTAGTTTGTAGAAGTCACCATGTCATTCTTGGCGTGTTAGTTTTTATGGGGTTAGTAATGACATCATCTTTTGGTGTAGGCATGTGTGCCTGTTGGAAATGTTTGTCTTAACCTATAAAACCTATAATGCAGAAGAGCGCAGCCCTTCCTTCCTTTCAAGTTAGGTTGCGGTGATACAGTGTTCTCCTGTCGGAGGTTGGGGGTAAGAGATGCAAAAAAAGGTAAAAGAAAGAAAAGGAGGAAAAAGAAGAAAGCAAAAGGGGATGCAAAGTAAAAGTAGTGTGCTACACTGCTCCTACTTTGCATCCCTCCTTTCCTTGTTTTTTTACTTTGTTTTCTTTTTTTTTCTTTTTTGTTACATTTGCACTGTCCCATCTAGTGCATGAATCAATGACACATTGCTTTGCTGTACCGAAGATGCCTATGTGGTGTTGGATTGAACAGTGCATCGTACTTTATTCAGTTAATTACAGGCTAATCAGTCTTGCAATAAGCACTTCCTGTCTATCACCGCACATGATCAAATAAAATTTGTGCGCTTGGCTCTTAGTATACTGGTATATAGTTTGTCTCTTGGACTACTCAAAATGAATCCTATTTTGCTGCTGTTTATGGTAATGAAATTATCCAACATGAAACTATCTTGCCTTGTGAACCTGGTCAGACCTGCCTTTCTTTTTCTTTCCTATGCAGGCATTGTATGTAAGGAAGGCAGTAACAGAGAGGTGATAGCTTGAACTTCGGAAGAATAAATGTTGGCAGTGAGGCAATTTCACATCAAACATCCCAGCCATTTTGCCAACCATCTTAATTGTGTTTTGAATAGAAAAGTGTTGTGCTCGTTTACTGTATTGAAAACAGCAGAATGCTAAAATCTATCGCAGAGAACAAAATATTAGGCCGCCTTGGTGCCTTCTGGATTTCCCAGGATGTCGTCTGGGTGTTGTTTGTAAAAAGTGAAAATAAGTAATGCAAAAATACTGTCTTTTCTACACCAAAATTGGTCTAATGATTACACTTTGTTTTAAAGAATAAATTATTTTTTGAAGTTTCCTAATGATGGCTGTTTTATGCATTGATATACGACAGCTTCCGTTCTGAAGTTCTCCATGGCCCTCAAGAGCAGACTTCAAAAATCATTTTCCTCATTGAAACAAAAATTGTTATGATAACACTTGCCATATAACAAGCACTGTTCATTTGCTTTCAACTTACACATAAAAGTAACTTTCCATTAGACAAACACATAGTTCAAGTTGCATCTCAATGTGGACAAAAACGATTATATAGTGATATCTGTAATCTGGAGCTAACATTATTTTTTTTCGTGAAATATAACTTCTGTACAGTGAGTATTTGTGGCTCAAATATTCATACAAAGTGCAGCATTGCCATACAAGAAATGCAAACGATAAACGGTTTGCCTGAATTCTTCAAAGCCTATTTAGCAGAAAAATTGCACTAGTGTTACTTGGCTTCAAATACTTTAAGAAGCACCTTTACTAAATATGTAGATCAAATTTGATATGGCAAGAAAAAGCGGTACTTTTAAAGTTTTCTCACAAATAAACCCGCATGACATTCTGCGAAATTCTGAAGGTATCCAAGTGACCACTACATTTTTTCTCTTCAAAATAATTCTGCAAATAACTATATTTAAAACAGTAAATTACTATCATTTGTAAAACTATATATCTGTGGTGGTCGCCAGGCAGTATGGTTTGGATGGATATTTGGTGTAGAATAGCCGAGTGGGAAAAACAACAAATGTCTGAGCATCCTTTGACGCTTGGGCAATTTCGAAAGCATTTGTCTGTTAGCAGCAATTCAATTAAGCCCTTGTCTTCATGCTTAGGCCCAGAAACAAAACACAAGTAACCAAAGTTGTCCTGAGAGTCATGCAGTCTCGCTGTTTCAAGGCTTGTGGGGCCTAAATTAGTGCAAGCTTCACGATTCTTTAAAAATATAGATTCAACCAACAGGTTTTGGAGGCACAGTGCATTTTAAACTAAATTGTTTCACACCAGGTGCTTAGATGAAAAGCGGCAAGTAAAGGTAAAAATACCCTTTTAAAAGCATTGGAGGCAATAACAAAAAAGGTCTGCTTGTTTTGTGTGGTGCTTTGCCGGAGCGCTGTGCTTTTTGTGGTATAGTTCATTGTCTAGTGAACACAGGCCTTAAAAACTAACATTAGCCATGTTGAGGTCAATTTCTTGATTATAGTCATAGTAGCCATTTTAAAATTATGACTTCAAACTTGATTGTTTTTTTGAAGATTTTTTCTTGCATAATGATATTTCAGAGTCTTATTCAATTTTGTTATAAGAAAACGTGATGTCATAATAGGGTCGCTTTTAATAGAGTCGTTCAGTTTTACCTTACCATTTACATTCCTAATAGAGCAGTTATTTTCAGTATCGGTATTCAAAATGGAGTGAGCATGCTGTATGTAGTATGGTATAGGCACTTACAGATAGCACATGCACCCAACTTTTCTGTTGGCAGTTTATTTATGGTATTCTTGATTGATATGTGGGGTTTCACGTCCCAAAACTACCATATGATTATGAGAGACGCCGTAGTGGAGGGCTCTGGAAATTTCGACTACTTGGGGTTATTTACCGTGCACCTAAATCTGACCACACGTGCCTACAGCATTTCTGCCTCCATCGAAAATGCAGCCGAGATTAGATACCGTGATCAGCGGGTCAGCAGCCGAATTTCTGTTACTCTTGCTCTCCTATTTCTGTGCAGTTTGGTTATAGTTGTCTGGCTTGCACAGATTTTTAATGGCACCTGCCTGATCCTGCTTGCTTTCGTGGTGATTTTAACCTTCATAATTTGCAAAGGTTTACCTCTCAAAATTGTTCAAGATGCCAATTTTGTGCACAAACTGTATAGTATAAAGGCAGCAGATGTACATGCACACACTAATAAATGTATATTGAGAACTTTCACTGATAGTTCCTAAAGTTTTACTGTGCAGCCAGCATTTAAATCATAATTCTATAAGGACATATCAATTGATTATCTCTACCATTGAAAATCGTGCAACCTAGTTATTTTCACTGTGATAAGCACGCTGTTTTCTTTGATGTGGCAGAACTAATTCATACACCTATTTCTTCTATTATTCACATATGCATAACATGAAGGATTGTGTGCCTTACATTTTCAGTTTCATTTTGTGTTTTATATTTCTTGTGCATGTGAACTAAGGTGCTAACATGTGTGTCTGACATTATTTGTGCCAATTATTTACATTTCCAGGTGCCTATGAAGGCCACATAAGTTCTATGACAGTGACCTCCCAAATCTACAGTGGGGCCGGAGCCTCAAGCAGCATTTCGCCCATCTCCACAAGGCGTTCATGAGATAAACACAGTGCCACACTTTCACAGTGCGATGATTATTATTTATGTTTAAAGGTTTCATTCCAAAATTGCTGTTACACTGTGTTTTGGGCCACCATGCTGTGGCTTAGGTGGAGCTTGTGAAATCACGGTGTAGTCACCTCATTTGTGTACCATCAATACTGCAATGTCGCTATTCACAGCTGAAGCATACAGACAAATAAAAAAATATATTGATTGTAGCAGGGCTGGATGTGCATAATAATGCTTCTCTATTGCAAATAATAACTTTATAAGTTATTTAAGTCTTGCATAAAATACTGCATTAATGTGTTGCAATGTAACCACCATTTATGATCGCTAGCTTGTTAATTTAGTGGCTTTGTAACGTATTTTAGTTAAAAGCTAATTTTCCTTCCGCAACACGACAATTAGCATGATGCCGATGATTCAATACCTCATCAGGCATATTTAAGAAATATTGTGATTCGTACACAGTATTGCATGTACTCAAGATGTGGACGTCTATTCAATTTACACATTATACTGCTTTGCACTAGATGCGGACGTAACCTGCACATATTTAAGTTTTTCTGCATGATACTTCCTTCCATAAATTGCGGAGTCTGCATCATGCGTCTGTCCATAAAATGCGGAGTCCACATCATACGTCTTCTATATTCTAATAATTCCGTACTTGAGGTCTTCGCATCATACGGAACGTTTCAGTAGGGGTGACATGAACATCTCCGGTCTTATTAGTCTTCTCGCACTCCTTCTTTTTCCATATTTCCGTAAGCTGCGGCGGCTGCATTTCCGATAGAGGCAGAAATGTTGTAGGCCCATGTGCTCAGATTTGGGTGCACGTTAAAGAACCCCAGGTGGTCGAAATTTCTGGAGCCCTCCACTACGGCGTCTCTCATAATCATATGGTAATTTTGAGATGTTAAACCCCACATATCAATCAAATCAAATCAATCAATCCATATTTCCGTAAGAATTTTCCGCATGCTCCGTAGAACTTCCTTAAGGAAGTTTCCGTGTACTTCATATGCTTTGCATATTTCCACTTCTTTCCATATTTTCCGTAAATAATCTTCCGTATACACCACATGACTTCTGTATCAATCCAAATCTTCTATAAGAAATTTCCCGTATGTTTCATATAATTTTCGTATCCTTCCAGATCTTCCTTTAAAGTTTTCAGTATACGCCATACAACTTCCGTATGTTTCCATAAAAATCCGTATCTTTTTCGTATAGCTCATACGGAAATCGTAAGGAGTCCATATGTCTTCCGTAAGATTTCATACAGAATTTTTCTTAGGGATATATTCGCACACAGTTCCTATGCCTACTACAAAACACTAAGAACGTACACAGCGTAGTTCAAGCACCTTATATTATTCACCACAGTATAGGAAGATGAAATCAAAGCGAAAAATCTTATCATAACATACACTAACATGTGCACTTCACAGTGCACAATCCAAATATAAGTACAATCCGACGAAATGGGATGTACAGGAAACTTGGTACCAGTGTACCCATGAAGGTTAGCAAATTAGTATATTAGGGCTAGCATTACTTTTTAAAGTATGCAACCATCCAGATAGCCATGTTGTTTTTCAATCAATCAATCAGAATATTATCATGTCATAAAAGGTTGTTACAAGGAGTAAAATATACAGAAGAGGGTCTCAAAGTACAAGACTGCAACGGGACCCTCAGTGATCATTACAAATATTAAAAGCACAAGCAGCTGTTATAATCGCAGAAGCAAAAATATAAAAAGCAGAATGAAAACAAAAGGCATAGAATCAAAAAACAAATAATACAGCATAAAACAACACAAACAAGTTGATAGATCAACAATTTAACAGGTACTCTTTTAATGAGTTTTTAAATGAAAATGAAGAAACTTTGCATTTTAGCGAAGTTGGCAAATTATTCCTTATGGTGATAGTACAGAAGAGAGAAGATGATTTACCATAGTTAGTACGAACCTTAGGAAGTAAAAAGTTATTATTAGCCGCGAACCTTGTAGTGTTAGTATTAACTAACATCTTAGAATCAATGAAATTAGCAGAAAGTTGATTTATTATTTGTGTATGCAAAAACATAATTAGATTAAACCTGTATAGATATATAACAGTTTAGATTTTATTGCATTGAAGAAGTGGAGCGGTGCCACTGTCACGAGAACAGTTAAATATAGCGCGAATCGCTCAATTTTGTAGATGTTGTACGGATGAAAGATGACACTGGTAAGTATTCCCCCATGATGCGATGCCATAAGTTATATGAGAATGAAAGAATGCGAAGTAAAGTGAAAGGAGTGCTTTATGAGAAAAATATGAGCGAGCTTTGAGTAATGCGCCAATGCCGAATGCTGCCGTTTTTCTAATGTGAACAATATGTAGAGCGAAGTTAAGGTTAGCGTCGAGGTGAATGCCTAGAAAAGATACACTGTCGCTGATAATAATCAAATGAGAGTCAACTGTGAGCTGTGGTGAGGAAGTTAACTTGCGTTGAGCTGATCTAAAAACCATAAGCTTAGATTTATTTGGATTATTGATTAAGAAATTTTCCTGGCACCTTTTTGACAAACTACAAAGTACAGCATTTAATTTATTAGCTTTCATAACAATATAAAGGCCTATCGCATAAAAACTTGTGTGATATGATCGTAAGTTAGGTTTTTTGCATAAAAGGTCAAATGAGCCCGGTTGAGTTTGTTGTAAATTCACTTACTGAAATTTGTAAAAGTGTTCAGTCATAAGGGCAGGACTAGGGTCTGGTTGGGTGTACATGCTTACCTCTCAAAGCGCGATAGAATTGAGCACAAAAGGCACACTGAAGCGTCACAGATGCGTGCAAGTTTAACAGCTGCCAAAACTTGTCTAACCACACGGTAGCGCCAAATTTGATGAAGCAAGTTGATCAACTCAGAGACAACAATTACGCTGATGTCTTCATCCCTGCCTTGGCTAAGAGGGTCTTAAAACCTGTCGGCAGCACGTATACAATGATTGTAGGAATAACAGGAAAGTCAAAAGGGAGGCCTACTGTTATGACCTACTTCCACGGCATTTCGCATGGACTGAAAAAAATATTGTAAGTAGGCATGGCATACCCATGACCTTCACAGCACATCAAAAATCAATTTCACTATGTCAACAAGTAAAGGGCAACAACCAGAACAGCCAATTATGTTCTGTTAAGCATGTCAACAAGTTCATACTATGGGAAAAATTGTATATGGTACTCCTTTGCCATTCAGAAATTGGTACGTTGGGCAAACTGGTAGGTGTCTTGATTCACACTGAGGGGTAATTCTAGACGCCTGAAGCACCACAAGAAAAAATTAGCCCAGAAAAGAGCGTCAACTCGCATCTGATTTATTTGCAGGAGAAACGCAGGAAATATATAGCCGCACATGCATGTGCAGAGCACACTACCTCACCTAGTCACATGACCACAGACATAAACTGAGGACGTTCAACCGGCATATATAATCAAGCAACGAAGCGCAAAAATCAAACTCAGACTTGCCCAAGACGACTGACGTGTCACTTATACACAAGTCACCTTTTTTTTCTTGATCCAGAACGCTTGCATTATTTCACGGGCTAGAGCATCTGGGCTTTCGGCGAGAACAGAAACGCTTGAAAACCTCGCCTCAAAAGAACAGGAACGGCAATGTGCAGGCACATGTGCTCCGGAATTATTTCGAATTGAAAGCTCATGTTCCCTAATTCTCACGTTCAAACACCGTCCAGTCTGGCCGATGTAAACCCGGCCACAACTAAGTGGTATAAATACACCACACTCACTACGCAAACCTCATGCATCGAAGCGTGTATTTTTCTACAGGTGGAAGCGATCGGTGTTTTAGAAATACGTGGGCATAGACCAGCCAGCTTTCGTGGTGCAGAAAAAGAACAGACACATTGTACCTGCTCGCCACGTTCTTAAGGTTGTGTGCTACCTTGTGAACATATGGAACAACCATAGGTCGTTTATCCCTGGCTGCCTGCATTTTTGTTTGCCCTTGAACTTTCGAAGGAGGGTTTCCGAAACGAATACAATGACAGAGTTAGGATAGTCAGCTGAATGCAGCCGCCTAAGCTGATTCAAGTAGCTATCCTGCCTCCTATGATGGCAAGATTTCACTAGCGCTCCCTCGAGACACATTGTTGCAATGGCTTTTTACAAGTTTAGCATGAGCTGCATCAAAAGGTAAAAGCTCTTTGCGCGAACGTGGATGATACGCCCAGCACACGTGTCGCTCCTAGAACATGATGCTCAAGTCTGAAAACTGCAATTTATTGTCAGTGGGAAGCTCATGCGTAAACGAAAGGCCGTTAGCATGTTGTCTCAAAAGTGCTGAAATATCATCCACTGAACTAGAGGTGGTCGTCAGAGGGTTAGCGTTTAAATGACTAAAAAGTCGTCCACGTACCGAAAGACTTTCAGAACCTTTGCATCGTCAATTGCTTGAGCTAAAGCAGTGTCTAAGGAGGAGAAGAACAAGTTACACAGCACTGGAGCGACACAAGAGCCAATGCAGATCCCTTGTCGCTGAACGTAAAGATTGCCATCACGTGATACAAAGGTTGAGGTAAGATAGGATCCCAACAATGTCATAAAGGTATCTAGAGATACGCCTGCAGCCCTGTTCATTTCAATACGAACTCTGTTCGTTTCAATACAGGTTCTAAAAATTTTGAATAGCTCCGAGTGCGGCACAGAATAGAAAAGGTCTTCGCCATCGACTGAAAAGCCATACGCACCACCCTAGAGGCAGTGCAGAGTCTGCGTAACGTCATTGGCGTTCTTCACTGCAAACGGGTATCTGACACACCACTCCATCGTTTAAGTCACCGTCTGCTAGGCTTTGCTCCTGAGCTTAACCCCCTTCGAGAAACTGCCTGCAATCGCTTGCCTCCTCCAGCCACCATGGCCACTGCAGTTCCAGTGCATATGACTCTACAGAATCCCATGATTCCTGGTTGTTTTCATGGTGAGACTTATGAAGACACCCAAGACTGGCTGGACCAGTTCAAACACTGTGCGAAGTACAGCCAGTAAGCCACCGCAGAAGACGAGCTCGCGAATGTGTACTTCTACCTGTTAGACAACGCCTAGACGTGTTACGTAAACAGGGAAGAAGCTTGGCTACGTAGGACGACTTCCGAAACCAGCTGGGTGACACTTTTACCAGTCTCGACACAAAAGAGTTCCGACACCAGCTCGTTGACACCTTTACCAGTCTCGAGAGAAAGGAGAATGCGCAACGCCTTTTCGAAGTCGGAACTCAAAAACCAAGTCAGAGCATTGCTATGTTCACCCAGGATATTACCCGTTTTTTCGGCAGGGCAGAACCCGAGATTCCGGAAGACAGCAAACTGGGGTATCTAGTGCGAGGCGTGAAGGAGCAACTGTTTGCTGGGCATTTGAGAAATTCACCAACCACAGAGGCTGAGTTCACGAAAGAAGCAACAGCTAATGAACGGGCCCTACAGCAACGGTACCGCCAGCAAAATTCGGTCAACTTTCAAGCGAGTAGTCCTGTTACGGCTGCGGCGAGCCTCCACGACAACGAGAGGCCTCTGCGGGAAATCATCTGGGAGATTTTATGGGAGGAGCTTGAGCAGCTTGGTTTGATTCCAGCAACCCAACCGACGCCGGTGTCGTTTGTCACCGATGTTGTCCGGAATGAGGTCCGTCAGGCTCTATCTTCACCCGGCTATGGTGATGTGCGACGACATCTTGCTTATGCTGATGCAGTTCGACGACCCGTCGTCGCGCCTTCGACACAGCGGACTCGAATTACTGGGCCACCACCAACCCTGCATACACAACCGCTCACAGCGCCGACGACTTTCCCGACCACGCTGATTTCTCCGACAAGACGAACGCCATATAGTCAACAAGTGAACCCCACAGCGTGGCACAGTAGTGAGTCTCCGCTTAAATACCAGCGTCGGAAAACCGAATTGTGGTGTACCACTGACCATCGACCGGTATGCTTTCATTGCGGCGAAACTAAGCACCTCTACAGAGTTGGCCGTTATCGCGACGCTAAGTACTCGAGATTTCCTCGCTACTCTTATTACGCTACGTACGACGATCGACGCATGTACAATGACGGTCCTGGAAACACGCCGCCGCAGAATCCAGCAATGACCGGATCAAGTTTTTCATGTCCTGTGCGAGCCAGTTCACCTAATCGTCGCAATTTAGCCGACGTCACCAGAGGCAGGTCCCCTAGCCCGCGACGGGGAAACTAGACACAGCGACCTCAGGGAGTGGGGTTGACAATAATCGAAATTGCGAACAGCCCCTATTGCAGACAAATGACAGCTCGAAGCCACCGACGCCGAAAAAGACGACAGCTACATATAATCCGACGAATGAGACAACTGCCGACGTAACCGACGTTATCAGAGCTGACCTCGTCGTTCACGTCGACGGCCACCAGGTGACGGCTCCTGTGGATCCCACTTTTCGATAGGAAGCCTACAGCCAGCCAGAAGACTAGGGAAAGTGAAGATATCATGACACGGACCCAATATAAGAAATGCAAAAGATCACTTGATGACCTCCTGCAGGCCCGACTGTTCATCGCTGGTTCCACCTTTGTTGCCATCCTCGTCATTCTTCACGGGTGTTGTAAACAGGTCACAATGGGAATGGATTTCTTGTGTGAGTACGAGGCAGTGATTGACCTCCACGACAGAAGCGTAACGTTCGCTATGAGCTTGCACGCTGCTACTGATGAGGAACACCAGCCACCTCGCTTCCGTAATGCCGTTGACCACATCATACTGCCACCACGAAGTTGCTCGCTCGTATCAGTGCACTGCGACATCTCACAAAACGGCACTGGCATCGCTGAGCAGATCAAAGAGCTCGCATTCACTAGCGGCATTTCTATCGCCAGGGCTGTCATCACTGTTATTGATGGATGCGCTGAACTCTTGTTGACAAAATTCAGCAGACAACGCCGACAGATAGTTGAAGGCATGGCTATAGGCTTTTTTGAAAAACTCGCTCAAATATAAGTTGTCATTTAGTGTAGGAAGCAGCAGCGTTTGCTATCACTACAGCGACATCTGTCGACATTAGTTCAACGTTATCTCTCATTGAGGGAGACCGCCTTCTCACGCTGATCAACAAATGTCACGACTGCTACTCATCCACATCAAGAGTTGGTTTAACGGCACTGAGCAAACACCGCATAATCACGGGCTCCAACGCCTGACCCATCTGGCAAAATCCTTATCGCGTCGCCCCAAAAGAGCTGATTGATTGATATGTGGGGTTTAACGTCCCAAAACTACTATAAGAATATGAGAGACGCTGTGAAGGGTTCCGGAAATTTCTACCACCTGGGGTTCTTTAACGTGCCCACAAATCTGAGCACATGGGACTGCAACATTTCCGCCTCCATCGGAAATGCAGCCGCCGCAGCCGGGATTCGAACCCGCAACCTGCGGGTCAGTAGCCGTGTACCTTAGCCACTAGACCAACGCGGCAGGGCGCCACAAAAGAGCTTGAAGCAATTCAAAAACATGTGAAAACGCTGCGGCAAGATGGTATGAATCGGCCGAGGGCAGAGACGAAGAAGGCGTTGCAGTCTTTGTCCTGTGATCAATAAAGCGTATTTGTTCGCGGTGCTTTGTGTGCTCGTCAATCCCGCGTCGTCATACTATATGTAGCAAATGGTGGTTCGTATATTGTGTCCTAGAGCTTGGTACTCCATGAGGTTGAAAATAATGTGACCACAACTGTATACAGAATATAAAGCAGTGAGGACTTTAGTTCATAGTTAAAAAAGTGCAATAACAAGCCAATATACAAACAGAAATGAAGAAAACAGAGCAACGCAGTACTATAGGATCAAGTTTACCGCATGTATGGTTATTTTAATCACATTCATACTCATTCTGCGGCTGCATGATACTTTCATCTTGTAATTTTTTGCATACTATGTGTGTCTGCATCTTTTTGTGGTTGTCATCACACTTCAATTTCTAGTAGCGAGATCTCCTAAAGGTTTCATTCTTATTTCACTTTGATATCGGTCTCTTTTCCGCTCTTTTTTTCACTGCTATTACTCATCAACTCACCAGCTGTCTATTTTAGAAAAACGCTTGCTGTATAAAGCCAGTTCCATCTAGTGTCGCTTCTAACAATGCGAAATTTTCAAATGGCCACAATGTTGGACCAGATCTATGCAGTACCATGAATAACTGTCTGAGTGTATATCAAAATACAGTGAGAGTACTATACGAAATATTGTTAGATGTACGAAATATTCGAGTTAGTGTACAGTGAGGCACAATGGAGAGTTCCCGCTATTCAGTGCCTTGTTCACAAACAGGTGGGTGAGCAACGCCTGCTGCTTTCCCATAAATGTCTTCAGGAAAAAATACAAAAAGTCCATTAAGCTTTTTGCATGCATAGAACTGATTGTCTTACCACTGACTCACACTTTACAGTACCATTGCAGACTTTATAACAAAACACGAATTAGGTGTGAAATTGAGATGCTCTTAAAAAGTTCTTTGTAAACTTTTCACTTAAGTTACATAGAATGAAAAATACATGATGGCGAAGAAATTCAAAACGACATTAGAAGTGACGTATTGTCCTCTGCACTACTACTCCGACAGCTTTTTAATCTCAGTGTAGTTAGCATTGTAGTCTGAAGGGATGCGAATATGAGTAAGATTTATGTTTTTATTACAGCCATTCCCGATGAAGAAAGCATGTTTGAGGCCCTTGTCTTTAGATTTATGCACACATTTATGAGCCTCAGGTGGTCAAAATTTTTGTTCCTCCCAACTATCGTGTCACTGAAGATCATATGATGGTTTTCTGACGTCAACAGCAACCCTTACACCAGTCTGCAATAAAACAGGTGGAACACTACCTTATTAAACAACCCCAGCTGGTAATTAGGTCTTTGATTGAATGACTTGTTATTGCACATGGCAAAATGAACAGCATACTTTTAATGATCACAAAAAAAGCCAGACACAATAACAGCAGTTTCTACCTTGTCAGCAACTTTCTCAATAGTCACAATACTCTGTATTGATCACAAGCACTATAGCAACAAAAAGTAAATTGTTTGCCCGTGACTGACCCGTTCTTGATTCGGAACTCGGATAAAGTGGTTGGGTTCTTGAAGGACCATCCCCGAACAGGCTATCGAGCATTTTTGGTCGACATAAAAATTTGTAATTTTCAATACCTCACAGTGCTCTGTTGTCTTCCATTGAACATGTCATCAATGAATATGGCACCACGCGCTTTCAAAACGAAGTTTCAGTGTCGATTTGTCATTTTAAGAAATTTTATCGTTTTACTTATCGTCCACTTTTATTTGTTTGAACAATGCACTGTATTTGAAAAAAAACGGCGTGTGTATTGGTTCATGTATAGCACCCAAGCTTAGTGATTTATTTTTATCTGGTCTTAGCGATAACTTGTCTAAAACGCTACAATACAGCAAAGTGTGCAAAGTTTTTCACTTTGTCGACGACTTCCTTGTTTTAATTGACTGCACTTCTGTTGACATAGAGGCGAGGGTTGATGATGTGTTGCCTGTGAATAAGGGATGTCTCGCACCCGTTGTCGTCTCTTACGAACTTCCACAAAGGGGTTCTACTGGGTTTTTTGACCTCAGGTTATTCTTCTCGGAGAATCACACGTGCTGGTGGCATGAGCCATGAGCGAATAAGCCTCTCCTTTCGTTCGCTTCCTCGCATTCGAAACTCATTAGGAGGGGCCACAAATTTGTGTTTTCAAAATGCAATGACAAAATTATGTCACCTCAAGATGGCGACCAGTTTGGAGACCTAAAGCAAGCGTCTGTCTAACTAAAGAAGGCTACCCAATTCTGTTACAGGTTTCTGTAGCCGAACGCATTTTCCTAAAGTCTCGAAAAAAAAAACTGGCGTGAGGTTTCGGCGTACTCGGGCTGCAGAGTAGGTGTAATCCCTTACACGCACACAATTTCTCACAACTTAAAGAAAGTGGCCCAGAGGGCTACTTTATAAGAAACTAGGTGAGCTTTGCAAGTTCACTTGTCCAAGAAATGTTGCTCCCCAGTTTGTGATAAGAAACAGCACGTTATATTAGTTGTTTGTGTATGCTGTGTCATCTACAAGTTTTCATTTTCCTGCAGGATGTACTAATTGGGTACACTCCATAAAAAGCGTTCCGTATATGCCATACAATTTCCTTATCCTTCCATATACTCAATACGAAGTGTTCCGTAAATGCCATACAACTTCGGTATATTTTCATAAAACTCCATATTTTTTCCGTATGTAGCATAAGGAAATGTTACGGAGTCCATATATTTTCCGTAAGATTTCATACGGAACGTTTCAATAGGGAGGGGGACACTTTTTTATGTAGACTGAGTATGCCACACTGTGCAAGTGTGTAGCCGCACTCGAACGAGGCGTCGTGCAACAGCAACCTTACGCGCCTTTGCGAGTGCGCTTGCCGATTCGCTTTGACAATGCTAACGCCAGCAGAGCCATGGCACATAGGCGCGGACTTACTCGAACTAATTCGCGACAACTGCGGCAACATGCATGTGTATGGTGATCGATTTTTTTATAAGTGCAGTGTAGTGAGGAGGACGCATACGGCGCTTGCTACGTTGTTGATTAAACAAAGCCTGCGGTGCCATTTGATGCAAAGCAGCAATTTCTTCACGTTCGCGGGCGATACAATTTGTAACTTGGCTCAATTCACCTAGCCAACCGCTTAAGTGGGTTGATAAGCATACGTTCAAAGTAGACCCTTATTATACCCCTAAATAGTGGCGTATGCTTGTTAAAAGATATAATGTGTGTGCCTAGTGTAGAGAGAGAGGTGTTCGTGCAATCTTTATGTGTATCTGAAAGACGCCTTTGCTTGTGACTAATAATGTACCGGCCAGCAACTACATTGTACGCCTGACTTCGAAGAAAACTTGCATGCACATTGTGAGATTTTGTAATTTGCCAGAGTTGCTTCTTATAGAATAATACATTGCCAGCATGTTCAAAATATGTTTCGCTGCTGTGTGGCAGCGGTGCGGTTATAAGGCTGTTGTGTAGTTGCTGATGCAAGCACTTATTGTTTTGATGCGTTAGTATTTCTAATCTAACTTATCAGATGTTTGGCTGTTTCAGCACAAACGAGGCAAAGAGAGAAGAAAGACGGGTAATGACAGGACCAGTGCCGACTTTTGTTTGCTGGAGAATACGCTTGTTGGTATATTTATTGTGACAGGCTTTCTGTGTTGCTTTTTTGCCCAATTTATGCAACGACACAGTGTTCAGCAATATGAAAGAGAACACTGAAATTAGCTTTTAAAGATTATGGTGACTAAATGCCTAGTAATTCACAGCACAAAGTAAGAACAAAAGACATCAGTATGATCAATGTGGGACGGGTACAGTCTTGCATCTCAAAAATTTATTGTGCAAAATGTTGCCTAAGTAATAAACCTCTCTATGTTTGCAAATAGTGTGACGTCACTTCGAGCACCGCGCCAGCCATTCCATCCCTCTGTGCAAGGGCTGGTTGGCAAGGAAGTTGTTTGTGACATTCCGGATAGACCACTGAGATGTAAGCGATTCTAAACCTGTAGCCTAATATATACGTAATCTTTTGCGCAGTTACATCGCTGCATCTGACATTTACAACTTATTTGCATATTTACATTGCTCCCTTAGGACCTAACACACGAACTTGTTGTTTGCATTGTCACTTCATGAATATCGAGTGGTAAAGGTAGTGAGTATATGTGAAACAAGAATCTCTGCTTATTACATGAAGACATATGAGGCCTTCAATAAAACGAGTTATACCTTTATTGGGCTTGCGTACTCGTCGGAGCGATTCATACATGCAGCTTCAGCAAATGGTATCTGCCAGCCCGGTGACCATGCAATTTTTTTTCTGCACACAGCGCAAAAACCGAGATGTACCCACTCAAGGATGGTCACGTCAAGTGCATATTTACCTTGACTAAAATGTTGAATCAAGTTTTTTCAACGACTGGTCGCTGCCACGACTGCTAACGTCTTCGCAAGCAAGACACATTGTTATTGACACTGCACACACCACACACAATATTCTCAGTTGAACCGATATTCTCAATACCTTTCAATTCACTCTACATGCCGCAATCAACAGTGCACATTTTTGAAGACTGCGCTGCTGTTCCTCACAAAGGTCACCACGTGTGTTCACTTCTTGAAGATGAACAGACAGCGTGGCAAATATTTTACCACACAGCTAGATGTTTGCTGACATGTACTACAGCAAGTGTCGACATTTTAACGTGAAGTGTAAGCTTTTAAAAATTAAAACTATCCCCAAACACCGCACGACTGTACCTGGCTGAGCCACCAGCGGGAAAGTTTTTCCAGCCGCACATTTTACATGTGCCAGTGACATCATGCTGTGACGTACCTCGGTAGGAGCCTATCGCTGCATACTTCATGTGAATGAGGGTTCTGTTAGAGAAAGCAGGAATTGTTGATTTCGTAACTTGTTCCTTTCCAACTGGATCTTAATTTACACGAGTTCTCCGACTGATATTCAGGCAAACTTTTATGCAATAAATTATACAGTTGGCAGTCTATGCTTGCCCTATACTGTTGTTACTGGTGTTTCTCGTTGTTACTTTGCACTGTTCATTATTGCTCACCTACAAAAACTAGCCTAGCTTGCCGCTGTTTTGGACAAGATGCAGCTGGCAAATGCGATAGTGTTCATAACTCGAAATGCTCAAGCAAAAATTATCGTTTCATATTCAGTTAGTTGCATTCATATCAGTACATTATAAGCAATCATTGATTAAACATGAATCCGTGTTTTTTCACATAATGCTCACAACTTTTACATCAAATTGAATGGTGTTTATTAAAAACATGAATTTTAGCTAAACTTCGTGCTGTTTTCTTGAACAGCTGACAAAACGCTATTGCATGCTTACTTGCCATGAATTGTATTGTGTTTGAAATACATTGCAATTCTTCACCGCCCTGCCAGTACACTTCACATTGGGGTAACATTTATTAATCATAGATTGATTAATTTTTAAGAACGGAAAGCAAGAAGCGGCAAGCCGGGATACTTACTTGATATTGGCATCCGTTTTGCTACCCAGCGCATTATCATGCAAACTTCCTATAGAGTGGTTATGCGTCTTGCATGTGTGTCTGTAAACCAAGAACTTTGGGTAGAACTATAGTTGTCTTAGAAATGGTTGCAGGACTGTGGAGGCTGTAGGGCTGCTTAGCCAATATTAATAGTGGAATTTCTGGACATGTGTTCAACCATGCTGCATCAGCGGCTTGGTGTTTTCACGGCATCTTTACAGATGTGTTGGGTGAGTAAAGCAAGCAGGTTTAAACACAGGGAAAAGTATAATATGGCAGCACCTCTTGTGCGTGCTTTACATCCCAAGTATATCAAATATTTATCTTGTACCTTGTGGCCTGTATTTTTTAAAGAGACACTTCTTTTTGCTTTATATTTGAGTCTTGATGCTTCGACAGCAATGTATTTGTGTTTGACATCAAGTGTTCTTGAACAAATAACTGATCTCAATAATGACAAAACACTCTTCATACTTGGTCCTTAGCATAAGCTTGCACATATCTATAGCAGATTCAATTGTTCATTTTTTGCTGTGATGATAATGGGCAAGTAGCAAAGGCAAGTTCAGATTGGAGTGGTTGGTGACGTCTTTTTAGGCTGTGCCATATTGATTTGCAACCAGAGTTACTTGTGGCCACATATACAATGAAGCCACATGACGTACATTCTAAATGAGATTACCATATCACATTTCGCTGCATCTCAATGTGTGCCAAACAAATGCAGATTCATTAGCTTGCCACTATAAAGGAATGCGAAACCAACACAAGGTTGAAATTTAGTCGTGGTGTTGCAGCTGTGTATGACTCTACAATGAATGCATAGCCATGATCATTTGTCTATATGTTGTCGCAATAGTAATGTTACACACATTGTACCATACAAAAGAGGTCCTCGCTTATTTCTCTTTTTTTTCGCTATGCTTTTTATTGTCTCTTCTTGCCATGTGCTCCTCCTCACTGTACAAGGAGCAAGAGTAGTGGCACACAAACACGTATTTAAAAAAATGTTGTAAGGTGAGCACTGAGAAGCTGAACACTTCCAAAAGGCTTAAAGAGGTAAAGATATTGTTTCTAGCTACTATTTGGGCACCCATAGCTAGTTGTGCTGCTGCAGTTAAAAATAGGTTAAATGTTAAAAATTAATTGGAGGTGGTTTGGCACCCATAATTGCAGTTACATACAGAACTAGGTTTTAATGCGTAAGCTAAATCTGTTCACTCTAAATGAATGCTAATGATATCTAAAATTCAGGAAATATTCACAGAAAAGCTCAGGAAAAGGCTAAGTGGTTGCCCCTTGAACGTGAAGGAGATACCCTACTTCTAAAAGGTCAATAGACAGTCTAGTAGTCTCGGTAATACATGCACTATAAAATATCCTGGTGTGGTGCTTTTCATGCATGTTATAATGACAGGGGTTTTTATTAGAACTGTTTTCACTTTGCCCTGCGTTGCTGAAATTGTTCACATAGTGATAATTCATGAATCACTTTATGCCTTTTGATTTTATGCAAATGGTTTGCTTACCCAGTCGGTTTAACTTGATTTGGATAAAAACATAAATGCTCTAAACTTTTTTTAATATACAGAAGGTTTATTTTTAAAACACGCGACGATAGATGTGAACGCAGTTGGAGGTGTGCTCGATTAATGCTTAACTATCACCACTCTAGCTACACCTGCTACAGTGCATAGTGTGACAAAAGTAATGGTACTTAACATTACTGGCAGCGTACGCTTTTATGTCCCAAAATGTGTTAGAAAGCCTGGTTAAAATGTGTGTACGTTTTTTTCGCTCCAACTAAATATTCTGGTCTACTCGAAGCAGCTTCCGCTCTTTTAAGATCCTCTAAATATTAGGTGTTCAAAAGAAGTATCAATGCCATATCCTTTATTTGTCAGCCTACTCATCACTCCAATAATGAGAATTACCCGACAACATTACACAGGAAAATATAGGGATAATATAAAAAGTAATGTCGATTCAATCGTCAAAAAATGTCAAACCATTAGTAACTTGCGGCCAAGTTACGTATTCGTTCACTTTTCTATTCACAATTTCGTTAAAGTTATTTTCGATAACATCACCGTTTGTTTGTTTGGCATCATTGTCTGCTAGTTCTCATTATAATGTGTTCAACAAAGACAACGAACCCTTAAATTTATAGTTCTTTCCTTCACTCATGAATCTAAACAGTGAATCTCAGTACTTTTAGCGTTGTGTGACTTGTTTTTTATCAGTTGTGCGTGTGTTCAAGTACATGCATTTAGGTGGGAGGGCGAACCATTGCCACCTCCTGTGACTAGCAGATTTTCTGAGAACTAACAATTGCATAATGCTGCCAAAGAAGTATAGGGATATTGGAAGTAATTGTAATGCGATTGCCAGTAGGCAAAAAAGGTGTCCCACACTCGCCATAATGGTAACAGCAGAGCTGACTGACTCCTACATGATTAAATGCACATATATACCGTACAAAATGGAAGGGGGATAGCCGCCATGATAGCTCAGTTGATCGAGCATCGGACATGTTATTCGAAGTTTGCAGGCTCGGTCCCTGTCCAGGGCAGGTTATCTTTTTTCCTTCTACTTTTCTTTCTTCACAATTACAGCACTTCTATTCTTCTTGCAGATTTTCTGGTGTAAAAATGTACCTTATAATCTGAAGAGGCAAACAGGATGTGCCATTGTATGAGTTATCTCTTGTAGTGGTTACAAGTAAGATATGTTTTGAAGAATAAATCATTCTGCCACTTGCCTAAATTAGAATGGCTACAGGACATGGTGCTGGACGCACTTTGTTATTTTTGAATCGAGCTATCTTGAATTCTATTTTTAAAAATTACGTGGGCTACCCATGACGGTATCACACTTTAATGCCACAAAGAATATGCAGCGAACAATGTTCTAAATGCGAAATCGCATAAGGATAAGGTGAAAACTGCACCCGCAACGAGAATGTACAGGGAGCACAAGGTACAGGCGTCATTCCATCTGCTCGTGCTTTTCAAGTGCGAGCTGTTTTCAGCTCGTTCTGAGCAACTAACTCGATTTAGATGTGTTGTTATAGTGCATAGCATGCTCCATAAGAAACTAGGTTTGTCTCAAACTCTGTGTGTCTTTCAACTTATATGGTGCCAGGTTCAAGAGTTCATGCAGACCAGATCGTGTAAAACAGGACACCCATTTAACATAATAACATGGCTTAAAGCATAAAGCAGGTAATGGGACCGAATATCAATTTTTATAGTAGCTGTTTTTTTTCTGCAATAGAAAGCTTACTGGTCTGATCATATAAACATGCAGTGAAAGAAGAGAATTTTCGGGGCTTGTTTCTTTTTGTTTGACATGGCTTTCATGAGTACATCTAGTGGTAACACAGAGTGTGCTGGAAACATTTTAAGATTTTTTGGGTATCTGACTGCTATTAAGTGTCACACAACACAGGCAGAAAACAGAGGGAGGTCAGCATAACAGCTTTATATGTTTGTGCATTGCAGTTTTCTGCGAAAGCATTCATTTCATGTGCGTGTGAAATGCACATATGTCGCACTGTTTGCCACGATGACAGTGCTGCTTTTCGAGGGTTGACTCCTCTGCGTAGGCAGCACAAAATAATGTTGGCACAGGTAATATGGATATATGCTGCAACTTTGACTACTAATCTTTTTGCACGTTTAAGCATCAAATAATTTGCAGTAAACAAACAGGCTGCATGGCATACTAATTTTTAGGCTTTTTAAGTGCAATCTTAAAAGGAAATGCCACTCAAGTTGCAAAAAGAATGCAGTTCAATTCACACTTTTTTCATTTCCACCTCCAATCACACATTTTGGCGACTTGTCAGTCTCTTTAATGAAGAAATCATAATGAAAATTTTAGCTGAATGGGTTAGTACTGATGTTGAATTTTGTGCACTGCTCATGAGTAGAACGATAGATTCGTGCCCTACCCTTCGGTACTGCCTGAAATCAATCAGGCATTCTCTGCATATTTTAGTATCGTTGGACGATCAGAGTCAGCTTAAGCTATGCCATGAACGCGGCCTACAGCGTCCAGCTAATGTTGTTTTTGTGTGCAACTGTGATTGTGGTTGTGCTCAATGACCTTTCTTTATATACACTACATAACAAACTTACTCCTTCAGAGTCAAGTGCATCTTCAGATCGATTGTAAATGTTTTCATAGGCGAGACCCTAAGTTTTATAAGAAGTTCCTCAGTGTGCCACGAGGAAATGTGTGTTCAGCGAAAATTTGTATATCATCATATACAACTCTTAAAGCCTCGTCTACAACTTTGTGCAGCTTGACCTTGAGCAGAAAACAAGGAGCGGCAGCAGCCCCCAGAAAAGAACAAGCATCCTCCAAGCTGCCCAAGCTCTCTTCGACAGGAACAGCAAAGTCACTGTGTGGCATTGAAAACCATTGCAAGGAGTGCCTTATCAGGACACTGTGTTGCTCTTTCATCGAAAAACACGAAGTTGACCACTCCAGAGGAACTTCACGCTGTGTATTGTGAGTGCGTCAGTGGTGTTGTTTTGTCCAGCCAGCAGTCAAGAAATCATGTGTCAGATTCAGCCGGGATGGCTACAGGGAGTCGGGCAGGCATGTTTGGACATTCGTCTAGCCAAGTAGTGCCATTTTTCTCACTGTTACTGTTGGAGTTACTGCCACAAATGACAGAAGCTTCGTCGCCTCTCTAAATGTACAGATGTGTCGGGGAAGATTAGCTGCATTAGTTTTTTCTATAACTGATAGCTGCCAACATTCTTCATTGTACAGGAGTTTTGTTCCTCACTTATGGGTGTAAAGCCCTCCACAGAAAAAATGCTACACGTCTACTTACAAAAGGCCCCAAGGCCCTACCTGTACGTTTTTTTCGGCTTGTATGGTAAGCATCTCATTTGGGTGTACATGAACATTTTATAAACATGTAGTCAAGAAATTTTGGTGGCTGGTCATTTTGTCGTTATCATGTTTCTCGCAATATTCTTAAGCAAGTTGTGCATTACGTTGTCAATCTGGTTCATGTGCATAAAAGACATTACGCAGTTTCAGGCTACTTCAAGCACTGTTATTATAAAAAGCCAGGAAGCAAGCTATCAATAATTTTTAACACAGTTGCTTAATCTGATGCTTGATACATCGCTAAACTTTCGTGCGTATTCATCAATGTAAGCTCGTCTTAGTGTTATCCAAAATGAAAATGCGAGTCGACAGAAGAAGCATCAGGTCGGGTAATCAGGGTGACCAGTGGAAGTTCCTCAGACAGGCTGGCCGATGTTGCGATTGGAGGACCTAGTTTTTAGAAGTCACCATGTCATTCTTGGCGTGTTAGTTTTTATGGGGTTAGTAATGACATCATCTTTTGGTGTAGGCGTGTGTGCCTGTTGGAAATGTTTGTCTTAACCTATAAAACCTATAATGCAGAAGAGTGCAGCCCTTGCTTCCTTTCAAGTTAGGTTGCGGTGATACAGTGTTCTCCTGTCGGAGGTTGGGGGTAAGAGATGCAAAAAAAGGTAAAAGAAAGAAAAGGAGGAAAAAGAAGAAAGCAAAAGGGGATGCAAAGTAAAAGTAGTGTGCTACACTGCTCCTATTTTGCATCCCTCCTTTTCTTCTTTTTTTACTTTGTTTTCTTTTTTTCTTTTTTGTTACATTTGCACTGTCCCATCTAGTGCATGAATCAATGACACATTGCTTTGCTGTAGCGAAGATGCCTATGTGGTGTTAGATTGAACAGTGCATCGTACTTTATTCAGTTAATGACAGGCTAATCAGTCTTGCAATAAGCGCTTCCTGTCTATCACCGCACATGATCAAATGAAATTTGTGCGCTTGGCTCTTAGTATACTGGTATATAGTTTGTCTCTTGGACTACTCAAAATGAATCTTATTTTGCTGCTGTTTATGGTAATGAAATTATCCAACATGAAAATATCTTGCCTTGTGAACCTGGTCAGACCTGCCTCTCTTTTTCTTTCCTATGCAGGCATTGTATGTAAGGAAGGCAGTAACAGAGAGGTGATAGCTAGAGCTTCGGAAGAATAAATGTTGGCAGTGAGGCAATTCCACATCAAACATCCCAGCCATTTCGCCAACCATCTTAAATGTGTTTTGAATAAAAAAATGTTGTGCTCGTTTACTGTATTGAAAACAGCAGAATGCTAAAATCTATCGCAGAGAACAAAATATTAGGCCGCCTTGGTGCCTTCTGGACTTCCCAGGATGTCGTGTGGGTGTTGGTTGTAAAAAGTAAAAATAAGTATTGCGAAAATACTGCCTTTTCTACACCAAATTTGGTCTAGGCATTAAGTAAAGTTGATTGTGTGTAGTGCATGAAGCTCAGTATTATTAGTGCAATTTTTTTCGCCACTTCAAAAGCAAGGAAGCAGTTCTCTTTATATGGCAAGTTATATGATTACACTTTGTTTTAAAGAATAAAATAATTTTTGAAGTTTCCTAATGAAGGCTGTTTTCTGAATTGATATACGACAGCTTCCGTTCCGAAGTTCTCCATGGCCCTCAAGAGCAGACTTCAAAAATCAATTTCCTCATTGAAACAAAAATTGTAATGATAACACTTGCCATATAACAAGAACTGTTCATTTGCTTTCAACTTGCACATAAAAGTAACTTTCCATTAGACAAACACATAGTTCAAGTTGCATCTCAATGTGGACAAAAACGATTATATAGTGATATCTGTAATCTGGAGCTAACAATATTTTTTTTCGTGAAATATAACTTCTGTACAGTGAGTATTTGTGGCTCAAATATTCATACAAAGTGCAGTATTGCCATACAAGAAATGCAAACGATAAACAGTTTGCCTGAATTCTTCAAAGCCTATTTAGCAGAAAAATTGCACTAGTGTTACTTGGCTTCAAATACTTTAAGAAGCTTAATATGTAGATCAAATTTGATATGGCAAGAAAAAGCGGTACTTTTAAAGTTTTCTCACAAATAAACCCGCATGACATTCGGCGAAATTCTGAAGTTATCCACGTGACCACTACTTTTTTTCTCTTCAAAATAATTCTGCAAATAACTATATTTAAAAGAGTAAATTACTATCATTTGTAAAACTATATATCTGTGGTGGTCGCCAGGCAGTATGGTTTGGATATTTGGTGTAGAATAGCCGAGTGGGAAAAACAACAAATGTCTGAGCATCCTTTGATGCTTGGGCAATTTCGAAAGCATTTGTTTGTTAGCAGCAATTCAATTAAGCCCTTGTCTTCATGCTTAGGCCCAGAAACAAAACACAAGTAACCAAAGTTGTCCTGAGGGTCATGCAGTCTCGCTGTTTCAAGGCTTGTGGAGCCTAAATTAGTGCAAGCTTCAACATTCTTTAAAAATTTAGATTCAACCAACAGGTTTTGGAGGCACAGTGCATTTTCAACTAAGTTGTTTCACACCAGGTGCTTAGATAAAAAGCAGCAAGTAAAGGTAAAATACCATTTTAAAAGCATTGTAGGCAATAACAAAAAAGGTCTGCTTTTTTGTGTGGTGCTTTGCCGGAGCGCTGTGCTTTTTGTGGTATAGTTCATTGTCTAGTGAACATAGGCCTTAAAAACTAACATTAGCCATGTTGAGGTCAATTTCTTGATTATAGTCATAGTAGTCACTTTAAAATTATGACTTCAAACTTGATTTTTTTTGAAGATTTTTTTGCATAATAATATTTCAGAATCTTAGTCACTTTTGTTATAAGAAAACGTGATGTCATAATCGGGTCGCTTTTTATAGAGTCATTCAGTTTTACCTTACCTTTCACATTCCTAATAGAGCAGTTATTTTCGATATCGGTATTTAAAATGAAATGAGCATGCTGTATGTAGTAAGGTGTAAGCACTTACAAATAGCACATGCACCCAACTTTTCTGTTGGCAATTTATTTCTGTTATTCTTGATTTATATGTGGGGTTTCACGTCCGAAAACCACTATATGATTATGACAGACGCCGTAGTGGAGGGCACTGGAAATTTTGACCCCTTGGGGTTCTTCAACGTGCACCCGAGTTTCAGCACACGTGCCTACAACATTTCTGCCTCCATCGGAAATGTAGCCACTGCAGCTGGGATTTGTTACCGCGACCTGCGGGTCAGCAGCCAAATTTTCGTTACTCTTGCTCCCCTATTTCTGTGCAGTTCGGTTATAGTTGTCTGGCTTGCACAGATTTTAATTCGCACCTGCCTGATCCTGCTTGCTTTCATGGTGATTTTAACCTTCATAAGGTGCATAGTTTTACGTCTCTAAATTGTTGAGGATGACAATTCTGTGCACAAACTGTATAGTTCAAAGGCAGCAAATGTACATGCACACACTAATAAATGTATATTGAGAACTTTCACTGATAGTTCCTAAAGTTTTACTGTGCAGGCAGCATTTAAATCATAATTCTATAAGGACATATCGATTGACTATCTCTACCATTGAGAATCGTGCAAGCTAGTTATTTTCACTGTGATAAGCACGCTGTTTTGTTTGCTGTGGCAGAACTAATTCATACACCTATTTCTTCTATTATTCACATATGCATAACATGAAGGATTGTGTGCCTTACATTTTCAGTTTCATTTTGTGTTTTATATTTCTTGTGCATGTGAACTAAGGTGCTAAATGTGTGTCTGACATTATTTGTGCCAATTATTTACATTTCCAGGTGGCTATGAAGGCCACATAGGTTCGATGGCAGTGACCTCCCAAATCTACAGTGGGGCCAGAGCCTCAAGCAGCATTTCGCCCATATCCACAAGGCGTTCATGAGATAAACACAGCGCCACACTTTCACAGTGCTATGATTATTATTTATGTTTAAAGGTTTCATTCCAAAATTGCTGTTACACTGTGTTTTGGGCCACCATGCTGCGGCTTGCGAGGAGCTTGTGAAATCAAGGTGTAGTCACCTCATTTGTGTACCATCAATACTGCAATGTCGCTATTCACAGCTGAAGCATACAGATAATAAAAAAATATATTGATTGTAGCCGGGCTGGATGTGTATAATAATGCTTCTCTATTGCAAATAATAACTTTATAGGTTCTTGAAGTCTTGCATAAAATACTGCAATAATGTGTTGCAATGTAACCACCATTTATGATCGCTAGCATGTTAATTTAGTGGCTTTGTAACGTATTTTAGTTAAAAGCTAATTTTCCTTCCGCAACACGACAATTAGCATGATGCCGATAATTCAATAAATCATCAGGCATATTTAAGAAATATTGTGATTCGTACACAGTATTGCATGTACTCAAGATGTGGACGTCTATTCAATTCACACATTATACTGCTTTGCACTAGATGCGGACGTAACATGCACACATTTCAGTTTTTCTGCATGATACTTCCTTCCATAAATTGCGGAGTCCGCATCATGCGTCTGTCCATAAAATGCGGAGTCCGCATCATACGTCTTCTATATTTCAATAATTCTGTACTCGAGATCTTCGCATCATACGGAACGTTTCAGTAGGGGTGACATGAACATCTCCGGTCTTATTAGTCCTCTCGCACTCCTTCTTTTTTCATATTTCCGTAAGCTGCGGCGGCTGCATTTCCGATAGAGGCAGAAATGTAGGCCCATGTGCTCAGATTTGGGTGCACGTTAAAGAACCCCAGGTGGTCGAAATTTCTGGAGCCCTCCACTACGGCGTCTCTCATAATCATATGGAGATTTTGGGATGTTAAACCCCACATATCAATCAAATCAAATCAATCAATCCATATTTCCGTAAGAATTTTCCGCATGCTCCATAGAACTTCCTTAAGGAAGTTTCCGTATACTTCATCTGCTTTGCATATTTCCACATCTTTCCATATTTTTCGTAAATATTCTTCCGTATACACCACATGACTTCTGTATCAATCCAAATCTTCTTTAAGAAATTTTCCGTATGTTCCAAATAATTTCCATATCCTTCCATATCTTCCTTTAAAGTCTTCCGTATACGCCATACAACTACCTTATGTTTCCATAAAAAATCCGTATCTTTTTCGTATAGCTCATACGGAAATCGTAAGGAGTCCATATGTCTTCCATAAGATTTCATACAGAATTTTTCTTAGGGATATATTCACACACAGTTCCTATGCCTACTACAAAACACTAAGAACGTACACAGCGTAGCTCAAGCACCTTATATTATTCACCACAGTATAGGAAGATGAAATTAAAGCGAAAAATCTTATCATAACATACACTAACATGTGCACTTCACAGTGCACAATCCAAAGAATATAAGTACAATCCGACGAAATGGGATGTACAGGAAACTTGGTACCAGTGTACCCATAAAGGTTAGCAAATTAGTATATTAGGGCTAGCATTACTTTTTAAAGTATGCAACCATCCAGATAGCCATGTTGTTTTTCAATCAATCAATCAGTTTATTATCATGTCATAAAAGGTTGTTACAGGGAGTAAAATATACAGAAGAGGGTCCCAAAGTACAAGACTGCAACGGGACCCTCGGTGATCATTACAAATATTAAAAGCACAAGCAGCTGTTAGAATCGCAGAAGCAAAATTATATAAAGCAGAATGAAAACAAAAAGCATAGAATCAAAAAACAAATAATACAGCATAAAACAACACAACTAAGATGATAGATCAACTATTTAACAGGTACTCTTTTAATGAGTTTTTAAATGAAAATAAAGAAACTTTGCATTTTAGCGAAGTTGGCAAACCATTCCTTATGGTGATAGTACAGAAGAGAGAAGATGATTTACCATAGTTAGTACGAACCTTAGGAAGTAAAAAGTTATTATTAGCCGTGAACCTGGTAGTGTTAGTATTAAGTAACGTCTTAGGATCAATGAAATTAGCAGAAAGTTGATTTATTATTTGTGTATGCAAAAACATAATTAGATTAAACCTGTATATATAGTTAACAGTTTAGATTTTATTGCATTGAAGAAGAGGAGCGGCGCTACTGTCACGAGAACAGTTAAAAATAGCGCGAATAGCTCGATTTTGTAGATGTTGTACGGATGAAAGATGACACTGGTAAGTATTCCCCCATGATGCGATGCCATAAGTGATATGAGAATGAAAGAATGCGAAGTAAAGTGAAAGGAGTGCTTTATGAGAAAAATATGAGCGAGCTTTGAGTAATGCGCGAATGCCGAATGCTGCCGTTTTTCTAATGTGAACAATATGGAGAGCGAAGTTAAGGTTAGCGTCGAGGTGAATGCCTAGAAAAGATACACTGTCGCTGATAATAATCAAATGAGAGTCAACTGTGAGCTGTGGTGAGGAAGTTAACTTGCGTTGAGCTGATCTAAAAACCATAAGCTTAGATTTATTTGGATTATTGATTAAGAAATTTTCCTGGCACCATTTTGACACACTACAAAGTACAGCATTTAATTTATTAGTTTTTATAACAATATAAAGGCCTATGGTATAAAAAACTTGTGTGATATGATCGTAAGTTAGGTTTTTTGCATAAAAGGTCAAATGGGCCTTGTTGAGTTTGTTATAAATTCACTTACTGAGATTTCTAAAAGTGTTCAGTCATAAGGGCAGGAGTAGGGTCTGGTTGGGTGTACATGCTTACCTCTCAAAGCGCGATAGAATTGAGCACTAAAAGGCACACTGAAGCGTCACAGGTGCGTGCGAGTTTAACAGCTGCGAAAAGTTGTCTGACCACATGGTAGCGCCAAATTTGATGACGCAAGTTGATCAACTCAGAGACAACAATTACGCTGATGTCTTCATCCCTGCCTTGGCTAAGAGGGTCTCAAAACCTGTCGGCAGCACGTATACAATGATTGTAGGAATAACAGGAAAGTCAAAAGGGAGGCCTACTGTTATGACCTACTTCCACGGCATTTCGCATGGACTGAAAAAAAATTGTAAGTAGGCATGGCATACCCATGACCTTCACAGCACATCAAAAATCAATTTCACTATGTCAACCAGTAAAGGGCAACAACCAGAACAGCCAATTATGTTCTGTTAAGCATGTCAACAAGTTCATACCGTGGGAAAAAATGTATATGGTACTCCTTTGCCATTCAGAAATTGGTACGTTGGGCAAACTGGTAGGTGTCTTGATTCACACTGAGGGGTAATTCTAGACGCCTAAAGCACCACAGGAAAAAATGAGCCCAGAAAAGAGCGTCAACTCGCATCTGATTTATTTGCAGGAGAAACATAGGAAATATACAGCCGCACACGCATGTGCAGAGCACACTACCTCACCTAGTCACATGACCACAGACATAAACTGAGGACGTTCAACCGGCATATCTAATCATGCAACAAAGCGCAAAAATCAAACTCAGACTTGCCCAAGACGACTGACGTGTCACTTATACACAAGTCACCTTTTTTTTCTTTATCCAGAACGCTTGCATTATTTCACGGGCTTGAGCATCTGGGCTTTTGGCGAGAACAGAAACGCTTGAAAACCTCGCCTCAAAAGAACTGGAACGGCAATGTGCAGCACATGTGCTCCGGAATTATTTCGAATTGAAAGCTCATGTTCCCTAATTCTCACGTTCAAACACCGTCCAGTCTGGCCGATGTAAACCCGGCCACAACTAAGTGGGATTAAATACACCACACTCACTACGCAAACCTCATGCATCGAAGCGTGTATT
Source organism: Rhipicephalus microplus (assembly GCF_043290135.1). Classification (NCBI taxonomy): domain Eukaryota; kingdom Metazoa; phylum Arthropoda; class Arachnida; order Ixodida; family Ixodidae; genus Rhipicephalus; species Rhipicephalus microplus. The sequence goes on along the minus strand of NC_134710.1, from coordinate 456,247,418 downwards.
TTTCTACAGGTGGAAGCCATCGGTGTTTTAGAAATACGTGGGCATAGGCCAGCCAGCTTTCGTGGTGCAGAAAAAGAACAGACACATTGTACCTGCTCGCCACGTTCTTAAGGCTGTGTGCTACCTTGTGAACATATGGAACAACCATAGGTCGTTTATCCCTGGCTGCCTGCATTTTTGTTTGCCCTTGAACTTTCGAAGGAGGGTTTCCGAAACGAATACAATGACAGAGTTAGGATAGCCAGCTGAATGCAGCCGCCTAAGCTGATTCAAGTAGCAATCCTGCATCCTATGATGGCAAGATTTCACTAGCGCTCCCTCGAGACACATTGTTGCAATGGCTTTTTACAAGTTTAGCATGAACTGCATCAAAAGGTAAAAGCTCTTTGCGCGAACGTGGATGATACGCCCAGCACACGTGTTGCTCCTAGAACATGATGCTCAAGTCTGAAAACTGCAATTTATTGTCAGTGGGAAGCTCATGCGTAAACGAAAGGCCGTTAGCATGTTGTCTCAAAAGTGCTGAAATATCATCCACTGAACTAGGGGTGGTCGTCAGAGGGTTAGCGTTTAAATGATTAAAAAGTCGACTTTCAGAACCTTTTCATCGTCAATTGCTTGAGCTAAAGCAGTGTCTAAGGAGGAGAAGAACAAGTTACACAGCACTGGAGCGACACAAGAGCCAATGCAGATCCCTTGTCGCTGAACGTAAAGATTGCCATCACGTGATACAAAGGTTGAGGTAAGATAGGATCCCAACAATGTCATAAAGGTATCTAGAGATACGCCTGCAGCCCTGTTCGTTTCAATACGAACTCTGTTCGTTTCAATACAGGTTCTAAATATTTTGAATAGCTCCGAGTGCGGCACAGAATAGAAAAAGTCTTCGCCATCGACTGAAAAGCCATACGCACCACCCTAGAGGCAGTGCAGAGTCTGCGTAACGTCATTGGCGTTCTTCACTGCAAACGGGTATCTGACACACCACTCCATCGTTTAAGTCACCGTCTGCTAGGCTTTGCTCCTGAGCTCAATCCCCTTCGAGAAACTGCCAGCAATCGCTCGCCTCCTCCAGCCACCATGGCCACTGCAGTTCCAGTGCATATGACTCTACAGAATCCCATGATTCCTGGTTGTTTTCATGGTGAGACTTTTGAAGACACCCAAGACTGGCTGGACCAGTTCAAACACTGTGCGAAGTACAGCCAGTAAGCCACCGCAGAAGACGAGCTCGCGAATGTGTACTTCTACCTGTTAGACAACGCCTAGACGTGTTACGTAAACAGGGAAGAAGCTTGGCTACGTAGGACGACTTCCGAAACCAGCTGGGTGACACTTTTACCAGTCTCGACACAAAAGAGTTCCGACACCAGCTGGTTGACACCTTTACCAGTCTCGAGATAAAGGATAATGCGCAACGCCTTTTCGAAGTCGGAACTCAAAAACCAAATCAGAGCATTGCTATGTTCACCGAGGATATTACCCGTTTTTTCGGCAGGGCAGAACCCGAGATTCCGGAAGACAGCAAACTGGGGTATCTAGTGCGAGGCGTGAAGGAACAACTGTTTGCTGGGCTTGTGAGAAATTCACCAACCACAGAGGCTGAGTTCACGAAAGAAGCAACAGCTAATGAACGGGCCCTACAGCAACAATACCGCCAGCGAAATTCGGTCAACTTTCAAGCGAGTAGTCCTGTTACGGCTGCGGCGAGCCTCCACGAGAACGAGAGGCCTCTGCGGGAAATCATCTGAGAGATTTTATGGGAGGAGCTTGGGCAGCTTGGTTTGATTCCAGCAACCCAACCGACGCTGGTGTCGTTTGTCGCCGATGTTGTCCGGAATGAGGTCCGTCAGGCTCTATCTTCACCCGGCTATGGTTATGTGCGACGACATCTTGCTTATGCTGATGCAGTTCGACGACCCGTCGTCGCGCCTTCGACACAGCGGACTCGAATTACTGGGCCACCACCAACCCTGCATACACAACCGCTCACAGCGCCGACGACTTTCCCGACCACGCCGATTTCTCCGACAAGACGAACGCCGTATAGTCAACAAGTGAACCCCACAGCGTGGCACAGTAGTGAGTCTCCGCTCAAATACCAGCGTCGGAAAACCGAATTGTGGTGTACCACTGACCATCGACCGGTATGCTTTCATTGTGGCGAAACTAGGCACGTCTACAGAGTTGGCCGTTATCGCGACGCTAAGTGCTCGAGATTTCCTCGCTACCCTTATTACGCTACGTACGACGATCGACGCATGTACAATGACGGTCCTGAGAACACGCCGCCGTAGAATCCAGCAATGCCCGGATCAAGTTTTTCATGTCCTGTGCGAGCCAGTTCACCTAATCGTCGCAGTTTAGCCGACGTCAACAGGGGCAGGTCCCCTAGCCCGCGACGGGGAAACTAGACACAGCGACCTCAGGGGGTGGGGTTGACAATAATCGAAATAGCGAACAGCCCTTATTGCAGACAAATGACAGCTCGAAGCCACCGACGCCGAAAAAGACGTTAGCTACATATAATCCGACGAATGAGACAACTGCCGACGTAACCGACGTTATCAGAGCTGACCTCGTCGTTCACATCGACGGCCACCAAGTGACGGCTCCTGTGGATCCCACTTTTCGATAGGAAGCCTACAGCCAGCCGGAAGACTATGGAAAGTGAAGATATCATGACACGCACCCCATATAAGAAATGCAAAAGATCACTTGATGACCTCCAGCAGGCCCGACTGTTCATCGCTGGTTCCACCTTTGTCGCCATCCTCGTCATTCTTCACGGGTGTTGTAAACAGGTCACAATGGGAATGGATTTCTTGTGTGAGTACGAGGCAGTGATTGACCTCCGCGACAGAAGCGTAACGTTCGCTATGAGCTTGCACGCTGTTACTGATGAGGAACACCAGCCACCTCGCTTCCGTAGTGCCGTTGACGACATCATATTGCCACCACGAAGTTGCTCGCTCGTATCAGTGCACTGCGACATCTCACAAAACGGCACTGGCATCGCTGAGCAGATCAAAGAGCTCGCATTCACTAGCGGCATTTCTATCGCCAGGGCTGTCATCACTGTTATTGATGGATGCGCTGAACTCTTGTTGACAAAATTCAGCAGAGAACGCCGACAGATAGTTAAAGGCATGGCTTTAGGCTTTTTTGAAAAACTCGCTCAACTAGAAGTTGTCATTTAGTGGAGTAAGCAGCAGCGTTTGCTATCACTACAGCGACATCTGTCGACATTTGTTGAACGTTATCTCTCATTGAGGGAGACCGCCTTCTCACGTTGATCAACAAATGTCACGACTGCTACTCATCCACATCAAGAGTTGGTTTGACGGCACTGACGAAACACCGCATAATCACGGACTCCGACGCCTGACCCATCTGGTAAAATCTTTATCGCGTCGCCCCAAAAGAGCTGAGTGATTGATATGTGGGGTTTAACGTCCCAAAACTACTATAAGAATATAAGAGACGCTGTGGAGGGTTCCGAAAATTTCTACCACGTGGGGTTCTTTAACGTGCACACAAATCTGAGCACATGAGACTACAACATTTCCGCCTCCATCGGAAATGCAGCCGCCGCAGCCGGGATTCGAACCCGCGACCTGCGGGTCAGTAGCCGTGTACCTTAGCCACTAGACCAACGCGGCAGGGCGCCCCAAAAGAGCTTGAAGCAATTCAAAAACATGTGAAAACGCTGCTGCAAGATGGTATGAATCGGCCGAGGGCAGAGACGAAGAAGGCGTTGCAGTCTTTGTCCTGTGATCAATAAAGCGTATTTGTTCGCGGTGCTTTGTGTGCTGGTCAATCCCGCGTCGTCATACTATATGTAGGTTAGCATATTGTGTCCTAGAGCTTGGTACTCCATGAGGTTGAAACTAATGTGACCACAACTGTATACAGACTATAAAGCAGTGAGGACTTTAGTTCATAGTTAAAAAAGTGTAATAACAAGCCAATATACAAACAGAAATGAAGAAAACAGAGCAACGCAGTACTATAGGATCAAGTTTACCGCATGTATGGTTATTTTAATCACATTCGTACTCATTCTGCGGCTGCATGATACTTTCATCTTGTAATTTTTTGCATACTATGTGTGACTGCATCTTTTTGTGGTTGTCATCACACTTCAATTTCTAGTAGCGAATTCTCCTAAACGTTTCATTCTTTTTTCACTATGATATCGGTCTCTTTTCCGCTCTTTTTTTCACTGCTATACTCATCAACTCACCAACTGTCTATTTTAGAAATACTCTTGCTGTATAAAGCCGGTTCCATCTAGTGTCGCTTCTAACAATGCGAAATTTTCAAAAGGCCACAATGTTTGACCAGATCTATGCAGTACTATGAATAACTGTCTATGCACTCTATGAATAACTCTAAAGATCTATGCACTACTATGAATAACAGTGAGAGTATTATACGAAATATTGTTAGATGTACGAAATATTCGAGTTAGTGTACAGTGAGGCACAATGGAGTGTTCCCGCTATTCAGTGCCTTGTTCACAAACAGGTGGGTGAGCAACGCCTGCTGCTTTCCCATAAATGTCTTCAGGAAAAAATACAAAAAGTCCATTAAGCTTTTTGCTTGCATAGAACTGAATGTCTTACCACTGACTCACACTTTCCAGTACCATTGCAGACTTTATCACAAAACACGAATTAAGTGTGAAATTGAGATGCTCTTAAAAAGTTCTTTGTAAACTTTTCACTTAAGTTACATAGAATGAAAAATACATGATGGCGAAGAAATTCAAAACGACATTAGAAGTGACGTATTGTCCTCTGCACTACTACTCCGACAGCTTTTTAATCTCAGTGTAGTTAGCATTGTAGTCTGAAGAGATGCGAATGTGAGTAAGATTCATGTTTTTATTACAGCCATTCTCGATGAAGAAAGCATGTTTGAGGCCCTTGTCTTTAGATTTATGTACACAGTTATGAGCCTCAGGCGGTCAAAATTTTTGTACCTCCCCACTATAGTGTCACTGAAGATCATATGATGGTTTTCTGACGTCAACAGCAACCATTACACCAGTCTGCAATGAAACAGGTGGAACACTACCTTATTAAACAACCCCAGCTGGTAATTAGGTCTCTGATTGAATGACTTGTTATTGCACATGGCAAAATAAACAGCATACTTTGAATGATGACAAAAAAAGCCAGACACAATAACAGCAGTTTCTACCCTGTCAGCAACTTTCTCAATAGTCAGAATACTCTGCATTGATCACAAGCACTATAGCAACAAAAAGTAAATTGTTTGCCCGTGACTGACCCGTTCTTGATTCGGAACTCGGATCAAGTGGTTGGGTTCTTGAAGGACCATCCCCGAACAGGCTATCGAGCATTTTCGGTCGACATAAAAAAATTCTATTATTTAATACCTCACAGTGCTCTGTTGTCTTCCATTGAACATGTCATCAATTATTATGACACCACGCGCTTTCAAAACGAAGTTTCAGTGTCGATTAGTCACACTAAGAAATTTTATCGTTTTACTTATCGTTCACTTTTATTTGTTTGAACAATGCACTGTATTTGAAAAAAAGGGCGTGTGTATCGGTTCTTGTATAGCAGCCAATCTTAGTGATTTGTTTTTATCTGGTCTTAGCGATAACTTGTCTAAAACGCTACAATACAGCAAAATGTGCAAAGTTTTTCACTTTGTCGACGACTTCCTTGTTTTAATTGACTGCACTTCTGTTGACGTAGAGGCGAGGGTTGATGATGTGTTGCCTGTGAATAAGGGATGTCTCGCACCCGTTGTCGTCTCTTACGAACTTCCATAAAGGGGTTCTACTCGGTTTTAGACCTCAGGTTATTTTTCTCGGAGAATCACACGTGCTGGTGGCATGAGCCATGAGCGAATAAGCCTCTCCTTTTGTTCGCTTCCTCGCATTCGAAACTCATTAGGAGGGGCATCGCAAACTTGTGTTTTCAAAATGCAATGACCAAATCATGTCACCACAAGATGGCGACCAGTTTGGAGACCTAAAGCAAGCGTCTAACTAAAGAAGGCTACCCAATTATGTTACAGGTTTCTGTAGCCGAACGCATTTTCCTAAAGTCTCGAAAAAAAACTGGCGTGAGGTTTCGGCGTACTCGGGCTGTAGAGTAGGTGTAATCCCTTACACGCACACAATTTCTCACAACCTAAAGAAAGTGGCCCAGAGGGCTACTTTTTAAGAAACTAGGGGAGCTTTGCAAGTTCACTTGTCCACGAAATGTTGCTCCCCAGTTTGTGATAAGAAACAGCACGTTATATTAGTTGTTTGTGTATACTGTGTCATCTACAAGTTTCCATTTTCCTGCAGGATGTACTAATTGGGCAAACAAAACGGTGTCTGAATAATAGATTACGCGAGCACTGCTGTACGCGAGAAATTAACGTACGGCGGGAGGATTCCTGGCGGCACACTGCACATGCTGTGGGTGCTCGCCTGATCTGTATCAATGCATATTTATCTGTTGTTCTAGAATTCGGCTCACACGGGAGATGAAAGAAGCCGAGGCTCTAGAAGAATTAGGCCATTTGTGTGTAAGCTCGTCATCGATTTCCTTGTCAAAAAAGGAAATGACGTTCCTTGGTTTGAGAGCAAATGCAATTTGAGTTGTGCTTCGTCGCGGATGTATAAAATGGGTGTGGTTGGCATGAAATAAACAGTTGTAGGTTTAGCACCTACCTCTCTCAACGCCTGTGTCTTGTCCCTTTATTTTAGGTTTTGCGCTAATACACGCTACGTTCTTGGCGCAGGAATTACTTGTGAACTCTGGCTGTGACGCTAAGAACCCCAGGTTTCCCGTGGTTCTGCTGACACCTAGCTGGCTACCAGGCAGTATTCGGGATGTGGTGTGGCGCTTCGGAATATACCGCTCGGAGCAGTGCGTGCACTGCAGGGAGCACGAGGATAATAAATACGCATTGTTAACTTGCCGTGTTGCAAAGACATTTTGGTCCCTCTTGGGCAGGGCGTACCACCCGTTAGGTATAGAGTGGTTCATAAAGAGGGGTAGGTACCTGAATGGTGCACTGGAACGTCTGGTGCTCGCGGCAGGAATGTTTTTCTGGTACCAAAACAAAATGATAGCAGCAAACCAGATACGGGCCCGCAGGAACCAGTGGCCGATGATAATGCGAATGCACCACATTGTATCCGACCATTTTAAAACGAAATTGTTCCTCCTAGGTCAGGAAGGATTCCTCAAGCGTTGGTCCTGTGCCTTTATTAAAATCAACAATGACTGGAAACGTGTTAACGAATCAGATAGCCGCATCTGCTCAAGACAACCCCGACGCCAATACATCCGTAACTGTTCCTGCACATGATATAAAACCTTTTATACGACGGGAGCTCAGGGCGTGATGGCAGCGTCTATGGAATTGGCAAACAGAAAATAGAATGCATATTATCAAAGCGAGAAATAAAAATTGGTCAACAGGATCCAGATAACGCGACACAGAAGTCACACATACAAGACTACAGGTAAGACACACACACTCGGCACATTCGTACCGTTTGTCCGGCGACGATGCACCATTGTGTGAGAGATGTGGAGAACCACTCACGTTTCTCCACATCCCTGTCCAGCGCAGTGCCTTACAAGCTCTAAAGAAAGCAGTTTTTATTGTCCTACCGAGAGCAGATACCTTTGCGCCCGTCCACGTTTATTGGTAGAGAACCCTGTTCCACACATTTATAATTGCTGGCATTTTTAACAGATGTACGTACTTTTACCATTATATACGCAGGCGCTCCATAGCACAACCTCTGAGAGAGGTCGCAACCATAGTGGCTACATCTCCATCTCTGTGTGACTATCAAGGTTTGCCATTCACTTGCACTGCAAATATTTAACGTCAATATCATGGTTTAAATGCTTCCATGTTTTTACGCGCTTTCGCGCGAGGAATTCGAAGGCCCTTCACAGCCACCATATATAAAGTTTTTGGACACCAGCGGTTTATTTCGCGTGGTTGACACCACGTAGCATAATGACCTTGAAGAATTCAAAAGTCCCACGATGCAGTGACATAGCAATGAATAACATATAATAAAAAACGGTGCACACGCCCTGTGATTGTCGCTCCACCTAAGTGCACAGATAAAAGGTTGCCGTGTGTCAGCGGTATCTCCGCGGCGAGGACTGGCATTGAATGGACTCTTTCAAGACATACCGTGCGAGACAGCTCGCATTATTCCGCACAAAATGTGTGACCCTCATAGACGCACTCGTGGTGTATCAAATAAAGCGTATGTCTAATTTGTTTGTTTTTAGCTTATGCGCTGCCGTATCGGTGTGTGTATTAGAAAAGCATGCTGCTTTCAGGGTTTTGTGTTCACCGGGCGTCAACACTATGCTTGGGTATGAAGAGGACATTGTGGTCGTATAATACCTTTTGTGTGTGCGCTACTCAGTTGATGCTCTCTTGCTCCTTGCGTTTTGATAAAGGGGCCTTGCAACACTTTTTGAGCTTGGCTAGAAAACGCTGTCGATTGATAGTAGAGGCTCCCGACAACATGCGAGTCAAACATGCGGCCTGTTTTCACAATAATTTATCAGAGTCAGCTAAGATTGCTTTCCGTTCTCTCGACAAATCATGGAATCTACCCAAAAAATTACACGTAGCAATCCCATCTATCAGCCATTGGCTTATTTTAACATGGCGCGCTCGCTCGTTACATAGATCACCGTGGGAGGCCACATGTCCGCGCTTGCGCGCGCGATCGCACTGGAAAATCTGCGCATTCAAAAGAAAAGGAAGTTCTCAAGGTCATTAGGCCCGCGTGATGTTTTTCTGTGGCCCTGCCATCGTACCCTGCATATCTTCCAATACTTTCTTCGGGTCGAAAGAAGAGAGAATGCAATTGCAGCATCCGACAAATTATTGTGACTCCACTCGCACTGGATGGATTCTTAAAATTTTTCTGGTGTTGAATGCGTGAGGCAACAAGCTCTTCCAGTGGTTACTTGAAAAAGTGTTTTAGGGCCCCTTTGAAGTAAAACTGGATAACTTTGAAAACGATAGAAATGCGAGTTTGAAAATGAAGTGTACAATAAGTATTTCTTTTTTTTCACTTAGTTCTTTCCGAAATGATGCTGCCACCTCCAGCTTGACGCTGTCGAAGCGACTGTGGCTCAAACTAACGCACGCCGTCAGGCTTGCTTTCACACCGCACAATGATCTTGACGTCGCGCGGACATTTTCACTCATAATCAAGGCCGATACGAATCAACTTTGTTTCAGAGGTTAGCCAATCAGCGATTGAAAGTAATCATGCAACAGCGCCTCAGACCATGTGGTGATCAAACCGGCCATCAAGCGGAAACGTGTCAGCTTGTCGGCGCTGTCGGGTCCACGTGCTCCGCACACTACAGTCCCTGTCCGCGGGAGCACAAAAAATAGAGAAAAAGCAACAATGGTGTTCTCTGTGAAAAGCTTACAACAGAGTAGAGAATAAAAACATATTGGACGAATTAAATGTTTTTGGTAGCTCTAAATATATGGTGAAGTACTTTGAGAGTTTTTAACTATGGAGGAAATTTTAGTGCTCACTGAAGTGTCATTCTTAAAATATACATTGCAGATTTCGAGGACATTTTGAGGGAGCAGTCACCTCGCTTCTTCTGTTTATTATATTGCTAAGAACTAGCCACAGTCTTGATGAAGTATACACCCTTGTGTATTGAGATGATACAGTATTTATTTTCCTCAGAAAGTGATATACAATCGCTCTATGTTTTCTTACAAACGTACAAGTGACCAATTATAATCAATAGCAACCTATTCATTTAGGTCTTATGTTCGCAAGTGCGCAATACAGTTTCACTTTTGGATAACCCACTCATTATTATCTAGAATAACATGTAACCTGCGGAAAACGTCACCGTTGAACTGGTTAAAATATCTGGGAATCTCTTATGATAACCACCTCCTCTTGCGTACGACCAAGAAAGGTGTACGGGCACTGAGAGTCTTACGAAGGCTGTGCAGCAGTCGATCAGGAATAAGGAGAGGATCACTATGTTTTACAAAATCTACATACATGCAGCTTTTCAGGACAGCAGCGGTTCAGCCCCGTATCAGAATTTAGATTTGTTTTATATTCTGGTGCATTGGCAGATATAATGTGAACTGTTGTGCTCTTAAAAATGGAGGTCCACATTTACTCCTTGGATTGCCAAAATTCACAGTCAGCAATGTCATCTACCTAAAATCGAAGTTGTCGTCTCTTTAGTGCAGATTCATAATAGTAACCCAGTCGAAAAATCCACCAGGCCATGTCTGGTGTGTTTTTTGCGTTCACACCAGATCGGAAATTCAGAACCGGTTTTTGGCCTATACGGCCGGTCTGGTGTATACGACCATTTTCTGGTGTGACAGACTGGTGAGTTTTGGCAAGACCCGGGCTCGTGTGTTTTGAGAAAAACCGGATGGTGGGGTTCGGTAAGAACCGGGCTGTTGTGTTTTTGCATGAAAGGTTCACGTGTATACTTTCTCTTTACACAATTAAATGCGTTGTGGATGTAAACATGCACTTTTACGTGCGCTTGGGATAAAATAGCAGGCTTGCACAGTAGTATAAGACTCAAAATGTCTTCTCTGTTTATTTTTTTCTTTTTCCGCCTCCGCTTGAGCTTTGAGTTGGCCTGCGTGGCTCCCTTTTCTACAAAGCTTGAGACAGCACTGCAGGGCATGATACAGACGAACAATTCATGACAACATCACCCAATTTGATAAATGAAGTTAGATATATTTGTTGCAGATTTTTGTTCTTAGTTTAAAAAAATTGTGTACAAATATTCCAACTTTCAAACATTTTTTGTATCGCACTTGCTATTCAATTATTTTTCACTGAAAGCTTTACTACTTAACTTTCCAAAAACAACAGTCAGGGCTCAATTGAATGCGGCCCTTCAGATTTTTTTCGATGACTTTAGCTCACTACAACCTCACTGTGCGCCAAAGCTGCCTTCCCGGCCATGGTCGCAAATGCAGTGATTCGAAAAAATGCTGGTTGCAACATGGAGATGCACTGTGCCGTTACAGTCAGGCCTTCATTTTTATTAATATGCTTCATCGCTTCATGGGCTACGCTGTTAGCATAATCAGATTGACCCACGAAAGCACCGGTTCAAACCTACATGGCAGCGGTGGAAGTTTTATGTAATGTTTCAGACCAAAAGTTCCAAAAAATTGCACAAACCTTCTCACTATCTAAAAATTCAGGTGTTTTTATACACATACATTTGCACGGCAGATAAGCAACTTCAAATTCGAAAGGAGCACGCCCTTGTCTAGCAAAGAAGAAGGACCCACACAGAAGTTGAGGGGGGGGGGAGGAACCTTTTACGTACACCACATTGCTTGCGCCAAATATGATAAATAAACACAATCCGGTCTGCAATGCCTCATCTTCGACAAAACAAGGGAGCACGTTCTTTACAGATTTTCACCAACCTAGCGAAAATGATAATGTCATTTTTTTATTCAATATTATTGTTCTTAAGAATGTTTCGCAACTTTTCTTCCCGTCGAAGTATTAAAAATATTCAAAAAATGTTGAAAAATATTAGATTCACACTAACACTTCGCTTTTGGAATTCGTTTCGCACACAAAATTTTGCTATTTGCACAGCTAAAAAAATAAAGAACACAAATTCATTTCTGTTCATTTAGAAATGCCTATCGCTGAGCTTCGGCACTTGATTATCAGCGGACTAAGGAAGCACTAGCAGTAATTGTACATTTGTAAAGAATTTTATGTGCTTCTCATACAGCCTAACCAATTGAGGAACTCTTTTTTAAAAATAGGACTATTGTTCAAACAAACCGGGACCAAGGGAAGGCTCATACATCATGAAACAGCAACGGCTGGAACGTCAGTAAAATCATGGATTACATTGGAGGTTTTCCCACCACAGACCCCTAGAAAATTAAGAACATGCAGCAGGTAGACGACACCTAGATTTCAACAATACCAAACAATTTTTGTATGCGATTCATGACAGAAACAATATAGCGATACCTTTCAACATTTCCCCCATCAGGCATGTACAGCCGTCAGCAGCTTTGACTTGAACGCTCCGATGCATGGCTTCGGCTAGCTTGAACTGAGATCAGCACCACCAAGCGCTCAACTTGATATACTTGCTGCAGTGACCAACAGTTTTAGCGCACGTTGGTTTGACCAGTAAATTACTGTTTCCAGTTTGCCTGACTGAAGGGTCAAATGCATTCACTTAGCATCCCGTTTTAGCAACGTCTCGCTCGTGGCTACGTTATCGCGCGCACACATGGCGTTCCTTGTTCTATGCTCATCTCGACAACGAACCATGGCGTGCGGTAGCTTACCCACCTTATGAGTTTGAGTTCGCAGCAAAGAATCACATGTATGAATAGCAGAGCAAAAGCACGTTCCTGTAATTTGTAAAAGTTGCACAATAAATAAATCTCAATTGTGGTGGCGTTGTTCAAGTTCTGATTCAATAATTGTCAGAGAGTGTCAAGAGAATTGTTTTCGCAATTGAGAGTGTGCTTTTTTGTTTGGTTCATGCTGTCCTGAAGATGTCATGTGAAGCGCAATGTTTGTGCGTGTTTTCAGCAAGAAAGACGCATGAATACAACGAAAACAAAGCGATTTTTGCGCGTAGGTATCGCATAAAAGCTTAAACTATCTTCGAATAATGAAATATTAGTAGGCATGCTAAAGACCAGTTTGTGATGCCCACTCAAACGTTCTGCCCCAAGACCACATCTTCCATGCAGCGCAAACCGAGCAGGAAGGCACACTATAAATAGTGAGATCATTTGATTCACGCTGTCTTAAAATTACTGAATCAGAACAACAACAAATGCTTCTGAATTTCACATTTTTGTGCAACTTTTACAAACGCCTTGAGCGTGCGTTTGCTCTGATTTTTATACTTGTGATTACTTTTGACCAGCAGCTGCCAATTAAAACAAGAACGGTGCGTAAGGTGTCCCACGCAATAATTCTTTGCCGAGAAAAAGTGAGAAAACGAATGCCATGGGTGCACGCGATAAGGTAGCCACAATCGAAACGTGGTGAAAACGGGATGCGAAGTGAATGCATTCGGCCCGCTGGTCAGATAGTCTGGAACCAGAAATTTACAAATGAAACCAAGGCGCGCTACATCTATCCCTAACTGCAGAAAGCATATGATATTCAACGCTTGCTAGCGCTGACCTCAGTCCAAGCGAGCCGAGGGCACGCGTCGGAGCGCACAAGTGAAAGGTTCAGACGGCTGTACAACATCAGCTTTACTCCAAAAAATAAGACCTGCTTCGACTGAAGCTAACGCTGCCAAGGGTTGGACGTTGATTATTTACTGCAACAAATAATAGTGGAAGCGCTGGTCGAATTCCCCAGTAAATATTTTGTTCACTTTTGCTTAACGGGCGGGTCGAAAACACACTTGGCAGGTTCATTTTTTCCACATTTCGCTTGTGGATATTTTTACGCATGCCCACGAAATTTATTGCCAACGCTCATTTCAGCGATCACTCATTGTGTGTGATAACTCACGCACCTTTCTAGTTAAAAATTGCAGCTCCTGCTAAAAAGTAAAGTAATGAAAAAACTGAAGAAACGCACATTCATAGCGCTTGTAAATATTTCACAATAAATTAATCTGTATTGTGGTGAGCAAGCAGTTGAAATTCTATACTAATATATTACTTTGTTCAAGGAGTAACTGCATTTTGGAAAACGACTGATGTGTTAGTTGTCACACATAGTGGTTCATTGCTGGTATGTGAGGTGTAACGTCCAAAACCACCATAAGATTATGAGAGACGCCGTAGTGGAGGGCTCTGGAAATTTCGACCACCTGGGGTTCTTTAACGTGCACCCAAATCCGAGCACACGGGCCTACAACATTTCCGCCTCCATCAAAAATGCAGCCAATGCAGCCGGGATTAGAACCCGCGACCTGCGCGTCAGCAACCGAGTACCTTAGCCACTAGACCACCGCGGTGGGGCTAGTGATTCAATGCAGAGACAATATTATCACAACAAATTTTATGGGGTTCCGTGGATCATAGCCATGAGCGAAACATGGCAAAAAAGGACTTGCCAAGAGAGTGCATCAAACCTACCGGCCAGGCAGACATAAAACAAAAAATACCACTTGAAATAACCCCCGCTCCATATAAACTAAAAGGTGCAGCAAACTTGCAGAGCCTAACATTTGGCAGCACTGCATCAATCAAAGCATGTTAAGAAGCTTCGTCGAAGCATTCAAGTTAAGCGTGTCGATGGCTTGAAATTCTGTGGCTGGAAATATAAGTTGCAGCTGTGCTCATAAACAGGGCACTGTAGTCGCAAAACTAGAAACAGCTTATAAAACGCATGCATGACAAATCATACACCCCTACTGAAACGTTCCGTATGAAATCTTCCGGAAAATATATGGACTCCGTAACATTTCCTTATGCTACATACGGAAAAAATATGGAGTTTTATGGAAATATACGGAAGTTTAATGGCATTTACGGAAGGCTCATTATGGAGTATAAGGAAGGATAAGGAAATTTTATGGCGTATACGGAAAGCTTTTTATATAGTATACGGAAAGATAAGGAAAATGTATGGCATATATGGAAAGCTTTTTATGGAGTATATGGAAGGATAAGGAAAGATAAGGAAACTTATGGAGCATACGGAGAGTTCATGATGGTAGATATGGAAGGACAAGGAAAGTGTACAGAGTGTATAGAAGCTTTCATAAGGAAAATGCAGAATGTAAGGTCTTACGGAAATATACAGATTGTGTAAGGTGCTTACGAAAATGTACAATAGTGTATGAAAGGCATGTGGATTGTTGCAAAAATGTGGAAACTCTACAGTTGTCACAATTTTAGCAGGAAATCCGAGCTCTATAAAGTTATAAATGAATGCACAGTGACATATATAGTACAAAAGAATAATGCAGGCTAGTCTGTGTTGTCATTCACTGCTGTTCACCCTTTTCCAGAATGAATACAACTTCTGCAGATGACCAGGTGCTAAAGTCTGTCACACGGAAAATGTGTCATTCACAAGGAATGACAATAACTCATTTACTTGCAAGCTGTCACACGAAAACAAATCAAGCAAAAATGCATAACTTCAAGGGCTCGTTTTTTGGTAGAAACAATAATAATGAGAACTAAATTCAATTTGAATGAACTTGTCAATATTAATGAAATTGTTCTCATTAACATTGGCAAAGAGAAATGTCATTTTAAAATATCGACCATGAGCTTAGCTCTCCTGAGCACCGACAAAAGAAATGAAAATCTATGAAAACTAATTGCATGTAGCCTAAAAATAATTTTTATTGATAATATGTGCTCCTACAATATTAATTCAGCTATAC
This sequence comes from Rhipicephalus microplus, assembly GCF_043290135.1. NCBI lineage: Eukaryota > Metazoa > Arthropoda > Arachnida > Ixodida > Ixodidae > Rhipicephalus > Rhipicephalus microplus. Next base: position 456,232,011 of record NC_134710.1, on the reverse strand, counting down.
ACAACTTGCCACAGCTTCACGACAGAAACGAGGTAGGGGCAGAGGGAGTGGTCAGAAAAATAATTAAGTATGAGAGCACAACTGATATGTACAAACATATAATGATGCTTATCATTGATGCATGGATGGTCGTGTATAGAGCTGGGTCGTTTTGAGATTTTCAAAAGCATTGTTTCAGACCACCTTGCAGATAACGCTTCAATTGTAGTGCTACATAAGACACAACTTATGGGCCAGCTTTAATGAATAAGAAGATTATGCTTTAAAATGAGAAACAAATGCTTTAAAATATATCATATCATGGCTGCATGAACGCATACAAGCTATGTAAAGCGCAATAAAGTGAGGACGCATGAGCTTCTCTTGATGCTTCAGTTCTACATAGATGCTTCAACTGTGCTGCAAAGAAATTTAACCAATGTCTGTGTGTGCAACATTGTCCATTTTAAACTATCTATATGTATATATAAAGTTCCTACTGCGAGTTAAGCTACGTAGCACACATAACATTTCCTTTTATTAAGGGCAATTTTTCAAACAATCAACATTATTCATTTTCTGTCTCACTTCGTGCCCGCAATTCTTGGTTTGGCTCGATCACAATTGTGCAGCTCTTATTTTGGAGAAATCAAAAAACATCCACCAAAATATATTTTGGAACTGCTTCTCGGTGATATTGCCTTCCCTCAACTGCCACAGCTTGAGATGAGTCATATAGCAAGTCTCGCGCATACCTAGGGCCTACCCTTGAAGAAACTGGTCCGGCTGTGAAATGCTCAGTTTTTTCTCAAATAAATTTTTTGTTTTGAGTTTTCTCACTTCTCGAGTCCCTTCACAATCAAGCAGACCCAATGTTCCTTAGTGCTTAATTTTTTTATATTATGAAATAAATAAAAAATTAATGATGAAAATAAAAAGACTAATAACTGTTGCGCAAAAAACACAGTTCCACATACGTACTTGAACGCAATATTGCTTTTATTTTGTTTTAGAACCTCAGGCATTAGAAAAGATAGCAGTACAATAAAAACGTTGAAAAAAAATTAGACTTGGCGGGACTCGAACCTTCGCCACTCAATAGTGCTCGCGTACGTGAACTGAGTGCGTTAGCTTGCTGAGCTATTCGCGCTGAAGGGTGTCAAGAGTTTAAGTTATGTATATAAGTTTGCTGTTTACACGCTATGTGTTGGCATATTCATGTACGATATGCGATCGTATCTATTGTTGTGTGCATATGTTTCGGGATTGTATATACGTCACATGCTTTTCGCATGTCTTTCAACTATAGATTGCTGCCCCGCCTCGGATGAAAACAAGTATTTTTACACCCACACACAAGCTTGAGCAGTTGAAAGTTGTTTCCCGGGGCTCTCTTGCGATTGAGTCGGCCAGCACAGGGAATTAGAGTGATACGCCATTAATCCCTCCACCTAGCTGTATTCCACTTAGTAGCTCTATCGCTTGATGACAAATCGAGCGCGGGGCGCGACGCTATTGTGCACTACCATGCCTCGCGTAGTGGCGACATCAGCTGATTGCGCCAGCCAGCTTGCTTCGATTTGCTTCAGAGCAAAGAAATGTCATACCTTGAAAGATTGCGTACTGCACCATGTCAAAACGTTACTGCTTTGTAGCCATTCTATGATTCATTGAGAATTGCTAACTCTGATATCACTACTGTAGAGCTTTGCGTCGGCGACACGCACCGAACGTGAAACCGCACTACGTCTGTCGTAGAAGCAGTAGGAGGCTGTCGTCTGCTAGAACAAAAACAAAACAAAGACCTGGAAAATAGTCATAAGTTGTAACTTGTTTTTTGAATAACCGTTTACCACTTTTAAAGTTATTTTGCCAGATAACATACAGTTTTTTTGGTTTATAGCAGCGACATATGTTTTTTTTATTTTCCTCACACAGATATCCAAGTCAAATCCATTCACAACTAAGCCACGTGTTGTTTGTCTTCTTTGTTTTCGTCGGCATGCCGTGTCGGTGCGTCTGTCATGTGTTCGCGCTGCTACACACGAGAGCACGAAATGTTAAATTTACGCAAGGAAGCGCCGTTCCTCGTTCATGTGATGTGCTAAGATTGCGCCCTATTCCCGCGGTTGTTCGAGTGCGGATCAAGTGCGAGTCGTCCAAGGAATCGGCGGGTTGGGCGGGCGCTCGCAGGACTCCGAGGTGACGGCTGACGCCTGTGGTCGCTTTCCTCAGGACAGTGTGAAAGAAACTAAAGGTAAGGGGGACACTTTTTTATGTAGACCAAGTATGCCACTCAGTGCAAGTGTGTGTTGCTGCACTCGAACGAGGCGTCGTGAAACAGCAACATTACGCGCCTTTGCGAGTGCGGTTGCCGATTCGCTTTGACAATGCTAACGCCAGCAGAGCCATGGCGCATCGGCGCGGCCTTACTGGAGCTAATTCGAGACAACTGCGGCAACATGCATGTGTATGGTGATCGATTTTTTTCATATGTGCAATGTAGTGAGGAAGACGCACATGGCGCTTGGTACGTTGTTAATTAAACGAAGCCTGCAGTGCCATTTGATGCAAACCAGCATTTTGTTTACGTTCGAGGGCGATACAATTTGTAACTTGGCTCGATTCACCTAGCCAACCGCCTATGTGGGTTGATTAGCATACGTTCACGGTAGAGTGTTATTATGCCCCGAAACAGTGGCGTGTGCTTGTTAAAAAATATAATGTGTGTGCCTAGTGGAGAGAGAGAGAGATGTGTTCGTGCAATCTGCATGTGTACCTGCAAGACGCCTTTGCTTGTAACTAATAATGTACCGGCCAGCACCTACATTGTACGCCTGACGTTGAAGAAAACTTGCATGCACAATGTGAGATTTTGTAATCTGCCAGACTTGCTTTTTATAAAATAATACACTGCCAGCATGTTCAAAATATGTTTCGCTGCTGTGTGGCAGGGGTGCGGTTATCACGCTGTTGTGTAGTTGCTGATGCAAGCACTTATAGTTTTGATGCGTTAATATTTCTCATCTAACTCATCAGGTGTTTGGCTGTTTCAGCACAAACAAGGCAAAGAGAGAAGGAAGACGGGTAATGACAGGACCAGTGCCGACTTTTCTTTGCAGGAGAATACCCATGTTGGTGTATTTATTGTGACAGCCTTTCTGTGTTGCTTTTTTGCCCAATTTATGCAACAACACAGTTGTCAGCAATATGAGAGAGAACACTGAAATTAGCTTTTAAAGATCATGGTGACTAAATGCCTAGTGATTCACAGCACAAAGTAACAACAAAAGACATCGGTATGATCAATGTGGACGAGTACAGTCTTGCATCTAAAAAATATATTGTGCAAAATGTTGCCTAAGTAAGAAACCTCTCAATGTTTGCAAATAGTGTGACGTCACTTCAAGCACCGTGCCAGCCATTCCCTCCCTCTGTGCAAGGGCTGGTTGGCAAAGAAGTTTGTGACGTTCCTGATAGACCACTGGGATGTATGCGATTCTAAACCTGTAGCCTAATATATACGTAATCTTTTGTGCAGTTACATCGCTGCATCTGACACCGACAACTTATTTGCATATTTACATTGCTCCCTTAGGACCTAACACACAAACTTGTTGTTTGCATTGTCACTTCATGAATATCGAGCGGTAAAGGTACTGAGTGTATGTGAAACAAGAATCTCTGCTTATTACATGAAGACATATGAGGCCTTCGATAGAACAAGTTATACCTTTATTGGGCTTGCGTACTCGACGGGGCGATTCATACATGCAGCTTCAGTAAATGGTATCTTCTAGCTCGGTGACCATGCAATTTTTTTCTGCACACAGCGCAAACACCGAGATGTACCCACTTGCATATGGTCGCGTCAAGTGCATATTTACCTTGACTAAAATGTCGAATCAAGTTTTTTCGTCGACCGGTCCCTGTCATCAGTGCTAACGTCTTCGCAAACAAGACACATTGTTATTGACACTGCACACACTACACACAATATTCTCAGTTGAACCGATATTCTCAATACCTTTTAATGCACACTACATGCCGCAATCCACAGTGCACATTTTTGAAGACTATGCCGCTGTTTCTCGCACAGGCCACCACGCGTATTCACTTCTTCAAGATAAACAGACAGCGTGGCAAATATTTTACCACACAGTTGACCACACAGCTAGATGTTTGCTGACACATACTATAGCTAATGTCGACATTGTAACGTGAAGTGTAAGCTTTGGAAAATTAAAACTTGCCCCAAACTCCGCATGACTGTACCGGGCTGAGCCACCAGCGGGAGTGTTTTTACCAGCCACACCTTTTACATGTGCCAGTGACATCATGCTGTGACGTACCTCGGTAGGGGCCTATCGCTGCATACTTTATGTGAATGAGGGTCCTGTTAGTGAAAGCAGGCATTGTTGATTTCGTAACTTGTTCATTCCCAGCTGGACCTTCATTTGCACGAGTTGTCTGACTGATGGTCAGGCGAACTTTTGTGCAATAAATTATACAGTTGGCAGTCTGTGCTTGCCCCATACTGTTGGTACTGGTGTTTCTTGTTACTTTGCACTGCTCATTACTGCTCACCTACAGAAACTAGCCTATCTTGCCGCTGTTTTGGACAAGATGCAGCTGGCAAGTGCGATAGTGTTCATAACTCTAAATTCTCAAGCAAAAATTATCGTTTTATATTCAGTTAGTTGCATTCATATCAGTACAATATAAGAAATTATTGATTAAATATGAATCCGTGTTCCTTCACATAATGCTCACAACTTTTATATCAAATTGAATGGTGTTTATAAAAAACATGGGTTTTAGCTAAACTTCATGCTCTTTTCTCGAACAGCTGACAAAACGCTATTGCATGCTTACTTGCCATGAATTGGACTGTGTTTGAAATACATTGCTATTCTTCACCGGTCTGCCAGTACACTTCACATTGGGGGAACATTTAATAACCATGGATTGATTAATGAAGAACGCAAAGAAAGAATCGGCAGGCCGGGCTACTTGATATTGGCATCCGTTTTGCTACCCAGCGCATTATCATGCAAACTTCCTATAGAGTGGTTATGCGTCTTGCATGTGTGTCTGTAAACCAAGAACATTGGGTTGAACTATATTTGTCTTACAAATGGTTGCAGGACTGTGGAGGCTGTAGGGCTGCTTAGGAATGGTGGAATCTTTGGACATGTGTTCAACCTTGCTGCATCAGCATCTTGGTGTTTTCACGACATCTTTACAGATGTGTTGGGTGAGTAAAGCAAGCAGGTTTCAACACAAGGAAAAGTGTAATATGGCAGCACCTCTTGTGCGTGCTTTACATCCCAAGTATATCAAATATTTATCTTGCATTGTGGCCTGTAATTTTTAAAGAGACACTTCTTTTTGCTTTATATTTGAGTCTTGATGCTTCGACAGCAATGTATTTGTGTTTGAGAGCAAGTGTTCTTGAACAAATAACTGATCTCAATAATGACAAAACACCCTTCATACTTGGTCCTTAGCATAAGCTAGCACTTATCTGTAGCAGATTCAATTATTCATTTTTTGCTGGGATGATAATGGGCAAGTAGCAAAGGCAAGTTCAGATTGGAGTGGTCGGTGACGTCTGTTTAGGCTCTGCCATATTGCTTTGCAACCAGAGTTACTTGTGGCCACATATACAATGAAGCCACATGACGTGCATTCTAAATGAGATTAGAGTTACTTGTGGCCACATATACAATGAAGCCACATGACGTGCATTCTAAATGAGATTACCATATTGTCACGGGGTCGTGACGTGGCCGAAGACAGGAGACTTCGTGTTTGGATTTAACTGTTTATTTGGGCGAACCTGTGCCCGGTAAACTGAAAGTCCAATTACAGCAGCAGTCTCGCACAGATAGCAGTCTCGGACTGATAGCGGCGAACGGAGCGTCGGCCTTCGATCAACAACTGACAAGCGGCGAAGCGCGTCGGCATTTATACCCTTGCCGTCGAATGTTCTAGCGTTATCGCTGGCGGTGGCGTAGGTTCCAGAACAATCTGTACCGTTCGCACAGTGGGCGTGATCTTATCGAAATGATCTACTACAGTCCGGAACCTTCTAGAAAACTGCAGGCGCGGTTTGCGCTGAGAATCGCGCGGTGTTTTCGGACGATAACAAAAACTTGTGAAATGGAACGTGGCATTGCCCCCCTCTGAAAAAAGGCATCGTCCCGATGCTTTAACTAAAGATGAAAGTACAATAATAATGCAAGAAAGTACAATGAATAAATTACGATACAACAATAATACAAAAAACACTAGTTCAGTTTGCTAACGCGCATGAAACGGCTTGAGGCGCACGACATGGACGACTTCAGGTCGCGATCGGCGTCGTTGAGAAATCGTGATGCCATCGGGGACAACCTCGTAATCAAGTGGGCCGAGCCGTCGAACCACCCTGTACGGTCCGAAGTACCGTCGCAGGACCTTTTCACTTAGTCCACATCGGCGTATCGGCGTCCACACACAAACACGTTCACCGGGCTGGTATTCCACGAAGCGTCGTCGAAGGTTGTAACAGTGGCTGTCGGTCGTCTGTTGATTCTTGATACGGAGACGCGCGAGTTGTCGGGCTTCTTCGGCGCGTTGAAGGTACTCGCTCACATCGAGGTTTTCTTCCTCGGTGACGTTGGGTAACATGGCATCGAGCGTCGTAGCCGGGCTCCTTCCGTAGACCAATTTGTATGGCGATATCTGCGTCGTCTTCTGCACCGCCGTGTTGTATGCGAAGGTCACATACGGAAGAATGGCGTCCCACGTCTTGTGTTCGACATCGACGTACATTGACAGCATGTCGGCGATCGTCTTGTTAAGCCGCTCGGTGAGGCCGTTGGTCTGTGGGTGGTACGCAGTCGTCCGGCGGTGGTTTGTTTGGCTGTATGCCAAGATTGCTTGAGTTAAGTCGGTAGTGAATGCCGTTCCTCTGTCGGTGATAAGGACCTCTGGGGCGCCGTGACGTAGGACGATATTTTCGACGAAGAATTTAGCTACTTCGGATGCACTGCCTTTTGGCAGGGCTTTTGTCTCGGCGTAGCGGGTGAGGTAGTCGGTAGCTACCACGATCCACTTGTTTCCGAAAGCCGACGTCGGGAACGGCCCCAGTAGGTCCATACCAATCTGCTGGAAAGGTCGGCAAGATGGATCTATTGGCTGCAGAAGTCCCGCTGGCCTTGTCGGCGGTGTCTTGCGTCGCTGACAATCCCGGCATGTTCTCACATAACGAGTGACGTCGGTGGTAAGACGTGGCCAGTAGTACCTTTCTTGTATCCTCGCGAGCGTGCGAGAAACAGCGAGGTGCCCTGCCGTCGGATCGTCGTGAAGGGCCTGCAGGAGTTCTGGTCGCAGAGCTGAAGGCACCACAAGAAGGTACTTAGCTCGAAGCGGTGAAAAGTTTTTCTTTTGTAGAAGACCGTTTTGTAGAAAGAACGACGCAAGTGTGCGCTTGAATATCTTCGGGACTTCAGCGGTCTTGCCTTCGAGGTATTCTATTAGGGCCTTAAGTTCCGGGTCGGCCCTCTGTCGTTCAGCGAAGTCGTCGGTAGTTATCGTTCCTAAGAAGTAGTCGTCATCCGGGTCGTCGGGTAGCGATTGGTCGACAGGCGCACGAGAGAGACAGTCGGCGTCGGAGTGTTTTTTGCCGGACTTGTAAATGACAGTAATGTCATATTCTTGAAGTCTCAGGCTCCACCGTGCGAGGCGACCTGAGGGGTCCTTCAAGGTGGCTAGCCAACACAATGCGTGGTGGTCGTTCACAACTTTGAAGGGCCTGCCGTAGAGGTAGGGGCGAAATTTCGACGTAGCCCAGATGATGGCGAGGCACTCCTTTTCTGTTGTGGAATAATTTGCTTCTGCTTTGGATAGCGATCGGCTGGCGTAACTAATAACCCTTTCAAGTCCGTCAGCCCTCTGCACAAGAACGGCGCCAAGACCTACGCTGCTTGCGTCAGTATGTATTTCTGTCTCGGCGAATTCGTCGAAATGGGCAAGTAACGGAGGCGTCTGGAGGCGATGTTTAAGCTCCTGGAAAGCGTGTTCCTGCGGCGTTCCCCACCTAAACTCCACGTCGGCCTTGGTAAGGTTAGTGAGAAGATCGGCGATGCGGGCGAAGTTTTTCACGAACCGCCTATAATAGGCACACAGGCCCAGAAATCGGCGCACGGCTTTCTTGTCAGTGGGCGGCGGAAAGTCGGCGATGGCGGCTGTTTTCCGTGGATCGGGACGAACTCCAGACTTGCTGATAACGTGCCCCAGAAACAAGAGCTCCTCATACGCAAATCTGCACTTTTCTGGCTTCAGTGTGAGTCCGGAAGTCTTGATGGTTTGAAGTACAGCTTCAAGGCGCCGAAGATGCTCGTCGAAACTCGAGGAAAACACGACGACGTCGTCCAAGTACACAAGGCAAGTCTGCCACTTCAATCCTGCCAGTACTGTATCCATAACGCGTTGAAACGTTGCAGGCGCTGAGCAAAGGCAGAAGGGCATCACCTTAAACTCGAAGAGGCCGTCCGGTGTTATGAACGCCGTCTTCTCTCGGTCTCTTTCGTCGACTTCGATTTGCCAATAGCCAGTCTTAAGGTCCATTGACGAAAAGTACTTGGCGTTATGGAGCCGATCAAGTGCGTCGTCTATTCGTGGGAGGGGATACACGTCCTTTCTTGTGATTTTGTTCAGGCGGCGATAATCGATGCAGAAACGTAGGGTCCCATCCTTTTTCTTCACTAACACCACGGGGGATGCTCATGGACTTTTGGACGGCTGGATAATGTCATCCCGCAGCATTTCATCAACTTGTCTCTTCATGGCCTCACGTTCTCGCGTAGAAACCCTGTACGGACTCTGACGGAGTGGTCTGGCATTTTCTCCGGTTATGATGCGATGTTTCGTGATTGGGGTCTGCCGAATTTTCGATGACGACGAAAAGCAATCTTCGTATTGCAGGAGCAGGGCCTTGAGCTGTTCTTGCTTATCGTTCGGAAGTCTGGGATTGACGTCGAAAGCTATGGGAGGGCTTGGTTCCTTTGAGCAGGTTCCGCAGAATCGGCGAGGGCGAAAGCACTGGTGGCTTCGACAATTTCTTCGATGTATGCGACCGTTGTTCCTTAGTTCACATGTTTGTACTCATTGCTGAAATTCGTGAGCAAAACCGTTGCTTTGCCTCCCCGCAGCTCTGCGATTCCTCTTGCGACGCAAATATTTCGGGTGACCAACAGATGCTGACTGCCTTCAACGACACCTTCCAAGTCAGGTGATTTAGGAGCGCCGACTGAAATAATGACGCTTGAGCGAGGCGGAATAGTGACTTGTTCTTCCAGCACATTCAAGGCATGGTGTCCTGACGGCGTGCGCGGCGGTAGTGCTTCTTCTGTGGATAACGTTATCGACTTTGTTTTTAGGTTGACGACAGCACCATGGAGGCATAAGAAGTCCATGCCAAGGATGACATCTCTCGAGCAACGCTGTAGGACTACGAAGTCTGTAGGATAAATACGGCCGTTAATGGTGACTCTCGCTGTGCAGATTCCTGCAGGCGTTACGAGATGACCTCCGGCTGTGCGGATTTCAGGGCCTTTCCAAGCTGTCCTAACTTTCTTTAACTTCGCGGCGAACGACCCACTGATGACAGAATAGTCGGCTCCAGTATCGACGAGAGCAGTCACACTGTGACCGTCGATAAGAACGTCAAGGTCGCTAGTTCGCCGTCTCGCATTACAGTTAGGGCGTGGCGTCGGGTCACGGCTGCGTCGGCTTGTTCCGCTGCTTCCATGCTGCGTCGTCAGGCCACCTTCGGTAAATGAGCTTTCGCCGTCAGGGCTTTGCCTGGCTGGCGTTGTGTTCGGAAAGCTCCGTCGCGGCGTCGTCGTCGTCGGAGGATCTTCGGTAGTTCGTCGCACAGCAACCGCACCTCCACCGGTTGCTGCCCTTAGTTTCCCGGATACGGGCTAGGAGACCGGCCCCGCGTTGGGCCAGAGTACTGCCGGTGGTGCGGTGACGTGCGGCGGCTGGGCGACGGCGAACGCGAAGGGCTTCGTGGTGTCCACCGAGTTCCTGTCAGGTAGTCGGCGATGTCACGTGGTCGTTCTCCTGGCTGTGGACGCGGTGCATTGACGGCGAAGCCACGTAGTCCCATCTGTCGGTACTGGCAACGGCGGTATGTGTGTCCGGCCTCGCCGCAGTGGTAGCAGAGCGGGCGATGGTCAGGGGTGCGCCAGACGTCAGTCTTCCTCGGTGCACTGCGCTGGGCCGCTGGCGAACGGTATGACGTCGGTGGGGGTGGTGGCGGCGGTGGCGTCTGTCGACGGAAGTGCGATGGGGCGGCGTTTTGGCGTGGACGGGGAGGAGCGTTGTGGCGCAGTGCAGCGGCGTAGCTCATAGCTTCCGGCTCGGGCAGCGGTGCGTGGGGAATTTGAAGCGATTGCCGAACTTCTTCTCGCACAATGTCGGCAATTGAATCCACTTGAGGCTGGGCCGAAGGCAACAGCTTGCGCAGCTCTTCCCGCACGATCGCTCGGATCGTTTCACGCAGGTCTCCGGAGTTACTGGCTTGAGCAGCAGCGCAGTCTGCAGTCAGGCGACGATTATACTGTCTGGTGCGCATGTCCAGGGTCTTTTCGATAGTGGTCGCTTCTGCTACAAATTCTTGGACGGTTATCGGTGGGTTTCTCATCAGTCCCGCGAAGAGCTCCTGTTTGACCCCTCGCATGAGGAAACGAACTTTTTTCTCTTCAGGCATGTCTGGATCAGCGTGACGGAATAGTCGGGTCATTTCTTCTGTGAAAATGGCGACATTTTCATTTGGTAGCTGAACCCGAGTCTTTAATAAAGCAGCGGCCTTCTCTTTGCGAGCGACGCTCGCGAACGTTTGAAGGAATGCGCCGCAGAAAACATCCCACGTTCGGAGCGTGGACTCCCTATTTTCAAGCCAAGTCCTTGCGGTGTCTTCCAAATAGAAGAACACACGACGCAGCTTTTCGTCATGGTCCCAGTGGTTGAGGGCGGCCACACGGTCGTATGTCTCCAGCCAGGACTCCGGGTCTTCGAACGATGACCCATGGAAAATTGGTGATTCCCTGGGTTGATGCATGACCATCTGGGGCGGGACGCTGCGGTTGTCATTGTCGCTGCAGTCGCGGTCATGGCCTTCGTCTTCCGCGCCTTGTCTGGTAGAATCCCGTAATCCGGTGGTAGCCCTTGCTGTCGGCGGCTTGTTCGCTGCTCCTGGTTGGTGTCGGTGTCTTCTCCACGACGTGGGCTGCGTTCACGGCTTGACGGGGGCGTCCGGTACATGAACAAAGCAGCACCTCCACCAGATGTCACGGGGTCGTGACGTGGCCGAAGACAGGAGACTTCGTGTTTGGATTTAACTGTTTATTTGGGCGAACCTGTGCCCGGTAAACTGAAAGTCCAATTACAGCAGCAGTCTCGCACAGATAGCAGTCTCGGACTGATAGCGGCGAACGGAGCGTCGGCCTTCGATCAACAACTGACAAGCGGCGAAGCGCGTCGGCATTTATACCCTTGCCGTCGAATGTTATAGCGTTATCGCTGGCGGTAGCGTAGGTTCCAGAACAATCTGTACCGTTCGCACAGTGGGCGTGATCTTATCGAAATGATCTACTACAGTCCAGAACCTTCTAGAAAACTGCAGGCGCGGTTTGCGCTGAGAATCGTGCGGTGTTTTCGGACGATAACAAAAACTTGGGAAATGGAACGTGGCAATATCACATTTCACTGCATCTTAGTATGTGCCAAACAAATGCAGATATCATTAGCTTGCCATTATAAAGGGATCCTAAGCCAACACAAGGTTGAAATTTAGTCGTGGTGTTGCAGCTGTGTATGACTCTACAATAGATACATAGCCGTGATAATTTGTCTATATGTTGTCGCAATAGTAATGTTACACACTTTGTACGATACAAAAGTGGTCCCCGCTTATTTCGCTTTTTTTCCCTATGCTTCTTTCTTGTCTCTTCTTGCCATGTGCTCCTCCTCACTGTACAAGGAGGAAGAGCAGTGGGCATACAAACACGTATTTAAAAAAAATGTTGTAAGGTGAGCACTGAGAAGCTGAACACTTCCAAAAGGCTCAAAGAGGTGAAGGTATTGTTTCTAGCTACTTTTTGGGCACCCATAGCTAGTTGTGCTGCTGCAGTTAAAAAATAAGTTAAATGTTAAAAACTAATTGGAGATGGTTTGGCACCCATAATTGCAGTTACATACAGAACTAGGTTTCAATGCGTAAGCAAAATCTGTTTATTCTAAATCAATCCTAATGATATCTGAAATTCAGGAAATATTCACAGAAAAGCTCAGGAAAAGGCTACGTGGTTGCCCCTTGAATTTGAAGGAGATACCCTTCTTCTAAAAGGTCAATAGACAGTCTAGTAGTCTCGATATTACATGCGCTATAAAATATTCTGGTGTGGTGCTTTTCATGCCTGTTATAATGAGAGAGGTTTTTAATAGAACTATTGTCACTTTGCCCTGCATTGCTGAAATTGTTCACATAGTTATAATACATGAATCACTTTATGCCTTCTGATTTTATGCAAATGGTTTGCTTACCCACTCGGTTTAACTTGATTTGGATAAAATCATAAATGCTCTAAAATTTTTTTACTATACAGCAGGTTTATTTTTAAAATACGCGACCTTTGATGTGAACGCAGTTAGTGGCGTGCTTGATTAATCCTTCACTATCACCACTCTAACTACACCTGCTACAGTGCATAGTGTGACAAAAGTAATGGTACTTAACATTACTGGCAGCATACACTTTTGTGTCTCAAAATAGGTTAAAAAGCCTAATAAAAATGTGTGTACGTTTTTTTTTCTCCAACTAAATATTCTGGTCTACTCAAAGTAGCTTCCACTCTTTTAAGTTCCTCAAACTTTTAGGTGTTCAAAAGAAGTATCAATGCCATATACTTTCTTTGTCAGCCTACTCACCACTCTAATATTGAGAATTACCCGAAAACATTACCCAGTAAAATAAAGAGATGTTATAAAAAGTAATGTCAATTCAATTGTCAAAAAACGTTGCCAAGTTACGTTTTTGTTCACTTTTCTTTTCGCAATTTTGTTAGTTGCTTTTGATAACATCCCCTATAGTTTGTTTGGCATCATTTTCTGCTAGTTCTCATTATAATGTGCTCAACAAAGACAACAAACCCTTAAATTTATAGTTCTTTCCTTTACTCATGAATCTGAAACAGTGAATCTCAGTAATCTTAGCGGTGTGTGACTTGTTTTTTTTTTTGATCAGTTGTGCATGTGTTTAAGTACATGCATTTAGGTGGGAGGGCGAACTATTGCCTCCTCCTGTGACTAGCAGATTTTCTGAGAACAGACAGATGCATATTGCTGCCAAAGAAGTATAGGGATATTTGAAGTAATCGTAACGTAATTGCAATCGTAATGTAATTGCCAGTAGGCAAAAAAGGTGTCCCACACTCGCCATAATGGTAACAGGCAGCGCTGACTGACTCTTCCATGTATAAATGCACATATATACCGTACAAAATGGAAGAGGGATAGCCGCCATGGTAGCTCAGTTGATAGATCATCGGACATGTTATTCGAAGTTCGCAGGCTCGGTCCCCGTACAGGGCAGGTTATTTTTTTTTCCTGCCCCGCCAAGGTGGTCTAGTGGCTAAGGTACTCGGCTGCTGACCCGCAGGTCGCGGGTTCGAATCCCGGCTGTGGCGGCTGCATTTCCGATGGAGGCGGAAATGTTGTAGGCCCGTGTACTCAGATTTGGGTGCACGTTAAAGAACCCCAGGTGGTCAAAATTTCCGGAGCCCTCCACTACGGCGTCTTTCATAATCATATGGTGGTTTTGGGACGTTAAACCCCACAAATCAATCAATATCTTTTTTTCCTTCTACTTTTCTTTCTTCACAATTACAACACTTCTATTCTTCTTGAAGCTTTTCTGGTGTAAAAAAGGTACCTTATATACTGAAGAGGCAAACAGAATGTGCCAGTGTACGAGTTAGCTCTTGTAGTGGTTACAAGCCAGATATGTTTTGAAGAATAAATCATTCTGCCACTTGCCTAAAAAATGGCTACAGGACATGGCGCTGGATGCACTTTGTTATTTTTGAATCAAGCTATCTTGTATTCTATTTTTATAAATTACATGGGATGCACATGACGGTATCACACACTCTAACGCCACAAAGATTATGTAGCGAACAATGTTATAAATGCGAAATTGCATAAGGATAAGGTGAAAACTGCACCCTCAACGAGAATGTACAGAAAGCACAGGGTGCAGGCGTCATTCCTTCTGCCCGTGCTTTTCAAGTGCTAACTGTTTTCACCTCGTTCTGACCAACTAACTAGATTGAGATGTGTTGTTATAGTGCAAGAGGATGCTCCACGGAAAACTAGGTTTGTCTCAAAGTCTGTGTGTGTCTTTCAACCTATATGGTGCCCGGTTCAAGAGTTCATGCAGACCAGATCGTGTAAAACAGGACCGTGTAAAATGGACCGTGTAAATAAAATAAAATGGACCATGTAAATAAACAGGATTGTGTAAAATGTCGTTTTCGTGTGAAACTGTAGTTGTGGTTGTGCTGAATGACCTTTCTTTATATACACTACATAACAAACTTGCTTCTTTAGAGTCGAGTGCATCTTCGGATCGATTGTAAATGTTTGCATATGCGAGGCCTTAAGTTTTATAAGGAATTCCTCAGTGTGCCACGAGGAAATGTGTGTTCAGCGAAAATTTGTATATCATTATATAAAACTCTTAAAGCCTCGTCTACAACTTTATGCAGGTTGACCTTGAGCAGAAAACGAGGAGCGGCAGCAGCCCCCAGAAAAGAGCAAGCACCCTCCAAGCTCCCGAAGCTCTCTTCGACAGGAACAGCAAGGTCACTGTGTGGCATTGAAAACCATTGCAAGGAGTGCCTTATCAGTACACTGTGCTGCTCTTTCATCGCAGAAGACGAAGTTGACCACTCCAGAGGAACTTCACGCTGTGTATTGTGAGTGCTTCAGTGGTTTTGTTTTTGTCCAGCCAGCAGTTAAGAAATCATGTGTCAGATTCAGCCAGGATGGCTAGAGGGAGTCGGGCAGGCATGTTTGGACATTTGTCTAGCGAAGTAGTGCCAATTTTCGCACTGGTCCTGTTGGAGTTACTGCCACAATCACATAAGCTACGTCACCTCTCTAAATGTACAGATGTGTCGGGGAAGATTAGCTGCATTAGGTTTTTCTATAACTGATAGCTGCCAAGATTCTTCATTGTACAGGAGTTTTGTTCCTCACTTATAAGTGTAAAGCCCTCTAGAGAAAAAATGCAACACGTCTACTTCCAGAAGACTCCAAGGCCCTACTTGTAGGTTTTTTCGGCTTATATCATAAGCACCTCGTTTGGGGTACATGAACATTTTATAAACATGTACAGCGAAAATTTTGGGTGGCTGGTCGTTTTGTCGTTATCTTGTTCCTCGCAGTATTCTTAAGCATGTTGTGCATTACGTTGTCAATCTGGTTCATGTGCATAGCAGACATTACGAAGTTTCAGGCTACAGTATAAAAAGCCTGGAAGCAAGCTATCAAAATTTTTTTAACAGAGTTGCTTAATCTGATACATGATTTATCACTAAACTTTCGTGCGTATTCATCAATGTAAGCGCGTCTTAGTGTTATCCAAAATGAAGATGTGAGTCGACAGATGGAAACATCTAGTGGGGTAATCAGGGTGAACAGTAGAAGTGCTTCAGACAGGCTGGCCGATGTTGCGTTAGGAGGACCTATTTTTTAGAAGTCACCTTGTCATCCTTGGTGTGTTAGTTTAAATGGGGTCCGTAATGACATCATCTTTTGGTATAGGCGTGTGTGCCTGTTGGAAATGTTTGTCTGAAAAAAAATCTATAACGCAGAAGAGTGCAGCCCTTGCTTCTTTTCAAGTTAGGTAGCGCTGATACAAAGTGTTCTCCTGTCGGAGGTTGGGGGTAAGGGAAGCAAAAAAAGATAAATGATAGAAAAAAAGAAAAAAGAAGAAAGAAAAGGGGAATGCAAAGTAAAAGTAGTGCTTCACTGCTACTACTTTGCATCCCCCCTTTTCTTTTTTTTCCCTTGTTTTCTTTCTTCACCTTTTTTGTTACATTTGCATTGTCCCATCTAGTGCATGAATCAATGACACATGGCTTTGCTATAGCAAAGATGCCTATGTGGTATTGGATTGAATAGTGCATTGTACTTCATTTAGTTAATTACAGACTGATCAGTCTTGCAATAAGTGCTTCCTGTCTATCACCACAAATGTCAAATTGAAAAGTTTGTGCTTGGCTCTTAGTGTGCTGGTATATAGCTTGTGTTTTGGACTACTCAAAATGAATGTTATTTTGCTGCTGTTTATGGTAATGAATTTATCCAACATGAAAATATCTTGCCTTGTGAACTTTGTCGGACCTGCCTTTCTTTTTCTTTCCTATGCAGGCATTGTATGTGAGGGAGGAAGTAACAGACAGGTGATAGCTTGAGCTTCGGAAGAATAAATGCTGGCAGTGAGGCAATTGCGCATCAAACATCCAAGCCATTTTGCCAACCGTCCTAAATGTGTTTTGAAAAAAAAAAATTTGTGCTTGTTTACTGTCTTTTTCTGAAAACAGCAAAATGCTAAAGTATATCGCAGAGAACAAAATATTAGGCCACGTTGGTGCCTTCTGGACTTCCCAGGATGTCGTCTGGGTGTTGTTTGTAAAAAGTAAAGTGTTTCAAAATTACTGCCTCTTCTACACCAAATTCGGTCTTGGTATTAAGTAAAGGTGATTGTGTGTAGTGCATGAAGCTCAGTAATATTAGTGCAATTTTTTCGCCACATCAAAAGCAAGGAAGCAGTTCTCTTTATATGGCAAGTTATATGATTACACTTTGTCTTAAAGTAGAAATGAATTTTTGAAGTTCTAATATGATGGATGTTTTCTGCATTTGATGTCCGACAGCTTCCGTTCCGAAGTTCCCCATGGCTCTCAATAGGAGACTTCAAAAATCATTTTCCTCATTTAAACAAAAATTGTAATGATAACACTTGCCATGTAACAAGAACTGTTTATTTGCTTTCAACTTACATATAAAAGTAATTTTCAATTAGATAAACACACAGCTCGAATTGCATCTCAATGTGAACAAAAACGATTATATAGTGATACTTGTAATCTGGACCTAACATTATTTTTTTTCGTAAAATATTACTTCTGTGCAGTGAGTATTTGTGGCTCAAATATTCATACAAAATGCAGTATTGCCATACAAGAAATGCAAATGATAAACAGTTTGGCTGAATTCTTCAAAGCCTATGTAGCAGAAAAATTGCACTAATGTTACTTGACTTCAAATACTTTAAGAAGCATCTTTACTTAATATGTAGATCAAATTTGATATGGCAAGAAAAAGCGGTACTTTGAAATTTTTCTCACAAATAACACCCGCACGACATTCTGCGAAATTCTGAAGGTACCCACGTGACCACTACTCTTTTCTCTTCAAAACATTTCTGCAAATAACTATTTTCAGAAGAGTAAATTACCATCATTTTTTAAACTATACATCTGTGATGGTCGCCAAGCAGTATGGTTTGTATGTTTGGTGTAGAATAGCCCAGTGCAAAAAACAACAAATGGCTGAGCATCCTTTGACGCTTGGGCAATTTCGAAAGCATTTGTTTGTTAGCAGCAATTCAGTTAAGCCCTTGTTTTTATGCTTAGGCCCAGAAACAAAACACAAGTAACTAAAGTAGTCCTAAGAGTCATGTAGTCTCACTGTTCCACGGCTTGTGGAGCCTAACTTAGTGCAAGCTTCACCATTTTTTAAAAATTCAGATTCAACCAACAGGTTTTGGAGGCACAGTGCATTTTCAGCTAACTTGTTTCACACCAGTTACTTAGATAAAAAGCGGAAAGTAGAGGTAAAAATACCATTTTAAAGGCATTGTAGGTAATAACAAAAAGGACTGCTTTCTTTTTTTGTGTGGTGCTTTGCCTGAACGCTGTGCTTTTTGTGGTATAGTTCATTGTCTAGTGAACATAGGCCTTAAAAACTAACATTAGCCATGTTGAGGTCGATTTCTTGGTTATAGTCATAGTAGCCATATAAATAATTATGACTTCAAACTTGATTGTTCTTATGAAGATTTTTTCCTTGCATAATGATATTTGAGAGTCTTAGTCAATTTTGTTATAACAAAACGTGATGTTTGTTATAACAAAACGTGATGTTATAACAAAGCGTGATGTCATAATAGGGTCACTTTTTGTAGAGTCGTTCAGTTCTATTTTACCTTTTACATTCTAATAGAGCAGTTATTTTCAATATCGGTATTTAAAATGGAAAGAGCATGTTGTATGTAGTAAGGTGTAAGCACTTACAGATAGCACATGCACCCAACTTTTCTGTTGGCAGTTTATTTCTGTTATTGTTGATTTATATGTGGAGTTTCACGTCCGAAAACCACTATAGGATTATGAGAGACGGCGTAGTAGAGGGTACTGGAAACTTCGACCACTTGGGGTTCTTTAACGTACACCCAAATCTGAGCACACGTGCCTACAGCATTTCTGCCTCCATCAACAATGGAGCCGGGGTTTGAAACTGCGACATGCGGGTCAGCAGCAAAATTTCTGTTACTCTCGCTCCCTTATATGTGTGCAGTTCGGTTATAGTTATCTGGCTTGCACAGATTTTTATAGGCACCTGCCTGGTTCTGCTTGCTTTCATGGTGCTTTTAACCTTCATAGGTTGCATAGGTTTAACTCTCAAAATTGTTCAAGATGCCAATTTTGTGCACAAACTGTATAGTATAAAGGCAGCAGATGTACATGCACACACTATTAAATGAACATTGAGAGCTTTCATTTGCAGTTCCTAAAGTTTTACGGTGCAGGAAGCGTTTAAATCATAATTTCATAAGGACATATTAATCGATTATCTCTATCATTGAAGATCGTGGCAACCTAGTTATTTTCACTGTGATAAGCATGCTGTTTTTTTAATGTGGCAGAACTAATTTATACACTCATTCCTTCTATTATTCACATATGCATAACATGAAGGATTGTGTGCCTTAAATTTTCAGTTTCATTCTGTGTGTTATATTTCTTGTGCATGTAAACTATTGTGCTAACATGTGTCTCTGACATTATTTGTGCCAATTATTTTCATTTCCAGGTGCCTATGAAGGACACATAAGTTCTATTGCAGTGACCTTCGAAATTTACAGTGGTGCCGGAGCCTCAAGCAGCATTTCGCCGATCTCCACAAGGCATTCATGAGATAAACACAGCGCCACACTTTCACATGTAGTGCTATGATTATTATTTATGTTTAAACATTTCGTTCTAAAATTGCTGTTACATTTTGCCACCATCCTGTGGCTTAGGTGGAGCTTGGGAAATTGCGGTGCAGTCACCTCATTTGTGTACGATCAACACTGCAATGTCACTATTCACTGCTGGAGCATACAGACAAATAAAAAAATATATTGATTGAAGCAAGGCTGATGTGTATATTAATGCTTCTCTATTGATAATAATAACTTTATAAGTTCTTTAAGTCTTGCATAGAACACTGCATTAATGTGTTGCAATGTAACCACCATTTATGATCGCTAGCATGTTAATTTAGTAGTTTTGTAATGTATTTTATTTAAAAGGTAATTTTGCTTCCGCATAAGGACAATTAGTAAGATGCCGATGATTCAATCCCTCATCATGCACATTTAAGAAATATTGTGATTTGTACACAGTATTGCATGTACTCAAGATGTGGACGTCTATTCAATTTACACATTATATTGCTTTGCACTAGATTCAGACGTAACATGCACACATTTCAGTAATTTCCGCATGATACGTCTTTCCATAAGATGCGAAGTCCGCTACATACGTCTTATGCGGAGTCCGCATCATACGTCTTCCATATTCCAATAATTCCGTATGTGAGGTCTCCGCATCTTACGGAACGTTTCAGTAGGGACTCTACTGAAATGAGCAAGCTTCCTCACTAACCTTCCTATGCTTCTTCTTGTGGCGGCTATTGCTGCTGTGAAGGCTCATGGCCGCCTTCGGCCGCAAACCAAGTCCAAAAGTTTTCGTGAAGCTGCTATGCGTGCCTTACCAGCCGCTGTCTACCTTATTGTCATGGTAGACCACTTCACCAAATGGGAGTCCTAGTCTCATCAACCGACTCTAGATGGCCCTTGAGGGCATCACAGCATTAGGTAGGTGAACCTGCGCACACACAAACTGAAAATATTTCATAATAAAACAGCAAAGCAGCAGTGATTACTTCATTCTGATGACTGAAACGATGTGCTGAGTTTCATAAGCTCTGAATTACACTTTGAACTGAAACACATGCTGTAGAACTGCACTCATTTATCTTTGAGAGGACAGTAAGAAATGAACTTCAGAGCTGTAAAACAGGCCAAACAAAAAAATGCTTTGCCTAACCACACATCAATTTAGTTTAAATTCATGTACTTGACAACAAAATGTATGATGTTTCCTGGAGAATTCACTTATATGAGAGAAGCAGCAAAAACATCTAAAAAACCTGTAGTGTCACATCTACCTAATAAATATAGCGCCACTTTGGCCACATCTTGGCAAGAAAAGGCCTCACTTATAGCGGTAACTGTCCCCAGGTGAGCCAGTGTCAATCAGCGATAACACAGCCCTGTAGGCAAGCAGGACGAGTTTTGAACTTTACGAAAGATGTGGAAATTTTTTCAGACATATTCGTGATGGTCTGGTTATTTGGCCAGAAATGCCACTTAAAAATGGGTGTGACTTAATTCAGTTATGTCAGAAGCGAGAGGCACAGTTATTATTGGGTGTATGTAGCGAGAGGCACAGTTATTATTATTGGATAAGTTCAGCTAGCATCCACAGCAGCTTTGCGAACACAGTCTGCCATAGAAAATGGCTGGCAGGCTGCATCCATAGAGCTGCTGCGTATGCCCACTAAATCTGTCGTTTTAAGATTGGTTCTCTGCACGGCTATGCTTTCCCAGGCATGTGGCTCATTTTTCCTCCGTGTCCTTAGCTCGCTGGCTCTTTTTGGTTTCGTGCAGAAGTCCATGGCTCCTTTGCGCCCATGGCTCTGACTCACTTTTTATATCTGCCAACAATTCCAACTCGGCCACCACTTCTGTATTTAGGATGCAATGTCAGCCCCTTCTCTGTTAAGTCTGAACAGCAGAAGCAGAATAGTGTTGAACACGCACACACAATGTTGTCTTTCAATTTTAAATTCATTTGCATAGGGGTTTGCTTCTCTTCTGTCGCATGTCAGATGACGCAGTGAAGGTGCAACCGCCGAATGCAGCAAAACGGTGATCATGTAGCTAATGTAGCTACCACTACAATAATCTGAAATAATATGCATAGTCAAAGGGAGCACTTTACGGTCTCACTTATCATGACATTTTTATAGCCTCAAAGTGGCATGGCAGTGACGGTGAGAGTCCTGATATCTTTTTTTCCTCGGTTGGCATGCACTGATCTTTTTGTTTATAGCATCTACATTAGGCAATGTTTATAGCATCTAAAGATGAGGCGTTCATGATCAGTGACACAAGGAGCACATAATCAGGGGCGGTGTCCACAAACAGGGGAGCTTGCGCATATGAGATTGAAACACTTCATTAGCAGACAATAACGGCTAAAGAACGAACACCTGAAAAATTATGGATGTTTACAGAGAGCAAATTATTGTTTGAGTAGTACTAAAGGAACCTAAAAGCTGATAAGCTTCGGGCTTCAAAGGTCGCATGCTTGATTCGAGCTTTACCTGAAGCTTGGGCACTGTGGTGCATTACATTGAGAAACATATGTCAGTTATCTAAAGATAATCACATCACGTATGCTAATGCTCTTCTAACTAGACGTAGGCACTAGCCTAAGGCTACTTTTGCATGTACTAATATGTTTGAATAGTTTTTTTTGAGCATTATTGTTTACTAGATTAACCTAAACGATTTCTTTCTTTCTTTTTGTAGCCAGCTATGCTTAGGATGTACCAATATTCGTTCTGTTGAAGAGCTTGTGATGTTATCGTTATACTTTCCTAATGTATTTATCTACCTAACTAATGTATAGCCCTTGATTGGGCTGCAGTACTTAAAAATTATTTAATATTAATAATCAGACGCTTGTACCTGTGGCGTTCACTTCATTTGGGACAAAACACGTGACTAAGAACAGCAGTAATCGAAAATTCACCTGAATATTATTGTACAATCACTTCGATTAGGAACACAATCGAAAATCATGGTGCCATGGATATCCACACTGCGCAAAGCATAGCATCCACTGACATGCCTTGATCGCGTCGACGGCAGCTCGGCGTGAGCACATACTGTTGTATATGCAGGTTTAGAACAGCACACGCAAAGCTTCGCATTTGTGATGTGCGTACTTTCTGAGTCAACTTTTCGCGGGATCCTTTACATGACGCTGGCAAAGCTACACCTGCAAGCTTTGCGTACTGTATTCTATATGAAGGGTACATGTAGCTAGTGACAAGCAAGCGCTCTGGAACATGACCAAGTTGGTTAAACACGGCTTGGTTGAGCAAATCGCAAGTACGGGGGGGATTCTATTCTTGGCGAGGCTAGCGAGAAAAGACATTAAACATACGCATACAAAACGCGGATCATGTAATGAGAAATCATGAATTTTACTTGACCTGTTGTATGCAGAAGTACGGTGTCGTAGCGGCAGTCTTTGGTCTTCTCATCGGTGCTACCTGTAAGCACTGTTGATGTCTCCAGGGGTGAAGTCATCAACGTCGTTGCGGCTCAATCATCGCCGCACTAAGGTGGCTACTAAATCACATGTTCTCCGCACTTATAACCCTATTGATCTTGTCAAGCTGGTATTTTATGTAACAAAACTGCGTATCACCAATAGTTGACATGTGTGCGATCGTTCACGCACGCAAGATTTTTTCTGAAAACCATAAAAAGAAAACACGTCAGTCTTGCTAACACAGCCGTAAAAGTGAATGTTTCACAGCTAAGAAAAGGTACATCAGCAATAAAGCATTTTAGCCTATAAGCTTTGCTGTTTCAATGGAAAGAACCAGAACTGTAAACCATCTTTAAAGCAGTAAGCAGCGTAAAAACACTATCAATATTTTTTTGTGCTGTCATATTTTTTGTATATTCAGTTTCATGTACAAACGACACCAAAGCCAGTTAAATTTTTTATTTGTGCACTAAGGTTTTTCACTACTTCTTTTTTCTGGGCTCAAGACTACTTCTCCTAGGAATACATTAGGCTGGCAAGGTCCCGCTGGTGCCTCACTCAAATGACGCACCAGCAGAAAAAGCAATAATGATGTACGTGTCGGGCCTTTTAAATACAAGTTCAGCCTACCGCCTGATTTTGTTCTAAAACGAAAAACAATCAATTTTTAAAGCAGTCATGTTAATTCT